>NW_024871095.1:0-1390000 GCF_019054845.1 Dipodomys spectabilis | reverse complement strand
AACACAATGTGACATTACAAAACTCTCCTGTCCTCATAACCTTTGTGACATGCTAAAATTGTGATATCTTAGACCTTTTTGCCCTCATAATTTGTTTTCAACCTCATATTTCATGTATGAACTGAGGTACCAGAAATCCACTAACATTATGACCATGTGACATCACACTGACAGATGTCATGATCATCGTGTCACGTGACATCACAAAAGGTTTTGATGTCATAATTAGTTGATGATGCCATACAGGTAAGGGGTCACAGTAGGTCTATGATGCCATAATTTGTTGGTGATATCCAAATGGCATAAAGGATCTCATTTGTCATGAAATCACAGAGAATATGAGTTCACAAACGGACTGTGGTATCTTCAAAGGCATGTGTTGTCAAAAATGTGATGGTGTCCTAGGGGGAATATGATATCACAGTGTGACACAATGTGCATGATATCTGTCAGTATGATGTCACAATTGTCATGATGCCACAGTGGATTTCTGATATCACATATCATAACAAATATCATAAGGTTGAAAACAGATTATGAGCTCATAAATGGCTTAAGACATCACAATTGGAGTACGTCACAAGACTTATGAGGACAGGGCAGGTTTGTGATGTCACATTGTGTTAATGATGTCACCATGGCACTGTGATGTCACAAAGTGATTGTGATGCCATATATTTATGAGATCATAAGGGTTTTCTCATATCAACCCACATGCCACATTTGAAATAGAATGAACTAAGAGAATAGGCATTTACAATGTGTCTATAACATAGCAATGACAATATAATGTCATAATGCTATAAGGTCATTATAAATTGGTGATTTTGCAAGGACATAATGGTGTCATAATGAATATTTGTTGTCTCACTTGTGATGGGGTCACAAATGGTGATGCTACAATGGCATTTATGAATTCCATTGTCATGTGTTCACAATGAGGATATGGGCATACAAAGGGACTGTGATGTCACAAATGCCATGTGTGTTTTCAAAGGTACTTAAGGGTCATCATAGCTTTATGATACACTGTTGTGATGAGGTCACCACGGGTTTTTGATGTCATAAGGATTTTGTAATATCTCAAACACAGGTCCAATTTCAATTGCTAGTATTTCACAATGTGCATACAACTTCACAGAAGGATCTTGAAGTCCTAATGGACATGTATTTTTTTAAAAGTTATGAGATCATATTAGGTTTGTGAATACACAATGGGACAGATATCATCATAGCAATGTCAACTCACTACATCATGTCAAAATATTGTGTTGTTGTCACAATTGGTGATGAGGTCACAAAAGATTGGTGATGTCACAATGTGTTGGGCATGTCACAATGACATGATGGCTCCAAATTGTCCTTAACTTACAATAAGTATAGGAGTTCACAAAGGGAATATGGTTTCTCCAAAGTATGTGTTGTCACAAATATATTGAAATCCTAAAAGGTTTGTGATGTTAAAATTTGACACAATGGTTATGAAATCTGGCAGTGTGATATCACCATGATCATGATGTCACTGGGAATTTGTGATATCAAGTGTCATTTGTGAAATCTAATGAGCTCGAAAACAGATTATGAGGACAAAAAAGCCAAAGGTATTAGAATTGCAGCATGTCACAAAAGTTATGATGACAGGATGGGTTTGTGATGTCACAGTGTGTTAGAGATATCACAGTGGAAAAGTGATGTACAAAGGGATTTTGATGTCACAATGGTTAGGAGGTCTTGATTTGCTTATGATATCACCCTATAGGCCACATTTTAAATAGAATGAAATCACAGAAAAGGCATTCATAATGTGTCTATGATGTCTAATGACAATGTGAAGTTATAAATCTATCATATCATTTTAGTTTTGTGATTTTACAATGAGCAGATGGTGTCAAAATGACAATGTGATGTCACAATTGTGATAAACTCACAAACTGTTTTTGATGTTAAAATGTCATGTGTGATTCTCAATTGTCAATATTTCACAGTGGGGATTTGAGTACACAAAGGGAATGTGATGTCACAAAGCTATGTAGTTTTTCAAAATGTGTAAGAGGTCATAATATATTTGGGATGTAACAATGTGATCCTGGTGTTAAAAATATCAATGTGATGTCACAATGGGTTTGTGATGTCACAGTGGTGATGAGGTCACAATGGGTTAGTTATGTCACGAGTTTGTAATATCACAATTATTCGTCCAATTTCAATTGCTCCTCGTTCACCATGAGGACACTGTAATAACCATCAGTGCCCGTATAATCCACGGGAACAGATAGTCATCATGGCCTCTTGGTCTGGACCACCAGAGAGAGGGGTGTATGCTGCTGAAAGGGACAGGACATGCTGTTGAAGGAGATAGGATGTTAAGCCCCACATGGTGAGCAGCCAAGAAGTGATTGGGTATGGACACTTGGGAAGTGATTATTGAACACTGTTATGTAGGAAACATATTGCAGTGGGGGAAGGGTACGGCCTATATATAGGCTGCATGTTCAGAGCAACAGAAGGGGACAGAAAAAGGGGAAGGGCCTGGAAGGAAAGAAGTGATGAGACTGCAGGAAGGTAAAGACCTGGGAGGAGAGGAAATTGAGGGAAATCAGGAGCTGGAGGATGGCACCTGGCCGCCTGGATAGGGCAGGGCAGGCCTGTCAAGAGTAGAACAGCCTGAAGAGAAGGGAATGGTGGAAGGAAAAAAATAAGACCTGAAATGTAGGACAGGTCTGTAGTGAACGAAGATGAAGAGATAAGAAAAAGCCTTGTCCTTTGAAATGTGGAGCTTTGGAGATCATTATTTTGGTGGTTGGTTGTTTGAAGAACAGTTAACAAATGGCTGGGCTGCTCTGTGGAGTTCTGAGGGTTCATGGTTGAGGCTGAATTTAGCTCTGGGCATCAAGCCCAGGTCAAGGTAGTCGCTTGTTTCAAAATTTATGAGGACAAGACAGATTTGTGATGTTACATTGCATTAATGATATCACAATGTCAATATGAGGTCACAAAGGTATTGTAATGTCACAATGGTGATGTGGTCACAATGGGTTTCTGAAATCAAACTATATGCCACATTTGAGATAGAATGAAATCACAGACTAGGCAATCACATTGTCTCTAGGACCTCACAATGAATATGTGATGTCATAATGCTACGATGTCATTGTCATTTAGGGATATCACAATGGGCTAATGGTATCCTAACAACAATGTGATCTCACTCTGGAGATGATGTCACGTAGTGTTTGTAATGGTACAATGGCATGTCTGATGTCAGTTGTCCTTTTTCAAAGGTGTTAAGAGGTCACAAGAGATTTGAGATATCACAAGGTGATCATGATATCACTGTGGAAATGTGATATCACAATGGGATTGTGATGTCACTGTGGTGATAAAGTCACACTTGGATAGTGATGTCACAACTAATTTGTAATATCACCATTACATATCTAATTTCGTTCTACTAGATCACAATGAAGATACAAGTTTACATAAGGAGCTAGAAGTCAGAAAGGCCATGGGTTTTGTAAAATATTATGCAGACATAATAGATTGGTGAAAATGCAATGGGACAGAGATATCCCATTGGCAATGTGATGTTACCATTACATGAGATAGTATTGTTTTGAAGTCACAAATGGTAATGCCATACAGCTGATGAGGTCACATAGATTTGTGTTTTCACAATGGGATGTTGATGTCACAATCTCATGCCAGGACTCTAATTAACAATAAATATACAAGTTCACAAGGGATAATGCACAAGTGGAATGAGTATTAACATGTTTGTGATGTCACAATGTGACTCAGTGGTCATTACCTCTGGCAGTGTGATGTCACATTGGTCGTGATGTCACAGTGGATTTCTGATATCACATGTCATACCTGAAGTATTATGAGTTAAACAGTTTATGAGCTTAGAGAGGCCAGAGATGACACTGGCAGCATGTCAAAACATATATGAGGATAGGATAGACAGTGGGTTAGTGATATCATAATGGCAATGTAGTGTCATCAAGGTATTGTGATGCCATAATGGTTATGTGTTCGCAATCTATTTCTGATAACACACCTGCCACATTTGAAATAGAATGAAATCACAGAATAGACATTCCATTGTATCTGTGACATCACAATTACCATGGGATGTCATAATTCTATGATGTCATTGTTGTTTTATGACGTCACGGTGGGCTGATGTTGTCATAATGACAATGTGATGTTACACTGGTGATGATGTCATAAAGGTTTTGAGATGTTAAAATGGCATGTCTGATCTTAATTGTCATTAGCTCAAAATGAGGATATGGGTACACAAAGGTCCTGTGATGACACAAAAGCCATCTTTCTTTCAAAGCTTCTGAGGTCATAATATGATTGGGATGTCACAATGTGAGCATGGTGACACAATGGCAATGTGATATCCAATGAGTTTGTGATGTCACCACGGTGATGAGGTCACAATGGGTTAGTGATGTCTCATCAAGTAATACAACAATGACATATACAATTTCAGTTTCTTCTAATTCACTATGAGGATACTGTAATAACCAGTGAGGCCAGAATTATCTGTGGGAGCCGATAATCATTGTAAATTCTTGGCCTGGCCCACCGGAGAGTGTGGGGAATACCGCCAAAGGTGGTAGTGTCAAGACTCACATGGTGAGCTGTCAAGAAGTAATTGAACATTGGGCAGTTTGGGAAGTGACGGTTGAAAACTGTTAGGCAGAAGACACATTGGAGTGAAGAGGGATATAACCTATATATAATTTGCATTTTCAGAGCATTGGAAGGGGACATAAAAATGAGAGCTACCCAGATGGAAGAAGGTGGTGAGACAGCAGGAAGGGAAAAACTTGAGAAGAGACAGAAGTTGAGAGAGAGCAGAAGGTTGGCAAGTGGTCACTGGGGCAGCGTAGGGCAGGCCTGTGGAGACTGGAGAGGCCTGAAGGAAGTGGTGGAAGGGAAATAGGGAAAGACCAGGAAGGAAGGACAAGTCTGTAGCGAAGGAGGGAGGAATGGAAAAATAAAAAGCCTTTCCCATTGAGGTTTGGAGCTTTGGAGATCATAATTTTTTGGCTGGTGGTTTGCAGACCAATTAAGACAGGGTGGGGCTGCCCATTGAAGGTCTGAGGTTTGGTGGTCAAGGCTGCTCTTAGTCCTGGGTATCCAGTCCAGGATAAGGTAATCACAGTCCCCTTTTTAGTGTAAATTGGTTTATTATATTAAATGTGACTTGATGGTTTGTCTCTTGGCCTTAGAAGTTATAAGTACACGAGTTCACATAAAGAGCTTTAAGTCTCAAAGACCATGAATTTTCTAAGATGTGATGTGGCCAAATAGGTTTGTAAAAACACAATGGGACAGTGATATCACAATGGCAATACCACAATATCATGTCAAAATAATGCTTTGATACCACAATTATTTGTTGATGCCATTCTCGTGATGAGGTCACAATTTTGTGATGTCACAAAGGGTTCATGATGTCAGAGTGGCATGGCAGATCTCAAATGTCATTAATTAGGAATGAATATATGAGTTCAAGAAGGGACTGTAATGTCTCCAAAGGCATGTGTTGTGACAAATGTGATGTCGTTCTTACAGGTTTGTGATGTCACAATGTGATACAATACTCATGATATCTGGCAGTATGATGTCACAGGGGATTTCTGATATCACATATCATACCAGAAATATGAGATTGAAAACAGATTATGAGCTCACAAAGGGCTTAAAATATGACAATGGCAGCATGTCACAAAACTGATAAGGACTGGTTTGTGATGGCACAGCAGATTAATGATGTCAAAAAAGATTGTGATATCACAATGGTTATATGGTCAAAATGGGTTTCTGAAATAGAATGAATTCACAGAATAGGCCTTCACACTGTTATGACTATGATGTAACAATGTCATTGTGATTTATCATGCTATGATGCCATTGTTGTTTGGTGATGTCATAATGAGCTGAAGGTGTCATAATGACAATTTGATGTCATTGCTTATTTATGATGTTACAATGGTTATGAGGTCACATTATGTTTCTGATATCAACACACATGTCAAATTTGAAAAAGAATGAATAAACCGGGCACCAGTGGCTCACGACTGTAATCCAAGCTACTCAGGAGGCTGAGATCTAAGGATTGCACTTCAAAGACACCTCAGGCAGGAAAGTCCATGAGACTATCTCCAATAAAAACCATTAGAAAACCAGAAGTGGTGCTGTGGCTGAAGCGATAGAGTGCTTGCCTTGAACTGAAGAGCAGGGACAGAACCCAAGCCCAGAGTTCAAGCTCAACGACCAACAAAAAGAAATTAAAAACAGGCATCTACAATCTGTCTATAACATCACAATGACAGTGTGATCTCATAGTGCTATCTTGTCGTAGTTTTGTGATGTCAAAAGTAGTTGATCCTGTCATAATGATGTTATGTCACACTGGTGATGTCACAAAGAGTTCATGATGTTACAATGGCATGTCTGATATCAATTGCCAGTTCATAATCAGGGTATAGTTACACAAAGGGACTGTGATGTCACAAAGGCTATGTGTTTTTTCAAATGTGCTGAGAGGGCCAAATAGGATTGGGATGTCACAATGTGATAGTGATATCAAATGGCAATGAAAACTTACAATGGGTTTGTGATGTCACATTGGTGATGAAATCAACGTTTTGTGAAGTCACATCTCATACTCACATGTCCAATTTCAGTTGCTACTATTTCAAAATGAGGATATGATTTCACAGAAGAAGACTGAAATATAAAAGGCCATGAATTTTCTAAAATGCTATGAAGAAGCTATGAAGGTTTTTGAAAAAACATTGGAACAGTGATATCACTATGGCAATGAGATGTTGCAATATGATGACTTAAAGTTTTGTTACTACAACTGGTGATGCCATACTGGTGATGAGTTTACAAGAGGTGTGTGATTTCATAATGGGTTGGTGACATCAAAATGACACATGTGATCTCAATTGTCAACTCACAATGAGTATATGGGCTCACAAAGGGACTGTGATGTCTCCAAAGGCAGGCGATGTCTCAAAAATGATGAAGTCCTAACAGGTGTGTGTTGTCAAAATGTAACAAAATGCTTATATCATCTATCAGTGTGATGTCACCATGATCTAGATGTCACACTGGATTCGGGTATCACATTTCATACCTGGATTGGGTATGAGAGGATTGGAATTTCACAGTGGGTTAGTGATATCACTATGGAAATGTGGGGTCACAAAGGGATTGTGCTACCACAATGGCTATTAGATCACAATGTGTTTCTACTATAATAGGTTTGTGCTGTCACAATTGATTGGAAATGTCACAATGGCATGCCGATTCTCAAATGTCTTTAATTCACAATGAAGATATGAGTTCACAAAAGGACTGTGTTGACTCCAACGACATGTGTTGAGACAAATGTGATGAAGTCCTAACAGATTTGTGAGTTCACAATGTGACACCATGGTCTTGATGTCTATCAATGTGATGTCACAATGTTCATATTGTCAGAGTCAATTTCTGATATCAGATGTTATTCCTGAATTATGAGTTTGAAAACAGAATATAAGCATACTAAAGGCCTAAAATATCCTAATGGCAGCATATCACACGTTATGACTAAAAGTTCATTGTCTTTGGAGCTTCAGATTCTTTCTTTGAAATTGTATCTTCATTTTGAACTAGTAGAAATTGAAATTGGACATGTCATTGTAATAATACAAACTCATAGTGACATCACATACTCATTGTGACCTCATCATCACTGTGACATTACAAACCCTTTGTGATATCACATTGCTGTTGTGCCTTCACAATCACATTGTGACATCACAAAGCAATTGGGAACTCTTAGCACCTTTAAAATACACATGACCTCTGTGTCATCACAGACCCTTTGTGTACCCATATCCTCATAGTGAATTAATGAAAATTGTGATCACACATAGCATTGTAGGGTCACAAATACTTTGTGCAATAATTATGACTGTGAAATCACATTGTCATCATGACACCATCATCTCATTGTGACAACACCAAACCGCAATGACATCATACCATTTTTTTCTCTTTTTTCTTCTGTACGTTTTTTATTGTTAGTGCAGTATACAGAGGGATTACAGTTACATGAGTAAGGTAATGAGTACATATCCTATCAAACATTGCTGCCTTGACACCACGTTGTCACTTTAATGTCATAGACCCATTGTGAATGCCAATTCTTTGATTTCATTCTATTTCAAATGTGCCATGTGGGTTGATATCAGGAAACCATTGTGAAATCATAACCTTTGTGACATCAAAATCTCTTTGTCACAGCACTTTGCCTTTGTTATATCATTAACCCACTGTGATATCAAATACCTCTCCTATCCTCATAACTTTTGTGAAATACCATTGTGATATCTTAGGTCCTTTGTGAGTTGAAAATCTGTGTTCGACTTCATAATTCAAATATGACATGAGATATCTAAAATACAATGTAACATCTGATATCACACCGCTGGACATCATAACCATTGTGTCACTTTGTGATATCTCAGACCTGTTAGTTCTTCACCTTCTTGACTACATATATTTTGGTGACATCAGAATCCCTTCCCAAACTCATATACTCATGGTGAGTTAATGACAATTGAGATCCCACATGTCATTATGACATCACCAACCCCAAGGGACATCTCAAATTTATTGAGACCTCCTCATCAGTATGGCATCACCAATTGTGACATCAAAACATTATTATAACATGATGTTGAGACATCACATTGTCATTTTGATATCACTGTTCCATTGAGTTTTCACATAGTATGACCACATACTATGAAGCTTCTTCTATCACCTGGTATCCTCATATTGAATTATGAGTAATTGAAATTGGATGTATCATTCTGATATTACAAACTGTGACATCACAAAACCATTGTGACCTCATCACCATTGTGACATCAAAAACCCAATGGGACATCTCATTTTCATTGTCTCATTATAGATCACATTGTGCCCTTTGAAACCTATTATGACCTCTTACCACCTTTGAAAACACACATGGCCTCTGTGACATCACAGAACATTTTTGTATCCATATCCTCATGGGGAAGTAATGA
Organism: Dipodomys spectabilis; assembly: GCF_019054845.1. NCBI lineage: Eukaryota > Metazoa > Chordata > Mammalia > Rodentia > Heteromyidae > Dipodomys > Dipodomys spectabilis. The sequence goes on along the minus strand of NW_024871095.1, from coordinate 1,380,890 downwards.
CAACTGACATCAGACATACCATTTAAACATAAAAAATCCTTTCTGACATTATAATTGTGATATCATGTTGCCATTATGACACCATCAACTCATTTTGACATGTAAAACTACAATGATATCATAGCATTGTAACATCTCATTGTCATTTTGATATCATAGACATGTTGTGTTTGCCTATTATGTTATCTGATTCTATTTCTAATGTGGCCTGTTTGTTGATATCAGAAACCCATTGTGAGTTCATGACCACTGTGATATCATGGTGCCTTAGTAGCATCATATTGCTATTGTGATGTCACCTTGCCAAATTGATGCCACAAAGGGATTCTGATGTGACAATGGTTATGACATCACAATGAGTTTCTGATATCAACCCACATGGCACATTTCAAATATAATGAAATCACAGATTTGGCATTCATAATCTGACTATGAGGTCATAATGACATAATGACAAATTCTATAATGTCATTCTCATTTTGTGTTGTCACCATAAGCTAAAGATGTGATAACAACAATATGGTGTCACAATGGTTATGACGTCCCACAGGGTTTATAATGTTACAATGGTTATGAGGTCACAATGTGTTTCTGATATCAACTGATATGCCACATTTGAAATGGAATGAAATCACAGGATATACATTCACAATGTGTCTATGACAGCAAAATGGCAATGCGTGTCATAATGCTATGATGTCACTGTAGCTTGGTGATGTCACAATGAGCTGATGATATCATAATGACAGTCTGATGATGTCACAAAGGGTTTGCGATGTCACAATGGCATGTCAGATCTTAACTGCCATTAGTTTATAATGAGGATATGAGAATGAAGTCACAATGACATACACAAATGAACTGTGATGACACAAACACCATGTTTTTTGTCAAAAGTGCTTAGGATCCTAACAGGTTACATTTGTCAAAGTGTTAATCTTATAAAAATGCGTAAGTGATGTCAAACTAGTTTGTAATCTCACACCTTGTTTCAAATTTCAATTGCTACAAGTTCACCATGATACAAGTTCAGATAAGGAGCTTGATGTCCCAAAGGCCGTGCATTTTCTAAGATGTGATGAGGTCATAATAGGTTTGTGAAAGCATGATGGTACAGTAATATAACAATTGCAATATGATGTCAAATTATCATGTCATAAGAGTGTTGTTATAATCACAATTAGTTGGTGATGCCATAATAGTGATGAGTTCAAAATAGTTTTGTGATGTCGTAGTAGATTGGTGATGTGACAATGGCATTCGACACCTCAATTTTCAATAACTCTCAATGAGTATATGAGTTTAGAATGGGATTGTGAGGATTCCAAAGGCATATGTTGGCACAAATGTGATGAAGTAGAATAGATTTGTGATGTGACAATGTGACCCAATGGTCATTACATCTAGCATTGGGATGTCACAATACTCATGATGTCACAGTATATTATTAATATTTTATGTCATACCTGAAATAATATGAGGTCAAAATAGAATGAGCTCTCAATGGGCTTAACATAACACAGTGACAACATGTCACAAAACTTACGAGGACAGGACATGTTTGAGTTGTCACAGTTGTTTAGAGATATCACAATGGCAAAGTTTTGTCACAAAGAGATTGTGATGTCACAATGGTTATGAAGTCAAAATATGTTTTTGATATGAACCCACATGCTACATTTGAAATATAATGAAATCACATAATAGGCATTCATAATGTAAATATGATGTCACAATGACAATGTGATGTCATAATGGTATGATGTCATTATAGATTTGGGATATCATAATGACGTGATGTTGTCAAAATGACAATGTGATGTCACACCTATGATTATATTGTAAATGTTTTGTGACATCACAACGACATATCTGATCTCAATTGACATTTCACAATGGATACACAAAGGGACTGTGGTGTCACAAAGGCCATGTGTTTTTTCCAAGGTGCTAAATATGTCATAATGGGTTTGGGAGGTCTCAGGGTGATTGCAATGTCACAACAGCAATGTGATCTCACAATGGCTTTGTGATGTCACATTGGTGAGAAGGTCACAATGGACAAGACAGGTTTGTGATGTCACAACAGGTTAATGATATCACAATGACACTGTGATATCACAAAAGGATTTTCATGTCACAATGGCTTTGAGGTTACAATGGATTTCTGATATCCACCAATATTGCTTGCTTGAGATAGAATGAAATCACAAAATAGGCATTCACAATATGTCTATAATTTCACTATGACATATGCTGTCATAATTGTATGATATTTAAGCTTGGTGATGTCAAAATGACATGTCTAATTTTATTGGTCATTAGATTACCATGAGGATCCCTAAGTTTGTTATGTCCTGAGTCCTTCAAAAGGTGCATTGTGCTGAGTCCATTGCACAGGTTTCTTTGTGCTATTTTTTTTTTTTTTAAGTATGCTGTGTGCTGTCATCCAAAAGGGTGCTATGTTCTGAGTCCTTGAGAGGAAGGTAACCCTGAAAATCACACACACACACACACACACACACACACACACACACACACACACACACACAAACACACACATACACTAACAGAGGGTAACCATGCACCTGCTTAGTGTGTGGGGTGGATGGAGAAGAGTCTCTCCCAGCCGTTGGGCTGAGGGAGGTGTTCAATGCCATGGGCAGCTGCTGGGGTTGGGAGGAAGCTCTGAGCTGAGGTGAGGCTGCTTCTTCCATGGCCTGTTAGCCTTAGGGCAGTCAGGGCACCACAAGGTCAGGAATGGGGGGCGTGGTCGAGTGGGGAGGGGGCGTGACTGAGGAGAGGACAGGACGTGGCCCAGGGGGCACATATCTGCTGCAGCTAGGGGCACACGGGGGCTGGCTCACTTGTGCAGCGTGGGTGGGGCAGCCCGGGAGAGAAGTGGGGGGCAGAGAGAGACAGCAGAGAAGAGCAGGCACAAGCACCAGGGGAGGCGGCATCAATGGCTGGCTTCTGCTGTTGTAGGATCAAGGGACTGGGCCAGGAGCACAGAGCACACAAAGCCAGCACAGCAGGCACATCCCTCCCACGGGCCCTGGGAGGCTCAGAGGCCAAGTAGGCCCTGAGTCTGAGATTCCAGTGCCAGGATCTCAGCTGGGCCTGGGGTGGGCTCAGCCCTGCCACCCGCCTGCCCCTGTCCTGGCCCCCTTTCCTGCCCTCCCCATGGCATCACGTTTCAAACATGGGCTGCTGGCTCAGACCTGCAGCGCCTCTCAGAGTCATACAGTGATGTGCCCCAGGCCAACTTGTGGCCCTGACCACGTCCGGGCTCCCCATCCTCTGCTCTGGGCCTGAGCCTCTGCCATGATGCTGCCATTGCTGCCCGCTGCACCCAGAATGGCAGCCTATAGCATCTCCCAGCATTGCACAGGAGCGGCCGTCCCATGGGCCCTCCCCTCGTGACCTCTGCCACACCCCCCCCTCCCACCCCAACCCAGACCCGCGACTCCCGCTTCCCTTCTCACATCCCAACCTTGCCTCACCAGTGCCAGGGGCCAGCTCTGGCTCTGCCACAAATGCTCCCCAGGAGTGGTGGGTGGGGGAGTGGGTGTCGACCCAAGGATCCCACCCCCATCCCTAGTGTCAATGTCCCAGGAAATGAGGAGATTCAGGGTTCGGTGAGCAGGGGGCATCACCAAGCCCCTGGCCTGGAGCAGTGGGAACCACACAGCCCCACATCTTCACCCTTCCTTTCCTAAGTGGGAACTTTGTGGCTTTATAAAGAGGTGGGTAGCAGCAACTTCACACCTGCCTTCTCGGGTCTTTTCCTTTTTTCTGGGGGTGGGGTGGTGGTGGATGCAGAAGATAGCCACCCCTTTCTGTGTGAGTCCTTGTCCTCTGTTCTCAGTCACCCTCTCACCTGAGGAGGGTATCAGAAAATCCCACTAGGGAGGTGAGAGCACTGGGCGTCAGATGAAAGGTGAATATCTGGGAGGAACACACTCCCTCTGACACACATACACCTGGCTTGTCCCCCCCCCCCCCCCAACTGTCAACAGTACTCACAGGTTGGACACATTTCCCAGCTCTGCCAGCATCTGCTGGTGCTCCTGGTCCATCTGATTTCCTTGTCCCTCCAAGAATCCACCCAGTCGCCCAGAAACATCTAGGCTGGAATTAGGGAGTCTGTCCATGTATGTAGCCTTTATAACCCCATCCATGTCCTCAACACTACACCCACCCCAGGTCAGACACCCCCTTGGGGACCCCACGACCCCTTGCTTGTTTTCAGTCCTGCTCTGAGGAGCCACCTGTCTGGGGATCCCTTCACCCAGCATCCTGGCTTAAGGTTTTGGTGAATGGGGATTTAAGGCTGGTTGTTCCCAAGGGGAAGGGTTTGGCCCTGGAGAAGGTGAGAGGCAGGGTGGTGCTGTGTCATAACAGTGGTGCTCCCTTTGGTTGGGAACCCTTGGTTCTGAAAAGGGAATGGAGAATGGGAACCTGGATGCTCCAGCTGTACATTGTCCCAGATGAGTAACCAACAAAATTAAGAGAGGCCCTACTCTGAGTCTGTGTGTGTATGTGTCTGTGTGTGTATGAGAGAGAGAGAGAGAGAGACAGAGAGAGAGAGAGAGAGAGAGAGAGAGAGAGAGAGAGAGAGAGAGAGAGAGTGAGAGAGAGAGAGAGATCATCTTTCTCCTTTCTCCTTGTACAGCCTGACTGTGCTCAGGTGAGTGATCATTTGGCAAATTGCAGGTGCTGCATGGAAGACACTTCTGTCACTGTTCTGGATTTGTGTGTGTGTGTGTGTGTGTGTGAGAGAGAGAGAGAGAGAGAGAGAGAGAGAGAGAGAGAGAGAGAGACAGAGAGAGAGAGAGGGAGAGAGAGAGAGACCTTGTCTAAAAACAGCAAAAGCATTTTATTTCTCTGTGTATATGTACATGTTGTTGTTCTTTTTCATCAGTACCAAGTATGAGCCGAGCCACAATTTTTGTTTTCTCCTTCACAGTTTCATGGCTCCTCTCTGGAAGATTTCAGTACACATTCCTTTCCTCCCCTTTCCACCTCTCTTTTCCCCCTTTCCTGTAGCCCACAGTAGCTGCTGGGCCTGCGTGGCCCTCCCCTAGGAGACCTGTGTGAACTCGAGTGGACACCTGTCCTTCTATCCCAAGCCAGAAGTTTGGTGAGGCAAGTGTTTCCACAGCCACACTCGTCCAGACAGACACTCTGCTCTCAGTGTATAGTTGGAGCTAATTCAAGGGTTGGGAATGTGTCTGCCAAACATAATTGGGGAAGGAGATGGGTGAAAGGGTAGGGCAGGGGCTGTGAGGTTTTAGGGGCTGGCGTACAGTGTGACATGGGAGATGTTTCACCATGACAGAGGATGAGAGGGGATCCTTATCTAGGGTGTTTATGATCTCTGTGGGCATCCAGGCCCAGGGCTCCGGGGCCCCACTGGTGGCGTGGATTCTCTCCCGGGGCAGTGCACCAGTGGTCAATCTTCCCTGGTGTCTTGCAGACTCCAATCTGTGTCCTGTCTGGGATGTTTCAAGATTGAAAGTGGTAGGCAAGTCCATTACTCCTGCTGGAGCCCGCTTGGTATCAGGACATGGCAGTTAGACAGGGATTGATGAATGCCAGTTTCTGTAACCTGTTGTAGGCTGACTGGAAGCAAAAGGGGACCACTGATTTTGGAACCCTTTAAGTTTGATTGGGACAATTTAAATGCTTCATTTTCCAGGTTTTTTTTTTTTTATTTAAGCTGGCAATTTCTACTAATGCCTTGGATGGACGATTTCAGCTGCCAAACAATGACGTTCAAAGAGGCAAAGGCAGAGTTCCCAAGCCAGATTATTTCTTGCTTTGAACGTTGTGCCTTGACTGCCTTTCTCTGGTAGCTGCTGAATCTCCTCCAGTTCTCTCTAGGGTGACCACCTCAGTCGGGGACGTCCTGAGGAGCAGAGATTGTGACCTTGCCATCCCCAGCCTGCCAGCTATGAGCAGAGACGATTCCCAGCAACTGCACTGGATTCTGGGAGATTCAGAGACCTCAGGCTGCCTCAAAGATCCTTTGTCTGCAACATGAAACTTGGGGGCTGGATGTGGTAGACCATCCTGGCTGGCCCCAGGGGGAGGAGAGGAGGCCTCTTGAGCCAGTCGTTCAGCTCATGGCAACCTCATTCATACCTGAGTGGTGAATTGAGTGCCACAGAGCTGATCAGCCACTGGACAGAGATCTTTGAGAAGATAGGCATCCTAGAGGCCTCATGTACTCATGGATGTACTCATCCATGAGTACATCATGGCTCACATCCTAGGAGTCAAAACAGTTAAGTGTGGTACCACCAGGAGGACGTGAAGAAGGAGGAGAGGGAACTGTGGGAGAGCTACATCAGGCTTCATCAGAGGAATAATTACAGATGATACTTACCTGTATCCGATAGGAATTTTCTGTAGTATTGTCATAGACAGATGCTCATTTATTTATCCAACAAACCTATACAGTGTGCACCATGCTCTGGGAGGTCTTAGACAATGATAGGTTCCAGGACTGTTTCCACAGAACATGAAGAAACCTTGGTTTGAGCTAGATGCTGGTGCTTCAGCCCTGTCATCTTAGTTACTTAGGAAGCTGAGATCCAAGGATGGAGGCTTTTGGCCCGGGCAGGAAAGCCTGTAAGACTCTTCTCTTCAATTAACTACCAAAAACAAAACACCAGAAGTGGATGTATGGCTCAAGCCTGAGTAAAAAGGCTCAAGGATAGCACCTAGGCTCTGAGTTCAAGGCCCATCACTGACACAAATAAAGGAAAGACAGAGAGAAAGAGAGAGAGAGAGATAGACAGAGACAGAGACAGAGAGAGAGAGGAGGGAAGTACAGAGGGAGAAAAAGAGGAAAGGAAGGAAGAAGGGAGAACATGCAAGACTTGTTTTCGAGTTCCTGGATCAAGGGAGCCAACCATTTACAATCTCTGTGGGGACAGTTTCAGAGATTAAAGCCATTATGTAGGATCAAGCCACTGACCCCTCAGCAAGTTCATGACATCCAGGAGCTGTGTGCTCAACCGACTGCAGAAGAAAGCAACCTCAGTAGACCCTAGGGATCAGGGTGGGTCACCAGGTTTCAATCATCCCTGGCCCCAACGAGTTTATTTTCTGGTCAGATAAGAAGAAAGTGTCCAAGGGCTAGGGAGGTATTGGGGTGAGGGAGTGTGAAGAGGGGAGGCAAGTGATAATTAGGAAGATGAAGAGGGAGGATGATCCCAGGTCAGGTGTGTCAGGACATTTTAGCCATGATCTCACCTGACAGCTTAGACTACCAGTGATAGAGCCTTTGATCCAGCCACACTGCTATTAAAAGTCCTGGCCCCTTGGTTTCACCGTTGACAACCTGGCTGTCGTTCACTGCAGGATGCCTGTGCAGTACATCCTTGGGGACTAGGACTTTCCAGGGCTCACTCTGAAGATGACAACCCCGGTGTTGATTCCTCCACTAGAGACAGAGGTAAGCATGCCACTGTCACAGGAAAGCCCCATGTCACCCTGAGACTTCGAGAGGGTGCTAGGGCCCCGTGACTGACATTCTCAGTGGCAGAAAGGGGTCTCTTTGCTGGCATAGTCTTTAATCTAGATGGATTCAGAGAGGGCAGGCTGAAAGTGGGGCAGAGCTGGGTAGAGACTGGTGGGAAAACCAGAGGCACTGGGCTCTGAGCAGGGTTGCTTTTTTGATAATACTCAAACACAGAAACATTCCTGGGATAGATCAGCCCTTTTCACCTTCCCAAGAGAGAGGGAGCTAGAGCCCCCAGTCTCAGTCCCTTGACCAAGAAACCCTTTGTTTCCCATTTCATGTGTTTGGATAACTAGATCTCACCTTACTGTCCAGTGTTGAGGCAGGACTCTGAGAGATCCTGAGTCTTTGATAATGTCAGGGGATTCTCAGTATGAGATCGTACTTGAACGTCCTAATTTGGTGCATGGTCAGTCCCATCTAAGACTGCCATGGTGTAGGACAAATTATCTAGAGAATCATAGCAGGGTGGAATCTGTTCTGAGAGTCTTGATTATTGCGTGTGTGCTTTGAGCACCCGTGTGCCCACCTGCTTCCCTTTCTTGGGTGGATCTTTGCTAGGAAATGCTTAAAATTAGGGAGTGTCTTGTCTTTTATGCTCCAAGATAGGACTCTATCATTTGAACCAGAGCTTTACTTCTAGCTTTTTTCGGTTTAATTGGAGATAAAGAGTTCTCATGGACTTGTTGCCAAGGGTGGCATCCAACTGCAGTCCTCAGATCTTAGTCTCCTAAGGGGATAAGATGACAAGCATGGAAAAGTATCTTTGGCCGGGTGCCAGTAGCTCATGACTGTCATCCTTGGTACTCAGGGGGTGAGATCTGAGGATCACAGTTCAAAGCCAGCCTGGGTAGGAAACACCTGATACTCTTATCTCCAACAACCCACCACAAAACCAAAAGGGGTGCTGTAGCTCAAGCCTTGAGCTGAAGAGTTCAGGGACAGCACCCAGGCCCAGAGTTCAAGCCCCACAACCTAAAAAAAAGAAAGAAAGTAAAACTTCTTTGCTTGCAAAAATGTGGAGGTCTGTGTGGGGGTGCTGTGGTTGAGAGACCAGGTGCTGGCCTCACTGTACAGATATTTCTAAGAACTCCCCATGTTTTCCCCAGTTTGAAGCCACAGTAGGATGGGCGGTGCCTTACCAAGAACTCAAGGGGACAAAACCTTTGGCAGGCAGTGAGTGGGTGAATGGGTGCAGAGATCGGATTGTTGTGCCTGTATTCTCTCCATTGAAGGATGGATTTGGATGCTGAGTGTCAAAGTTTGAAAGGGTTGCAAGAAGTTCATGGCCTGACAATTGAGTTTCCTCTGGGTATATGAACGTGGCTAAAGCAGGGTGCTGCTGGTGGCTCACAACTGTCATCCTAGCTACTCATAAAGCTGAGATGTAAATTCCATGGTTTAAGGCCAGCTTGAGGATACTTCATATCCAATGAACCACCAGAAAACAGGAACTGGCGCTGCGGCTTAAGTGGTAGAGTGATCATCTTCAGCTGAAGAGCTGAAAGTCAGTGCCCTGGCCCAGAGTTCAAACTCCATGACCAGCAATAAATGAAGAGATGGCTGAATTTTCCACATAGCAGTGTGTATGGTAGGAAATTCCATGCTGGCTTATGAGACATTCCAGATATGTTAGAGGCTCAATGTTGTGTCTACAGTTGTACTGATTATGATAGTGCCATCTTCTCACAGGTCAGATATGATCCGAATGGAGGGAGTTCGTGGTTCTGTTCTCAGGAACCGCTGAGGCCTTGGAATGTCCGTGTGTGTGTGTGTGTGTGTGTGTGTGTGTCTGTCTGTCTGTGTGTCTGTGTGTCTGTGTGTGTAATTTTACCTCATCTTTCTCTGTCCCCTTCTTAGGTGCCTATCCTCCTCTTTCAGATGGTGCCCTTCCTCCACACCGACCTTGCCTTTAGCTCCCTATCAGGGTCTACAATGAGTCGTAAATTGCCAGTGGCCTGTGTTCCATATTTTCTCTGGGGCACAAGTCTGGCTGTCCAAATATTTGGCTGCCTCCAGCAGATTCTGGTACAGCAGTGCTAGCTGGCATAGGGCCTCCCATGCCTCAGTCATAGGATGTCCTGTCCTTTTCCTCAGCTGAGCCTCTGACATCCCTCTCAACAGGCTGGCGGTGGAGTGGGGAATGGGGATTTGCTGGTGGCTCTAGCCAACTCGAGCTTGACAGGTGACCGAAGGCCACCTGAGCAAGGAGGATCCAGGGCTGTTTGTCTCCCGGGCTGAGGGAGGCTGGGGAATGGTCGAGCGGCCGCACTTACCTTTTCTTGGACCCTGTCCGTCTTTCCTGGGAGTGACAAAGACCCAACATCTGGCTCCCAGCATGGGGCACGAAAGGAAAAACTACCGGCAGAGGCTAAGCAGTCTGTCAGAGTATGTGAAACCCTTACTATGGTAATGCTATCTCACAGAAGAAGGAGCAGGAGGCAACATTATGCCTAGAAGGAGTAAAGCAGGACTTGGGAAGTGAGAAGGAAAAAGAATGGGTCAAATTTGACCTAGAACACACTGAAACATGCACCATGGAAGTCAAAACGAGTGTGAATGTTAGTCCCTCTGATTCAGATGCCCCTGATGGTCGTAGACACCCTCCTTATTCCCCCGATTGGAGGGGAGGTACGGAACCCTACGTGATCTGTGAGAGATACCTGCAAGACGCGGACCCCTACGAACCATCCATGGAGGGGTGGAGGGCTGGGGAAGTAACCTACTAGGAGTCTTACCCTGGAAGGGAAGGGCCACCTGAGAGCATGGACCCTAGGCCATAGGATTTGTTTCTCCAAGTGTATCTGGTCAATCTGGCACCAGGAGCAATCAGGACCTTGGAATGGTATCCATGGGAAGCTAAGGATCTTAAAGAGCTCTGCAACGCAGTGGCGGAGGATGGCCCAAACTCTCCTTGGGCCCAGAGCTTATTACAGGACATTTCTTATCACCCAGGTGTCCCTAAAGCCTGGCTGGATGTGGCTAAAGCCGTCCTCACCAGTTCTCAGTTTATTAAATGTCTGCTTTCTTTAAGGAGGAATGCAGAGGGCGAGTAGAAAATAATTGGCAGGCTCAACCCACGATACCTATTACTTATGCCATGTTAACAGGGACAGGGAAGGGTACTCCAATGGCGTCCAACAGGCAGCAATATCTGGCCCATACCATGACCAGGTAAGGCAAGCAGGACTTGCCGCGTGGTACAAACTGGATGATGGGCCCACTGCGTCCCCTATAGCAGGAGTGAGGCAAAAACCTGGTGAGCCTCTAGCTGAGTTTGTACACTGAGTCCAACAGAGCATTCACCACAAGCTGCCAGCAGGGAACCTCCGAGATCAGTTTGTAAAGCTACTGGTCTGGGAAGGGGTGAAGTCACACCACTGCATGGCCTGTGCGGGATTGAGAGAGCATTCACTGAGCAGATGGGTGGTGGCCTCGCAGGATGTGAGAATGCAACAGTACCAGTCCCAATCACTAGCTTTAGCTTTACAGGCTCAGACATCTGCAGTGACTGAGGATATTACCCAGGCACTGGCAGCCCAGGACTGAGGAACCCCAAGATCATCGGGGAGAGGGACTTGCAGAGTGTAGGGGGCAATTTCCCACCCCAGCCGTTTGGCGGGGGGATTGTTGTAAGCAGTCCTTCTTAAAGTGTCTCTCTTGCAAGTCCCTCTGTCCGATGATCAACCCCAACAGGTGATCTGGAAGAGATCAGCGCTGACAATGCAGAAATCATCAATAGACCACAAAAGAAGCTATACCTTTGACCTGGAGGCCTGACCTTCATTTTGATCACCACCATATGTCATTATGCATGGACCATTTAATATTTCTGTAGGAGCAACTTATTTTAAAGTCACCGGCTCTAATTGTTCTTTTACTACTTGCTTGTACAACCACCTTTTGTTATGCTTTCCTGTAAACATGTCTAAAATCTGCTCCAGAACAACCCCCACCTCTGGACTCTGAAGTGGCAAAGACTGCTATCCCCCCCCGACTAATGCTAAAGGACTGCTAATGACATTGCTTGGCCTGGGAATGCTTTTGCTGATTGTTTTTCTATGCCTTACTTGCATTATACGTGCACTGCAAAACTCTTACGAGCTTAGCCAGACAGTTACATAAGATCAAGCTCCAAGTGAATAAATTTCCCCCGAGAGGAATCGCAGCCAGAGATGGGTAAAAGGGGATGTCAGTCTGGCCAACCTAAGACAGGGCCTTCAGCTTCACTCTGAAGAAGTTCCTGATGATGGGTCAGGCAGACAAGGTGATCCACCCAACCTAAAATAGGCGGGTTCACTTCCTTAAACAAAGACAGGGGAGATGTTGGGAGCCATTTGGAGCTTAAAGTAAAGCTCAAAGTCATCTTGACCCCTGTGCTCGCTTAAAGGCACGTACAAGCAACTGGCTTACTTAAAAGACACCAGTTGCCCAGGATTGCTCTGCTATGTCTGCAGTTTGTTTTAAAATTTCCTTGTTTTTCTGGACTATAGTAGAATGGCCTGAGTGTGGGAGCCCACGAGGATGCACCATGCTTCATGTGTGGAACTCCCAATACCCAGGCTGCTCCCAGGTTCTGAAGAGGATGACCTTATGAGATACTGACTTTTACATATGCCCAGGAATTAATTGAACTGGTTTGGACATTTCTAACTGTGGTGGGGCTGATGTTTATTATTGTGCTAGGTGGGGATGTGAGGTAACTGGGATGGGCTCTTGGATCATGCACAAGGGCTCTCCCTATCCTTGTCTGGTGAATCTCACCACCCAGACTTGCCTCAAACCCCCTGCATGGCCAATGCTATCCTTACCAATGGAATTCTTTTAAAATAACCTTTACAGAGGAGGGAAAAAAACTAACTTGGAGGTGGGTCTGCTATTAAAACAAAATAGAGGGAATCTATAGAGCACATGGGCAGCAAAGATGGCGCTGATAGGGAGTTGAGTGGGCAGAGCCAGATTTGCTTTACAGTATGTAACCAGACCATGGAAACTTAGGTGCATGTGAAAGGTGTGACCTTGACAGTGATTGGTTCCTCTTCCTCCTCTCCCATGCCACCCACTCTTTTTTGCTTTAAAAACAGCTTGTTCTGTGTTAATAAACGAATTTTCCTGCTTGAGTTGACTCCCTGCTGCGTCTAATTGTCTCCCGGGATGAGGGAGGCTGGGGAACAGGTGAGTGGCCGCACTTACCTTTCCTAGGACCCTGTCAGTCTTTTGTGGGATGAACGAAGACCCGACAACATGGTAGATGGGATTCCAACACAGCTAACCACATCTCCTACTATATCTAAATAGGTATTTATTAGAATACTAGCTTCAGCTTATGAATGGATGAATATTGTGACCCACCTCCACCCTGGGGCTAATCTCAGGTCCCGGGACCCCCTAGCTCCTTAGTTGCTCACAGGTTGGTACCCTCACTTAGACCCTTTCACCAATTGGGCCTGCTAAGCTCTGAGTTCAAATGCCAATACTGCCAAAAGATGAATCCTAATGTGAGAAGCCCATCGATCCACCTGTTTTCCTGTCCTGTGAAAGTCCTGGATCTCAGGGAGGATGGAGAATTCTATATAGGCAACTCTATAACCATAGGAATAAGTTGTTATCCATGTCAGCACAGTTATGTCTGTCATCATACTCAACAAAACACAAATGCCTCGATGACTAAGACACACAATAAAAAGAGCAACTACACTGAACTCATGACGCATTCCATACATATATGTAAAAAGAAATCCTATGTGTAAAATAGGTGGGTGCATTATTTTTTCCAGTGCTGGGGTTTCAATTCAGGACCTGTTACTTGGCCTGATTGTAGCCTTCAAGGATGGTGAGCTTCCATTCCCCCCCCCCCCCCCAGTGTTATAGATTTACCCAGATCTGAGTTGGAATCCCAGCTGTGGCAGAAAAATGCTGCGAGTTCTGAGCCAGGTTGCATTAATATTATTATTGCAAAGGAAAGGATTTGAACTCAGTTTGTGGTAACTCTGCCTCAACTTCAATCACCTCAGGGTGGTGGGCTGCCATGGGCCCATAGCCGATCCTGGGATACTAGGCCCTGAAGTCTTGCAGGAAAACACACACACACACACACACAGAGTAAGATAGAGAGAGAGAGGGAGAGGAAGAGATAGAGAGGAAAGCCGCGGGATGGACTTTTACATTTTGCTCCTTTCCAAGGTGACCATCCTGAGTCTTAATGACATGTCTACAAAGAGTACTTCACCTTGCATTGGTGAAGAATAGCGGGCTATCTGGGAAGCTATAGGCCCATGCAGCAATGTAGGCCTTCTTATGCATCGAAATACCGATGGGATGTGAGCAAACTCATGATTGAATGAGAAGTTTCTGACTGCATCAATCAGGCTAGTCTAAAATTAGATGCAATGATCCTAGGACCCTGATTGATCTTAATGAATAGTCTATTAATCATGAAAAGAATCCTATTCCTTCAATGGTGGCATAATAACTACCTAAGAGTTGGTAGGAACTAGTTGATATATTTGAATCCTAGGCAGATGTCTCTCGCACTCTATACAAATATATATTTATTGGTATATTACCACTTGTATGGTATCCATGTATGGCTACTTTGTCCACCCCTGTGGCTCAATCTCAGGGTCTGGGAACTGCCTGGCAGCTTCCTGGGCTAGAGGTTGCCGAGTTGACACACCCATTCATGAATTGGGTCTGCTAGGCCCTGAGTTCAGGTCCAAGCACTGCCAACAATTGGATCGTGGAGTAAGAAGTGCTGTGTAACACCTGTTTTCCTTTTCTCTGAGTGTCCTGGGTGTAAGACATGAAAGAGAACATTTCTACAAATCTAGATATATGTGATAGGATGTCATCAGTATAATAAATGGAATGTGTGTTATCACAGTCAATAAAATAAGTGGTAAATAAATGAATGAAACAGAAATACAATAAATAACCACAACAAACAGGATATAGACTGAACATCTATAGGTAGGTACAAATCCTATCTTTACAATGTATATAAATAGTGTCTTTCCTAGGGCTGGGGCATGAATTCAGGCCTAGGGAACAGGCCTGCCTTTCTTGTCCTCAAGCATGGTGAGCTTCCCTTTCATCCACAATGCTGCAGAGTTACCCAGACCCTAAGTTCAAATCCAAAGCCTGGCAGATAAAAAGGCACCAATTACAAGCCAGGGAGTTGTTGTTTTTTTTTTTCCCAAGCAAGGTCTTGAACTCAGGTCATGGTAAATCTGCCTCAGCTTCCATCACCCTAGTCTGGGGTGCAGCCACTGGAACCACAGACGATCCTGGGATCCTAGAACACAGGCCTTGTGGGGGGGAGGGGGGAGGAACGCACAGAAAATAAGTGATGGGATGGCCTTTTTAGATTTTGCACCATGACCATCTGGGTCTGAATGATACAACTCCAAAAGGTACTTCACCTTGCATTGCTGAAGGCTGGTGGGCTATTGGGCTATTGGGCCATAGTCCTGCAGTGCAATATAGGACTAGAGTCGAATCCCAGTCATGTCACTTCTGGATGATGGGAGATCCTAATAGACTCGTTCCAATCTATAAGAATAACGATGGAAGTTTATAAATGTCACGGTTGAATGAGTTGCTCATGAATGAAACTCGTATAAAATTAGACATCATGGTTTTAGTCGTCTGGTTGATTTTATATAGTATGACACATTAAAAGAATACACTTTCTTACAGGGATGCAATGATTTCAGGAAACCAATTTACTTAAGAGTTTATTTATTTATTTATTTTATTGTGAAAATACTGTACAGAGGGGTTACAATTACATGGGCAAGATAATGAGTACGTTTCTTATCAAGTATTGTAGCCTCCTCTTTTGTTTCCCCTTCCCATCCATTCCCATCCATCCCCGCCTCCCCATCCAGTACTCCCCACCCCACTTCCTCACCCCACCCCCTGCACCAAAGTTGTAAAATTAGTTTTCAACATAACGACTTGTACATCGCATTGAGGATGAAAACAATAACATTAATTACATGGAGGCATAATAATACCCAAGAATTGGTAGGAATGTAGTCTATATAAATGAATAATGGATAGACATCTCTGGAACTCTATAAAGATATATATTAATTAGCCTACTACCATCTGAGTGTCAATCTGTTCTTATTTTTTCAACCGCTGGGGCTCTATCTCAGGCCCTGGGAATTTCCTGTCAGCTCAATTTGCCCCAGGATGGCATGCTGACACTGACCCATTCATGAATTTGGCCCTATAGGCCATGAGTTCAGATGCCAGAACTCCCAAACAATGAATCATGTAGTAAAAAGCTGATGGTGACACGTTTTCCTTTTCTGTGAAAGTCCTGGGTGTCATATATGAAGTAGAATACCTATGCACACCTATATCCTATATAATCAATGTAATCAATGTTCTATGTGCCATTATAGACAATAAAATAAAGTCAGTACATGAACAAAACAAAAAATAAAATGAATAAATATACTGAACTCAATATGTACATACATATGTCTGTAAATATAAATCATATATTTAAAATGTACATGAATAGGATTTTATCTAGTGCAGAGGATCGATTTCAGGCCTAAGGAACACACTTGAATTTCTTGACTTCAAGGAGGCACGCCTCCCCTTTCCACACAGTGCAACAGAGTTACCAAGACCATGAGTTCAAATCCCAGTCCTGGCAGAAAAATGGCATCTCTATGCTATATGACACCCAATTTTTAGGTATTTCATTCTGCCTCCATTTAATGAATGTGATTGTTTAAATGCTTAATAAAGTATTAACTAAAATTGATCAGTGTCCTCTAATATTATTGTGTATAATTTTATACTGGAATCATTCAAGAATTGCCCATTCAATCGTGACATACATCACATTCCATTGTTATTCATATGGATAAAATGATTTTCTTACGATCTCTTGACATTTGGAAGTAGCAGGACCAGGATTGAAACTGTGGGCTCCAGCTCTCACCACTTAAACCTGAGGATAGGTAACTCACCGGTCTGTCTAAGACCATCAGCAAGACCAATAATTAGCCAGGCACCACTGGCTGTCAGCATTCCTTCTTGATACTTACAAGGCTGTGAAAGGAGGGTCATGTTCAAAGTCACCCTAGGCAGGAATGTCCTTGAGGCCGCTGTCCAACTTAAGTGGCAACAAAGCCACAAGAAGAGACGTGTGTCTCATGCTAGCCTTGATCAAATGCAGCTCACAGACTGTGCCCAGATCCTGAGTTCAAGGTTCGTGACTGGCAACAAACAGACATACACAACAATTTGTGCAGACATCCAGGTAAAGCAGGTCACCTTTTTGTCCCCAACTGAATTGGACAGAATTCCCTGGGAAAGGTCTGGTGAAGCCGCTGTCATCTTTACTCTGACCATTTTGCCTGCATCACAGAATTCCGGCCACAACCCCATTCTTTCATGGTTGTTTCTGACCAATGGGATTCAAGAATGCTGGCCACGCCCACATTCCATGCTGCCCTGTAGCACCAGAATTCCCTCTGTTGGTTGACACCACTACCGGCCATTGAGGAAAGTAGAGGTGGCTGAGTGGTGAGCAAGAGATTCAAGGCAACTTTGGAGTAGGTTAGGATATTGACCTCCTAGTCACTGAGTGAGAGAAGAGAATATTTTCCAGAACCTGGGAATGTGACCAGCCTATCTTTCCCATCACAGCTCTGAGATGTCTGAAAGAACAAGATTTCGTGAGAGAGCTGAGGACAAGAACTACTACAAGAACACCAGTAGAAGAATACCCCCGTCAGATCTATAACATTCAACAAAACAAGGAACACGAAAAAGGGAGGCATGCTCAAGACAAACATCATCTTAGAAATATGATAGAAACAATTTCATAAAAGGAAAAAAACACACAAAAAAACATTTGAATAATTATCTTGGGGTTCATTCCACTAATATCAACTTATCTGAACTTTTCTGCTTGACTCAGACATATACTAGTTATTACAAATAAGGGAAACCATGGGACCTATGTTTCTTTGGCATGGTTTGCTGCACTTAATATAATTTTTTCCAAGTCTTTCCATTTCCTAACAAATGGGGCAATGCCATTCTTTCTGATGGAGGCATAGAATTCCATTGGGTATATATACCACATTGTCTTGATCCATTCATCTACTGAGGGGCATCTGGGTTGGTTCCATAACTTAGCTATGGTAAATAATGCTACAATAAAAATAATCGTGCTGATAGCTTTAGTTTGGTCTTGTTTATGATCATTTGGGTAAATGCCCAAAAGTGGGATTGCCAGGTCATGAGGGAACTCTATGTGGAGTCTTTTGAGGAACCTCCATACTACTTTCCAAAGTGGTTGAACAAGTTTACACTCCCACCAACAATGCAGTAATGTTCCCTTTTGTCCGTATGCCCTCCTATAGCTATTGTGATTAGAATTCTTGATTATAACCATTCTAACTGGGATGAGGTGGTATATCATTGTTGTTTAGATTTGCATTTCTTTTATGGCTAGAGAGCTTGAGCATTTTTTCATGTGTCTATTGGCCATCTTTCTTTCCTCTTCAGAGAAGTTTCTCTTTAAGTCTTTAGCACAGTTATTTATTGGGCATTTGTTTGTTTGAAGATTTGTTTTGGGGGGATTTAATTTTTTAAGTTCCAGGTATATTTTAGATATGAGACCCTTGTCTGGTGTATGGCTAGTGAAATTCTTCTCCCAATCTGTGGGCTTTCTATTGATCTTGCGAGCTATGTCCTTTGCCATTAAGAAGCTCTGCAATTTCATGCAATCCCATTTGTCCAACCTGTCTTTCATTTGTTGTGTTTCTGAGTCTCTATTAAGAAAATTTCAGCCTGCGCCAAGGAGACCTAGCGTTTCTCCTACTCCATTCTGTAATGTTTCCAGAGTGTCTGCTTTGACTCCGAGGTCTTTGATCCATTTGGAGTTGATTGTCGTGCAAGGTGATATATCAGGATCTAGCTTTAGTTTTCCACAAGTAGTTAACCAATTTTACCAGCACCATTTACTGAAGAGGCTGTCTTTCTTCCCTTCTATTTTTTTTAGCTCCCTTATCGAAGATTAGATGGCTACAGGTCTTTAGGTTCATTTCTGGGTTTTCAAGTCTATTCAATTGGTCTGGGGTCTGTTCTTGTGCCAGTACCAAGCTATTTTGATTACTATGGCTTTGTAGTAGAGTTTAAAATTTGGTATTGATATTCCTGCAGCACAGTTCTTTCTGTTAAAGATTGTTTTTGTTATTCGGCGTCTTTTATTGTTCTATATGAATTTTTGCATTAAGTCTTCTATTTCCTTGAAGAATGAGATTGGAATATTGATAGGCATCACATTGAATTTGTATATAGCCTTGGGAAGTATTGCCATTTTCACTATGCTGATTTTTCCAATCCAGGAGCATGGGACTTTTTGCCACATTCTAAGTTCTGTTTTGATTTCATTTTTCAGGTCTTTGAAGTTTTCATCATAGATGTCCTTCACTTGTTTGGTTAATTCCTAGGTATTTTATTTTTTGTGGAGGTATTACGAATGGAGTTGCATTCCTGATTTCAGCGACACATTTCTCATTGTTGGCATATAGAAAAGTCATTGATTTTTGAAGGCTAATTTTATATCCTGCTACTTTGCAAAAGTTTTGAATCACCTTGAAGATTTTGGGAGCAGAGTCCATGGGATTCTTAATGCAAGATCATGTCATCTGCAAAGAGGGAAAGTTTTACTTCCTCTTTCCCTATTAGAAACCCCTTGATGTTTGCATTTTGTATTATTGCTGTAGTTAGGCATTCTAATAGTAGATTGAAGAGCAATGAGTGAGTGGGCATCCTTGTCTCGTTCCTGAGTTTAGAGGACATGGTGTTAGTTTTTCAAAATTGAGCAAAATACTGGCTTGAGGTTTTAATATACAGCCTTTATTGTACTGAGCAAGGTTCCATGGATTCCTAGTCTTTGCATAACCTTCATCATAAAGGGGTGTTGGATCTTGTAAAATGTTTTCTCTACATCTATTGAAATAACCATGTGGTTCTTATTCTTGCTCTTGGTGATGTGATGAATTTTTTTATTTGATTTGCGTATATTGAACAAGCATTGCATCCCTGAAATAAATCCTGTTTTATTGTGGCATATGATTTTTTGGATGAATTGTTGAAGTCGATTGGCCAAAATTTTGTTGACAAGTTTTGCATCAATGTTCATCAAAGAAATGTGTCTATATTTCTCTTTCTTTGATGAGTCCCTGCCTGGTATTTGGATGAGGGTTATTATAGCTTCATAGGATGAATTTGGTAGTGAACTTTCTCTTTCAATTGCATTAAAAATTTGAAGGAGCATTGGTGTGTGTTCTGCTTTGAAGGCCTTGTAGAACTCTGTTGTAAAACCATCTGGTCCTGGGCTTTTCTTAGATGTGAGGTCTTTTATTGTTGTTTCTATTTCAATGCTTGATATGGGCTTTTTAAGATGGTTTAACTCATCTTGATTTAGTTTTGCCATGTCGATATTTGCTAGGAAAAAATCCATTTCTGCGAAGTTCTCAAACATATTAGCATAAAGTTTTGAGAAGTATTCCCTTATAATGTTCTGAATCTTGTTTGTTTCTTTGGTGATATTTCCATTCTCATCTCTGAGTTCATTTATTTAGGTGTGTTCTCTTCTTTTTCTGATAAGATTTGCTAGGAGGTATGTCTATTTTGTTGATTTTTTTCAAAGAACCAACTCTTTGTTTTGTTGATTCTTTCTATTTTTTTATTCTAACTCATTTATTTCTGATTTAATTTTAATTATTTCTTTCCATCTACTGGATTGGGGTTTATTTTGCTATTTTTCAAGGAGGCTCAGGTGCCTCATTAAATTTTTAGTTTCAGATCTATCGAATTTGTTGATGTAAGAACTCAAAGATATAAACTTGCCTCTGAGTACTGCCTTTGCTGTGTTCTCTTCTTTTTCTGATAAGATTTGCTTGGGGGGGTCTGTCTATTTTCTTAATTTTTTCAAAGAACCAACTCTGTTTTGTTGATTCTTTCTATTTTTTATTCTAATTCATTTAATTCTAATTTAATTTTAATTATTTCCTTCCATCTACTGGATTGGGGTTTATTTTGCTATTTTTCAAGGAGGCTCAGGTGTCTCATTAAATTGTGAGTTTCAGATCTATCCAATTTGTTAATGTAAGAACTCAAAGATATAAACTTACCTCTGAGTACTGCCTTTGCTGTGTCCCTGAGGAGCTAGTATTTTGTGTGCTCATTTTTGTTGAATACCGTGAACACATGAATTTCGTTTCTAATCTCTTCCATGACCTACTGGTGGTTCAACAGTGTGTTGTTCAGCCACCATATGTTCCAGGACTTTCTTTAGTGGCTTTTGGTGTTGAGTTCTAATTTTTTCCCTTGTGCTCTGAGAGAATGCAAGGTTTTACTTCAGTGTTCCTGAATTTGGAACAGTTTGCTTTGTGACCTAAAATGTAGTCTGTTTTGGAAAATGTTCCATGTGCTGCAGAGAAGAACAAGTACTCTGATTCTGCTGGGTGAAATATTTGGTAGGTGTCCGTTAAATCTTGTTGATCTATGCAGTTGTTTATATCTGCGGTTTCTCTGTTGAGTTTTTGCAAAGTTTTTTCTATCTAGTGGGGACAGTGGTGTATAAAAGCCCCCGACAATTAATGTATTTTGATCTATATGAGAATTGAGAGAAAGTAACGTTTCTTGGATAAATTTGAATGCTCCATTGTTTGGCCAATAGAGATTTAGAATTGTAATAACCTACTGAATTAGAGATCCCTTAATTAGTATTGAGACCTTCTCTTCTAACTAATTTTATTTTGAAGTCTATTTTATCTGATATTAGTACTGCAACTTCTGCCTGTTTGTGGCAGCCGTTTGCTTGATAGATTTTGTTCCAGCCTTTCACATTCAAAATGTGTTGTTGTTATGGACAAGGTGGGATTCCTGAAGGCAATAGGTAGAAGGATCTTCCTTTTTAATCCAACTAGACAGTCTATGTCACTTAATTGGAGAGTTAAGCCCATTAATGTTAAGAGATAGGACTTAGAGGTATTTGGGAGTTTCTGCCATTTTATTCACCTTCTTTGCGGCTGCCACAACTGGGTTCTTCCTATGGTTCTTGGATTCTCAGTTTGGGTGTGGTTTCTTGGTGTTTATTGTGGTCTTGTAGGTTTTCTATGAGTAGGACATCTTTAGGTATCTTTGTAGAGCTGGTTTGGTGGAGATATATTGTTTCAATTTTTCTTTGCTATGGAAGTTTTTCATTTTACCTTCGGTTATGAAGGAGAGTTTAGCTGGGTACAGTATTCTTGGTTGATTGTTGCTTGTCTTTAGGGCATGGCACACATCATTCCAGGCTTTTCTTGCTTTAATTGTCTCTGCTGAGAAATCTGAGGTGATTCTAATTGGTTTCTCTTTATAGGTGATTTATCTTTTCTCCTTGACATCTTTAAGGATTTTTTTCTTGGTCTGAATTGATCCTGTGTGGATAATAATTTGACGGTAGGATATCCTGTTCTGGTCTTGTCTATTTGTAGTTCTAAAAGCTTCTTGTATTTGAATAGCCCTGTCTTTTTGAATGTTTGGGAAGTTCTCTGCTAGGATCCTGTTAAACAAATTTCCTAGACCATTAACATCTGTCTCTAGGTGTTCCTATACACCCATTATCCTCAGATTAGTCCTTCTGATGGTGTTTTCCAAATAGAATTGAATAGATATATCATATTTCTTGGATTTGTCTTGGATGGTTTTATGTTCTTTCTCTATAATATCTAGGCTTTATTCAATCCCTGAGATTCGATCTTCTGCATGGTCTAACCTACTGTCAAGACTTTCTACTTCGTTTTTTATTTCTTCTCCTTCTAATTGGTCGACTTCGATGACTTCAAATTCTTTGTTGGAACTTTGTTCTACATCTTGTAAGAACTTCTTTACTTCCTTAATTTGGTGTTCAGTGTTTATTCTCAAATCACTTAGTTGATTGGTTATGGTTTCCTAGGACTCCCATTCCTTCTGTTGTTCTCCACTGAGCATTCCCTTTGTGGTCTCCCTGATTTCTTTCAGCTCTCTGTTTCTGTATTCCACCAATGCCTCCATTGATCTTTGTCCTTTCTCATCCCAATCTCTCACTTCCTGTATTTCTCTTTGATTAGCATCCCCACGTTTACTCATTTCCTGAATTTCTCTTTGAGTGTTCTCAGCCTGTTCACGCCATTCCTGACTTTCTCTTTGTCTGTTCTCAGCCAGCTCACGTAATTGCTATCGATCTGTTTTACTGATCTCAACCTGCTCACATAATTCCTTTATTTCTCTTTGAGTGTTCTCAATCTGCTCAGGAAATTCCTGTATCAATCTTTGAGTAGCTTCCTCAAGCTAATGAGTCTTCTGTATTGATCTTTGGTTTGCCTTCCTTCTCTCCCTATCATGCTCACACGGAGACTTTTGCAGGTTTTAACTCTTTTCATTTACCCTATTTACCTGTAGTGTTTGTAGAGCTTTTTGTAGAGCTCCTCTAGATTATTCATTATCTCTTCTCTCCCCTGATTGTCACGAATGGGAGTTGAGAACCCAGGGCTTGTCATTTTTTTGTGTGTTTTTCTGACTTGTTCTGCCCATTTGGGATGAGAATAACACCAGTTTTGTGCTAGAACACTATTTTAAGTTAACTATCAACCAAAGTCCGTAGTTGCACAGTCAAAATTCTCCAGATACAATCTGGTTCAAGAGATACAATCTATTGAACATCAAACAACTATGTCTTAATGGCCTAAGAACAGCAAAGGAGAATTTGGCAACCAGAAATTATTAGGTTTAGGTAAAATTTGGGGAACAATAGGATTGGAAGGATGTGGGAAGGTGAGGGAAAGCGGAATTAACCATGTACTCATCTCAAAGAGGGAAATTGATTGGACAGAATGATAGCAACGAGAGAAAAAAGAGTAAGAAAAAAAAAAGAAAAAGCAAAAAAGACACAAGATAAAGTGGAAAAACAAAAATTTAATATTAAAAAATGAAACCCTTAAAAACTGCAAGTTTGAAGAAGTAGTATTCAGAGAAGAATGGGGATGGAATGAAAGGAGGGGAGGCATAGAAAGGAGACTTGAAAAACTAGAAAAATAAAAATGTTTTAAAATATTATATGGGTATTAAGAAGTAATACTACTATTAAAGAATTTAACTCTAAGAGCTTTTGTATTGAGTAATAAATTTCTGAATTAAGTGCGTACACAATGGAGGATAAGATCTAATAATCCACGATGGGTATATTTGAGGTTGAGCAGAACAACAATTAAGTTATCCAGAAAAAAATGAAAGAGAAGAAGTGAAAAGAATGAGACAAGAAAGAAAGAAAGAAAGAAAAATAAATAAATGAAGAAAGAAAGAAAGAAAGAAAAGGATCAAAAGTTCAGTAGAGATTAAAAAATAAGCACACACATATATTCACCTAAAATAGAAATTATATGAGGAAGAAAACAATAAACAGTAAAAACAAAAATTTAAAAAAACAAAAAATTTAAAAAATTAAAAATAAGGTACAAAAACTAAAAGAAAGTTCTTTGATTTTTTTTTTTTTTTGTGGGCTGGGGGATGGGAAGATTCTGTATTTCCCTTGTGTCAGTAACCAGCCTCTCGGTGGAGTCCCTGGTCTGCTTGTGGTGTTTGGTTTTCCTGTGGCTTGATTGGTTACTTAAGGCAGTTTGTTTGGACAAGCCAAAAATGCTCTGCTTTACCCAGGATTTTGTGATCCTCCTCTCAGGCTAGTTCAGGGGGAGAGGGATCTGTATTGAGTATTGCAAAAGAGGGAGATGTCTGTTTTCTCTTGTTTGGAGATGCTTTGATGAGGCTAGGTTCTGGGTTGAGTTGAGGCCTTTCAGCAAACTGTAGCTTTTCCCTGAGGGACTAGCTTCTGAGACACTCACAGAGCACAGCCTGGAGCCTTTCTCAGAGTTTATGTTTACTGAATTTCAATTGACTGTCTAGGCTGCTGTAGGGAAGGGCAGCCTCTGGCTCTGTTTACCCAGTGAAGAAAGCCACTTCCAGGAGGCAAATTTCCTCTGCTTGGGTTGGGTGACATTTTCTTAGGTGGAGTTGAAACTGGCAGGTCTGGGCAGGTTCCTGTGACCTGCCAATTAGCTGTCTTGTTTTCTCCCAAGGCCTGAATTGGAACTGGCAGCTCAGACAAGTCTTTGTCAGTATCAAAGATGGAGATCTCCAGTAGTTGGGTGGGGGATGAATGCCTTCCCTCCTCTGATCCCTGAGAAGGAGTGAGGATATCAGGCTTCTACTCATGCCGCCGGAGTCTTGGTTCCTGGGTCGTCTCTGGTCTGCGATCTGCAGTGTGAAGATATCTGTTCCTTGAGCTCTTGCTGGTGTTGAGTAGAATCAGCTTGCCCGCTGCAACTGGTGCCTTTGTCCCAAACCCTCTGTGTTGCAGGTATGATGGCTATGGGCACCGCCGCTGCTGCTGCTGCTGCCACAGCCCCTGGCAAGTGCTCAGATCTGTCTCTTTGCCTTGATTTTCCCTCTCTGGCCAAACTCTCTGTACTGTGATGGCACACTTGTTGTAATTCTCTGGCCTAGCACTGTTCACTGGAACACTAAAACTGGTTTTTAAGCTAGAGCTTGTTTAGGCTTCAGCTTCTCCTCCGCCATCTTCTTGACCTTACCTTGAGGCTTATTTTATATTCCTGACATTTTTTCTACAGTTGTAGTTAATTTTCCATGATGGGCTAAGTGTATTATATTGGATATACGAAAGTAAACTGAATGCTTATTCCATTAATCCTTTGCCACTTGTCTAATACCAATATG
This sequence comes from Dipodomys spectabilis, assembly GCF_019054845.1. Classification (NCBI taxonomy): domain Eukaryota; kingdom Metazoa; phylum Chordata; class Mammalia; order Rodentia; family Heteromyidae; genus Dipodomys; species Dipodomys spectabilis. The sequence continues at coordinate 1,355,560 of NW_024871095.1, read as the reverse complement.
AATTATCCATGTGTTTGAAGTAATGAAAATAACAACAGATATAAGGAAGTTAAATCAATCTGTTGTAGACAAGTATTTTCACCTTTATTTTGAAAGTTGGTCCTTTTTTACACTACAGAATATTCTTGAGAAAATGTGCTCCAGGCTCCACAACTGAAGAAAATTATGGTTTGATCTATCATAAGAGAAGGAAGGAAGGGGAACCTTCCTTCCAAAAGTTTGATACCAGGAATGTGATGTGCTTTATGGTGCCTACTTGGAAATGAACAATTTTCTCAGTCAACCTTGGAAAGCCATCTTGATAGACAACTTCTGTAAGTAGTTACAAAGCATTATTGATGGCTTTGCAAGGATGCCTGATTGCCTCATTGTAGGACAATTAAAACAGGAATTTAGTAAGCTGTTCTTTGTATCTTTAAAAAAACCCATTGACTCTAGGCAAGAGGATCACAGGGGCCAAGAGAAACTACTACCTTGAATAGTAATCCTAGACCTCTAAAACAAAACACACACACACACACACACACACATAAACACACACACACTAACAAACATACAAAACACTCCAGTAAGCACAGCCAGGTTGCTATCACAGCCTAAATGAAGTCAGGCAAAAAACAGAAGCTGAGAGTCATTTAGCTGATAACTAAAATAATTTTTATGAGGCAAATGCAAATGAGACTCCAGAGAGAGGGTCATTAAGATTGATCAGAGACACTAAAATTGGTCACACAAAGATTGGAAAGTAGAATTCCTTGTAGAACAAATAAATCATAGAAAACCTGTGCATGTAAGAAGAAGACAGCAGACCAAATACCAGAAATGCACATTTTCTTAGAAGTCAGCTTATTCAATTATCAATGCAAATCTTTGAATTCTTAAATATTTGACCATATGTGGGAGAAAGCTGAAGAGAAAGAAAATGTCATCATTCTCTTAGGAGGTCCAATATCATATTAGGAAGTAATCCAGCACAGATTTGTAATAAAAAGAAAATACAATTATTCCAAATGATGGTTTTATTTCTTTTTATGTAAAAGCTCTTAAATTAGGTGCTACCAATTACCATACAATTGATCCAGTCCCCCAGCTGAGTGGATATTGACTGCAGTATTCCCACAAGAAGGAAAAGAGAAAATTTACAAATGTGTGATAAAATGAGTTAAAGGTGAAGTGTTCTAATAGTAATATCTGAGATTTAGACACAGGTGAAGAGGGGGATTTTCTTTTCTAAAAATCCCTTATTTTTACCTGGTGCCAGTGGTTCACAGCTGTAATCCTAGCTACTCAGGCAGCTGAGACCTGAGGACTTCAATTCAAAGACAGCCTGGGAAAGAAAGTCCCTGAGTCTCTTATTTCCATTTAACCCCCAGAAAACCAGAAGAGGCACTGTCACTCAAGAGGTAGAGCACTCACTTTGAGTTGAAGAGCTCAGGGGCAGTGCCCAAGCCCAGACTTGAAGCACCTCGAACAACACCAACAGCAAATCCCTATTTCATGGACTGCCTACATCTTCTCCTAACATTCAACAAAGAGCCATTTTATCACCCACTACCTTTAAGTCCTAAACTAGCTACTGGAAATAGATTGATTTGGTATCTTATATCAAACGGTTCATATTCGTGGAGACAAATACCAGCAGTGGTAAATTTTTTCTAGTCCTTCAACTCTGGGCCTGGGCCCTGATAATGGATATACTGGTAGCTTTCATGTGAGGCTGTTTGTTATTGACTGGATTACTGCCCATGAGGGAAATTACTGGGTCTTAGGGAGATATAGGTTTAGTCTTTTCAGGAAACTCCGTACTGCATTCCACAATAGTTGAACCAGTTTAATTTCCCACGAACAGTGTAATAGAGTTCCAAATTGGCCAGCATTTGCTACTGTTAGTTTTCTTGGTAATGGCCATATTCACTGGGACGAGGTAGAATCTGTCATGTTTACTTATAGATTTGTATGCACCTCCTAGCTTCAATAAATGAATGAATCCCTGAAACCTATATTGCTCTGTGTCTGCATTCCTTTCTCTTTTCTCTTAATATAATTTTCCCAAACCTTTCATTTTCCTTACCACTGGTGAAAAGTCATCTTTCTGATGGGTGAATATAATCCCATTGTGTGTGTGTGTGTGTGTGTGTGTGTATGCGTGTGTGTTTGTGTGTGTGTGTATGTGTGTAAGATGATTATAGGCCCATGAATTCATTTCTAAGCATTCTGTATCATCTGTAATTTTGTAATTCCATATTAAAGTTGGATTGTTTTCTCTACTGCACTGAAGAATATTGTTAGGATTTTGATGAGTATTGCATTGCCAATTGTTTTGGGGAAATATAGCAATTTTTAAAATTTTAATTCTTCTAACATTGAAAGACATTCTATTTCCTTGAATCTTCTTCAATTACCCTTTTTATATTTTTAAAGTTTTCACATATAGGTCCTTCACAATTTTAGTTAAATTAATTAATTCCTAGTTTTGTTGTTGTTGTTTTGTTTTGTTTAGATTTGATTTGTTTTTGAAGCTAATACATATGAGGTTGTATTTTGGATTTCTGCGTGGACCTTCCCAATGTTGGTAACAGAAAAACTACTGATTCTTGTGGTTTTTATACCCTGCTACATTGCTGAAGGTTAGCATCACCTGTACTAACTTGAGGGAGGAAGCCACAGGGTCCTTTAAATACAGGGTCATTTCATCTGTAAAAAGGGATAGTTTTACTTCTTCCCTATTTGGATCTGCTTTATGTTTTTCTCTTGTCTATTGTTCTTGCAAGAAATTCGACTACCATATTGAAGAGTAGTAGAGAGAGTGGACATCCTTGTCTCATTTCTGATGTTAATGTCTTCAGGCTTCCACCACGAGGTAAATGCTAATTATCTGTGTCATATACATACTCAGTATTATATTGAGGAATGTTTCATGCATTTCCAGCTTCTCGGACCTTTTAATAGTAAAGCGGTATTGGAGCTTGTTAAAAGCTATTTCTACATCCCTATAGACCATCATGTGTTTCTTGTCCCTGCTTCTGCTGATAGTTTGTATTATGTTTATTCACAAGAATATTAAATCCACTTTTATTGAAGTTGAATCCTATTTGATCATACCATATGATTTTTTGTTAGTTGCTGAAATTGGTTAGTGATAATTTTATTAAGAAGTTCTTCTTTAATGCTTATCAAAGAGTTGAGTTCATAGTTCTCTTTCTTTGGTGAGTCCCTATGTGATTGTGGAAGAGTCTAATTCTAGCTTCATAGAATGTGTTTGATACTGTGTCTCTCATAGATACTAGATGGATGCATCTTGTTTTTAAATGCTATCTAATCTATGTCTTCTATTTGGAAATTTAAGTCCATTGCTATTGAGAGTTAAGACAGAAATATCTGATAAGTCCTGCTATGTTATACACCTGTGTTATGAGCTGTGCCTGATCTACTCTTAATAAATTTACCTTGAACTCTGGTAGGGAACATTTTATATAACCAGTTCCTGTTCTTCTTGCTCTTCTCTATGTAGGATATATTTGATTAAACTCCATCATGCTGATTTGGTGGAGATACGTTGTTTCAAGTTGTCTTTGTCATGAAATATGTTTATTTATCCTTTAAATGTAAAGTAAAGTTTGGCTTGGGACCGTATTCACGGTTGGTAGTTGTTTACCTATAGTGTTTGTCATACATCATCCCATCAGCTAAGAAATCTGTTTTTATTCTGACTGTATATCCTTTATAAATAATCATTTTTTTCTCTATGGCAGCTTTAAGAATCCTTTCCTTGATCGTTAATGATCCTCTAATGGATTATTATGTCATGGTGGATTGTTCAGTTCTAGAATTCTGTGTTTGTTCTAATGGCTTCTCTTCTCTGAATGAGCTTATCACTTTGGATGTTTGGCATGTTCTCTGCTAGAATTCTGTAATGTTTTCCATCCATTTCGTTTTCTGCTCTTCTCCTTCTTGATACCTATCTCCCCAAAATTTGATCTTCTGAGTCTTGATGTTCTGGCAAGATCATTTCTTATTTCTTGGATTTGTTCTAAATGATTATTTCCTCTTTCCTATTAGATCTATTCTGTATTTGACCCTGAGATTATCTTCTATGTCATCAATTTGCTGTGGAGACTTTCTACTTTGTTTTTGATTTCCCTGTCTTCTAGTTGGTAATTTTTTAGGGGTTTTATCTCTCTATTAAAGCTTTGTTTTAGGTCTTTTACGGACTTTCTGTACATTTTTTTGGGTCCGGTCGTGGGGCCTGAACTCTGAGCCTGGGCACTGTCCCTCAGCTCTTCAGCTCAAGGCTAGCGCTCTACCACTTGAGCCACAGCGCCACTTCCAGGTTTTTTCTTTTTTCTTTTTTGCTTATGTGGTGCTGATGAATCAAACCCTGGTCCTCAGGCATGCAAGACAAGTGCTCTAACACTGAGCCACCTTCCCAGCCCTCTGTACATTTTTTCTTTGGGTGGGGGAGTTGCAAGTGTTGTTTTCTTAGCTGTGTCTTCTCTCATATCTTTTAACTGGGCATCCATTTTTTCTTGGACTCCCTTGACTTCTCAGAATTTATTTATCTTTCTGTTTGTAGTCTCCATGAATTATTTTGCTAATCTTTGGTTGGTCTCATTTGTTCACAAATTTCCTTGTAGAGGTTTTCTATCTTTCCACTAATCACATTTTTCAGCAGTATCAGTAATACATTTTGGTAACTCTCTTCAAGGTCCTTGATTGTCTGTTCTAATGCCTGGTTACTTACTATGTGAATTATACTACCTTGACATCACTTTTCTTGTATTTTTCTGATTTGTTTTGTCCATTTCGAGGTTTTCTTTTGGGGGATCTATGACCTTAATAGGTGACTCTCTATGTTCTTGGTTGATTTGCCAGGTCTTTGTTTGGTCTCCTGTTATGATTTGTTTTTCTGGAATTGCATTTTTGTCACGTCCCTTAAGTGTAGGAATAGAAATCGGTCGTGGGGAGATGTTCTGATGTTAATATATGTGGTTCCAGTGACAGTTCGGACTGTCCAGTGGTATGGTGAATTGTCTATGTGTATGGATGTTGGTTTCTCTGATGTACGCTTCTGTTCCTGCTTTTTCCCATGTTGCCCATTTATTTCCACACTGCAGATGTGCTTGTGAATGTGTTGGCCAACACAGTCATAGCAGTCAACTACCTGGTTGGCACCTTTTCATAGAATTCTATTTTCTTGTGAAGACAATATAAAATCTTCTTATGAATTATATGTTTATAGTTATGTCTATATATATAGTTGCATATCTATAATTATAGCTGATTTGATGTGAGCCTCTAGAAGTGGAGTATCTGCTAGGACTATAAACCTCTGTTTCATTAGAGATTGCTAGGGTTATTTTCTCTTGTTATTCTGTCATTGTTTTTCCTCTTCCTCAGATTTTTTTATATTGTGGATGTTTTCACATACTTTAGGATTTGCGATTGTTGTATCAGGTTATTTTTGTTTTTCTTCTTTTATTACGTTGAAGTAGTGATTTCAGGCTTGTATGAAGAAAGAGAAACAGACAGAATGTATGTTATTACATTGAGAGAAAGAAGACATTTTAACCTATTTATTACAAATAAATTCATATTAATCAAAGCTAATGAAATAATTACTTATTTACTCTTCAAAGGATGATTATAGTATTCTTGGATATCTTGGAGGAAAAGACTTTAGAATCATTACAACTGCTAACTTACATTGAAATTACTGCCTAAACGTTCTTCTTCAGAAAGGCAAAAGCTCTATTGCTTTCATATTAGTATTATAAAATCACAATAGATGCATGTTGAATTGTTTTCCTCTGCTTTTTTTCAATTTCATTCTTCATCCATTAGGTATCTAGGGCTTTGAATGACCAATTCCTTAAACTACGTATATTTCTTATATTGTGATGTAAATCTCAGTAATATAAATATGAATTTATCTTTGAGTCTTATCTTGAGCTACATTCATATGAAATTTATGCAGTCTCAAACAAGAAACCTGACTATTTTACTCTATTCTATGTTTTAATCAATAAACCCATTCTCTTTAGAAATATGTTCTCATCTTTTATATTGCTCCAGTAAACATCATGTGTTTCTAGTACTTTTACTGACGTAAATATAAAGTTTGGAACAAGAAGACAACCTCCCCCCATTATCACTTTAAAGTAAACCCTTGGGGATTATTTTATATATAAAAATAAAAAAGTGCAATGCAATGTTTATACATGAATAACATAATGGTTAAGTCAATTAGACACAAGAACTACCACAGCAATTCTCAATTGACTTAAAGGCACCAAAATATTGTGTTCATGAATATTAATCATTTAAAAAATAATTAGTCAATACAAAGTTTATATTATATTTGAAATTTACAAAATGAAAATTACACTCATATTTGCTGTCAATACCTGTTTCCAGGAATACATTTATTCAGCAAACACGGAAACAAAAAATAAGGATTCATCACATATAATGAAAAACGTGGAAGCAGACTGTCTTTCCTTAACATGATAAGTACCTGCAAATTGTGTGATTTATTCATAGATAATATAAACATTTATAAGAGGATTTGTGATCAGAAGTGATAGGTAAGCAAAGTAACTGGAAAACTGTATACATAAATTGGGCTTTCAATATAGGATGTCTAGTTTTCAATAAATGAGGCTATTATTCTGTATCTCTAACACACATACAGTATTCTATATTTTCCCACATATTCCCATTCTCTTACCTCAGTTCCTGATTAATATTCTTATTTTCATGACTTCAATTCCTTCTAAAATAACAAGGTGGGCATTTTGTCCCTAGATCCAATACATTTTAGTATTTTGGAATAGTAGTATGAATTCATGGAGTTTGATCTGAATGTCAAGTTTGAAGATATTGTATTCAAGGTACTGTTAATTGGCCTGAAGCATATAAAGATACACGGTATACTAAGAAGGGACTTAATATTGGGGAAACATACAGATCCAAGCAAGATCCTGAATCAAAGAAAAGCAAGGGAACAAACATCAATCAACTATAATTACAGAGGAATGGAACTGATCTCCGATGTGTCTGGGTGGCAGCTCTATGTGTGTGTGTGTGTGTGTGTGTGTGTGTGTGTGTGTGTGTGTGTGTGTGTGTGTGTGTGTAGAGAGAGAGAGAGAGAGAGAAAGAGAGACAGAGAGAGAGAGAGAATTTAGTGTGGTGTACATATTTACAGTCCATAGAGCATTACTTGTTAGGGAGGAAATGCTCATATCAGAGCTGTGATTCTACTGTCATCACTTTACTGCAAAAAACACTTACTTAATCTCTAATTAAATTTGGAAAATAGACAAACATCTTATGTGATTATTTTGACAATTAACTACTATATTGAAGACTAAAGGGAGGAACTGGAGATCAATATAATCTTTTTCTTCTCTTCTAAATATTACACCACAATAGATGTGATTTCAGGAGTCTTCTGCTATGTACTGCCAGTTGAGTGACTAATATGCTTAATAATAGGTAAATATGATAGGGAAATTGATCAGCCAGCAAGCACAAAGAACTAGTGATAAAAATGAGCTTTTGAGCAAGGTTGCCACAACTTTTAGGAATGTAATTCTTTCATATGAACATCAAATTTTGTGGCTTTCCCTGTGTGATTAAATGGCAAGAAAGTACTGTAGAGACAAGAACTCCTGTTCAGCCAAGTAGAAAGTGCTCATGATCCCATCCTCATGTTGCAAATTTCCATTCCACATAGACTTTCTTTTCTTTTTTTAATCTTTATTTATTTTTATTGTGAAAATACTGTACAGAGGGGTTACAATTACATGAACAAGATAATGAGTACACTTCTTATCAAGCATTGTAGCTTCCTCCTTTGTTTCCCCTTCCCATCCCTTCCCATCCTTCCGCTGCCCCCCCCACCCAATCTTCCCCACCCCCCCCCACCAAAGTTGTAAATTCATTTTCGACATAACGACTTGTACTTCTCATTGTTGCCTCCATCAGAAAGAATGGCATTGCCCCATTTGTTAGGAAATGGAAAGGCTTGGAAAAAATTATATTAAGTGAAGTAAGCCAAGCCCAAAGGAACATAAGTTCCATGGTTTCCCTTATTTGCAATATCTAGTGTATGTCTGAGTCAAGCAGAAAAGGTCAGATAAGGTGATGTTAGGGAAATGAACCCTAAGATATGTATTCAATTTTTTTTTCTTTCATGCGATTGTTTCTAACGCATTTATAAGATTATTTCTTTGTTACTTTGTTGCTATGTCCCTCCCCCACAGTATAACCCCTGCTTTCACTGTATTTGATGTCAGTATAATTTGTGGAGGGGAAGGGGAAAAACAAGTCGTTTAAATAAGGATACACATAGACTCCCTTTTAGAGTGCTTTCATTTAATATACTTCAGCACCTCATCCTGACGTGTGGGAGACAGGAAAAAAGATAATTTTGTTTGTGTATTAAATTATGTAACTTAGCATGTACAGGCATGATTTGTATAAATACAGAAGTTTGTAATAAATATAATTAGGAATCATTTCTCAATAAAAAAATATGATGAAAATCACATAACAAGACTAGAAGACAGGATTTTGTGCATGAAAACATGCATTAGATTATTAGCAGAATTTCTATTTTGAGAAAAAATTTATCCTTCAATATTTGAAGGATAAAGCACTTTACTTAAGGATTGAAACATTTTATTGAAAAATATATTTCTTGGAGATATTTTTGCTTCATAATTTTAGGGATACCGTCGGATCCATTGCAACAATGAGATGTACAATGTTATGTTGAAAGATGAACTTTACAACTTTGGCTGGCAAAGGGGTAGAGATGGGAGAGGCTGGTAAGGGGAAACAAAGGAGGAGGCAACAATGCTTGATAAGAAATGAACTGATTACATTGCCCATAAGCTTCTAACTCCTATGAACAGTATTTTCACAATAAAAAAATTTTAAGAAGAAAATGATTCCAAAGTAATCATTTTTCCTTATTGTTTTCCTATTTCTATGTGATTTACTCCAATTTAGAAATCCAGATATATAATTTAATTTAATCTAACCAAAAATATTGAGTATAGGGTTCTTATACTCTACATTCTTCAGCTAAGATCATCAAATATGGTGAGTTTGAAATGATTAGTCTCTGTTTAACCTATGTTAATATTATTTACAATGTGAGTGAAATGTTTAAAAAGTAGTATTTTTTTTAGTTTAATTGCTCTGAAGAGACAATAACTGATATAATCAAAGGCTAAAAATGATTAGATTTAAAATTTATAATCCAGGAAATGTTTTTGACCACAGTGGTTACTGGAGCCTTCACAACAACCTCATGAGATAATGTATATTGATGAAGCAAAAATCTCACAGGTTATACATTTACGAATAGAAAAATCATGTCATTTTGAATATGTAGAGCTACATAACAAACATAGAAAATTTAGCTTTTGAATACCTGAAATACATTTAATTGCAGGGTAAGTACTTGTTCTGAAAGGGGATAAAATTGCATTTATTTTGAAAAGTAAACCTAAGTATTCATTTGAATAAAAGACAATGTTTAAAATCCAAAACACAAGATGTACAGTTCATGGTTTTACATGCCAATTATGTTCTCTAAACTTACTAGAAATACTAGATTAGTAAACCTAAATCATTGCTTTGTAGGGAAATAGAAATTTAGCTTCTTAAAACTCATGACTAAAACTTTTTCTCAAACAATTATTAAGTAATTGATTTATATTTTGTCATGAAATCTTATTTGATAAACTTTTATTCATTAAGTTAAATAATTGGCCAATAACAATATAAATTATACATGAACAAAGTTTATCTCACACAAGTATATCTTTCACAAGACATATCATGGTTCTCTTCAAGAACACTGGAAGGCAGTGTGTTATTTATTTATTTATTTCTAGTTATTTTGTTAATGGTTATTAATTTTCAGAAGTAGCAGTTTAATTATGCTCTTTCCATAATATATTAAAATATTTGATTTTACTCCTTCTATTTCCTTTTTGTTACTCCTTTCTCCAAAGATCTTCTGTTTTTCAAATAAAATTACATCTTAATATATGCACATATAAAGTAATTTGGAAGATTTAAGCTACAATGCAACTTAATTCAAGATGTACAGTGGATTATCAGGATGAACAAAAAAGGGTATTTTCTGTTAACTTCTGAATTGAGCTATCATTATTATTATGGTTAGGGTTAGGATACCAGACAGAATTAGAATTAGGATTAGAGAAATAGAAAATTTAGGTTCAACACAGGATGACCTATTGCAACACTAATACTCATAGCACACTATACTGAAAATGAACTTTAAACCATGGGGAGAAGAGAGTGATGGAGCTGGGAGAGTGAAGGGATAGTGAGACAACAACAAAGAATGGGGTAACAATGCTCAACAATAAATGTACTCATTACCTTGCACATGTAACTGTAATCCCTATGTAAGCCTCATTACAATAAAATAAAATTTAAAAAGAAATGAAAAATAAAACTTGACAGGAAATAGAAAAACACTTTTAAAAATTTAAGTTCAAAATGCAAGTAAAATTTAGACCTACACGCTGAGCAAGAGATAGGATAATTGTTAAATAAAGGCTAGCTATTATCATTATGATTCTGTTATATGTAGGTTTAGGATTAGGCAAGGTGTTCCAGTTAGAGCTGGGTTTAGGATGAGAAAAACATCTAAGATATTGTGTAAAACTGCCACATATTTTAAGAAGAATGAATGACATCAAAGTTAGAATGAATGAAAACAAGTGTGGGTGTTATTTTAAACATTCATATATAATTTGGTTTAAAGTGTTACTGTTTTAGTTCTTGTTAGGATTAGGGAAGGATAAGCTTTAGGGAAAAATTTAGATTTCTACTAAGAAGTAGAAGCAAAAAAATGTGTGACTGAATAGAATACAGACAATTTTCCTTACATTAACCATTTGGTGTTAGTTCAGTTTGTCGTTAGGATTAGGTTTCTAGTTAAAGGGGGCTAATGATTGAGTAAAGAAATATATTAAATTGGTGGTTCGTGCCTATTATCCTACCTATTCAGGAAGCTGATTTCTAAGAACTGCAGTTCAAAGCCAGCCCAGGCAGGAAAATATGTGAGAATTTTATCTCCAATTAACCACCAGAAAACCAGAAAGTGGTGCTGTGGCTCAAGTGGTAAAGTGCACACCTTGAGCTAAAGAACCCAGGGATTATGCCCATGCCTAGAACTCAGGGATTATGCCCAGGCCCAGAGATAAAACCCCACAACCAACAGAAAGAAAAAAAAAAGGAATGGGATAAATGTTATTTAAATCTGAACTTATTTTAGGTTCTAGTAATTCAGGAAAAGCTGGGATAATGGAAGTTCAATGTATTTTATAATATGAGGATTTGAGATCAATTGGTTTAATGATTCCTCTTATGGAACAGGAGAGGTTCAGAGATAAGAATGAGAAAATCTGTAGGGTTTAGGAAAACTTGCAATTTATTTCAAGAATTACAAGTGGAATTTCAGGATTGCACAAAACCAGCATTTTTCATAAATTTTAGAATTGCGATACCATTAGTGTTAAGGTTATGGTTAGGATTTCAGCCACGTTTAGGGTTAGAGTGAAGGAGAAAAAATGAGGCTAAAATTGGTGGTAAATTTTGGAATAAGTCTGGTAAGAATTTGAATGTGAACCAGAGTACTGCTGTTAATAACAGAATCTACTTGCAATTAGGCTTATAATTATTCTCAATATTCCAGTTAAGATTAAGTTTAGGGTTAGAAAATGACTAAGATATTAGAAAAAAATTGAAACCTATGTTTGGAAGGCATATTTGAATCAAGTTAGGATGAATAAAAACTAGGGTAACACTAACTAGAAAGTGTTAGTATTGACATATAATTTGGATTAAAATCAGTGTCAGTATTTTGTTCAGATTATGATTAGTGTTATGAATAGGACAGTTTTAGTATAAAATTGAGTTTTCACTAACAAGTAGAAACAAAAATGTGAGACTTAATAGTAACTAGAGCATTACCATTTATATATATATTTCTCAGTGATCATTCTTGTAATGATAAATGGGAGTTTCCCAGCCAGGTTTAGGTTGAGAGTTAGCATTGAGTAATGGACTAGATGTTAAGTAATTATGAAATTGTTTTAAGGTACAGTGGTTCAGGAAAAGGTAGTATCAATGGAAACTATAGTGTTTTTCCTGATAAGAGAATTTGATGACAAGTAATATGGTTCGTGTTAGGGAACAAGATATCTTCAGAGATAGAGTTAGGAAATTTGTTGGAATTAGGGCAAATTGAAACTCATTTCCAGAGTGCAAACTGGAATATTCATTCCAATGAATAAAACTAGAGTATTTTTTAATATTAATTTTGGACTATTATTAGGTTGAAAGTTAAGTTTCAGTTCCAGCTGAGCTTAGTGTTAGCATTAGGGAAATGGAAAATTTAGGGTCAAACTGAAAGTAAATCTTCGAATAATAAGTCAAGATAGAATTAGTATGAGTATGAAATAGGAAACTGCTAATAATATTAGGATTGGGATATAATTAATGTGAGGATTAGCCTGAATGTTCCAGTTAAGGTTCATGTTAGAAAAATGACAAGATATTGAGTAAAACTAGAAACTATTTTAAGAAAGATGAGTTGAATCAAAGATAGGATGTATAAATTTAATATATTTGTGTGGCTTTTTGAATGCAAAGGCAATTGGTTCTAGGGTTATGGTTACTTTTTTAATTTATGAACTAATTAATTAAAGGCACATTTCTTTCTTTCTTATAAAACAAGACAGTCACGATTTGGGGAAAAAACTCAATTTTCTACATGAAAATGTGTCTTAAAATATTTTCCAACTGGGATTAAATAATAGTGAGCAGGGTGTCATTTATTAAAATTATATAACTTGATGATACAGCTTTCAAAAATATCCAAACACATAGGATTGGAACTCAGACATGTCATTGGGAAAACAAATATTGTACTTGCTCTAGCTGGGAAATTGTGTGTGTGTGCATGCGTGTGTGTGTGTGTGTGTGTGTGTGTGTGTGTGTGTGCGGGCGCGCGCACGCGCACCCACCACAGGTCTTCAACTCAGGCCTGGGTCCTGTCGTCAGCTTATTCTGTGGAAGTATGGATGGCACTATACCTCGTAGTCACAAGTTTTCTTCTGGCTTTTTAATAGTTAATTTGAGAGCATATCTCATGGATTTTCCTGTCTGGACTTAATCTTCTGATCCCCAGCAATCCTTGGGTTAGCATTACTGTGGGTGCTACCACAAAATGACAGTTCATTAAACTGGGAGCAATATGGAAGTGCTTGTGCAAGATACAAAGCAAACAGTTCATTAATGTGGCAGGAACAGGATCACATCAGCTTGCCTTCGAAGACATTGATTCTGATGAGTTTAACTGAAGCCCAAAGCATAATCCAAACCTATTATCCACATTGTATGAAGTAGCACATATTCATGATGTAGAATATGTACAAAGAATTAAATCCTGAATCAAAAGACTTTGTTGGGTTTGTAGCAAAGAAATAGAGTGTCATTGAAATGAAGTCCAGACTGGAGGCCTGCAGCGAGCAGCAGAGCATTTGCTTAGTGTGTGTCCAACCCACAGGACCATAAAGATGTAGAAGAAAGTGAAAGTGTAGGAGAAAGAGGAAAGAAAAGGAGGAGGAAGGGGTAAGAGAGGAGAAAGGGCATAGCACGAGAGAGAAGAGGAGGGGACAGGGAGAAAGTAGAGGTAGGAGAGAAGGAAGAGGGAAACAAGACCCTAGGGAAGTGGAGCAGGAGAGGAGGCAGGAAGAGGAAGATAAATGAAGATAACAACAAGAGCTGTTGGAAAACATTTTGCATAAGCGATCTGCATGTGCAGGCAGGATTATTTTCTAATCAGAGAGATAGCTAGGTAGGTGACAATATGGGTGATACCTGTTGCTTGGTCATTTTATTCTCTTTCTTCAGTGAAGTGTTCAGAAGAAATGCTGAGTTTGGTGTTTTACAGATACACTTCAGGATTTCTTTTCATGAATCAAACATGGGAAAGGACTAAATGCAACTTCTCTTAATTAAAAAACAATAGAAGCTATATTGTGTTATTTGTGTTTCTATGCATGAAGAAATCCTGGAGATTTCTGGTTAATTGAGAGGTCCCCATGCAAAAATATAGGACAAGAGGAAAATAAAACTGTTTTTATAGTGTAATAGGTTATCATTGATGAATAGTTTTCCTGGACATTTTTCGTTTTTCTTTTTTTTTTTTTTTGCCAATTGTTCATTGCTCCAAGGCTGTGCCCTGGAGCCCTTTCCAAGTCACTACGTGAAACTCCATTTCTGTAGTCCCTGTGGGTGTGGGTGCTTTCTTAGGTCACCCGTTGAGATGTGGAGCCAACTCCCTTATGGTGGATGTGCAGTGAGTGGATGTGTGTGCATGCTCCCCAGAATTGCTAGATGAACCCCGCCCAGGCATCCCACCTAACTTCCCAATCTCAGTTGCTCCATTTCACCCAGCAGCTGGCAGCTATGGGGCTGGAGTTGAGGCCACTGCTGCTCTTTCCTCCTCCAGCTGTGCTGGTACTGGTCTTCTGTGCTCCTGAGTGCATGGCCCATCCTAGGGAGACTCTGTTCTGGGGTCACTGCCTGTCCCCATGAGTGCGGGATTGGGGACACCATGTTTGTACACTGCACAGTCCATGGGTAAAGGAAGGCTGAACATGCAGTCTGCCTCCTTGGGGCCAGGTAGCCCAGCCTTGGTTCACCTCATCAGGCTTTAAGGGGGCTGGGGACTGGAGCCATGTGCTGGCCCCTCTGACAGCTGGCTTGTGACAGCTGCAGCAGCTCAGCAACCTGGAGCCCTTTCAGCACCTCTGTAGACCTCCATTTTCTGGTCCCTGTGGAGTCTGGTACAGGGCCAACCCTACATATCCCCATCCGTGCCAGAGGAGCCTGGACTTGCAGCACACCAGCTGCAGCACCGAGGGACTGAAGCCCCTTTGGCTTTGCTGTGTAGTCTCCTCCGTCACCCTTCTGGCCCATATGGGCCCAGCTCTGGGTACCATTCCAGGGATACTCCATTTGGAGGCAATGGGCTCACCCCCTACCCTTGTTGTCCTCCAAAGCAGGGAAATGGGCTTGGCCTTGGCAGTTTAGGCTGCACAGATGGAAGGCAGGTTTTGGCGTCTGCCCTGCCTTCCCCCCTGGCTTTGACATCTGAGTCTGGGTTGCTTAGTTTGGTCACTAATGGAGACAGCCCACCACAACAAGTGCTATACTTGCTGCAGCAGCAATGCAGTGTCCTGGGCCCCCTTAGGATCACTACATGGACCTCTGATGGGTCTCTATGGGCTAGGTGTGGGTTTCATCCCAGGACTCCCAATAGGAAGTGCCACTCCCCTTCGTGGTACTGCAAGCAAGAGGTTACACATATAATATCTACTTTCTAACAGTTCCCTTCCTTGAGATAAACAGAACTGGGAGATATAAATACGTTTTATAAAAACAAAATATATAAACTATATCACTTCAACCTGTTAAACTATTGTAATATTTTTTATCCAGTAGGAATTCTGTCTGTAATTACTTATTTTACACTTGAATGTAACTAATGTAATATATTTTGTGTGTATTTTACTATTCTAGTACAACTTTATTTGTACTACTTACATGCAATTATTTTCAAATTCTGAGATTTAATCACGTGTTTATAGGTAACAGTTTTGTTGTAGTTTTATTTCAGTTTTCCATTATTAGGCCTTATGAATACAAACAATAAAATCCATTCTTGCTAGCATAAAGTTCAATGATTTTGGACTAGAGACTCAAGGATAGAGCATTACATATCATACAGTACTGTGTATCACTTTGTTTAATACTGCTCCATAAACTAATTAGTAATTCAGGCTGCAGCCACTTCATCTGGCATGCTGGTCTGTCTAGTGAATTTGGATCCTGGTCACAGCATGCCCATATCAGACCTCTGTGGGCACCTCACCTGGGATTGTGGGAGAAGATCAGGGTGCACCTGCTGTTGGGCTAGGGCAGCAACCCGGCAGCTGCTGTGTGAATGACACACTGTCACTGACTCACATCTAGCACATGCCTGCCCCGTGGGCCTGGGCCCTGAGGATCAGCCCCTGGGAACACACATACACCACAGGACAGGGGCCGCCCACCTAGGAAGGAGTACAGATTGAACAGAAGCCAGTCTGTGGATCAGCTTGTACAATATTTATCCTTCGTGGAGCACAGGACTATTCTGCTCTGCTGTGGGGAGAAGACAGGCCCAGAAGGGGTGATGCCAACTTTTGTACTTAGGCTGGCAAGGAAACTTTCTTTCATGCTCTCTCCATCAGGCTCAGGAAGCCCTTCCATGCTCCTTGTCCATGGAGTAGCAGCCAGGGACACTCACATCTTGTACTCCTTGCTGCTTTTTCGGGTTTGCTTGTTAGTTTATTCAGAGAGCCCTTCCCTCAGACAGCAGAGTTATATTCTGGGTTTTGTAAAAACGTTCTGCATCTGAGCATTCCCAGTGTTTGGGTTTTTTTTTATTGTTTCTTGTAAATGCATTGTGAAATTTGTGCTTTAGGTGTTGAGGTGCGTGAGGAGGAGCCAGATTATGAACATAGTTTCCTACAATCCTTTCATCTAAAAATGAAAATAGATTCTATCTAAAAATGCCTTTCAGGAAATAAATTTGAGATGGAAAAAAAGGTTGTTTTCTCATGAGATGAAAATGTGCTATTTTTATATGCATGTTTTATGCGTTCAAATTACAATTAAGTAATTCACTATCTAGGTACAATCGTCCAGACCTAAGACTTAAGTGTTTTGTGAGCTACAGGCAGGGTTATCATAAAAGACCTCTTTGATATTCGGGGTTTTTTATTTTTCCGTATGACTTTTTGGATTGCTTCTTCTATTTCATTGAAGAGTGAGATTGGGATATTGATAAGTATCACATTGAATTTGGATATAGCCTTTGGCAGTATCGCCATTTTCATGATGTTAATCCTCCCAATCCATGAGCGTGGGAGGTTGCCCACTTCCTGAGTTCTGCTTTCATTTTCTTTTTCAGGTTTTTAAATTTCCATCACAGAGGTCCTTAACTTGAAAGTTAACTCCTAGGTATTTTATTTTTTGTACAGGTATTAAAACGGGGTTGCTATCCTAATTTCAGCCACACTCATATCGTTATTGGAATACAGGAAAGCAATTGATTTCTGAGGGTGAATTTTATACTCGGCTAGTTTGCCAAAGTTTCTGATCAGCTTAAGTAACTTGGGAGTGGAGTACATGGGGTTCTTTGAATATAAGACCAGGTCATCTGCAAAGATGGAGAGTTTAACTTCTTCTTTCTGTATTTGGATCCCATATAAGTTAGCATCTTGTCTTATTGCCCCACCTAGCATTCTAATACTACGTTGAGGAATACTGGAGAGAGCAGACATCCTTATCTCATTCCTGAATTTATAAGAAATGTCCTTAAGTTTTCACCATTAAGTATAATGATGGCTTTAGGTTTGTCAATCCTTAGCAGAAAGAACAGCACTGGAGCAATATCAGTTCCAAAGTTCAAACTCTACTAAAAAGCCATAGTAATAAGAACAGCTTGGTTCTGGCAGAAGAACAGACCTGAGGACCAATGGAATAGGACTGAATACTCAGAAATGAACTCCCTGACCTATAGCCACTGAATGCTTGACAAGGGAGCAAAAAAATAGAATGGAAGAAAGACAGCCTTCTGAGTAAATGATGTTGGCACAATTGGTTAAACACCTATAGAAAACTAAAGCTAGATCCGTATATATCACCCTGCACGAGAATCAACTCCAAATGGATCAAAGACCTCAAAATAAAAGAAGACAACATGAAAACATTGCATGAAGGAATAGGATAAACTCTAGAGCTTTTTAGTGCAGGCCGAAATTTTCTTTACACAGAGCCAGAAACAAAGAGTAAAGAAAGATAAGTTAAGAAATTCATTTTTTAATTAATCTCTTTATGAAACTAGTAATTTGCTATTACAAGATGCGATGGAATTTTAAATTCCAAGTGCTAATGGAGTCTGTATATAATAAACATATTATAATATTCAAAAAACAAATCAAAGAAAATTTGGACAAATGGGATTACATGAAACATCAGAGCTTCTGCAAAGCAAAGAAAAAGTCATAGTTAGCAAGATCAATAGAAAGCCCACGTTCTGTTAGAAGATCTTCATGAGACATAAAACGCACAAGGTCTTATATCTAAAATATACCTAGGACTCAAAAAATTAAATCCTCCAACAGCAAACCCTCAAAGAAACAACTGCTCAATAACTAAGTGGGCTAAAGATTAAAGAGAGTGTTCTCTGAAGAGGAAATAAAAATGGCCATTAGACACATGAAGAAATGCTCAACTCTTCTAGCCACAAAAGAATGTAAGTCAAGACAACATTGAAATTGCATCTTACTCTAGTTAGAATGGCAATAATCAGGAAATATAATAACAACAGGTGTTGGAGTGGATGTGGCTAAAAGGACCCCTATTGCATTGTTGGTGGGAGTGTAAACTTGTTTAAACACTTTGTAAAGCAGTATCGAATTCTTGAAAAGATTCCAGGTAAAACTCCCCTATGACCCAGCAATCCCACTTTTGGGCATTTAAGGATTTACCCAAATGATCACAAACAAGGTCATACCAAAGTTTCCAGCGCAGCCATGTTTATTACAGCATTATTCACCATAGCTCTGATATGGAACCAACCTTGATTCTCCTCAGTACATGAGTGGATCAAGAAAATGTGACACACACACACACACACACACACACACACACACACACACACACACACACACACACACACACACACACAATGGAATTCTATGCCTCCATTAGAAAGAATGAATTTGCCCAATTTTTTAGGAAATGGAAAGACTTGGTAAGTATTATATTAAGTGAAGTAAGGCTAGGCCCAAAGAAACATAGGTCCCATATTTTCCCTTGTTTGCAAGGACTAGTACATGTCTAGAACAAGCACAGAATATCAAAGGCTATGTACATATGACCATATACGATGATGTTAAGCGAAATATACCCCAAGTCAGAGACACAAGTGGTTTTATCTTTCTTGCCTGTTGTTTTTAATATACTTATAATGCACTATGTGATTCTTTTGTAGGTTCATACCCCCATGGTATAACCCCTGTTTTCACTGTATTTGATTCTAGTGTTCTGCATCTTTTATATACATTGTTGTAATTTGGGGAGTGGAAAGGTTATAGCAGAATGCTGAAATGGGGATGCAGGTTGACCCATTGTGACAATGAGTTGTACAGGACACCGTGTCGAAAATGAATTTACAATGTTGGGCAGGATTCAAGGAGGAAGGAGTTGGAGAGGTGAGGAGGGAAATAGTAGGGGAAAAACAAAGGAGGAAGTAACAATGCTCAATAGGAAATGCCCTCATTACCTTACTCATGTAACTGTAAACCCTCTGTATAGCATTTTTACAATAAAAAATATAAAAATAAACTCTTCCTGGTGTAGATTTCCAGTGCTTCCCTGGGTATTGCATTTTTTGCCTTTTCTGTCTATGGTTAGGTCCACCTGTCCAGTGGATCAGTAGTCTTCATGACTTCTTGGTCCTGAAGTGGTACTTGGATTATACAGTGGTGGTTGGTACCAGGACAAGGACAGGATAAAACCATTCCAGGGCATGGCTTCTTCATTTCCCATGCAACTAAGATTGCATGCAGAATTTCTCTGAATTTACTCCAGAAAACAATCACTGAACCAAAAGGCAAGGTCACCAAACACCTCCCCTCCTCCCCACATTCCCTCCTTTCTCCCTCCTTGGTAAAGTACAAAAGAATTTTGCAGGTTTTGGTAAACACACAATTGCCCACTACTTCCCCTGGTAAACTAGGCTTAAAGTCACTAAGTCATGTAAATGGATAATGCCGCCCTCATTATTTTGGACAACAACTTGAAGTTGTTTGATGCTTTAATTTGTTGTTGGTGATGGTGGTGGTAGGAGGGCCTGAACTCTGGGTCTGGGCTCTGTCCCTGATGAGCTTTTCAGCTCATGGCTAGTGGTCTACCACTTGAGTCACAAAAGCCATTTCCACTATTTTCTTCTTATGTGGTACTGAAGAATTGAACCCAAGACCTCATAAATGCAAGACAAGCACTCTACCACTGAGTCTCCTTCCCAGCCCTAATGCTTTAATTCTTCAAATTTTATTTTTGTCAGTCCTGGGGTTTAATTTCAGGACTTGGGTGTATCACTGAGTTCTTCAGCTCAAGGGGAGCCTTCTACCACTTGAGCCACAGTGTCACTTCTTGTCCTCATAACGATGAGGAGAATATTTGAAGGTGAATATGTGATTACAGAGGTGTGCTTTCTTGAGGTATATGTTCTTAGCATAGTTTATATACTGTTGAAAATGAGACAGTTAAGATAGGGTTGTTGACATTCCTTGTACCCTTAACAGTATAATATTAAAACCAGTTTTATAATATATTATTTATAGAAATTATAGACTATCCCTAATTATGCATATATTATAAATATATCATTTATATGTTATGTAATATAGTATTTTACATATATTATGCATACATAATATAATTTCTCTGCTCATCTGTCCAGGAATTAAATTAGAAATGTCTTTGAAAATTGATAGTAAAGTAGGGTCTTACAAGTTCGATTGCAACATAGAGTTTTACCCAATAAGTAGTTATTTATTCAGAATTGGTTTAGAAATGGAATACCATAACATAATTGAACATTCAGAAATAATTATGTAGGAACATGCCAAGGATGGAATTCAAAAAATATAACATGACTCATGTCTGTAATCCCAGCTACTTAGGGGCTGAGATCTGAAGATAGCTATATGAAGCCAGTCTAAATGAAATGGCTCAGGGACAAGACCCAGGCCATAGTTCAAGTCTCACTACTGGCACAAAAATAAATTATGTGACTGAAACATACAAATATATTTATTTAAATAAAGTTGTCATTCCTTGTATCCTTCACAGTATAATACTAAAACCAGTTTTATACATATATTATTTGTAATATTTATAGAATATTATTTATAGAATATCAATAATGATACATGTATTATATATATATCATTTATATGTTATGTAATAGAATACATTGCATATAATATGCACACCTAATTTATACTGATAAAACTAATATCCATTAAATTGATATATGTTTTAGAATAGGGAATAGACTTTCTTTGGTACAACAAGAAATTAACTAGTCACAAAAATTATTTCTTTTGGATTATATATCCATAAAAACTATTCCCTCTGTATTCAAGGTACTTAATGATAAAAGCATGTGTTCATCAGAAAAAGTGGATTTGTCCTCCTTAAGGAATTACTCCAGGAATAATAAACAGTGGAAGGTGAGTGATGTTCATTCAGGTATTTCTGTAGAAATTAAACCGATCTTTATTTGGTATAAAGATCACTTACGCTTTCATTATCCACACCCTTTTCATTTAAAAATGCTTATATTCTGTAGCATTGTTATTGCTCTTATAACCATAATTAGGAAGATACTGTGGGTTCATCTGCTTCATAGCTCTTTAAAGGTAATGAATGTGACAGAGAATAGACTCAGATATGCCACATTCTTACATCAGAATTTCCACCTTCCGTTAGCTTCTTGCTTCCATTTCCTGCCTTGCCTTATGGGAAACCTCATGCTACATATCCCACAAAGGCTCACAGTGCTCTACCAGCACCCCTACTCTAAGTCACCTTCTCCTTTGTAGCCTTGTTCTTCTTTCTCAAAGCTCTGACCCAAACAGCCTCCTCCCCAGTGATCCCACCTTCTTCCACTGAAAACCCGTCCACCTGCCAGACTCTATCTTAAATCCTGCCTATTTCACAAGAGACCCCGCCCCTAACAAGTCTAGTCCTTCCTGTACTAACCCTGCTGTCTCAAAGTCCTACACAGACTGGCCTTCACCCTCAGGCCACACCATACTTCACCACAGAGGCTGTGCCAATACCGACTCCTCCCTTGACCCAGACAGGGCTTCACCAGAAACCCCACACCATCTCATCCATGAAGGTCTCATCTAGTAACTTTTATTACAAATGTGATTTTATACTGGCCATAGAATTAATACTAATCAATATGATAAGAAAGGAGTATTGTAAAAAGATAGCAACAATTAGATAGCTATTAGATGCCTTAGTCTAGTTTGGGGTTCTGTTACTAGGCAGATATACATTGTGTGAAAATGTTTAAAAGTGATTCCTCTTATTGGAAAACATTCTTTGAAGTATCATTAAGGTTTCATGAGTGATAATTTTATTTCTAGAAAATTCGTGCACATTTGTGCCTATTAACTTCAAAAACATTAGTTATTTTAAATCTTCTGTTTTCTTTGAGGAAAGAGTTTTAGTGTATAAAAAGATAACTTTCAACTCATCTTTCCAATTAATAATTTTTGAGCTGCTTACCTTACTATGTACCAGAGATTTTTGTAACAGAAATTTTCTACCAGAATCCACTTTGAATTTCCTCCTTCCACTAAAGTGCGCTTTGGAAAATGTTGAACTGAGATTATACAGGTGAAATGCCAGAAATAAAAACATATTTGAGATCATAACAAAATTATGATGACGACCTCACCCAAAGTGCTTTTTATTTTCTAAAAAGGAATGTAAGCCTATTTAACTGCAGATTTTCTGAAGACTAGAAGACAAAAATATAAGAAATTCCCTGTTATACCATGGTTCTGAAAACAAAACAAAAACAAACAAAGACAACATAATGAGACAGATGGGAATGAGGAACTTGTACATGTGATATACAGTGTAAAAATACATTGAATCACGTAAAAATAATTTTGGTCGCGTTGTCTTGTTGTTCAATATATTTCTTTGCAAAAATTGCTCTTTGTTAAGCTGTGACTAAATATAGGTCTCAGCAGGGATCTGCCCAGGTAATTCTGTAGTTAGTCTTTTTCATCATTTCAACGTCATCAGAATGAAAATCTCCTCACACCTTAAGACACATCTGCAACAGCATTAAACATACCCTCCTATTGGTCCAACAGTGTAATCCAGACCTGTGTTTTACCAAAGTTCTGTATGTGGTATGCTATGGTTTATTCAGGCTAAAGAGCCAAAGTAACTCATATTTGAGATTAACCCCACAAACTTGTGCTAGGCTTCCCTCAGAGTAACCCCAAGAGAGAGAGAAAAAAAACACAGGTTGCCATCAACCCTGCCCACCCTTAAGAAAGCAGAGCAGTTACCCAAGTGTTCCAGGAACAGGACATACCAATAGTTCAGAAAAAGGCTAGAGTGGTTAAGGTGGACTCAAACCATTCCTATAACTGCTTCTGTGGAAATTCCTTAAACTTGTTTGTTCAATACTATAAAAGCTGTGCAGATTTTGTGCTCTGGGACTCAGCATCACCTGTTACCAGGTGCGCGGAGGACCAAGCTTGAGCTTGCAAATAAACAACTCTTTTGCTGTTCACATTGGTCGTGGTCTCTGGTGATCATTGGGGATCCTAAGTCCATACAATATTCCTGGTGGCTCGTCTGGAATCTGCCTCATAATACCCTCCAGACACACCACCACAGAATCCCCAAAACCCAGCTGTTAAGTCAAGGCATTGCCATTCTGTATATTTGGTTGCCTGCAGGTTCTGTATCTATAATTCTGGTTTCCTGAGGGGTCTGTACTCTGATTGGCAAGGAGTCATGGTGGACACAATTTAAGACTGCCAATGGGGTCTGTGAAGAGACGTCCCCAGACTCTTCTGGGTAGATTGCTGTTTAATACAGACTTTTTTTGGGGAAACTCTCAGTCTGTAGACTGGCACTTTCTGGTTGTTGGCAATTTACAACGCTACAGTGTGTCTTTGTAAGTAGTGTCTTTGTGTTGAGTGTTGTTTGTCATTTGGGGTTTATCTTAGCCTTAGGTCTTGGCCCGGGGGGACAGAGTATGGGGGAGAATCTACCAGTTGGAGAGGATGGTTGCTAAGGACTTATTTCCCTTGCCCCCAAATGACTGGGACTTCTCTTCCACCTTGGAAGGACCCTTGGTCAACAAATGTTGGTGGGATGTCACCTCATTCACTGAGACCTGATTGTTTTCTGTTCTATGTTTCCTGAGATAGGGAAGTTCTGGTTGGGAATGGCAGGCTCACTCAGCAGACTCTGGATTCAGCTTGATGAGTGAGAACGGCACAGAGTTCTGGTAGGGATAAATTCAGCCTTTGGTTATTGTCTTCTCTAATTCGGTTTTAGAATTGGTACTAGTTTTAATTGTGGGTTTTTGTTTTTTGTGTTTTTGTTATTTATTTGAACATCTCTGTGGAAATAAAATTTCCAGCTTCTAACTGGGTTCAGTCACAGAGAAGGATAAGTGCCTAGCTTTGACTTTTCAGCTAGTCTCAACAATGTAAAGAGCTCTTGTCTAAAATTGGATAAAAATGGTTGAACAAGGTTACAGTCCCACCAGCAATGCAGTAAGGTTCCCTTCTGTCCAAATGCCCTCCAGCATCTGTTGTTATTAAGTTCTTGACTCTAACCATTCTAACTGGAATGAGGTGGTATCTCAATGTTGTTTTGATTTGCATTGCTTTAATGGCTAGGGAGGTTGAGCATTTTTACATGTGCCTATTGTCCATCCTTCTTTCCCCTTCAGAAAAGTTTCTCTTAAAGTCTTTAGCCCACTTATATATTGGGAAGTTGTTTCTTTGAAGATTTGTTTTTAGGGGACTTAATTTTTTGAGTTCCAGGTATATTTTAGATATGAGACCCTTGTCCTTTGCACGGTTAATGAAGATCTTCTCCCAATCCGTGGGCTTTCTTTTGATCTTGCTGGCTATGTCCTATGCCATGCAGAAGCTCTGCAATTTCATGCAATCCCATTTGTCCAACTTTTCTTTGATTTGTTGTGTTTCTGGGTCTTTATTATGAAGATGTTGGTCTGTGCCAAGGAGACCTAGGGTTTCTCCTATTACATTCTGTAATGATTTCAGAGTGTCTGCTTTGACTCCGAGGTCTTTGATCCATTTGGAGGTGATTCTGGTGCAGGGTGATATATAAGGATCTAGCTTTATTTTTCCACAAGTAGTTAACCAATTTTGCCAACCCCATTTACTGAAGAGGCTCTCTTTCTTCCATTCTATTTTTTATACCACCCTTATCGAAGATTAGATGGCTACAGGTCTGTAGGTTCATTTCTGGGTTTTCAATTCTTTTTTTTAATATCAAAATACATTTTATTCTGGACCTCTTTCAGATCTGATTCAAATTACAGTTGTCAAAGCAATACAATGCAAAGGGAAACTGCAACAACAACAATAATAAATGTACCTAGAAAGGATAAAAGAGTCATTGGGGACTAATCATTGTGATGTGGAACCAAATACATTGTAAGTGTAATTAACATGGTCCAGGACAGCATAGAACATCTTCATCAGTCTTTCTTACACAATAATCATGAAAACTGAACAATAAGTTCTTTAACATGTACAAAACACTGACATTGGCTGGATTACACTTTTACAACAGTTTTAAAGTTAACTGGATAACTAAAAAATGATGCAGACATCTTAATCAGGTGCTACAGGTAGGCTCACAGAATTAGACCCAAAGGATTTGGAAAAAATCTAAATGAAAACATTATAGCTACAATGTCAAAGTTAGGAAAGAGGAAAATTACTTCTGTATTCAAGGATTACAGAGCTACAAAATGCAGTCTGTTTGTTTTTTACTGTAATGAGATGGATAACTGCATCAGACTAGATACAACATGCAGAACATTTTCTTGAACTTGTCCAGAAAGTCCAAAGGAAACATCATGAAGCAGCTCACTAGAAAAGAAAAATATGCCCTAGTTTAGTTATTCACCCTGCTTCAACACTGTCAACGTAAAGGCAGAAATAAAGGATGCTCTCAATGCCTCAGAACTACTGATATAAGATATCAAATTTATACATCAGTGTATTAAAAAAGTGAATACCTCCTCTTTTTCTCTCTCTTCTACACTGAAATAGAATCATGTTAAAAATTTATATTAAACGTGACACTCAGAACTACTACTGGAAAGAGTAATTCATAAGCTCCCTACCCTCCAGCCACCCCTGCTGATTCAGAGAAGGGAAGGGAAGGGAACCAAAACCAAACAACAACAACAAAAACAACAACAAAAAAACCCAGGGTCTCTGTAGGTTTGCTGCTATTCTCCAAAATGTTAGTGTTTGCTGCCGTGCCACAATGTTGGTCCAGTGAAACATGATTTCTGCAAAACTGTCAATAGTAATTCACCATTTGCAAGTACCGTCCTTCATTTGTGAGCTGGAACACAGGTTCTGTAGAAACATACAATGTGCTTAAGAAAATGAAAGTGGTCTTAAAAGAGTAAATAGCACTGCATGAGATTAGTTTTTCTAAGCATCTAGTAAAACTTGTCATTTTCGCTCTCTCAAAGTATGGTCATTTATGATTCCTTCAATTGGCAAAAATGCACAGCCATCTTTAGGCCAATAATCATTAATAGTTTACATTACTCTTAACAAAATCATTCTACATAAACAGATATCTCCTTAAAATAGTACTCTCTCATTAAATCTAATTTTACAGAATGAAGTTTAAGGAAAAAAGGTGTGTTTTATAAGTTAAGTGAAAAAGCACAAAACTTTGGCCTTTCTCTTGACATTTTTAGGTCAAAAAACAAAAAACCTTCATGTAATTCAATCTAATGGTTAATTTTTGCACCATAATTTGTTTTTTACACCACAAAAGGAAGCACTTTCAGTATCTGTAAAAAGTGTTTAATCCTAAAACTTACTTTACCTAGAGAATTATTCTTTAAAACAGAATTTGATACATGCTAAGACCTATTAGGAAATTACCAGTTTCCACTTCCAAAACTCATTTTAAAATCAATTATATTACCTGATCAATTACAAGAAAGGGGATTAGAGGAAAGATGAGTACTTAAGAGACTTCCTACATGGAGAAGAAAGAAATTTTTCCTTTATGACATTTAAGAGTGGCAGCTGCTCCTTATTTTATTTAATTCTCTGAGAATTCAGTAAGTTTTCCTTCCTATTTTCCTTACGATTAAATTTCATAATGGTAGCATAAAAAATAATGATTTACAGTGAATACTATAAAAAAATTACTGCATTCAGCTGATCTTCAGGAATAAATTGTTCTCATGAGAAAATGGGAGGAAAAATGAGTAAGAAACTTCAACTATAGAACTTTTACAGGCTGTGAAACTTGGTCTCTTGCAATCATGTTATTGCTCAATTAGAGACAATCTTATTCATGTCTATTGGAGCAGCATGTTGGCACACAGCAGGCATTGGTGATGTTGAGAACAGCAGCAAAACCCAACACATGGATGCTCATGAAGAACCAGCTTGTGAGATGGACACCTTTCAGAGAAGGTTATACTTGAAAGACTCTAGACTTCAGGATAATAAAGCTCTGAATTTATACTCTTTAAGTGTATGTCCTATCTTGGCTATTATGATTTAAGTAAAATAGCAGAAGAATAAAAAAAAAACAGAAAAGATGACAATATCATAAAAATGTAGCTGTCTATTTTGGCAGCTATATTGCAGAATTTCTTGACTATTTTTTAAATCAGCTGGGAAAAAAGTCATTAACTGTATCCAAATGAATAAATTGTCCATATCAAAATACAAAAGTACTATCAATAATCACCTCTGACTTTCAGATTTAAATTCAGTGCAATTGACAATGCATCTCTGAAAGAAAATGCAGCTTAAAAATACTCAAAACATTTGTGTCTATTCCTGGGAGCACATTTAAAAATTATTGCACAGATTTTTTATTTTTATTTATTTTTTTAAACAATGAGAAGTCAAACACAGATGTGGACTTCTAGCAATAAAAGCAGGATACCAAGTGCCAGCATATTAGGTTTCCTACATAAGTCACAGAGGACTTAAGTTCTAAATATCTAACGTGATCCAAAACCCTAAAAACAACTGGCAAAAAACCATCGTGAATGACTGCCTCTCTGGATGTAAATTTTTAAAAAACATTACAGTATCATAGTATAGTGAAATTAAGTGTACGTATTCTTTTCACCAATAGAAAATGCTACCCTACCTTAGTAAACTAAGACTTGCTTCAATCAATGCTATTTTGTATAAATAACAAAACAACAGATGCTGAAAATAAAAAATTGCATTACTTGGGTTAAATCAATTTCTAGTTCAACTTAGAACATAGGTTAAACTTTTACTAGTAAAGCCCTCAAAATAATTAGTAACAGAAGTAGTGTTATAAATTTTCTAAGCTTGATTATAGGCATTTCCTTAATTAAAAAATTTTAAGATAAAAATT
This sequence comes from Dipodomys spectabilis, assembly GCF_019054845.1. Lineage (NCBI taxonomy): Eukaryota > Metazoa > Chordata > Mammalia > Rodentia > Heteromyidae > Dipodomys > Dipodomys spectabilis. Next base: position 1,327,192 of record NW_024871095.1, on the reverse strand, counting down.
TGACAACTACTTTCTTTAAAATTGATAGTCCTGGATTCTTATGCAGATCATGACAAACCCTATTAAATCACACACATAGGCATGGCTCATGCTAACATTTATCTATTACTTTACTTTTAGCTGCATGAGCATAAGAGGAATTTTGATTTGATACCTATATTTTTTAAGAAAATACTTGATATAAACAGAGTGAGGGACAGGATATAGTAGTGATTTCTGGGAAAAATAGCAGCGTAAATCTATCTATCTATCTATCTATCTATCTATCTATCTATCTATCTATCTATCTATCTATCTATCTATCTATCTATCTGACTATCTATCTATCTATGTAGTCACGAGTAGCACAAATGCAGAGTCCAAGCAGCAGTGAGGTTAGTGTAATCACTTTTTTTTCTTTTTAAAATTCTGAATCACTGCTATTTAAAAACACCTTGAAGCAAGTCTTTTGTCTTAAAGATTGTTTGTAAACTAAGGTAGCAAATATTTTGCCATGTAATGGCAGTTGTTATATGCCATTATCTTGTTTTGTAAAAAAGAATATAACATGAGAGATTTTTAATACTGAAGTTTGGTTACATTACATATTTAAGCTTCTATACAGAATGATGGACACTTGGAGAAGGTATTCCTCATCCAGAAACATTTTAATCTCTTAAAAATCAAAGCAAAACAATTTTTTTAAAAAGCCCCAAACTACTTTGCTCCTTTTTGCAATAGTGCACATTTTATCCATAATTTACTTATGGTTAAAAAGCATCAGAAGATTTTTTTTATCTTCAATATCGTACTTAAAGAAAAACAAAACATTTGTGCCCTTCTAGTATTTAATTGGCAGAAATATGTCCCCCAAAATAACCTATTGTATTTAAGCCACATCACTAAAATAAAATATAGTGAGACAGAGAGAGAAATAGAGACAGAGAGACACAGAGAGAAATAGAAATAGAAACAGAAGCAGAGCATCCTTCTTTACGGATGTCTCTTCTAGGTTGACATGACCAAAGTCCTATGCTTTCTTTTAACTTCCAATGCCCCTTTCCACAATATGCACCAATTGAATATATGCTCTGGGAGCCAAAAATGTACCAAAAATCTACCTCTTCTAAAGAATGCTTTAAAGTATTTTTAAGAAAATTTTTATTGTTTAAAAGGTGAAAAAAATATAAACAAGAAACTGATTCACTCCCTTACTTCATGCATCCACAATCAAACCAAAATCAAAATTTAAAAGCAAGAACAAACTACTGCTGCGAGTTTTGTTATGTCCATTTTCTCTGTACATACCATCTGCTCACTACTGAAGGGAAAAAAGAATAGAATCAGTGGTGTCTGCTGATTGATTCAAAGGGGAGAAACAAGGCTGTCATTAGTAAACAAACTCTGGTACATATATGGTCTGCTTTTATAGCGTATATTTATTTCTCTCTTCTGTTTTTCATATCCCAAACTACTAAATGCTATTTTAGTGGCACAGCAGATTAGATTCCAGCACTTGGTGAACAGAATTCACAAGCTGCGACAAAACTCTGTCATCTTCAGGGTGCAATTTTGGATATATACATTGCATGGATATACTTCTCTTAGATTTGGCTATAGTGGACTGGCCATGGTTCAGGTGGGACTGTAGCAGTACATGGGTCAAAGACAGTCATTTTGGCTATGTCATAGTCGGCCCATGGCTTCCAACTAGTAGCGCTATTTCTGGGTCTAATACACAAACTGAACCATCTGATGCACTGGCTCAAATTTGTCTCCTGCTGCGTTCCTGCAAACTTCAAAAATTCCACCTGTTTGACTCATACATATACTAGCTATTGCAATGCTTGGTAAGAAATGTACGCATTATCCTGCCCATATAATTGTAACCCCTCTGTACAGTATGTTCACAAATAAAATTAAATTAAATTAAAAAAAAGGAAGTTATAATAAAAGAGCAAATATAAAAAAAAAAATTCCACCTGTTCCCCTATAGCTGTGAACTAGAGCAACTGCTTGTGTTTCAATTGTGCACACATTTGTCAAAAGAACCACTTGCCAGATACTTGCCATCAGGACTGAAAGCAACACTGTACACAGGTTCTTGGTGTTTTGTCAAAGTATGGATGCGAATCCCTCGGTCTGCATCCCATAACGTAACAGTAGAATCAAAGAACGCACTTGCTAACATAAGGTTGGCATTTGGATTATTTGTCCCTGGTCCTGTTGGACTTCATTTGATAGTATAAATTTCTTTATTATGTGATTGCAAATTATGTACACAATTACCTTATTTCATGCTCCATATCTTCAAAGTTATGTCATCAGAACAGGAGGCCAGAAGATTGCCAATGGGGTCCCACTTGATAGTATTTACTTCATTTGTATGTCCCTGGAATGTTTTAATAGATCTGTGTTGTCCTAATTTGCAGACATGAATGCACAAATCTGTACTACATGAAGCAAAGGTGTTGTTGCTCTGCCAGTCAACATCCAATGCTGGTGCCGAATGAAAAGGAAACTTCTGCTTGGCTTCACAATTATTTGGGTTTTCAATTCTATTCCATTGGTCCTGAGGTCTGTTCTTGTGTCAGTACCAAGCTGCTTTGATTGCAATGGATTAAATAGTAGAGTTTGCAATTTGATATTGATATTCCTCCAGCACTGCTCTTTCTGTTGAGGATCGTTTTTGCTATTTGGGGTCTTTTATTATTCCATATGAATTTTTGGATTGCAACTTCTATTTCCTTGAGGAATTATGTTGGAATATTGATAGGTATCACATTGAATTTGTAAATAGCCTTGGGAAGTATTGCCATTTTCACAATGTTGATCTTTCCAATCCAGGAGCATGGAAGTTTTTGCCAATTTCTAAGTTCTGTTTTGATTTCATTTTTCAAATTTTCAAAATTTTCATCACAGATGTCCTTCACTTCTTTGGTTAAGTTAATTTCTTGGTATTTTATTTTTTGTGGAGCTATTACGAATGAAGTTGCTTTCCTAATTTTAGACATACTTTTCTGATTGTTGGCATACGGAAAAGCCATTGCTTTTTGAGGGTTAATTTTATACCCTGCTACTTTGCCAACGTTTTCAATCAGCTTGAGCTCCCTTATGATCCAGCAATCCCACTTTTGGGCATTTACCCAAATGATCACAAACAAGACCACACTAAAGCTACCAGCACGACTATGTTTATTGCAGCATTATTTACCATAGCTAAGATATGAATCCAACACAGATGCCCTGCAGTAGATGAATGGATCAAGAAAATGTGGTATATATACACAATGGAATTCTATGCCTCCATCAGAAAGAATGACATTGGCCCGTTTGTTAGGAAATGGAAAGACTTGAAAAAATTATATCAAGTTAAGTAAGCCAGGTCCAAAAAAACATAGTTTCCATGGTTTCCCTTATTTTCAATAAGTAGTATATGTATGAGTCAAGCAGAAAAGGTCAGATAAGGTGATGTTCGGGAAATGAACCTAAGATATGTATTCAAATGTTTTTTTTCTTTCATGTGATTGTTTCTAACACGTTTATAAGATTATTTCTTTGTTGCTTTGTATGTCCCTCCTCCACAGTATAACCCCTTCTTTCACTGTATTTGATGTCGGTATAATTTGTGGAGGGGAAGGGAAAAAATAAATCGCTTATATAGGGATACATTTGGACCCATTGCAACAATGAGATGTACAAGTCGTTATGTTGAAAACGAACTTTACAACTGTGGTGGGGGGGAGGAAGGGAGGAGAGTTGGGGGAGTAGGTGGTGGTAGGATAGGAAGGGATGGGAAGAGAAAACAAAGGAGAAGGGTACAATGCTTGATAAGAAATGTACTCATTATCTTGCCCATGTAATTGTAACCCCTCTGTACAGTATTTTCACAATTAAAAAAACACATTAAGAAAAATAAATAAATAAAAATAAAATTGGATAAAAATCAGGCCAGTTTAGTGTCAGGCTCTCCCCCCCTCCCCCTGCATCCTTCCTCCAACAGAAAGGATTCAAGACCAATTGTTGAATTGCCTTGCTAAACAAGCAAACCCTGGGAAAATGAAGCTCTACAAAATTACTTCGTTTAAAAGAAATATTTTCTTAATTTTTTGTTTGAAAACTTTAGAAAATGTACGTACAACTGATTTTGATTTTGGGTTGCTTGAAGATTTGAGTGTGTTTTGTATGTGTTTGTGAACTTGTTCATGATAGAAATTGTTAGCATTTTGTAACAATTGTGTGAGTTTAATTTTAAAATTCAAAAACTTATGAGGTTTGACATTACCAAAACATTTTAAAGCACTTTCACATTGTTTAAAATAGGTTTTTGTAAGGATTCTTTAACTTGAAAGTTAGAAAATCTGGTATTTTAGAATGCATAAAGCTGTTTATACTGTAATCAATATATCTGGCTTAACAAAAAGGAGAAACTTAGAAGGTAACAGAATACCTTTCTTTAGGAGTGAATGGTGAACATGCAGAAGTGCAGTTTAGCTGGTCATGCATGGTGGAACAGGCCATGGGAGGAGTCCACGCATGGTGAAGGAGGGCAAGCTGGCACAAACACAGTTCATCTAATGCTAAAGAGTCGGATTGGGTGCGTGGCCTTTCCACAGGAAGGGCTAAGTGGCCGATTTTTATTCTTTCACTGTTTCCTGCAGATAGACACTGGAGACGTGATGGTAAAAATGAGTGATGTGAAGATCTGATTAACATTGCTAAAACTGCCTCTTGGATGTGTTAAAATTAAAAGTAAGAAGGCTTTAAAAAGAGGGTTAAAAAGTTTATTTGTACAACGTGATTTGCTCTCAATGATATTCTGCCATTGGATATGTTTTTTTTTTAAGGCATAAAGGTGTTAAGTCTAGATTCTTGGTAAAATGATGGTGATTGTAATTTTTGCATTAAGAAAATATGTTATTTGAGTTTAAACTATTTCATGTGTATCTGTTTTAAAACAAACAGCCAAGAGGAAATGAGTAACACACCTAGCCTTGAGAGTTCAAGGGATTTTTCAAAGTGCAGCTAAAAACTAAAGTATAGAATATTAAAGCAAATTAATAGGAGGCTCATAAATTAGGAATGGATTTCTGTATATAAAGTTTAAAAGTAAAATTGTTCTAAACATTTCCCTCAAAGTACAAAAAGGAAAAATTTGGATTACCAAAATAATTGCTTAATTACTATTTCAGTTTGCTCTCATAGGTATTTTTTTTAACAGTTCCCAGCAGGCTGACAAAAAGGAGTGAGGGTTCTTGTAAGTTTGTCAGATGTAACTTTGGTTCTTAGTAAGTTTCAGGTAAGGATTCGCTTAAAAGCTACTTCTATGTTGATCACCTTCTTGCTTTTACTTGGAATAAAGTGGCATTTTTGCGACTCACTGATTTGCAACTGGTTCAAATCCAGCTCGGGCAGAAAAAGGTCCGTGAGAGACTGTCACATCTACTCATCCAGCAAAAGGCTGAAAGAGTAAGCAGAGCTGCTTTCGGATTCAAAATGGCAGAACGTGAGCCTTGAGCTGTAGAACTTAGGGACAGCACTCAGGCCCTAAGTTCAAGTCCAGCAACCAACTAAGGGAAATGCCAATGAGGCATTTTTCCCAGTGTGGAGAAGACACTCCTGGGACAAAAAGAAATGGAGGAGCATCCAGAGATTGTAAGCCACTGCTTGAATGGCAGAAATAATGTCAGATCCTAGAGTCATTTGTATATGGCCCTTCAAAAATTGGTCAGAGTCAGGAGGTCATGGGAAGATAGGTTGTAAGCATGCCTAAAGTCTATCACTTGTAAGGGACAGGAACTAGTCAGTCATCTGTGATAATACTAAAAAGCTAAGGTTGTAAAATGTGGAGGATAGTTTAGATCCTAACCTCTGTATGTGCCCAAAGCTCTAATTGGCGTAACTTTTGAGCTGACTCCAGCTACATGAAATTCATCTGCTCAGGAAAAAGTTTGTAAACCTGAGAGTGTGTTTCTATTGATATCTGTCTGAAGGCCTGCATTGGTAACTCAGACATTCTTAGGTTACTAGAGATCATATTACTAAGCCATCCAGAAAGATCCTTTTGCAAACCAGAAGACTAAATAATCTACACTGCTATAGTCAGAAAAAAGGTCTGTGAATTTGTCAAAAGTTAAAATGTTGTTCTTAATGACATCTAATCCTGGTAACCTCTTTGTAAAATAGGCTTAGGATATAAGTTCCTGTTTAGGTAGGATCAACACCCCGAGTCAGCTTGAAGAAGTGACAGAAGATGAATCTTTGCTCACCATCGCCTTTTAAGAACAAGGGACCACAGTCACTTTTTTTAAAAAATGTGGCAAAATAGACAGAAGGAAAAGACATGGGAAAGAATAGTACAAGACTGAGGCTTCTATATCTGCCTAGAAAATCCTAGCCTTATTAAAAGAACTATCTCGTTTAAAAAAAATTGTTATCTTGGTTAATTGTCTTGGTCTACTGTCTAAATAGTCTTAAAAACTAGTGGGGTCATAGCCTGCCAAGCCTATGCAATGTATCCTTAACCGGTCTGTGTGGGAATTTGCAGCCTAGCATGAGGTGTGACAGTCCCTTTGAGCCACTGAGAGACCCTGGTACTGCTGCTGCTGCTGCGCACCCTAATGAGTAAAGTTCAATGACAGCTTGACAGTCACCTGGAGGAAATCTATATCATCACCCAGACCACTCCCACACTGGTAAAAGTACACTCAACTCCTGCCTGATTCCATCACCTGAAAATGCTTCCTGGTTGAACGCTGCTAATACTAAGATCTTGTGGGACATTCTTTTGGTGATATCCAGTAACCTCTCTATTCCCACAGTGGATATTGTGGTCAAGTATATCACTGGCTTGCCTTACATACATCAGGGTCACAGCCTAGTTTGGCTCTGGTATGGTAATAACCTGCTTCCTCCTGGGTGTGTTTTAAAGATAAAGGAGAGATTTTTTTTAAAAACAATGGAAGTAGAGGGAGGAATGAGAACCAGCCCTAATCTTAGCCTTAAAATCTAGAAAGCTTTTCATCCCACTGGTGCCTTAAGGCTTTCTGAGATAACTTGGTTCCACAAGTCGAAGGAAAAATGGGCAGTTTTAAATTCTAGCCACAAAGGAGCTCAAGGAATTGTAAAGAAGAGGAGTGTAGTAAAGAAAGACTTAAGAAAGGAATTTGGGAAAAATTGGAATCCTCTAGATAAGAAATGATTTAAAAAGTAAGGATTGTCTTAAAATGTCTTAAAGAAGAAAAACATCAGAAAGTTTAAGTATGTAGCAAATTGGAGCTTACGAGTACAGCTGGTATAAAGGTAAGTTAGGTGTGGTATACCGACTCAGGATTGCTGGAAGAAAATGTAAGGGCCTTTGTTACTGTTAATTTTGTTACTCACAATCGGACCTTGTAGACTGGTGTCCTTTGTAAAAAGAGAATCAGCACAGTCCATCTATTAGTTCTGAGATCCCAATACCAAACTGTAAATATAGAAGACTGTGCCAATTAGGAGAGCATGATTGGTCCCCGATGTTCTAGAAGAAGAGAAAATGAAGAGCCAAAGTAACTCCAATTTGAGATTAACCACACCATGTTGTGCTAAGCTGCCCTCAGAGTAACCCCAAGATAGATAAAAAAAATACAGGATGCCACCAACCCTGTCCACCCTTAAGAAAGAAGAACAGTTGCCCAAGTGTTCCAGGAACAGGATAAACCAATAGTTCAGTAAAAGGGCAGAGCAGTTAGGGTGGACTCAAACCAATCATTTAACTGCTTGTGTGGAAATTCCCTAAACTTGTTTGTTCAGTACTATGAAAGCTGTGCTGATTTTGTGCTCTGGGACTCTTAACGTCACTGGTTACCTGATGTGCGGAGGACCAAGCTTGAGCTTGCAAATAAATGTCTCTTTTGCTGTTTGCATTGGTTGTGGTCTCTGGTGGTCTTTCGTGGGTCCCAAGTCCATACAACAGGGCTTGATACAAAATGTCTCTTCCCAGGGAATTAAATGATGGCATTTATAACTAAAAGTATTTAGGGTCATTATTAACATCTAACACCTGCTGAGATTTTTATTTATACTTCTCTTTCTTCCTTTCTTTCTTCCTCCCATTCTTTCTCCCGCCCTTTCTTTCTTTTCTATTTTTTTTCCTTTCTTTCTTTCTTTCTTCCTTCCTTCCTTCCTTTCTTTCTTCTTTTCCTTCCTTCCTTCCTTCCTTCCTTCCTTCCTTCCTTCTTTCCTTCCTTCCTTCCTTCCTTCCTTCCTTCCTTCCTTCCTTCCTTCCTTCCTTCCTTCCTTCCTTCCTTCCTTCCTTCTTTCCTTTCCTTCTCTCCTCCTCCTATTCTATATTTCTTTCTTTCTCTTTTTTTTCTCTTTCTTTCTTTGCTTTTTTTTCTCTTTTAGGAAATGAGTATAAATTTAGATATTTTGTTGGCTGAACAAGTATTCTACCATTAGAACAATATTTTTTTCAATGTAGTTACTTTGCTCATAGATTATCAATTTTGCTGAGGGCTGAACAGAGGCTAAGTTCTTCACTTCTGTCTGCCAAGTAACTAGTATCACAAATGCATTCCAACGTCCCAGGCTTTAAGATGTTATGAGAATCTTATTACTTTCCTTGCACACTGGTTCTGAACAGTGTTCTTCTCAATTTCTACCCCTTTAGTTAGTGATGTGAGCTCCAATACCCTGCCCTGAGTACAGATTGTCTACATGAATGATTGAAAGCAATTTCACTTTAATCTCTTTTTTTCCCAGTCCAGGGGCTGTTATAATTTTATTTCTAGACAATTTTTTTGTATATGTGTACATTAGCTTTAAAATGTTGCTTTTCGCCCTTTTTTTTCCTTTTTTATATTTTTTGGTCATGGGGCTTGAATTCCAGGCCTGGGCAATCTCCCTAAGCTTTTTAGATAAATGCTCGCACTTTAACACTTGAACCACGGTGCCACTTCCGGTTTTCTGGTGAATAATTGAAGGTAAGAGTGTCACTGATTTCCTGCCAGGGCTAGCTTTGAACTACCACCCTCAGATCTCAGTTCCTGAGTTGCTAGGATTACAGGCATAAGCCACTGGCTCCCAGGTAAAATGTTACTTATTTTAAATTCTCTGATTTAGTTGAGGGACTAACATGAGTGTGTAGAAAGGTAAATTTCAAGTCATCTCTCTAAATAATTTCAGAGATTTATTTTCATAATATTTATTCCAGTGATTAATAGCAGAAGCACCCACAGTAACAGAATGATCCTTCATTTTCTCCTTCCCATAGGTATTATTTGAAGAAAATGAGAGAGATCTAAGTTGAAGTCAATATGTACTTGAAATTATGAAAGTTGATTTTGAAGACACATAAATAGCCAGATTACACGATGTGCTTTTCATTTTCTAAAGAAAGGAATATCATACAAGTATATTTATTGACAGGCTTTTTCATCTGAAAAACAAAAAAAAACCAATATTATGAAAAAGCTGAAGGGGATCAGCAGACATTTAAGTGTGATATAGAATTGGAGACTATAAGACATGAATTTATTCAGGTAAAATAATTTTTTTTTGGTCGGTCATGGGGCTTGAACTCTGGGCCTTGGCGCTGTCCCTCAGCTCTTCAGCTCAAGGCGAGCGCTCTACCACTTGAGCTACAGCGCCACTTCCGGTTTTCTAGTGGTTTATTGGAGATAGGAGTCTCACGGTCTTTCCTGCGCGGGCTGGCTTTGAACCGCGATTCTCAGATCTCAGCCTCCTGAGTAGCTTGGATTACAGGCATGAGCCACCAGCGCCCGGCCTCAGGTAAAATAATTTTTTGGGAAAGGTTATCTGTTCACAAAATTTATTCATTATAAATTTTTTATTTTTATTTATGTGCCACTTAATATATAAATACATATATATGTGTATATATATATGTGTGTGTGTATATATATATATACACATATGTATATATATACATATGTGTATGTATATATATATATATATATATATATATATATATAAAAACAGCAGTATCTGTCCAGTGAACTGTATGGTTAGGTAATTTCATCATGTCAAGTTCATCAAAAGGATGGATTTAACAACCCTGCAACACCACTGCACATGCAAACTTAAGTGTTCCCATTGTAAGCCAACCTTGTGTTTTATCAAAGCTTTGTATATACTGTGTTATATTTTCATTTAGGCTTGACACAAAATGTGTTTGCCCCTAGAAATAAATGATGGCATTATAACTACAATAATTTAGTGTAAATCTTTACATTTTAAACATGCTCAGTATGATTTACTTTTAAAAGTTATTGGTTTCCATAGAGTTAAACTGTTTTTGGTTTTAGTGTGAGAAAGTACTAAATTTATTCTTTTTTCAAAATATTGGCAAGTTTATTGTGAAAATATTGTCTAATTGGATAACATTCAAGTTGATGACGCTCTGATAAAAAAGGAGTAATTGTTTCGAATTAGATGCCAAATAGTATTGATTTTTAAAAAAATTACTACATAAAATAAAGAATAATATTTACTGTAAAAATAGAGTGCAATTATATTTCATGCAGCTTATTTTAAAATTTAATTTTATTATCAAATTGCTGTGCAATGGGGTTACAGTAATTGTAAGGTAATGAATACATAACTTTTCAAACTTGTTAGCCCCTCCTTCATTTTTCTCACAGTTTTCCTTCACCTCAGTACTCCTCAGAGTTGTAATGTACATTTCCAACCTATTGTCATGTGAGTATTGCTATTGCATTGGTTTTCCTTTTGTCCTTTGTCTCACCATTTTGTTGTTGAACTTCCCTTCCCTAATTAAGGTAAATGTATACACAATTCACAGGGCACCAAAATCAAATACAGCAGGGAACAACCATAAGGGAAAAAAACCAAAGAAAAAAGAAATCACATAATACGTTACAAACAACAACTACAAACAAAATCTCTGTTCCCTATCTTGAAGTTCATTTTGCTCAGCATCAGCTTATATGGTCATATATACACATAAACCCACTGGAAAATAATAGTTGTGTGGACAGTATATCATGAAAACAGCATGTTAACTGTTTTTGATGGTAAAGGTTGAATTAGGATTAGTGAATATGTGATTCTGATAAAGGAATTTCAAAAGAGTTTGAAAATTATGACAGGTATATTTTGATTGTTCAAACTTTTTAATAATTTAGCTTATTAAGAAAATTGCCTGGGAAAATAGGCTTTCATGCAAAGAAATCTATGGAGACTTAGTTAAGAGAGAGCAATGTGGGTGACGATAGCTCATTTTCACACTAAACAAACTTTAGAAATCTTACTGTAAATCCTGTAGGTTCCTTTGAGAATTGTCCTTACCCAGGAAATATACTCTCACTGTGTGAAATTCAAAGTTCTTAAAAAACTAAGATATCTAAATTTGTGAATTGACCTTTAACTACCAAAATAATTCTTTGAAAAAGATAATTTTGGTCAAAATATTTAGGGCGAAAGTGCCCTCCAATATGAAACAAGGTATTGGGTTCACACTTTTCTGTTTGTAACACTTTCTACAATGTCTTTGAACGTGAAGCACTGAAACACAGAAGAAAATCTGATTGGATACTCCAATGATTACACATTTCTAAGTAGCTCACAAAAAATAATATCCTTATTAACATGAGATAGTAAAGACTTCTCTTATTATATAAGCCAAAAATTTTAGGATCAGAAAAGAATTGAGCAAATTGAAAGGGTAAGAAAACAGTGTTCTTAGAAGACCTAGTTAAGCATATTGGCTTCAGAAGTGGAGGGAGGCCTAAACTTTTTATATATATTGTCTTAATATTTTTGCTACCTAAAGTGATTTTATAGAGCCTATTTGGCTGACTACAATGCAGAACAGATTGAATGAAGACATGAAAATAAATTCTGCGTCCAAATGAGGCAACTTAAAAGAGTTTTAAAGAGAAAATATGAAGATATAGTGGGGCGGAGTGGGGTTGGGGGACCTTATAGTCCTTCAGCTTCACTGGACTTGAAGCCAAGAAGCAGGGATTAATTGGAAATCAAGCAAGAGCTAAGAGGAGAACATAGAATTAGACATAGAAGCATTGTCCTTTGTAACAGACACTGTCATCCAAGGAATGGATGATTTAACTCTTCTTTCCCATACATCTTGCTGAACAAATGCAAGACCAAGAGAAGAATAATCTATTGAAATAAGTTTTCAAAGAATAATTTCACTGAAACTGATATGGTATCTAAGGAGAGTCTTAAGAGAGAAGATAAAAGTGGAGTATTCTTTGATTTCCTCTAAGCATCTTGTTATCAAAATATATCTTTGAGGTTAGAAGTGATTGAACTAAAAAGTGGTGGAGTACTTATTTTTGTGGGCACTTTAGACACAAGAAGACTTTCAAGGTAAAAAAAAAATTATAGCCAAATATTTGTGATCACAGCATCTGGGAACGATTTTTTGTAGGCAAAGTTTTACATTAGAGTTTGTCCTCATTAACATAGATGTGGGGTTGTCGTGGCAACCAAATGAAAGGGTGAAGTTTAATGGACTCTTGGACAAGTAAACAGCATGATAGAATAAAAAGGCAAATAATATTTAGTGAACTACTTTGACCAATTACTTTGCCAGAACAAAGAAAGAAAAATATAATTCAAAATCAGTTCACTTAAAAGTATGAAAAAAGAGTAGTGAAGAGAGATGAGAGAAAACATAGAGGATTGTTTTCTCTCCAGTGGACAGCACCTATTAGGTTCTTGATCTTGTTTCTTCCATTCTATCTTCAGAAGCTATCAAGTGTGGGTCAGGACTGCAGTACCCATTTCAGACAAAGAGAACTCACAGAAGAAAGATAATATTTGCAGCAGATGTAGGTGATTTATAACCTTAGACAATCTATTTAAATCTATTCAAAATTCTCCCCCACCCCCAACTGCCCTCTTTGAAAAGCATTGTTTTCTTTTCCCAAGATTGCCCTTCATTAACTCCTTAAAATTTTGAGAGGTCATATTCATACTCTCTAGGGATTGCTCTTTGGTTGTGAGTTTTATGTGTTTTTGTTTTTTGTTGTGTTTTTTAACTGAAGTTCAAAAGGTCATGCAAGTGATTTTCAATTAAATATGTTCATCTAATTGTCCAATGCTCCTGGATCAGAGTTACTTTTTCTATCATTCTCAACCAACCCCCTTTTCAAGATTTATTTCAGATTTACCACTTCCTTTATCACATGTGTACATTGAGTATTCTAACTATACTTGCCACTTGTTCCATTTTTCATTCATTCTATGTCTTTACTATTATTCTTCTCTGGTTTCAATTTCTTGGTAGTCATTCTGGCAAACTGTTAATACTTTGCAAGTTTTATATACATTACATGGAGTTTCAATCCTGCATATATTTAAACTGATGTCAGCTTATATTTCCATAATTCATTCATCTGCAATAATAATTTGTAAGACTGTAGATGTGAAGGACCTAGACATGCTTTTATTCTCATCCATTTGGAAGATTAATCTTTAGTCAAAAAGAAAGTTTTAAAATGGCTTAGAATGTATTCCTAATTACCAATTTTTATAAATGTCTTTGTACAATGGTTTGTGATTATTTTGTTTGAAATGGGATAATATCTACTACATATAAGTTTTGGAAAATGGAGAAAACTAAGATTTACTACTATCGAGGAATATGATAGAAATAGAAGACAGATTTTATGTTTGTCGCATCTCTGATGAATACCCATATTCAAGACTTAAAGTCATATTTCTTACTATGTTAGACAGATGGGGAAAACGTAAAACAACCTATGATGAGGCAACTATTTGTGACTTTTTCAAATGTACCTTCTTTAAGTGATGAAATTTAATTTATTACCTAACATTTGGGTTTGAAATATAGGAGGCTGATCTATTTAACACATTTCTAAAAGGCATCTACTAACACACAAATGGTGGGCGGAACTATTTCTATACTTTAATGAATAGTTGAGCCTGTTTGGCATTGGTGCTGGGTAAATAAATCAACTCTATTGTAACTTGCTCCCTACACTTGAAAAACTTGCAATGCCACTAAGTATAATCTATTTGTCAAATGTTATTTAGGTGAATGTGATGTTTAAAAGTGTATTTGAAAAAGAATATAATTTCAGGAGATTAAATGTAGGTTATCATTGTTTTGAGAATGACGACATTTTTATACTACGGAACCAAGTTTTATTGAAGTACCAGTGTTTTGAAGTACTAAGGATCTTCTCAATTAATGTTTTTCTGAATTATATTTGACCTCTAAGTCAAGTTTTCCTGGTCTTGGTAGACCAATTATGGCTCTATCCTTCCAGGATCTACTTTTTTCGCCTATATATGCTGGACTGAAATCTTTCATTAATCATTAGGAGAGTGGTATAAAAATAATCTTGTAATATTTTTGATTACATTCACTCATATGGACTGGTCATCTGTAAATTGAAAGTTTGAACTACAGTACATTCTCTCAGATTTTGTGATATCATCTTTTATTTTAAGTTGCATTGCATTTCACAATTGCTTACTGAAAATTCCTTTTTTCTCAAAGAATTCGGGCCCTGAAAAATTATAGGAAATGAGAAATTGAGATGGGTCTTCAATTACTTTCTGTTGGCATGCTGCATGGGCCTAGGTGAGAAGTCTTGCTTCTGTTATTTGATGATGCAGGTAACTTGGACCTGGGATCCTTGGAACTGTGGGTCCTGCAGAAAAAAATATCTTGTAGATACCATATCAGCAAAATTTGGGTATAATCAGTAGGAATACTTCAGAAATATGGAGAAAAACTGTTTAGGACCAGCGAGTTAAAATAATAAATAGAGCAGCAGAATAAAATACTTTATAGATTATAGGAAAACAACATTTTTTTTACCATGTGAATTCAGAAGACCAAGAGCACTTTGAAGATATCACAAGTTTGTATGAAATACATTGCATTGATACTTTTCATATTCTAATATATATTCTATACCTAATTGTTTATATTCCAATCTATTTATTGGAATAAAGAAATAAAATTTTTTGTCAAATTATCAATTATTTCTAGTAAGATTACACTTACATGCTGCCCATGCAGCATGCCAACAGAAAGTAATTGAAGACCCATCTCAATTTCTCATTTCCTATAATTTTTCAGGGCCCGAATTCTTTGAGAAAAAAGGAATTTTCAGTAAGCAATTGTGAAATGCAATGCAACTTAAAATAAAAGATGATATCACAAAATCTGAGAGAATGTACTGTAGTGAAATATAAAATCAGCACATATAAATATAAAATATATAACTATATATAATATAATAAAATGGGCACATGTTTTGCATTGTTCTGTTGTGGTTAGGGTATCAAAGGCAACTCTGTTTTAAAGTATTATTCCATTATCTCTACCTCAGTGTTTGGAGAGTTAGAAATAAAGCATTACCATTTGCAGATTTACAACCTGGACACACGAGGAAACACTCTGATTAAAACATTACCAATTTAAGGCCTAATTATGAGGAGAAACATATGGACTTCTCCTGGAGCTTTGGGAATATTTGGTGATAGAAAGGCAGTAGTTTAAGTACCTGCCTGGTTGGATGGTTGACAGGCCAGAACATTAGGTAATCATGCATATGAACAATTTTTTCACCTTCTTGGCTTTAGCTGCTTTTGAAATGGTAGGTATATTAAATAATTGTATTTTGATAAAATACCTTCTATTCTGAACAGTTCTGTCTGAATTGTTCATCTCTCTATGATCCCTTGTAACTAATAATAGTTTATTTTCAGTAAGACAATCTATGCTGTCAGGGTAAGATAATCTGGTTGATCTGTTGCTACATGGAAGAAGAGTAAATGGTCAGGTAGACATTTGGTCCAGTAAGACCTCATTTGGGAAATTTTATGCTGCAGAATTTTACAAGTAGCTCTTAAACAAGGCTTACTTTGAATCCATTAGCTCCACAAAGCTAACTCAGTTGGATAAATAAGTATTTGAAAAAGCCATCATCTTTGGACCTGGCTATAAATGCTTCAAAGTATGATCAAATTTAAAATGAAAAAAAATATTCATTGACAAAAAAATTGCAAATGTGAGCAATAGACCGAACAATATAAATCTTTTTCCACTATACATAGAATTTTAGGAAAAGAAGATCAATAGCATTGTTAAGGAACAATAAGGTTTCCTTGTTACAAATAGGCAACCAAAGATATATGCCTACATAAAGATTGCATCATTAACTGTTTAAATTTAGAAGATACTACATGCTTCAGCAGCACGTATACCAAAATTACAACAATACAGAGATGATATGAAATACAGGATAATTTGAAAATTTGTGGAGTAGTCCAATTTTTTTCATTCTTTAGATGCAAGAAATGAAAAAAAGTTATTAAAAAGTTGATTACAAAAATACGAGTGTAACAATATATGTAATTCATAGAATTGAAAGTAAGTTTGACATCAGTATATTAAGTTTTCAACTTAGGAAGGCCTTTAAAAAGCATAAACTTTACAAAACTTTTTAAATTAGATAACATTGTCATTTTATCCCAAAGAAATAAAATAGTATAAGGACCTAGGAAAAAAAGGAATCTTAAACTGTTTCTATATGGAATGCAATCTTAAAGGACACATTTATTAATGAACCTACATATTATAAAACGATGTAGAATTCAATGTATTATATCTAGGAGAGAATGAAATACTTTATGGAAATTGTACAAACAACAGAATATAGAATATTTTAAAATATAATTTTCTCAGACAAGCACTAGAAATATCTTTAGTTTCTGTACTACTCAGTTCAACAGATAAGTTAAAATTATTTCTTTTTTTTTTTTTTTAATTTAATTTTATTTTATTTGAGAACATACTGTACAGAGGGGTTACAATTACATGGGCAGGATAATGCATACATTTCTTACCAAGCATTGCAGCCTCCTCCTTTGTTTACCCTTCACCTCCCTTCCCAGCCTCCCCCCTCCCTCCCACCCAATCATACCCCCCCTCCCCCCCCCCGACATTGTAAAGCTGGTTTTGACATGACATTTTGTACTTCTCATTGTTGCAACAGGTCCACCTGAATCCTTAAACGACTTGTTTGTCCCCATCTCCTCCACATGTTATACTGACATCAAATATAGTGAAAGCGGGGGTTACACTGTGGGGGAGGGACATACAAAGCAACAAAGAGATAATATTATAAATGCGTTAGAAACACATGCATGAAAGAAACAAAAACATTAAAATACATATTTGAGGTTTCGTTTTCCTAACATCACATTATTTGACTTTTTCCGCTTGACTCATACCTATACTAGATATTGCAAATAAGGGAAACCATGGGACCTATGTTTCTTTGGGCCTGGCTTACTTCACTTAATATAATTTTTTCCAAGCCTTTCCATTTCCTAACAAATGGGGAAATGTCATTCTTTCTGATGGAGGCATAGAATTCCATTGTGTATATATACCACATCTTCTTGATCCATTCATCTACTGAGGGGCATCTGGGTTGGTTCCATGTCTTAGCTATGGTAAATAATGCTGCAATAAACATAGTTGTGCTGGTAGCTTTAGTGTGGCCTTGTTTGTGATCATTTGGGTAAATGCCCAAAAGTGGGATTGCTGGGTCATTGGGGAGCTCTATGTGGAGTCTTTTGAGGAACCTCCATACTGCTTTCCAAAGTGGTTGAACAAGTTTACATTCCCACCAACAATGAAGTAAGGTTCCTTTCTGTCCACATCCCCTCCAGCATCTGTTGTTGTTAGAGTTCTTGATTTTTGCTGTTCTAACTGGAGTGAGGTGATATCTCAATGTTGTTTTGATTTGCATTTCTTTTATGGCTAGGGATGTTGAACATTTCTTCATGTGTCTATTGGCCATCCTTCTTTCTTCTTCAGAGAAGCTTCTCTTTAAGTCTTTCGCCCACTTACTTATTGGGCAGTTGTTTCTTTGAGGATTTGTTGTTGGGTGGTTTAATTTTTTGAGTTCCAAGTATATTTTAGATATGAGACCCTTGTCCGTTGTATGGCTAGTAAAGATCTTCTCCCAGTCCGTGGGCTTTCTATTGATCTTGCTAGCTATGTCATTTGCCCTGCAGAAGCTCTGCAACCTTATACAATCCCATTTGTCCAGCCTTTCTTTGATTTGTTGTGTTTCCGGGTCTTTATTCAGAAAATTTCGGCCTGTGCCAAGGAGACCCAGGGTTTCTCCTATTCCATCCTGTAATGTTTTCCTCAGGACCAATGGAATAGAATTGAAAACCCAGAAATGAACCTACAGACCTATAGCCATCTAATCTTCGATAAGGGAGCTAAAACAATAGAATGGAAGACAGACAGCCTCTTCAGTAAATGGTGCTGGCAAAACTGGTTAACTACATGTAGAAAACTAAAGCTAGATCCTTATATATCACCCTGCACCAGAATCAACTCCAAATGGATCAAAGACCTTGAACTCAAAGTTAAAATTATTTCTGATTTAAAAAATCACAAACTCTGCAGAAATTATTATAGATGTATACAAAAACTCTTGAATACATTTTGACATCAAAGTCAGGCAATTGACTTGGAAGAATACCATGGAATACATGAATTTTTACAGTAAGATATTGCTGTTACTTTGTATTGTGAAAATATTTTGTACAGACCAACGAATGGACTGGCACTTTTAAATTTGAGAAGCTTAACAGAAACATTATGACTTAGGAAAAATTTGTACAGCTTCCACAACTTCAAAGAGGTAGTGATACATACTTATCCTTTCGGCAATATCAAATACAGTTTCTTCATAGTTGTCCTTTAGACCTGGTTTGAGATAACGGTTCAACAGAAGGAGATCCAGCGTATTTTTGCTATCTCTATTCCCAGCAGCAAGATGCAAGAGGTCAAGAGGCCTTAAATTTGAGCATTGGTATCTGCATCATGATGCAGTAAGAAAGAAGACACTCTCGTATTATTCCACATATAAGCACTGTGCAGGGGTGTCGAGCCATCCACAGTTATTGCATGAATATCTGTCTCTTGAGCCACCAACTCATGGATAATGTCTAAGTGTCCACAGTAGGCTTCCCGATGCAGAGGTGTATACTCATCTTCATCCCTAGTATTCACATGAGTGGCCTTTTTGAAAAGTAGTCTTGGAACTGTAGTAAGCCGATTATTTTCGGCAGCCCAAAGAAGAAATTGTTTGGATACTATTCCATTTTCTTTTTTTGCAACTGATACCATTCCTCACTTATTTATCTTGGCCCTCATCTTCATCAGAATTGCCTACCAGTGGGAATGAGGTGTCCATATATTTCCCCATTAGTTCACGTTGGTTGAACTGAAGTCAATATTGAATGGTTAAACAAATATAGTGTGGGTCCAAGCTTGAGATGATATGTACTTTGCTAATTAGAAGGCAGAGACTTAGAAGACTGATATCAAGGCCAGTTCTGAAAAATAAAAATTTGCGAGAAACTACAAAAACAAAGAAAGCTAGATATAGTGTAATTTTCCTGTTATCTCACGTTTGTGGAAGCCATTGGTAAGTTATCATTCCTCAAGGGAGGTTTAGCCTGAAAAATAATCTAAAGTGATTAGAGCATTAGCAACTTCAAGCACCAGTAGTGTCAAAGGAAAAAAAAAAAACAATAAACCAGAAAAGGAAAGGAAAGGCTAGAAAAGGAAAATATTTGCTCTTCATTCTTGTAGTTTCTTGTCATTGGATACAAACGTTGAGAATAATTTATTTACTGTTTTAGGATTCAGGCCTTTCTAATATGAAAGCATTTATTTCAGGTAATTATTGTATTACGACTATTTATTAACTTATTATTAGGCCTTCATGGAGATTGAACCTATGGCTTTGTATATATTAGTCTAGTCCTACAACTGAGATGTACCCCTGCTCTCTTGTATACTTTTGGAAATAGTTTATGAATTCTTCAATAGTTACCTATTCTACTTTTCATCTTATCTTTTCTCTCCCACTTTTTTCCCTATGTGTTTAAGTTTATGTGCTGAAAGCATTCTTCAATTTTATCTTCTAAACTTAGAATTTTGCTTTTGAGTTTACAGAGAAGTTGGTTATTTTCATGACATCTTTTAAAATTATATACAGATAGATGTATTTCACAAGTATGATTGATTCTTAGAGTTCATTGCAATAAGCAACATTTATATGATCATATGCACATAGGTATTGAGACATTGTGATCCTCTCCTAAGAATAATTTCCCTTGTTCCTGTCATGTGAATGCTTAAAGTGCTTTTAGTTAATCATACCCAACTATAATTGTATGTCTTTTACTAACTATTGGATTAACTTGTAGATTTATAGACATATCTAGTTATTACAAATGAGGACAACCATGCAGCATATATTTAATTAGATCTGGCTTATTTCACTTAATATCATTTTTTCCAGTCTTTCCTTTTGTTCAGGAATGGGATAATGGCATTCTTTCCAATGGAAGCACAGAATTCCAACAATACAACAGAATTGAAGATCCAGAAATGAATCCACTCCTATAGGTAAATAATCTTTGACAAGGAAGCCAGAAACACAGAATGGAAGAAAAACAAATTGTGCTGGTAGAATTGGCAGTATACAGAAAACCGAATTTAGATCCTTATATATATCCGTGTATCAGAATCGATTCCAAATGGATCGAAAACCTCCATGTAATTCCAGATACCTTGAGAATGTTACAGGAAGAGTTAGGAGAAACATGAGGGCTCCTTGGTACAGCTTAAAACTTCCAAAGTAAGTCTGCATAAGTGGGATTACATCAAACCCAATCAATCATTTGTCAGACTCAAAAGCCATGAAGAAAAATGAGACCGTGTAGCACAGATTTATTAGGGAGCAAAACCACAGATGAGAGCCTCAGCCAATATTAAACACTCCTTTCACTAGGTTATTTATGGTGGGATTTACATGAATATAAGGGTTTTCTGGTGGGGATTAGTAAAAGAACAACTAATGTAAAGACAGAGATAGCATGTGAAATCAGTTGTAGCTGGAGAAATGGAGGGATTAAGACAGGAGCGGAGTCAAATTCAAAGGCTTGTCCTGGTGCCAGCTCAGTAAGGCGTAGGTGCACAAAGGAAGGGGTGTAAAACAGGAATGGTTATAAACAAAAGCACTGGTCTGAAGCCTCAAAATAAGGACCCCGGTCTGTGTGGACCAAACAGTTTTGAACATGAGCTTTTATTTAAATTAACACGCACGAGTTTAGATTTTGAAGACTGGAATGGTGCATAGTCACAGGCAATGACTGTTATGTCAGGTAATCCAATGTACTCTTTCACATGTTACCCAATAGCCAGGTTTCAACACAAATGCCTACAATGAGATTGTAGAAATGAGCCTGCGACCTTTCCCTCTCATGAATCAAATTTCTGTCAAATGATTTCTGTCTTCCAGATGTTTACACATTTTTTTATCTTCATTATTGATGTTCATAATACTTTTGTGTTGTTATTTTGTGTGTATATGCCATTTTTATGGCTTAAAATTGAAGTTTAATGGCCTACCTTATATGTTTTGCTCATGGCTGATGACACTCTATTCCTTGAGCCACATAGTCACCTTGTGCTTCTTACTGGATAATTGGAGATAAGTTTTCACATTTTGTTGTTTCGACTGACATTGAACTAAAATATTCAGGTCTTAGCCTCCTGGGTTTCTAGGATTCTACACATGAATGGCCAACACCAATCTTTGCTTTACTGTTATTTTAATTATGTAGTAATGTGGAAGTATAATTGTGTTGTGTGCAATTTTCAAATACAAGTTTGAATCAACTTGATATAATGTAATTGCTATCAATTTTAACAGTTGAGTCAATGAATAGTACACATTCCCAAAGAAATATAAGTGAAAACAAAAGGTATTATTGTCTTCTTATAAAAAGTAATGGAAAGAAATTCATGAATTTCTTTCACTTTACAATTTATGTTTTATATAACTTTAATTAGCAGACTTCTATGACTAAAAGTAAATATATTAATTGTATACCACAAGAAGCAAGGTGATTATAATTAAGAATATATATATTTCAACATAGCCAGAAGATAAGATTTTGAGCATTCTCACTAAAAAGAAATGTTACATGCAGAAATTAATGTATATGATGTAGCTTGATCATTACACAACATATAAATGAATAAGATTACCAATTAATATTTCATAAATAGGTAAAACATAATTATGTAGCTAGGTGCTAGTGGCTCATGCTTGCAACACCAGCTACTAAGGAGTCTGAGAGCTCAGAATCATGGTTCAAAGCAAGCTTAGGCAGGGAAGTCCACGAGACTCTTATCTCCAATGAGCCAAAAGAAAACTGGCAGTGGCTCAAGTGGTAGTGGACTAGTCTTGAGCTGAAGAGCTGAGGGACAGTGTACAGGTCCAGATTTCAAGGCCCATGGACAAAAATTAAAAATAAACATATATATGCAGATATATATATATATGTTTGTAAAATTATATATGTAATATAAAATGCGTACCACAGAGTGTGTAGTGCTATTTCTACTATAAACTGTTATCCTTTCATTAAATTTGAATAACATATTTCTTCAATAAAATATAACTAAAAAATTTAGACCCTGAAAGCAATTAATCCTGGTTAAAACATTGTCATGTACTATAAACCCTAAATCCCAGAGAGCAGCTCCTGAAGAGTTCTGGCACTATGATTTTTTTAATTGATTCTGCTTAAAATCTTCTCTTTTCAAGAGCATTTAACTGCTATTATTTTGGAATTACGGTTAATACTTATTTGCCTGCTATTTTTAAAGAATGCACCACCCAATACTGGTTTTCTTTTTCTAACTTTTTGTGTCTAATCTATTTCTGAAACAGCTATTTGAATTACATGAATTGGTTATTGAAATTGAATCCTTGTGGAGAGGAAAAGAAGAAAAAGGTGTCTCTGTGGGTATGTCATGTTAAAAATGTACCTACACGGTATTTATTTTTAAATCATCTATTTTTATTATATTTAGAGTCTGATAAAATTTAGCCTCTAAACTCACCCAATGATAATGCAGTCTTATTTCATTCCTGCCCAAAGCAAACAACAAATTATGATTTATTTTTTTAAAAAAAATTGTAAGAAATTACTTTTTATTTAAAAAACTATTTTTAAAAAAATTAGCCAAAGCAAATATTTTATTACATATTTAAAGTCATGTTCAGACACTATGGTGGAAGCCAGACAGGAGAAAAAAAATCATGTTTTTATTTTTCCTCGAGGCACTCTGATTTACTTCACCTATTTCTGAAAGGATGAAATTCTTGATTTGAAGCCTTTTGCTTGATATCCACAATGTGTCATTCTTCCTTTATTAATAGGAGAATTTGGAGAAAGGATGAGAATTCACACTTGAAAAAGAGAAGAGGAAAAGAGAAGGAGAAATCTACATATTTTGTTCTTCCTCATCTCAATCACTAGGTATGGATAATGATTGTGGATTTTAGATACAGTGCTCTGGAGTGATTAAACCCATATATAAAATATAACCCCACAAGTGATCTCATGGAGAATGCTTCTTTATATAAAAAATGTAGTATCATCAAACAGGAAAAGTTGTCTATTTGTTTAGTTTTCGTTTAGTATTTGTTAAATTCTGGTGTGCTACAGTCAACTATCATAAAGGCAGACAAGGATGGTAAGGAACTAACATCTTAATATCACATTCTAATATTAGCTTAACTCTTGTTGTGTTATATGTATGTGGCTATATTTGAGTTTTGCCTCAAATTCACATGCTATGTTCTTCCAGAATATAAGTTGAAAGAAGATTCCCTCTGGAAATATGCTATTATTATAGCTAAGAGAAAACAAGTCAGCTGTCAGCTGTTAGACAGGGAGAATTGCATAGAAATCTGTCGCCACTTCTCGTTCATTTTGTAAGCTAAAGTAAGTCACATGACCCATCGACATTGCAGAGTAGAGTTAAATCTCACCTACTGATGTAGGACATAGAATAATATGCCAAAATATGCAACACTTGAGATAAAGAGGGAAAAATGAGAACTATAATACATTCAATCATACTTGCTATCACATGTCTCTGCAAGAAGGAGGCTATTATGTACCTTTGTTTCTAAAACTACTAAGATATTCAAATCGTGTCTTTTATGCTTGGATGTTACAAGAATTAGAGAACATTTTGATACTCAGACAGCATAAAATCTCATGGATAGCTGCAGTAATCATTTCAATACTACATTTTGTTCTGCTAAGAGAAGAAACCATTTTATAGTCAGTACTTTATACTTTCTTGCCTAGTATCTTTTTTATCCAGAAATGGATTTTGTTAATATATGTGACTATCCACCAGAACAAATGCATTCATTTGTCTGCATCTTGTGCAGATAGTATAGTCAATTAGATGTAAATGGGCGTTCATCAGTAACACTTTTTAAAAATGCAAAAAATGTGGGCAGGGAGCCAATATACATATTTTCCCAGCATCTCCTTCCACATCCTCCTTCTTCCTTCCTAGGAAAAACAATCAATAAAAAGGCTTAGATATTTGGCTCTTGACCTTGAAAGTGGAAGCAGAATGTTACGGATGTTGGAGATGACTGTTAAGGTGTTTTACATAATAATGCCACATGTAACAGCCCTATGAGTCCTGCAGGTCTTAACACTGTACTTGCTTAGTGATGTGACAAGAATGCCAGCCTTATTGGACTTAGTATTGATTTCCACTTCCCTTTCTACCACCTAGCCTAAATTATAATACATAGTAAAGGAATGAAAAATTAATGCTATCTTAAGAAAGTCATTAAGTCTCTGGGAATGTGGCTTCATGGTACAGTTATTGCCTACCATGCATGAATGCCTGGAATCAATTCCTCACTACCAAATAAACAGAAAAAGAAACACAGGAAGTAGTGCTGTGCCTCACGTGGTAGAGTGCTAGCCTTGAGCAAAACAAAACAAAACAAAAACTCCTCAGGAACAGTTCCCTGGCCCTCAGTTCAAGTGCCAGGACTAGCAAAAAAGACAGTTAGTAAATGCGAAATAAAGAACCCATACTTGGAAAATATAATTGCTCCTTCCATACTGATACGTGCCAATAGTCCTTAATTCATGTACTTTACCCATATTAGAATACAGTGTTGAAAAAATTGTTTTGTTAATAGGTCATGGCAATTAATGCCAGGAATGTGTTTAGATATCAAGTGAAGATTAATACTGAAAATTCAAGGCTTCCAGGCATTTCAGTGGTCACTGCTAATCACAATGAGACAGGTAGTCTAAGTAAGATTTGTAATCTTTTTGCTCAGTCATAGCACCAAAAATACAGAGGCTAATTATCCGCTGTGACTGAAGAGAAAGAATAACTCCAAATGGAAGGAATAAAGGATAATAATAATAATAATAATAACTAAGGTATACCTGTGACTGTTAGAGGGAAATATTTTTGGTTATTGAAGAACTAGTAATCAAGTAGGCTTATTCCTCATTGCCTTTAGCATTCTAAATCTCCTTGGCTAGTTCTTAATCCCTGTGTGATAAGTTGTATCTCCTTCTGTGCTGTTCTTTCATACCTGATCTTTGCCTTCTAAAAATCTCACTTTTCTCTATTTCTCTGTGAACAATTTGTGATACTAAGTCCACATACTCAGAAAGTAGAAGATGCTAATGTAAGAGTTGCAAAGCACATGAGTCATTAATGTAACAACATGGAAAAGAAGGACATGTTTATTGCTACCTCAATTTTTCTGAATGTCACATCATTTGATTCAAATTTCCATTCTTTGTCTACATAGTACCATGAATTGTACATAAATGCAAAAATGAGCTGGGTGCTGTTGGTTCACGCATGTAATCCTAGCTACTCAAGGAGGTTGAGACCAGAGGATTGCAGTTCAAAGCCAGCCTGGTCCGGAAAGTTCATGAGACTCTTATCTTCTGTTAATCACCAGAAACCTGGTAGTGGTGCTGTACCTAAAGTGGTAGAGTGCTCAGTTGGAGCTGAAGAGTTGAGGGACAGAGCCCAGGATCAGAGTTCAAGCCCCATGGCCAACAAAAAAAAATGCAAATATGACTTTAAGTTTCCCCAAAAGGAACTATGAAGTCAATAGTTTTCTTCCCAAGAAGAAAAAATAATTCCAAAATGATTTGGTGTACCTACTTTTGCTGAGTTATTTGTTGTGGCTTCTTTGCTGGACATATTTTCTTCTTTTAAAAATTGTCAAATATTAGCTTTATAATAAACTTCTTCTAGTATTTCTTGGTTCAAAACAGAAATCTTATGTCACTTGGCTTTTTGACTTTCTCATTTCAAAGCCAACCCAGGCAGGAGAGTCTGTCAAATTCTTAACTGAAATTAAACACCAAGAAAGCCAGAAGTAGAGTTTTGGCTCAAGCAATGGAATACTAGCTTTGGGGGAAGTTGGACAAGGAAGACAATTATTCAGGGACATGGTCTAGCATCTGAGTTCAAACCCCAGAACAAGCACAAACTAAACAAACAAACAAATAAACAAGCAAAAAAACCACACATATTTCTTTGGGACCATCCTTAAAGCATTGGTTTGAGAAGAGACTTCTTTTGCTGATCATACTCAATGGATCCTGACTTTTTGGAATCCTTATTAGGATGGAGAACTCAGGACCAGACTAAAGGAATGGATAACTGACTCCTGCAACAGGAAAATCATCTCAGGAGGGAAATATCCATGCATAAGACACTTTAAAACCTCCATGTCTTTGTTTCTTTACAGCAGAACACGTTTTTTTTTTGTTGTTGTTCTGGTAGTGGGGCCGGAACTCTGGGCCTGGACATTGTCCCTCAGCTCTTTATCTCAAGGCTAGTGCTCTACAACTTGAGCCACAGCGCCACTTCCGGTTTTTTCTTTTTTGCTTATGTGGAGCTGAGGAATCAAACCCAGGGCCTCAGGCATGCAAGGCAAGCGCTCTACCACTGACCCACCATCCCAGAAGAACACTTTTTAAACTAAGTTATTTCCTTTTTTTCTATGCTGGCCTTCAAATGGCACATTGTTTGTTTTTTTTTAAACTCTCAACTACAATTTTATAGACATGATTTATATGAGTAAATAACACACTCGAAAAAGTCAGGGACAGAGTTTCCTTCAAGACTTGGATTCTTTTCTTGCTCAGTAAAAAGGAAC
This sequence comes from Dipodomys spectabilis, assembly GCF_019054845.1. Taxonomy (NCBI): domain Eukaryota; kingdom Metazoa; phylum Chordata; class Mammalia; order Rodentia; family Heteromyidae; genus Dipodomys; species Dipodomys spectabilis. The sequence goes on along the minus strand of NW_024871095.1, from coordinate 1,300,112 downwards.
AAATAAATTAACTTGAATTTTGTCATTTCTCCATGTTCAATTCCTCTCTTGGGATCAGTTTCCACCTTCAGTAACAATTCCTTCCACTTATTTCCAGTAACAATCTATGGCGCTGCTCGAGTTAAAATGAATGTTTTCTGGCTTCATTGAAATAGCACAAAGACATCTTTGGACATGAGGTGACACGTGTTTCACGGACAAATTAGCAAAGACAAAACATGGAATTTAAATGGCTTATAAAAACATTATCTATGTACATATGGCCATATAAGATGATGTTAAGTGAAATGAACCCCAAGATAGTGACACAACTTACTGTATTTTACTTGCTCTAGTTTTTAATGTATCTAAAATGTACTATGTGATTTTTGGTTTGTCTTCTATGTTCTTCCCCCATGGTATAACCCCTGTTTTCATTGGATTTAATGAAGGTGCCCTGCATCTTGTATATACATTTTTCTAATGTGGGGAGGCGAAGGGAAATAACAAAATGATGAAACAAAGATACAGGATGGCCTATTGTAACAATGAGATGAACTATATACTATGTAGAAAATGAACTTTACAACTTGAGGAGGGGAGGGGAGATTTGGGTAGATGGGGATAGAAGGTATGCCACAGGAAAAACAAAAGAGAATGTAACAATGCTCAATAGGAAATGTACTCATAACTTACTCTAAGCCCTCTAAACTATTTTTACAATAAAAACATGAAAGAAACCGTTATCCAAGAGTACATTAAGTTCAAATTTCATAAGTTCTATGTAACTTAAATTTAACTGGGAAGAAGATTCTCAGAATTTTTTTTTGTGAGTGTTGTGTGTTGTGCATTATTTCCCAAGTGTACATAAGTTAACAATAGAAGAAACAATAGGAATAATAGGAGAAAGATAAGTTCTGTGTTTAAGTACATTGGTTCAATATACTAGAGAAAACTCTGCAAATAAAGCAACTTTGAAACAATAAAGCCAATGCCAATATGTAGATCTATGGGAATGACATAGAGAAAGCATTAATACTAAGTGGAACATGAAGGATGAGGCCACTCTCTTTCATCTTCTAGCTCTAAATCATGGTTGCTAATCACACAAATTTGTAAAACGTAGAATGGAAGAATAGTTCTGGTTCCAAAGAAAGTTAGATATAAGAGCATGTACTTAACTGGAAAAAAAGTCCATGTTGAGAGTGAAGAAATTATACTAGCAATGAACTAGTGGCTAAGATCTCATTTCTTATTTTCTTTCTTTCTTTCTTTCTTTCTTTCTTTCTTTCTTTCTTTCTTTCTTTCTTTCTTTCTTTCTTTCTTTCTTTCTTTCTTTCTTTCTTTCTTTCTTTCTTTCTTTCTTTCCTTCCTTCCTTCCTTCCTTCCTTCCTTCCTTCCTTCTTTCTTTCTTTCTTTCTCTCTTTCTCTCTTTCTTTCTTTCTTTCTTTCTTTCTTTCTTTCTTTCTTTCTTTCTTTCTTTCTTTCTTTCTTTCTTTCTTTCTTTCTTTCTTTCTTTCTTTCCTTCCTTCCTTCCTTCCTTCCTTCCTTCCTTCCTTCCTTCCTTCTTTCTTTCTTTCTTTCTTTTTTCTTTCTTTCTTTCTTTCTTTCTTTTGATGGTCGTAGCAGGGCTTGAACTGTGGGCGTGGGCAATGTCTGTCCGCTCTTCAGCTCAAGCCTATTGCTCTACCACTTGAGCCACAGCGCCACTTCCAGTTTTCTGGTGGTTAATTAGAGATAAGTGACTCAGAACCTTTCTTTCCTACTCACGCTAGATTTGAATTGCAATCCTCAGATCTCATCCTCCTGAGTAGCTAGAATTATAGGTGTGAGCTCAAGTGATATAATACTAGTCATGAGCAAGATTGCTGAATAAGGTTGCTGAGGCTTTTGCATATATACATACAAACATACACATACACACAGAGGCACTTATATATGCAAACAAACCTACACAAATGAAACAACTCTTGGAACGCGTAGAAAAGTTAAAAAAATAAAATATATCCTGAGTAAAACTAGATCAAGTGATAATTTTTAATATTAGAAAGTCCTCAAGTGAAATTTCTTCAAAAAGTTTGAGAATATTACATAGGTAGGAACCAGAGATAGTAAGAAGGTCAAGTAATCATTATTAAAGGGATTGGATCCATGGAAGAATGAATCAGAGACCCCTGCATGTGCATCTGAAAATGTTCATATCCTGTGTTAAATGTTAGCACATCTTTGAAAATAGTACATAAACAGTTTGAGCAGTCAGAGAAGTTCAGAATTGCTAGTCTGTAGATTAAATAAACCAACAAACTATGCCAAGGCAATGTGATACAAGCCTGGAATTCTAGCACTCAGACTAAGACACGAGATTAGAGAGTATAATTTCATAGTGATGCCTTCCCTGGGCCAGATAGTATAATTTTATCTCCACGAAACACCAAACAAAAAGAAAGGGATACACAGTTGGAAGTTTAGGCTAATTTTTGTCATTATGTTTTGAGAAGTCGTTTCCTATTGGAATGCAAGTCACTTATAATCCTCAGTTGTGTTTTTAATGCTCTCTTCATTACAGAACATTCCTAGATGCAAAATGGCTCATGATTCCCAATAAAAACTTTGAAAAAGTAAGCATCCTTCTGTTGGATTCCAAAGAAATGATGAAGGATTACAAAAGTTTAAGCCTGGAGAAATAGCAAAGTTCATCTAATGTAAGACTTTGTAGATCTTGCTAAATTAGAATTTAGATTTAAAATAAATAATTTGTCTTTGTAATTTTGTATTCTATAGGATACTACAAAATTATTTTTAAGTAGAGGGTTTAATTGACAAATTCAAAAATGATTCTGGCATTCTATTTGCTTAAAATATTCTTTCAATCGATGTATAATTAGAAATTATTTAATAGATAATGCATGTATAAAATGATACTGTGAATAATCTAGACAGAGTTGGAAACAAATGCATGAAATTAATTTATAAATTTAGAAAAAGCAATTTTTTGAGGCTTTGGTAAACAAGGTATGAAGAGAGTAATTGTTTGACGTCTTGGTTCGTCTCTCTATTTGTAATACAGGAAGAAATTTCCTTAATTACGTGCCTCTGTATACAATGAGAAAAATGCCAGGGTTGCGGTTTGTTTTTATTTTGTTTTTTGGTTTGTCCTCAGTCTTTAACACTGGAGCTGGCCACTCTTTCTGAGCCGATTTTTGCTCAAGGCTTGCGCCCTACCACTCAACCTCAGTGACACTTTTGTCTGGCTTTTTCTGAGCAGCTTATTAGAGATGAGAATCTAAGGACCCTTCCTCCCTGGGTGGGCTTTGAACCATAATCTTCTGATCTTAGTCTCCTGACTATCTATGATAGATAAAAATATAAATATAAATAATATTTGCAAGTGTTCTGATTTCAAGAATACACTGGGAGGGAAATGTTGCAGCAAAGTTTAGTGTAGTGTTCTTTCCACAATAGGAAGGGCATCACATTAGCAGAAGTGTAGTATTTTTTTGCAATAGTGATAAGCTATTCATGATGTGAATTAAGGGAATTTTAAGGTGCACCTTACAAGTGGGAAATTGTTGGGCTAGGATGACTTTGTGGCATAAAAGCTTGGGATTGATGGTCATAGAAATAATAGCTTATTCTTGAGGAATTAATTATTACACATCGTAGTTTTATCCTCTACCAGAATGTGGCTATATTTTCTGTTGATTCCTCAAACCCCCATTGAAACTGCAGCTATAGCAGAATTAAATAAGATGCAAATAAGTACTGTTTTGAATGTCTCTGTATGTCTGTGTACCAGAGACTTTCAAAATTTGAATGTCAAAATTCTGGTTCAGAATTTGAAAATGAGTAGTTAGTATTTGTAGTAATTTTGAAGAACACATATATTCTGTCCTCTTAACAATTATTCAGTTTTAAAAGTTAGGAGTTTCCAGAGAATTAAACTATTTTCTGTTTTACTATGTGACAATACTAAAATTTTGGGTTTTGTTCAAAATAATGGCAAATATATTATGAAAATATTGTATAGTTGGATAACGTTCAAGTTGAGGACCTTCTGATAAAGAAGGGGGTAATTAATTCAAATTAGATGCCAAATAGTGTTCATTTTTTTAAAAAAGTAATACACATAGAATAATATTTACTATAGCAATACAGTGAAATTATATATTTTTTATTTAAAGTTGGTTGCTTTATTTTGTATTTTTTTTTTAATTCACAAAAAGCTTTACAATATCTATTTTCCCTGTTGGTCATGAAAACTTTATGGTAAGACAATAAAAGTTTTGTCACATCATTTGGGCATTAATCAAAAACAAGAATCTTCAAATAAGAGCATTTTGCTGTTAAACACTGACAAGTTTATCAGAATGCTGCCAATGGCAAGCTATAACAGCTTTAAATGCTTGTGCCTGTACTGAAATATATGTTAGTAAACACTTAATAATTTCAATAAAGTGAATAACTCCTCTGCCTATGGTAGTGTCTCAAATTTTACTTGTAATAAAATCTTGATTAAAGGAACTGAATTCTGGGAACAGAATATTTAAGGAAAAAAACACTGAGAGGATAAAATAAAATCAACATCAATGATGTCTTGATCTTTCTAAAGTGAGCAACACATCACTATTTACACTGAAGAATAGCAGATAACATATGGAACTTTTATTGGGCTTATAGTTTATAAATGATGGAAAAGTTAAGAAGTTAGATTTCAAAGACAGGAAAATTAAGGTGGTCTTAGAAAACTTAAATTGCTTTCATCAAAACTTGTAAAATGATATAACACATATTTTGAAGCACGCATCATAAGCTACATTAAAATTATTTATATTGCTATTTCCACTTTCAATGTAAACTTTAGGAACTTTTAGATGAAGGCAACAATAAAGGGCATAGAATTAGGCCAGAATTGAAGTGAAAACATGGTAGAAATGGAAAAAGAATGGGAGTATAATGCAATTGGGCAGTAATAACAAATATAATTGTTAAAAATTTCCGTATTAACTAATGCTACAAAATTTTATTTTGGTTCAATGCACAGGACTGCTGAAAATGGCCAGGAAATAAATGGAATATTCTAATGGTCCCTGTTAAATTCTTAACTAACTCATGATTTGGTTGGCTCACTCATGAGGGACTGGTACACACACAGATTGCTTGCTAACTTACTAATTCTCCGTTGTTTCTTTCAAGAACATTTTTGAAGGTTAAGACATTTAAAAGTCAGCAGAACAGGGGCTGGGAACGTGGCTCATTGGTAGAGCGATTGCCTTGCATGCCAGAGGCCCTGGGTTTGATTCCTCATCACCACATAAGCAAAAAGAAAAAAGCCAGAAATGGCGCTGTGGCTCAAGTGGTAGAGCACTAGCCTTGACCTGAAGAGCTGAGGGACAGCGTCCACGCCCAGAGTTCAGGCCCCATAACCGAACCCAACCCCCCAAAAAAGTCAGCAGAACAAAACACTCATATTATAGAGACTAATAAAAGAATAGTTTGAAAAATGGTTTAAACCAGTATGGGTCTATGAAAATGTTAAACTCCAATCTCCTATATTTGCTGAGTTTTTCTGCAGAAAGTTATTGCAGTAATTTCATTTTTAAAATACTCATCTTCCACCTGAAATTGCTTTCTTTTATTCTTACTGTATGATATTTAAGATTTGATCAGCTACAGTACTCCAAACATTCATGAGTATTTTAAGAGAAAACACTGTTATTTATTTTGAGAAAAAAATTTGAAGTTATGATTTAGAATTTTGAAAGTTGTATTGTTGCTGAATGAGAACTGTTCTGAAAGCAAATATACACTAAGATACCAGGATACTGTTTATTAGGATGATATCCTCAACTTGCTAAAGGACTAACAAAAGAGTTAGCAAAAAAAAAAAATTCACAACTCAAAATGGTACAGTTTTCACATGGCGATCTCTGTTTCAAGAATGCAAAAGACTATCATTTTAAGTGGAATGATCTCTACCTATAAATTACACTCAAATGACCAAACAAATCAGCATATGTTATGGAAGAAAGTAGAATATAGAAAGTACAAAGAGCTAGTCTCCAGGATTGCTTTACCAAATCTTAGCAAATTAACCATCGTTTGAGGGGGAGAGACGGGGAGTTGCTGGGGGAATATGAATTAAGTGACTTTATGTTTAGAAAAAAATTATAGCTAAAGTATCTTTCAAAGACTATTTTAGACCTTTGACTGAATTGGAAATATGGCCAAATAAAACATTGCTCTTCATCACAAAAGTCCTGTATATTAAAGATTTACACAGTTCCACAGGTGGAGGAGGGGGGGTGGTTATATCTAGAAAGATTTCTTTTAATGTTTATTATACCTAAACACTAATTCTTCTAAAAATGCTCTCCAAACTCTTAAGCAGAATTATCATACTCTGCAATTTAATGCTTCAATTCTTCAACACAATACTCACCTATTTCATGTAAATTCTACCTCAGTGCCAACTGTATTGACTGTTCTAATGAACGATCTTTTTCAATCAGCATTTTCACAACCATCCCGAAAGTTTCGGAGTGTTGCCGATGAACCTTTGATGAAGGAACTGCTGAAGACCTTGAAGGTGACGTGTCTTGTGATGTTTTCAAAGACTGACTAGAGGGCTGGGGAGGTAGCTCAGTGGCAGAGTGCTTACCTTGCATGCATGAGGCCCTGTGTTCGATTCCTCAGCACCATACAAGCAAAAAGAAAAAAAAACTGGAAGTGGTGCTGTGGCTCAAGTGGTAGAGCGCTAGCCTTGAGCTGAAGAGCTGAGGGACAGTGCCCAGGGCCACAGTTCAGGCACCACAACTATGCTGAGACTTGTGGAATGAATATGCTCTGCTCTGTCCTGGAGAGTAACCCCTGCTGCTGAAACTGGAGCCAGATCTGTTGTGTGGAGAGTCCTTTCGACCTCCAGGTGACTCTGAAAAATGGATGCTCCCTTTTATGGGGGGAACTGTCTCTTGAAAAATGGGAAGAGTAGAAACTTTTCCTTCTAAAACCATCTCTTCTGTCCCTCATGGTGGCTGGAGAGTAGACAAGAAAGAGTGAATTATATTTTATGTAGCTTACGTCCCCCTCTTTTTTATTCTTTTCATTTTTTCTCTTTCTTTTTTGCATGCCTTAATTGCTGTTCTGTGCAGCTGTAGATATATAACCTTCATCAATTATTATATGTTATCCCCCATTAGGTACACACATAATCCACAAAATTATTACTCTATTCACAAACTCTTAGGCTTACATTCTTTAATAGCAGCATTATCTCTTTATACCTACATAACTTTCAAGTAACTAATTTTAAGGATTTTTATTTTTTAGGTTTTGACATTTCCTTTCTGTTCCTCCCCTCCTCTCATCCTACCCTTTTCTTCTCTCAATAAGATTTCTTTCCATTTACATAATTTTGAGTTTCACTTTTTAAATTTCAATTGTTCTTTTTCCATTTTTTCTTTTTTTTTTTTTTTAATTTCTCTCTTAACATTCTGTCCAATACTTTTCCTTCCCTGAAATTAGGACTTGATTAAATTCACTCTCCTTTTACCTTTCCACATACATCTAAGCCTATTTCTCCCACATATTTCCCTAAACCTAATAATTTCTGGTTTGCCAAATTCTTCTCTGTTGTTCAAAGTTAATCCATACTTGTTTGAATAGATTGTATTTGTTGAACTACATTTTATCTGCAGCCATTTTGACTGTACAAATACAGGACTCTGGTTGATGCTTGCTTTGGAATACTATTTTAGCACACAATGTTATTTCATACCAAATGGACAGAACAAGACAGAAAACACAAGAAAAATGACAAATCTGGGAATCTCAACTCCCATTCATGATAATCAAGTGACAGAACAGTTAATGAATAATCCAGAGGAGAGTTCCAAAAAAGCTCTACAAACACTACTGCTAAACAAGGTGAATGAAATGATTGAAAACTTGCAAAAGTCTCAGGATGAGCATAATAGGAAGAGAGAAGAGGCAAACCAAAGATCAATACAGGAATCTCGTGAGCATGAGGAACTACTCAAAGAGTGATATAAGAATTGCGTGAGCAGGTTGAGAAGAGTCAATGAGCAATAAAGGAATTGTGTGAGCAGGCTGAGAACAGTCAAAAAGAAAGACAGGAATTGTGTGAACGAGAGGAAGCTAATCAAAGAGTTATACAGGAATTGTGAAAGGGGGATGAGAATACACAAAAATCAATAGAGGTTTTCATGGAACCTATAAACAGACAGCTGAAAGAATTCAGGTAAATCACAAAGGGAATGCTGAATGGAGCCCAACAGAAGGAATGGGAGTTCAAGGAAACCATAACCAATCAACTAAGTGATTTTAGAATAAACACTGAGCACAAAATTAAGGAAGTAACGAAGTTCATACAAGATCATAAACAAAGTTCCAACAAAGAATTTGAAGCCATCAATGCCAACCAATTAGAAGGAAAAGAAAGAAAAAAAAATAGAAAGTCTTGACAGTAGGTTAGACCATGCAGAACATCGAATCTGAAGGAGTGAGGACAGCCAGGTTATTATAGAGAAAGAACATACAACTATCCAAGACAAATCCAAAAAATATGATACATCTATTCACCATTTGGAAGACACCATCTGAAGGCCTAATCTGAGGATAATGGGTGTGGAGGATCAAATAGAGACAGAACTTAATGTTCTAGGAAATTTTGTTCATAGGATCCTAGAAATGAATTTCCCAAACATGCAAAAAGATAGGCCTATTCAGATACAAGAAGCTTTTAGAACCCCAAATAGACCAGACAAGAATAGGATATCCCACCATGACATTATAATTCGCACAGGATCAGTTCAGACAATGGAAAAGTTCCTTAAAGCTGTCAAGGAGTAAAAGTCAACCACTTATAAAGGGAAACCAATTAGAATCACCTCAGATGTCTCAGCAAGACAATTAAAGCAAGAAGAGCCTGCAATGATCTAAAGACAACTATCAATCAAGAACAGTGTAACCAACTAAACTCTCCTTCATAACCGAAGGTGAAATAAAAGCCTTCCATAGCAAAGAAAAACTGAAACAGTATATCTCCACCAAGCCAGCCCTATAAAAGATACTTAAAGATGCCTACACATAGAAAATCAACAAGACCACAATAAAGGCCAAGAAACTGCACCCAAACTGAGAATCCAACAACAATAGGAAGAATCCAGTCACTGAAACTCCCAAAAGGTGGATAACATTGCAGGAACTCTCAAACACCGCTCATTCCTAACTCTGGACTTAACTCTCCAATTAAGTGACATAGACTGTCTAGTTGGATTAAAAAGCAAGATCCTTCTATCTCTGCCTTCAGAAGTCAGAACTGGTCCATAAAAAAACACATTTTGAATGTGAAAGGCTGGAACAAAATCTACCAGGCAAATGGCTCCCATAAACTGGTGGGAATTGCAATCCTAATATCACATGAAATAGACTTCAAATTGAAATTAGTGAGACTAGATAAAAAAATGCTACATACTAATTAAGGGATAGCTCCTTCAGGAGGATATTACAATTCTACATCTCTATTCACCAAACCACGGAGCACCCAAATTTATACAAGAAACACTACATTCCGTCAATTTTCACATAGATCCAAAGACATTAATTAATTCACACTCCTATCCCCACTTCATATATCAAATTGGCAAAAATTCAACAGAGAAACCACAAATCTAAACAACTAGATTTAACAGACATCTACCTAATATTTCACCCAGCAGCATCAAATCCACGTTTTTCTTAGCAGCACACAGAACATTTTCCAAAAGAGACCACATTTTAGGTCCAAAGCAAACCTGTCCAAATTCAGAAATATTGAAGTTATACCTTGCATTACTAAGAACACAAGGGAATAAATTTAGAACTCAACACCAAAAGCCACCAAAGAAAGTTCTGTAACATTTGGATGCTGAACAACACACTGTTGAATCACCAGTGGGTCATAGAAGAGATTAGAAAGAAATTCAAATGGTCATGATATTCAACAAAAATGAACATACAAATTACCAGCTCCTCTGGGACAAAGCAAAGGCAGTACTCAGAGGCAATTTTATAGCTCTGAGTTCCTATATCAACAAATTGGAGAGAGCTAAAATCAAAAATTTAGACAGATCTGAACCTCCTTGAAAAACAGCAGCAAGATAAACCCCAATTCAGTAGTCGGAAAGAAATCATTAAATTAAATCAGAATTAAACGAATTAGAATCTAAAAAAAAAAAAAACATACAAAGGATCAACACAACAAAGAGTTGATTCTTCGATAAGATTAACAAAAAGACAGACCTTTAGCAAAACATAGAAAAAGAATAGAACACAGCTAAATAAATAAATTCAGAGATGAGAATGGAAACTTCAGCAAAGAAACTACCAAGATTCAGAACACTATAAGGGAATACTTCTCAAAACTTTATGCTAATAAGGTTGAGAACTTGGCAAAAATGGACCATTTCCTAGCAAATATTGGCATGCTGAAACTAAACCAAGATCAGTTGAACCATCTTAAAAGGTCCGTATAAAGCATTGAAATAGAAACAGCAATAAGAGACCTCCCATCGAAGAAAAGCCCAGAATCAGAGGGATTTACAGTGGAATTCTACAAGGCCTACAAAGCAGAGCTCACACCAATACTCCTTCAAATCTTCAATGAAATTGAAAGAGAAAGTTCACTACCGAACTCATTCTATGAAGCCATCATAACCCTTATCCCAAAACTAGGCAGAGAATCATCAACGAAAGAGAAGTATAGACCCATTTCTTTCAAGAACATTGAAGCAAAAGTTCTCAACAAAATTTAGGCCAATGGACTTCAACTATTCATCCAAATAATCATTCATCATGATCAAACAGGATTAATTTCAGGGATGCAAATTAATTAATATAATTCATTACATCAACAAGAGCAAGAATAAGAACCACATGGTTATCACAATAGATGCAGAAAAAGCATTTAACAAGAACCAATACCCGTTTACAATGAAGGTTCTGGAAAAATTAGGAATCCAGAGAACCTGCCTCAATACAATAAAGGCTATATATGACAAATCTACAGCCAGCATTATACTTAATGATGAAAAACTAAAGCCATTTCCTCTTAACTCAGAAATCAGACAAGTATGTCCAGTCTCTTTACTTATCTTCAATTTAGTATTAGAATACCTATCTTCGGCAATAAGACAAGATGCAAACCTAAAAGGGATCCAAATGGGGAAAGATGAAGTAAAACTCTCCCTCTTTGCAGATGACATGATCTTGTATTTAAAGAATCCCACGGACTCCACTCTCAATTTAATCATTGATTCAAAACTTTGGCAAAGTACCAGGGTATAAAATTAACCCTCTAAAATCCATGGCTTTTCTGTATGCCAACAATAAGAAAAGCATGGCTGAAATCAGGAAAGCAACTCCATTCGTAATGGCTCTACAAAAAATAAAATACCTAGTAAAGAGCTACAGTAACCCCATTTTAAGATTAACCCCACCAACCTGTAGTTGTGCTTCCCTTAGAATAACCTCAAAAGAGGAACAGTTCTCAAAAAACCACAGGTTGCCACCAATCCTTCCCATCCTTAAGGAATAGAACAGTTGCCTAATTGTTCCATCAGAAAAAGGGTAGTGCCATCAGGGTGGACCTAAACTCCTTGATCTTGTGAACTTGCTTGTGTGGAAACCCTCTGAACTTGCTTGTGTGGAGACCTCCTTACCTTTATTGTTTGATACTATAAAAGTTGTGTTAATTTTGTGCTCAGGGCCTCTTAGCGCCACCGGTTACCTAGTGTGCAGAGGACCAAGCTCGAGCTTGCAATAAACGACTCTTTGCTGTTTGCATTGATCATCGTCTCTGGTGGTCTGTTAGGGGGCATCCAAAATCTGGGCACTTCATCTGGGGGCTCATCCGGGATGCCCTCCCCATAAACTCACCCAGACCCCAAAGCATGGAGTCGTGAAAATCCCGGCCAGTAATTTGAGTCATTACCGTTCTCTATTTTTGGTTGCCTGCAGGTTCTGTACCTGTAATTCTGGGTTTCCCGCGGGATCTGTATTCTGGTTGGCAAAGAGTCTTGTAGGACGCAATATAGGGCTGCCATGGGGTCTGTGAGAGAATTCCCCAGTCCCCATCTGGGTGAATTGCTGTTTAGTGCAACATTTTTGTGGAAATTTTCCATCTGTAGTCTGGCACTTTCATGTGGACATTTTTTGGAGAATATTCCATCTAAGTCTGGCACTTTCTGGTTGGCAATTTACAACCCTCAGTATGTGTCTTTTTCTTTATTTGTGTCTTTCTGTTGAGTGTTTTGTTTGTCGTTCTGATTTGGCACCTTCAATTTATCAACCATATTCAGGAAGAAACTGCCACTGACTACCTGCAAGTGTCCCCAGCAAGATTTTAGCCTCAGGCCTTGGCCCAGGGAGGTCTGAGCATGTGGGAGAATCTGTCAGTCTGAAGGGATGGCCACTAGAGACTTCTTTCCCTTGCTCCAAGATGACTGGGAATTCTCCTCCTCCTTGGAAGGCCCATGTGTCACGTTTGCAGGAATCTAAATGAAAAATCATCCGGAGGTGAGTAGAGGGGATTCAAATCCCATGGTAAATGGATTTGAGTCCCACTTGTGAGTAATGGTGAGATGTCACCCCATTCACTGAGACCTGATTTTGTCTTTGTGGCCACTTGTCTGTCTTGTTTACTTTGGAGTGGTTTCTGTTCTGTTTTCTGAGGTGGGGAAGTTCTTGGTGAAGGTGGCCAGCTCACTCACCAGACTCTGGATTCAGCTTGCTGAGTGAGAATGGTGCAGAGTTCTGATAAGGATGAACTGGGGGCCCATTAGTCCCCAACTCAGCTTTTGGTTGTTGTGTAGTTCTGTTTTAGAATTGGTACCAGTTTTAAGTGGGGATACTTGGTTTTTGTGTTATTTGTGTTTTTGTTATTTATTTGAACATTTCTGGGGGAATAAAAGTTCCAGCCCCTAGCTGGGCTCAGTCACAGACGTGCTATGCCCCCCTTCCTATGAGGCGTGGAAAGTTGGTTCCCTTGACGCCTCAGGCCACATTTTCTCCTTGTGGAGTCTGCCAGTGGGGAGGGTGTGGAAGGCTATGTGCCTGGTTTGGACTTTTAAACTAGTCCTGACAATGTAAAAATTTAAAAAGTGCTCTTGTCTAAAATTGGATAAAAAAATCAGGCCAGTTTAGTTTCATGCAACCCCCTCCCCCAGCCCTCCTCCAACAGAAGGCATTAAAAATATCCATTGGTAAATTGCCTTGCTAAACAAGCATGCTCTGGGAAAATGAAGCTCAACAAAGGTACTTAGTTTAAAAGAAAAATTGTCTTAATTTTTTGTTTAAAAATTAAAAATATACATACAACTGATTTTGATTTTTGTGTGCTTTAAGATCTGTGTGAGTGTTCTGTATGTGTTTGTGAACATGTTCAAAATAAAAATTGTCAGCATTCTGTAACAATTAGGTGAGTTAAAATTTAAAATATAAAATGTTATGAGGTTTGGACATTACCAAAATTTTAAAGTACTTTTATATTGTTTTAAATGGCTTTTTAGAAATTCTTTAACTTAAAAATTAGAAAATCTGGTATTTAAAAACCTAATATTTTAAAATGCATTGGCTGTTGGGATTTAGTTCCCTTGGCAAAAATTTGGGGATAAATACTAAAAATTTAAATATAAAGGTTAGTTTTACACTGTCAAAAAATGTTACCTGTTCTGTCTGTCTAAAACTATATTTTATTTAAGAACCAAGAAAAGGAAAAAGAAAAGAAAAGGGAAAAACTTAGAAGCCAACAGAAGATCTACCTTTAGGGGTGAGGGTGAGCAGGTAGAAGTTCAATTCAGCTGGTCATGCATGGTGGGACAGACCCTCGGGGGAGTCCACAGATGGTGGGACAGGTGCAGGGAAGAGTCCATGCATGATAAAAGATGGAAATTTGGCACAAATTCAGTGAATCTAACCCTAGAGAGCCGGATTGGGTGCGTGCCTATTCCTTAGGAGATGCCGAGTGGCCCATCTTTGTTCTCTCCTTATTCCTTGCACATAGACATTGAAAAACATGATGATAAAAATTACTTATGTAGTGATCTGATTTGTATTGCTAAAACTGCCCCTTGGATGTATTAAAATTAAAATTAATAAGGCCTTAAAAAGAGGGCTAAAAAAGTTTATTTGTATAATGTGACTTGCTTTTAATGATGTTCTACAATTAGGATGCTTTTAAAAGTTATAAAGGTGTTAAGCCTAGCTTCTTGGTACAGTGACAGTAATTGTAATTCTTCCATTAAGGAAAAATTGTTATGTAAGTTTAAAAGTTTTCAATGTGTATCTGTTTTAAAACAATCAGATAAGAGACAATGAATGACACTTTGCCTTAAGATTTTAAAGTATCTTTTCAAAACGCAAATAAATACTGAAGTATAAAATATTGAAAGAGAATAATAAGAAGCTTAAAAATTAGGAATGGATTTTTGGATATAAAGTTTAAAAGTAAAATTGTTCTTAACATTTGCCTCAAATTGCACAAAAATTTAGGATTACCAAAATAATTGCTATTCAAGTTTGTTCTTATAGATTTTTTTTAACAGTTTCCAGCAAGCCCAGAGCAAAGCACAGAGGATTCGTACAAATTTCTCAGATGTAGCTTTGGCTCTTAATAAGTTTTAGGTAAGAGCATGCTTAAAAGCTACTTCTATGTTGACCACCTTATTGCTTTTAATTGGAGTAAAGTGGCCTTTTATGAGACTCATAGATCTGCAAACTGGTTCAAAGCCAGCCCAGACAGAAAGAGGTCCCTCTAAGACTGTCACCTCTACTCATCCAGCAGAGTGCTGAAAGTGTAAGCAGAGTTGCTTTGGGACTCAAAGTGGCAGAATGCTAGACTTCAGCTGGAGAGCTGAGGGAGAGCACTCAGGCCCCGAGTTCCAAGTCCAGCGACCAGCTAAGGGAAATGCCAATGAGGCATTTTTCCCAGTGTGGAGAAGACATTCCTGGGACAAAAGCAATGGTGGAGCATCCAGAGGCAGTAAGCCACTGCTTGGATGCCAGAAATGTCATATTATAGAGTCATTTGTGCGGGGCTCTTCAAAAACTGCTCAGAGCCAGGAGATCATGGGAAGATAGGTTGTAAGCATGTCTAATATTCATGACTGCCTTGTAAGTGCCAGGAACTTGTCAGTCATCAATGATAGTAGTAAAAAGCTAGGGTTGTAAAATGTGGGGGATAGTTTAAATCCCGACCCAAGTATGTGCCAAACGCCCTAATTGGCAGTAATTGAGCTGACACCAGCTACATAATATTCATCTGCTCAGAAAACGTTTTTAAACCTTAGAGTGTGTTTCTATTAGCATCTGTCTGAGGGCCGGCACAGGTAACTTAGGCATTTTTAGGTTCACTAGAGATCACATTCCTAAGCCATCCAAAAGATGCTTTTACAAAATAGAGTGCTAAACAAGCTACACTGCTGTAGCCGGAGACTGCTGTAGCTGAAGAAAAAGTTTGTGCATTTGTCAAAAGTTAAAATATTGTTCTTAATGATATCTAACCCTGTTAACCTCTTTGTAAAATAGGCTAAGGTTATGTGTTCCTGGCTAGGTAGGATCAATGCCCCTAAAGTCAGCTTGAAGAAGTCACAGAATATAGACCTTCGACTATCAATCACTTTTTAAGATCAAGAGTCCAGAATCAGTTTTGGAAAAATGAGGCATAATATATAAAATAATAATTAAAAAAATAGGCATAAAGAATAGTGTTAACAGGTGTCCAAGTGTTGAGACTGCATCTTTTGGAGATGGTTACAAGATTAAACCTTTTGTGTTTGTTTACAAAAATATATGGTTAGTAAAAAAAAAATTGTCATTTTGGTAAACTATCCTGGGCTATTGTCTAAACGGTCTTAAAATCCAACGGGGCCAAAGCCTGCCAAGTCTATGCAATGTATCCTTAACCAGTCTGTGTAGGAATTTGCAGCCCAGCATCAGCTGTGACAGTCCCTTGGAGCCACTGAGAAACCTGCTGCTGTAGCTACACACCCTAATGGGTAAAGTTTGAAGACCAGCTGACAGTCACCTGGAAGAAATCTATATCATCACTCAGACCACCTCCACCATGGAAAAGTAGTCTGAACTCCTTCCAGGTTCAATCACCTGAAACACAACCAGGTTAAAAGCTGCTAAAACTAAGATCTTGTGGGACATTCTTTTGGGTGATATCCAAAAACCCTCTCTATTCCCACAGTGGATATTTGGGGAAAGGATATCACTGGCTTGCTTGCCATAGGCACTTCAGTGCATAGTGACTGGAAATCCACTCTATAGTCACAGCCTAGTTGGCTCTGGTATGGTAATCTGAGTGTGTTATCAATGCAGGTAGTAAAAGGAATAAGACACAGCTCTGCTCTTAGCCTTAAAATCTAGCAAAATTCTCCATCTCAGTGGTGTTTTGAGGCTGTTCTGAGATAACTTGGTTCCACAAGCAACAGGAAAAAATGGGCAGTTTTACACTCTAGCCACAAAGAAGCTCAAGGAATTGTAAAGAAGAGGAGAGTACTAAACAAAGCCTTGGGGGAAAAATTGAGAAAAAAATTGGTATCCTTTTGATAAAAAATAAATAAAAAAGGACATCTTAAAATGTTAAAAAAAAAATATAAGGACCTTTGGTACTGTTATTTTTTTACTCACAATTGGACCTTGTGAAAAAAGAGATCAGTGCAGTCCATCTCTTAGTTCTAAGATCCCAATACCAAACTGTAAATATAAAAGACTGTGCCAATCAGGGGACCATGATTGGTTCCCGATGCTCTAGAAGAGGATGGAATGAAGAGCTACAGAAACTGCATTTTAAGATTAAGCCCAACAACCTGTAGCTGTGCTGCCCTCAGAATAACTTCAAAAGTGGAACAGTTCTCAAAAAACCGCAGATTGCCACCATCCCTGCCCACCCTTAAGGAACAGAGCAGTTGCCTAAGTGTTCCATCAGAAAAAGGGAAGTGCCATCAGGGTGGACTTAAACCCCCTGAAATTGTGAACTTGCTTGTTTGGAAACCCCCTGAACTTGTGAACTCACTTGTGTGAAACCCCCTAAACTTGATTGTTTGATACTATAAAAGCAGTGCTAATTTTGTACTCAGGAACTCTTAGCGTCACCAGTTACCGAGTGTGCAGAGAACCAAGCTCGAGCTTGAAATAAACGACTCTTTGGGGTGTGCATTGATCTTGCTCTCTGTTAGTCTGCAAGGGGGCATCTTAGATCTGGGCACTTCACCTAGGAATTAACTTAACCACAGAAGTGAAGGATCACAATGATGAAAAATTTAAAAACCTGAAAAAGGAAATCAAAACAGAACTTAGGAAGTGGAAAAAACTCCCATGATCCTGGATTAGAAGGATCAACGTTGTGAAAATGGCAATACTTTCCAAAGTATTGCCTATGAATATTCTAGCCTTATTATTCAAGGAAATAGAAGAGTCAATCCAAAAATTCATATGGAACAATTAAAGACACCGAATAGCAAAAATGATCCTTAACAGAAAGAACTGTGTTGGAGGAATATCAATGCCAAATTGCAAACTCTACTACAAAGCCATATTAAACAAAAATGCTTGGTAGTGACACAAGAACAGAACTCAGGACCAATGGAATAGAACGGACAAGCCAGAACTGGACCCACTGCCCTATAGCCATCTAATCTTCGATAAGGAATCTAAAAATTAGGATGGAAGAAAGACAGCCTCTTCAGTTAATGGTGCTGGCAAAATTGGTTAACAACTTGTAGAAAACAAAAGCTACATCCTAATATATCACCCTTCACCAGAATCAACTCCAAATGGATCAAAAACCTCAGAGTCAAAGGAGACACTCTGAAAACATTAGAGGATGGAATAAGAGAAACCTTAGGTCTCCTTGGCACAGGCTGAAATTTCCTTAAAAGAGACCCAGAAACACAACAAATCAAGGAAAGGTTGGACTAATGGCATTGCATGAAATTCCAGAGCTTCTTAATGGCAAAGGACATAGCTATCAAGATCAATAGAAAACCCACGGATTGGGAGAAGATCTTCACTAGCCATACAATGGTCAAGGTTCTAAAATATATCTAAAATATACCTGGAACGCAAAAAATTAAATCCCCCAACAACAAATCCTCAATGGAACAACTGCTCAATAAATAAGTGAGCTAAAGTCTTAAAGAGACACTTCTCTGAAGAAGAAAGAAGGATGGCCAATAGACACATGAAGAAATGCTCACTTTCCCAAGCCATAAAGGAAGTGCAAATCAAAACAACATGGATATAACACCTCACCCCAGTTAGAATTGCTAAAATCAAGAACTCAAATAACAACAGATGTTGGAGGGGATGTGGGCTGAAGGGATCTTTACTGCATTGTTGGTGGGAGTGTAGACTTGTTCAACCACTTTGGAAAGTAGTATGGAGGTTCCTCAAAAGACTCCACATAGAGCTCCCCTATGACTCAGCAATCCCACATTTGGGCATTTATCCAAATGACCACAAACAAGACCATACCAAAGCTAGGAGCACAATTGTGTTTATTGCAGCATTATTTACCATAGCTAAGATATGGAACAAACCCAGATGCCCCTCTGTAGATGAATGATCAAGAAAATGTGGTATATATATATACACAATGAAATTCTATGCCTCCATCAGAAAGAATGACATTGCCCCATTTTTTAGGAAATGGAAAGACTTGGAAAAAATTATATTAAGTGAAGTAATCCAGGCCCGAAGAAACAGAGTTCTCATGGTTCCCCTTATTTGCAATAACTAAATATATGTCTGAGAGAAGCAGAAAAGTTCAGATAAATTAATTTTAGGCTAAATAAACCCCAAGATAAGGATTCAAATGGTTTTTCTTCCTTGCGATTATTTCTAACATATATATAAGATGATTTTTTTGTTGCTTTGTACATCCCTTCCCCACGGTATAACCCCTGTTCTCACTGTATTTGATGTTGGTATACTTTGTGGATGGGAAGGGACAAGGAAAATTTTTTAAATAGGGATACAGTGGGACCCATTGCAACAATGAGATGTACAAGACATTATGTCGAAAAATGAACCTAACAACTTTGACCGAGAGGTGGGGGGGTGAGGGTGGTGGGGGTGGGCATGGAGGTGTGTCGTGGGGGAGGGGGCAATGGGAAGGGATGGGAAGGGGAAAAAATCGAGGAGGCTACAATGCTTGATAAGAAATGTACTCATGGGCTGGGAAGGTTGCTCAATGGTAGAGTGCTTGCCTTGCATGCATGAGGCCCTAGGTTAGATTCCTCAGCACCACATAAGCAAAAAGAAAAAAGTCAGAAGTGGCACTGTGGCTCAAGTGGTAGAGCATTAGCCTTGAGCTGAAGGGTTGAGGGACAGTGCCCAGGTCCATAGTTCAGGCCCCACACCCGGACACCCCCACCCAAAAAAAAAAGAAACGTACTTATTACCTTGTCCATGTAATTGTATACCCTCTCTGCACTATTTCCACAATTTAAAAAAAAGACATAATCTTTAACTTCCAAGTTAAAAAGAGACCAATAGCATACCCCCCACTTAATTTAGATTCTTGAAAAAATATTTACTTGGCTTTTTCCCACTTTAATGCTCCAAAATAAATGAAAATTTTAAGAAAATTAATGTGATTGTCATTACTTCAATCAGAACACTAACTGTGATGTGCCCTCTTTTTCTCACTTTGCTCTTGGAAAATATTCCCTAAATTGATGATGTTGTGGTTGATTTGAGAGTCAGAGTTAGGGGCTTCTACTTGTATGATTATCCCAGAATGGTATAAAGTAGTTTTTTTTTTTTCCTACGTTATCGAACTACATTTCCTGGCTGTACTTTGATCACACCCTCACACCTGAGCACATTATTTGAAATTGCACTTCAGCATTTCCTTGGCACATTCTTCTTTGTTCCTTTGTCTTCTTTTCCACGTTCGTTCTGAGTTCACAGTTGCTCTATTTCCATTTCATCTGTACAAACTGCTAAGAACATTGTTCAGCTACCACTTCTTGTTTGCACATGCCCAGTCTATGTAAGAAGGTACTTTCTCCTTGTTAAGCAATAAGGTCATACTCACTATCTGAAGGGGAAAGTTCAACAGTATAACCCTATGCCCACATTAGCGGGTGTAGAATTTAATGCATTTCGAGACAAAAAGGCATATTATAATTGAAAGGCTCCTGAGGGACATTTTCTTGGAGCTCATTACATTACCCACGAGAACTATAAATATCCACAAAGTTTGGAGCTAATTAGTAAGTATCCAAATTAACACTAGATCCTGAATGTTGTGTTAATACAAGTCACCATTGTATTATTGTTACATTAGAATCCTTCTCTACTTGCCAATGTATATGAGAAAATGAAAGAAAGGCATTACAGCAAAATGCCTTATCTTTTTAGGCATTTATTCCTAGTAGTGAGGGTACTGTGTGAACTCTTCCATTCAATAAAAGCTTGAAGTTTATAAGTGCACTTCCTACATATAAGAACTTGTGGGAAGTGGTGCTGTGGCTCAAGTGGTAGAGTACTCGCCTTGTGCTGCAGAGCACAGGGATAGCGCCCAGGCCCAGAGTTCAAGCCCTACGATCGACAAAAAAAAAAAAAAAAAAAAAAAAAAGAATTTGTGGCAGGTTGATTGGCAGGGTTATTTCAGAATGGAAATATCCCTGAAAAGAACTAGATTGAAATACAGTATTTGGCAGTTATGATGACTCAATGGCTAAAGAAGAATCAATTTGAGGTGTCTTGAGTAACATCAGTAAAGCTGTATTTTCAACCTAATATTGGTATTACTTGTCCTACATTTTTAATGGATAGGCTGATAAGATACCTAAACATATCTAAAGGTATTTCAATGAAATCCCAAACTGATGTGGATACATGGGTAACTCATTGGAACTGTAGGACAAATGAGTCCTGTCTGTGTATTAGTTCGATCTATAATCTCCCAGCTAAACAAAGGCTTCAAAACTATTCACAGAATACATCTAAGTAAAGTTCATGACAGTTATATCTGTATAATTATTCTAAGGATAGGATAAAAGCATTTGTTCCCAACATTTAAAATCAACAGGATCTGTTGAATTCCTGGATCCAGAATTTTATGGCTTCACATTCATATCTCAAAATTTCATCAATATGACATATCTCTATCATTTTACCAAAACTCTGTTCCTATTGAACTTGTCTATGCCCTTTTAATTTTCAAATCCAAATAGCATATTTCCTTCAATACCTCTGTAAGAGTTTTGAACTTTTCTCCCTGCAAATTCTATCCTTTCTTTACTTGTGTAAATCTGTGTTTATTACTTTCTTGTTTCCTTCTTTATCTCTTTCTTACAATCTTGTCCACACTGGTGCTCATAATGCTCACACTTGTGTCAGAACTTTCCTTTTCCTCTTCCCTTTAATAATGTCCCCAATTTTATTATTCTTTTTCATATTCATGGTCATGGATATTTTGATGATGTCTAAACAGACCTATCTTTGCATCAGTTTAATATAAACTCAGAACTCTCAGCGAGTTTTTTCCCCTAAATCCATCATTTCCTCCTGAAATCTTTATCACAAAGAATATCACTAACACAGTTGCCTGGCCATAGATGTAGAACACTTTAGATTTCTTCTTACCCATCTACTCTCTCCCGTTAGATAAGATGAATCATCAAGATTTTCTCAGTTTCTGTCACTAATATGGTTTCTATATACTCCTTTTTATACCCCTGAAACCAGCCTGTTTCATGTAGTCACCTAGTATTAAACAACCTTTAACAAGTAGGTTTTTTCCCCTTAGTTTTTTCATACTGGTCCTCTCCATCACCAAATTACTGCTCCTTATAAGCACACAGAGTGAAGACCTCAGACACAAATTCTAGTATCATTATTTATTCATTACATTGACTGTAGGCCTTATATTTATCACCTGTAAATGGATGTAATCTACCAGAAATATTGAAGAATGTATTTATTGACTTCTAGAGCAAGGAAAAAGAAAAGTGAAGAGTCCTTACATTTTCCACCTTAGCTTACAAATAAGAAAAGATTCAAATTCAGTTTGTTGGTAAAAATCTCAAATTTTTTCATGCAGAAATAAAAATAAATTTTATCTCCTGGCTCTAAGGCCTGTGTTCTTTTAAGGCAACTACAGATATGTAAGTGGTATTATGTAAATTGTTTCATGTGTTTACAGATGTATTGAAGAACTCTTAATATGTCTAAGGCATTGAGGTCCCTGGGTAAGGGTCACAAATTCACCAGGACACAAGGGATGCAGAGTGCAAACAGCAATTGCCACTGAATGCTGTGCTTTATTGTTAGTGGGTATTTAAAGACAAGCAAGCATTATCTTTGCCAAGATTTAGTCAGGAGACATTCACAAAATATTTCAACAGATACATTTTTACTTAACCTATGAGACAATGTCTTGGTATATTATTATCTAAACTATTTTAGAGAAAGCTCAAACCACTTCCCTAATATCAGGAAAATGCTTGACTAGCTGTTCATCTATGTTTAAGCAGGCAGAAGAGCTACTTCCTCAGCTCCCAGGAGTCTGTGACATATGTTTTGAGATAGGGAGATAGAACATGTTGCCTCTCGAGCCCGGCATGCCAAGAGCTGTCCATATACACAAACACAGTCCTCAGATAATCTTGAGATTGGAGCCTGTATCATTCTGCTCTTTTAACATAGACTCTAAGTCTTCATAGAAAACATTGGTTATTGAATAGTATCTATATGGGAATGTTATTTGAAGTAATTACACTTAGTCCATGTAAATTTCTCTTTTGTTTTATTTGTTGTCAAGTGTTCTTCATAAATTTATACATAGATTTTCTCCAGTGGACTGGAGAGAAACTAAAACTGACCACCGATTTCTGTCTAATGAGTGAACATGCTTGAGGCATTTGTTGTTACCTTCTAGGGATATATAACTAAGCCAATGGCTGTCTGGGTAGTGAAAGGCTTTCTCCTAAGTTCCCAAGGCTAGAACAAACAAGATCAGTTGATAACAGAAAGCACTCAGCATATTATGTTTTATCTATGTGGAATAATCAGCATTTGTAAATAAATGATTTTATTTATAAAAAAAAACAATACCACCATGAAAAGTAAGTATACATTAGACAGACTGCAAGAATAACATTAGGGTTTTTACTGTCTCACCAGTTTATGTGATTGTGTTTCTTGATATTGAAACTCTCCTCTTGTTATTGTATGTAATCCAATGCTGTTTATAACTATGTATTCAATGTGGGAAATCTAGCTACAGAGATGTCTAATAATTTTTCATTTTCAATCACAACATTGTCATTATCAGGCTACATTGTGGTCATTATTTTTATTATTATTAGCATCATAAGTGCTAATTATTGAAAGTCTGATATGTGTCTTTGATTTTGCAATTATTTGTATTTTGAGTAATAATTTTAATGTTATCACTGTGCATGCAACCATGTTAAATTTTTGAATAAAGAAACAAAAAAATAAGCCATACCAGGTAGCTTGACTATGTGCTTATAACAAATTATTGAACAGATTTTTTGAAGCATTGCAAATTCCTAACCAGTATGAATTAACTTCCTCTCTCACTGTGATTACACACAAATATTTAAGAGTTTGAACAGAATTTTTCAAAGAATGTACTTATAAACATTACTACAATATCTTGTGTATATCTAAAACTCCATTGAAAGTAAAAAATTCTACTTTCTATTGAATTATTAGTTATTTTACTACAGGAAACTTTTGAAAAAATAGAATGTACATCTTTGAAATGAAAAAGGTAAAAAATAGTAGCATAAAGTTTTCAGAGGATGTCTGTCTTCAGAAATATATATACATATATATATATATGTATATATATTTCTATGTTATGTGTAGAAAGACACACATTTTTAGAGAGAATTTGTCATCAGAAATATATATATATATGTCTAAATTTATGTGTAGAACAATGTACATTATCATGAAGCAAAAATCTTAAAACATTATAAAAATTAAAAAAAATCAAACCAAGTGCCAGCAACTCATGCCTATAATTCTATCTACTCTGGAGGCTGAGATCTTAGAATTGTTTTCAAAACTAGCCCAAACAGAAAAATACTTGCTAGATTCTTATCTCCAATTAACCACTCAAAAACAGGAATTAGCTCTGTTCTTCAAGATGTAGACTGCTGGCCTTGAACATAAAAATGCCTAGGGACAATGCCCAGGCCTTGTAAACAATAACAACAAAAAGTATCACATTAATTTCACCAAAGCATCTTTTAACTGCTGTGAATATTTCTTAGAAAAATGAATGCATGCTCCTGGAAAATGTTAAGTAAAAAGTATCGAATATTTACATCTATGTTAAAATATGATTATTTAGATTGTTTAAGGTATTTAGTTAATGATTAGGAATTAAGAATAATGATTTGTAGGTAATACATTGGGACGAGCCTTTTATTCTATTTTATGATAATAGTAAGATGACATTTGTAATGATTATATAAAATTATTCTTGCTTGTTATTTGTATTATAATAAGTGATCAACAGTTTTAAATGATTTCCTAAGGAAAGGATCATTTGATTAATGGTATCAATACTTTTGTAATTTCAAAACAATTAAGAAAATTATTCCAAGGCTGGTTCGCTCTAAGACTATATTTGTTTTCTTGTTCTATTTTTCATATGTTCGTAGAAATTAAAATTCCAAAAATTCAATGGAAGTTAGCATTCAGTAACATCTTCATAAACACTAATACTGAAGTCCCGTAAGTGGAATTGTTTTATTTCCTGTGTTATTTTCACAAAAAAATCATGATGATTGTGATTTTTTTTTCTTTTCACAGCTATTGGCTCTTATCTTGAGAATACTTTTTTCCTAGAAAAGTAGAGAAAAGCAATTGGATTGAGCAAGTAAGATATGGTTTTCATAAAACGCAGATGCATAGATTTGTCTTCTCTCATTTGCTAAAAGTTTCTTCCAGAAAAGATTATATATTACTTATAAAAGATACATAATTCTTACGTATTCCAGTTATCACATGCACTTTTTGAGTGACTTATCTTTGTATACACTCAAAATAAACAGAAATCACATCTTTGTTTTAAAAACTATTTTACAAATAGTTTTTAACCAACACCAAAAACATCTTTGTAGGTAATCTGCGTTTTGTGTGAAGTATTTTTAACAATAGATTTTTTACTGACATGTAATTCACATGCAATATATTATCTCCTTTCATTGTATACATTTTAGTACTTTGGAAGTGAATTGTACAATCAGAGGTTTTCCAAGTGTAATTTTCACAAGCTTGCATTTCTTCAAATAGAAATTCTGTAAACTTTAGAACAGACATTAAAATAGATATAAAATTCACTTACAGGAATTTGTCCATCATACATTCTCTACAGTGTGTCTTTTCAAAATTTGTTTTGGGGGATTATATCCAGGGTCTCCCATATACTGTTCCAGTGCACTGTCAATGAACTACATTCCCTGTCCAAACAAGTTTTTTACTTCTCTTTAATACATACATAGAAGTGTAATGGCTGGATCATATACAATTCACTTTGACCTTTTGAAGACTTGAAAACTTGCTTGCTAAAATGATTTCAGTATTATACAAATCGATCTGCTATGTGGAGTAAATCAATTTCTCCACAAATGCATTAGTATATTTTGTTTCGTCTTTTTATATAATTGTCACATTAGTGACTTTTCTTTTTTATTTTTTCTTACATACTAAGGAGGAGCTTACTTCATTTGCTCCTCCTATTGACTATTAATTTGCATATGTTCTTTAAAGAAATATCTTATTCAGAATAATTTGTATACAATTAGAAGATATAAAAATACTTAAGACTCAGGATCATTATAGCCTTACATTGTAACATAAGCAAGTATGTGTCCTCTATCTATTGGATATGTTTTCACTTCTGTTATACTGTCCTTTGAATTATGAAAGGTTATCAGTTGATATTATCTAGTTTATTCTTGCTTTTCTTTAGCCACTAATGAGCCCCATGAGCATCTAGGACTACAAGCATGACCTATTGGTGCATGCTTCTCTTTCAATATTTTAAGTGTTTTCTCTTTCTTTTGAATTTAAATATTCTCCTTTCTGTAATTCTGCACATTCTCAGATGGTTGTTCTCTAACAGTCAAGATGATAAGCATCTATTTGATTGGTAATTTTCCTTTTTATCATGTTTGACATATATTTCATTGTTTCTATTGATTTTTGAGTTATCCGTCCTAATTATTGCATATGATGATTAGAATATTTAATATATAGACTTCAGCTTTGCCTCTAAGGAGATGGCAGAAATCATGTCCAAAGAACGTTTTATAAGATTCTTATAGAGACAGCATTTTGAACTTTATACATATAAACAACAAAAATTATTTAGTTAGTCTTTGTTCCTATGAAGAAATTTTCAAAATAGGATTTAAATTATATGCTAATATATTTTTAAATGCCAACTGAACAAAAAAAATAAAATATGACAATCAGCAAAGTTTTCCCGAGATGATTGTCCCATTTATCTTCACCACCCCACACACACACTTTTCCCTGTTTTGAAGCCTAGAAAGGAAAAGGAAAATTGGTGTTGATTATTAAACATTGTGAAATTCTCAAACTGTCCTTTTAGAAGGTCTAAAGGATTGGGATGTAGAATTGTGATTGACACCAAGGCTAGCATGTGCAAGGCCCTGCGTTGAATCTTCAGCACTGAGAAAAGAGGATGAAGAATAAGAATAAGAGGGGCGGGGAAGGTGGCTCACTGGTAAAGCGCTTGCCTTGCTTGCCTGAGGCCCTGGGTTCGATTCCTCAGCACCACATAAGTAAAAAGAAAAAAGCTGGAAGTGGCGCTGTGGCTTAAGTGGTAGACTGGACCCAAGTAGAAGAACAAGAAGAAGAAGAGGAGCAAGGAGGAAGAGAACGAGGGTAGGAGGAGAGAAGGAGGAGGGGTAGGAGAAGGAGAAGGGGGAGGAGAAGGAGGAAGAGCTAGAGAATCACATTTATCCACATTTTATTTAGTGAATAATTATGGCAAAATAAGAGGTTCAAGTTTCTTTTTGATCTTATTGTAGTTCCTGCTTAGCCTCTGGATATACATTCCAAGTAGATACCTGAAATCAATGAAGTACTTTATAGAGTTAACCTTCAGTATCCAGAATTTCCACATTAGGTGTTCAACCAACCAGAAATTTTAAATATTCAGGAAAAATTGTTCCCCAAATATTCAATATAGCAACTATTTACATACTGTTACATATATGTTGGTAATATATATATATATATATATATATATATATATATATAAAATATTGACATAATTTAAAGTGTAACTTACATTGTATGACATATTATCCTATTTCATATATGGGAATGGAGCCTATGCAGATTTTAGTATACTCAATCAGTTCTGAAAGCAGCCCTATAAATTCCAAGATGACCATTGTATGCTTTTACCCAGACAAATATAGTTACAATAAATCTTAAGTTATAAATTAGGAACAGTAAGACAATTATAACAGAAACTAATAAAATAGAAGAATTGCAACAATACACTGTAAAAAAGTAATGTGAAATGGGTGTGAAAGTAATGTGAAATGGGTGTGGAAGTGCATACCTGTAATCCCAGGAAACAATATTGAGGAAGGAAAATAATGAGAGAGATCTACAGTGAGACATTACATCCACAAAACTCAAAAAAAGGTATTGTGTTAATGTGAGAATTTTTTCCATTTAGTCTTTTCAGAGCACAGTTGAGCACAGGTAACTAACTACAGAAGGGGAAATTACAGTGAAGGGGACTACTTTAAGTGTTTTGTGAAGAGAAAAATGTATCCTATTTAAAGGTTCTCTTCTGAGAAGAAAAGCCATCACCATTCTTTTGCCTTTTTCTGAAACTAAGATATTTCTCGCCTCCCACTTAAGCACCTTCACACCTGGGTTGTGGAAAGGACAAGCCCTTCCAAACTAGCTTAGCTGTGCCATCAAGGCTTTCCATGGAACAAGTAAAAACATGTTTTATTTCTGAACAATCAAGCTTCCTGTAGCCTGTTCAATCCTCCTTTTTTTGCTCCCAGATGTCCAGAAGACCCTAGTATAAAGACATATTTTGTATTTTCAGGTGAGTGAGATAAATGACTTCCTTAGAAGAAAATGTGAATGTGAAGATTGAAATTGAGAAGGGAAATCAAACTCT
The DNA here is from genome assembly GCF_019054845.1 of Dipodomys spectabilis. Lineage (NCBI taxonomy): Eukaryota > Metazoa > Chordata > Mammalia > Rodentia > Heteromyidae > Dipodomys > Dipodomys spectabilis. Next base: position 1,271,896 of record NW_024871095.1, on the reverse strand, counting down.
TCCATCTTTTTTACTAAGTACAGAAAAAAATGATATGTGCTTACATGCTGAGAGTAAACAACTTTTGCAGCTGTGCTAATGAATTTAATCTTTATGCTGAAGTGAAATGTGTCTGACATGTGTCCTGAACCCTAATTCCTTATTTTCTGAGAGCACCACCCCTTCAGGAATTCGGATTTGTGCTGTGAATATTTCCTTCCTATAAAATGTAGTTGCTTGGATATTTTGAATTTATGAAGCTGGATGAATTTGATATTATTCTCAGTTAAATTTTAAGCATGTAAATATGAATTGAACCTGATTAAATGAAGTTCTTTCTGCCCATTTTCTCCGGTACAGATTTCTCTGATGTAGGAAATCTATATTTTAAGTCGTTCTGGATGCCTAACTAGGTCTGTATATGTGGATGAGTCAATATGAATTGCAGAATTAGCCACATTGATTTTGGAGGAAAGACTCACCGCTGGGAACTGGGCAATAATACAGAAGACAGTTGAGGCTGAAGCCATGAGCCCTCCTACCTGTGTTCAGCTCCCAATCTCTTCCCATGTGGTGGTTTCTTTTTCTATTCAAAAGGTTTCTGGAGCTTCATCTTATTCTGGCCTCCTAGTAGACAAACATGAGTGGAGTGAAAGTAAGCAAGGGAGATGTGTCAGCTGGATTTTTGGGGGGATCAGTGTGGGGCCTGAACTCTGGGCCTGGGCACTGCCCTCAGCTCTTCAGCTCAAAGATAGCGCTCTACCACTTGGGCCACAGTGTCACTTCTGACTTTTTCTGTTTATGTGGTGCTGAGAAATCGAACCTAGGACCTCATGCATGCAACGCAAGCACTTTACCACTGAGCCAACTTCCCAGCCTGGGCAGAGGGATTTTATCTGAGGATCCATCACACTTGGAAGCTTCTGGCTGAAAACCTCAAAAAGACAAAGTGAAGAAACACCTAAGAGAAAAAGTAATATAGGAACACTAAAAACAGTTTCTTGGATAAGGAGACTCATGAATTGGTGTCACCTGAGGAGAAGCTGGTAGAAGAGAAAATATTCAGGAAGAATGAGAAGGGGGTGGGAGGGGAGTGAAGAGAAAGAGGCCTAGATTACCTAGAAATGGGACTTCAATGTGAGCTTAATTTTACTGTGGGAAACCAACACCAATGACTCAATAGCTTACAACTTTGATTACTCTCTCTCATGCTGCCAAGCCTCTTCCAGGTCCACTGACACTCAGCATGGTGTCCATTCTGGGATTCACTGATTGCTAGAGGTTCCCAGGGGAAGAAAAGAGTGAAACCCACAGGACTAAAACTCAGAAAAGACACGTGTCATCATTTCTTACATGTCATTTGTCAACGTAAGTTATACAACCAAGCCTGGTAGCAATGGGGATGGGAATATATATTGTGAACATTATAATACTATCTATTATTATTGTCATATAATAATCTAACTTCTATTATTTTTACCAAACTGAAAGAGAGGGAATTTCTCCCTTTTTAGGAGTATGTGACAGGACATTCTGTAGAATGGTCTTCAATTGAGGGCTGTCTGAATCTTTTCGCCTAAGATTGTGGCTATGAGGTTTCAGGGAGGAGAATTACAGTGCAAAAGTATGCACTGGTATGGTGCATACTGGTATAGTGGCTCACAATTATATTCCATGCCTGAGATCTGAGGATAGTGATTCGAAGCCAGCCTGGGCAGGAAAATCCATGAGACTCATCTCCAATTAACCAAAAATAGCCAGAATTGGAGCTGTGTCTCAAATGTTAGAGCAATAGCTTTGAGGCGTGGGGTGAGGGGAAGCTCTGAGACAGAAGCTTGGCTCTGAGTTCAAATCCAGGATTGGAGGATGGCGGGGAAATGTGCTCTGAGTGCATGAAATCAAGGATGTATGTCAACATCACTATTGATGGTAACTTTGGGGTAGAGTTGATCAGTTTTATTCTGGAAATGATTTGTTCCACTCTTCTCTGTCTTGTATTCTTTAAAAGAAACAGTTATGCACTATCTGGCCCTAAGAGATGTGGATTGCGCTGATGCACTGGTTACATTTTTTTCTACTTAAAAAATTATACTTATATATACACAATGGAATTCTATGCCTCCATCAGAAAGAATGACATTGCCCCATTTGTTAGGAAATGGAAAAACTTGGAAAAAATTATATTAAGTGAAGTAAGCCAGGCCCAAAGAAACATAGGCCCCATGGTTTCCCTTATTTGCAATATCTAGTATATGTATGAGTCAAGCGGAAAAGGTCAGATAATGTGATGTTAGGAAAATGAACCCTTAGATATGTATTTTAATGTTTTTTCTTTCATGCATGTGTTTCTAATGCATTTATAAGATTGTCTCTTTGTTGCTTTGTATGTCCCTCCCTCACAGTATAACCCCTGCTTTCTCTATATTTGATGTCAGTATAACTTGTGGAGGAGATGGGGGAAAACCAGTTGTTTAGGGATACAGGTGGACCTGTTGCAACAATGAGAAGTACAAGTTGTCATGTCCAAAACGAGCTTTACAATGTCGGTGCGGGGTGGGGGGGAAGGGGGGAAGGAGAAGGAGTGGGATTGGGGGGGAGAGGGGAGGCTGGGAAGGGATGTGAAGTGTAAACAAAGGAGGAGGCTGCAATGCTTGGTAAGAAATGTATGCGTTATTCTGCCCATGTAATTGTAACCCCTCTGTACAGTATGTTCACAAATAAAATAAAATTAAATTAAAAAAATATACCTAAGTAGTGAACAAAAGAGTACTAATTTTTTAATTTTTATTTTTTTATTGTGAGGAGCTTTAATTTAATATATCAGTTGGTGAGTACATCTTAAAGGATGTCACCAATTTGATCATTCTTCTTTATCTTTCCCAACCCCACCCCTTGAATTTACCTGGTTACATTTTCACACACATACATTATGCTTGGATTCGCCCAATGCACCAGTTTTGCAAAATTTCTTCATTGTACAGGCAAGGAAGATGAAGTTGAGGATTACAAGCCCAAGATAGCATAGCTATTAATTGGAATCAATATTATTTTACTTACAAAATCTTCATCTTCACCTCAGGAAATCTAGAAGCATATATCTTTGTGTGTGTGCTGTTTCTTTGGCCTGCATGTTGTCCCTGAGCTGCTTTGTTCAAGGTTAGAAATCTACCCCTTGAGCCACAGTACCACTTTCAGCTTTTTGGTGGTTAATTGGAGATAAGAATCTCATGGACTTTCTATCCTGGGCTCGCTTTGAACCACAATCTTCAGAACTCAGTCTCCTGAGTAGCTAGCATTGCTGGTGTGAGCCACTGGCAGCTAGAAAAACATCTATTAGTTGTCCCATTTAAACATGGAAGCAGTAGGGTGATTGATACTGGTGATACGCAGATAATGATTCCTCTACTTGTTCCTCTCTGGTGTTATGACTAGTGTGATAATGCTCTTTCAGGTTTATATCACTGTGCAATCATTGTTCCATTTTGTTCAGTAACAGTTTTTCAGGGCAGGAGAACTGTGAGGGAAGAATATGGGATGAAAATTTTGTCTTACTTTTTGTGGCCTGGAAATAGCTTCTCAGAATGTTTGAAAGAGGAAATAAGATTCCATATCGTCCGAATAAAGGAAAAGACACACACCTGCCCTAGAAGAAGTGCCACAGAAGGACAAATGGGAAAACTCATCCAGGCTCAGAGCAAAGCAACAGGATGGGTTGTTCAGGAGCATGAAAATTTGTGAAGATTTTTTTTACCATGGAGAGATCACTCAATGTTGTAATTTACAATATATTCCAGGACTCATATCTGTTTAAGTCTGTTTCCTCTGAAGCATGTTTGATAATGACAGAAAGGAGAATGTAACAATGGCACGTGGTTATGTTTTCTGAACCAGATTTCAACTCTCTCCCCAAATAAGTTAGGGTTGTAATAAATGACTTGGATTTCCTGAGAGAAATTCATGTTTAATTCCTTGTTTCTATTAAGGTTATCAAATGAATAACTTTAAATTTGTAAGATGTTATTATAACAAATATGAAATAATGTTTTTTATGTTATTAAGAGCCACCCAGTTTCCTTTCAGATAGAAAAGATTTGGCCGAATTCCAACTAACGTCTTTACATCTCAGCTCCTCAGGATTGCAGGCATCAGTCACCTCTCCTGGCTGAGACAAACATTTTTGGTAAGGAAAATCACTATGATATAGATCATGAGGCATGGAGAATGTAGACTAAAAAGGAATATTTTGAAAACATTAACAAAACTGAAGTTATCACAAACTTGCCGGCTTCAGTGAGGATAACAATGAGAAAGAAGTTCCAGAGGCAGAGAATTGCAGACTAAAGATAAGTGAGTGAATATCTCTTTGTTACCAGAGCTACTGAAGATTTCTTTTTTAGAAAAATTAGGCTTCATATAGTGGTGCATGCCTATAATTCTAACTACTTATGACTTAGACTCTGGAAGGTATAGGAGGCTTGCTCTTGGTATGGTGAAAATATCAACACCTAAAACAAATGTGACACATGTTGATAAGAGATGCAGAAGTAGGAGGAGCACAGTTTGAGGCAGAAATGGGTCTTTGTGTGTATGTGGATGGTAATTAAGTCATGGAAGCTAGCCTTCATGACTGGGATTTAAGTAAACAAAACCAAATAGATTTCACTTCTGATCTTTAGTGCAGTGTATCACTCAGAAAAAAGAAATCCTGACTCTGCTGGCATTGCAATCTTGGACCTCCAGGCTTCAGAGTGCAGAAGTAAATTTGTTGTTTATAACCAATTCAGTGTCTGGTAATTTGCCATCATAGGTCAAAAGGACTAACAGTAAGGTAGTTGACAAGGACTGTTGTGGTTTCTCTTTTTTTCCTTTTTTCTTTTCTCTTTTTGTTGGTTGTGGGGCCTGAACTTTGGGCCTGGGCGCTGTCCCTCAGCTCTTCAACTGTAGACTAGCGCTCTACCACTTGACCTTCAGCCCAACTTCTGGCTTTTTCTGCCTATGTGGTGCTGCGGAATCGAACCCAGGGCTTCATGCATGCAAGGCAAGCACTCTACCACTGAGCCACCGTCCCAGCCCCAGTTTCTCTATTTTAATTTTCCATCTTTCTGGAGTCCTTCTGATATTGAAAAATGCCAAGGCTCCATAGAGAAAAGTTTTAAAATTGCCCTGCTGTCCATCTCTGACTTCATAAATTTTGGTGGGTAAGGAATTACATCAAGTACCCGAGAGACCTAAGACAGCACACTTCATCGCCTTCTGCTTTGCTCATCAGCACCTGGTGCAAATATGCATTATATAAACAAGTCAACTATAAGTTATAATAAATTTAAAAATGCATAGCCAGAAAACACTTTAGGAATACTCTTGCACTGTAGTCTCATTGGCTCCCATGTCCAAAACAGGAAATGGAGGTTTAAATAGAAGTAGGGAATTTACTCAATGTTGCAAATCTGGTATATGGGTACATTTAAACTCGGACTACTCTATATCCATACTTAGGCTAACATACCATGTATATTTATTTTCTGCAAAAATAAAAGCTCATAGACCATTTTTCAAGTTCTAGACTCATATGCGCTCTCATGATATCTCTGTCCTGGGTGTTTACTGGTGCCCCCAAGTCATATGAGCTGAAGTTGATACATCTTTATCCACGCAAATAAAAATGGCTGGGATTTGGGCAACTGAAACTTGAGCTAGAGTGCCACTTCCGTGAACTGTTAAAATCTCCTATGCAGTAATAATGTGTAATCAACAATATGCAATCATGGGCTAGAGAATAAAACGTCTATGATGGTACTAGGTCCACCTCACAAATCCTCCTTGGTCTCTTTCTTCCTTCCTTTTTAGTGCTGGGGATTGAACCCAGGGCCATATACATATTAAGAAAGTGCCATAACACCAAGCTATATGGCCATTTCATTCTCTCCAATTTCACTTTCCAATTTACTGCTACCTAGTTCCTGATACTTTACATTCCTTGGTCATAATATTTGGAGATTACTGAACTTCGTAAGCTTTTCATCATTTTACAGAATATTTGTTTTCTCCCTTCATATGTATCATGACATTGTGCAAGAAAGATTTTCTTGAATTCCCCAGCCAGAGTTCATGGCTCATCATCAGGTTCTATTTTACCATGTATGTCATTATATTACTATATTTATAATAAGAACTCACTTAAATAATTGTTTTTCTTCAGACTATTGGTAGACCCATGTTCAATCCTAGCTTTATATAAACAGGAGTAAAATTTTTCTTGTCTTATTTTCCTCTTTTTGACTTGGTACAAATTGTCTTGATTTTGTAAAACTGTTCTTTATCCATGAATATTTTTTCAGGACATTTCTGTGTATTGTATATAATACAATTAAGAGATTTCAAGCCAAAGAAGACAACTCAGAATTCTAGAGGTTAATGTCTGTAATCTGTGTTCCTGTGCACTTGGCAATGCATTTGGCATCTCAATGTTACAACAATAGAAATCTATATTGAAAGATGCTTTCTTTTTGGTTTCCCATTTTGAGCCATATGAAGCATTTAAGGTATATAGCAAATTAACCATGAGAGTATGAGCTGGAAATCTTTTAAAAAATATTTTTTATTGTAAAAATTTTGTATAGAGTGGTTACAGGGTTATAGTTACAGTAAGGTAATGAGTACATTTCCTGTCGAGCATTGTTACCCCCACCTTTGTTTTCCCACTACATTTCCTTCCCTCTGTACTTTCCAAACTCCTCCTTCCCCCTACCCCAAAGTTGTGAAGTTCATTTTCAACATAGTGTATTGCACATCTCATTGTTACATTTGGTCAACCTGTATACTTGTTTCAGCATTTTGTTATTTCCCTTCCCCTCTCCACATTAGAAAAATGTATATAAAGATGCAGGGAATGGGAATCAAATACAGTGACAACAGAGGATATATGTGCTGGTAATCTTTAGCCTTCAAATTCTAAAAGAAAATTAAGCAATAAATGATAAAAGTTGTTCATAAGGGTACTCTTAGGCTTCCAATTGATGCTCTGATTCTTCCATCAAAATAAAATCTTGTTAGAATCAAGTTCTGATCCAAGCTGTAATGGAAATACCCATGGAAATGATGACATTATGTTGGTATTAGTGAAATATGCCTTCCTATTAATGAAATACAATGGAAAAGGTTTGTACAAAAACTGGATGATAGCAAGAGGGAATTTAGACAAAGGCATTGTAGTGGGTAAGGTGTGTAAAAGTTACAAAACTGGAACTGCATGCTGGGGAAAAGAATAACTTCACAGGGAGGAGTAACTTACTGTTTCAGATGAGCCAAGTTAAGATGGATCATTTTCTTAGAAGAATGTTTGTATTTGGTTCTTTCTAACAACTAGCAGATGCTAATCTATTTATTAAAAATAGATACTAGAATGAAAAAGCTAAAAGTACTTTGATGATCCATTTAAATATATTGGAGACAACAAAGATTTTCAGTAATAAAAACAGTTCAATTAATTATGGAATTTATTAGCACTGGAGTCTCATGTACTCATTATAAGTAATGTTCTTAGAACAGTATGAAATTTCTAAGGATGTTATTGGATAGGAAATACATGCATGATATAATGCGATGAAAAGTCAAATTATAAAGTAGGCTCACACCTGCAATCCTACTGAAAAGGGTGAGATTTGAGGACCATGGTTCAAAGCCAGCCCCCATTTAACCACCAAAATGCCAGAAATGAGCTGTGGCTAGAGTTGAGGAAAAAGAAAAGCTGAGAACAATGTGCAGGCCCTGGATTCAAACTCCAGGTTTGGCAATAAACAAATAGTAATCAAAGTAATATATGACCCTAAATTGTAGGAAAATATGTATAGACATATATGAATGCAGAGGGGTCTAACTGTGGTGTTCCAGTGTTTACCTCGTGAAGCTCCAAGATGAGAACAGTACAAATATTTACAATATGTTGGAAATGATCTGTACAACTTGGGGGGGATTGAGAAAGTGAGGGAAAGAGGAAGAAAAATGAGGGAGGGAATAACAAGTTAGATAAGAAATGTTATCACTACCGTACTTATGTAACTGGAACCCCTCTGTACATCACCTTGACAATAACACTAAAATAAAAAATAGAAACAAAACCTTTAATTTTGTTATTATATTTGAAAGTATATTTTAAGAGTTATATTCATGTTTTAAATTTCTAGTGCATTGCCCCACTCTACTGGATTATACTGGAATGTGGGGGGAATTACTTACACCTTAGTCCACGAGTAAGGACCCCAACAAGAATTCTACAAAGAAGCGTCAAAATGGACCAAAGGGTCCTACCCATAATACTTTGCTCCTACAGCAAATCACACAACCTCCAAAATCCACATTATTTAATCATTTAAAGGCAAATGATGAACCAGCATCTCCATTTGTAGATATACATACTTGTGACAAGGATGGAAAAGGCACCAAGAACCACAGTGAATGATGCACAATTTTAAGGAAGATTCCATAGATAAAGGAATGTGTCCCACACATTTCCAACTGTAAATCTGGGAAAGTCTGTCATCTTTGTCATACTAATAAAAACCACAAAAAAGCTAACTGTGAGATTCAAAAAGATTGCATGAGAACAGGTGTTCATTGTGACAGCACAGCAGCTTCAGTGCAAATTACTATCTCTTTCTTTGCTTGTCTTATTCCGAACTCATTCTTGAATTCTGAAGGTGAAGTTCTGGAGAGCCAGTTCTCTTTGCTCCAGTAATTAATTGGAGATATAATTTCTTCACATAGTTCTTGTATTCTCACTGTTTATTAAGCTTACTGAGTACTAATGGGATTATAAAACACAAGGAGGTCTTAACTTTTCCACTATTTTTTTAAATGTCTGCTGTAAGAAAAACAAAGCTAACGAAAGCAAAAACTCAGAAGCCATATAAAGATATTTGTGGTGTATTGGTACCAGGAGAAATTGAAACGTCACATATAAATACCAAATGACATTTAGAAAGCACAAATACTAATTCTTCTGTGAGCTAATATGATAATTATACATGTATATTTTCCAACAAAATTACCATTGAGAATACCACAGCCAATTTCAATCACAGAAGCAAAGCTGCAAAGAATTGCTAAAATTTCCACCTATTCTTTCCTACAGTTGAGAGTGTTGATTCTGCTGACATTGACTATTTGATCCTCTTCCTCTTCACAAATAAGTGTGCCTATGTAGAACAATTTATTTCTATATCTTAACTTCATGGGTGTCTAGCCTTTCTGGTCTGATCTTCAGTCTTAGTACCATCTATGTAGCATATGTAGTTTATAAACATGAACCATCCCTTAACAAGCAGAAACATGCTCTAAAACAGTTGAAACAGAAACATCTGTGATAATGGAAATATTCTATATATGCATTGTCTAACACACCACCCACTGGCTATATGCGGCTAATGAATCTCAAATGTGAATAGTGTCTGAGTCATTAATCTTTCCAATTTCAGTTAAATGAAATTTTAAATAATAAGATTCATCTACTCACTCTTAACTGAACAGCTCAGTTTCCAAATAAGGAAGCTGAAGTTCTCACAAAGATGTTAATAAGTATGAAGTCTTGACTTTAAACATACCAAATTCTTACTCTGGCACACACTTAAATTCCTAGCGGTACTGGAGGATTGAACCCAAAACCCTATACTTGTGAAACAGCATCTCTACTAGTGCCATACCTGGAGATTGTAATTGGATTGCTTATTTTGAGGTAGTATCACTATGCCTGGGACTGATTGGACTGTGGTCTTCCTAACACAGGAAGAAAACATTGCACCCAGCAAATGGTTAGAGTTTCTGAAACTTCTTTTTATTGTCTGGGCTTGCCTGGCACTGGAATTCTCTAATCTTTGTTTCCCAAGTAGATAAGATTAAAGGTTTGAGCCACTTTATCATGTAAAGGTATATGATTTCAAAATATCATGATATTGCCTGTATTTGTGCTTAACATATAGATCTAACCTTAATTTTCACCCTCTTTTGTTTAGTACTCTGAGTTGAAAACATTGGCTTTCTTGATATACATGGCTTTGTTTTAGATGGAATCCCATAAAAATTTTAAAAAAAAATCTCCCAAAATTTTATGTCAAAAATCATGGAAAAGAAGGCTTCAGGTTGGAAAACAACAACAACACCGATCCTTAATTTATAAATGTAACATATTTATACTGTTAGTCAATGCTTTCTTAAGTATGAAAAGAGAAGAAAGGCAGAAATGTGAAACATTTGTATATATATCACAGTAGCTTTATTAGTCTGTAGTTGAACACAACTTTGATTTATATATTGGCTGTTGTTGTGAATAAAGTGAATAACAATGAACTACAGATATATTTAAGAGTTATGGAGAGAGAAATAATCACATTATTGGTGGGTAAGATGATACATTAACTTAGCAGTTCTTTTTTTTTGTCGGTTGTGGGGCTTGAACTCAGGGCCTGGGCGTTGTCCCTCGGCGCTTCAGCTCAAGGCTTGCGATCTAGCCCTTGAACTACAGCACCACTTCCAGTTTTCTGGTGTTTATTGGAGATAAGAATTTCACAGACTTTTCTGCCTGGGCTGGCTTTGAACCTGATCCTCAGATATCAGCCTCTTTAGAAAACTGCATACTACTTTCTACAACGAGAATACTAACCTGTATTTTGACCAAGAGTGTAGAAAATTTCCTTTTCTCCACACTCTCATCATTATTATCTTTTATAATAACGGGCAAGTTTTACTATCTGCAGCATGCCCCAGACTGGCCTTAGACTTAAATCCAACCTCCTAAGTGCTTGGAATTACAAGCCTTTACCACAACACCTGGTTCCTTTGATTTTTTTGATAAGAGTTATAATAGTAATGAAGTAGTATCATAGTAATTTTGAATTACATTTCCCTAATGACTTCTGGTCTCAAAGCATTAAGCCAGCATAGAAGTTGTATTAAGTACAACTTTGTTAACCCACTGTCGATCTTCAGGGATTTAAGGAAAACATGTCTATTCAGAACTTTTGTCTATTTTAAATCAAGTTTTTTGTTAATCTCATCTTTATTCTTCTATGCAAAATCAATAAATAATCCAAGGTAGTAGAAAGGAAAAAAATTAAGCAACTCAACATTTTTCAATTATCAATAACATGATATTGCTTAAATCACTTTCTCTTTATGCTTGAGAATATATAATTCCATTTAGTTAGACCTTTTACAAGGCTGTATGTGTTTTATTTATTTTACCTTGATTATTCTTTCCAAAGTGTACGTATCTAATTTCCCTTGGCTTCTTTCAATCTCAAGTAGTTCAGATTTGGACTGAAGAATAAATTGAAGGAAACAAAAAAAATACAGTTCCTCTCATCTGATGATGTCTCTACAAGAATGAGGAAAGAGTTCATCCTTCTAAGGACCTATGATAGGATATCAAAAAGAGAATTCATTCCTCTAGGTCTTCCTTATGATGTAAAACACAATATATTGCTCAGATACTTTTGTTTTATCAGTTTTTCACATTTACATATGGACTTCACCTCAGTTTACAACCTTCATTCATTATTCTGTCTCTGATATTTTTACAATACCAAGAAATAGGATAACCAGTTTGATTTACAGCATGAGAAGTTATCCACCTGGCTTCCTCGGAAGCAGAGCATGGTCAATACATAACATTACTTCTGGTTGCTCACTACATGTAATATTTTTTGTAATGTTTATCGCATTCTATTTAATATTTTAAAAAACGTGCTGACTAAACTCAAAGCTCATTCATAGAAGTTTAGGTTAAACATTTCACAAGATTTATTTCCCTTAATTCTTAAGATAACATTTGCTATAATCCTAATGTTATTACCATTTTAGTGTTGAGAAAAATTGCAACTAAGGGCACTAAGTGCATGGCCCAAAGACACACAGTGAGAAAGGAAATGAGTCAACGTTTCCTTTTGAAAAAGTACTAAAATTTACTATCTTTTAAGAATCCCAAAATGAAAAAAAAATTCATATACAATCAACAAAAATGCTTTAAAAGTAGGAGATAATAAAACAGGCCCCCATGAAGTAAATTTTCTTCTATTTTTAAAATTATTCTGAAAGCCTTGTGGTGGTTGGTCACACCTGTAATCGTGTCTACTGGGAATATCTACTCAGGAGCTGGATATCTGTTGATAATTTGGAAGCCATCAGGGCAAAATAAATTCATCAGATTATTTTTCAAAAATTTTAATTAACTAGCATAGGGCCAGGAATAGAGATGTAGCTCATAGAGTAGCTCACCAATCTAGAGAGGAAAGGCCTAGCAAGACCTTGAAGCCTTGATTTCATATTCTGAGCACGCCAAGTGGCTGTGTGCCCACGCACACACACACATACATTTATTCAAAATACTTTCATATCAATGTTTTGCAATACTTTCTTTGTTCACAATATTATATTAATAAAATAAAGGAAATAAACTCTTCCATCTCAGAACATTTTTATACATTTTTATTGTAAAAATACTGTATAGCGGTGTCACATTTACATGAGCTATGTAATGAGTACATTTCTGAAGAAGCATTGTTACCTCCTCCTTTATTTTCCCCCTACCTCCCTTTCCTCCTACCTCCACATGTATACTCCCCTCCCCCCTTATAGTGTCTTGTGCATCTCATTGTTACAATGGGTCAAGCATTTTGGTTTTTTCCTTCCCTTTCCCAAATTAGAGGAGCATATATACAAGATGTAGCAGCATCAAATACAGTGAAAACAGGTGTTATAGTTTGGGGGAGGAACCTTTAAAGAAACACAAAAAATCACATTGCACATTATGTTAGAAACAATATCAAGAAAGAAATAACCACTTTTGTCCCTATCTTGGGGTTCGTTTCCGTTAACATTATCTTATCTGGTCAAATGAACATAGCTTTTGAACATTTCTGTTTATCCCAGACATATATTAGTTATTGAAAATTAGGGAAACAATGGGATGTATGTTTCTTTGGACAGGACATACTAATATTTTATCTGCTACATTGTTGTATTAGTTTATTCAAACAAACACAAATATACACATACAAACACACAGAGATACATAGGTGTAGTATGAAGAACCAGTCAGTCTGCAAGACAATATTTTAATAGGAATTCCATAACATATTTAATCTGCTGAGATCTGATTAGAATCTGTAGAAATACCTAGTTGTACAGTCTGTTCATATCTCTTCAATCTAATATTAGAATGCCTATCTACAGAAATAAGACAAGATGCAAACATAAAGGGGATCCAAATAGGGAAGGAAGAAATAAAACTCTCCCTCTTTGCAGATGACATGATCTTGTATTTAAAGAATCCCATAGACTCCACTCCCAAATTACTCAAGCTGATTCAAAACTTTGGCAAAGTAGCAGGGTATAAAATTAACCCCCCAAAATCAATGGCTTTTCTGTATGCCAACAATGAGAAAAGTGTGACTGAAATTAGGAAAGCAACTCCATTTGTAACAACCCCACAAAAAATAAAATACCTAGGAATTAACTTAACCAAAGAAGTGAAGGACCTCTATGATGAAAACTTTAAAAACTTGAAAAAGGAAATCAAAACAGAACTTAGAAAATGGCAAAAACTCCCATGATCCTGGATTGGAAAGATTAACATCGTGAAAATTACAATACTTCCCAAGGCTATTTATAAATTCAATGCGATACCTATCAAAATTCCAATCTCATTCTTCAAGGAAATAGAAGATGCAATCCAAAAATTCATATGGAACAATAAAAGACCCCGAATAGCAAAAAGGCTCCTCAACGGAAAGAACACTGCTGGAGGAATATCAATACCAAATTTCAAACTCTACTATAAAGCCATAGTAATCAAAGCATCTTGGTACTGGCACAAGACTAGACCTCAGGACCAATGGAATAGAATTGAAAACCCAGAAATGAACGTACAGACCTGTAGCTATCTAATCTTCGATAAGGGAGCTAAAAAACTGGAATGGAAGAAAGACAGCCTCTTCAGTAAATAGTGCTGGCAAAATTGGTTAATTACATGTAGAAACCTAAAGCTAGATCCTTATATATCACACTGCACCAGAATCAACTCCAAATGGATCAAAGACGTCAGAGTCAAAGCAGACACTCTGAAAACATTACAGGATGGAATAGGAGAAACCCTAGGTCTCCTTGGCGCAGGCCGAAATTTTCTGAAGAAACTCGGAAACACAACAAATCAAAGAAAGGTTGGACAAATGGAATTGCATGAAGTTGCAGAGCTTCTACATGAAAAAGACATAGCTAGTAAGATCAATAAAAAGCCCACGGATTGGGAGAAGTTCTTCACAAGCCATACAACAGACAACGGTCTCATATCTAAAATATACTTGGAACTCAAAACATTAAATCCCCCAACAACAAATCCTCAAAGAAACAACTGCCCAATAAATAAGAGGGCTAAAGACTTAAAGAGAAACATCTCTGAAGAAGAAAGAAGGATGGCCAATAGACACATGAAGAAATGCTCAACATCCCTAACCATAAAAGTAATGCAAATCAAAACAACATTAAGATACCACCTCACTCCAGTTACAATGGCAAAAATCAAGAACTCTAATAACAACAGATGCTGGAGGGGATGTGCACAGAAGTGAACCTTACTGCATCGTTGGTGGGAGTGTAAACTTGTTCAACCACTTTGGAAAGCAGTATGGAGGTTCCTCAAAAGACTTCCCCTAGAGCTCCCCTATGACCCAGCAATCCCACTTTGGGGCATTTACCCAAATGTTTACAAACAAGACCAAACTAAAGCTACCAGAACAACTATGTTTATTGCAGCATTATTTACTATAAATAAGATATGGAACCAATCCAGATGCCCCTCAGTAGATGAATGGATCAAGAAAATGTGGTATATATACACAATGGAATTCTATGCCTCCATCAGAAAGAATGACATTCCCCCATTTGTTAGGAAATGGAAAGACTTGGAAAAAATTATATTAAGTGAAGTAAGCCAAGCCCAAAGAAACACAGGTCCCATGCTTTCCCTTATGAACAATATCTAGTATATGTATGAGTCAAGCAGAAAAGGTCAGATAAGGTGATGTTAGGAAAATGAACCCTTAGATATGTATTTAAATTTTTTTTTCTTTCATGCTTTTGTTTCTAATGCATTTATAAGATTTTTTTGTTGCATTGTATGTCCCTCCTCCACTGTATAACCCCTGCTTTCATTGTATTTGATGTCAGTATAATTTGTGGAGGGGAAGGGAAAAAGCAATTCGTTTAAATAAGGATACAGGTGGACCCGTTGCAAGTTGAGAAGTACAAGTTGTAATGTCGAAAACGAAATTTACCACTTTGGTGGGGGGATGGGGGAGGATTAGGTTTGAGGGGAGGCTTGGAAGGGATGAGAAGGGGAAACAAAGGAGGAGGCTACAATGCTTGATTAGAAATGTACTCATTATCTTGCCCATGTAATTATACCCCTCTGTACAGTTTTTTCACAATAAAAAATAAAAATTGAAAAAAATCTATTCTAAATTATTGCTATTTTACTGCTCCTTTCCTGCAACCAGTTTGATATAGTTTAATAATTGTCAGGCTAAATTTCTCTGTATTCTACTGGAGATTTACTAATTCATGCATGCAGGTATATGCATATATATATATATATATATATGTATATGTAGCTATATATTTACATATATATGTTCCAATGTTGATCCTCAGACTGGAATCTTTGCTTTGTTTTGGTGTTCCGTAGTTGAGCCTGGTCTGCTCAGTCTGTCAGACTGTAAACTTTGCTTTGTTTTGGTGTTCAGTAGTTGACCCTGGTCTGCTCATTCTGTGACAATATCTGTGCTTATTCTCATCATTCCTCTATTTACCACACCATCAGCCTTCTAAAATCAGCTTCATTTCCTGGAGAATGTTACCAATCAGTCCAGCCAATATCCACCAAGAGGGCTTTAATAAAGCAAGCTTTAAGGAAGGAAGATAACATGAAGTGACAACTACAGAATTTCTAAGGAGATCTAGAAGTTTATCAAAATTATGTCTGACATCTTTCACATTTCTGTCTTCCTTCTCATAGTTAAGAAAACTTTGACCAACACTATAAATATATAGCATTTATAACTTAAGGATCAATGCTTTTTTTCCAACCTGAAGCCTTCTTTTCCAAACTCGTTTTACAAGTTCTAATAAAACCTTTACCTCTTTTGCTAGTTTTTAAAAGTATAACCATAACTTGCATCCCAAATCAAATGATTTCCTATTAGAGATTATCTTCTATCCATTAAGTAATATGTTATGTGTTGGATACTGTCCTACTGAAGTCATATTAAAGATAGAAAACCCATTGTCTTAGAATGTGACTGCATTTGGAAACAGAATCACAAATGGAGCATTTAAGTTGAAGTATCTTCCAAGAGAAGCAGAATGCCTTGAACATGCCAAGGAAAGTGGACTCAGAAGAAGTCAACTCTGATCTTGGAGTTCTATTTCCACCAACTCAGAGGAAATATATTTACAGTATTAACGCTACCCAATCTGTGGTAGTTTATTATTACATTTACTAACAAACAAGTGGAATCTATAAGACATGAAAGTCATTGACTCTTTCTGTCCATGACTCATCTCTGTAATCCTAATGATTAGGATGAGACTTGGGGGATAATGGTTTTCAGGCTGGTAGGAAAGTTCATGAGGTTCTATCTCCAATTAACTACGAAAATTTCTGGGCTGGAGACATAGTTCATATGGTAGATTGACTACTGTTAGCATACAAACTGAGAGCATGAGGTATGTTCAAGCCCCACACTGGGAAAAAAAATCCTTAGAAGAATAGTATGAGAAACAAAGTTATGAATAGGAAAGCAGAAACAAAAGAAATAAGCTTATTGATATAGACAAAGCTTCCCAATGTGAAATATGGCACAAATTGTAATATTTAGGGTTTTCCTTCCTTTGCAGTAGAAGTAAATGGTATTTCTACTTGAAGAAACTGAAGTATAAAACTGTATGCAGTAAATAATGACATTACTTTTATGTTTCCATAATTTAACTTGTTTTCCTACAAAGATATCGAATAGTGTAGCTATGGAAAATCAATACATATTGCCTTTTCATATAGGATTACATAGCCTTGCAATTGTCTAAAATTGATCTACACTAAAATCATTGTCATTGATATCCTTCTGAATATTCCAATGTTTATAGTTTCAGCTAACCTTCCACAATACTCACACCCCAAATATAATTTTTAATTCATGCAATCTTAGCAACATAAGCATATGGCCCAAAATGTTCATTACCTTTATCTATTGTCATTAATGTAGTATAACTAATACAATTAAGTACATACCCTGAGAGAAAGTAGATTCTTCCTTGTAAATACATACTTGCAGGCACACACACATACACACACATATTTAGCACTCTAACTCAGGTTAGGTTCCTGACACTGGGTATCAGACAATGATCAAATATTCAAACTTTCCTGCCCAGACATAAAATACATTCATAATTCCACACATACAAAGACACCAGATAATTCAAAATAATGAGAATATTTAACAGAATGACCCAGCTCCTGAACCATCTACTCCCTGATTTCATTCATTTATGATGATGGTTTTTCATATCATATTTAAAAATCATTTTGAGTCTCCCTAATTAGCAGACAAAAATATGCTATCATAGAAAATGTAGGAAAATTACTTGTCCCTCGGTAATCTTTAATATACCTCATCAAAGGCTTCTATTTCCTTCTTTCAGGCTGTTTCTGGCATTTTGCCCTAATGTCTAATATTAAGTTAGAAAGGACATGCCATATTCCTTAATTCATTTTCCCTAAAGGTTATGATATGGAGTTGACTCTGATTTTTTGCTTATTCTAAAGTAAAATTTCTCAACAACTTGAATTATTGTTAATGTTAGTCAGAAGCCATTTGAAATATCAAAAAGGACTGGAACTGCACCTTGGCAATGATTTGTGAATGGCAGTAATGGTTGTGGGGAGCTAAAGGACTTGAATTATCGAGAGTGCCTTAAAAGTGGCACTGTTATTTAAAGACTGATCACTTATTATGCTTTTAAAGTGTTGTCTTCTTATTTAATCTAGGAAGATAAAAGTATGCTTTTCATCACATTCTTGCCTGCAATCCACTAGAATTATTTCTCTTTTACAGTTTATGCCTGGTGCTACTGCAGTGAAACCTACCAACAACTGTACAGCTGCGTTAGCTGCTTTAGATTTTGAAATTTTCTTCGAGTAGCCCTAGTGATTTGAGCCCAGATTCGTGGGATACTAACATAATACACAATTGCAAAACACCACAATATAAAAAGACCATTTCAAAATGAAGTTCAACTTCTTTCTTTGTTGTGTTATTTTTTCTTATTGATTGTCTTTTAAGGAGCTGGGGGTTATTCATTTCTCATTATTTTTGATGTAACTTAAATAAATTTACCAGATTTTTCAAATAAAATAAACAGATATAAAATGACATATTTAGTTACAAAATATGGCTAAAGTTTTGAGTGATTTTTTTTTAATTCAAGTCCTGTTCTCAGTTATCCTCAAATAACTTTGCGATGAGCCAAGCATATTTGTAAATTGACACATATCAAGCACACAGAACTCTGGAATTTTTGGTTTTTGATTTCTATATCAACTTCACCTAGAAAAGAAAATTATCACTTGCTTCATGTCTTAAGTAATCTACTTAAACCAAGTTTTATTAAATTTATCAATAGATCTCATAATCTATGGAATTGATGCATTGAATAAGTGTTTGATTTCTTAGTTGCATTGAATTAAGATTACATTTATTTTACTTTTTTGCATATGAAATAATGACATTCTTGAGGATAAAACATGCCTGTTTTTCATTTTGATTGCCAAAATGGAACTATTACGAACTTTGAAAATTTAACTTTAATTCTGAACATTCAAATTTCACTAGGACTTGAAATGTGTTACTTACAACTTTAATGTTTAAGTAAAAGGTATTACTTAAATAGAAAGCAAAATTACAAGTTATCATACCTTATTCCCTGAATTGACTTTATGATAAAAATTAAATTTGTATAACATGATATAAGTACTGAAACAAACTATGAGATATGTAAGCAGAAGACTCCTTTTCTGATTTGTTATTGTTGTTTTTATTTATAGTTTGTGATGATTCTGTCTTCTTTATTGAACATTGATGAAAGTGAACTATTTAGAATACAGGTGGAGGGACAGCAAGGAGGGACTGTGAACAAGTGAGGGAACTGAAGACATTTCTAAAAGGAAATGTACTCATTACCTGACTCATGCAAATGTACTCCATCTATAAATAACCTTAATAAAGACAACAGAGTGAATTTATTTTAAAAAAGCAAACGAAACATTGTTTCTTAGAATCATAGAAGTTTGTTTTTTTCACTGGTTTGAGCTGGTTGGATCCATCTCTGAAAAAAGCTACATTGGCATTCATTGTTAGAATTTGTGAGCTAATAGTAGATAAAATTCAATTATGATTCTCTGTATGTTTTTTGAGTCTCTGATTCATTTATTTTTTTAATCTAATTTGTATTATTTCTGTCTACTGGTTTTTGGTTTGGCTTGTTCCTGTTTTTCAATGACCTAGTGGAGCATCATTAGTGTTAATGCAAGATTGTTATAATTTGTTGACGTACGTACTCAAAGATATAAATTTTCCTCTGACTATTGCCTGTGCTGTTGTGTCCCAAAGGAGGAAGTATTTTGTGTGTTCACTTACATTGAATTATATAAACGTTGGAACTTCCCTCCGTATCTCTTCAGTGATTCCCTGGTAATTTATCAATTTTCACAGATTTTCCCTGTGAGCTAAGATATGATCTATTTTCGAGAATGTTCCATAGGCTGATGAGAGAAATATACACATATATACATATATATGTATATATATATATATAGTGACGCTGCTAGGTGAAATATTCTGTAGATATCTGTCAGGTATAGCTTGTCAGTGCAGTTATTTAGTTATTTAGCTCTGAAGTTTCTTTGCTAAGTTTTGACCTGGATGGCCGGTCCAGAGGTAAGAATGATGTGCTCAAAGAACCAACAATGTGTTTGGATGTATGCATGTTTTTAGGTCAAGTAGTATTTGTTTGATTAATTTGGGAGCTCTAGGAATAAGGGTATTGATATTTAGAATTGTTATAACCCCCGATGTAGAGTTTTCTTTACCAATATTTAATGTCCTTCTTTGTCTCTTTTTACTTTCATGCTACTTTTAATTTAAAGCCTGTTGTATCTAATATTAGTATAGCTACTCTGGCCTGTTCATGAGGTCCATTTTTAATTTGTAAAGGTGATGTACAGAAGGGTTACAATTACATAACTCAGATAATGAGCACACTTCTTTTTGAACAGTGTCACCTCTTCCCTCATGTTCTCCCAGTTTTTCCCTTCCAACTTCCCTCCCCGACAAGTTGTATTGTTCAGTTTCAATGTAGTGTCTATTGAGTAGTACTGCTGCATTTGTTCATCCTTTGTCCCAGCATTTCTGGGTTCCCACTTGCCCTTTCCAAAATTACATATAAGACAAAAGGTGCAGAAAAAACATCAAAAGACAACAGAGGGGAAAAAGAAAAATAAATAAACCTCTCATTTCCATTTCTTGGAGATTATTTGGGTGAACATTATTTTATATGACAATATTCATACAGCTATTGAGCCTTTGTGAGCCTCTCCAAGGGGCATCCTCCTTTGATCTCACTGTATTAATGGTTAGAATCTATATAATTTATCATGTCCAAGTGTAATGTATTATCTTTTACCATCCAAGTGTGTTTACTTGTAGAATTATAGGCACATTCTAACACAACAAATGAGGGAAATTAAGAAACCATTGAGTCTGTGTTTCTTCAGTTAATATGTTTGTTCCTTATGAATGGTGTAATATCATTCTTTCTGGATCAATAGAATTGGATCAAACTGAAGAGGTTTCTTCATGGCAAAAGCAAAACGTTAGAAACATATATAGAAAGAGAACAGAATGGAAGAACATTTTTACTAGCTAAGCATCAGACAAGGATTTTATAACTAATGCATATTTAGAGATCAAAAATTAAACCCAACAAAAATAAACCCTCAAATAAACAAGAACCCAATTAATATATGGGATAAACACTTAAAGAGAAACTTCTCAGAAGAAGAAAGAATGACAAATAGGCATATCTCTCTCCATAAAAGAATTGTTTCTAACATATTTATAAGATGATTTCTTTGTTGCTTTGTATGTCCCCCACCATGGTATAACCCCTGCTTTCATTGTGTTTGGTGTTGGTATAATTTGTGGAAGAGAAGGGCAAAAACAAACCTTTTAAATAGGGTGGACCCATTGGAACAATGAGATGTACAAGTCCTTATGTCGAAAAATGAAATTTACAACTTTGGTGGGGGGGGGGCGGGGTTAGGGATAGGGTGGGGGGAAATGAGAAGGGGTGGGAAGGGGATACAAAGGAGGTGGCAACAATGCTTGATAAGAAATGTACTCATTAACTTGCCCATGTAAGTGTAACCCCTCTGTATGGTATTTTCACTATAAAATAAATTAAAAAAAGAAATGCAAATCCAAACAACACAGATTCATCTCACGCATGTTACAATGTCTTTCGAAAAAATGAAAAATCAGACACTGATAGGGATGTGGCCCAAAGGAAACTCTATTAAACTGTTGGTGGGAATGTAATCTTGTTCAAACACTTTGGAAAACACTATGGAAGTTGCTCACAAAACTGAATAGAGAGCTACCTATGGATCCAGCAATTTCATAACAGGCGTTTATCGAATAGAATAGAAATAAGGCCACACTGAAGCTACCAGCACAATCTGTTCATTGTTGCATTATTTTCTTGCCAACATATGGAATCAGCCCAGATGCCTCTCATTGAAAAAAGGGACCAAGAATTATATATATATATATATATATATATATATATATATATATATGTATGTATGTATATACATATACATATATATTTTTTTGTTGATCCCTATTTAAAATTATATATGCATGTATATATATGTATGTGTGTATATATACATACATATATACATACATAATGGAATTCTGTTCATCCATCAGAAAGGATAACATTGCACCATTCTTAAGGAAAATGAAAGGCTTAGAAATAATGATGTTAATGGCAATTAACTGGACCCAGAGAAACTTAGGTTACATGATTTTCCTCATTTGTGGTAAATGGAAGTTGTCTATAAATGTAAAAGTAAGCACACTGTATGATATGAAAGGAGGTATGTGTCAGAGACCATGAAGAGTGAAATTACTATAATTCTCTTAAAAGATTAAGTCAAAGACCAACAATTAAATACCAGGAAATGTGTATTGCAAGAAAGGACCTTGGGGGACAATGTGAGAGGGGTAGAAAATTGAAGGGGAAAAGGATAAAATACAGGCAATAACCCATTGTATACTTCCCGTAATTGAAATATACAAGGCAAGGGGTAGCGTGAAATGGGGGTGAAGATGTTGAGGTGGTAACACAATTCCAGGTTCATTGTACATGTAAACTGCTTTGTTAAATGACAAGTAATTCCATAACATAATATTGAGATACATAAGGATTGGGGTTAATTGGGAGTGGTGGTTGAGACTGTTGAAAGGCATGACAATGATCAAGATGCAGTGTATCCATACATTGTTTCAGTGAATGGTAACTCCTTTGTTCAACTACTTAAAGATAATAAAAATAATCAAAAATTAATTATGATAGTTGAATAGAGAGTTGAACCTCAACTCAATTCCCATTTTAAAATATTTTTAACCTAGTATAGGTTTGAGTCAAGCGGAAAAAGTCAGAGAATGTGATGTTAGGAAAACGAACCCTCAAATATGTATTTTAATGTTTTTGTTTCTTTCATGCATGTGTTTCTAACGCATTCATAACATTATTTCTTTGTTGCTTTGTATGTCCCTCCCCCACAGTGTAACCCCCGCTTTCACTATATTTGATGTCATATAACATGTGGAGGAGATGGGGACAAACAAGTCGTTTAAGGATTCAGGTGAACCTGTTGCAACAATGAGAAGTACAAAATGTCATGTCAAAACCAGCTTTACAATGTCGGTGGGGGGGGAGGGGGGTATGATTGGGTGGGGGGGAGGGGGGAGGCTGGGAAGGGAGGTGAAGGGTAAACAAAGGAGGAGGCTGCAATGCTTGGTAAGAAATGTATGCATTATCCTGCCCATGTAATTGTAACCCCTCTGTACAGAATGTTCTCAAATAAAATAAAATTAAATTAAAAAAATATTTTTAACATGGAGACTTGGAGAATAAAATTCAAATAATAAAACATTATTAATCTTTTATCAGAATTTGTGAAATTTAAATCAAACTACTTTGCTTTTGTCAGCCATTGGGCTGTTAGAATATTTCATAATAAGTGGCTTAAAAATAATCAAGAGTACATTATCCATATCCTAGTAGCTTAAACATTTATTATAAAAATGGTTATTCAAAGAAATTCTTTGTCTTATGGGAGTTCATTTTCTGGTTCATTGTAACCTATTTGCTTGGCGTTCACAAGGCAGAGTAATTATATTGGGCTTCTTTTATCAGGATCATTAGGGTCATCACGGAGAGTTTCATTGTAATGTAACCAGACAGGAGAATAGAATTTCAACATATGTATCTGGAAGGAGTTAGAATCATCCAATAAATTTTGCAACTTTGTCTTTAACTCATTTGGATATTATTTCATAGAAGATAGTCACCTAAGGACAAGCTTATAACATGTGAATTATGTGAATGATTCTTCTTAAAAAGGGAATAATCATACTGATGGCAAAGTGAAATATGATTGCTTAGTGGCTCGAATCACATCATAGGTAACCATATAAACGTGGTACAGCAATTCTAAGGCCCTTCTGATGTATTTGAACAATCTCTGATGAGTTAAATGTTTTCAGAAATATTCGTTTGATCCAACAAATATAGATCTCCTTTGATTTTAATTATAGTCCACTATTAGGACTCCCACAGACATCAAAATCAGAGGATGCTAATTTCTCTGATAAAATACATAATAATTTGTTACAATTAATGTAACATGATCACTGTAATATTAATAGCACTATGATTACCAGTATTCACATTATATAATATATTGACATACTTTGGTTACCTCAATTTTTAGAATTTTTATAACTAAATGTAAAATTTTTGCAAATAACTATTTGATGATGTATAGAAAATATGAAAAAGATTTGAGTACATATTTACTACAGATGCAAACAGATTTATCTGGTTATTTCTGATCCTTCACATGTTGGTTGCATTCATGCATGGGGAACATGCAGAGAAGTCACAATGGCAAGCCTGCATTTACTAAAATGTTAATTGCATGAAGTTTATGTTGGGGTAAATAGCAGATTTTATAAATTAAATAGTTTTTGTCCCTTCCTTTGTTCCTAGGTTCCTTCATTCCATCCTTTTCTCCTTCCTTCCTTCTTTTCTTCTTTTCTTCCTCCCTCCTTCCCTCCATCCCTACCTCTCTCTCTCGTACTCTCCTTTCTTTCTTTCCTACTTTCTTTCTTTGTTTCTTTCTTTCTTTACTTTCCTTCTTTCTTTCATTCTTTTTCTTCCATCCTTCCTTTATTTCTTTTACTCAGAATATTTCTTATGGCTATAGAAAAAATATCAGCTGTTGTACTCCAAGGTGTGATGAGTAATTATAAATATACTAGATTAATATTAATTTTAGTAACCTATACTATATCTTAAGACAAATTGTACTAAAACAACTTCACAAAAGTTGCAGGATATGTAACAAATATTGCTTTTCATGATATTTTTATTATGTCAAACAAAAATAAGAATTTAGACATAATATTGTGTGTGTGTGTGTGTTGTTCTTATGATTTTTACTCAAGACCTATAACTGGGCTGGGAAGGTGGCTCAGTGGTAGGGTGCTTGACTTGCATGCATGAGGCCCTGGGTTAGATTCTTCAGAACCACATAAGCAGAAAAAAATAGCCGGAAGTGTGCTGTGGCTCAAGTGGTAGAATGCTAGCCTTGAGCTGAAGAGCTGAGGAACAGCTCCCTGGACCAGAGTTCAGGCCCTACAACCAAAAAAAAAGACCTCTCCCTTAGTTTTTCCGCCCCTCAAGGATATTGCTCTAACATTTGAGCCACAACCCCACTTCTAGCTTTGTGTGTGTATGTGTGTGTGTGTGTGTGTGTGTGTGTGTGTGTTGTGATGTGTGTGTGATTAATTGAGATGTGTCTCACAAACTTTCTTGACAAGGCTGGTCTTTTTTTTATTTTTTATTGTGAACATACTGTACAGAGGGGTATAATTACATGGGCAAGATAATGAGTATATTTCTTATCAAGCATTGTAACCTCCTCCTTTGTTTCCCCTTCTCATCCCTTCCAAGCCTCCCCTCAAACTTAATTCTCCCCCCATCCCCCCACCAAAGTGGTAAATTTCGTTTTCAACATGACAACTTGTACTTCTCAACTTGCAACAGGTCCACCTGTATCCTTATTTAAACGAATTGTTTTTCCCCTTCCCCTCCACAAATTATACTCACATCAAATACAGTGAAAGCAGGGGCTATACAGTGGAGGAGGGACATACAAAGCAACAAAAAAAATCTTATATATGCATTAGAAACAAAAGCATGAAAGAAAAAAAACATTTAAATACATATCTAAGGGTTCATTTTCCTAACATCACCTTATCTGACCTTTTCTGCTTGACTCATACATATACTAGATATTGTTCATAAGGGAAAGCATGGGACCTATGTTTCTTTGGGCTTGGCTAACTTCACTTAATATAATTTTTTCCAATTCTTTCCATTTTCTAACAGTTGGGTAAATGTCATTCTTTCTGATAGAGGCATAGAATTCCATTGTGTATATATACCACATTTTCTTCATCCATTCATCTACTGAGGGGCATCTGGTTGGTTCCATATCTGAGCTATGGTAAATAATGCTGCAATAAATATAGTTGTGCTGGTAGCTTAAGGTGGCTCAGTGTTAGAGCGCTTGCCTTACATGAATGAGGCCCTGGGTTCTATTCCTCAGCACTACATAAGCAAAAAAAATATAGCCGGAAGTGTTGCTGTGGCTCAAGTCATAGATTGCTAGTCTTGAGGCCCAGAGCTCAGGCCCCACGTCCAGAACCAACCCCCCCCCCCAAAAAAAAAAGGAATGGATGAGTACATTTCTTATCAAGCATTTTTGCCTCCTCCTTTGTTTTCCCTTTTCAGCCCTTCCCATCTACCCCAGCAACCTCGCCCCCAACAAAGTTGTAAAGTTTGTTTTTCGACATAACGACTTGTACATCTAATTGTTGCAATGGGTCCACCTGTATTCTTATTTAAACCATTTGTTGTTTCCCTTCTCCTCCACACATTATACCAATACCAAAAACGATGACATTAGGGGTTATACCGTGTGGAAAGGACATGTCTGAGACAAGCAAAAACGGTCATATATGTTGATGTAAGGTGAAATGAACCTCAAAGTAAGTATTCACATTTTTTTTCTTTCTTTTGATTGTTTCTAACATATTTATAAGATAATTTCTTTGTTGCCAAGGCTGGCTTTGAATACCACCTTCCTGAGTAGTGAGGATTACAAGCTTGAGATACCCATATTCAGCACTGATATAACATATTTAACAATAAAATAAATTTATTTTTTATTTTTTTATTTTTTATTGTGAACATACTCTACAGAGGGGTTACAATTACATGGGCAAAATAATGAGTTCATTTCTTATCAAGTATTGTAGCCTCCTCCTTTGTTTCCCCCTCCCATCCCTTCCCATCCTCCCCCTGCCCCCCCACCCAATCCTCCCCGCTACCCCCCATCCCCGCACTAAAGTTGTAAAGTTCGTTTTTCGACATAACGACTTGTACATCTCATTGTTGCAATGGGTCCACTTGTATCCCTATTTAAAATATTTGTTTTTCCCCTTCCCCTCCACAAATTATACCGACATCAAATACAATGAAAGCAGGGATTATACTGTGGGGGAGGGACATACCAAGCAACAAAGAAATAATCGTATAAATGTGCTAGAAACAATCACAAGAAAGAAAAAAAAAACATTTAAATACATATCTTAGGGTTCATTTCCCTAACATCACCTTATCTGACCTTTTCTGCTTGACTCAGATGTATATTAGATATTGCAAATAAGGGACCTATGTTTCTTTGGGCCTGGCTTATTTAAAAATTAAATCCCCCAATAACAAATCTTCAAAGAAACAACTGCCCAATAAATAAGTGGGCTAAAGTCTTAAAGAAAACTTTCTCTGAAAAGGAAAGAAGGATGGCCAATAGACACATGAAGAAATGCTCAACCTCCCTAGCCATAAAAGAAATGCAATGGAGGGGGGTAACAATGCTCAATAGGAAGTGTACTCATTACCATACTCATGTAACTGTAACCCTCTGTATAGTATCTTTACAATAAAAAATTAAAAAACAAACGACATTGAGATACCACCTCACTCCAGTTAGAATGGCTAAAATCAAGAACTCTAAAAACAACAGATGCTGGAGGGGATGTGGACAGAAGGGAACCTTACTGCATTGTTGGTGGGAGTGTAAACTTGTTCAACCACTTTGGAAAGTGGTATGGAAGTTCCTCAAAAAACTCCACATAGAGCACCCCTATGACCCAGCAATCCCACGTTTGGGCATTTACCCAAATGTTTACAAACAAGACCAAACTAAAGTTACCAGCATGACTATGTTTATTGCAGCACTATTTCCTATAGCTAAGATATGGAACCAACCCAGATGCCCATCAATAGATGATCAGTATCAAGAAAATGTGGTATATATGCACAATAGAATTCTACGCCTCCATTAGAAAGAATGACATTCCCCATTTGTTAGAAAATGGAAAGTCTTGGAAAAACTCATAAAATAAGTTTCTTATTCTTTGAAATCTAGACGCTCAATTTAGCAAATTAACATTTAGTTATTTATTTAGTTATTAAACCTGAACCTGCACTGTGAAAAATAGTTTTCATCTTTTATGAAAAATATACATTCGAAAGTTTAAATGACAGAATCTTTGCATAAATTGAAATACGCTAAATTCAAAAGCAACAAAGGGATCGTTAATCAAATATCTGACGTAAGGTAAAAGCAATAGGCTCTGTCAGGGTGAAAGAAGCAAGATTTTTGTTAAGTTAAATATTATCTACTGTGGGCACATGATTTTCTCTTCTTTTAAACCTAAACTTTTTTGACATAAAATATAGATTCATACAGTTTTTGAGAATATAAAAATCTTAGTTACTGCTCATGTATTTTCTGAAGTTTGATTACCAAGACATTTCAGAGAAACACTGGATTTCATGTATTTTATGTAAGCAGTTATTTTTAGAAATTGAATCAATCTCCATATGTGATGAAGCAAGATATTCAATGACTTAAGCAATTATTCCTATAGACTTGAACATAACTTAATTTTGAATGGTATGAAATTCGTATTGTACCTACTCTATGGAATAATTAAGAAATAAATGATCATGATAGTATTTTCATTTTTCCTTCAACTAGAAAGAAAGAACGTCAGTATATATGACAAAAACTTGAATTGAATGTCATAAAATTATGAAAAATTCAAGTCATTATGAGTTAGATGAAATAGTCATTATTGAACGTCACAAAATGAAATCCCTTGAAGCCTCCTTCTCTATTAAATAAAATGTATTTGCACTCAAAATATCTCTTTAGTAATGGTATAATCAAACCACCTTCATGCCAAATAGCTTCTCTGAGTAATTCAAATAAATATTTAGAAGCAGAAGTTATGGCAATGTATAGAAATATTTACCCACCTGAAATCATAAAGGATTGAGATTAATGATTAGCTTTCACTGTTGCCCTTTCAAAGGTAAACCGTTTGAAAGGTGAACCCTTTCAAGTGGGCATAGTTGTAGAGATTTGGTCACTGAGAACTTGTGACCAAAGTGGATTTTAAGATCAAAGTCCTTTCCTCCTCTTCCTTCTTTTTTTCTCTGTCTCCTTCTCCTTCTCCTTTTCCTTCTCTCTCTCCAAATTCCCCTCCTTCTCTTTCTCCCTCTCCCACTCCTATTCTTCTTCTTCTTTACTTCCTGGCTTTCATATTCCATCACATGTTCCTTACATGGGGTACTGTGCCACCAGCAATCCAAAGCAATGAGGATAAGAAACATAAACTGAAATGTATAAAATAAGAAGCCAAGCTTAATATTTCCCCTTTTTAAGATAATTTCATAAAATATTTGTACATAATAATAGGAGACTGTCAAAGCATGCTCTCATTTATTATAAGGGATAAGATTTACTGGAAAAACAATCTGACCAACATCGCCCTAATGAAATGACTGATTAAATTAATATTATACTGGGACAAATCTAGTTTAAAATATCAGATATACTTCAATAAGAGGTGAAAAAATCGCCTCTAGTGTTTCCTATGAATAGACAGCAGAATTCAATCTGTTTTTCAAGGAAATTGACCTGCAAATGGCAGCATTGTCAATTTCATAAATGATGTAAGAAGACTATAGAACAAATTTCAATGCAAACTGCCTAATAAAAAATTTATTTTGTCCCCGGTATACTATGTATGTCTGGTTCCCAAAATGACTTGTATTTCATATTTTTAATTAACTTTAAGTAGTTGTATGGGAGTTGCTGTTTGACCAAGCAGTTTATGAATAGTGTTTAGTGAGGTTTTTTTTCTTTTTTCTATCCTGAGGTTTGAACTCTGGGTCTGGGAGATGTCCCTGAGCTCCTTTGGATGAATGCTAGAATTCTATCACTTGAGGCACAGCAGCAGTTTCAGATTTTTCTGAGATTTAATTGGAGATAAGAATCTAACAGACTTTCCTGCCTGGGCTGGCTTCAAAACTCAATCCTCAGCATCTTGATTATCTAGGGCTACAGGTGTGAGCCACTAGTGCCCGGCTTAATACAATGCACATTTTTTTTCTTGGCTAGTACTTGGGCTTGAACTCTGGGCCTTGGCAATGCCCTTGAGTTCTTTTCCTAATGCTAGTAGTCTACGACTTGTGTCATAGTGCCAATTCCAGCTCATTTTGTTTATGTAGTACTGAGGAATCAAACCCAGGGCTCCACATATGCAAGGCAAGCAGTCTTCCACTAAGCCACATTCCATGGCCAATACAATGCGTCTTGATAATCATTATCCCTCATCCTTTTCAATCCTATCTCATCCCTCAATTTACATAATTTTGAAGAATATTCAGACTCACAATGTCATCTATAGTCACTCAGAGTATACATCACAGATCATATTTTATGGATAGTCTTATTCATGAACATACTTGTTACGCATTATAGAATTCTGTGATTTTAAATTCTAAATTATCACTCAGATTCACCTACTACTATTCTAAAATTTTTCTTAAGGTTAATACAAATGCAATCTGTAATTCTTCAATAAAATACAATGATTCTTAGAATATTAAAGAGTTGGAATAAGAACATCACCTTCAGTTCTAGAACATTTTATAATCACTACCCACTCAAAATACTCCAATATTTATTAGTAGTCACTTATGTCATAATTTCAACCAATCCTCCCCTTGAGCCGCTATTCTTTCATATTCTACCTCTACAGATGTGCCAATTTATAAAAGCTCATATCATTAGAAAATGTTGACTATTTTATCCATTTCTCCCATGTAATTTTACTGTTTCCAAATTTTTCTCATGGATAGAGCATATTGCTTTGTATACATGTGTATAAGGGTATAACATCCTAAATGAGCATTTCAATATTTTATTATATGTTATTTTAAAAGGTTTTGCTATGTATATTTTTGTACATGTGTCTCATTGGACATGTGTTGAAATCTATTTTGCATATAAAATTATGATTCAAAATTATGGTTCATAGAGGCAACTCTATGTGTAATATCTTAAAGATTGCTAGTATGTTTAACAAACTGACCCTATCATTTTAAGTGTCAAGCACTATTGAACAAGGATTCCAATTTCTACTTAATTGTTGTGCAGGGCTATCTTATTGTTTTTATTTCCATTAATGTCTATATGTATGCAATGTCTAGGTATGTTGTGATATTTCCATATGTTCCTTGGTTGTTGTTATATTCCTATAGTGATATGTATTTGGATGTTTTTTTTGGGGGGGGTCCGGTCATGGGGCCTCAACTCTGCGCCTGGGCGCT
This sequence comes from Dipodomys spectabilis, assembly GCF_019054845.1. Classification (NCBI taxonomy): domain Eukaryota; kingdom Metazoa; phylum Chordata; class Mammalia; order Rodentia; family Heteromyidae; genus Dipodomys; species Dipodomys spectabilis. The sequence goes on along the minus strand of NW_024871095.1, from coordinate 1,240,705 downwards.
GTTACTCAGCTCTTCAGCTCAAGGTTAGTGCTCTACCACTTTGAGCCACAGCGCCACTTCTGGCTTTTTTCTTTTTGCTTATGTGGTGCTGAGGAATCGAACCCAGGGCCTCAGGCATGCGAGGCAAGCACTCTATCACTGAGCCAACTTCCCAGCCCTGAAATTTTGATAACTTATTCAGGATCGTTAAAATTTTTCATTGGCATTAATATGCTCTTAATATATTTCTGATTCAAGTCTCTTTAAATAAATGTATATATATACACACTATGTGTATTTATATACAAATACCTATATATACATATATAAAAATATACAGATGTGTACATACATGCATATAGACATATATGTATATTATTATTTTTATTTGTCTGTAAGTTTTGAAAATGATTCTAGTGGAAAACGCATTTACTTCCCGTTCTGCTTTCCAGAAATTCAGAATCTGGGTTGTTGTTTTTTCCTTTATCTTCTAATTAGGAATCTTTCTATTTTTCTGATGGTTCTTACCTAATCATGTCTCTTTTGAACTACACCTGAGACTTTTAAGTACCCATTTGAGTATACTTCCCCCATCTGATAATTATTCAAATTTGTGTTCCTTGGGTAATGAAAGGCGATTATTTATTTTTGTTCTTCCTTATCTCAATCACAAGATCCGGATAATGATTTTTGATATTGTATACAGTGCTCTAGAGGGATTAAACACATTTATAGAAAAAGATAATCTCACAATACATGGATAATGTTTATTTATAAAAAATTGTAATAATTTCCTACAGGAAATGTTGTCTATTTCTTTAGTTCTTGTTTAGGGTTTGTTAAATTCTGGTGTGCTATAGTCAATTATTATAAAGTTATACAAGGATGGTAAGAAACAAACATCTTAATATCATATTCTAATATTAGCTTAGTTCTGCCTGTGTTATATGTATAAGGCAGTATTTGAGTTTTGCCTCAATTTCACATGCTATATTCTCCCAGTATATAAGTTGAAAGAAGACTCTCTCTGGAAATATGCTATTTTATAGCTAAAGAAAAACAAGTCAGCTGTTAGACACAGACAATGAGATAGAAATCTTCCCCTAGAAATAGTCTTTCACCACTTCTGATTCACTTTTGTAAGCTGAAGTAAGACGCATGACCCATCTTGACATTGCAGAGTAGAGGTAAATCTCACCTACAGGAAGCTGGTGCAGGACATAGAGTAATATGCCAAGATATGCAACATTTCAGATAAAGAGGGAAAAAAGTGAACTACAATATAATCTATCATACTTGCCATCACAGTCTCTGCAGGAAGGAAGCTATTATGTACCTTTGTTTCTAAAACTACTTCAAATCATGTCTTTTGTGCTAGGATGTTACAGGAATTAGAGAACATTTTGATTCTGAGACAGCATAAAATCTCAAATAAAGCTGGAGTAATCATTTCAATACTACCTTTTGTTCTCCAAGAAAAGAAACCATTTTGTAGACTATACTTTTTTACCAAGTATCTTTTTTTCCAGAAATGGATTATGTTAATATATGTGACTATCCACTAGAATAAATGTCTTCATTTATCTTCATCTTGTGCAGATAGCAAGGCAATTGGATGTAAGTGGGAGTTCATCAGTAGCACTTTTTAAAACTGTAAAAAATGTGGACAGGGAGCCAATATGCATATTTTTCCACCATCACCAATCACATCCTCTTTCTTCCTTCCTAGGAAACACACCCAATCAATAAAAAGTCTTAGATATTTGGTTCTTGACCTTGAAAGTGGAAGCAGCATATTATGGATGTCGGAGATCACAGTTAATAGTGTTTTCCATAATGATGTCACATGCAACAGCCCTATTAGTCCTGCAGGTCTTAACACTACATCCTTAATAATGTGATAAGAATACCAGCCTTACTGGATTTAGTATTGTTTTCCACTTCCTTTTCTACTACCTCCCCTAAATTATAATACTTATTAACAGAATGAAAAAGTAATGCCATCTTAAGAAAGTTCCATTGCACAAGGCATTATGCCAAAAAACGAACTTTACAACTTTGGTGACGAGATGGGAGGATCGGTGGGCAAGGATGGTAATGGGAAACAAAGGAGGTAGCAACAATGCTTGAAAAGAAATGTACTCATTACCTTGCTCATATAACTGTAACCCATCTGTGCTATATTTTCACACACAAAAAAACTTATGAATATAAAAAGAAAGTCATTTAGGGCTCTGGGAATTTGGCTTCATGGAACAGTTATTGCTTAGCATGCATGAAACCCTGGGTTCAATTCCTCCATACCACATAAATAGAAAAGGTAACACTGGAAGTGGTGCTTTGCCTCAAATGGCAGAGTGCTGGCATTGATGTAAAATAAAAAGAAGCTCAGGAACAGTTCCCTGGCCCTGAGTTCAAGCCCCAGGATGGGCAAAAGAGTCATTTAGTGAGTAAATGCAAAATAAAGAACCCATATTTGGAATATATAATTGTTCCTTCCAAATGATATCTAACAATAGCCCTTAATTCATGTACTTTACCTATATTAGAATTCTGTGTTGAACAAAAAAATGTTTTCATAATAGGTCATGGTAATTAATGCCAGTAGTGTGCTTAGATATTTGGTGAAGATTAATCCTGGAAATTCAAAGATTCCAGGCTTTTGAGTGGTAACTGCTAATCACAATAAGAAGGGTAGTGTATATGTGAGATTTGGAAAAGTTTTTGGTAAATCAGGGCACCAAAAAGGCAGAAGTTAATTAATAGTTTTGACAGAGGAGAAGGAATAACTCCAGATGGAAGGAATAAATGATAGTAATAACTAAGTTACACCACAAACTGTTCTAGGGAAACATTTATGGTTATTGAAGAACTAGTTATCAACTAGGCTTATTCCTCAGTGCCTTTAGCATTCTAATCACTTAGACTAGTTCTTAATCTTTGTGTGATAAGTTGTATATCCTTCTATGCTGTTCTTTCACACCTGATCTCCTTTGCTTTCTAAAAATCTATGTCTTTCTCTATTTCTCTATGAACAATTTCTGATACTAAGTCCAAAAAAGCAGACAGCAGAAGATGCTAAGAGTCCCATACCTCATGAGTCATTAATGTAACAACATGGAAATTGCTACCTCAATTTTTCTAAAAAGCTGCAATGTCACATCATTTGATTCAAATTTCCATTCTTTGTCTACATAGTATCATTTAGTGCACATAAATGCAAATATGAGCCATGTGCTGGTGGCTGATTTCTATAATACTAGCTACTCAGGAGGTTGAGACCAGAGGATTGTGGTTCAAAGCAAACCTGGTCAGGAAAATCCATGAGACATTTATCTTCAATTAGACACCAGAAACCCAGAAGTGGTGTTGTAGCTAGTGGTAGAGCACTAAATTTGAGCTGAAGAGCTGAGGGACAGTGCCCAAGATGGGAGTTCAAGCCCCCCTACCAACAGAAAATGTGTAAATATGACTTTGTTTCCCCCAAAGGAACGACAAAGTCAATAGTAATCTTCACAAGCACAGAAAATAATTCCAAAATGATTCAATGTACCTACTCTTGCTGAGTTAAGTTATGGCTTCTTTTCTAGACATATTCCCTTCTCTATGATTATCTAATGCACATACTTAGATAGCAATTTAAAACTGAGAGTATAGAAGCAAGATGTACAGTGATGATATTGTCCTATCAGAAATTCAAGTTAGTAATGAAAATTTCTTCTTAAGACCATACACAAAAAATACCATGATATAGTGTAATAGAACTCACTATTGAACATATGAGCTTTAAGAGCTTTCTAATTGATCCATTATTTATTGTTACCAACATTAGAAAAAAATGTATAATGTAGTAATAAAATAGAAGTCCTTTGAATGACTACTTAAATTCCTTGTTTTTTTAAAGACACTGTTTTCATCTTAAAAAATAAGGCTGTTTATTGTCTTCATGTGATTTTGATGATTAAGTGCTTAATGAGAAATCAAAATGCATTATAGTTCTTTGTTATCAGTTCTCACTTTTTCTTCTTGGAGAACATAATGATCAAAACAATAGTTCAGAATCAGCAAGCAATAGGTCAGAATCATACTTCCAGTGCAAGTGAATCACCAGTAAGTAATCCTAAATACCATTTTCCACAAAGTTTTGTGACAGATACAATCGGCCTTCCTTCTCTAGCTGCTTTCGTAGACTGGGCCTATTCCTTCATTATACAGGAAAAGTGTGATTCAACTGATTGAAGTCAGATATGTTACTAGAAGTATCAAGGATTTAGATTCTTGTCTGTATATTGGTAAATCTATGTCTCTTTATATAGGCTACCAAAAATGTATTTACTAATTTCAAGTAAATACATGAATTCTCTTTCCATCATTTTTAAAAAATAAAATTCTGCTTGCTCTATAAATTGATCAGAGGCATGGATTTTGTGGCTAGGTAGGACCTTGTACATCTCTCTGTTCCTCTCTCTCTTTCATGGTTCTCATAGATAATATGATTGCTCCATAATTATCCTAATTTATTTTGCTTTTATATTTTTGGTTTCATCATTTCACTTTCTGCTCTGCCATTTCCCAAATCATTTATGTAGAAGGCATTATTTCATATTTTCTCATTCCTAGAATAAGCTGCACATGAAGACACCACTGATCCTCATTTTCAGTCTGTACCATTGAATATGGAGGAACATTTTTCCTCTGCTCTCCATCAACTCCCTACTCTCGTTAGAATAATTTAGAATAGTAAAAATGGAAAAAGAGAAAATAAATCATGGTGAAAAAAGATGCAGAAAATTCACCGGATATTTCTGAGCAGTTCACCCAACATGAACTATTAGGGAAATACATGGACACCTCATTTTCACTGGCAATCAAAGTCTCTGGTTAGGCAATTCTGATAAAGATGAGGAACAAGAGGAAAAAATGAGAAATGATATCAATTTCAATAAAATAAATAGAGAAGGATCCAAGCAAATTTCTTCTTTGTGCTGCTGAAAACAATCGGCTTACTACACTGCGGAGACTACTTTCCAAAAGGGCCACTCATGTGATTATTAGGGATGACGATGAGTATATGCCTCTTCATCAAGAAGTCTACAGTGGACACTTAGACATTGTCCTTGAGTTGGTGGCTCAAGCGGCACATACAATAACTGTAGATGGATGGACACATCTGCACAGTGCTTATAAATGAAATAATAACAGAGTGGCTTCTTTCTTACTTCATCATGATGCAGATTCCAATGCCCAATCTAAAGGCCTCTTGACCCCCTTGAATATTGCTGCTGGAAATTAAGATAGCAAAAATTCATTTGATCTCTTTCTGTTGAAACATTACATAAAACCATGTCTGAAGAACAATTGGGAAGAAACTGCATTTGATATTGCTAAAAGGATAAGTATGTATCACTACCTCTTTGAAGTTGTGGAAGACTGTACAAATTTTTCTACTAAGTCCTAATGATTCAATTACTTTTCTTAAATTTCAATAATGCCATTCCATCCTTTGTGTCCATACAAAATATTTTCACAATCCAAATAACAGCAATAACTTACTGTAAAAATTCATGGATTCTGTGGATTTCTTTCAAGTGAATTGCCTGCCTTTGATGTCCAAATGTATTCAAGAGTTTTTGTATACATCTATAATGATTTCTTCAGAGTTTGTGACTTTTTAATCAGAAATAATATTAACTTATCTATTAAAATTAATACAGAAACTAAAGATATTTCTCGTGCTTGTCGGAAAAAGTATATTTTAAAATATTCTATAGTCTATGTTTGTATAGTGTCCATAATCTATTTTATTCTCTCCTAGATATAATACTTTGAATTATACGCTACTTTATAAGATATAGCTTCATTAATGAATCCTTTCAGATTTCATTCAATATAGAAATAGTTTAAGATTCCTTTGTTTCCTAGGTCCTTATAGTATTATATTTCTTTGGGATAGAACGAAAATGTTGTCTAATTTCAGAAGTTTTATAAAGGTTATGTTATGTAAAGGCCTTTCTTTTTTTTGGGGGGGTGGTTCCGGTCATGGGCCTGAACTCTGGGCTTGGGCGCTGTCCCTCAGCTCTTAAGCTCAAGGCTAGCATTCTAGCACTTGAGCCACAGTGCCAATTCCGGCTTTTTTCTTTTTGCTTATGTGGTGCTGAGGAATCGAACTCAGGGCCCCAGGCATGCAAGGCAAGCACTCTACCACTGAGCCACCTTCCCAGCCCCATATAAAGGCCTTTCTAAGGTGAAGATTTAATACACTGATGTCAAACTAACTTTTAATTATATGAATTACGTGTATTTTTACACTTGTAATTTTGTAATCAATTTTTAATGTTTTTCATTTCTTGCATCTCAAGAATGAAAAATTTGGAATACTTCACAAATTTTCATATCATCCTTGTGCAAGTGCCATGTTAATTTCTGTATTCTTGTAATTTGGGTATACATGCTACTGAAGCATGTAGTATCCTCTAAATTAAATAGTTAATGTTGCAATCTTTATACAGGCTTATATCCTTGGGTGCCTATTTGTTACAAGGAAACCTTATTGTTTCTAACAGTGCTATTGATCTTATTTCCCTAAATTTCTGTGAATAGTGGAAAGATTATATTGTTCAGTCCATTGCTCACATTTGCAATTATTTTGTCAATTACTATTTTATTTTCCATTTTGGATTTGATTGTACTTTCAAGTATCTATAGCTAGGTCCAAAGGTGATGGCTGTTTCAAGTAGTAATTTATCCAACTGAGTTAGCTCTGTGGAGCTAATGGATTCAAAGTAAGCCTTGCTTAAGAGCTACTTCTAAACTTCTGCAGTTGAAAATTTCCCAAATGAGGTCTTACTTTTCCCAAATGAGATCCTAGGATCCCAGGACCCAGTTATCTGCATCATCAGATAACATGGGCAAGACGTCTCACCTAGGCCCATCCAACATGCCAACAGAAACTAATTGAAGACCCATATCATTTTTCGTTTCCTATATTTCAGGTCCCCAATTCCTTGAGATGCAGGAATTATCAGTAAGCAATTGTGAAATGCAAAGCAACTTAAAATGAAGGAGGAGATCACAAAATCTGAGAGACATTTCTGTAAATCAAACTTTCAGTTTACAGATGACCAATCCATATGAGTGAACAAGATCACAAAATGTCATAAGATTATTTTTAAAACCCCTCCTCTAATGAGTAATGAAATATTTCAGTCCAGCATAAGTGGTCCAAAAAAGAGTTCCTGGAATGATAGATCCATAATTGTTCTACCAATTTTTGGAAAACTTGACTAAGAGTTCAAATGTAATTTAGAAAAACATTAAATGAGAAGATCCTTAGTGCTTCAAAACATTGGTACTTCAGTTAAACTTGGTTCTGTGATATAAAAATGTTGTCACTCTCAAACCAATAATAACCTACATTTAATCTCCTGAAAGTGTTTTTCTTTTCAAATAAACGTTTTAAAATCATATTCACCAAAATAACTTTTGACAAGTAGATGACACTTAGTGACATTACAAGTTTTCAAGTGTAGGGCGCAAGCTACATTAAAGTTGGTTTATTTACCCAGCACCAATGACAAACAGGTTCAACCATTCATTAAAGTGTAGAAATAGTACCACCCACTATTTGTGTTGTTCAGTAGGTACCTTCCAAAAATGTGTTCAATAGATCAGCCTCCCATATTTCAAACCCAAAGGTTAGCTAATGAAGTAAATTTCAACACAATAGTTGTTGGGTCTTTATCCATCTCACGAAAGACAGACGGGGTCCAAGGAAAGTTTAGTGCGCCCGTTAGCCCGTTCCCAAGCCTCCATTAGCCCGGGAGAAAATCAGACGCAGCAGGGAGTCAAGTCAAGCAGTAAACTCGTTTATTAACACAGAGCAAGCCCTTTTTAAAGCAAAAAAGAGCACGTGGCATGGGAGTGGAGGAAGAGGAACCAATCACTGTAAAGGTCACACCCTATCATGCACCTAAACTTCCAAGGGATGGTTATGCACTGAACGTAAAGCAAATCGGGCTCTGCCCACTCAACTCCCTCTCAGAGCCATGTTTGCTGCCCATGTACTCCACAAATAGTGACAATAGTCCCAAATAGTTGCCTTATCATATGTTGTTTTATGTTTTCTCTATCTGTCTAAAATAGTAAGAAATATGATTTTAAGTCTTGAATATGAGTACTCATCAGAGATGTGACAAACATAAAATCTGTCTCCTATTTCTATCATATTCCTCTATAATAGTCAATCTTATTTTTCTTCTTTTTCCAAAACCTACAAGTAGTAGAAAATATTATCTCAGGTAAAATAAAATAATCACACACCATTGTACAAAGCCATTTATAAAAATTGATAATTAGTAATACATTCTAAGCCATTTTTAAACTTTCTTTTTGACTAAAGATCAATCTTCCAAATAGATGAGAATACAATTATGTCTAGGTGCTTCGCATCTCCATTCTTGCAAATTGTTAGTGCAGATGAGTGAATTATGGAAATATAAGCTGACATCAGTTCAAGTATATGCAGGATTGAAACTCCATGGAATGTATATAAACCTTTCAAAGTATTATCAGACATTTTAACAGAATGAGTATCAGAGAGGAAGTTGAAACCAGAGAGGAATAATAGTAAAGATGAAAAATTGAACAAAGGGTAAGTACAGCTAGAATACTCAATGTACACATGTGATAAAGGAAGTGATAAATTGGAAATAAATCTTGGAGAAGGGGTTAGTTGAGAATGATAGAAGGAGTGACTGTGATCCAGGAGTATTGGATATTTAGATGACTATATTTAATTGTAACACTCTTGCACAACCTTATGAAATTCAGTTAATAAACACAACAAAAAATCAAAAACACACAAAAATCACAACCAAAGAGCAATCTCTAGAGAGTATGAATATGACCGCTCAAAATTTTAAGCAGTTAATGAAGTTATTTTCATGTCTTGGGAAAAGCAATAAAGCTGTTCAAAGAGGGCAGTTTGGGGTAAGGAAGAATTTTGAACAGGTTTAAATAGATTGTCTAAGGTTATAAATCACCTACATCAGCTGCAAATATTATCTTTCTTCTGCTAATTTTCTTTGGATGAACTGGATACTCCAGCCTTCAGCCACACTTGATAGCTTGAGAATATAGAATGGATAAAACAAGATCAAGAACCCATTGCTCCGCTGGAGAGAAAACAATCCTCTATGTTTTCTTTCATCTCTCTTCACTGCTTTTTCTTCATACTTTTAAGTCGATTTTGAATTATATTTTTCCTTCTTTGTTCTGGCAAAGTAATTAGTCAAAGTAATTCATTAAATATTATTTACCATTTTTTATGATGCTGTTGAATTGGGCAAGCGAGTCCATTAAACTTCCCTCTTGCATTTGGTTGCCATGAAACAACATCTATGTTAATATGGAAAAATCTAATGTAAAGCTTTCTCTCCAGAAAACCAGTCGAAGAATCTGTGATCACAAATATGTGGCTATATATTTTCCTTTTTTCTGTTACCTTGAATGTCTTCTTGTGTCTAAAGTGTCCAGGAAAATAAGTACTCCATCACTTTTTGGTTTAATCAATTCTAACCTCAAAGATATATTTTGCTAACAAGATGCTTAGACGAATTAAAAACTACACCGTTTTTATCTTCCCTTTTAAGACTCTCCTTAGATACCATATCAGGAACAGTGAAGTTATTCCTTGCAAAATTATTTCAATAGATTATTTTTCTCTTGGGCTTGCAGTTGCTCAACAAGATGTATGAAGGACAATAGAGTTAAATTACCCATACCTTGAAAGATAGTGTCTGTTACAAAAGGACAATGCTTCTATGTCCTACTTCTATGTGCTCCTCTTAACTCTTGCTTGATTTCCAATTTATCATGGCTCCCTGGCTTTATGTCTAGTGAATCTGAAGGACTACGCAGCCTCAGTCACTGCTACATCTTCACGGTTTCTCTTTTAAAACTCTCTTAAGTTGCCTCATTTGGATGTGGAATTTATTTTCATGTCTTCATTCAATCAGTTCTGCAGTGTAGCGAACCAAATAAGCTCTGTCACTTAAGGTAGAAAAATTATTAAGACAATCTGTATCAAAAAGTTTGGGCCTCCCTCCACTGCTGAAGCCAACATGCTTACCTAGGGCTTCTAAGAACAGTTTTCTAACCTTTTATATTTTCAATTCTTTTCTAATCCCAAAACTTTTTGACTTATGTAATTTGTCTTCACTATCTCATGATAATAAGGATATTATATTTTTGAGCCACTTAGAAATGTGAAATCATTGGTTTGAAGTATCCAATCAGATTCTTTTTTCTGTGTTTAACTGCTTAACGTGTGAAGACATTGTGGAAAGCGTTACGAAGAGAAAAGTGTAACCCAATACCTTCTTTCATTGTGGAGGGCACTTTCTCCCTAAATATTTTGACCCAAATTTTCATTTTCAGAGAATTACTGTTTGATAATTAAAGGTTAATTCACAAATTTTGATATCTTATGTTTTTATGAATTTTGTATTTAAATTCCACTACAACCTTGTTTCATACAGTGAGAGTATATTTCCAGGGTAAGGACAATTCTCAAGGGAACCTACAGGATTTACAGCAAGATTTCTGAGGTTTGTTTGTTCAGTGTGAAAAAGCCATCTTCACCCACATTGCTTCCTCTCTACTAAGTCTCCATGGACTTCTTTGCATGAAAGCCTATTTTCCCAGGCAATTTAAAATTTTCTTAATGGGGTATGTTGTTTAAAATTTTGAACAATTAAAATTTAAACTCTTTTGAAATTCCTTCATCAGAACCACGAATTCACCAATCCTAATTCCATCTTTAACATCAAAAATTTAACATCTTGTTTTCATGATATAGTGTCCATGCAACTATTATTTTTCAGCGTCTTTGTTATGCATATATATGACCATATAAGTTGATGCTGAGCAAAATGAAATCCAAGATAAAAATCCAAGAGATTTTTATTTGCAGTTGTTGTTTTTAATGTCCTATGTGATTTCTATTTTCTATGGGTTTTTTTTCCCTATGGTTTATCCCTGCTGTATTGGATTTTGTTACCCTCTGTATTGTGTATTCATTTACCTTAATTAGAGGAGGGAAGAGGAACACAAATCAGTTTTTTTCCCTATGGTTTATCCCTGCTGTATTTGATTTTGTTACAATGTGTATTGTGTATTCATTTCCCTTAATTAGAGGAATAAAGGACAAAGAGCAAACCAATGCGATAGCAATACTCACAAGACAATATGTTGGAAATGTACATTACAACTTGTGAGGGTAAAGGGGTGAAGGAAAACTGTGAGAAAAATGAGGGAGGGGTAACAAGTTTGAAAAGTTATGTATTCAGTACTTACAATTACTGTAACCCTACTGTACATCACTTTGATAATAAAACTATAAAATAAGCTGTATAAAATATAATTTCACTGTATTGGTACAGTAAATATTATTGTTTATGAAGTAACTTTTAAAAAACAATGCCATTTGGCATCTAATTTGAATTAATTACCCCTTTTCTATGAGAGAGGCTTCAACTTGAAAGTTATCCAACTAGACAATATTTTCACAATATACTTGCCAATATTTGGTAATATGAATAACTTTAGTACTTTTTCATACTAAAACTGAAAACAGTACAATTTTAAGGAAACCCATAAATTTCATGAGTAAATAAGTTGTTTTTTGTTTGTTTTTTTAATTTTAATTTTTTGTGAACATACTGTACAGAGAGGTTACAATTACATGGGCAAGATAATGAGTACATTTTTTATCAAGCATTGCAGCCTCCTCCTTTGTTTACCCTTCACACCCCTTTCCAGCCTCCCCTCGCACCTCCAACCAATCCTCCCCCCCCACCCGGCCCCCCGCACCAAAGTTGTAAAGTTCGTTTTTGACATGACAACTTGTACTTCTCATTGTTGCAACAGGTCCACCTGTATCCTTATTTAAACGACTTGTTTTTCCCAATCTCCTCCACAAATTATACCGACATCAAATATAGTGAAAGCAGGGGTTATACTGTGGGGGAGAGACATACAAATCAACAAAGAAATAATCTTATTAATGTGTTACAAACAAATGCATGAAAGAAAAAAAACATTAAAATACATATCTAAGGGTTCATTTTCCTCATGTCACATTATCCGAACTTTTCTGCTTGACTCATACATATACTAGATATTGCAAATAAGGGAAACCGTGGGACCTATGTTTCTTTGGGCTTGACTTACTTCACTTAATATAATTTCTTCCAATTCTTTACATTTCCTAACAAATGGAGCAATGTCATTCTTTCTGATGAGGCATAGAATTCCATTGTGTATATATACCAAATTTTCTTGATCCATTCATCTACTGATGGGCATCTGGGTTGGTTCCATATCTTAGCTATAGTAAATAATGCTGCAATAAACATAGCTGTGCTGGTAGCTTTAGTGTGGTCTTGTTTGTAAACATTTGGGTAAATGCCCAAAAGTGGGATTGCTGAGACATAGGGGAGCTCTATGTGAAGACTTTTGAGGAACCGCCATACTGCTTTCCAAAGTGGTTGAACAACTTTACATTCCCACCAACAATGAAGTAAGTTTCCCTTCTGTCCACATCCCCTCCAGCATCTGTTGTTGTTAGAGTTCTTGATTGTTTCCATTTTAACTGGAGTGAGGTGGCATCTCAATGTTGTTTTGATTTGCATTTCTTTTATGGCTAGGGAGGTTGAGTATTTCTTTTTTTAATGTAATTTTATATTTTTTTGTGAACACCCTGTACAGAGGGGTTACAATTACATGGGCAGGATAATGCGTACATTTCTTATCAAGCATTGCAGCCTCCCCCTTTGTTTACCCTTCACATCCCTTCCCAGCCTTCCCCCCACCCCCCACCCAATCCTCCCGGCCTCCCCCCCCCCCCCCGCATCAACGTTGTAAAGTTCGTTTTTGACAGGACAACTTGTACTTCTTATTGTTGCAACAGGTGCAACTGTACCCTTAAACGACTTGTTTTTCCCCATCTCCTCTACAAGTTATACTGCCATCAAATATAGTGAAAGAAGAGGTTATACTGTGGGGGAGGGACATACAAAGCAACAAAGAGATAATCTTATAAATGCGTGAGAAACAAACTCATGAAAGAAAAAAACATTAAAATACGTATCTAAGGGTTCATATTCCTAACATCACATTATCTGACATTTTCGGATTGACTCATACATATTCTAGATATTGCAAATAAGGGAAACCATGGGAACTATTTTTCACTGGGCCTGGCTTACATCACTTAATATAATTTTTTCTAAGTTTTTCAATTTCCTAACAAATGGGGCAATGTCATTCTTTCTGATGGAGGCATAGAATTCCATTGTGTATATATACCACATTTTCTTGATCCATTCATCTACTGAGGGGCATCTGGGCTGGTTCTATATCTGAGCTATGGTAAATAATGCTACAATAAACTTAGCTGTGCTGGTAGCTTTAGTGTGGTCTTGTTTGTAAACATTTGGGTAAATGCCCAAAAGTGGGATTGCTGAGTCATAGGGGAGCTCTATGTGAAGTCTTTTGAGGAACCTCCATACTGCTTTCCAAAGTGGTTGAACAAGTTTACATTCCCACCAACAATGAAGTAAGTTTCCCTTCTGTCCACATCCCCTCCAGCATCTGTTGTTTTTGCCATTCTAACTGGAGTGAGGTGGTATCTCAATGTTGTTTTGATTTGCACTTCTTTTATGGCTAGGGATGTTGAGCAATTCTTCATGTGTCTATTGCTCATCCTTCTTTCTTCTTCAGAGAAGTTTCTCTTTATGTCTTTAGCCCACTTATTTATTGGGCAGTTGTTTCTTTGAGGTTTTGTTGTTGGGGGATTTAATGTTTTGAGTTCCAACTATATTTTAGATATGAGACCCTTGTCCGTTGTATGGCTAGTGGAGATATTCTCCCAATCAGTGGGCTTTCTATTGATCTTGCTAGCTATGTCCTTTGCTATGCAGAAACTCTGCACTTTCATGCATTCCCATTTGTCCAACCTTTCTTTGATTTGTTGTGTTTCCGGGTTTCTATTCAGAAAATTTCGGCCTGCGCCAAGGAGACCAAGGGTTTCTCCTATTCCATCCTGTAAGGTTTTCAGATTGTCTGCTTTGACTCCGAGGTCTTTGATCCATTTGGAGTTGATTCTGCTGGAAAGTGATATATAAGGATTTATCTTTAGTTTTCTACAATAGTTAACCAATTTTGCCAGCACCATTTACTGAAGAGGCTTTCTTCCATTCCAATTTTTTAGCTCCCTTATCGAAGATTAGATGGCTATAGGTCTGTATGTTCATGTCTGGGTTTTCAATTCTATTCCATTGGTCTGAGGTCTTTTCTTATGCCAGTACCAAATCTTTTTGATTACTATGGCTTTATAGTAGAGATTGAAATTTGGTATTGATATTCCTCCAGCAGTGTTCTTTCCATTGAGGAGCATTTTTGCTATTCAAAAGAAGCTCCACATGTCCTCAGGAGGTCGTCCTAACTTGCCTCTTAAGGAAGCCCCAATGACTACTTTTGAATAGGTGTCAGCTGGCCTCCTGGGGAAGCCACAGATGACCTCTGGAGAAAGTCCAAGACCACCACTGAAGAAGGCCCAACATGACCTCCAGTGTAGGTCTCAAGGAAGTTGCAGATACACTCTTGATGAAGTTCCAGATGGCTTCCTAAGGAAGCAGTACATGACCTCTTAAGGAGGTTCCAGATAGCTTCCCAAGGAAGTCACTCATGACCTCTCAAAGAGTTCTCAGATGGCTTCCCAAGAAAGCCACAAATGACCTCTAGAAGGGGTCCCAAAAACAGGCTGGCAAGCTTGCCCAGACGCACCCCTAGAGGTACCTATATGACTTTTGTCTATGTTGCTCCTCTGGAGACAAACACTCGAGGCCTTGAAGGCTGACACTCTCACCTATAGGGATTTTCCCCTCAGGCCAAGGCCTGATGCCATCCAAGCGGATTAATCTTCATGGGGTCTCCAAAAATTCGGACCTCTAATGTTCAAGAGAATCGATCGAGACACATTTAATATAATAAATGTTCTCCAAACCACCGAACCCCAAAATTATGATATCCAAAGCTCCAAATATCAAAGGGCAAGCCTTTTTTTCCCCTTTCCTTTGTCTCTCCTTCGCTAAAGACCTATACTTCATTGAAGTCTTTCCCTTTATCCCTTCTACCAGTTCCTTCTCTTCAGGCCTCTCTACTCTCCACAGGCCTGAACTGCTTTGCCTGGGTCGTCAGTTGCCATCCTTCACCTCCTGCTCTCCCTCAAATTCTTCTCCTCCCAGGTCTTTCCACTTCTGTTACCACACCACTTCCTTCCTTCCAGGACTTTTCAATTTTAATCTCCCCTTCCATTGCTGTGAACAAGCAGCATATATAAAGTTTGTACCCCTTCTCCACTCCAACTGCTAACAGTTTTCAACTATCACATCCCAAGCTCCCCACAGCCCAATCACTTCTTAACAGCTCAACTCTTGGTGATTAATGTACCAGCCCCTCCCACAGAATGCCCTGCCCTCTCCAGCTGGCCAGGAGATGGGGCCATACTGATTATTGGACCCCTATATATTATCAGTGCCCTGCTGATTATTACAGTATCCTCCTTGTGAACTAGTTGCAATTGAAATTGGAAATTTGATTGTGATATTGCAAACTCATTGTGACATCACAAACCCATTTTGACATCATCATCAGCACGACATCACAAACCCTTTGTGACAATATTTTCATTGTAACATCATGATTCCTTTGTGACATCTCAAATCTATTATGACCTCTTAGCTCCTTTGAAAAATCACACACCCTTTTCAGCATTACAGTACCTTTGTGTACCTATATCCTTGTTGATAAATAATGACAATTGAGATCAGACATGCCCTTATAACATCAAAAAGTGTTTGTGACATCCTCAACAGTGTGACATCACATTTTCATTATGAGAGCATCAGCTCATTATGACATCACCAAACTCAATAACATAATCGCATTATGACAACAATTGTCATTGTGACGTCGTAGACATATTATGAATGTCTATTCTGTGATTTCATTGTATTTCAAATATGGCGTGAGAGTTGATATCAGAAACACATTTTTGTGCCTATATAACCATTTTGACATCATAATCACTTTGTGACATCACAGAGCCATTGTGATATATCTAATACCATGTGACATCACAAACCTCTCCTATCCTCATAACTTCTGTGACATGCTGACATTGTGATATCTTATGACTTTTTGCCCTCAGAATTTGTTCCCAACCTCATATTTCATGTATGACATGAGACATCAGAAATTCACTGTGACATCATGACCATTGTGACATCACACTGAGAGATGTCATGAACATCGTGTCACATTGTGACATTACAAAAAGTTTTGATGTCAAAATTAGTTGGTGATTCCATACAGGTAAGGGGTCACAGTAGGTCTATAATGTCACAATTGGTTGGTGATATCCAAATGGCATAAAGGTTCTCAGTTATTCTGTAATCACAGAGAATTTGAGTTCACAATGGACTGTGGTATCTCCAAAGTCATGTGTTGTCACAAATGTGATGAAGTCCTAGGAGGATTGTGATGTCATAATGTGACACAATGGTCATGATGTCTGTCAGTATGATGTCACAATGGTCATGATGTCACAGGGGATTTCTAATACCACATATCATAACTGAATTATTATGTTTGAAAACAGATTACGAGCTCATAAAGGTACTAAGACATCACAATTGCAGCACGTCATAAGACTTATGAGGACAGGGAATGTTTGTGATGTCACAGTTTGTTAGTGATATATCCATGGCACTGTGATGTCACAAAGTGATTGTGATGCCATATATTTATGAAATCAAAATGATTTTCAGATATCAACCCACATGCCACTTTTAAAATAGAATGAAATAAGAGCATAAGCATTTACAATGTGTCTATTACCTCACAATGACAATATAATATCGTAAATCTATGAGGTCATTGTAAATTGGTGATGTTGCAAGGAGGTGATGGTGTCATAATGAATATGTGTTGTCACACTGGTGATGGGGTCACAAAGTGTTTGTGATATTACAATGGCATATATGAATTCACTTGTCATGTGTTCAAATTGAGGATATGGGTACACAAAGGGACTGTAATGTCACAAATGCCATATGTGTTTTCAAAAGTATTTAAGGGTCATGATAGCTTTATGATTCACAGTTGTGATGAGGTCACAATGTGTTTTTGATGCTATAATGTTTTTGTAATACCTCAAACACATGTCCGATTTGAATTGCTAGTATTTCACAATCTGCCTACAAGTTCACAGAAGGATCTTGAGGTCCTAAGGGACATAAATTTTTTTTTTAATGTTATGAGGTCATATTAGGTTTTTGAAACAGTGGGACAGTGATATCACCATGGCAATGTCAACTCACTACATCATGTCAGAATATAATTTTGGTGTCACAGTTGATGATGCCACATTAATGATGAAGCCACAAAAGTTTGGTGGTGTCACAATGTGCTGGCCATGTCACAATGAAATGATGGTTCTCAACTGTCTTTAAATTACAATGAATTCATGAGTTCACAAAGGGACTGTGGTTTCTCCAAAAGTATGTGCTGTTACATATTGAAATCCTAAAAGGTTTGTGATGTCAGAATTTGACACAATGGTTATGACATCTGGCAATGTGATGACAGCATGGTCATGATGTGACTGGGAATTTGTGATATCAAATGTCATATGTGAAATCTAATGAGGTGGCCAACAGATTATGAGGAAAAAAAGGCATGTCACAAAAGTTATGATGACAGGACAGGTTTGTGATGTCACGCTGTGTTAGTGATATCACAATGAAAATGTGATGTGCAAAGGGATTGTGATGTCACAATGGTTATGAGTTTATGGTTTGTTTATGATATCCACCTATATGCCACATTTGAAGAAGAATGAAATCACAGAAAAGGCATTCATAATGTATAGATGATATCACAATGACAATGTGAAATTATAATTTTATCATATTTTATTTTTGTGATTTCACAATGAGCAGATGGTATCACAACGACAATGTGATGTCACAGTTGTGATGACCTCAAACTTTTTAATGTTAAAATGTCATGTCTGTTCTCAATTGTCAATATTTCACAGTGGGAATTGGGTACACAAAGACACTGTTATGTCACAAAGCTATGTATTTTTTCAAAGGTTATAAGAGGTCATAATAGATATGGGATGTCACAATGTGATCCTGGTGACTAAACAGCAATGTTACGTCACAGTGACTTCATGATGTCACAGTAGTTTTGAGGTCACAATGGGTTAGTTAGATCATGAGTTTGTAATATCAAAATTATTTGTCCAATTTCAATCGCTACTATTTCACCATGAGGACACTGTAATAACCAACAGTGCCCCTATAATCCATGGGAACAGATAGACCTCCTGGAGTGGACCACCAGACAGGGGGTGCATGCTGCTGGAGTGGGCAGGACATGCTGCTGAAGAGATAGGAAGTTAAGCCCCACGTGGTGTGCCGTCAAGAAGTTATTGGGCATGGACATTTGGGAAGTGATGATTGAAAACTGTTATGCAGGAAACATATTTTAGTGGGGGCAGGGTACAGTCTATATATAGGTTGCATGTTCAGAGCAACAGAAGCGGGAAGGAAAAGGGGAAAGGCCTGGAAGGAAAGAATTGTTGAAACTGCAGGAGGTTAAAGTCCTGGGAGGAGAGGAAATTGAGCGAGAGCAGGAGGTGAAAAACAGCAACTGGCCACCTGGACAGGGCAGGGAAGACCTGTCAAGAGTACAGCATCCTGAAGAGAAGAAGGGAATGGTGGAAGGAAAAAAAGAAAAGACCTGAAAGGTAGGACAGGTCTGTAGAGAAGGAGGATGAAGGAAAGGAAAAAGCCTTGACCTTTGAAGTGTGGAGCATTGGACATGATTATTTTGCGGGTTGGTTGTTTGAAGACCAGTTAACAAATGGCTGGGCTGCTCTTTGGAGGTCTGAGGGTTCATGGTTGAGGCTGTAATTAGCTCTGGGGATCCAACCCAGGTCAAGCTAGTCGCTTGTTACAAAATTTATGAAGACAAGACAGGTTTGTGATGTTACATCGCATTAATGATATCACAATGTCAATATGAGGTCACAAAGGGATTGCAATGTCGCAATGGTAATGTGGTTCACAATGGGTTTCTGAAATCAACCTATATGCCACATTTGAGATAGAATGAAATCACAGAATAGGCGATCACATTGTCTCTATGACCTCACAATGAAAATGTGATGTCATAATGCTATGTTGTCATTGTCATTTTGGGATGTCACAATGGGCTTATGGTATCCTAACAACAATGTGATCTCACTCTGTAGATGATGTCACAAAGCGTTTGTAATGGTACAATGGCATGTCTGATGTCAGTTGTCCTTTGTGCACAATGAGAATATGGTTACCTAAAGGGACTGTGGTGTTACAAACACGATGTGCTTTTTCAAAGGTGCTAAGAGGTCACAACAGGTTTGGGATATCACAAGGTGATCGTGATATCACTGTGGCAATGTGATATCACAATGGGTTTGTGATATCACAGTGGTGATAAGTCACACTTGGATAGTGATGTCACAATGAATTTGTAATATCACCATTACCTGTCCAATTTCATTCTACTAGATCACAATGAAGATACAAGTTCACATAAGGAGCTAGAAATCAGAAAGGCCATAAATTTTGTAAAATATTATGAGGACATAATAGGTTGGTGAAAATGCAATGGGACAGAGATATTCCATTGGCAATGTGATGTTACCATTACATGAGATAGTATTGTTTTGAAGTGACAAATGGTGATCCATACAGGTGATAAGGTCACATAGGTTTGTGATTTCACAATGGGATGGTGATGTCACAATCTCCTGCCAGATCTCTAATTGACAATGAATATATAAGTTCATAAGGGATAATGATGTATCCAAAGGTATATGTTTGCACAAGTGTAATGGGTCTTAACAGGTTTGTGGTGTCACAATGTGACTCAGTGGTCATGACAACTGGCAGTGTGATGTCACAGTGGTGATGATGTCACAGTGGAGTTCTGATATCATGTCATATCTGAAGTATGAGTTAAACAATTTATGAACTCAGAGATGCCAAAGAGATCACATTGGCAACATGACAAAAAATTTATGAAAATAGGAGAGTTTTGTGATGGCACATTGGATTAATGATATCATAATGGTAATGTGGTGTCATCAAGGTTTTGTGATGTCATAATGATTACGTGGTCCAAATATATTTCTAATATCAACCCACCTGCCACATTTGAAATAGAATGGAACCACAGAATAGGCATTCCAATGTATCTATGACATCACAATGACCCTGTGATGTCATAATGCTATGATGTCATTCTTTTAGGATGTCACAATTTGCTGATGTTGTCATAATGACAATGTGATGTTACACTGGTAATGATGTCACAAAGTGTTTTCGACGTTAAAGTGGCATGTATGATCTCAATTGTCATTAGCTCAAAATGAGGATATGGGTACACAAATGGCCTGTGATGTCACAAAGGCCATGCTTTCTTTCAAAGATTCTGAGGTCCTAATAGGTTTGGGATGTCACAATGTGATCATGGTGGCACAATGGCAATGTGATATCACAAAGAGTTTGTGATGTCATCGCAGTGATGTGGTCACAATGGGTTAGTGATATCTCATCATTGCCTTAGAGGTAATAATTACACAAGTTCACAGAAAGAGCTTGAAGTCTCAAAGGCCATGAAGTTTCTAAGATGTGATGTGGCCATAATCGGTTTGCAAAAACACAATGGGACAGTGAAATAACAATGCTAATACCACAATATCACGTCAAAATAATGCTTTGATACCACAATTAGTTGTTGAAACCATCCTCGTGATGAGCTCACAATAAGTTTGTGATGTCACAATAGGTTCATGGTGTCAGAGTGGCATGGGATATCTCAATTGTCATTAATTGACAATAAATATATGAGTTCAAAAAGGGACTGTAATGTCTCCAAAGGCATGCATTGTCACAAATGTGATGCCGGTCTAACAGCTTTGTGATGTCACCATGTGACACAATGGTCATGACATCTGGCAGTATGATGTCATAAGGGATTTCTGATATCACATGTCATACGAGAAATATGAGATTGAAAACAGATTATGAGCTCACAACGGCCCTACTATATTACCATGGCAGCATGTCACAAACTTTACAAGACAGGACTGGTAGTGACGGCACAGCAGGTTAATGATATCACAATGGCAATGTGAAGTCACAAAGGATTGTGATATCACAATGGTTATATGGTCAAAATGGGTTTCTGAAACAGAGTGAATTCACAGAATAGGCCTTCACACTGTTAAGTCATAACAATGTCACTTTGATTTATAATGCTATGATGCCATTGTTGTTTGGTGATGTCACAATGAGCTGATGGTGTCATAATGACAATTTGATGTCACTGCTGATTTATGATGTCACAATGGTTATGAGGTCACATTAGGTTTCTGATATCAACACACATGTCAAATTTGAAATAGAATAAAAAAGCTGGGTGCCAGGGGCTCACGCCTGTAAACCTAGCTACTCAGGAGGCTGAGATCTGAGGATTGCAGTTCATAGCCAGCTCAGGCAGGAAAGTCTATGAGACTCTTATCTCCAATGAAAACCACTAGAAACCAGAAGTGTCTCTGTGGCTCTAGCGATAGAGTGCTCACCTTGAGCTGAAGAACAGGGACAGCACCCAAGCCCAGAGTTCAAGCCCAAGGACTGGCAAAAAGAAGATTAAAATCAGGCATTCATAATCTTTTTATAACATCATAATGGCACTGTGATCTCATAATGCTATCTTGTCTTTGTAGATATATGTCAAAAGTAGTTGATGCTACCATAATGACAATATCACACTGGTGATGTCACAAAGGGTTCGTGATGTTATAATGGCATGTTTGATATCAATTGTCAGTTCATAATGAGGGTATAGTTACACAAAGGGACTGTGATGTCACAAAGGCCATGCGTTTTTTCAAAGGTGCTAAGAGGTCCTAATAGGTTTGGGATGTCACAATGTGATAGTGATTTCAAATGGCAATGAAAGTTCACAATGGTTTTGTGATGTCACATTGGTGATGAAATCAAATAGTTTTGTGAAGTCACATCTCCTAATCACATGTACAATTTCAGTTGCTACTATTTCACAATGAGGATACGAGTTCACAGAAGAAGACAAGTATAAAAGGCTATGAATTTTCTAAAATGCAGTAGGTTTTTGAAAACAAAGTGGAAGAGTGACATCACAATGGCAATGTGATGTTGCAATATGATGACTTAATAATGTTTTGATATCACAATTGGTGATGACATACTGGTGATAAGTTTACAAGAGGTGTGTGATGTCACAATCGGTTGGTGATATCAAAATGACACAGGTGATCTCTATTGTCATAAACCCACAATCAGTATATGAGCTCACAGAGGGACTGTGATGTCTCCAAAGGCATGCATTGTCACAAAAGTGATGAAGTCCTAACAGGTGTCAGAATGTGACAAAATGCTCATAACATCTATCAGAGTGATGTCACCATGTTCAAGATGTCACACTGGATATGGGTATCACATTTCATACCTGGATTGGGTATGAGAGGATTGGAATTTCACATTGGGTTAGTGATATCACTATGGAAATGTGGGGTCATGAAGGTATTGTGCTACCACAATGGCTATTAGATCACAATGTGATTCTACTATAATAGGTTTGTGCTGTCACAATTGATTGGAAATGTCACAACGGCATGCCGTATCTCAAATGTCATTAATTCGCAATTAAGATATGAGTTCACAAAGGGACTGTGTTGTTTCCAAAGTCATGTGTTGGCACAAATATGATGTAACACTAACAAATTTGTGAGTACACAATGTGACACCATGGTCTTGATGTCTATCAACGTGATGTAACAATGTTCATGTCAGAGACAATTTCTGATATCATATGTCATACATGAAATATTATGAGTTTGAAAGCATATTATAAGCTTACTAAACACCTAAAATATACTAATGGCAGCATATTGCACAAGTTATGACTAAAAATTCATCGTCTTTGGAGCTTAAGATTCTTTCTTTGAAATTGTATCCTCATTGTGAACTAGTAGAGTTTGAAATTGGACATGTCATTGTGATATTACAAACTCATAGTGACATCACAAACTCATTGTGACCTTGTCACCACTTTGACATCACAAAACCATTGTGACATCACATTGCTGTTGTGCCTTCACAATCACATTGTGACATCACAAAGCTATTGTGAACTCTTGATGTACAAGTCGTTATGTCGAAAATGAACTTTACAACTTTCGTGTGGAGAGGGGGAGGGGGAGCGGGGAGGATTCGGTGGCATGGCAGGGAGAAGATGGGAAGGCGTGGGAAGGGGAAACAAATTAGGAGGCTACAATGTTTGATAAGAAATGTACTCATTATCTTGCCCATGTAATTGTCAGCCCTCCGTACAGTATTTTCAAAAAAAAATATGAAAAAAGAAGAAAAAACAAACACATGACCTCTGTGGCATCACAGACCCTTTGTGTACTCATATCTTCATAGTGAACTAATGAAAATTGTTATCACACATAACATTGTATCATCACAAACACTTTGTGCAATAATTATGACTGTGAAATCACATTGTCATCATGACAACACCATTCATTGTGACATCACCAAACCCCAATGACCCGATACCATATTTTTCTTTTTTTTTCTTCTGTGGGTTTTTTTTGTAGTAAATACAGTGTACAGAAGTTTTACAGTTACATGAGCAAGGTAATGATTACATATCCTATCAAACATTGCTGCCTTGACTTCCCATTGTCATTTTCATGTCATAGACCCATTTTGAATGCCTATTCTTTGATTTCATTCTATCTCAAATGTGCCATCTGTGTTGATATCAGGAAACCATTATGAACTCATGACCTTTGTGACATCTAAATCTCTTTGTCACAGCACATTGCCTTTGTTATATTCCTAATCTACTGTGACATCAAATACCTCTCCTGCTCTCATAATTTTGTGACATGCCATTGTGATATGTTAGGCCTTTTTGAGTTGAAAATCTGTGTTCGACCTTGTATTTCAGATATGGCATGAGATATCTAAAATCCAGTGTAACATCATGATATCACAGCGCTGGACATCAGACACATTGTATTACTTTGTGACATCTCAGACCTGTTAGTTCTTCACCTTTTTCACTACAAATGCTTTGCTGACATCAGAATCCCTTCCCAAATTCATATACTCATGGTGTGTTAATGACAACTGAGATCCACATACCATTGTGCCATCACCAACACCTTGGGACATCTCAAATCTATTGCGACCACCTCATCAGTATTGCATCATCAATTGTGACATCAAAACATTCTTATAACATGATGGTGAGATATCACATTGTCATTGTGAAATCACTGTCCCATTGGGTTTTCACACAGCATGACCTCATACTATGGAGCTTCTTCTATCACCTGGTATCCTCATATTGAATTATGAGTCATTGAAATTTGATATATCATACAAACAAACTGTGACATCACAAAACCATTGTGACCTCATCACCACTCTGACATCAAAATCCCAGTGGGATATGTCATTTCCATTGTGACATTATGGATCACATTGGGCCATCCCAAGCCTATTATGACCTCTTACCACCTTTGAAAACATACATGGCCTCTGTGACATCACAGGACCTTTTTGTATCCATATCCTCGTGGGGAACTAATGAAAACTGACATCAGATATACCATTGAAACATAACGAATTCTTTCTGACATAATCATAATTGTGACATCATGTTGCCATTATGACATGATAAGGTCATTTTGACATATAAAACTACAATGACATCATAGCATTGTAACATCACGTTGTCATTCTGATGTCATAGACACGTTGTGTTTGCCTATTATGTGATTTGATTCTATTTCTAATGTGGCATGTCGGTTGATACCAGAAATCCATTGTGAGTTCATGACCATTGTGATATCACGATGCCTTACTAGCATCACATTGCCAGTGTGATGTCACATTGCCAAATTGATGTCAAAAAGGGATTTTGATGTGACAATGGTTATGACATCACAATGAGTTTCTGATATCAACCCACATGCCACATTTCAAATACAATGAAATCACAGATTTGGCATTCATAATGTGACAATGATGTCACAATGCCAATGCCAAATGCTATGCTGTCATTATCATTTTGTGATGTCACCATAAGCTAAAGATGTCATAACAACAATATAATATCACTCTGGTTATGATGTCACACAGGGTTTATTATCTTACAATGGTTATGAGGTCACAATGTGTTTATGATATCAACTGATATGCCATATTTTAAATAGAATGAAATCACAAGATATACATTCACAATGTGTCTATGACAGCAAAATGGCAATGCAATGTCATAATGCTATGATGTCATTGTAGCTTGGTGATGTCACAATGAGCTGATGGTGTCATAATGACAGTCTGATGTCACACTGGTGATGATGTCACAAAGGGTTTATGACGTTACAATGGCATGTCAGATCTTAATTGCCATTAGTTTACAGTGAGGATATGAGAATGAAGTCACAATGACATATACAAATGAACTGTGGTGAAACAAAGGCCATGTATTTTGTCAAAAGTGCTAAGGTTCCTAATAGGTTCTGGTTGTCAAAGTGTTAATGATATAAAAATGGGTTAGTGATGTCAAAACTAGTTTGCAATATCTCATCTTACTTCAATTTTCAATTGCTACATGTTCACAATTATACAAGTTCACAGAAGGAGCTTGATGTCTCAAAGGCCATAATTTTCTAAGATGTGATGCGATCATAATAGGTTTGTGAAAGCATGATGGTTCAGTAATACCACAATTGCAATATGATGTCAAATTACAATGTCATAAGAGTGTTGTTATGTCACAATTAATTGGTGATCCCATAATAGTGATGAGTTCAAAATAGTTTTGTGATGTCGCAGTAGTTTGGTGATGTGACAATGGCATTCCAGACCTCAATTGTCATTAACTCATAATGAGTATATGAGTTTAGAATGGGATTGTGAGGATTCCAAAGTCATTTGTTGGCACAAATGTGATGAAGTCAGAACAGATTTGTGATGTGACAATGTGACACAATGGTCATTACATCTAGCAGTGTGATGTCACAATATTCATAATATCACAGTATATTTCTAATATTTAATGTCATACCTGAAATAATATGAGGTTGAAAATAGATTGAGCTCACAATGGGCCTAACACAGTGGCAACATGTCACAAAAATTATGAGGACAGGACATGTTTGAGTTGTCACAGTTGTTTAGAGATATCACACTGCCAATGGTATATCACAAAGGGATTGTCATGTCACAATAGTTATGAAGTCAAAATGTGTTTTTTGATATGAACACACATTTGAAATACAACGAAATCACATAATAGGCCTTCATAATGTATATATGTTTTCTCAATGACAATGTGGTGTCATAGTGGTAAGATGTCATTACAGATTTGTGATGTCACAATCACCTGATGTTTTAATAATGACAATCTGATGTCACACCAATGATTATACTGTAAATGCTTTGTTATATTACAATGGCATATTTGATCTCAATTGATATTTCACAATGAGGATATGGATACACAAAGGGCTTGTGATGTCACAAAGGCCATGTGTTTTTTCAAAGGTGCTAAGGATGTCATAATGTGTTTGGGAGGTAATCAAGGTGATCGTAATGTCACAATAGCAATGTGATATCACAATGGCTTTGTGATGTCACATTGTTGATGAGGTCACAATGGATGGGACAGGTTTGTGATGTCAGAACAGGTTAATGACATCACAATGCACTGTGATGTCACAAAGGGATTTTCATGTCACAATGTCCTTGAGGTCACAATGGATTTTTGATATCCACCAATATTGCTAGCTTGTAATAGCATGAAATCACAGAATAGGAATTCACAATATGTCTATAATATCACTGTGACATATAATGTCATAATATTATGATATTTAAATTTAGTGATGTCAAAATGGCATGTCTAATCGTATTGCTAATTAAATTACCATGTGGATCCCAAAAGTTGCTGTGTGCTGAGTCCTTCAAAAGGCACATTGTGCTGAATCCATTACACAGGGTTCTTTGAGCTTTTTTTTTTTAAATTGTGCTGTGTGCTGTCATCCCAAAAGATTCAATTTTCTGATTCCTTGATAGGACAATCACACACACACATACAAACATACACACACACACACACAAACCCGGAGCATTACCTTGCATCTGCTTGGTGTGTGGTGTGGATGGAGAATTGTCTTCCCCAGTGTTTGGGCTGAGGGGATCTTCAATTCCCCCAGGCAGCTGCTGGGCTTGGGAGGAAGCCCTGAGCTGAGGTGAGGCTGCTTCTGTCATGGCCTGGTAGCCTTAGAGCTGAGTCAGGGCAGCACAA
Organism: Dipodomys spectabilis; assembly: GCF_019054845.1. Taxonomy (NCBI): domain Eukaryota; kingdom Metazoa; phylum Chordata; class Mammalia; order Rodentia; family Heteromyidae; genus Dipodomys; species Dipodomys spectabilis. The sequence continues at coordinate 1,213,171 of NW_024871095.1, read as the reverse complement.
AACAGGAGCAGGGGCATGCCCGAGGTGGGGAGGGGCTGTGACTGAGGGGAGGACAGGGCATGGCTGAAGGAGCACATAGTTGCTGCAGCCAGGGGACCACGGTAGCTGGCATACTTGCGCAGCAGGGACTGGGCAGTCTGGGTGAGAAGTGGGGCAGAGAGAGAGCAGAGAAGAGCAGGCACATGCACCAGGGGTGGCAGCATCAATGGCTGGCCTCCGCTGCTGTAGGAACACAGGTGTGGGCCAGGAGCACAGAGGACACAAAGCCAGCACAGCAGGCACATCTGTCTCACAGCCTCAGGGAGGCTTAGAGGCCAGGTAGGCCCTGAGTCCAAGGTCCTTGCACCAGAAGCTCAGCCCTGCCACCTGTCTGCCCCTGCCCAGGCCCCTTCTCCTGCCCTCCCCGTGACACTGCATTTGAAACAGGTTGCTGCCAGCTTGGACCAGTGGCGCCTCTTGGAGTCATCCAGCAATGGTGTACCCCTGGCCTCCTTATGGCCCTGACACGGTCCCAGTCCCCAGTGGAAGCCCGTGGTCTGCACCTCACAAACTCCTCCTACCCTCCACCTGCCACAGACCTAGACCTGTGACTCCTGCCTCCCCTCTTGTGTCCCAAACGCACCTCGCCAGCACTAAGCAGGCCAGCTCTGACTCTGCCACAAATGAGCCCCAGGAATGGGGGTTAGGGGAGTGGATGTTGATCCTGGGATCCCACCCCCATCCCTAGTGGACAGTGTCCCAGCAAAAGGGCAGATGCAGGGATTGGTGATGAGGGGGTGCCACTGAGCCCCTGGCCTAGAGCAGTGGGAGCCACAGAGCCATGCATCTGCACCTTTCCTCTCCCTGGGGAGAACCTGGTGGCTTTAGTCAGAGGTGGGGAGCAGCAACTCCACACCTGCCTTCTTGGGATTTTTCCTTTTTTGGAGGGGTGGGGGGTGTTGGATGCAGAAGATAGCCCCACCACTTCTGTGTGAGCCCTTGTCTTTTGTGCTTGGTCACCCTTTCCCCTGAAGAGGGTCCCAGAAGAGCCCACTAGGGAAGTGAGGGCACTAGGGATCAGATAGAAGGTGAACGTTTGAGAAGAACATGCCCCTCCAACACACGTACACCCTGCCTGTCCCCCCCCACTCCAGCAGTCAATAGCACTAACAGGGTGATCACAATTCCCAGCTCTGCCACCATCTGCCGGTGCTCCAGGTCCATCTGGTTTCCTCATCCTCCCCCAGAATCCACCAAGTCACCCAGAAGCATCTAGGCTGGAAGTAGGAAGTTCATCCATGTATGTAGCCTTTAGGACCCCATCCATTTACCCAACACTGCCCCGACCCCGGGTCAGACACTTCTCTGGGGGCACCATGACCTCCTGCTTGTTTTCAGTCTAGGCTCTGAAGAGCCACCTGTCTCAGGACTCCTTCACCCAGAGTACTGGTCTAGGGTTTTGGTGAATGGGGTGTCAAGGCTGGTTATTCCCAAGGGAAGGTGTCTGGCCCTGAAGAAAGGGAGAGGCAGGGTGGTTCAGCATGATTAGAGCAGTGCTTCCTTGGGTCGAGCCCCTGGTTCTGACAAGGGAACTCCCGTGCTCCAACTTGTACATTGTCCCAGATGAGGAACCAACAAACTGAGGAGGGGCACTACTCTGAGTCTATGTTTGTGAGTGTGTGTGTGTGTGAGAGAGAGAGAGAGAGAAAGAGAGTGTGTGCATGAGAGAGAGAGAGAGAGAGAGAGAGAGAGAGAGAGAGAGAGAGAGAGAGAGAGAGCCTGACAGTGCTGAGGTGAATGATCAGTTGACAAATTGCAGGTGCTGCATGGATGAGTCTACAGTCACTGTTCTGGATTTGTGTGTGTGTGTGTGTGTGTGTGTGTGTGTGTGTGTGTGTGTGTGTGTGTGTACTTGTTGTTCTTTTTTCATCAATGCCAAGTATGAGACCAAACATAATTTTTGTTTTCACCTTCACTGTTTCATGGCTCCTTTGGGGAAGATTTCAGTAGATGTTCCTTTTCACCTCTCTCTTCCCCCTTTCCTATAGCCTACAGTAGCTGCTGGGCCTGCGTGGGTCTTCCCTAGGAGGCCTGTGTGAAACACAGACCAAAGTGGACACCTTCTGTCTTAAGCCTGAAGGCTTGTGAGACGAGTGTGACCACAGCTGCACTCTTCCAGCCAGACAGTCTGCTCTCGTTTGTATAGTTGGAGCTAATTCAAGGGTTGGGAATGTGTCTGCCAAATGTAAGTAGAGAAGGAGATGGAGGGGGGGAGTAGATCAGGGGCTGTGAATCTAGGAGGCTCTGGGAAGTGGTGAGTGATGTGACATTGCAGATGGTTCCCCACTACAGAGGATGAGAGGGCAACCTTACCAAGGGCATTGAGGGTGTCCATGGGAATCTAGGCAGGGGGCTCTGGGACCCCACTGGTGGTGTGGATTCCCTCCTGGGGGAGTGCACTGGTTTGAAGTCCTCCCTGGTGTCCTGCAGACTCTAATCTGTGCTGTTTCCAGCTGGGCAGTGGTAGGCAAATGCATTCCCCCTGCTGGAGCCTGCTTGGTATCAGGCCGTGGCAGTTAGGCAGGACTTGCTGAATGCCATTTTCTATAACCTGCTGTGGGCTGTCTGGAAAGAAAAGGGGACTGCTAACATTGGAATCCTTTAAATTTTCTCTTTTTTTTCGTTTTTTTTTTTTTTTTTTTTTTTTGTCGGTCGTGCAGCTTGAACTCTGGGCCTAGCCACTGTGCCTCAGCTCTTCAGCTCAAGGCAAGCACTCTACCACTTGAGCTACAGCACCACTTCCGGTTTTCTGGTGGTTTATTGGAGATAGGAGTCTCACGGTCTTTCCTGCCTGGGCTGGCTTTGAACAGCGATACTCGGGTCTCAGCCTCCTGAGTAGCTAGGATTACAGGCGTGAGCCACCAGCACCCGGCTCGGAACCCTTTAAGTTTTATTGAGACAAATGAAATGCCACCTTTTAGAGGGTTTTTTTCTTGAAGCTGGCAATTTCTACTAACAACTGGGATTATTGGTCAAATTAGACGGACCATTTCAGCCAACAATCAATGATGTTCAAAGTATCACAAGCAGAGTTTCCAAGCCAGATAGATGGTCTCCTGCTATGAACGTCGTGCCTTGATTATTTTTATGCGGCAGCTGTTGATTCTCCTCTGACTCTCTCTAGTGTGACCACCACAGTTGAGTGAAGGGTTAAAATACTTGAGGCAGTGACCATTTGTTGCTTGTTTCAGAGCATAGCAACACGTGGTGCTAAACCACCTGGTTGTGTGCCTTTATAAGACCTGTAAATCCTTAGCTCAGGGCTCTCCTCTTGGGCTCCACTGTATCACAGTGTAGGACAAGGCCCCAGCTGCAGCCTGTTTAAATAAAACAGCTGTAGAGTCTGACTATCGGTGGTCTTCTTGGTGGGGGTCCTGCGACCAAGGCATAACGTTGAGGATGTCATGGGGAGAAGAGGTTATGACCTCACCATCCCTAGCCTGCCACCTGTGAGTAGAGAGTATTCTCAGCACCTGCACTGGACTCTGGTAGATTCAGAAACCCAAGATGCCTCCAGGATCCTTTCTCTGCAACATGAAACGGGGGCCAGATGTGATGGGCCATCCTGGCTGGCCCCAGGGATAGGAGAGTAGGCCCCTTGAGCCTGGTCTTCAGCTCATGGCAACCTCATTCATTCCTGAGTGGGGAATTGAGAGCCACAAAGCTGTTCAGCCGCTGACCAGAGATCTTTGTGAAGATAGGCATCCCAGAGGCCCCGGAATCCAGCGAGTACACCGTGGATCATATCATCGGAGCCCAAACAGTTATGTTTGGTGTCACCAGGAGGGTGGGAAGAGGGAGGAGGGGGAACTGTGAGAGAGCTACATCAGGCTTTGTCCATCCACCTGGATGCTTACCTGGATGCGATGGGATTTTATGTAGTATTTTTGTAGACAGATGCTTATTTATTTATCCAACAGAGTTACAGTGTGTGCCAGGCTCTGGAGGGGTCAAAGACAATGAGAGTTTCCAGTGCTGGTTCCACAGCACATAAAGAAACCTTGGTTTGAGCTGGATCCTGGTGCTTCATGCCTGTCATCTTAGCTACATAGGAGGCTGTGATGGGAGGATCGATGCTTGAGGCTCAGGCAGGAAAACCTGTAAGACTCTTATCTCCAACTAACTACCAAAAAGAAAACACCAGAAGTGGATGTGTGGCTCAAGCCATAGTCTGTTGGCCTTGAGTAAAAAGGCTCAGGGACAGCACTTGGGCTCAGAGTTCAAGGCCCAGGAGTGAGAGAAAGGAAGAAAAAAAGAGAAAGAAGAGGGAAGGCTGGATGGAGAAAAAGAGGAAAGGAAGGAAGAAGGGAGAACATGTGAGCCTTGGTTTGGAGTCCCAGGATCAAGGGAGCCAACCATTCACAATCTATGTGTGGACAATTTCAGAGCCTAAAGCCAGTTTGTAGGACGAAGCTACTGACACCTCAGCAACTTGCTGACATCTAGGAGCTGGGTGGTAGCCCACTGCAGAGGGAAGCAGCCTCAGGTAGGCACTAGGACTCAGGGCGGGTCACCAGGTTTCAATCATTCCTGGCGCCAATGACTTTATTTTCTGGTCAGATAAGAACAAGCTGCCCAACAGCTAAGGAGGTAGTGGTGTGAGGGAGTGTCGGGGGGGGGGGATGGGAAAGGGATAAGCAGGAAGATGAAGAGGGAGGACAATCACAGGTCAGGAGTGTCAGGACATTGGAGACATGACTTCACCTGTCAACCTAGACCAAAAGTGATAGAGCCTTTGACCCAGCCACACTGCTATTAAGAGTCCTGGCACATTGGATTCACCATTGACTACCTGGCTATCGTCCACTGAAGGATGCCTGAGCAGTACATCCTTGGCGACTGGGACTCTCCAGGGCTCAATCTGAAGTTGACACCCCCTACCCCGTTCTTTCCTCCACCAGAGACAGAAGTAAGCTCTTCACTAGCACAGGGCAGCCAGGGAATGAGGGTGGGAGTAAGGACCCTTGTTGCCCCAGACTTCCTCTAGGGGGCGCAATGGCCCCGTGAATGCCATTCTCAGAGGCGGAGATGGGTCTCTTTGCTGGCTCAGCCTTTAGCCTAGATGGCAGATCTGGGATTCAGAGAGAGCAAACTGAAGGTGGGGAGGATTTGTATATAGGCTGGTGGGAAAACCAGAGGCACTGGTCTGTGAGCAGGGTTATTTCTTTGAGGATACTCAGAACCCAGGAAAATTCCTGGGATAGATCAGCCCTTTTCTGCTTCGTGAGAGAGAGGGACCTGGAGCCCTAGTGTCTGCGTCCCATGTCCGAGAAATCCTTTCATTCTCACATTCTGTGGTTGGATAACTACACCTTACTTCCTTACTAGTGTAGAGGCAGGACAGTGAAAGATCTTGAGTCTTTGATAAGGTCAGGGGATCCTGAATATGCGATTGTACTTGAACATCCTAACTTGCTGCATGGGAAGTTCCATCTAGGATTACCATGATGTAGGACATAGAATCAAGAGAATCAGAGCAGGATGGGGTCTGTTCTGGGAGTCTTGAGTATTATGTGTGAGCTTTCAGCTCCTGTATGCCCACCCGTTTCCCTTTCTTGGGGGCATCTTTGCTAGAAAAAGCTTAAAACTAGGGACTGGGTCCTATCCCTTGTCATTTATACTCAAAGCTAGCACTCTACTATTTGAGCCACAGCTCCACTTCCAACTTGTTCGGGTGTTTATAATTGGAGATAAAGAGTTCTCATGGACTTTGTTGCCAAGGGTGGCATCCAACTGCAGTCATCAGATCTCAGTCTCCTGAGAGGATAGGATGACAGGCAAGGAAAAGTATCATTGGCTGGGTGGTACTAGCTCATGACTGTCTTCCTAGGTAATCAGGAGGTGAGATGTGAGGATCAGGGGTCAAAGCCAGCCTGGGTAGAAAAGCCCTGAAGCTTTTATCTCCAACGAACCACCAGAAAAGCACAAGTGGTGTTGTGTTGTGACTTAAGTAGTAGAGTGCTCACCTTGCGCTGAAATGCTCAGGGACAGCACCCAGGCCTAGGGTTCAAGCCCCACAACTGAAAAAAGAAAGAAAGTAAAACACATTTGCCTGCAAAGAATGGTCCAGGTGTGGGAGGGACGAAGAAGGGGGTGCTGTGGTTGGGAGACCAGGTGTTTGCCCCACTGTACAGACATTTCTAAGAACTCCCCAAGTTTATCCCAGCTTGAAGGCACAGCTTCTAGAGGACGTGGCTTGTGGCAGGCAGGAAGTGGGCGAATGGGTGCAGGGGTGGGATAGCTGTGTCTGTATTCTCTCCAATAAAGGATGGATTTGGATGCTTGGTGACAAAGTCTGAAGTGAAGTGTTGCAAGGAGTTTGTGGCCATATGCGATGGTTTTCCTCTGGGTATGTAAAGGTGGCTGAAACCGGAAGTCGCCAGTGGCTCACAACTGTCATCCTAGCTACTCAGAAGGCTGAGATGTGAAGACCATTGTTCAGAGCCAGCTTGGGCAGAAAAGTTTGTGAGACTTGATGTCCAATGGACCACCAGAGAACAGGAAGTGGTGCTGTGGCTTAAGTGAGCGAGTGCTCACCTTCAGCTGAAAATCTGAGGGACAGTGACCTGGCCCATAGTTCAAACCCCATGAGCAACAACAAAAAAAGAGGTGGCTAAGTTTTCTGCATAGCAGTGTGTACGGCATGAAATGCCATGCTGGTCTATGAGACGTTCCAGATATGTGAGAGGCTCAATGTTTTGTCTACAGTGGGTCTGAGGTCAATAATGCCACCTTCTTTGGAATTGGATGTGATCCTAATGAAATGAGTTCATGGTTCTGTCCTCAGGGACTGCTGAAGCCTTGGGCTGTCCATGTGTGTTGTGTGTGTGTGTGTGTGTGTGTGTGTGTGTGTGTGTGTGTGTGTGTATGTGTTTGTCGTGTGTCTGTGTCTGTGTCTGTCTGTTTGTAGTTAGAAGAACTGGGCCTTGAACTCAGGGCATAGGTGTTCTTCCTGACCTTCTGAACTCAAAGCTAGTGCTCTGACACTTGAGTCACAGGTCCATCTCTATCTATTTGGTAGTTCACTGAGGTAAGAGCCTCAGAGCCTTTCCTGCATGGGCTGGCATTGAACTGTAATCATCCACAACCTCCTGAGTAGCTAGGATGACAGACATGAACCACCTGTGCCGGATTTGTGTGTGTGTGTGTGTGTTTGTGTGTGTGTGTGTGTGTGTGTGTGTGTGTGTGTGTGTGTAGAAGTGGGTTGTAACAAGGAGCTCTGGACCCTTTGGGTAACATTTAACTGCTATCTTTGGGGGAGGGGTGCATGGATGTTGTGTCTTAGGTTTTGGGGCTTGGATGGGTGAAAGGCATAAATTATAAGACCAAGGGATCGGTGTTCCCTGAAGCTGTCTACTCCCTTGTCCCTGGTTGGTGGCAGAGGGAGCTTGGGAGGACCTGGGGGTACGTCCCGCAGGGGGTGGCTCCCCAGGGGGACAGAGAGCATGGCCAGCACTTAGTAAGGATACCAGCTCTGTTTGCATGGAGTGCACTGGATGGATCAGATTCTGGGTCTTCTCATCATGAGGTCTGATGGGTGAGGCCAACTCTATTTTAAATCTTGACCTATGATCTTCAGATCTCAGCCTACTGAGTATCTAGGATTATAGGCATGAGCCTCTGGCAACGCGCCTCTTATTCATTTTGGTATAGTAGGGTTTCAACTCAAGGCCTTAGGCTTGCCAGTCAGGTACTCTACCATGAAAGCCAAGCCTTTCTGTCTTGGGCATTTCCGAGATAGAGAGTCAATATATGATCAGGCTGGGCTGGATCAAGATCCTCCTGTGAAAAGTGTGGGCCACCATGACTGGTTCTCTGTATTGGGATGCTAGACAGGTAGTGCCATGTTTAGTCATAGGTTTAGATGGATTGTCCCAAACTCTTAGTACACAGCAGCTGACTCTTGACCACAGGTGAAGCACTGTACCTTGACCGTCGGACCTAAGGATCCTCCTGGGACAGTTGCGAGGAAACAAGGGATCAATGTAGGGAGATCCCTGGGGCAGGGCCAGGCATAGAAGGAGTGGTTGTCAGATATGGTTCTTGGAAATTCTGTGAGCATATGACAGGAAGATACTCTGCAAGGGCTCAGATGGGGCCTGTTATTTATCACGCAAAAGATATGGGATTATGAAACAAAACATGGCTCTCTTTCATCCTTACCCTATCTGCATGTGGAAGGGGATTCCTTCACTGTTCAGTTTTGCAGCTGGATAAAATGAGGCACGAAGAAGCTGGGTGACCTATTTATGACCCCCAGCTTACAGGAAGCTCAGCCTGAGTTCTCTGCCATGCTCCCCATGACAATAGCTGCTATTCCACTTGTTGTGGTGGAAAGTCCACTTCTTGTCAGTTCAGGAGCTTGAATTCTAGTCCTGGGTGCTGTCTTCAAGCTCTTCAGTTCAAGGCAGGCGCTCTACCACTTGAGCCCCCAGCACCACTTCTGGATTTCTGATGGTTCTTTGGAGATAAGAGTCTCACAGACCATTCCTGCCTGCGTTGGCTAAAAACCATGATCCTCATATCTCAGCTTCCTCTATAGCATTATGCCTGTGCCACTGGCATCAGGCCTAAGTCCAATTCTGACTTTCTCTCTCTCTCTCTTTCTCTCTCTCTTTCTTTCTTTCCTTCTTTCTTTCTCCCTTCCTTCCTTCCTTCCTTCCTTCCTTCCTTCCTTCCTTCCTTCCTTCCTTCCTTCCTTCCTTCCTTCCTTCCTTCCTTCCTTTCTTTCTTTCTTTCTTTCTTTCTTTCTTTCTTTCTTTCTTTCTTTCTTTCTTTCTTTCTTTCTTTCTTTCTTTCTTCCTCTCTCTCTCTCTCTCTCTCTCTCTCTCTCTCTCTCTCTCTCTCTCTCTCTCTCTCTCTCTCTATTTCAGGAACTGTTTGAATGGGTCCTGGAGGAGGTGGCTCAGCGTCTCCATGTGGCTGGGACCCACGGTAACCCTCTTATTCTTGAGGTGGGCTGTGGGTCAGGAGCTGTCTTGCTCAGCCTGTTGAAATAGCTCCATGAGATAAGTCCCTCTGTACCCGGGCTAGAACATGAAGGTTATTCATTGTCCATCCATCCTCTGAGTACTTCCCCACTACCTTCTGCTAAGACAGTTAAAGGAAAGTGGATGAGGAGGCATCGTGTTGTCCAACTGCCCAGCACCATCCTGGGCCTCTGATCCTCACCACCATCTATCTGGCCAGACCCTGGTTATAAGAAAATGAATTCACTCTATGTCTACTTTGCTTTGCTGGGGTGTGTCATTTCAGGGAGGGTAGGTGGTGTACAGAGGAAAGACTCCAGACCTGACCTTTGTTCTTGTGACAGAGCCAAGTCATTGTTGTGTATAAGGAAGTAGCTGCCATCAAACTGATCAGGAACAATGCTCAAAGGTAAGTAGGCAGGCTGTTGAAGTATCAAACCCACCCATGATTACTTCCCACTCACAACAAGAGGGGTGTAGTGCAGGTGGCTGGCACTGGCCCTAGAGGAATATAAATGGATGATGGCCATCAGGTACTGGGTCTCCCACCCATCATCCTGGCTATTCGGGAGGTTGAGGTCTGATGGTCATGACTAAGGGCCAGCACAGGCAGCAAAGTCTGTGATATTCTTATCTCCCAAAAAACACCTCCCCCCACCAGAAAAAATCTAGATATGGTGCTGTGGCTCAAGTGGTAGTGCCTCAGCCTTGAATGAAACAAGCTCAGGGATGACACCGAAGCCCTAAATCCAAGCCCTGGGACTCACAAAAAAAATAATAAAATAAATGAATAGCGGGCACCTGTTACCTTACTACCAAAACGTATTGATTCAGTCTTCTCTCTGGTACTTGTAGCCAAAAGTAAGGGGCTTCCTTTGATGCTCCTCTAAACCTTCCTTCTCTGCATTAGCTCAACAGGCTTCAGTTTCAGGATAGAATTCAGTTCATTCCACTCAATGTTACCTTATGTACCCTCCCCTCACCAACTTCCTTGGGGTGAGGATCCTGGATATAGTCACCACTGGGAGGATGAGGCACTGCAGAGATGGAGGTAGGTATCCCCGAAACTCACACACACACACACACACACACACTGACCTAGGCCAACTCAGACTAGCCTTCTCCAAAGGCACCTTATCTCCTTGTATTAACTGACCTAGCGGAGAAAATTGATCCCTTGTAAATGACTATTTTAACTAGGGCTTGCTTGTTGGCACGAGATAAATAAAGAAAGGGTCTGGTACCAATCACCTCTGGCTCAGGTTCACGTCTGACACACCTACTTAGGAGGGAAAGATCTGAGCATCAAAGATCGAAGCCAGACATAAGCTGGAAAGCCGGTTAGAATCCACTCTCCCTGGAACCACCAAAAAGTTAGAAGTGGAGCTGTTTGATAGAACACCAGCCTTGAGCATGAAAACTCAGAGAGACCACTCCCAGAACATGAGTTCAAGCCCACACACAAAAATGGTCCCATCTTGTCGCCCCCAGACTGCCTGAATCTTGAGTGCACTCTCACAGAGTGTAATACAGCACTGGTCGTGGGTAGTGTATCAGAACCTTCAGAAATTGGATGTTGGAAGCCAGGCCTACTCATTCATGTGCCCTTAACCCACACCAGCCAGAATGCAAAGCGTGACACAGCAGGCAGCCTGCAGAGCGGACAAGATCTTGCTCTGCCAGGGCGATTGGAGTGGGCTTTGTAGAGGCAGCACTTGAAAGGGGGTCTTGCTTAGCAAGAGGATCTGACAGGAAGCACAGAGAGCAAAGATCCTGTAGATAAATTACAACATAGTTGAGCATGTTTATTTCCAGCCAGGGCTGCTGGTGAGAAACTCAATACTGCTGTGCAAGACTATCCCGAGACAGGCCTGAGGGTTCATAGAAGAACAGCTATCCAGGGTTGGGATTGTGTCTTTGCAGTAGTGGGCTTGCCTACCACACAGGAAACCGTGGGTTCAATTCCTCGGTCCCATCATACACAGAAAAAGCCAGAAGTGGCACCATGGCTCAGGTGGAAGAACGCTTTTCCTTGGGCAGAAGAAGCTCCTAGACAGCCCCCAGGCCTTGAGGTCAAGCTCCAGGACTGTGAAAATAAAATAGCACTCCGATGGACATTGGTGACAGGTGGTTGGCTATGCCCTGTAGATCTTAGTAGATCCATCCATGCTTAGTGTCTCCTTCTTTGACAGAGGGGAGCTGGACATTCCTTCTGCCCTGGACACCCCTGGAGGTGGTTATCAGCAACCCTCCCAACATCTTCCACCAGGACATGGTGTAGCTGAGCCCAGAAATCCACAGGTACAGGTTGGATGGGGCGGGGGGATACAGGGCAGCCCCCAGAAGTCCTAGTGGGTCTGACCTGCCCCAGAGGACCAGTCCATCCAGAGGAGGTGGATGCGAGCTTAGAGAGGGGTAGAGATGTGGAGGGAGCACTTTAATGCCCATGGCCCCAACCAGAAACCAAACTTCTCTTTGCTTTCTGTGAGGGAGATAGAGGAGTGTCTAGGTGGTAGTGTACAAAAGAGGACTAAATGGAAATTCTAAAGAATGAATCACTGTAAGCCATGTGCTGGTGGCTCACGCCTGTCATCCTGGCTACTCGGGTGGCTGAGATCCAGAGGATCTCATTTCCCAGCCCAGGCAGGAAATTCCTATGAGAATGTCATCACCAATCACCAAACAGAAATGGAGCCATGGCTCAAAAGGTACAGAACTGGCCTTAAGCAAAAATCATCATCAGGGAGAGTTCCCAAGCCCTGAGTTCAAGCCCCTCAACAAAAACAACAACCAAAAAACCCCAGAAAGACACCCCTTGCCTGCAAGTGATGGTGAAGCAATGGGGGGTACTGTGGTTAAGAGACCAGATGCTAGCCTAAGTGTACAGAAATTTCTAAAAACTCTCCAGGTTTGCCCCAGTGTGAAGTCACAGCATCGTGGGCGTTGCCTTACCAACTACTCCAGAGCTCCTGGCCTGTCTTAGGCATGGAGTGGGCTAATGGGAGCAGGGATGGGTGGGTATTGTCAATTATATTCTTTCCATCCATGGAAATATAGTTTTGGATGCTGGTGTCAAAGTCTGAAGTGAAGGGTTGCATGAGGTTTGTAGCCTGACAAGTTGGGTTTCACCTGGCTATAAGAAGGTAACTGAAGCCGGGTGCTGCCAGTGACTCACAGCTGTCATCCTAGCAACTCAGGAGGCTGAGATCTGAGGCTTGCAGTTCAAAGCCAGCTTGGGTAAGAAAGTCTGTGAGATTTTATCTCCAATGAACCACCAGAAAACCGGAGGTGGTGCTGTGGCTCCAGTGGTAGAGCGCACACTTTCAGCTGAAGATCTGAGGGACTGCGTGCAGGCCCATAGTTCAAACCCCATGACCGACAACCAAAAATAAGGTGGATGAGTTTTCTGCATAGAGTTGTGTACAGTAGGAAATGCCATGATGTGTTATGAGCCATTCCAAACGTGTGAGAGGCTGAGATTTGTCTACAGTTGGTGCGAAGATGGTAGTGCCATCATCGTGGGGTTTGGGATGTTCTGGTGCTCAGGGATTGATAAGGCCTTGGGCTACCCCTGTGTGTGTGTGTGTGTGTGTGTGTGTGTGTGTGTGTGTGTGTGTGTGTGTGTGTGTGTGTTTGTGTTTCCCTCATCTTTCTCTGTCCCATTCCTGGGTGCCTGTCTTCCTCTTCCTGACCTCGGATGTTGCCCCTCTTCCATTACAACCTTGCCTTTAGCCCCCTTTCAGGGTCTACAATGAGTCCTAAATTGCCAGAAACCTGCATAGTCCAGCTTTTCATTGGGGCCCAAGTCCAGCTGTCCATATCTTTTGCCACCTCCAGGGGATTCTGAGTCAGCAGGGCTGGCTGGTGTAGGTTCTCCCTTACCTCTGGAAGGGTAGGGTTCAGTCATGTGATGTCTTGTCCTTTTCCTTAGCTGGGCCTTTGGCTGAATGTCCCTCCCAGCTGGCTGGCAGTGGAGTGAGGGAAGGGTGGTTGGCAGTGGCTCTGACCAACTCCTGTAAATCATAAGTTCATCACTTCTTCTGGCACCATATGAGCAAGGTATTTGCTTATAATACCTCCACATAGTTTAGACGTCAATGCCATGTACTCTTCTGCCAAATATGCAAGGACATCCTTTGTAATTCTCCTTGCATTTTCACTGTTCTTCTCTCTACTCTCCCATGCTAAGTCCTGTGATGATCATGTTGATTTTCTCCCCTGTTACATTCATCATTGCATCTTGGCAAATACTGGTATGCATTACTGTAATTCTGTCCATTCTCCTTGTGCTTTGTCTTGTACCCCTCTCACCGCGGAGGGTCAGAGGTTGGGGATATTTTCTTCACTCTTTAGCTCAGACCTCTATCTTTACTTTCTAACAATACATTCATTGAATTCTTTCTGTAAAGTCTAATGTCTTGAAAATGATTACTGCATTTTCATGGCTTTGCTATTTGGCATTAGGGAAGAACATAGGTCAGTAAATATAACTTAGGTAAAAGATGATTGCAATCATGCCTCCATAGATGTTGTTAATTGGATAATGTTTACTTCAAGGTCTATCTGCCTCCTTCCTTTTCACTGTTTATTTTTCAATGTAGCCTTTTCTTCTGGAAAGTATTTATCGGCCTAGTGAAGATCAACACCTACTGTACTTAGTCATTAATTTTATTCCAACATCATTTCACAGATCTTTCTGAGTTTCTTCAGGGTCTGTATAGTAATGCTTCACATTCTTAGATATGTTTTTAACATCGATGCATCCGATGATAAAGACACATTGCTTAAGTCACCATTTTGTTGATTGAAAAGAAACGATGCTGCAATCTCACTATATCGCAATTTTCAGGTTTTAAATTCTTTTACATTAGAATTGATGCTGGAGAATGAACATTCTGTGTACAATTCTATATTTTCCTAATTTTTTAGTATACTTTCCAATATTGTATAAAGTTAAAACATTACTACTTACTTAGTTTTAGGATGTCTAAAATGGTTAGAGTAAAAGTTCTATTCATTCACAATTTTAAGACAATATTGTCCATTATGACCAAGTGAGATATTGTAAACATTTTATTTTTGGTCCTTAATGGTGGTGCTGGGGAATCAAGTTCTTAGCTTCATGTGTCTTAGTCTACTGTGTGCCTCTGACCATGATGTAACCTATTGTTTTATTTTCAATCAACTGGAATAAAGAAAAATTTCCCGAGGAAGGAATTAGCACTTGGTTACTTTCTCCTGTATCTCTCACACACATAATAGTAATATAATTCTACACTGACAGAAAATGGTGTTCTTATACTGTATTTATTAGTAGTAACTTCTTATTTATTGTAGCCCCACTCTTCACTAAGTCTTGCCCATTTGCTATCTCTCCTTTCCATAAAACTTGCCTACATCAACTGGAAACCCACTTCTAGTCAGCCTCCTCCTTAAAAAGCTCAACCTTAACTACCCTACCCCCTGGTAGCCCTGCTAAAAACTTTCAAAGGCCTGCCTGCAACCAGACTCCTTCCTGATAGCCCTCCTCTGCTTTAGGGAAATCCCTCTCCTACTCCACACCTTCCTGGAATCTCTGCTCTGCACCATCAGAAACCAGGTCACATCAGTATCTCCTTCTATTTCCCACCTTGCTGCAATAGAACCCCGCCTACACCAGGCTCCTCCCTCAAATCCCCACCTCATCCACCAGATGAAGTCTGCCCCTAACTAATCTAGTCCCTCATAGTCGAATTGCTCCCATATCCTAGTACTTCCAAACTCCTCCCTTCCCTTTTATACCCCACCCCCAACTAGACTTCTCACTCCAGTGTCCCCCCCCCCAGTTTCATCAGAAACTCTGCCTATAACTAGCCTACTTGTAAGAGCCCTAACCTCTCAAACACAGCCCTTAACCTACCTCTTCCCACAAAGCCCATCATGCTATACCAAAAACCCTTCACCTTCCTATAACTGCCCTTGAAGCCCTGCCTTCTTGACCAGAAGCTTCTTACACAGCCCATCTCCTGCCTGGAAAGACAGCCCTGCTCCACCACAAGCCTCTCTATTTCCCACATCTACGTGCTCAATGGCCTGCCTTGCTCTCCAGATAGACCTGCCCCCTATTGGCTCCTCCCTCAGTTCCAAATCCTACTCCACCAGATACCCTGCCCACAAATATCCTACCCATTTTTAGCTCTTCCACTCCTTCTCAAAGCACCTCCTCCAACTAGCCCCATGGCTCTAAACCCTGCCCTGCTCCTGAAAAACCCCACTAGAAAACTCCCACCACTCTATGCCATTTCTGGACACCCACATTGCTCCACTGGAAACCACTGTTCCAGTTGGGCTCCTTCTGGAAGCCTAGAAAACCCCCACCACACTCTCCCATCTCTGGACACCCACATTGCTTCACTGGAAACCACTGAACCAGTTGGCCTCCCTCTGGAAGCCTCACTAGACTCAACTGTAAATCCCAGTCCCTCCATAGTCCCTTTTGGAAGGTTGTTTTGCCCTGCTGGAAATCCTGTCCATAGTCCATGTCCTGCCTTACAACACTGAAATACCCATCCAACCTTACTCCTCTTTTCAAGTGGTGACTGGCTACAACAGAAACCCCATCCTAACTAGTTTAGTGCACTGGATCTTATCACTGCTCTCCCAAAGCCCTGGTCCTGATAAACGCCTCCATACATTGTGACTACATCCTGCTCTGCTGGAAACCCCACCTCCACCCTAATACACTTCCCGAAGGCCTGCCATTCTCCGTGAGAAACCACACCCCTTACTAGCCTATGTCTTCCTAGTACCACCTTGCCCTCTCAAAGCCACACCCTGAAAAGCCACTCCCTCTTAGCTTCTCATTCCTGCTCCAGAATCCCCACCTTCTGTCAATCTCTGGCCTCCCTTCTCTGCCCTGCTTTATCAGAAACCTCACCCTACATATCCCACAAGGGCTCACAGTGTTCCACCAGATCCCCTCCTCTAAGTAATCTCTTCTGTTGTAGCCTTGTTCTTCCTTTTCAAAGCCCTGCCCCAAACAGCCTCCTCTCCCGTGACCCCACCTTCTTCCAATGAAAACCTGTCCACCTGCCAGACTCCATCCTAAATCCCGCCTTCTCTGTAAGAAACCCCTCCCCTAACAAATCTAGTCCTTCCTGTTCCCTTCCTGATGTCTCAAAGCCCTACACAGACTGGCCTTCACTCTCAATGCCCTGTCCTGTTCCACCTTACAGGCTGTGCCAATACCAACTCCTCCCTTAAACCAGACAGAGCTCCACCAGAAACCCCATACCACCTCTTCCATGAAGGTCTCATCTAGTAACTTTTATTACAAGTGTGATTTTGAACATATCTGGGGAAATAAAAGTTCCAGCCTCCAGCTGGGCTCAATCACAGAGAAGGATTTGTGCCTGTTTTTGACTTTTCAGCTAGTCCTGACAATGTAAAGTGGTCTTGTGTAAAACTGAATAAAAATCTGGTCAGTTTAATTTCAGGTGAATACCGCCCCCAGCCTTCCTCAAACAGAAGGGATTCAAAAGACCAATTTTTGAAATGCCTTGCTAAATAAGCAAGCCCTGAGAAAATGAAGCTCAACAAAGTTACTTAGATTAAAATAAATACTGTATTAAATTTTTCTTTCAAAATTTTAAAATGTACATATAACTGATTTTGAATTTTTGTGTGCTTAAAAATTTCAGTGTGTTTTGTATGTTTTGTGAACATTTTCATGATAGAAATCGTTAGCATGCTGTAACAATTGGCTGAGTTTAAGTTTAAAGTTACAAATGTTATGAGATTTGATCATTACTAAAAAATTTTTAAAGCATTTTCACATTGTTTGAAATGGTTTTTTTATCTATTCTTGAACTTAAAAAATGGAAAATCTGGTGTTTTAGAATGCATAAGGCTGTTTACACTGTAATCAAGATTTATGGCTTAACAAAAAGGAGAAATTTAGGAGTGAAGGGTGAACAGGCAGAAGTGCAGTTCAGCTGGTCATGCATGGTGGAACATGCCCTGGGAAGAGTCCACACATGGTGAAAGAGGGCAAGCTGGCAAAAATGCAGTTCAACTAACCCTAAAGAGTCGGATTGGGTGTGTGCCCATTCCACAGTAAGGGACAAGTGGCCCATATTTATTCTGCCCCATTACCCTGCAGATAACACTGGAAACATGATGGTAAAAATGAGTGATGTGAAGATCTGATTAACATTGCTAAAATTACCTCTTGGATCTGTTAAAATTAAAATTAAGAAGGCCTTAAAAAGAGGGTTAAAAAGTTTATTTGTATAATGTGGTTTGCTCTCAATGATATTCTGTCATTGGATATGTTATTTTTAATGCAAAAAGGTGTTAAGTCTAGCTTCTTGGTACAGTGATAGTGATTTTAATTTTTGTATTATGAAAAAAATGTTATTTGAGCTTAAAAATTTCATGTGTATCTGTTTTAAAACAAGCAGCCAAAAGGAAATGAGTGACACCTAGCCTCGAGAGTTTAAGGGGTTTTTCAAAATGCAACTAAAAACTAAAGTATAGAATATTAAAACAGAGATAAATAGAAGGCTTACAAATTAGGAATGGATTTCTGTATATAAAGTTTAAAAGTAAAATTGTTCTAAACATTTGTGTCAAAGTACAAAAAGGAAAAATTAGAATTACCAAAGTTATTGCTTAATTCCTATTTCAGTTTAGTCTCAGAGGTTTTATTTTTTGTAACAGTTCCCAGCAGATCCACAATAATGAGTGAGGATTCTTGTAAGTTTGTCAGATGTAACTTTGGCTCTTAATAAGTTTCAGGTAAGAATATGCTTAAAACCTACTTCTATGTTGACTGCCTTGTTGCTTTTAATTGGAGTAAAATGGCCTTTTATGAGACTCATTGATCTGAAAATTGGTTCGAATCCAGCCTGTGCAGATAAAGGTCTCTGTGAGAATGTCACCTCTACTCAGCCAGCAGAAGTCAGAAAGAGCAAGCAGACCTGCTTTTGGATTCAGTGTGGCAGAGTGCTAGCCTTGAGCTGTAGAGCTGAGGGACAGCAGCCAGGCCCCAAGTTCAAGTCCAGCAACCAACTAAGGGAATTGCCAATGAGGCATTGTTCCCAGTGTGGAGAAGACACTCCTTGGACAAAAGTAATGGAGGAGCATCCAGAGACCGTAAGCCAATGCTTAGATGGCAGAAATAATGTAAGATCCTTGAGTCATTTGTGCATGGCCCTTCAAAAATTAGTCAGAGCCAGGAGGTCATGGGAAGATAGTTTGTAAGCATGCCTAATGTCTATGACGGTAAGGGACAGGAAATTGTCAGTCATCTGTGATAGTAGTAAAAAGCTAAGGTTGTAAAATATGGAGGATAGTTTAAATCCCAACCCCTGTATGTGCCAAAAGCTCTAATTGGCAGTAACTTTTGAGCTGACACCAGCTACATGAAATTCATCTGCTCAGGAAAAGTTTGTAAACCTGAGAGTGTGTTTCTATTGATATCTGTCTGAAGGCCTACATAGGTATCTCAGACATTGTTAGGATTACTAGAGATCACGTTCCTAAGCCATCCATAAAGATCCTTTTGCAAACCAGAAGGCTAAATAAGCTCCACTGCTGTAGCCAGAAAAATGGTCTGTGCATTTGTCAAAAGTTAAAATATTGTTCTTAATGATATCTAACCCTCGTAACCTCTTTGTAAAATAGGCTAAGTTTATAGGTTCCTGGCAAGGTAGGATCAACACTCCTGAGTCAGCTTGAAGAAGTGACAGAAGATGAATCTTTGCCCATCATCCCCTTTTAAGAACAAGGGAAAATATTCACTTTTTTTAAAATGTGGCAAAAATAGACAGAAGGAAAAGGCATGGGTAATAATAGTACAGGCCTGAGCCCTGTATATATATCTGCTTAGAAAATCTTAGCCTTATTAAAAGAACTATTTGTTTAAAAAGTTGTCATCTTGGTAAATTGTCCTGGGCTATTGTATAAATTGTCTTAAAAACTAGTGGGGTCACAGCCTGCCAAGTGTATACAATGTATCCTTACCAGTCTATGTAGGAATTTACAGTGCAGCACGAGGTGTGACAGTCCCTTGGAACCACTGAGAGACCCTGTTGCTGCTGCTGCACATACTAATGGGTAAACTTCAACAACAGCCTGACAGTTACCTCGAGGAAATCTACATCATCACCCAGACCACCTCCACCTTGGTAAAAGTAGACTACACTCCTGCCTGATTCCATCACCTGAAAATGCTTCCTGGTTGAAAGCTGCTACTACAACTAAGATCTTGTGGGACATTCTCTTGGTAATATGCAGTAACCCTCTATACTCCCACAGTAGATATTGGGAACGAGGATATCACTGGCTTGCCTTAGGCACTTCAGGGTCACTGCCTAGTCTGGTTCTGGTATGGTAATAACCTGCTTCCTTCTGGGTGTGTTTTAAAGATAAAGGAGAGATTTTTTTTTTAATCAACGGAGTTAGTATGAAGAATGAGACCCAGCCCTAATCTTAGCCTTAAAATCTAGCAAGCTTAGGTTGGGAAGGTGGCTCAGTGGTAGAACGCTTGCCTTGCATGCCTCAGGCCCTTGGTTCGATTCCTCAGCACCACATAAGCAAAAAGAAAAAAGCCGGAACTGTCGCTGTGGCTCAAGTGGTAGAGCACTAGCCTTGAGCTAAAGAGCTGAGGGACAGTGCCCAGAGTTGAGGCCCCACAACCGGACACTCCCCCCAAAATCTAGCATGCTTTTCATCCCAATGGTGCCTTGAGGCTTTCTGAGATAACTTGGTTCCACAAGTCAAAGGGAAAGTGGGCAGTTTTAAACTCTCACCACAAAGAAGCTCAAGGAATTGTAAAGAAGATGAGGGTTGTACAGAAAGCCTTAGGAAAGGAACTGGGGGAAAATTGGTATCCTCTGGATAAGAAAGGATTTAAAAAGTAAGGATTGTCTTAAAATGTTTGTAAAGAAGACAAACCTCAGAAAGTTTAAGTATGTAACAAATGGTATGAGTATGTCTTAAAATTGGAGCTTACTAGTACAGCTGGTATAAAATTAAGTTAGCTGTTATATACAGAGTCAAGATTGCTAGAAGAAAATGTCAGGGCCTTTGGTACTGTTAATTTTGTTACTCACAATCGGACCTTGTAGACTGGTGTCCTTTGTGAAAGAGAGGATCAGCACAGTCCATCTTAGTTCTGAGATCCCAATATCAAACTGTAAATATAGAAGACTGTGCCAATTAGGGGAACATGATTGGACCATGATGCTTTACAAGAGGAGGGAATGAAGAGCCAAAGTAACTCCAACTTGAGATTAACCCCACCATCTTGTGCTAGGCTGCCCCCAGAGTAACCCCAAGAGAGAGAAAAAAAACACAGGTTGCCACCAACCGTGCCCACCCTTAAGAAAGCAGAACAGTTGGCCAAGTATTTGAGGAACAGAACATACCAACAGTTCAGAAAAAGGGCAGTATGTTTAGTGTGGACTCAAACGAATCATGTAACTGCTTGTGTGGAAATTCCCTAAATTTTTGTTCAATACTATAAAAACTGTGATGATTTTGTGCTTGGGGACTCTTACTGTCATCGGTTACCAGTGCGTGGAGGACCAAGCTTGAGCTTGCAAATAAATGACTCTTTTGCTGTTACCATTGGTCGCAGTCCTCTGATGATCTTTTGGGGGTCCCAAATCCGTACAAGAGGGCTTGATATAAAATGTCTCTGCCCAGAGATTTGAATGAAGGCATTTATAGTTTAAATGATTTAGGGTAATTATTAACATCTATCACATGCTGAGGTTTTTTTTTATACCCCTCTTTCACCCTTTTTTTCTTCCTCCCTTTCTTTCTTTTTTTCTTTTTCTTCCTTCCTTCCTTCCTTCCTTCCTTCCTTCCTTCCTTCCTTCCTTCCTTCCTTCCTTCCTTCCTTCCTTCCTTCCTTCCGTCCTTCCTTCCTTTCTTTCTTTCTTTCTTTCTTACTTTCTTTTAGTTCCTTTCTTTCTCTTTTTCTTTCTTTCTTTCTATGTTTCTTTGTTTCTTTCTTTCCTTCTTTCTTTGGTTCTTTCGTTCCCTTCCTTCCTTCTTTCTGTCCTTCCTTATTTCTTTCTTTCTTTCTTTCCTTCCTTCCTTCCTTCCTTCGTTCCTTCCTTCCTTCCCTCTCTCCCTCCCTCTTTCCTTCCTTCCTTCTTTCTTTCCTTCTTTTGTTCCTTCCTTCCTTCCTTCCTTCCTTCCTTCCTTCCTTCCTTCCTTCCTTCACTTCTCTCCTTCTCCTTCTGTGCTTTCTTTTCTTTCTCTTTCTTTCTTTCTTCCCTTTTCTTTCCTCTTTTATTAAATGAGTATGAATTTAGATATTTTGTTTGCTGAGCAGTATTATACCATTAGAACAATCCTTTTTTAATTTAGTTACTTTGCTCATAGATTATCAATTTTGCTGAGGGCTGAACAGAGGCTAAGTTCCTTACTTATGTCTGCCAAGTAACTGGGATCAAAAATGTATTCCAACTTGCTAGACTTTAGGATAATATGAGAATCATATTACTTTCCTGGCACACTGGTTCTGAGGTGTGATCCTCTCAAATTCTCCCCCTTTAGTTAGTGATGTGAGCTCCAATAGATGGTCCTCAGTATAGATTATCTAAATGAATGATTGAAGGTAATTTCACTTTAATCTCTTTTTTCGCAGTTCAGGGACTGTTATAATTTTATTTCTATACAATTTTTGTGTATATGTGCACATTACTTTTAAAATGTTGCTTTCCCTCACTTTTTTTCCTTTTTTATTTTTGTAGGTCATGGGGCTTGAACTCCAGGCTTGGGTGCTGTCCCTAAGTTCTTTAGATCAAGGCTAGCACTTTACACTTGAGCCAAATGCCACTTCCAGTTTTTTGGTGTTTAATTGGAGGCAAGAATGTCACAGATTTCCTGCAAGGGCTAGCTTTGAACTACCATCTGCAGATCTCAGCTCTTGCATAGCTAGGATTACCGGCATGAACCACTGGCTCCCAGGTAAATTTTACTTATTTTAAGTTCTATGATTTAGTTGAGGGATTAGCATGAGTGTGCAGAAAGGAAACTTTCATTTTTGAAAGTATTATCACAGTAGTCAGATATTTTCCTAAGTAAATTTTGCTTCACATTAAAAAACATCTCGACCAGAATTCAGGACTTATTTTGCTGTCTGTCAACTTGTATGTTATCTGGGAAAATAAACTTAATGTCTTCCATGCGTGGTAAAGATCTTTGAATGGTCTGATATGCTGGTTCACATCTATAATCATAGTTAGCAATCAGAAGTAAATAGATCACAATTTGAACATAGCCTAACCAAAAATATAGGCAGTCTCAATCTCAACAAACTAGTGGATGATGTTGAAGCATGTCATTAATCTGAACACCACAAGAGGCTAAGTCTCTGCCCAATATCTCTGTCACTTAGGTAACTGGCTCACTTGTAGGCAGTCACCTCTCCTGATTCAAGAGGAGGGAGGAGTCTCCCCCACCGTCCCTGGGTGGACCTCCAGAATGCAGTGAATGTGCTTGCTTTCCTCCTCCAAATGGCTTGAGATGCCATCCTGCTGAGTGCTCATTATTTGATTCCAGTGACCTGTGGTAGAGGTGTAAGGTAACAGTAAATTAAATTTCACATTTTCCAACTGAGCTGTTCTTCACAGCCTGTGAGTTCAACTCACAAAGTGTCCATTTTTTGAGTTTTGAGAATACTGAGGTAGGAGAGAGAGGGAGGGTGAGTGAAAGAGAGGAGAGATATATAGAAAAAAAGAGAGGAGAGAGAACAGACAGAAAGGAAGGCAGGAAAGGCAGGAAGGCAGGAAGGAAGGAAGGAACGAAGGAAGGAAGGACGGAAGGAAGGAAGGAAGGAAGGAAGGAAGGAAGGAAGGAAGGAAGGAAGGAAGGAAGGAAGAAAAGAAGGAAGAAAGGAAGGAAGACAGAAAGAAGGATGGAAGACCGAAAGAAGGATGGAAGGAAAGGAACAAAGAAAGAAAGAAAAAAGAAAAAGAAAAGAAAGATAATAATTGAGAATGAATGGTTTGGAGTCAGGAGTTACATGGCAGAGGTGCTACCTGTATTTGGTATTAGGTCTGCCCAAGCCATGCAGACCCTTTGCAGACACTTCCCCTCTTCTTGGCTAAGTTTCCCTACTTTATGTGTTACCTAGGTATCTGGCATGCCTGGAGGCAGACACCTCCCCCTCCTGCTAAATCACAACCTGGTCAGTCTCTGGTCACACTTTCCATTTGACCAGAGGAGATTCCCAGGCCCTGAGGTCACATTCAGTGTGGCCAGAATCCCTCACCAGGCCATATCTCATCCGGTCCTTGGCCTAGATATGTCCTGGCCCAAGGTTGTGTCAACCCCTTTTTTTCACATGCCTCTCCACCATATATGGCATTTGCAGCAGTTCAGTAAATAAACTACTTTACCTGACTGAATACCATGTGGTGTTCTCTTCATTGGCTACCTAATGAAATTTACCTAATTAATATACCTTACACTTCAGAGTTTCTAGTTATGAATTCATGGATATTTTTCTGACATATGTGAGATCAGTATTTACAAAACATATGTACTAACTCATCATTTAACAGTATAACTCTGCCTGGATTCTTTTTTTTTCAATTTTTTAATTTTGAAAATAATGTACAGAGAAGATGCAATTACATTTGCAAGATAATGAGTGCATGTCTTATTAAGCATTGGTGCCTCCTCCTTTGTTTCCCCTTTTCATCCTTTACCATCTCCCACTTCCTCCTCCAAAGTTGTAAAGTTCCTTTTTTGACATAATGTGTTGTACATCTCATTGTTGCTATGGATCCACCTGTATCCCTATTTACATAATTTGTTTTTTCCCTTCCTCTCCACGAAGACTACCAACATCTGAATTTTTAATAGCAGCCTAATTAACCTTAAAGTCTATTCTGTTTGCTTTGCTTTGTTTTGTTTTTAGCTTAAAGTAATCAAAGATTTGTTGGGACAATCTGAAAATATCTCTGCCTTCATATTTTCTAATCACCCTGGGCTACAACATTTGTGATACTAGGTCAGATGAAATACTAGAAAGCAGATGCACATCATAAGGTCCATGGCTTTGGGATTTCTCAGATTCTTCTTTAAATGTAATTGTTACTTCTGTGTGTAGAGTGAGTTTACCATATCACAATTCATGAATGTGTACATTTGCCTTGTAGACAATGCCATCCTTTCCTGAGCTTTCTCCCAGTTTTTGTTTGTTTTGTTTTTGTTGTTTGTTTTTGTTTTTGTACCTAACCATCAGGTTCAACTCAGGATTGGTTGCTGCACCTGAGTTTTTGTAATCAAGGCTACTCTACCTCTGGAGTCCCAGCTCCCTTTATGGCTTTTTGGTTGTTAATTGGAGAGAAGAGTCACAGATATTCTCACTCCTGCTGTCTTTGAACTGTGATCATCAGCCTCGTGAATAGCTAGGATTATAGGCCTGAGTCCACAGTGTCCAGCTACTAACGTGTTGGTTTCATGCTTCCCTGGTTGTGTTACAATTTTCCTTGACTCTTGGCACTAATACTACATATTTCCTGGCTCAAATCTGAATTGGTGAAACATGCTTGTATTTTGAGGAAGGCAGGATTAGGAAACTATAGGCCATAGGGACATATAAGCTAAAGAAATCATTTGGAACATGGCAAAAAGACAAGTAAATTTATTGCCAGTTGACTGTGTCTTGTCTTTATTTCTAATTTTGCAATGCCTGTGAATGATGTTAGACACATCCAAATGGCAATTGGCAGAAATAAGGTTTCTCATCCTGTTCTAAAACAAAACAAAAAGCCACCAAAAATATTATGTATGAGTCCAGCAATTTCCTCAAATTAGAGACCAATCTGCCCTAATTTATGAAAAAATGTCCTTTATTCAAGTGCTGCTACTTTATCTAACTACAAATATAATGAAATCTGTAGTAGTCTGTGGAGTTGTATACCACAGTTGTCATTTTAATTTACAAGAAATTCCGACTTTAAAATGTTTATTTATTTTTTTGACAGTTGTGGGCTTTGGACTCAGGGCCTGGGCACTGTCCCTGAGATTCTGTGCTCAAGGTTGTTAGCATTCTACCCATTGAGCCACAGAGTCACTTCTGTTTTATCAGTTGTTAATTGGAGATAAGAGTCTTATGGGGACTTTTCTTCCTGGGCTGGCTTTGAACTGCGATCCTCAGATCTCAGACTCATAACTAGCTGGAATTACAGGCATGAGGGACTGGCACCTGACTTCAAATAGTCATTATTAAAATGAAAAACTAGGTGCTTCTGTCTCACATATACAATCCTAGCTATAGTTAGGATTACAGTTATGAGAAACAAACACTAGTTAAGTGTTGTTCATGATGGTTTGTATTGCCATGCTTTAATATTGTTTGTTTCTTATACTACAATGCTCTTATTTTTATTTTCACTTAGGTGAGGGTGATAAGTGCTAGCCTGTGTTGAACTTTCTTTGGTTGAGATGGAGCCATGTGGACGATCTTTCCTAGAATGGCATGGAAATGAAATCCTCCTGCTCTCAACTCCCCATGGGCCTGGGATGATAGAAATATTCCATCACGCATAGCCAGGGGTTGGGGAGCATTGCAGGTAACTTTACACTGGTCTGGAACTGATGTCCCAAATACCTAGCTTTACAGGCAAAACCACGTTATATTCCATTTCACTTTGAATAGCTTATGTATACACTTAGAGAGTACAATGATAACACACTACATGTTAAATATATAAAATAGCCAATATAATCAGCAGGTTTATCTCCCTAAACATTCAAGCTAATTTATTTTGGTAATCTCCTGACTCTGCTAGCTATTTTGTAATATACCATAAACACGAATACACTGACAATGTGCAGAATATTGGAAGCTGATAGAGAAAGAGACAAGTTAGATTATGTGTGGTAAATATATATTTATCTATTGCTCCTCTGAAAAATATTATCATATATTCACCAGGACAATAATTTTCCGCTGTGCAGAATTTCCCATTTCATAATCTGCCATCTTCATCTTTTTACATCTTTTTACATTATAAATATGAATGTTTTCCTGTTTATTATAATGTTTTGAAATTATTATATGATGGAATTGAAAATTTGTAGAGTCTACTGAAATTATCTCATTTTGTTTGGATGTGTAATGCTAAATCATTAAGACCATGGTTTCCTGAAATTTATGCTAACAGACTATATCATTAAATTATATTCTAATTACATCTTATTATTGTATTTTTATATAGGGTTCTACATTTACTGTTTTATGATATAGAATGTTGTGAATCTAGACTGAAACTTACAGTCCCGCTGCCTCCAGTAACACTGTTTTATCACCAGGTTATGGAGGCTGATAACTCTAACTAATCAGGAGTTTGAGACCTGAGATTTAGTTCAGACAGACTGAGCATGAAATTTTATGAGTCTCTCCTCTCCAGTTCACTACAGAAAGCTTACAGTGGAACTTCGGCACAATTGGTACATCACTACCGTCACCAGAAAGAAACTCAGGCTTGTCATATAGCCCCTGAATTCAAGACCTAAAACACAGATATGCACAACACACCCTCACACACATACACACACACACCAACACACATGTACACACACAGATTCTCTGGCAAAGTTGTAGATTAAATTCTTATCCAGAGATTGCGCAATAGCACACTCATTTGTGAAGGTTTTTTCCTGATTATTTTGAAGGAGGAGGATAGTTCATGGGACAAAGATGACAAGACTTTAGTGAGGAATTCTTTATAAATGACTACTTTATTAAAAACAAACAGGAGCACAGTTTTTATATTTAAAGCTTACATTCCTTCAACTATAGTATTTCTCTATAATAATCATTGAATTATGAGAAGACAATGCAGCACCTCTTCCCTCCTCCCCTTCCCCTCTGTCATAAAATATGACAAAAGTATCAAAAATACTCTCTTATCTTACAAGAATGTACATCTCTAAAAAGGTCTGAAAATATGTGTAAGGTTTATTTTTCAATACTTGTATGATTTTCCCACCACTAAGTACTTACCTTTTTTCCAGATGACAGCACCCTGGGGCAAACAAGATTAGGAACCAAAATCTAACAAAGTCCTAGAATGTAGATGTCAAAAATAGATGCAAGAAGTACATGGCAGGCTGAGAGGGCCCTGAGAGGCAAAATGATTTCTGCTGGATGAGAGGAATAGTGACAGATAAGGCATGGATCTGACCTAGAGGTTGAGAGCATGCTGATTTCCAGACCTAGCTGAGGATGTTGGGATTTGACAATGTTCGCATGTGTATAGAGTGATGTGGGAGGGGAGATTTCATGCTCCAGTATGTCTTTGGGGTGGTCTTATGTGAGCAAGCAGCTTAGAACATTGGGCTTTGAGAGATGACACTCTCTACCTCACAATGGAATAGAATATGGAACTCTGAGCGCCAGGCAACTGTAACTGACAGTTAGCTCAAGCCAAGTGGCCTGTAGCTCAGGAACAAGAAAGATGTTCCTGTGTTGTTTTCAAAGTTCAAGAGACTCTGGTCTCAGGCATGAGAGGTGTGAGTGCCTCACTCAATGCTGCAGACATTGGATCAGTGCCAAAACACGAATCCATATTCTCAGACCTTTTTATAAGAAGAAACCAAGAAAATCACAAGGCAACTCAGGCCAGGTATAACTATGACAGGAAACCTATTTAATCTCATCCTAGCCCACATTACAACCTTCTTCTTGTGTGCTTTTATATGTGTATGCAGAGAAAATATTTACTGTGTACTTTTCAATCCACTCTATTACTCATTTTCAAGTGTACTCCCAATTCCATGTTTCAAAAATCCATTCTTTTTACCACCTCAGTGTTACAATGAGTCAGCCCAAACCCTGAATATGCCTTATAATATAGGGAGCTTGTACTCAGGCTTGTTGGAAATGTTGGTAATGGACCTGGTCTCTGCCTACCAGAAAGGTCATCTTTTCTATGTTGGAAACATCCTTCACCACTATAGAGTAGGAGACAATGGAGCAGTCACTGGATATTGTTTAAAAAGTGAGTGTTCCTCTTTCAAACAGGGCTGATGAGACACCCTGGCAGATTATTGGAATACTAGGTATCTCTCTGAGGCTGTTTCACTGGGGTCTGATCACAGGAGCTTGTCTTGTGCCAAAGAAGTTCACTTCCCAGCTAACTCCTTAGGACAGGGCTGCCAGAACATTTCATTTGCCACAGAAGCTAATGGTGCCTTAGCAGTTTGCTTGCTGAGAGACTAGAATTAAAGGAATGAGCCAGTGGCACCCAACATCCACCCTCACCTAGGAAACCATTGTCTTGGAGGCCTTTGAAGGAATATAGACAGAAGAAAGAATGCAACTTGAGCTTGAATTCGGGGCCTGAGTGCTGTCCTGTTCGTAGCACTCTATAATTTGATTCCCAGGTCCAGGTCAGGCCTTTAGCTGGTTAATTGAAGTATCTTTAGAATTTCACAAATTAGACTGTGTTCAAACTGTGATCCTCAGATCTCACACTCTTGGTTAGTAGGATTAGAGGCATGTGCCATTGTGCACTTATTTGGACAGATGCATATAAGCATCCTCACAGAATTTCCTTGAAATTGTGTAGACATATCTGCACTTTTTGTCTGTCATGTTTACATTACTCTGTGGACTTATTTTAACCAGTCCCAAGTGTGTCCTGTTAGTTCAGAAAAAGGAGAAGCACAGAGTTATTCTCCTTCTCTCCTCCCACTGGTACAGATCCTTCTACCGTAACTGGGAGGATGATGAACAAGATGAAGAAGAAAGTGGACGTTGGGACAAAGAGAAGTTCTGTCCTTGAAAAATGGGTATCTTTGAGGTTTCTGATTCAAAGTCAACATTCTTCTTTGCACACCAGTTGTGATTTTCACCAGGTGGTTGAGGCTTGGTACTTCAGTGGATAGTAGATTACACATTGTGGATGCGCTTGTTGTTTTGGACTCTCATGGATGACAAGGAGGTCTGTGTATACCAAGTCAGATTCAGTGAGGAAACAAATTTCTCCGCCTATCACAGGGAGAAATTTAGAGTATTGTATTTGAGAAATTGTGAGGAGCATCCTGCTTGCAGAGTCTCTTCTCACCTCCCAACATGCATGTCCTGCCAGAAAAACGCTATAGGCTCAGGATGTTGAGGGCGGGCTCTCATTTTCCTTGTCTGATCACAGCATGGTTTGTTCCATCTTTCCTATGTGGATGGACTTCTACCATGATGATTTCTCTGAGTACAAGTACCATGACACCATGAAAGAACTTGCACAGTATGTCAAGCTCAACATGCCCTCTTCAGACTTGCTCTTCTTCTCACATATTCTTCTGGAGCAGCTGGAGGAACGCATGATCCTTGAGACCAAGAAAAAGAGGAAGAAGTCCTTGTTTAGATGCCTCAGAGCTGGTGAGTACAGATGGAACCTGGGTCTCTCGGTCTGTGCCTCATTGGCCAAGAGCCCTTAGTACGCACCAACATGGCAAAATGTCCTTTTATTGAGATTCTTTGCAAGGTAATATCTGTTCTCCTTTTAAAAGAACTTGGAAGTAATCACTCATTAGAAACACCCTACCTTCTCATCAGTGTTCAGTCCAAACTCAAGTTCTAAAGCTTTCCTCATTAGATCCTCATGAAATTTAGTCACACTTTAACTTCTATAGTTCTAAGACTCCTGAACCTATTTCCATGTTCAGGTTTGTATCACCGTAGAACAACTCCTTCAGAACTCCAGATAAAGAACCTATCAGTGATGTCATCTATGGTGACTGATAGAGATCAGAAGCCATCACTAATCTCCAGAAAGGATGTGAACATAGAGGGCTTTTTTGAATTTGTGGAAAGGCCCAAGCAAGTTTTGAGTCTTGTGGACATCTTACTGGTTCTGAACACCACATGTGATGCAGGTGCACCTGAACATACAACCAAGGAAGAAGATGATCCAGAATGTCTCCCATTGATATTCACAATCCACCTAGATCGATGCCAAACCAGTCAAAAAGACTCGTCTTGGTGTGCAGGGTAAATGTGTGCTAATGGAAAATGACCCCAGTCTATGTTCAGGAAAACCAATAAGAGAGGTCCAAAATCTAGAAGAATGAGAAACTTTCCTCACAGAATACCCAGACGAATCTGTCCTCCTGCAGGGGATCCAATTTCCAATTAAGAAATTAGAATCTGTCTATCCCTGGACTCAGGAAGAAAATCCTGTCTTTAATGAGGAAATAAATCCCTTTGAGGACTCAGAAGCAGAATTTCTGCCTGAAGGCAACTTAGAGGCCAATCTAGATTTAGAGATTCCATTCCCCCTTCCTGGAAAAATCTTTATTTTTCTTTTTGTTCTGATTGTTGTAAAGCGTTAATTATATTTATTTTTCTAACTTTATTAAAATGTCAATATTTTTGATATATTGTAGATTCATGAATCCTAAATATGTTTCTTTTTAATCCTACAATCTGAAGCATCTTGCATACGTGTGCTGTTGGGGGAAAAACACAGAGTGACAGGGAGCTGTACAAGAGAGCCTACCGTGTATAAAGGGAACTGTTAAGTGCACAGGGAGCGACAAAGAAGCCAGGCCATACCTGGCTGAGGTAATAAGGTGTCTAGAAAAGGTTTTGGACAGCAGATAAAATGTCCTAGAAAGCTATTCTGTCAATTGGGACAAATGACACAATACTTATAGTGGTATGTGGGACACTCATCCAACAGTGAGTACAAATCTGTATACATTTTCTCTGTGCTTTGTGTAAATATGGAAGAAAAATTTGGCTCCAATAATATAAAAATCTACTTATGGTTGATATTTGACAAAATATATAGGAAATATGTATACTGGAAAGTAAAAATTGTCATCAATAGAAGAAAGAAGGCTTACATAGATGAAGAAACACAAAATCAGGCAGGAAAATAACACAATTAAATCAGTTGTATGTAAATACATGTTATATTCTTGATGTTATATATAATATAATATATGAAATTGAATATAATTTTTCAAACTACAAAGGCATTTAAATTTTTAGTCTTGAGTAATTATTTCACAAAATATTAGTGTAAAATATTTTTGGGGAAACACAGCTATACTTTGATTATAATTATAATTATAATTATATGATTATATATATATATATGAATATATATTTGTGTGTTTCTAGAGCTAACACTGATTATAAATAGATAAATAAACATATACATATATTTGTATATATCTGTCTATGAAGTGAATATAATGAATCTGACTATGCTATGTATAAAAATGCAGCTATGAGTTGAGTAAAAGAGACTCAGGCCTGTAATCCTAGTGATGTGGGAAGCTGGGTTCTGAGGTTTACCAGCAAGGCCTTAGATTTTCAGAGGAGGCCTGTACCCTTCAGTGTAGCAAAGAAACACATATGCAGTGGAATCACACTCCCCAAGTCAGTAGAAATCAGGACAAGCCTCTTATGACACTCTACTCAGTTTCTGTACCAAGATGGCCATCTGTAGAACCTCAGATAGAAAGTAGACATTTCCTCCAAAAGGATCTAAAAAGAGCCTTCTGAATTATAATCTCTGACTATACTGAATTAAATCTTATTTCCCTTACCAAGCTGCAAACACAAAGAAATATGGCAAGGGCTCAAGAGAGATGGAAATAGACGTACAAATACATAAAATTATATACTTTGTTTCAGTAATTCAATGACAAATCACCAAAGCATGTCTTGAATTTTTCTTTTTTTTAAAGGAAATGGAAACATACTCTGAGTGTATCAGGAACTGGATGACAGTTACGTTGTTGAATTGTTGAATGCACTCCTGGGCAAAGGAGACACATATATGGAAGACGTTATGTTGGGGTGAATGTCCTCACACAGCTTCACAAAATAATGGCTATAACTTCTATGATGTCACAGCCACCGTTGCCACAGCAACAAATAGGTGTCAGGCACTGGTTTTGCCCTGAAGTGGACTCATCAACACCAACAGGCACAAAGAATGAGAGGGAATGACTACTAGTCACCAGACTTCAGCTTGAAGAGCTGTCCTGACCAGAAGCTAGGATAAATCGAGCTGGGGAAGGTGGATCTCCATGTAAGACACCTGAACACTAAGGATTAAGCACTATTATAGGTATTGGAGAAACAGAAGTGAATGTGGCTCTGTCCTTACCAATTTCATGCTGAAACGAAAACCAGAAATCATAATTATAATTCCTATAAATCAGAGACATGACATTGGTGATTTTGTATTGGAATCTTACTTACTCAGGAGGCTGATATCTGAGGATGAGTTTTAAGGATACCCAAAGAGGAAATTTGTTAAGACATGTCCAATTAAACACCAAAAGTATGGTATGAAGTTGTGGTTCAACTGGAAGATCACTAGCCTTGAGGAAAAAACTAAGAAACAGCACCCAGACCTTAGGTCCAAATTCCAGGACATCAAAAACAAAGAAGCCAACAAATAAAATTTGGTGTTCTGTCATTCATCACTTAGCATTCTAGTTCAATGTATTTGGTATGAGTCTTAGAAATTATATCCTTAGCAAATGCTCTGCCCGTATATTTTGCTTCATTACCAACTTTCAAACCCCTGGCAGCACCAATGTCTCCTCCCAGTTAGCATAGCAGTCAACCATTGGAAATTTGAAGATATACTTTATTAATCATAAGAATTCTTATCATCTTTCCATATACATCAAATGAGTAGTCGCCACATTTCACTATTCTGAATGTTTATAATCCTCCTTTGAGTTAATAAGCATTAAAGCTTAAAAATTCTAGAGTGGTTATCAAATTAATTCAATAGTCATCATTCTTCCACCCAATTTTGTAACATATGTTTATAAAAGGAGAGATTATTTGAAAGTGTGTACATGATACCTTCTATCTCTAATAATCTCAAGAAATAGGGTTTTACAGAAACATCCTGATTGTTTTGCCAAAGGAAAGGATAAGAGATTTAAAAAAGAGACCTAACATCTCACAAGGAAAATGCTATTGGCTTTAGAACAATTTCATTTTCTAGAACTGTGGAAATCAGTTTCAGAAATGCCAGAGGCAAAGGGTATTATTCAAATCACATTATCATGAGGTACAAGCAGTCTGTCTAGATCAACCTTCCAGGAAAAAAATTCAATGAATGAAAAGCAATGCTTCTAAAACAAGCCGGGTGTTGGTGGTTCATGCTTGTTATCCTAGCTACTTAGAAGTCTATGATGAATGGATCCCAAGTCAAAGCCTGGCCAGTAAAATCCTCCCTGTCTGCAACCAGCAGACAGTAAATATTAGCTCTATTCCTGAAGCCCAGATGGACGGCCTCTGACAACAGACACCCAGACACACAATAACACCCCTATTTGAAATATTATCAAATACATTCACGTAATATCTCCTGCTTGGGAGATAATGTTTAAAAGATGTATCAAAGACAGTTCAAAAAGGCATTTAAAAATTGATATTGGAAATATGTACTCACTGACTGAAATGTAAGTTACTGCAAGAATGGAGTTAGAGGCCCATTTGGTAACTTATCCACTCAACCATCTTTCCTCACATCCTGTCAGCCTGAACAGTGAGACTTTTGAATGCAAGGAATGTGTGTGAGCATATAGCTTGTAAAAGTAATAATCAAAAGCTAGGCCTTGGAAACTCAGGCCTGTAAAACTAGGTACTCAGAACTCTGAAATATGAGGAACTCAGTTCAAAGCCAACTGAGCAAAAAAGACACTTACCTCCATTTAAACAGTAAATAAAGAAAGCTGAGCTGTGCTTCAAATGGTAGAGCATATAAAAGCTAAGCAACAGTACCTAGGTCCTGAATTCAACTCCAGTACTGCCTCTCATACACAAAATAATCATGATTACACCACAGTATATGCACATGTTGACAAGGGATGTAGATGAATGGGATGATGACATCAGTTACCTCACCTTTAGTCTCAAGTTTTCTGTACAGCGTAGCCCAGTCTGTGAAAAGCCATAGGTGAAATCTTTCCTTAAAATCAGCGGATACATCCTCACTTCCCTCTGCACATTTATATTATGTATACACACCTATAAGGGCTAAATTTTATCACTCATTTTCTTTTTTTATTGTGAAAATACTGTACAGAGAAATGCATAATCTTACACACATGCTTCAGAATTATGTGCCCTTGTTTATGTTTCATAGGGAGCACAATATATTCAGCCTCTGGATCATTGTTGTAATCTTAGCTGTTCACAAGGATGGAATCTGAGGATCACAGTTTGATGCCAACCCAAGCTAATAAATCCTCAAATTCTTATCTTCAATTAACTAGAAAAAGCCAGAATTGGAGATATGGTTCGAGGGGCACAGTGACAGCATTGAGAAAGGAATCTAAGCAAGAGCTCCAGACCCTCCGTTCAAGCCTGAATATTGGCCCACTAGTACTTCAAACGCCAACCTCCCCCCAAACACTAAACCAAAAATATGTCAAAATATTTTGTAACTCGTGAAGCAAAATCCAATGAGACAACATAGTTGCTAGTTTGTTAAAGAGTTGGTGGGGAAACCCCAAATTATACATGTGTTCAAATAACATAATGAACAAGCAACCAAGTAAAGTTTCCCAGTAAAGAAACTTCCTTAGTATTCACTGGGACCCCTGACAAAGAGACATTTTTCTATGCTTTTTGAAAATTAGTGTTTTTTTTTCAGTAAAGTAAATAGTATAAATCTTTACTGTAAGTTATAGGAGTAATTGGAAGCTCCAAGTGAAATGAATGTACAACAAAAAGCATACAATATTACAAGTTTCTATGCCTCGGTTGACACACTAGAAAGTTGTTATACTGTGGCCTCTCGGAAAGAGAAGGGGGATGCTCAGCATCACTGGTCATAAAAGAAATACAAATCAAAACAAAAATCACATTTAGTTCCCACTCACCCCAGTTAGAATGTCCATTATCAAGAAAACAAATAACAGATGCTGGGGTGGATATGCCTAAATGAGAACCCTACTACACTGATGGTAGGAATGTAAGCTGGATCAACCACTCTGGAAGGCAGTATGGAGGTTCCTCAAAAGATTAAATATAGAACTCCCTTAAGATCCAGCAATCCCACTCCTCACAGTTAGCCAAATGATCTCAAACTTGGGTGCAATAAGCTACCAGAACATCTATGTTCATTGCAGTATTGTTTACCATAGCTAAGATATGGAGCCAACCCAGTTGCCCCTCAATAGATGAATGGATCAAGAAAATATGGTATATTTACAGAATGGAATTTTATGCTTCTATCAGAAAGAGTGGCATCGTCCCTTTTGTAAGAAAATGAAAAGACTTGGAAGAAATCATACTAAATTAATCAAGCCAGGCCCAAAGAAACATGAGCTCTATGATTTCCCTCACTTGCAACGATTAGCATTAGCCTATTACTCCTGAAAGTGGATCATAGTAGCGCAGGAGTTATGAATACATACATGACCATACAAAATGATGCTAATTGAAATGAATGCCAATATATAGAAACGGCAGGTCTTCTTTTGTTTAGTTGTCAAGCGTGATGTAACCAATGTACTACAGATAGTTCATTCTTCTTACTTTATGTTATTTTCTTCTCCTATTGGTTTTATCCATGGCAATTCCCATCTGTGATTGTGGTACCCTGCATCCTGTATATTCATTTATCTGATTGGGGGAAGGGAAGTGAAATAACAAAATGCTGAAATAAGTATAAATGGTGATGCATTGCAACAATGATACTCACAGGACATTGTGGGGGGAATTAACTTTACAACGCAGGGGGGGATTGGAGGGAAGGAACAGAGGGAGATAAACACTGGAGTGGTTAATAATGTTCAATGAGAAATGTAACTTACTCATGTAAATGTAACCCCTCTATACAGCATCTTTATAATAAAATAGATTTTTAAAAATATAAAAATTATTTTTTTCCTAAAATCTCAAGCTGATACCAACAGAACTTCTGAGTTCGTGTCAAAGAGATTTTCAGGACTTTCAACAAGCTAGTCCTAAATACATATAACCACAATTAAGAGATAATGAGAAAAGTAGTGCTTTTTATTTTGTTAGATGAATAAAGGAAAATTTGTTTTTGTTTCTGTTAACATCGAATATGTGTTTGTTATCTGCATTGTTCCCAAGTCAGACTAATCTCTTGTCCTTAACTTTCTTTGGTATATATAACTTGGACATGTAATCTGAGATATAAGAAGTTCTTTGTTCAATTTGGAGGCACTCTTCCCTGGTCAAGAAGTTAGACTGGAAGAGCCTTCACACTTGCTGTGGTTTCTCTCGCACAGCTTACTGAGGAACTTAGGAGTTTGAGAAAATGACTGCTAATTAAGTGCCTCTAAGTAATAAGAATTATTGGTAGAAACTGAAAACATATTTGGGTAATAAATAGACTAGAAAAAGGTTAAGTTTTCTATTTTATATCACTGCATTTCTTTTTGTCTAAGTATAGAAGCCAGACTTACACTAAGGTCCTAGAAGAAGCAAAATGGCTTATAGAGCTCAGATCATTTCCTTCCACAGAAGATGACAGCAGCAGAAGATATACAGGTCCACAAGTGGCACAAGGAAGTGAGAGTTTGATTTCTCCTTAAATTTTAGGGTCGAATGTTCAATAAGGAAACCTATGGACTGATGACAGCTTAAGGAGGTATCATTTCCTGTGTTGTTCCATCTTAGGAAGTTGTCACCACTCTCCCATCACACTGTAGGTGCCATGCCTGACTGGTGACCTTAGCTGTGTCCTGAGAAGGTCCAGCAAGGCTCTGTAATGTTCACTGGAGAGTCAGGATTACACTCTAACAGGACATACAGGAATGTGGTAATAAGGTCTGAGTCAAGGTTTTGTCAGATCTAGATGATTAGTAACAGTCACTACTGTCTTCTGGCTAAGAATGTGGATATATTATCAGGGTCCTGCACACAAATTTATCACAAGTGTTAGTTTGCGCCATTAACTTATGAAAGACAACAAAAGGTCATTAATGCCCTCTGACAAATTCTCATTAATATTTACTAGGTTAAAAGCTATATAAAATCAAGTTCATCGTGAGGAAAAAACCCAGACAAAACTGTTTTTCTGTACATATCATATGTGACAAAGTATTAAAAGTTAATGAAGCTGGGAAAGTTAAATGGATTTCTTTTTTACTGTGGTTGAAACTGTCTTTTACATTTCAACTACTTAACAAAAAGAAGGTAGGCCAATCATGGCCAGTGGCTCACACTTGTAACTCTAGCTATTTGTGAAGATGAGATCTGAGGAAAGTGGATTATAGCTAGACCAGGTTAGAAAAATCTGTGAAATTTTGATCTCCAATTAACCATTCAAAATCAAGAAGTGAAGGTTGGTTCAAGTCATAGATGGCTACCCTTGAGTTAAAAAAACTAAAAATCAGTTCCCTGAGTTCAAGCTCCATTATACACACACACACACACACACACACACACACACACACACACACACCTATTTTATCTCAAAAATAGCCAGTGACCAGGAAACAGAAACAAGATTATATTTTTCTTTGTTTTCTTTCATTTTTGTCATGTTTCTTCATTTATCTCTCTTTGAGAAGTGAAAGGGGTCATATTAAAAGTGAGACAAATGATGAACATGTTCAACAGTGATATTCAATTGGTACTGTATGGAAAATGACCTATGCAACTTGTTTTTGGGGGAAAGACGGGAAAATGAGGAGATGAAGGGAAAGGTTAATATTATCCAAAAAGAAATGCACTCAGGGAAGTAGTGTCATTCTTTAGCAATAGATCTCAGAGACAGTGCTCAGGCCCTTGATTCAAGCCTGATTACTGACTGAAACAAAAACAAATACAAAAGAAATGTAGTCATTACCACACGTATGTAACTATCCCTTCTACAGCAAAATAATGATAAGAAGAAGAAGAAGAAGAAGAAG
The DNA here is from genome assembly GCF_019054845.1 of Dipodomys spectabilis. Taxonomy (NCBI): domain Eukaryota; kingdom Metazoa; phylum Chordata; class Mammalia; order Rodentia; family Heteromyidae; genus Dipodomys; species Dipodomys spectabilis. The sequence goes on along the minus strand of NW_024871095.1, from coordinate 1,175,270 downwards.
GAGGAGGAGGAGGAGGAGGAGGAGGAGGAGAAGGAGGAGGAGGAGGAGGAGGAGGAGGAGGAGGAGGAGGAGGAGGAGGAGGAGGAGGAGGAGGAGGAGGAGGAGGAGGAGGAGGAGGAGGAGGAGGAGGAAGTTAATAAAACCAAACCAGTGAGAGAGAAAAATTGAGAGAGCAAGGGAAGGGGTGATATTTCAAAAAAGAAATATATCCATACCTGACTTATATGACTATAAACTCTGTGTAGCTCATATTTGTAATAATAATACAAAGAAAAAACAGAAATATAGTGCTGGAGGCTAACTCAAATGGAAGATCTGACTAATATGTATGTGATACCAAATTCAAAACCCATTATCAATTTCGCCTTCAAAAATGGCTCTTCTTATCATGTGTGCTTTTCCTAGCTTATGAGAAGGGGTGCAAACAGTTAAAGAGAGAGAAAAATAAGCTGTCAGGCACAGAACTATGCTTTTAAGGAGCAGTACTTGATAGAACACGTGTTGACTAGAACAGATGATGACTCCATGTTTTCTGAAATAAAGAGACCTAGTTGAACTTGAATACAAGCTCCACTGTATATGAGATAGGGACTCAAAATTAACTAAAATCTCTGGAGCTCAAAGTCTTAATAGTTAAAATGAGCATAACAATACATATCTCACATTATGAGATCTGGATGTTATCAAATCTTATGTGTGTGTGAAACACTCAAACACTGCTGGAAGAAGTATAAACTGGCATGATGTTTACTAAATTACTTAACAGTAATACAGCAACTATACCGACTCCTGCCTGTTATCTTACAAAGAGGCTGAGAAAAGAGGATCAAGGTTCTAAGGCAGAACAGGAAAATGGGTCAGACTCATCTCCATTGACCTCTAAAAGAGCTTGAGGTGGAGATTGGTTCAAGTTGTAAAGTGCTAGACTTGAGCAAAAATCTCAGGAACAGTGCCCAGGCCCTTAGTTCAAGCCCTAGGACCAGCAGAAGCTCCCGCGCGTGTGTGTGCACACGCGCACACACACACACACACACACACACCACAAACACACATACACAAACACACACACAATTTTGTATGTTCCTATCACCCCACTTAACAATACTTTCCCATTTCCAAGCTCACCAGTTGTTGTTGTCTTGTTTTGTTTTAAAAGGGACTTGCTGTGTAGCTCAGGCTGCTCTTAAGCTTACAATCCTTCTGGGTGCTGTGATTACAGGCATGTGTACCATAATTGGCTTCATTCAGTAACTCTATCTATAACATTTTTTGCAAGAAATTCATTCATACTCATGAAGATATGTGGCTTAAAGCTGTTCATATTAATATTCTACTATACAAATATAAATAATATAGCTGGACATGGTACTATACTAACACATGGTAATGCCAGACAGAATTAGGAGTTGAGGAAAGCCAGATTTACACTGCAGAACCTTGTCTCCAAGGAAAGAAATTCTATAAATATAAATCTACTCTGAGACATACAATATGTTAAATTAATATAATGGAACATATAGATTATTGTTAATGGAAATAAAATCTTGGCAGAAATTTTAAATACATACATATGTATATATATTTGAATTTGAAGAAATAAAATTTCAAGTGGTATTATCTGCATTTTTCAGTCTGTCACCTACCTATTTACTCACACATTGATTTCTGTTTAGTCCACAAAATACTGTTCCCTCACACAAGTACAAAAAAACTGCATAACAAAAAGTACAAAAAAGTGCATTATCATAAATGCAAATGTAGTTTATTCCCTACCATGATAATTTGGAGAAAACATGCATTAAGCTAATGGCATTGAATACTGCTCAAGAAGGGGACTCAAAGAGAATGTAGATTATGTGTTTGTGTGTGTGTGTGTGTGTGTATGTGTGTTCCATGAGTAAATAATGGAGTCAGAAGTGACCTAATATTCCTGTTTAGTCTTTTTGCTCAAAGCTGACACTCTACCATGAGAGCCACATCTCCACTTCTGGATTTTGGTTTCTCAATTGGAGAAATATCTCAGATTCTTCGGCATAGGCTGTTTTAAACCAGGATCCTCCGATTTTTACCTCTAAAGTAGCCAGGTTTTAAAATATGAGCCATAGGTGGACAGCAACTACATTAATATTTTTGCATGTTTGAATGAATTTTAGAGTAAGACATATATGTTACTTTTGAGAATTGAGAATGTAGGACAATAGTAATTAATATTTAAGAGATCATAAAGCAAACAAACCTGAAAATAGAATTTATCTGAGAATAATATGGAATAAATCAAAATTACCCATGACAGTTTTCAGTCTGTGCACAGAAATGATTGCATTGTTGGAGCCCAAGGCCATCAGATAGCTAAGCTCCAGCTGGCTTCTATGCTCATGAGGCCAGCTAGTGCTATTCACAAGAATGTAATGTTGTTGGATGGCAGGGATCAGCTTCAAGTTCAGAACCTGAAATATTTCTATTGATCTAGAAGTGGAAACACAGCAGGAGACAAGAATGTGATTAGAAGTGCTGAATGCAAAAACCATAGACTCCAAGGAAGACAGAATAACTCTTTCTATATCTGAAAGAGTATTCTCTCACAAAGAATCCTGAGCCGAATATGGTGGTCAATGTGTGTAATCTCTGAACTTGAGAGGATGATTTAGAAGTTAGCTTGAGACCAGCCTATGTTTTAGGCCAACAGAAGGACACATAGTAAAATGCTATCTTAAAACAACAACAACATTGTAAAGCTGGTTTTGACATGACATTTTGTACTTCTCATTGTTGCAACAGGTCCACCTGAATCCTTAAACAACTTGGGAGGGGGGGTATGATTGGGTGGGGGGGAGGGGGGAGGTTGGGAAGGGAGGTGAAGGGTAAACAAAGGAGGAGGCTGCAATGCTTGGTAAGAAATGTATGCATTATCCTGCCCATGTAATTGTAACCCCTCTGTACAGTATGTTCTCAAATAAATTAAAATTAAATTAAAAACAACAACAACAACAACAACAACAGTCCCAATAACTGGGAATATGGTTAGTTGTAGAGTGCTGGCCTCGCATGCATGAAGCACTTGATTTGATTCCTCAGTATGATATAAGCAGAAAAATTCGAATTGGTAATGTGGCTCAATTGGTAGAGTGCTAGTCTGGATCAAAGAAGCTCAGGGATAGGGCCCAGGCCCTGATTTCAAGCCCCAGTCTGGCAAAATTTAGCAACAACAGCAACAACCAAATGCAAAGTGCTGTTTGTTGAAATAAATATGTTGAAGAATTGTTGATGCTCACTAAAAAATTGTGCTGTCGCCATTCATAATGAACTTTGTTAGAAAAAGTAAAATAAATTAATGAAATATTATCTGGCATTAGACAGGAAATAGTGAGATCTAAAAATGATAGCTGCCTATGGTGACTTGACACAACTAACATTACAGATAAACTTTCTAGATTGTAATTTTTAAGGATACAATCGTGGGTTTTTTCTTTTTCAAAATAATTATACTGCCGGGGGCCAGTGGCTCACCCCTGTAATCTCAACCCTCTGAGTAGCTAGGATTATAAGCATGCACCCCTGGCAACTGGCTAAAATAATTGCTTACCTGAGACAGAAGCCAGTTAGTATTAATTGTCAATCATGTTTAACTTTGTAAAATAAACTTTACTGAAAAGCCTTACAGTAGAAATAAGGAATAAAATGTGTCTGTTTGTTAAAAAGTTCTTACTAAAAGCTACATATTTTACTTCATTTTTTTCTTTCAAAATTGTGTTTTCCAGAATCATACCTTATCTTCCCTTGCTGTTTCTTTCATTTATTTCATACAGGCCCACAGCTTCTTCAACTATCATTTATGTGAAGAGCTTGCACATATCTATTTTCAGTCCAAATTCCTTGTATGCATCTATCATACACATATTCAACTGCCATAAAAACTTGTGAAACAATATTCACCCCTTTCCATTACTGGATATTAATGTGTGAGTAAAATTTAGGAAAACAAAGAATAACATCAATAAATATAACTAGATTTTAATAGTAAGGTTAAACATAAATTCAATATTGATTATTTTCTGAGCAATTTAATAAAAACCTCAAGGAAAAGAAATCAACTATTGGAGTTCCGGGAAGATGGCGGAGGAGAAGCTGGAATCTGAACAAGCTCTTGCATAGAAAACAGTTTCAGAGTTCCAGTGAACAGTCCCAAGCCAGAGAATCACACCAAGTGTGCCATCACAGGACAGAGAGTTAGTCAAGAGAGGGGAAGCCAAGCAGACACATCTGAGCGCCTGCCAGCAGCTGCTGCTGCGGCGGCAGGGTCGCGGCAGCGACCACCGCTGCGGGGGCACACCTGAGACACAGTCCGGGACGAAGGAGCCAGACGCAGCAGACGAGCGGATTCTACTCAACACCAGCAAGAACCGACAAGGAGCGGACAACTTCATCCTGCACTTTGCAGACCAGAGACGACCCGGGATCCAAGACTCTGAGTGAGTAGAAGCCCGACTTCCTCACTCCTTCTCAGGGAGCAGAGGAGGGAAGGCCACCCCTCCCCCCCCAGCACCGGTGATCTCCATCTTGGATACCGACAAAGCTCGGAGGAGCGGCTAGCTCCAGCTCAGGCCTTGGAATAAAACTAGTCATTTAGCAGGTCACAAGAACTTAACGGCGAAGTGACCTCACAGACTCAGTTCCATCCAGGGAAAAGTCACCCAGCTCAGGCACCAGCCATTGGAGTGGCTCTCCTCACCGGGAAACCAGAGCCAGAGGCTGCCCCTCCCTCTAGCAGCCACCACAATCAATTGAAAAACAGAAACCCTGAGAATGGCTCCAGGCTAGGTGTTGTGAGTTTTTTTCGCAAAATAGCCCCAGGGAAAAGCTACTGTTTGTTGAAAGGCCTCAACTCTACCCAGAACCTAGCCTCATCACTGCATCCCCCTCTTTTGTGATTCTCAAAGCAGATCACCCTCCCAGTAAACTAACCTGGGAGGGGGATCTCAAAATCTTGGGTAAAGCAGAGCATTTTTCTGCCTGTTCCAACAAACTGAATTAAGAAACCAATCAAGCCACAGGACCTCAAGCTGACCAGAGACTCCAACCAGACTCTGGTTACAGACAAAAGGGAGATACAGGACCCTTCCCACCCCTCCCAAAAAAAAAAAAAATCAAAGACCTTTTTTTTTCTTCTTCTTCTTTTCTTTTTTTCTTTTTTTTTGTTTTGTTTTTTTTTTCGTTTTTTGTTACCTTATATATATAAAAAAAATTTTTGCTTTTCTAAAACTTTTATTAATCTTTAATTTTTGCCTCTTCTGAAAAAATAATTGTTTTCCAATAACTTTTTTTTTTCTCCTCTTATAATTTTTATTTTAGGAATACGTGAATGTGTGTTTTCCTTTCTTTTCTTGTCTTCTTTCTCTTTTTCTTTCATTCTTAATTATCTTTTTGTTTTTTGTCTAGCTCTACTGAACTTCTGATCTTTTCTTCTCACTTTCCTATCCTTTCCATCTTTTCCTCTTTGTTCTTCTTTTTGTGACTTAACTCTTGTCCTGCACATCCTCAGATAAACCCGTAGTTAACCAGTAGACCCTCTCCCCCATTGTGTACACACTTAATCCACAAACTTATTACTCAATTCAAAACCTCTGAGACTTAAATTCATTAATAGCAGTACTACCTCTTTATACCTATATAGTATTTTAAGCATTTTTTTTAAAGTTTTTCACATCTCCTCTATGTCCCTCCCTTTCTCTCAACATATTCATATTCCTCTATAAATAGATGGTCTTTTAATCTCTAAAATAACATTAATTTTTACGTTTGTATTTTTTTTCTGGTCTCTTTTCATTCCTTTCCCTTTCTTCTTTTTCTCTCTCTCTCTACTTGCATCCTACCCAACCTATTTCCTGCATTGTGATTAGGACATAGTTAACTCTCTCTGTGCCTCCCCACACCAATCTATTCCTATTTTTTACCCACATCTCTCCCTAACCTTAATAATTTCTGTTTTTCCAAATTCTTCTCTGCGGTTCGAAGCCCTTTAACATATAGATGTTTGATGTCAAATAGATGTATCTGTTGAACTAGATTGCATCTGTAGACTCTTGACTGTACAAATGCAAACTTTGGTTGATGGTTGCCTTAAGATAGTGTTCTAGCACAAAACTGGTGCTACCTTCATCTCAAATGGGCAGAGTAAGCCAGAAAAACACAAGAAAAATGGCAAATTCGGGTATCTCAATTCCCAATCTTGATATTCAGGGGTTAGAACAGATAATGAATAATCCAGAGGAGAATTCCCAAACAGCTCTACAAACACTGCTGGCAAACATGATAAATGAAAAGTTTGACAACGTACAAAGGACTCTGTATGAGCGTGATAGGGAGAGAGAGGAGGCATCCCAGAAGTTTATACAGGAATATCATAAGCGTGAGGAAGCTACTCAAAAACTGATACAGGATTTGCGTGAACAACTTGAGAATACTCAAAGAGAAAGGGAGGAATGGCGTGAGCAGGCTGAGAACACTCAAAGAGATCTGCAGGAATCCCACGAACGGGAGGAAGCTAATCAAAGAGTAATACAGGAATTGAGAGACCAGGTAGAGAACACACAAAGATCACTAAAGGCATTCATGGAATCCATTAACAAAGAGCTGAAGGAAGTCAGGGAGACCACAAAGGGAATGCTGAATGGAAACCAACAGAAGGAATAGGAGCCCAAAGAAACCATAACCAATCAACTAAGTGATTTGAGGACAAACACTGAATACCAAATTAAGGATGTAAAGAAATTCATACAAGACCTAAAACAGAGCTTCAACAAAGAACTTGAAGCCATCAAAGCTGACCAACTAGAAGGAAAAGAGATAAAAAACAAAGTAGAGAGTCTTGACAGCAGGTTAGACCATGCAGAAGATCGAATCTCAGGGATTGAAGACAGCCTAGATATTATAGAGAAAGAACATACAACCATCCAAGACAAGTCCAAGAAATATGATAGATCTATCCAACACCTGGAAGACACCATCAGAAGGCCTAATCTAAGGATAATGGGTGTAGAGGAGCACCTAGAAACAGAAGTTAATGGTCTAGGAAATTTGTTTAACAGGATCCTAGCAGAGAACTTCCCAAACTTGCAAAAAGATAGGCCTGTCCAGATACAAGAATCCTTTAGAACCCCAAATAGACCAGACCAGAATAGGACATCCCACCACCACATTATAATCCACACAGGATCAACTCAGAACAAGGAAAAGATCCTTAAGGCTGTCAGAGAGAAAAGGGTAATCACTTATAAAGGGAAACCAATTAGAATCACCTCAGATTTCTCAGCAGAGACAATCAAAGCAAGAAGAGCCTGGAATGATGTATGCCATGCCCTAAAAACAAACAACTATCAACCAAGAATACTGTACCCAGCTAAACTCTCCTTCATAACTGAAGGCCAAATAAAAACCTTCCATAGCAAAGAAAAATTGAAAGAATACATCTCCACCAAACCAGCCCTACAAAAGATTAGACCGCAATAAAGGCCAAGAAACTGCACCCAAACTGAGAATCCAAGAACCATAGGAAGAACCCAGTTTTTGCAGCCCCCAAGAAGGTAGATAACATGGCAGGAACTCCCAAATACCTCTCAGTCCTATCTCTTAATGTTAACGGACTGAACTCTCCAATTAAGCGACATAGACTGTCTAGTTGGATTAAAAAACAAGACCCTTCTATCTGCTGCCTTCAGGAGTCACATCTTGCCCGTAAAAACAAACACATTTTCAATGTTAAAGGCTGGCATAAAATCTACCAAGCAAACGGACCGCATAAACAGGCGGGAGTTGCAATCCTAATATCAGATAAAATAGACTTCAAATTAAAATTCGTGAAAAGAGATAAAGAAGGTCACTACATACTAATTAAAGGATCTCTCCTTCAGGAGGATTTTACAATTCTAAATATCTATTCGCCAAACAATGGAGCACCCAAATTTATCAAAGAAACACTACTTTCCCTCAAATCCCATGTAGATCCAAAGACATTAATTGTTGGGGATTTTAACACACCACTCTCCCCACTAGACAGATCAACTCGGCAAAAACTCAACAGAGAAACCGCAGATCTAAACAGCTGCATAGATCAACTAGACTTAACAGACATTTACCGAACATTTCACCCAGCAGCATCAGAATACACGTTTTTCTCAGCAGCACATGGAACGTTTTCTAAAATAGACCACATTTTAGGCCACAAAGCAAACTTGTCTAAATTCAGAAACATTGAAGTTATACCTTGCATTCTCTCTGACCACAAGGGAATAAAATTAGAACTCAACACCAAAAGCCACCAAAGAAAGTCCGGTATCATATGGAGGCTGAACAACACACTGCTGAATCATGAGTGGGTCATGGAAGAGATTAGAAAGGAAATTCAAATGTTCATGCTATTCAACAAAAATGAACACACAAAATACTAGCTCCTCTGGGACACAGCAAAGGCAGTACTCAGAGGCAAGTTTATAGCTCTGAGCTCCTACATCAACAAATTGGAGAGATCTGAAACTAACAATTTAATGACACATCTAAACCTCCTTGAAAAAGAGCAGCAAGATAAACCCCAATCCAGTAGACGGAAAGAAATAATCAAAATTAAATCAGAATTAAATGAATTAGAATCCAAAAAAACTATAGAAAGAATCAACAAAACAAAGAGTTGGTTCTTTGAAAAACTTAACAAAATTGACAGACCCTTAGCAAATCTTATCAGAAAAAGAAGAGAACACACCCAAATTAATAAACTCAGAGATGAGAATCAAAACATCACCACGGAAACAAGCAAGATTCAGAACATTATAAGGGATTACTTCTCAAAACTTTATGCTAATAAGTTTGAGAACTTGACAGAAATGGACCTCTTCCTAGCAAATATTGACATGCCAAAACTAAACCAAGATGAGTTAAACTATCTTAACAGGCCCACATCAAGCATTGAAATAGAAACAGCAATAAGAGACCTCCCAGCTAAGAAAAGTCCAGGACCAGATGATTTTACAGCGGAATTTTACAAGGCCTTCAAAGCAGAGCTCACAACAATTCTCCTCCAACTCTTCAATGAAATTGAAAGAGAAAGCTCACTACCGAACACATTCTATGAAGCCATCATAACCCTCATCCCAAAACCAGGCAAGGACTCATCAAAGAAAGAGAACTATAGACCCATTTCTTTGATGAACATTGATGCAAAACTTCTCAACAAAATTTTGGCCAACCGACTTCAACAATTCATCCAAAAAACCATACACCACGATCAAACAGGATTCATTTCAGGGATGCAAAGCTGGTTCAATATACGCAAATCAATTAATATTATTCATCACATCAACAGGAGCAAGAATAAGAACCACATGATTATCTCAATAGACGCAGAAAAAGCATTCGACAAGATCCAACACCCCTTCCTGATGAAGGTTTTGGAAAAATTAGGAATCCATGGAACATTCCTCAATACAATAAAGGCTGTATATGACAAACCTACAGCCAGCATTACCCTCAATGGTGAAAAACTAAAGCCATTTCCTCTTAACTCAGGAACAAGACAAGGATGCCCACTCTCTCCACTTCTCTTCAATCTAGTATTAGAATGCCTAGCTACAGCAATAAGACAAGATGCAGACATAAAGGGGATCCAAATAGGGAAAGAAGAAATAAAACTCTCCCTCTTTGCAGATGACATGATCTTGTATTTAAAGAATCCCATAGACTCCACTCCCAAATTACTCAAGCTGATTCAAAACTTTGGCAAAGTAGCAGGTTATAAAATTAACCCCCCAAAATCAATGGCTTTTCTGTATGCCAACAATGAGAAAAGTGTGGCTGAAATTAGGAAAGCAACTCCATTTGTAATAGCCCCCCAAAAAATAAAATACCTAGGAATTAACTTAACTAAAGAAGAGAAGGACCTCTATGATGAAAACTTTAAAATCTTGAAAAAGGAAATCAACACAGAACTTAGAAAATGGCAAAACCTCCCATGCTCCTGGATTGGAAAGATTAACATTGTGAAAATGGCAATACTTCCCAAGGCTATCTACAAATTCAACGCAATACCTATCAAAATTCCAACCTCATTCTTCAAGGAAATAGAAGAGGCAATCCAAAAATTCATATGGAACAATAAAAGAACCCGAATAGCAAAAACGCTCCTCAACGGAAAGAACACTGCTGGAGGAATATCAATACCAAATTTCAAACTCTACTATAAAGCCATAGTAATCAAAACAGCTTGGTATTGGCATAAGAACAGACCTCAGGACCAATGGAATAAAAGTGAAAACCCAGAAATGTACCTATAGACCTATAGCCATCTAATCTTCGATAAGGGAGCTAAAACAATAGAATGGAAGACAGACAGCCTCTTCAGTAAATGGTGCTGGCAAAACTGGTTAACTACATGTAGAAAACTAAAGCTAGATCCTTATATATCACCCTGCACCAGAATCGACTCCAAATGGATCAAAGACCTTGAACTCAAAGCAGACACTCTGAAAACATTACAGGATGGAATAGGAGAAACCCTGGGTCTCCTTGGCTCAGGCCGAAATTTTCTGAATACAGACCCGGAAACACAACAAATCCAAGAAAGGATGGACAAATCGGATTGTATAAGGTTGCAGAGCTTCTGCAGGGCAAATGACATAGCTAGCAAGATCAATAGAAAGCCCACGGATTGGGAGAAGATCTTTACTAGCCATAGAACGGACAAGGGTCTCATATCTAAAATATACTTGGAACTCAAAAAATTAAACCCCCCAACAACAAATCCTCAAAGAAACAACTGCCCAATAAGTAAGTGGGCGAAAGACTTAAAGAGAAGCTTCTCTGAAGAAGAAAGAAGGACGGCCAATAGACACATGAAGAAATGTTCAACATCCCTAGCCATAAAAGAAATGCAAATCAAAACAACATTGAGATATCACCTCACTCCAGTTAGAATAGCAAAAATCAAGAACTCTAACAACAACAGATGCTGGAGGGGATGTGGACAGAAAGGAACCTTATTTTCATTGTTGGTGGGAATTTAAACTTGTTCAACCACTTTGGAAAGCAGTACGGAGGTTCCTCAAAAGACTCCACATAGAGCTCCCCAATGACCCAGCAATCCCACTTTTGGGCATTTACCCAAATGATCACAAACAAGGTCACACTAAAGCTACCAGCACAACTATGTTTATTGCAGCATTATTTACCATAGCTAAGATATGGAACCAACCAGATGCCCCTCAGTAGATGAATGGATCAAGAAGATGTGGTATATATACACAATGGAATTCTATGCCTCCATCAGAAAGAATGACATTTCCCCATTTGTTAGGAAATGGAAAGGCTTGGAAAAAATTATATTAAGTGAAGTAAGCCAGGCCCAAAGAAACATAGGTCCCATGGTTTCCCTTATTTGCAATATCTAGTATAGGTATGAGTCAAGCGGAAAAAGTCAGAGAATGTGATGTTAGGAAAACGAACCCTCAAATATGTATTTTAATGTTTTTGTTTCTTTCATGCATGTGTTTCTAACCCATTTATAAGATTATTTCTTTGTTGCTTTGTATGTCCCTCCCCCACAGTGTAACCCCCGCTTTCACTATATTTGATGCCAGTATAACATGTGGAGGAGACGGGGACAAAGAAGTCGTTTAAGGATTCAGGTGGACCTGTTGCAACAATGAGAAGTACAAAATGTCATGTCAAAACCAGCTTTACAATGTCGGTGGGGGGGGAGGGGGGTATGATTGGGTGGGGGGGGAGGGGGGAGGCTGGGAAGGGAGGTGAAGTGTAAACAAAGGAGGAGGCTGCAATGCTTGGTAAGAAATGTATGCATTATCCTGCCCATGTAATTGTAACCCCTCTGTACAGTATGTTCTCAAATAAAATAAAATAAAATTAAAAAAAATAAATGTTTGCACAGCAATAAATATTTTTAAAAAGTCAAAAAAAAAAAAAAAAGAAATCAACTATTTTGAGTGTTGATATTGTGGTTTAAACTAAGGATCTTAACTTCTCACTTAAGCTTTTTCCCTAGTGGGTGGTGCTATATACATGAACCGCAGCTCCCCTTCCAACTTTATTTTGGGGATTATATAGAGATAAGAATCTCATGGAATAAAAATTCAGCTGTGTCCCTATCTTGGGGTTCATTTCAATTAACATCATCTTTAATGGTCATATGGTACCATGTACTAGTTTTTACAAGTAAAGGAAACTATGGGACCTATGTTTATTTGGGCCTGGAATATTTCACTTAATATAATTTTTTTCACATCTTTCCATTTCCTTACAAATGGGAGATGTCATTTTTCTGATAAAGGCATAGAATTCCATTATATATATATATATACCCACACACGCATATATATACATATACATATACACATATATATATACATATATGCATATATATATATATATATATATATATCACATTTTCTCTTTTTATTGGGCAAATACCATACAGAGGGTTTGCAATTACATGGGCTATGTAATGAGTACATTTCTTATCAAGAATTGTTGCCTTCTCCTTTGTTTCCCCTTCCCATCACTTTGCATTCCCCCCCACCCCTCGTCCCCCCACCCCAAGCCACAGTAGTAATATTAGTTTTTCAACATAATATCTTGAACATCTCATTGTTGCAATGGGTCCACCTATATCCCTATTTAAACAATTTGGTTTTCCCTTCCCCTCCACAAATTATACCACCATAAAATACAGTGAAAACAGGGGTTATACTGTGGGGGAGGGCCATACAAACCAACAAAAATATCATCTTATAAATATGTTAGAAACAAGCAAAAGAAAGAAAAAAAAAGTTTGAAACCTTATCTTGGGGTTCATTTTGCCTCACATCAACTTATCTGACCTTTTCTACTTGTCTCAGACATATACTAGTTATTGCAAATAAGGGAAACCCTGGGACATAAGTTTCTTGGGGCCTGGTTTATTTCACTTAATATAATTTTTCCAAGTCTTTCCATTTCATAACAAATGGAGCTATATCATTCTTTCTAATGAGGCATAGGATTCCATTGTGTCTGTATACCACATTTTCTTGATCAGTTCATCTACTGAGGGGCACCTGGGTTGGTTCCATATCTTAGCTATAACTGCCAAGACAGCCATCTACCATCTCAACAAATGAACTGGCCATCGTGATTTACATCTGAAATCCTAGCTAATTATGTGGGAGGCATAGGTAATAAAGTCTCAGTCAATCTAAGATCACACCTGTGCAAAAAGTGCAAGACCTCAAGCAAATTATATGGACTAGAAGTATGGCAACATTGGTTGAGCTGCTTGGTGCTATACAACAAAAGTCCTGTCTAGCAAGCAGAGAACTCCTAGATAGAACCCTAGTAATACTCCTTTCTTCCATCAAAAAGCCTAAATAAGTTTGTCATATTTGAACATCTAATTTCAAGGCCACTGACAGATCATAGATGGTGACCTTCTCTTTAAAACCTAACTTTCACCCTAATGATAATCCAATTCTAATGTTTAAGGAAGATACTCTAGTTTTTAATCATTCTAATGAATATTCCAGTTTTCACTCTGGAAATGAGTTTCAGTTTGCTCTAATTCCCACAAATTTTCTGACTCTACCACTAAAGTTATCTTGTTCCCTCACATGAGCCATTATATTACTTGTCCTCAAGTTCTCTTATCAGGAAAAATACTGTAGTTTCCATTGATTCTACCTTTACCTGAACCACTGTATCTGAAAAGTTTCAGATTTACTTACTATCTGGTCCATTACTTACCGCTAACTCTCAACCTAAACCTGGCTGGAAAACTCTCAGTAATCACTACAAGAATGATCACTGAGAAATACATATAATGATACTGTCTTAGTTACTATTCAGCCTCACATATTTGCTTCAACTTGTTAGTGAACAAAATTTTATACTAAAAGCTTTCTTATTTGTAACAGTAAATAAATCAGAAGAAAATACTGATCCTAATCTTAATCCAAATTATATGGCAATGCTAACACTAACACAAGTACACTAGTTTTCACTCACCCTTCCAAACATAAGTTTCAATTTTTTCCAATATCTTAGTCATTTTCTAACACTAAACTTAATCTTTCTTAACTGGAACATTGAGAATAACCATCAGCCTAATTGTAAGAAGATTCATATATTAATAGCAATACTCTAGTATACATTCATTCTAATTCTTAACAGGCATATATTAAAATTTACGTTCAATTTGACCCTCATTTTTTTTCTCCTTTACTCTAAGCCTAACCATGGCTGGAATCCTAACCATAACCTTGACAGTACTCGTATCCCAATTCTAAAATGTATGAAAAATGCTCGTTTTGTGCAAGCCTAACTGAAATTCCACTGGTAATTCTTGAAATAAATTGCAGGTTTTCTGTAAACCCTACAGATTTTTTCACTCTTAACTCTGAATGTATTTTGTTCCATAATATGAATCATTATACCCATTGATCTCAAACCCTGATATTGTGAAATGCATTGTACTTCCATTATCCCAGCTTTTCCTAAATTCCTAGAACCTAAAAAGTTTCAGCTTTACTTAGTATTTAACATTTCTTTTTTTTTTTTTTTGTCGGTCGTGGGGCTTGCACTCTGGGCCAGGGCATGATCCCTGAGTTCTTTACCTCATAGCACCGCTTTTGTGTTTTATGGTGGTTAATTTCAGATAAAAATCTCATGGACGGTTTTGCCATTTTCTAAGTTCTGTGTTGATTTCCTTTTTCAAGATTTTAAAGTTTTCATCATAGAGGTCCTTCTCTTCTTTAGTTAAGTTAATTCCTAGGTATTTTATTTTTTGGGGGGCTATTACAAATGGAGTTGCTTTCCTAATTTCAGCCACACTTTTCTCATTGTTGGCATACAGAAAAGCCATTGATTTTGGGGGGTTAATTTTATAACCTGCTACTTTGCCAAAGTTTTGAATCAGCTTGAGTAATTTGGGAGTGGAGTCTATGGGATTCTTTAAATACAAGATCATGTCATCTGCAAAGAGGGAGAGTTTTATTTCTTCTTTCCCTATTTGGATCCCCTTTATGTCTGCATCTTGTCTTATTGCTGTAGCTAGGCATTCTAATACTAGATTGAAGAGAAGTGGAGAGAGTGGGCATCCTTGTCTTGTTCCTGAGTTAAGAGGAAATGGCTTTAGTTTTTCACCATTGAGTATAATGCTGGCTGTAGGTTTGTCATATACAGCCTTTATTGTATTGAGGAATGTTCCATGGATTCCTAATTTTTCCAAAACCTTCATCATGAAAGGGTGTTGGATCTTGTCGAATGTTTTTTCTGCATCTATTGAGATAACCAAATCTCATGGACTTTCCTGCCTGGGCTACCTTTGAACTGTGATCCTCAAAAACAGCTTCATGAGTAACTAGGATAATAGGCGTGAGCCACTAGTTTAACCCATTTCTTTACTCTATCCTCAACCCCGGTTAACCAGAAACCTAATCCAAATCACATTCTGATTTCACACCAAATGGCTAATGTAAGGAAAATTGTCTAGATTCTATTCAATCGCACATTTTTTTTGGCTTCTATTTCTTATTGGAAAACTAAAATTTACCGTAAAGCTTATCCTTCCCTAACCCTAATGGGAACAAAAAAGTATCTCTCACTTTAAACCAAATTATATCTGAATCTTTAAAGTAACACAGACTGGTTTTCATTCATTCTTGCCATTCATTATTCTTAAAATATGTGGCAGTTTTACACAATGTCTTACATATTTTTCTCATCCTAACCCAGCTCTAACTGCCACACATTTCCTAATCCTAAGCCTAGATGTAACCGAATCATCATGTTAATAGCAAGTCACTTTTTCATATTTATCCTAACTCTTGCTCAGCCTGTAGGTCTAAATTTTACTTGCATTTTGAATATATTTTTAAGTGTTTTTCTATTTCCAGTCAGGTTTTATTGTTCATTATTTTTAAAAATTTTTATTTTGTTGAAAAGGTGCTTTAAAGAAGGATTAGTTACACGTGTAAGGTAAGGAGTACGTTTCTTGTTGAGCATTGTTACCCACTTCTTTCTTGTTCTCCCACTATCACATCCCTCCCCACTTCACTTACCCCTCCCTCCCCATGGTGTAATCTTCATTTTCAACATAGTGTCTTGTGAGTATCATTGTTGCAATGGGTCATCCTCTGATGAACCTAAATTTTCTATTTCTCTAATCCTGGGATCCTAACCATAATAATAATGATAACTCAATTCAAAGGTTAACAAAAAATATTCAGGTTTTTATTCATCATATTAATTCTCTGTACATCTTGAATTATCTTGCAGTTTAGCTTCAGTCTTCCAAATTAGTTTATATGCGCATCTATAAAGATGTAATTTTATGTGAAAAACAGAAGATCTTTGGAGGAAGGAGTAATGAGAAGGAAAGAGAGGGAGTAAAATCCAATACGTTAAATATATTCTGGAATTGTCACTTCTGACAATTACTATCTATTAACAAAATAACTAAAAATTAATAAAGAACACACTGCCTTCTAGTGTTCTTTAAGAGAGCCATGATCTGACTTTTGAAAAAAAAACTTGTGCTAGATAAAATTTGTCCATGCATAATTTATATTGTTTGCCAATTATTTAACTTAATGAATAAAAATTTATCGAATAAGATTCTTTGACAAAAAATATAAAACAGTGACTTAGCAATTGTTTGAGAAAAAGTTATTCTTATGAGTTTTAAGAAACGGAATTGATATTTCCCTACAAAGCAATGAATTAGGTTTACTAATCTAGTCTTTGTAGTAAGTTTAGAGAACATAATTGACATGAGAAACAACTAACTGCATATCTTGTTTCCTGAATGAGTGATATTTTAAACATTTGTCTTTTATTCAAATAAATACTTAGGTTTACATTTCAAAATAAGTGCAATTTTATCTCCTTTCAGAACAAATACTTACCCTGCAATTAAATGTACTAGCATATTCAGGTATTTAAAAGCTAAATTTTCTATGTTTTATATGCAGCTCTACATATTCAGAATGACATGATTTTTTATTCATAATTATCTAACCCCAGATTTTTCCTTTATCAATATAAATTTTCTCATGAGTTTGTAGTGAAGGCTCCAGTAACCAGACTGGTTAAAACAATTTCCTGAATTCTAAATTTTAAATCAAATCATTTTTAAGCTTTGATAATATCATTTATTGTCTCTTCAGAGCAATTAAGCTAAAACAAATACTACTTTTTAAACATTTCACTCACATTGTAAAGAATATTAACATAGGTCAAAAAGAAACTAATTATTTCAGACTCATCATATTTGGTGATCTTATTGTGAAGAATGTAGAGAGTAGAAGGTCCTTATACTCAATAAATAGTTTTGGTTAAATTAAATCATATATCTGGATTTCTGATTTGGAGCTTAATCACATGGAAACAGGAAAATAATAAAAAAAATTACTTTGGGATCACCAGAAAAGGATATGTGTGAATGTACCACAGTTGCTTTATTAGTTTGTAGTTGAACACTGGACTTCGATTTATATCTTGGCTGTTGTGGTGAATAATGTGAGTAACAATGAACTACAGATACATTTATGAGTTACCCACAGACAAATAATCACACGATTGGTGGGTCAGACAATATTTCAACTTTGGATTTCTTTAGGAAACTGCATACAACTTTCTACAACGAGAACACTAACCTGTATTTTGACCAAGAGTGTAGAAAATTTCCTTTTCTCCACAGTGTCACCAGCCAACATTTTTACCTTTTTAGTTTTTTTAAAGGACATGTTTTTACTGTGTGCAGTACCCAAGACTGGCCTTAGACTCAAATCCTTTTACTCCAACCTCCAATCACTTGGAATTACCAGCCTTTACCACCACACCTGGTTCTTTGGCTATTTTTATGAGTTATAATAATTAAGAAGTAATATCATAGTAATTTTGAATTGCATTTCTCTAATGACTTCTGCTCACAAAGCATTAAGCCAACATAGACGTTGTATTAAATACAAATTTGTAAATCCACAGGCGATTTTCAGGGCTTTTTGGAAAACATGTCTATTCAGAACTTTTGTCCATTTTTAATCAAGTTTCTTGTTAATCTCATCTTTAATCTCTCTATAGAAAATCAATAATTAATTCAAGGTAGTAGAAAGGAAAAAAATAAGCAGCTCCTAAGATTTTAAAATTTTTAATAACATGATATTGCTTAAATCATTTTTCTGTTGATGCTTGAGACTCTATAACTCAATTTAGTTAGATCTTTTACAAGGCTATATATATTTTATTTATTTTACTTTGTTCTTTCCTGCATGAATAATTTAACTTGGTTTCTTTCAGTCTCATGTAATTCAGATTTCAAACTGAAGAATAAATGAAAGGAAGCAAACAAAAAATATAGTTCCCCTCATCTGATGATGCCTCTACAAAAATGAGGAAAGTGTTCATCCTTCTAAGGACCAACGATAGAATATTAAAAAGACAATTTATTCTTCTAGGTCTTCCTTATCTTTGCGATGTAACTTAAATGATACAAAACATAATATACTGCTCAGATACTTTTACGTTTTATCAGCTTTGCACATTTTCATATGGATTTCACCTCAGTCTACAACATTCCTTCATCGTTCTGTCCCTGTTATTTTTATATTATCACAACATAAGATAACCAGTTTGATTTACAGCATAAGTTATCCACTGGCTTCCTTGGAAGCAAAGCATGGTCAATAGATATTACTTCTGGTTGCTCACACTACATGTAATGGTTTCTGTACTACTTATCACATTCTATTTGGTATTTAAAAAAGAATGCTGGCTAAACTCAAAGCTCATTCATAGGTTTACGTTAAGTGTTTCACAAGTTTTATGCTCTTAATTCTTAAGATAACATTCGTTATAATGCTAATGTTATTACCATTGTAGTGTTGGGAAAAATTATAGTTAAAGACAGTAAGTGCATGGCCCAAAGACACACACAGTGAGGAAGAAAATGAGTCAAAGTTTCCAAAAGTCTTTCAGCAATACCAAAAAGGTGGATAAAATCTCTCCATTCTCTTACACTCTCAATTCAATATTCATATTGCCCAAGAAATAATAGCGTAGCAAATATTACAAATGGTGATTGTTTTCTATCACATTTTGTCTTCAACACAGACTGTGGTGGTGACATTGGGGTATCATGCACAGAGCTGAGCTTACAAATTGAGGTCCGAAGACAGCCAAATTTCTTCTGTCCCACAGTTCCAGTTTCTTTTTTAAAACGTACCAGAACTTTTAAATATCATCACTTACTATCTTTTCACAATCCCCAAACGAATTAAATTGACATATAATCACTCCAAAAGGCTTTCAAATAAGGAGATGATACAACAGGCACCCATAAAGTAAATTTTCTTTTATTTTTAAAATTATTCTAAAAACATTGTGCTGGCTGGTCACACTTATAATCCTATCTACTCTGAATATTTGCTCAGGAGACTGAGATCTGTGGATTACACTTGGGAGCCAATCAGGGCCAAAAAAAAAAAAACCTCATGAAATTATTTTTCAAAATGTTTAATGAACTAGCAAAGAGCCAGGAATTGAGATGTAGCTTACATAGTAGATCACCAATCTAGATAGGAAAGGCCTAGCAAGACCTTGAAGCCCTGATTTTAAACTCTGAGCATGATGATATATATGTATGACGTGTGTTAGCAGGTACATGCGTGTTTGCTTGAATGCTGCGGCACTCACACTCACATACATTTATTCAAATTACCTTCATATCAGTGTTCTGCATTAATTTCTTTGTTAGCGATATTATATGGGTAAAATAGAGGAAATAAACTCTTCCATCTCAGAACATTTTTATATGTTTTTTATTGTAATAATACTGTGCAGAGGAGTCACATTTACATGAACAAGGAAACTAGTACATTTCCTAACAAGAATTCTTACCTCCTCCTTTATATTTCCCCTACCATCTCTTCCCTTCCACCTCCACAAGTACACTCCCCTCCCTCTTCCTTCCTCCACCTAAATTGTAAAGTTCATTTTTCAACATAGCGTCTTGTGCATCTCATTGTTACAATGGGTCAACCTGTATCCTTATTTGAGCAATTTTTCCCTTCCCCTCCCCAAATTAGGGAAGCATACATTCAAGATGTATGTGCACCAACTTCAAATACAGAGAAAACAGGGGTTATAGCGTGGGGAGAAACATACAAAGAAACAAAAAAAAATGCCATCGCTCATTATAAGTACGTTAGAAACAATAGCAAGAAAGAAAAAACTACTTGTGTCACTATCTTGGGGTTCAATTTCTTTAACATCATCTTATCTGGTTCTATGTACATAGCTTTTCAACTTTTCTGCTTATCCCAGACATACATTTGTTATTGAAAATAAGGGAAATCATGGGACCTATGATTCTTTGGACTTGGGTTACTTCACTCAATAAAATTTTTTCCAAGACTTTCCATTTCCTAACAAATTGGGCGATGTCATTCTTTCTGATGGAGGCATAGAATTCCATTGTGTATATATACCACATTTTCTTGATCCATTCACCTTGTGAGGGCATCTGGGTTGGTTCCATATACTAGCTATCGTAAATAATGTTGCAATAACCATAGTTGTGCTGGTAGTTTTAGTATGGTCTTGTTTATGATCATTTGGGTAGATCCCCAAAAGTGGGATTAATGTGTCATAGAGGAGTTTTATGTGGAGTCTTTTGAGGAACCTACATACTGCTTTCCAATGTAGTTGAACAAGTTTACACTCCCACCAAGAATGCAGCACGGTTCCCTTGTGGCCACATACCTTTCAGCATCTGTTGTTGTAAAAATGTGGAATGCTCCACGAATTTTCATGTCATCCTTGCGCAGGGGGCATGCTAATCTTCTCTGTATCGTTCCAATGTTAGTGCATGTGATGCTAAATTGAGCAAAGAACATTTTTTATATATAAAGTATAATTTGTATTGATTTTAGGAAACTAGACAATTCAACAAAAATAAGTTCAAAAGAATTGTTGTGAAATTTTAGAATCATGTACTTCTTACATAAGCACACATTTAAGAATAAAATCAAGATAGACATGCCAAAAACAAAATAATTCCAGATATTTGTAGTTCAAGAGATGTGTAGGAGGAGGGATTCAATTATTCTATACAAGGCACATGTCAAAATGAACATTGCAGCAAGTGTTTAGGTTTGTTAAAGTTTTAATGTTTTAGGGCTGGGAAGGTGGCTCAGTGGTAGAGTGCTTGCCTTGCATGCATGAGGCCCTGGGATCTATTCCTCAGCACCACATAAGCAAAAAGAAAAAAGCGGTAAGTGACGCTGTGGCTCAAGTGGTAGAGTGCTAGCCTTGAGCTGAAGAGCTGAGGGACAGTGCCCAGGCCCAGAGTTCATGCCCCACAACCGGACCCTCCCCCCAAAAAAACAGTTTTAATGTTTTAAATATGCTTAATTTTGGGATTTTGCTTATATATGCCAAAAATAAGACTGTTTGGCAGGTATAAAACTTTTTGATAAAGTATTTAAGATTTATGGTAGTAGACATTAAGTACTAAGTATGTACATTTTAGAGTATATGGAAACTTTATTAATGAGAAGTTGCAAAGTCTTTGTGTAAAGAAGCAGAGTGAAGAGTTAAGACATTAACTATACAGTTTTTGTTAAAAATTTAGAGATTCCTTACTTTATTTGATGATATAAGCCATAATGTACACATATATGTTACTAGTCACACACATACATATACACATGTATACATGTGCACATGGAGAAAGACACATAATTACAGCCAACACAATTTCCACCAGTTGTTGAATATGCCTTAAACGGAATACTTGGAACAATATATGTTGAAGATGTATTTGTCTCTAATAGTTCATTTACCAATCCTCTTATCTCTTAAAACTGGTAGTTTTAGAGAGATTTGATTTACAAAATGGAGTACAAGTGATAGTAAGTCACTTGGAAACCTCAGTAAGTATAAGTGATATGGTATCTCCCTGCTCCTCACGGAATACTTACTCTTGTAGACACTCTCAACCACCGAAGTAGCAGGAAAATACCCTGGTAAAGAGTAAAGTTATAAGGCTTTAAATGGCATCCTTACTTGAGCTCTTTTCCCAACAACCAGCATGAATTCCTAGGCAGATGTGTGAGTCCTCCGAAAACTGGACTCTACATATACATTTTACTAACCCATGTGAAAATTCCTATATGAGAAATGCTGACTGAGTTCTTGCTGATTTCCTGGCCAAGAAAATAAGAAAAAAAAGAAAGTATTTTTAATGTTTTAAAGTTTGAGAATAATTTTTAACCTGTCAATAAATGTATAG
The DNA here is from genome assembly GCF_019054845.1 of Dipodomys spectabilis. Lineage (NCBI taxonomy): Eukaryota > Metazoa > Chordata > Mammalia > Rodentia > Heteromyidae > Dipodomys > Dipodomys spectabilis. Next base: position 1,152,946 of record NW_024871095.1, on the reverse strand, counting down.
AACACAATTATACCAACTGATAAAAAAAATGATGGCATTTCATTTATGTGCTCTTGGACTTGGCCAGTGATTTTAGATGTGTCAACAAAAGTAGAATCAGCATAAATCAAGCCAGCATTTCTTCATTTAAGATATAAGGAAAGGATACTGGTTGACCCATTGTAACAATGAAATATACAAGACACTCTACCAGAGGATGGGTGAAGGGGGGAGGTGGGGTGGTGTGAAGGGAAGGGATGGTAGGGTTAAAAACAAAGGAGGAGGTAACAATGCTCAATAAGAAATGTACTCATTACCTTACTTATGTAACTGTAACCCCTCTGTACATTATTTATAATAAAAATATATATTAAAAACATACAAGGAAAACTTATCCCCCATTGTATACACACTTAATCCAGAAATTCATTACTGAATTCAAAACCTCTTAGAATTAAATTCCTAAATAGCAGTACTACATCAATATACCAGTATAAAATTTAAGCATTTTTATTTTTTAATTTTTCACGTCTCCTTTCTATCCCTCCCTTTCTCTTATCCTATTCCCGTACTTCTCTGAATATTATGTTTTTAATTTGCATAATTTTAAGTGTTTCACTTTTAAGTTTTTAATTTTTGTTTTACTATTTTTCCTTGTCTTTTTTTTCTCTTTCTTTTTTCCCCGGGCTCTACAATCATTCTATCCAACCTATTCCCTGCTTTTAGATTAGGACTAAGTTAACTCTCCCTCTACCTTTCCACATCCCTCTATTCCTATTTATACCCACATCTCTCGCTAAAACTAATAACTTCTGGTTTGCCAAATTCTTCTTTGCTGTTCATAGCCTATTAATGCATAGTTGTTTGATGTTGAAAAATATATCTGTTGAACTAGATTATATCTGCATGCTTTTGACTGTGCAACTACAGACTTGGCTGATGCTTGCCTTAAGATAGTTTTCTAGCACAAACTCCTGTTACTGTCATCCCAAATGGGCAAAATAACCCGGAAAAACACAAGAAAAATGTCACGTCCGGGTATCTCAACTCCCACTCATGATAATCAGTGGACAGAACAGATAATGAATAATCCAGAGGAGAACTCCCAAATAGCTCTACAAACAATAATGGTAAACATGATAAATAAAAAGATTGAAAACCTGCAAAGGACTCTGTTTGAGCATGATAGGGAGAGAGAGGAAGCAAACCGAAGATCAAAACAGGAAGCTCATGGGTGTGAGGAAGCTACTCAAAGATAGATAAAGGAATTGCATGAGCAGCTTGAGAACACTCAAAGAGAAATAAAAGAATTGTGTGAGCAGGCTGAGATCAGTCAAAGAGAACTAGAGTAATTGCATGAACGTGAGGAAGCTAATCAAAGAGTAATACAGGAATTGCAAGAGCAGGATGAGCATAGACAAAGATCAATAGAGGCATTCATGGAATCCATAAACAGAGAGCTGAAAGAAGTAAGGGAGTCCACAAAGGGAATGCTGAATGGATCCCAACAGAAGGAAAGGAATTCCAAGGAAATCATAACAATCAACTAAGTGAATTGAGAATAAACATTGAACACCAAATTAAGGAAGTAAAGAATTTCATACAAGATCTAAAACAAAGATCCAACAAAGAATTTGAAGTCATAAAAGCCGACCAACTAGAAGGAAAAGAAAAAAAAAAGTAGAAAATCTGGATAGTTGAATAGACCATGAAGAAGATTGAATTCTGAGGATAGAAGACATCCTAGATATTATAGAGAAAGGACATAAAACAATCCTAGACAAATCTAAGAAATATGATAGATCTATTCAACATTCAACGCTTGGAAGACACCATTAGAAAGTCTAATCTGAGGATAATTGTTGTAGAGGAGCACGTAGAACCAGAAGTCCATGGTCTAGGAAATTTGTTTAACAGGATCCTAGCAGAGAACTTCCCAAACATGCAAAAAGATAGGCCTATTCAGATACAAGAAGCTTTTAGAACTCCCAATAGACCAGACCAGAACAGGATTTCCCATTGTCACATTATATGCACAGGATCAATTCAGACCAAGGAAAAGATCCTTAAAGTTGTCATGAAGAAAAGATCAATCACCTATAAAGGGAAACCAATTAGAATCACCTCAGATTTCTCAGCAGAGACAATCAAAGCAAGAAGAGACTAGAATGATGTAAGCAATGCCCTAAAGACAAACAACAACCAGGAATACTTTACCCAGCTATACTCTCCTTAATAATTCGAGGTCAAATAAAACACTTCCATGGCAAAGAAAAATTGAAACTATATATCTCCACCTCACCAACCCTACAAAAGAATCTTAAAGATATCCTCCACAGAGAAAACCAACAAGACCACAATAAAGGCCAAGAAACAGCACCCAAACTGAGAATCCAAGAACCATAGGAAGAACACAGTTGCCGCAGCCCGAAGAAGTTGGATAAAATGGCAGGAACTCTCAAATACTTCTCAGTTCTATCTCTCAACATTAACAGATTTAACTCTCCAATTAAGCAACAAAGTCTGTCTACTTGGATTAAAAAGCAAGATTCTTCTATCTGCTGCCTTCAGGAGTCACATCTTGCCCACAAAAACAAACACATTTTCAATTATAAAGACTGAAACAAAATCTACCAAGCAAACGGCCCCCATAAACAGGAAGGAGTTGCAATCCTAATATCAGATAAAATAGACTTTTAATTAAAATTAGTGAAAAGGATGGTGCATACTAATTAAGGGATCACTCTTTCAGGAAGATATTACCATTCTGAATATCTATTTGCCAAACAACGGAGCACCCAAATTTATCCAAGAAACACTACTTTCCCTCAAATCCCACATAGATCCAAAGACATTAATCGATGGGGGCTTTAACACACAACTTTCCCCACTACATAGATGAACTTCGCAGGAACTCAACAGAGAAACCACAGATATAAACAACTGCATAGATCAACTAGATTTAACAGACATCTATCAAATATTTCACCCAGCAGCATCAGAATACACGTTTTTCTCAGAAGACACAAGGAACATTTTCCAAAATAGACCACATTTCAGGCCACAAAGCAAACTTGTCCAAATTCAGAAACATTGAAGTTATACCTTGCATTCTATCAGACCACAAGGGAATAAAATTATAATTCAACACCAAAAGCCACCAAAGAAAGTCATGTAACACATAGATCCTGAACAACACACTGCTGAATCATGAGTGGGTCATGGAAGAGATTAGAAAGGAAATTCAAATGTTCATGATATTCAACAAAAATGAACACACCAATTACTAGCTCCTCTGGGACACAGCAAACGCAGTATTCAGAGGCAAGTTTCCAGCTCTGAGTTCCTACATCAACAAATTGGAGAGATCTGAAACCAATTTAATGAGCCTCCTTGAAAAAGAGCAGCAAGATAAACACAATCCAGAAAACGGAAATAAGTAATTAAAATTTAATCAGAATTAAATGAATTGAAATGTGAAAAAATAATAGAAAGATTCAAGAATCCAAAGAGTTGATTCTTCGAAAAAATTAACAAAATTGAGAGACCCTTAGCAAATCTTATCAGAAAAAGAAGAGAACGTATCCAAATAAACTCACAGATGAGAATGGAAACATCATCACAGAATCAATTAAGATTCAGAACATTATAAGGGAATGCTTCTAAAACTTTCATACTAATAATTTTGAGAACTTGAAAGAAAAGGACCTTATCCTAGCCAATACTGACATGACGAAACAAAGCCAAGATGAGTCAAACTATCTTAAAAGACCTATATCAAGCATTCAAATAGAAACAACAGTAAGAGACCTCCCATCTAAGAAAAGCCCAGGACCAAATGGTTTTACAGAGGAATTCTACAAGGCCTTCAAAGCAGACATCACACCAATACTCCTCCAAATCTTCAATGAAACTGAAAAAGAAAGTTCACTACTGAACTCATTCTATGAGGCCATCATAACACACATCCCAAAACCAGGAAGGGCCTCATCAAGGAAAGAGAACTATAAACCCATTTCTTTGATTAAGATTGATGCAAAGTTTTTCAACAAAATTTTGGCCAATCGACTTCAACAATTCATCCAAAAAATCATACACCATGATCAAACAGGATTCATTTCAGGGATGCAAAGCTGGTTTAATATATGCAAATCAATTAATATACTTCAGCACATCAACAGCAGCAAGGATAAGAACCACGTGGTTATCTCAATAGATGCAGATAAAGCATTCAACAAGATCCAACACCCCTTTATTATGATGGATCTGGAAAAATGAGGAATCCATGGAACATTTCTCAATACAATAAAGGCTGTAAATGACAAAGCAATAGCCAGCATTATAATTAACGGTGAAAAAATAAAGCTATTTCCTCTTACCTCAGGAATGAGACAAGGATGCCCACTCTCTCCACTTCTCTTCAATCTAGTATTGGAATCCCTAACTACAGCAATAAGATAAGATGCAAATGTAAGAGGGATCCAAATAGGGAAAGAAGAAGTAAAACGCTCCCTCTTTGCAGATGACAAGATCTTTTATTTAAAGAATCGCACAGAGTCCATTCCAAAATTACTAAAGCTGATTCAAAACTCTGGCAAAGTAGCAGGGTTTAAATTAACCCTCAAAAATTAATGGCTTTTCTGTATGCCAACAATAAGAAAAGTGTGGCTGAAATTAGGAAAGCAACTCCATTCGTAATAGCCCCACAAAAAATAAAATACCTAGGAATTAACTTAACCAAAGTAGTGAAGGACCTCTATGATGAAAACTTTAAAAAACTGAAAAAGGAAATCAAAACTGAACTTATAAAGTGGCAAAACTCCCAGGCTCCTGGACTGGGAAAGATCAACATCGTTTAAATGGCAATACTTCCCAAGGCTATCTACAAATTAAATGTGATACCTATCAGTATTCCAACCTCATTCTTCAAGGAAATAGAAGAGGCAATCAAAAAATTCATATGGAACAATAAAAGACCCTGAATAGCAAAAATGATCCTTAACAGAATGAACAGTGCTGGAAGAATATCAATACCAAATTCAAATTCTACTACAAAGCCATAGTAATCAAAAGAGCTTGGTACTGGCACAAGAACAGACCTCAGGACCAATGGAATAGAATTGAAAACCCAGAAATGAACCAACAGACCTATAGCCATCTAATCTTCGGTAAGGGAGCTAAAAAATAGAATGGAAGAAAGACAGCCTCTTCAGTAAATGGTGCTGGCAAAATTGGTTAACAACTTGTAGAACACTAAAGCTAGATCCTTATATATCACCCTGTACCAGAATCAACTACAAATGGATCAAAGACCTCGCAGTCAAAGCAGACACTCTGAAAACATTACAGGATGGAATTGGAGAAACCCTAGGCCTTGTTGGCACAGGCCAAAATTTTCTTAATACAGACCCGGAAACAACAAATCAAAGAAAGGTTGGACAATGGGATTGCATAAAATTGCAGAGCTTCTGCATGGCAAAGGACATAGCTAGCAAGATTAATAGAAAGTCTACGGATTGGGAGAAGATCTTCATTAGCCATAAAATGGACAAGGGTCTCAGATCGAAAATATACCTTTAACTCAAAAATTTAAATCCCCCAACAAATCTTCAAAGAAACAACTGCCCAATAAATAAGTGGGCTAAAGACTTAAAGAGAAAATTCTCTGAAGAGGAAAGAAGGATGGCCAATACACACATGAAGAAATTCTCAACCTCCCTAGTCATAAAAGAAATGTAAATCAAAATAATATTGAGATACTACCTCACCACAGTTAGAATGGCTATAATCAAGAACTCTAATAACAACAGATGCTGGCGGGGATGTGAACAGAAAGGAACACTACTTTATTGTTGATGGGAGTGTAAACTTGTTCAACCAGTTTGGAAATCAGTATTGAGGATCATCAAAAGACTCCACATAGATCTCCCCTATGACCCAGCAATCCCACTTTGGGTATTTAACCAAATGTTCACATAGAAGACCACAGTAGAGCTTCCAGCACAACTACGTTTATTGCATCATTATTTACCATAGCTAATATATGGAACCAACCCAGATGCACCTTAGTAGATGAGTAGATCAAGAAAATGTGCTATATATACACACTGGAATTTTATGCCTACATCAGAAAGAATGACATTGACCCATTTGTTAGGAAATGGAAAGACTTGGAAAAAAATTTATTAAGTGATGTAAGCCAGGTCCAAAGAAACATAAGTGCCATGGTTTCCCTTATTTTCAATAACTATTATATGTCTGAGACAAACAGACTCTCTCAGACAAGTTGATGTAAGGGAAATGAACCCTAAGATATATTCAAATGTTTTTTTTTTCTTTCATGCTATTGTTTCTAACACATTTATAAGATTATTTCTTTTTTGCTTTGTATGTCCCTCCCCTACTGTACCTTCCCTGCTATCATTGTACTTGATGTTGGTATAATTTGTGGAGGGGAAGGGAAAAAACAAATGGTTTAAATAATAGGGATACAGTTGGACCCATTACAACAATGAGATGTCTAAGTCATTATGCCAAAAACAAACTTTAAAATTTTGTGGTGGGGGGGTGAGGATTGGGTGGGGTGCGGGGAGAGGACGGGAAGTTATGGGAAGGTGAAACAAAGGAGGAGGCTACAATCCTTGATAAGAACTGTACTTATTATCTTGCCCATGTAATTGAAATCCCTTTGTACAGTATTTCCACAACAACAAAGAAAAATAAATTTAAATATGGAATGAAATTAGTTCCAATAATGCATTGCAATAAGGTATTTAGAAATAACTGAGAAACTTAAAGGTGCATAAGATTTTTTATTGGAAATGAAGGGATATTGGAATTTGATTCTCTATATTTTAAGCGATTTGCTTAAAAGAATAGGCAAAATTAAAGTTACATTTTCAGCAGACTTGACATATTAAATTTTGTATATCGAAAGGGAAACAAGCCTGAACAATATGTCAATTCTCTCTTCTTATTTATCTCTAAAGGTTTATGCTTCTGGTCTCTGAATATTAAAACTTCAAAAAATTTATGTTTAGCTAGTTGTGCAAAGGGGTTTTGCTTCATCAAGTCAGTGTTGAATAGAACGTATGTGCATTTCAATATACAGTGCATCTGGATCATTGTCAAACTTCACATTTTTCTTCCTTCCCTTTCCCCAACCCCAACTATCCCTTCATGTTTCCTACTTACATTCTCACATATTGAATGTTATGACTGTATTAGTCCACCATTTCCCTCTCCATTCTTCTACCCTACTCTTTTTTTGCCCAGATCCTCTTTTAATAGTTGTTTCAACTTCATGTTATTTTGTTAAATATCTCTACTTTGGCCTTTGGCGATGGGTTTGCCACATCTTCTCTTCCATGTTTGACCTACATAAATGAGTATATTTCTCCACATTTCTAATCTCTGAATGACTAAGATAGATCTCCTTTACTATTCACCTTCTGTCCTAAATTTAGAATTGGACTTTCAGGGACATCCAATAGAGCATTTTTACTCTCTACATATTGAAGATGGAAGGGAAATAATTTCCATGCTCTCAGCATTATGTTATCCATCATGAATTCCCATCACTTATCACTACAGCAGTCTAAATTTAAAGTCATATCTTCTGCATTATATTCACACAGTATAAATGAATATCAAGGGCAATTTACCTAATATTGGAAGTTTAGGGATGATCTTTAATTTCTTATGATAGAAGCAGGAGTCAGTTTTAATTTTCAGATTCCACTATGTAGTGAGCCCTGTATTCTTCTAAATTTTCGATAAATTTCGAGTTACCTTTTGTTAATAATTTCAAAAGTTTTATTTCAGTATTTGAAATGCTGCTCCAATTATTTTAAAAGTTTCACAATAAGTTAGACTGAACTTTTTCCTCCCATGTTCCCCACTAGTTCAGGTTAAGTCTCCTTTAACTTTATTTTTTGAGAGACCAAGGATGAGGGTAAACAGAGAGATGATCATTACTCAGATATCTCCTTCCTCTTCTGTTTCTGCTGTTCTTGTTAAGAAGAAGACTGGAGCAGGGAACAAGAGTGATGCTTGACTTCACCATACAAGGGGGCATTCCTGGCATGTCAATTATTGTTTCTCAGAATCACTGAAATTGCTTACTCTTGCCATCTCTCTGACAGTAACCTAACTGTGGCTTCCTTGGTGCAGAAGGAAGCACACTAACAGGTTATTACCCGTAAATTGGTATTTTATATCTCAGCTTACTACTACCAAAAATAAAAAGCTTTGGCTACATAAAAGCAAAGGTACTGATTGTCCAACAAAACTTTAGTGAGGAGTAGACAATTCTACTCAGCTACGCCCTCCTCTCATATCCTGCCTTCCACTCCCCTCCTCTCATTTAACCTTCCTTCATTTCTTCTTTCTTTGTGACTCTCTCCTGCATATGCATCTCTATCTTCTCTCTTTTTCTCTTCCAGTAGCAAGTGCTTTGGTTTATCAGACAATACATAAATAATTGAACAATTTTTTTTTCCTCTTTTTGTGATTTTTTATTCTTAAGAAGTGAGTTCTAGCACAGCACCAGTGGCTTGCACCTATATAGTCGGTAGGTTCAAATTTGACAATTGCAATTCGAAGCTATTACAAGTGGATAAACCTAAGAGATTCTTTTCTGCACTTGTGGTAAAAGGAAGACGTGAAGGTGTGGCTCAGCTGGTATAGAGCAAGCATTGAGAATTAAAGCCCAGATAGAACTCAAGGCCATGAGTTCAAACCCCAGTACCAGCACAAGATTAAAAAAATGAGTCCTTTGTCTTTGAAATGGGATATTTCTCCAAAAATTCATACCTAGGACAATTTTCAAGGTCTAAGACTCTTTTTAAGGCTCTTTCACATGTTAAACTGATTCCTCTGCTTGATTCATATTATGGAAAATAGGAGTCACACTTCATATTAAAAAGTATGCACATTACTGAACAGTTCTTACAATTTTTAATGTAAAGGATGCATGGGAGAAGAATTCACCTCATATGCGTGAGTTAGGTTTGGCTCACTGACTGACTTTTGCAAGTAAATGAGGTTCTTTTTTCATGTGAAGAAGTCCATATTGATGGTTTTCTAGGAGAGAGAACAAGCTACCTGTTTCCAAGTTTGAATCAGATTAAGTTTATTCCTATGATATGGTAAAGAGAAAGAAGCTCAACACATGCAACACTCTGCAGACAGTAATTTCAAAAATATTAAAAACCCATGTCTATGTTTTGAACAGCTAATTTGTCACAAACAAAAAACAGTTTACTGAGCCAAGAAAACATAAGTTAGAGCAATAGGAACTATGTTAAATATAGTTAATGGCTGAGTGTTATGTGTAAAAATGTTCTGTAATCACAGCTAAAATATAAATTTTTTCATCATATCCCTAACAAGAATCTCTAAGATAGGCCTTGCTAAATCTGTCATAGAGGGTGGTGTTTATGCAATTGTCAGGTTTGTTTAGGGTTCAATATCTTCCTCAGTCGCTTGGGTTGCAAACTGCTCACACTACATGCAGTGTCTGGAAACACATGCTGTCTTGCTAGGCACCTAAGGGATTTTTGTGCCTCTGTAAATAGTTATTGTTTTTCTTCTTGTAATTATACCTGTCAGTGTGAAGTCCTTTCATGATAAGAATAATAGTTTCTGTACCCTTTGTTCCACTAACAAATCTCAGATATAAGTATAGTCCAGTGCCAGTGGCTCATGCCTATAATCCTAGCTACTCAGGAAGCTGAGATCTGAGGATCACAGTTCAATGCCAGCTCAGGCAGGAAATTCCATGAGATTCTTATCTCCAATAAACTACCAGAAAACTGGAAGTGGCGATACGTCTCAAGCGGTAGAGCTCTTGCCTTGAGCTGAAGAGCACTTGGACAGCACCTAAGCCCAGAATTCAAGCCCCAGGACTGACCAAAAAAAAGTATCTATCTATCTATCTATCTACCTATCTACCTATCTATCTATCCATCTATCTATCTATCTATCTATCTATCTATCTATCTATCTATCTATCTATCTATCTATCTATCTATCTATCTATCTATCTACCTGTCTGTCTGTCTGTCTATGTATCTATGATGAGAAGAATTACATTTAAATATAAATCAATATTTGATACACACTTATAATACAAGTAAACATATGATGTATTTATAATATATACATATATTTACATATATAAGATCATATTATATCTGTATGTTTATAAATATACTTGTAATTTATATCCAAAGAGTACATCTGAAGATTTTGGGGAAAATGTAGAGTGGCTAAAGGCTTACTACTAACCCACCATACTTTCAATCATTTTTTCCACTTATTACAATGTATGGAGTACTAAGACTGAATGATTATGAAACAGAGTTGCTGTTTTCTTCGTTACCATTTTGGATTAGAAACATCTACTTACTTGGTATAAAACCTACCCAAATGTGATCTTGAAATCACACTCCACAAACTGGACATATACATCAACTTAGCAACTTACAGGTCTCAAACTTTTATTTGAATCCTGTATCTCACATATATTCAGTTTCCTTTGAGTCAGCTACATGTACAAACATGCCTAGATTTTCATGCTCACATACATCCCCCTACTCATATGACATACTAAATGTGACATTAAAATAAAAAATAATATATATGCTGAAAAAGAACACCTTTGCAAATGTAATCAAATTTTATTTTTAAATACAATGCATTATTGAAATACTGATGAAAGAGCAGCTGAGAGATGTTTCAAATAGAAGAGTGCCTATCTAAAGAGCATGTTTCTTATTCCAAACATCATTATTTCCATCCTTCCTTTTCCCACATAAAAAAGCATAAATAAGTACAGAATTAACTACATGTTCCTTAATCACTAATTGAAGAGAGAAACTGTAATATATATATATATATATATATATATATATATATACACACACACACACACAATGATATACTATTTAGCCACACATAATTATGAAAACATATCATCTTCAAGAAAATAGAATTGGAAAACTTCATATAAAAGCAGTTAGCGATACTGTGTAAAACAAATATTAGATTTCTCATATGCAGACTCTAGACCCAGAAAATAAAATGAATGACCCAGGTGTAAAAGATGGAACTAATTAAGCTTGGAAAAAAGTAAGAGAGGAGATGAATAGAAATATTGTGGAGTAAATATGTTCAAATATTTCAAAAGTTAGTATGATGACATAATAAAATATAAGTATAAAAATAAGATAAGGAAATAAATAAAATGAATAAAATGTAAAAAGCTACATTACGTGGACATATGTGTATAATACAATAAAATACTTTTGTGAAATTAATATTTGCTAATAAAAAGTAAAATTCATTCCAGTTGTTATAGATTCATATGTTAATTTCCATTTTTAGCTTAGATATTTCCCTGATAAAAGGAGAAATAGGTTTTGCTCATTTAGAAGGACAATCTTGTCCAATTAGCATTAAAGTATTCTAGATAATTACTGTCAATGTGAAATTGTTCAAATTATTATATTAGAATATTTCCAATTGACTCTTCAAAATATTATCCTATAGGTATATACTTTTTGTTATTTATAGAATATTTTTCTACTCAATTACTATATACCATTTTCTGAATGCGGTTTGGTATATGTAACTAGGATATATTATACCTGACCAGGAAATCAATTATTCAAACAGTTTTTATCAAAAATTCCTATAACGAAATAAAGAGCTAAATCCAAATTATGTATATTTGAAGACAATACTTGCTTAATCCTCTTCTCACATTCTTCATTCCCTTCTTGAGAATAATACATATTGTAAGGGAATACTTAACATGTTTTAGAGAAATATGTTGACTTTAGTCCAATGAGTTACTGTATGCTGCATTTTGGTTTACTTTATATCCAGAAGAGCTAAATTCTTGCCTTATGATTTTCCTTAGACTTTATACTCAGGTTTAACCTCTGATGGGTGACAGATAAAGGTATAAACATTTTTTAACAGTAGCTAAATTTAGGCTGAGGAATCTAGGTACAACTACTCATGCAGATAGGCCTCATCAGTCATGAGACCACAATATCAAAATGTTAACCTATGCTTCCTGAAATCATTCTTATGAGATTTTGTGTATTATAAACAGTGGTTATTAGCATTTGTTTGTAAACAACATCATTTCATGGGTTAGGAACTGAAGTGAGATATTATACCCAGAACAAAATTTAAGGAGGCATCCAAAATAAGTTACCAAGATATAAATCATTTAACACAATGTTTTAAAAATGCAAGACAAAGGAAATAATTTATGAAAAAAGCTAACATTTAAAATAAATACAGAATCAGTATGACAGATTTTTCTTTTTATCCCAGTTGCAATACGGATTACATGATGAATTTTCTAGTTATATGTTTAGTTAGGTTTTGATATTTAGTTGGAGAAGTTATGTTCTTTCATATATTCATTTGTCAGATCAAAGAGGAAATGAATTCCATGCCAGAGTCAACATCCATAATAATGTTACAGTTGTATTCTACTAATTTGCCAAAGTTTCAAATCAGCTCGAGTAACTTCGGTCTTCTTTAGATCTAACTAATGAGGTACACAATTTAGTCAGGAATAGATTTTGACCACCATTTATTAAAATATTATTATCCAGAAACTACTACTCTTCTCTCTTTTCATGAGATTTTTAATTTCATTTATATAATGTGCTGATGTTTTCCTTTAGATAATCCAAATTCAGTGTTCTAAAAACAGTATAATTTGGAGTATTATTAAATTATGTACACACATGTACACTGCTCAGATTCTATTATTTGCACTTTTTGTTCTTGTTAAGTCAATAGTATTTAGTTCTCATTATGGATATTTTGGAATTACTAATTGCATTTCGGAATTTTTAAGAATGTTATGATTTTTGGGATTTAATACTGTAGCTTTTTTTCTTTTAAATATGTGCAGATCTTACTTTACATACACCTTCATTTGTTTTAAACAATTTGATCCATTCAAGGGATTTTCTATATTAGGTTGATCCAGATGAATTTAATTACAAATTAACACAACCTTATTTCTGAGAGACAGTTATAGCTCTACTTAAATTAACGTATGTTTGAAGGTTTTGTAATTTAATAAATAAACTGGGCATAACATGTTTTTGTTTTGGGGAAGTTCCAATTTGTTGGTTGTTTTTCCAGCTGTGATGACTTCAACATATGTGTGCATTTTATTTCAATTGTTTTGTGTCTATATTTTGTTTTATATAACAGAAAGTACAAAAAAAAGAATCAGTGATTTAGAACTTTTCCAAATAGAATTCTCAGAGAGACACTGCAAGTTTTGTGACAACTGGGAAAAGGGACATCTTCTTAGTGCAGGGGTTAGCAGAATAAGAGAGACATTGTTTGATGAGATTTGAATTCTGCCACTTCCTGTCTCAATATTTCCAATGGTATTACTTCAACGTATTTAGTGGAAAGAAAATAATTTTGTCTGTATGAATTCACAATTTTTGGTTCAATTGAGCCACACTACATATTCATATGTGATTTTACCTCTAAAATCTATTCTCCTTAGTTTAAAACCACAGATGTGAATTTATAATGTAAAATAGCACCTAGAATTTATATGAAATGGTCCAAACTATTTGGAATGTAATGATTATAGTGTGTCAGGTAGTATGTAATAATTGATTTTGGGGAAAGTCAATTACAGTGGATTATTGTGAAATACTGAGTAATAGAATTATATTTGATTCTATAAAAAATTGACGGTTACATCTAAAAATTACTCAGTTATAAGTTAATTCTGAAAAAAAAAGATTGTTTACTTGAAAAAGCTAGAAGTTTCAATAAGCTTGCTTTTTAAAAATTGACTTGGATCTGGACTTTGGTGACTCATGCCTGGAAACCTCGCTACTCAGGAGTCTGAGATCTAAGGATAGTGGTTGAAATCCAGCCTAGGCAGAAAGTCTGTGAGACTCTTATCTCCAATGAACCAGAAATGGCACTGTGCCTCAAGTGGCACAGTGGTAGCCTTGAGCTGAAGAGCTAAGGGACATTGCCCAGGCCCAGAGATCAAGGCCCACAACCAACAAAAAAAAATGACATGGAGTTTTACTATATTATTTCATGATTTTTATGAGTGGTTGTTCAGTGAAGATGTCATTGGTTTTTATATTTTCAGTTGGCATAAAATGAGCCTACTATTGTATTAAATTCATCAAAAAAAATTTTCTTATTCTATGACTGCGTAAATTTTGTGGGTAATGGTTAAAACCAAGTTGCTTTTTTGAAATAAAATATTTATATTACCCCCCAAAAAAGAGGAACAAGATAAAATATATGCCAGAGACTTACTCTGTAAATCTTCATGGACTAATAGCCTGTCAGTTTGTTTTAACTTTTAAACAAAAATTAAAACAATCTTGGATAACATGAACCCATTTAAATTTCTTCATCCTTGTCATTTAAGATTCACTTTAAAAAGAAGTTCAATGGGTGAGTGTTTTTTCCTTACTTTTCCAAAGAAATGATCATTTCATCATTATAATTTATAGCACAATATACCCAGAAAGCATTTCTTAAGGAAAAAAAAATTTTCCCATTCTTTGGTTTGCTTCAGTCTCTATTTAAACTGCATACCACAACTTACCCACCCTATTGTCTGTCTTTTCACTTGAAACATTTCAAAAGTTTTCCTTCCCTGGTGTGTCAGCCAGCAAAGTTTTACAAAACAGCATGCTTTCATTCATTGTGCTTTCCAAAATATATCTCACAAATGCCAACAATGAAACACAATCTGAAACATCTGTGGACTTTTCCACTTATAGTGGAAAAATCGCTTTCCTTACTCCTTAGAACTAGCTGTTTACAGGCATTAATTGCTCTATCAGTTCCATGCTTTAGACCAGCTGCATTTGACAATGGCGTACATGCTAATTTGTTTACCACATCTGGTTTGTTTTCAGGAAGGACTGTGTTCATGGAAGATGGTAATAGATGAATTTTTCAATTATGTAGTTTAATAGGGCTCTGAGTTGTGGATATAAAGCATCAATTTCAGTGACTAAATATTTAAATTAAATCCCATAAAATATATTCCTTCAATTTTCTGGGTAAAGTGTTCTACAATCTAGGTATTTTTAAAGAAATATTATATGTTGTTTCCTTGGTGGCAACGTAATTGGAGGATTTAAAATTTTATATACCATGCCCATCTTAAATGAGGTAGATGTACTTGGGTTGGCATGCAAAACTTTTGGTAAGTAAGGTAAGTGCTATACCAATGAGCCACCTTCCCAGCCTTTCATGCATGCAAACTTTTGGGACAGCATTAATGTTTGAATCTTGGATAGGATTTGATTGGGAATTGTGACAGACCTTCATAGTATAAGAAGAAAAACGAAAGGCTATACTAATATTTTTTTTTGGGGGGGGCAATTGGGGGACCTGAATTCTGGCCTGGGCGTTGTCACTCAGCTATTCAGCTCAAGGTCAGCGCTCTACCACTTGAGTCACAGCGCCACTTCTGGCTTTTTTCTTTTTGCTTATGTGGTGCTGAGGAATTGAACCAAGGGCCTCATGCATGCAACTCAAGGGCTCCACAACTAAGCCACTTCCCAGCCCCACTAATACTTCTCTCTGCTACATTGTTATATTAGTTTATTCAAACACACACATACACACATAAAAACACACAGATACACACATTTGTAGTGTAAAGACCCACTCCGTCTGCAAGAAAATATTTTAATAAGAATTCCATAAAATATTTAGTCTACTGAGTTCTGATTAGAATTTACAGAAATATCTACTTGATTCTTCCCCTGAACTAGTTATTGTCATTTGTGAAGGTGTTGCCAATTGAATTTAGAATAACCCAGAAAGATCTATGTGTTAAAGAAAAATAACTTTCTATTTCCTCCCAGACTGTGGAGAATATCTGAATAGTTCTGGAGATTAAGTTCTTCAGCGTGAAAGCTATGAGAACATAGACTCTCAACTACTTTCTTATTTTATCTTTTAATCAGTCTAGGTCAAAAACTTTTCTCTTTGACATACTCCCCACCTTGCCATTGTCTTGTCACAGGCTGCCAAAGCAATAAAACCAACTGAACATACACTGAAACCTTCAAACTTGTAAAACTGAATAAGCATTTCTGTTTTATAATTGACAACATCACTTATTATGGTAGGTTATAAAGCTAACACGGAAGTCTAGTCTTTCTAACAATGTAGAGTATATTAAATTATGCTTCATTATAAAATATCTAACTCCATGTTTTATTTTATATTTTTGTTTCTGTTGATCCCAGGGCTTAAACTCAGGGCCTGGTTGGTGTTTTTGTGTTCTATGCCAGTGCTCGACATAAAATCTGAACTGGAATGCTCGACATACAATCTGAACTAGAACTCCATTTGCCCTGGTGGTTAATTGGAAATAAGAATCTAATGAATTTTCCTATGCAGGCTGGATTTGAACTGAGATCTTCAGATCTTAGCCTCTTAACTAGCTAAAATTACATCCTTGAGCCACCAGTGCCTACTCATGTTGCATATTTGGTGTAATTCAAATTTTCAGCATTGTATAGATGCTCCTACTACAATATAAAAATACTTAACATACTTTCACTGTATTTGGTGTTGGTATAATTTGTGGAGGGGGAAGGGAAAAACCAAGTTGTTTAAGTAGGGATACAGGTGGACTCAGTGCAACAATGAGATGCTATGTAGGAAAATGAAATTTACAACTTTGGCTCAAGATGGGAGAGAGGGTCGGGAAGGGGAGATGGAAAGGGATGATAAAGGGATAGAAAGGAGGAGGTAACAATGCTTGATAAGAAATGTACTCATTACATTGTCCCTGTACTTGTAACCCCTCTGTATGGTATTTTCACAAAAAATCTTAAAACATAATAAGGATATTTGTAAAGTATATAATGAAGGAAGAATTTTCATTCTTTACAAAATATTTGCAAAATCTATGCTAAACTATCTATATTTTACTCTACCTTTCCTGCAACCAGTTTGATATAGTTTAATACCTGTTATGCCAAGTTTCTCTATATTCTACTGGAGATTTAATTTTTCATGTATGTATGTATATGTATATGTATATTTATATGTATCTATCTATCTATCTGTATATGTTCCAATGTGGATCATCAAACTTTAAACTTAGCTTTTTTTATTTTTTTTCCTGTTTAGCAGTTAACCTGATCGGCTCAATCTGTGACAATATCTCTGCTCATTCCTTTATTTACAACACCATCATCCTTTTAAAATTAACTTTATTTCCAGAGATGATTACCAATCAGTCCAATCAATATACACCCAGAGGGTTTTAATAAAACAAGCTTTAAGGAAGGAAGATAACATGAAATGACAACTACAAAATTTCTACAGAGACCTGACATCTTTCACATTTTTGCCTTCCTCCTGATAATTAAGCAATAATTGACTAACACTATTAATAATACTGCAATCATAACTTAAAGATCAGTGTTTTTTCCAACCTGAATCCTTCTTTTCCATGATTTTTGACATAAACTTTTGTGAGACTTTTTTGATTGTGATGGTATTCCATCCCAAACAAAGCCATGTATATCAAGAAAGCCTATATTTTCAACTCAGAGTACTAAACAAAAGAGGGAGAAAATTAAGGTTAGCTATATATGTTAAGCACAAATATAGGTAATATCAAGATATTTTGAGATGGTATACTTTTACTGGATAAAGTGGGTCAAATCTATAATATTATCTACTTGGAAAACAGAGCTTAGAGAATTCCAGTTCCAGGCAAAATGTTTTATGCTTGTGTTAGGAGGACCTCAGTCCAAGCAGACCCAGGCATGGTGGTACTACCTCAAAATAATTAATAAAATTATAATCTGCAGGTATGGTGGTAGTAGAGATGCCTTTTCACAAGTATAGGTTTTGAGTTCAATCCTCCAGTAGTGCTGGGAATTTAAATGTGGAATGTCTAAGGTCAAGATTTCATACTTGTCTTACAAGCTCTAATAAAACCTTTACCTCTTTTGCTATTTTTTAAAATTATAACCATAACTTCCCTGCCCCAAACAAATAATTTCATATTAGAGATTTTCTTCTATCTATTAAGTAATATGTTATGTCCCACTGAAATCAGACTAAAGATAAAAAACTCATTGTCTTACAAAGTGACTGTATATGGAAACAGAATCTCAAAGGTAGCATTTAAGTTGAAGTCTACTCCAAGAGAAGCAGAATGCCTTGAATATGCTAAGGAAAGAGGAATCAGAAGCCAACTCTAATCTTGGAGTTCTAATGCCACCAACTCAGAGACAATGTATTTACAATGTTAATGCTACCCAATTTGTGGTAGTTTATTATTGCAATTACTAGCAAACATGTGGAAGCTATAAGACACGAAAAGTCATTGACTCTTCTGATCCAAGACTCATCTCTATAATCCTAGTGATTAAGAAGTACGAAACTTGGGGGATAATGGTTTTCAGGCTGGTAGGAAAGTTCATGAGGTTCTATCTCCAATTAACTACAAAAATTTCTGTCAGGGGCATGGTTCAAATAGTAGACTTACTACTGTTAGCAAAAAAAAAAAAAAAAAAAAAAAACTGAGAGCATAAAGTATGTTCAAGCCCCAAACTGGCAGAAAGAAAAAGTCCTTAGAATAATACTATAAGAAGCAGAATTATGAATAGGAAAGCAGAAACAAAAGAAATAAACTTATTGATATAGACAAAGCTTCTCAATGTGAAATATGGCACAAACTATAATATTTAGGGTTTTCCTTACTATACAGTAGAAATAAATGGCATTTTTACTTGACAAACTAAAATATAAAACTGTATGCAATAAATAATCACATTACTTTTATGTTTCCATAATTTAACTTGTTTTCCTAAATATTTCTCGAATAGTGTAGCTTTTGAATGTCAATAAATGTTGCATTTTCATATATGATTACGTATCCTTCCAAGTGTTGTCTAAAATTGATCTACACTGAAATGATTGCCATTGACATCTTTCTCAAGATATTTATACT
Source organism: Dipodomys spectabilis (assembly GCF_019054845.1). Lineage (NCBI taxonomy): Eukaryota > Metazoa > Chordata > Mammalia > Rodentia > Heteromyidae > Dipodomys > Dipodomys spectabilis. Next base: position 1,133,940 of record NW_024871095.1, on the reverse strand, counting down.
TTCAGCTGACCTTCGACAAAACTCATACCCAAAATATAACTTTTTAGTTTGTTCATGCAAACATAGGAACATAAACATACTTCTCAAAATGTTAATTACTTTTATCTGTAGTCATTAATGAAGTATAACTAATAGAATTAAATATATACTCTGAGGGAAATAAGATACTTCCTTCTATATACAGATTTGCAGGCACACACACAATCACAAATGCATTCATATATATTTTACCACTTTGACTCAGGTGAGATTCCTAACATTGGATGTCAGCAGTTATCTAATAATCAAATTTTCCTGCCCAGACATAAAATACATTCATAATTTCACACAGACAAAAACACCAGATCATTCAAAATAATGAGAATATTTGACAGAACCAACCAGCACTTGTGCCATCTACTCCCTGATTTCTTTTATTCATGATGATGCATTTTCATATCATAAAAATATTTCTGTCTCTGATTAGCAGAAAAAATATGCTATCATATAATGGAAATTGTAGGTAAAATTACTTGTAATGTATAATATATTTTATCAAAGACTTCTGTTTCCTTCTTGCAGAGTGTTTCTGGCATTTTGCCCTAATGTCTATAATTAAATTACAAAGGACATGCCATATATCTTAATTCATTTTTCCTAAAGGTTATGCTATGGAGTTGAATCTGATTTTTTTGCTTATTCTAAATTAAATATTCTCAACAACTGGAATTATTGTTTATGTTACTCCTAATCCAAATGAAATATCAAATAGAACTGGAAATTCCCCTCAGCAATGACTTGTGAATGTCATTAATAGGTGTGGAGGGATGAAGGATTTGAATTATCTAGAGTGCATTAAAAATGGCACTGTTATTCAAAGGGCTGATCATTTAGTCAGCTTTTAAAGTGTGGACTTCTCATTTCATCTAAGAAGATAACAGTATGCTTTTCTTAACATTCTTGCCTGCAAAGCAGTAGAATTATTTCCTTTGTACAGTTGATGTCCAGCGGCTACTTTAGTGAAACCTACAAACAACTGCACATGTGTATTAGCTGCTTTAGATTTTGAAATTTTCTTCCTGTAGCCCTTGTGATTTGAGCCCAGATTCATGTGATAGTCACATAATCCACAATAACAAAGGACCACAATATACAAAGACCACGTGCAAAATGAGGTTCAATTTTTTCTATGTTGATTTCTTTTTTTATTGATTGTCTTTTAAGGAGCTAATGGTGTTTATTTCTCATTATTTTTGATGTGACTTAAATTTTCCAGAGTTTTCAAATAAAATAAAGAGATATAAAAGAGACCTATTTAGTCACAAAATACAGCTAACCATTTGCGTGATTTTTTTTATTCTAATCCTGTTTTCAGTTATCTTCAAATAACGTTGAGATGAGCCTAGCATATGTGTAAATTGACATGGATAAAGCACACAGAATTCTGGAATCTTTCGACTGTGATTTCTATATAACTTCACTTAGAAAATTATCGCTTGCTTCATGTCTTAAGTAATCTATTTAAAACAATTTTTATTAATTTTGTTAATAGATGTCATAATCTATGGTACTGATGCATTGCATAAGTATTTGATTCCTTATCTCAACTGAATTAACATTACATTTATTTTAATTTTTTACACATGAAATAATGACATACTTGAGGATAAAACGTGCCTGCTTTTCATTTTGGTTGCCAAAATGGAATTATTAGACATTTGGAACATTTAAATCTGAACTTTCAAATTTCACTAGGACTTGAATTGTGTTACTTACAAATTTAATATTAAAATAAAAAGCACCATTAAATAGAAAGCAAAATTATGTTATCACACCTTAATCTCTGAATTGACTTCATGATAAAAAACAATTACAATTATATAACAAGATATATATACTCAAACGAACTATGAGATACGGAACAGAAAGCTTCTTTTTTGTTTTGTTTTTGTTGTTGTTTATAGTTTGTGAAAATTCTGTCTTATTTACCTTATGCCTGGTATATTCATTGTATGTCTTCAGGAAGGTGAGGGGTGGGCAAAGAGCTTTAGGGAAAAGAGTGAAAAATTGCAGCATTGGAGTTCATTGAACATTGATGAAAGTGAACTATTTAACACATAGGTGGGAACAGGAGGGTGGGACTGGGAACAAGTGAGGGAACTGAAGACATTTCACAAAAGGAAATGTTCTCATTACCTGACCCTTGTAACTGTAATCCATCTGTAAATCACCTTAATAAGAAAAACAGGGTAAATTTCTGTTAAAAAAGGCAAACAAAATGTTGTTTCTTAGAATCCTAGAAATTTGTTTTGTTCACTGGTTTGAGCTGGTTGAGTCTATCTCTGAAAATAGCTACATTGACATTCATTGGGCGAATTTTTGAGCTACTAGTAGATAAAAGTCAATTATGATTGTAGGCTTTTTGAGACTGATTCATTTATTTCTTTAATCTAATTTGTATTATTTCTGTCTACTGGTTTTTGGTTTTGTTTTTCCTGATTTGTCAAAGACTTAGTGGTGCATCATTAGTGCTGATTTAAGATTGTTCTAATTTGTTGATGTACATACTCAAAGCTATAAATATTCCTCTGAGTATTGTCTGTGCTGCTGCTGTGTCCCAGAGGAGGTACTATTTTGTGTGTTCACTTCCAGTGAATTCCATAAACGTTGGCACTTCCCTGCATATCTCTTCAGTGACTCACTGATGATTTAGCAATGTGTTATTCAGTCTCTGTGAGTTTCAGAATGTTATGTGATGCCTTTTGATGTCTAGATCTTATTTGGTTTCATCATGGTCTGACAGGATACAAAGAGGAATTTAATTTTTATTTTTGAATTTTGAAAGATTTTCCTTGTGACCTAAGATATGTTCTACTTTGGAGAACATTCCATGTGCTGCTGAGTGGAATATATATTGTGACATTGGTAGGTAAAATACTCTGTAGATATGTGTTAGGTATAGCTTGTCAATACAGTTATTTAGCTCTAAAGATTTTTGCTAATTTTTACCTGGGTGGCCTGTCCAGACGTAAGAATGATTTGTTCAAGCAACCAAAAATTTATTTGGATGTATGCATGTTTTTAGGGTAAGTAGCATTTCTTTGATGAATTTGTGAGCTCTAGGATTCAGGACATTGATAGTTAGAATTGTTATATCCCACTGATGGAGAGTTTCCTTTGTCAATATTAAATGTCCTTCTTTGTCTCTTTTTACTTTCATACCACCTATATTTTAAAGCCAATTTTATCTAATATTAGTATAGCTACTCTAGCCTATTTATGAGGTCGATTTTTAATTTGTAAAGATGATGTACAGAAGGGTTACAATTACATAAGTCAGATAATGAGCACATTTCTATTTGAACAGTGTCACCTCTTCACTCATGTTCTCCCAGTTTTTCCCTTTCAACCTCCCTCTCGCATAAGTTGTATATTTCATTTACAATGTAGTGTCTATTGAGTAGCACTGCTGTATTTAAGCCTTTGTCCCACCATTTGTGTATTCCCCCTTGCCCTATCCAAACGTACATATAAGACCAAATGTGCAGAAATTTAAATAAATGGCATCAGAACACTGAAGGAAAAAGCAAAACAATAAACAAACTCTCATAATCATTTCTTGGAGATTATTTTAATGAACATTATTTTATATGATAATATTCGTACAGCTATTACTCCTTTGTGATCCTCTCCAATGGGCATCCTCCTTTGATCTCAGTGTATAAATGTTTACAATCCCACAAAATTTATTATGTCCAAGTGTAATGTTTTCTCTTTTACCATCCAACTGTGTTTATTTGTAGAATTAGAGGCACATTCTAATACAACAAATGAGGGAAATTAGGCAACATATATTTATTTGAGTCTTTCTTTCTTCACTTAATATAAGTTTGTTCCAAGTTATATAAATAAATTCATAATGGAATTCTGTTCATCCTTCGGAAAGAATAATATTGCACCACTCTAAAGGAAAAATGAAACACTTAGAAATAATATTAAGTGAAATAACGCAGACCCAGAGAAACTTAGTTTGCATGAATTTCCTCACTTGTGGTAGATAGGAGTGTCGATAAATGTAAAAGTAAACACACTGGATGGTATGCAAGGAGGTACAAATTCATTATCTGAAGTGTCAGAGTCCATGCAGAGTGAAAATACTATAATTCTCTTAAAAGGCTAAGTCGAAGCCCAACAAAATAAATACCAGTAAATGTGTAGTGCAAGAGAGGATAGTGGGGGGCAATGTGAGAGTGGTAGGAAATTGAACGGGAAAAGGATAGAATATAGGCAAGAATCCATTGCATACTTCCCAGAGAATACTTGAGTTAAAAATCTGGGCTACAGCTTAGACATTAAACTTACAAAAATGTTTGTAGTTTAAAAGTTGATACTCCTGGAGAAATAAAACCTAAGAATGTAAAGGAGTCTGGGAAATTCAGTTTGCATCCAGCCTTGGCAGAACAGTCTTTGCAGCAGTACATATAATAAAGCGGTCAAAAGCTGGATTGGAAGAATGGCTCAGGTGATGGAATACCAGTTATGAGCAAGATTGCTGAATAAGACTTTGAGGTTTTTGCATACATACATACAAACATACACATACACACAGAGGCACTTATATGTGCACACACAAATACACAAATGAAACAACTCTCAGAATGTGTAGAAAAGTTAAAAATCAATAAATATATGTCCTGAATAAGACTACAATCACGGATAATTTTTAATATTAGAAAGTCCTCAAGTGAACTTCTTTCAAAAACGTTTGAGAATATTGAATAGGTAGGGACCAGAGATAGTCAGAGAGTCAATTAATCATTATTAAAGGGATCGCATCCATGGAGGAATGAATCAGAGATCCCGCAGGTGCATCTGAAAATATTTATATCCTGTGTCAAATGTTAGAACATCTTTGAAAATAGTAGATAAGCAGTCTGAACAGTCACTATGGTGTATAATATCCCTGGAGAAGTTCAGAATTGGTAGTCTGTATCTAATTAAATAAACCAAGAAATTATGGCAGGGCAATGTGAAACAAGCCTAGAATTCTAGCACTGAGATTAAGACAGGAGATTAGAGAGTGGAATTTCATAGTGATAGCTTCCCTGGACCAGGGAATTTTGTCATAATTTTGTCATAATAAAACAAAACAAACAAGAAAGGAATACATAGTTGGAAGTTTGAACTAATCGTCATTAAGTTTTGAGAAGTCAAATTTCCTGTTGAAATGCAACTCATATTTTATCCTCACTTGTGTTTTAAATTCTCTCTTCATTACAGAACATTCCTAGATGCAAAATGACTCATGATTTCCATCTAAAATTTTAAAAAGTAAGTAATCATCACTCCGTAGTATCCCAAAGAAATGATGAAGGATTACACAAACTTAAGCCTGAAAAAATAGCAAAGTTCATCTAATGTAGGATTTTGAAGATCTTTCTAAATTAGAATTTACATTTAAAATAAATTTTTTCATTTTGTTTTTAATTTCATATTCTATAGGATACTACAAAACTCTTTTTAAGTAGAGGGTTTAATTGACAAATTCACAAATGATTTTGCATTCTTTTTGCCTAAAATATTCTTTCAAGAGAGTTATAATTTTTTTAGAAATTAGTTAATAGATAATTCCAAGAGTTCACGTATAAAATGATGATGTGAGTGTTGTAGACAGAGTTGCAGAAAATTGATATCAACTTATAAATTTAGAATAAGAGCAATTTTTTGAGGCTTTGGTATAACATAGTATGAAGAAAATAAAAGTGGGACATCTTTCTTCTACCTCTATGTAACACAGGAAGCAATTTCCTTAATTATTTGCCACTGTATACGATGAGAAAAATATTAGGTGTGGGGTTTGTTTTTATTTTTGTTTTTGTTTTATTGGTTTGTCCTAGGGCTTGAACTCTGGGCCTGGACACTGTCTCTGAGCCTTTTTATGCTCAAGGCTCGTGCTCTACCACTTCAACCTCAATGCCACCTGTGTCTGGCTTTTGCTGATAAGTTTATGTTTATTGGAGATAAGAATCTAGGGAAACTTACTGCCTGGGTGGGCTTTGAACTGTAATCTTCTGATCTTAGCATCCAGAATTTATATGATCGGTAAAAAAGTATAAATATAAATAATATTTGCAAGTGTTCCGATCTCAAGAATACCAGTGGGGTAAAAATGATGCAACCCAGTTTATTGTGGTGTTCTTTCCAGAACATGTATGACATCACATTAGCAGAGTTGTATTTTTTTCACAATAGAGACAAGCTTTCCATGATGTGAATTAAGGGAAGTTTGAGGTGTACCCTAAAAGTTCTAAACTGTTGGGCTAGGATGACTCTATATAATAAATATTAGGATTGGTGTTTATAAAAATAATAGCTTACTGTGATAAAAAATTGCTTACTCTTGAAGAATTATTACCGATGCTACATAGTTATATCCTCTACCAGAATGTGGTTATTTTTCTGTTGACTCTCAATCTGTAACACCATGTTGGAAAATGCATCTATTGCAGAATTACAGAACATGCAAGCCTGTACTGTTTTGAATCTCTCAGGTATGGAATCTTCCGAATTTGAAAATGAGTAGTTACTAGTCATTGTAATGTTGAAGAACACATATATTCTGTTTTCTTAACAACTTATTTAATTTTAAAAGTTATAGGTTTCCATAGAATTAAACTATTTTCGCTTTTAGTACTATATTTATTCTTTTTTTTCAAAATATTGGTAAGTATATTGTGAAAATATTGTCCAGTCAGATAGCATTCAAGTTAATGGTCCTCTGATTAAAATGGGGTAATTAATTCAAATTACACGACAAATAGTATTGATTTTTTAAAAGTTACTACATAAAGAATAATATTTACTCTACCAATACAGTGAAATTTTATTTCATGCAGCTTATTTTTTAAATTTAATTTTATTGTCAAAGTGATGTACAGTGGTGTTACAGCAATTTTAAGGTAGTGAATACATAACTTTTCAAACTTGTTACCGCCTCCCTCATTTTCTTCAGTTTTCCTTCACCCCAATACTCCTCACAAGTTGTGATGTACATTTCCAACATATTGTCTTGTGAGTATTACTATTACATTGGTTTGCCTTTGTCCTTTGTCTCACCATTTTGTTGTTCCTCTTCCCTTCTCTAATTAAGTTAAATATATGAACAATACACAGGCTACCAAAATCAAATACAGCAGGGAATAAAGCATAGAGGAATAACCCAAAAGAAAATAGAATTCACATAGTACATTAAAAACAACAACCGCAAATAATACTCTCGGTTTCATATCTTGGAGTTCATTTTGCTCAGAATCAGCTTATATGGTTATATATACGCATAACAAAGCACTATATCATGAAAACAACATGTTAACTGTTTTTGATGGTAAAGGTGGAGTTAGGATAGGTGAATTCGCGGTTCTAATAAAGGAAATTGAAAAGTGTTTTAAAATTATAAAAGGTAAATTTTAATTTGTTCAAAAGTTTTCACAACTTAGCCTATTATGAAAATTTTAAATTGTCTGGGAAAATAGGCATTCATGCAAACTAATCCATGGAGACTTAGCTGAGAGGGAGCAATGTGGGTGAAGATGGCTCATTTTCACACTAAACAAACAAACCTCAGAAACCTTGCTATATATCCTGTAGGTTCCCTTGAGAATTGTCTTTACCCAGGAAATCTACTCTTACTGTGTGAAACAAGGTTGTAGTGGAATTTAAATTCAAAGTTCTTAGAAAAAAGACATCAAAATTTGTGAATTGACTTTAATTACTAAACAGTAATTCTCTGAAAAATATAATTTGGGTCCAAATATTTAGGGAGAAAGTGCCCTCAACAATGAAAGAAGGTACTGGGTTTAAATTTTTCTGTTTGTAATACTTTCCACAATGTCTTTGTACATGACAAACTGAACCACAGAAAAAAATCAGATTTGATACTTGAAACAAATGATTTCACATTTCTTAGTAGCTCACAAAATATAATATCCTCATTATCATGAGATAGTGAAGAATTCTCTTATTACATAAGCCAAAAAGTTTTGGGATCAGAAAAGAATTGAGCAAAATGAAAAGACAACAAAACACGTTCTTAGAAGCCCTAGCTAAGCATATTGGCTTCAGCATTGGAGGGAGGCCAAACTTTTTGACATATTGTCTTAATATTTTTGCTACCTAAAGTGATTTTACAGAGCCTATTTAGCTCACTGCAATGCAGAACCGATTTAATGAAGGCATGAAAATAAATTCCACATCCAAATAAAAGAGTTTTAAAAGGAAAACCACGAAGATGTAGTGTGGGTAGAGCCGGTCAGATCTGGTTGAGTCAGCTAGAGTAGCAGTTGAAGCACATTTCCTGCTCATAGAGATGTGACCCACAGGCATCACTGCCTAATTTGCCAGCCATGAACTGTCCATGCTCCCTACATGCTCCCGGAGGACCAATCAGTGTCTGTCACCAAGCAGTGCCCATCACAAGTGCCCATCATCAACTCCCCACTAAGTAATTGGCTGGGAAGGACTCAGGAGGTTGGGAAAGCTGGGGCTATAAAATCCCCACCTTGTGCAGAAATAAACAAGACCTGATTAAGCCTGTTCTCCCAATGTGTGTTCCTTGTGTGTGTCATTCATGCTTACCTCCTGCTGGAGATCTAACCCTACAAGTGGCACCCAAGGAGGGGCTCGATCGCTTTTGGCAAATGGGCGTTTTAGGATCTAGTGCAAGGTTAGTGTCTCCAAGGGCAATCTTCCCCCGACACCACGAGAGCCTCAATCACGAGCACTTGTTTCCCTGCTCTGGAGTAGGCAGATAAAAGTATCACAAAAGGAAACTAGTTTAATATGGGAAATAGTGAGTGAATTGTGTCTCTGGATTGATTCTGGAATTGGAATCCAGACAGGTTTACCCACGTCCTTCAGGCAGCTCATAAAAAGGAAGTCTGTGAAGGCACTGAGCTGCCCCTAAACTTTTACCCCATCATAGTAGCTATTGAAGCCTGTCTTTCAGGGAAAGAAGAAGGGGAAACTGTGCAGGCATTTAACACCTCGCTGCAAGAAGAAACAGAACAAAAGGAAAATTGCGAAGCTGCTCAAGCACTCCCATCTTCTTATGACACAGCAAACAATTCCAGCAAGAACACAGATAACCAACAACTTCCACTATCAGGTGACGCAGGGGTCAGCCAGCTACACTTGTACAACCACCTTCCCCACACTATCAGTCACAGGAAGCCTGCCCAATCACTTCTTTTGGCTGTTTAGGCCAGCCTGGGAACTCCCCTCAGAAAACTTTGTATTCTTGGGCAGAGATATCCAACTTTGCCCAAGAACAAAAATCCCTTGTTCCCCATGTAATACAAAAGTTGTTCATGGGCCCCACAACTACCGTGGCAACGACAGCCAAGCCTATAAATGAACCCCAGTTCATGTTCCCGGTAATCGTCCATTGAATCTCTGCACGACCTAACCAATGGTACCCCCATGACCCAAAAGTACTTGACAAATACCTGGCCGCTGTCAGGGAAGATGGGTTACACTCCCCGAATGCTCAACAGATGCTCGAAACCCTTAGCATTGATCTTAACTGCCCCCATGATTGGAAGAGCTTAAGGAGCACAGAATTATCTTCAGGGTCTTCCTTTGATGGAAGGCTGCTTTTTATGAAGAATGTGAACAACAAAGTGCATGAAATATCACTGCCTGAGAGCAGGATGCCACCATGGGCGACCCTGATTGCTTAAAAGGGGAGGGAGCTTATGTGTCTCCTGCCGCACAAGCAGTGGCACCTCCGCAGTACTTTGACCAAGTAAGCCTCTGTGCATTTCGAGCTGTCTCCTCAGTTCCTTGTAAAGAAGGGGACAAACAACTAAAATCACTCATACAATGTCCCAATGATCCTTTCACTGACTTCGTTGCCAGTGTTCAAGAAGCAGTGGCCGGGAAAGTATCCCACGCTGGAGCCAGAGATGCCCTAACCGAGACCCTAATATGGGAAGAGGTAACACAGGAATGCAGAAAAGCCATTGCCCGTGAACGAAATGGGGTGATCACTGATTGCATCCTAGCCACCAAAGATTTGGGGACATAAACTCATGCTATGAGTACCCTTGCGCTGCCTTTCGACTCTATGACTGCCAGTGCTCTCGCGCCCCCTAATGGCACAATGGGAAATCGACCTTGTTGGGGATGTGGCAGGAACTGGTCATTTTAAAAAGGATTGCCCATCACTCTGGGGCTCATTCAAAAGAAAACAACCTCCTTCTGTATGTCCTAAATGCAAAAACAGTTTTCATTGAGCCTCTGAATGCTGCTCTACGACTCAGCCTTTCAACTAAATAAGGGGCAGTCCTCAGCCCCGACCCCAATAGGACAAAGGCAACAGCCACCACCTCAAGTGTTATGGACTATTCCTATCCAAAATGGAAAAGCTAGAATGAAACTTAAAATCAATGGAACAGAATTTAAGGTCATCATTGATACGGGAGCTGACTGTACAGTCCTTAGAAAAGATGAAGTAGAAGGGTTGGGATTGAACCTAATTCCTGGTCCCTGCATACAAGATGTCGGTGGAAAAACAGATTCCCTCCATGTGCAATGGCCTGTAAGATGTGAAGACTGTGATGGAGCCACCGGGGTTTTTAAACATCTTGTTGACCCTGGCCTTCCATGCAATCTTTGGGTAAGAGATGTCCTCACTAATATGGGTACTCTGATAACAACAGAGGATAAGGATTTTTATGAAGACATCATAACCGATCAAGCCATTAATCACCCACAGTACCCCCAATTCTAATTGTCACTGTTGCGTGACCAGAGCCAGTTCCACTCCAATGGGACACCACCAAACCCATTTGGGTCGAGTAGTGGCATATTTCCTCTGAAAAGCTCCCTCATCTCCAGGCTCTAGTGGAGGAGCAACTAAAAAAGGGACACATAGAACCTAGCATCAGTCCCCACAATTCCCCATTTTTATTATCCAAAAAAGTGCTCAAGGAAAGTGGAGATTTCTCCATGATCTATGTTCCATAGTTATATGAAAAAGATAGGAATGCTTCAACCCGGACTTCCACACCATTCTGCAATACCCAATTATTGGCACATTGCCATTTTTAATATCAAGGACTGCTTTTTTCCACCACCCTACATCCCAAAGATAAAGAATATTTTCCCTTCTCAGTATGGGAACTTAATTGTCAATTACGCACTCATAAATATCTATGGAAAGTTCTCCCTAAAGGTATGAAAAATAGCCCTACTATATGTCAGATGTATGTTGCCCATGCTATTAGGCCTTTGCTTTCCAAATGCTTTTGTGTCCAATACATGGATGACATTTTAATTGCACATAAAGATGCTACAACCATGCAAACCTGTTTAACACAACTCAAGGAGAGCCATACAGTGGTGGGCCTTCATATTGACCCCGAAAAATTCAACTCAAAGCTCCTTATGCCTATCTTGGATACCATCTAAATCAAACAATTACCCCAAATGGGCCTCATATCGTCATTAAATCCGAATATACTTTAACTGAATTACAACAATTATGTGGACATATCAACTGGGCATGTGATTTTATGCGTCACCTCACCCAACAAATCCAACTGTTATTTCAATTGCTTCAGGGACCATCTGACCCAACTTCCCTTCGTATACTTTCACCTGATGCTCAACAAGTTTCACAAGTCGCTGATCAATTATGGTCAATACCCTTGGTGTTTTAGGTACCACCCAAAGAATCATCCTAATTATATTAAATAATAATGGCCTAATGGCAGCACTGACGCAAACCCATGGTGTGTTACCATGGGTACACCTTGCCACTTCCCAATTTCCAAAAATTAGCACACCCAATACCATGCTATGCAACCTGGCCATCAAAGGCACGGAAGGATGCCCTCAAACTTATGGCGGATTCCCCGACCTTCTTATATGGCCCATTACAAAAACAATCTTTGATTTCCTAACACCCAAAGAGGCATTAGCCTTACAAGTCACCCACTACTATTTTAACATTGATAATCATATGCCCCAACCCCACCCCCTTTTAAAAGTTACCCAAGAACTCCCACTTTCATGGAAATGTTGTACTTGTTCCAATAGGCAACCTATCCATCAAGCCATTGTATTTTTTACCGATGCTAACAAACTGTTTATGGATTTTACAATGCCAATACTAAAAAATATATGCTTCAACAACCTTCCCTGTCTGGTCAAGCTGCTGAAATACTGGCAATTTTGCTCGCCCTTACATCTTTTCCCAATGAACCTCTTGATATTTTTTCTGATAGTTTATATACTGTACAAACTGTTGCCATTCTTCCTGAAGCTTTATTAAAAGATGATGCTCATGATGTAACACAAATAATGTGTAAACTACAAAATGTATTAGACAATCGTGTCCAACCCTGGTACATTCAACACATTAGATCTCAGACTAACCTCCCTGAACCCCTAGCTGCTGGTAATGAAGCCATTGATTGCGCTGTCACACCAAATATACTACTCACCAATACGTGCATGGACCAGGCCCTAACATTACATGGTCATTGTCATGTATCGGCAGCTACTATCAAGCAGTTATTTCCTGATTTAACACACCAGCAATGCAAGCACATGATTCAATCCTGCTCCTCCTGTGCAACTCTTTTACCCTTAGGACCACTTCAACCCATGGGATCAATTCCACGAGTCCTTAGGCCCAATAGCTCATGGCAAATGGACATAACCCATATCCCCCAATTCGGTAAACAAAAATATGTCCATGTATGCATAGATACGTTCTCAGGCTTTATAAAAGTCTTAGCCTTAACAGGTGAAACAACAAGGCACACTATTAAGTCACTTATAGATTACACTACAATTATGGGCATTCCTTGGACATTTAAAACAGACAATGGCCCTGCTTACACCTCCAAACATTTTCGTGAATTTTGTACATTTTGGAACATTACCCACCAGACAGATATTCCATGTAACCCACAAGGCCAAGACATTGTTGAACGCAGTCATAAAGAAAAGGGGGAACTGGAGGGACTACAGCTTAAAGATCCCCAAACACAATTAAATTATTGCCTTATAGTAAAAAAATTTTTTAACGTTCACACCCACCACATGTGGGACGCCAGTGTCCCTGCATTGGGGACTCATGAAAACACCTACTCTGTTCCCTTTGGTTAGATGGAGGGACCCCATCACAAGAAAATGGGAGGGCCCTGCTCCCTTAATGGCACAAGGGAGAAGATTTGCTTGTATCTTTCCAGACACCAGGGATATACCTGTTTGGATCCCACCTGGAGTTGTGTGACCAACCATCTCCACATACAAACAAGATGTGTCAGCTATGCTTGAACAGCGCAAGGAGGAGGAGACATAAAACTCGAGCCCATGCCATCACTTGGGGAGACCTAAAGGGATTGGTAGAACAAGCACAGACTATGGCCCCAGACACTGACCCGGGGCATGGTACTCTATTCTCTCTATTGTGTGCCATTTTTACAGCCAATTCTCAATCAGCTGCAGGGCAGTGTAAGATAACCTTAGTGCCCAGCCCCCAAATCTTAATGATTTTAGGTGAAGTTACCACCATCTTCCCTCCAATGCTGTTTTCCAATGGCACGGTTGGCCTTCCTTTATCAGCAGATGCCTTATGGCATCAAAAAACAAACCTTACTTTTAGATAGAAGGGAGCCATCTCTTTTTGTTTTTCAAACGAGATGATAAAGCAATTTAATGGCTGTATCATCCCCCTTGCAACAGTAACGCATGGGATGGGATGGTGGAACTACACATGACCCTACCCCATTTGTCCCACTGGAAAAAATTGAAATCAGGCTACTGACATACCTTTTCATAGGCAGTTGTGCCCACTCAGGGAGTTTAATAGCTTTGGCACTATTTCCACTCCTCTTGAGGAATTAGTGATTAGCCTTTGTGCCAATTCCTGGCAAGGCAATGTATTTGGGGACCCCACATTGTCTCTCTACCCAGATATATACAACCAATCTGAAAAAGAAGCCAAACCTCAAAATCTAAATGAGTTTTATGACTCTTCAAGAGGACGATTGGGAGACCTAGGACCCCCCCCCCCCTCCTTGCCAATTGTTTGCTCATCACATTCCTGTCTAGATTTGATCCCTTTCCTATTGGCCAATACTTGTTGCTGTAACCAATCTGGATATGACCAGGTGTCAGGAATGGTAGTGGTTAGAGCACCGTTCTTTTTATGTCTAGGAGACAACTCCTCCACTACTTGCACTCTCAGCAATCACTGGAAACCCAATGACTCATATCCTATTGCAGGTTTGGTACGTGTTCCCCCATTTATTGCTCTGGGTACTAATGACTATCAGTTTTCCCAGGTTCAATTGATTCGTCTGCGCACTAAAAGAGCAGTAGGATTGATCATTGCAATCAGGTCTGCAATCATCGCTACAGTGACTTCAGCTACCATCGTCGCTATATTGCTGTCCCAAAGCGTGCCCATCGTGCAACAGATAAACTAGCTCATCCCTCAACTGTCATCCATTGAATTACAAGTTTTGCAATTTGCCAATCATCTTAAGGGAGGCCTCCTTGTGCTCCAACAACAAATAGACTTGCTCCAAGAACAGATTACGTTTCTTTGATTACAACAAGGAAGACTATATAATGCAATGACTACTTCTGTCTGTCAGCTTTCCACTCCTGCACCCAATGTCACTGAACTTAATAACTACATCAAAGGCCCTTGGTCCCTTAAGTACTTAAACTTCACCCAAAACCTGCTGCATGATGTTACCTGCCTAAACCAGACCACCATACAGCTTATTCCAGGTCCCTCCTTTTTAGAAGATGTGCTTAAAAAGTTACAACAATGGTTTTTGCCATCCTCTCTGGTCATATGGGGAGGCCTTGCACTTGTAGGGCTTACTCTCCTAGGAATTACTAAATGGTTGCACTCCTGGCAAAAATGCCTCCAACGACGGATCACCATAATGATGGTCCTTTTAAAATAAAAGGGGAAATTTGTGGGTAGAACCGGTCACATCTGGTTGAGTCAGCTAGAGTAGCAGTTGAAGCACACTTCCTGCTCATAGAGACGTGACCCACAGGCATGTCTGCCTAGCTTGCCACCCATGAGCTGTCTACACTCCCTACATGCCCCCCGAGGACCAAACAGTGCCTGTCCCCAAGCAGTGCCCATCATCAACTCCCCACTAAGTAATTGGCTGGGAAGGACTCAGGAGGTTGGGAAAGCTGGGACTATAAAATGCCAACCCTTGTGCAGAAATAAACAGATATGCTTAAGCTTGTTCTCCCAACATGTGTTCCTTGTGTGCATCGTTCATGCTTACCTCCTGCCGGAGATCTAGCCCTACAATGTAGCAATGGGGGAGGCCTTATAGTCCTTCAACTTCACTAGACTTGAAGCCAAGAATCTGTGATAAGTTGGAAATCAGGCAAGACCTAAGAGGAGGACAGAGAAATAGGACATAGGAGCATTGTACTTTTGTAACAGACACTGTCATCCAAGTTATGGGCAATTTAACTCTATTCTTCTCCATACATCTTGTTGAGCAAATGCAAGACAAGAGAAAAATAATCTATTGAAATAATTTTGGAAAAATAAATTCACTATTCCTGATATTGTATCTAGGGAGAGTCTTAAGAGAGAAGATAAAAGTGCAGTATTCTTCGGTTTCCTCTAAGCATCTTGTTAGCAAAATATATCTTTGAGGTTATAAGTGATTGAACCAAAAATTGGTGGAATACTTATTTTTGAGGGCATTTTAGACAAAAGAAGACTTTCAAGGTAAAAGAAAAATGAAAAAAAATATAGCTAAATATTTGTGATCACAGCTTGTTGGACTGGTATTTTGGAGACAAAGTTTTACATTAGAGATTGTCCTCATTAATATTGATGCTGGGATTCCGTGGCAACCAAATGCAAGGGGGAAGTTTAATCGACTCGCTTGGATAAGTAAACAGCATAAGAAAAAAAATGTCAAATAATATTTAGTGAATTATTTTGAACAATTACTTTGCCAGAACAAAGGAGGAAAAATATAATTCAAATCACTTGACTTAAACTTATGAATAAAAGTAGTCAATAGAAATGAGAGAAAACATAGAGAACTGTTTTGTCTCCAGTGGAGTAATGGGTTTTTGATCTTGTTTCTTCCATTCTATCTTCACACGCTATCAAGTGTGGCTCAGGACTGGAGAATCCAGTTCAGACCAAGAGAACTTACAGAGGAAAATATTTGCAGCAAATGTAGGTGATTTAGACAATCTATTTAAATCTGTTAAAATTTCTCCTCTACCCCAAACTGCCCACTTTAAACAACTTTGTATGCTTTTATCAAGATTGTCCTTCATTAACTATTTAAAAATTTGAGAGGTCATAATAATACTCTATAGAGATTGCTGTTTCTTTGTGCTTTTACTGAGTTTTTGTTTTTTGTTGTGTCTTTTTCACTGAATTTCAAAAAGTTGTTCTAGTGTGTTACAATTAAATATGTCCATGTAATTGTTCAATGTTCCTGGATCAGAGTCACTCCTTCTATCATTTTCAACCAACCTGTTCTACAAGATTTATTTCCGATTTACCACTTCCTTTCTCACATGTGTACAATGAGTATTCTAACTGTACTTGCCCCTTGTTCCATTTTTCATTCATTCTATGACTTGACTATTATTCCTCTCTGGTTTCAACTTCCTGATAGTCATTCTTTTAAAGTGTCTGTTAGTCCTTTGAAAGGTTTATATACATTCCATGGAGTTTCAATTCTACATATACTTAAACTGATGTCAGCTTATAGTTCCATAATTCATTCATCTGAAGTAACAATTTGCAAGACTGGAGACTTGAAACACCTAGACATGATTTTATTCTCCTCTATTTGGAATATTAATCTGTAGTCAACAAGAAACTTTAAAAATGGCTTAGAATGTATTCCTATCAGTTTTATAAAGGGCTTTGTACAGTGGTTTGTGATTATTTTATTTTACATGTGATAAAATTTTCTACTACCTATAAGTTTTGGAAAAAGAAAACTGAAATTTACTACTGAAGAGGAATATGATAGAAATAGAAGACAGATTTTATATTTGTCAAATCTGTGATGAGTACCCATATTCAAGACTTAAAGTCATATTTCTTACTATGTTAGACAGATAGGGAAAACATAAAAAACCATATGATAAGGCAACTATTCATGACTTTTATAAATGTACTTATTATGTGATGAAATTTACTTTATTTGCGAATGTTTTTGTTTGAAATATGGGAGGCTGATCTATTTAATGAATTTTCGAAGGCACCTACTGAAAAACACAAATGGTGTGGGGAGGGGTTCTATTTCTACACTTTTATGAATGGTTGAACCTGTTTGGCATTATTGCTGGGTAAATAAATCAACTCTATTGTAACTTGTCCCTACACTTGAAAAACTAGTAAAGTCACTAAATATCATCTACTTGTAAAGTGTTATTTTGGTAAATGTGATTTTAAAAAGTTTATTTGAAAAGGAATATACTTTCAGGAGATTAAATGTAGGTTATCATTTGTTTGAGAATGACAACATTTTTATACTACAGAACCAAGGTTTCCTGAAGTACCAGTGTTTTGAAGCACTAAGGATCTTCTCAATTAATGTATTTTTCTGAATTATATTTGACCTCTATGTCAAGTATTCCTAGCATTGGTAGACCAATTATGGATCTATCATTCCAGGAACTATTTTTTGGCCTGTTGATGCTAGACTGAAATCATTCATTTATCATTAGGAGAGGGATATTACAAATAATCTTGTGACATTTGTGGTCTTGTTCACTCATATGGAGTGGTCATCTGAAAATTGAAAGTTTGAATTACTGTACTTTCACATTTTGTGATTTCATCTTGCATTTTAAGTTGCCTTGCATTTCCCAATTACTTACTGTTAATTCCTGCATTTCAAGGAATTGGGGCCCTGAAATAAAGGAAATGAGACATTGAAATGGGTTTTCAATTACTTTCTGTTGGCATGTTGCATGGGCCTAGGTGAGATCTCTTGCCCTAGTTATCTGATCATGCAGATAACTGGGATCCTAGGACCCGTGGAACCTGTAGAAGAATAATGCCTTTTAGACATCATATCAGCAAAATTTGAGTATAATCAGTAGGAATGCTTCAGAAATATGGAGAAAAACAGTTTGAGACCAGCGAGTTAAAACAATAAACAGAGCAGCAGAGTAAAATCCCTTATAAATTAGAGGAAAACAACATTGTTTTTTTTACCATGTGAATTCAGAAGACCAAGAACACTTAGAAGGTATCACAAGTTTATACCAAAAACATTGCATTGATACTTTTTATATTCTAATATATATTCTAATCCTGATTATTTATATTCCAATCTATTTATTGTAATAAATATCAATTAATTTGTCAAATTACCAATTAATTCCAGTAAGATTCACTGTGTGAAATATAAAATCAGTTTTTTTAATATAATGGATTTTATATAACTTTTCCACACCCTTCCAAACCTCATCCCACTTTAATTTTTTCTAGTTTCATACATCTGCATTGAATATTATACCTTCACTCTCTTCCTCCGTAACTCTCTTTATTACTTCCTTTTGACTTCCATTCACATCTTCCAAGTGATAGTTTCCTGGTATTCATTTTCTAGGAGTAAAATTCAATTTTATAAGAAATTACACCTTTGAAATACTCCTCTGCAAATAGCATGCTTTGATTAATATTTTTGTGTAAACTTGTATAAATTTCTAGCTTCCAAATATGAGATAGAACATGGGTACTTTGTGTGTCTGGCTCTGACTTAGTTCACTTAATATATTTTTAGATCTATCCATTTCATTGCAAATAATGTAAGTCTTCAAAATGGATGGGTGTAATCCAATTCTGTGTATGTGCCACACTTTCTCCAACCATGACTCTGCCAAAGGGCATCTGGGCTGTTTCCTAACTTGGCTATGGTGAATAGTGCATTTTAATGTAAACATTTGGAAGAATTCATCACTACCTTTATGGGAGCAATCCTCTAGCCAGTTTTCCAGAATAAGCACATGCCTCCCTTCATTTTCATCACAATGTATTGCAAGTCCTCAAAAACACACTTCCCCCTACAGGTCTTAATAAGCTAAAACCACACTATGCCCATATTCTTTCAATACAAGTTTTTCATAATTGTACATATAATTCAGTGAGAACCTTCTATATACTTTCCTAATGTGAGAATGAGGGACATGACAGAGTAAAAGTAAGAAATATGCAATTTAATTAGCTATTATCATATTTAAAATCATTTTCAGCTCTAATTCATAGTCTCAAATAATATTGTTAGAACTATTGGAGGCTATTGCCTGGCATCCTGGTTATTCGGGAGGCTGAGATCTGACAATCATGGTTTGAAGCCATCCTGGGGAAGAATGTCTAGTATCCTCTTATCACCAAACAACCAACAAAAAATCAGGATTGGAACTGTGGCTCAAAGTAGTAGAGTGGTAGCCTTGAGAGAAAAATTTCAGGGACATCATCTAGGCTCTTAGTTCAAGAAGTACAATCTACCCAAATAAAATCTATTTAATTTACATCTGTGTAAGTAAAGTATTTCCATCACCCAAATGCACAACCATGCTCATTTGCAAGGTAACTCTGTTTTGTCTGAAGTACCATAAAACAATTTCACTTAACTTGAAAGCATTGCACCATGGGTTCATTCTATCTCTCTCATGCATTTTTCCACTCAAATACTCAAATCTTACAATTATTCCAATTACTTAAAATCATAGCTTTTTACTTCAATGCCCAAATATTAAAGTTTAAATTGAGTGTCTTGTGCCTCCTAAATGGGTATTCTTACCATTTTGTCATATCTGTAGCCCTAAATTCTCCTGATTATTTTTCATATAATTGTGTATGACCTTGGGCTCAGATCACGTTATGCTATTTTTCCTGGAATTTAGAATAATAGGTGCATGGCATTGTTTACAGATATTTCTGTCCAGTGTGGGCTTTAACCTCTATTCTCACAACAGTAGACTCCCATGTAGTCAGGATTTTCATAAGCTTGTCATAGCTGATGTTTTTTTTAAGTCTTTGCAGTTATTGAATACTGAATTAATTTTTTTCTTGGGTTGTTTTGTTCCATTTGAATGTAAGTGTTGAGTTGTTCCTCACTTTTCCTTTTGTTTCTTTCAATCAAGTTCTTACCTAAAGTGCTGAGAAATCAATTCTTCTTTTTCATGATAGTCAAGGTGAACATGATTTGTTCCAAAGCAATTTCACTAATATTTAAACACCTTCATATCTATGGATGGTATATAAATGATAAGTGCTGCGAAGGGTCTTTTTATTTTCACAGCAGTCTTTGTCATACACAGACAGATCATGAAATATATGAAGAAAATGAAACTACAGATGCAAGCAAAGAGAAGAAAAACCTATTATTAATTGTTTGACAGAGGCTTCCCATCTAGTGAAAGAAATACTTTGCTTGATGCAGGATTTCACAAAATTATATAGCTTGGAGGAAGCTAAACAATCACCTAATTCTACAGAATTGAGGGAGAATAATCAAACTCCTGAATAGTTTATATTTGGGTCAAATAAAAGCATGCTTCCAAAAAGAGAGTTGACTTAGAGAAACATGATGAGTTGTATGTAAATAGATGCTTAGTTGATTTTGTTAGTTTGTAAACTAATACAGGGAAATAGAGTACAGCAAGGTAAAAAAAGAATTTCGCATTGAAACACTCACGTGTGTGTGTGTGTGTGTGTGTGTGTGTACATGCATGTGTATATACACACATACATGTGCAAGTGCTCATTCATTCATTCATCATCCTTAAGTTTCTGTGACCAAGGATGGGGTTTATCACTTGAGCCATTGTTCTCTTTCAGGTTTTTTGGAGATAATTGCATGTATTTTCATGATTGGACTGGCTTTGAATAGTGGTCTTCATAAGCCTCCAGAGTAGCTAGCTAAGCTTATTCATCCTCCAAGTAGCTAGTTAAAATTGGGGCTATCCTCTACGCTTCACTGCTCTTTTATTCTTGTCCTGAGGTGTTCATATGCCTAAGTCATATATATTCATATATATGTCTAGTTGCTTTAAGAAATACTCTTACTGCTTGGCACCAGGGGCTCCCATCTGAACTCTTACTTACTGAGGAGGCTTGAGAACAGAACCCAGGCCAAAAGTTTAGTGGACTTCCTTCTCAATCTATAGCTGGGTGCATTGGATCATTTCCACCACCCTGCACTATCTACAGGTTAAGATTGGAAGGACTGCAGAATCCAGGTCAGCCAAGGTAGGAATCTAGACAAGTTGGTGTGCAACTCCTATGCCTTTGATAATGGGTAGGCTAAAAAGACAGATCAGGTGCATGTTCTTGTGGAAAGGGAACCCTTATCCTAAAATTAACCACTGATATGACACCAGTCTACCAAAAAAATTACCCCAATTTGAACACAATTTCCCACAACCAAAATAAGTATATACTTTAACATGCAAAAACTTAGTACAATCTGCTCTTTGCTCTAATATCAGCTTCAGCTAATTATCATATGGTGAATAGTTTCTTCATTAAACTTATTATATATTTAAAAAGACCTAGAGCCGGGCGATGGTGGCTTACACCTGTAATCCTAGCTACTCAGGAGGCTGAGATCTGAGGATTGCGGTTCAAAGCCAGCCCTAGCAGGAGAGACCATGAGACTCCTATCTCCAATAAAACACCAGAAAACCGGAAGTGGCGCTGTAGCTCAAGTGGTAGAGCGCTCGCCTTCAGCTGAAGAGCTGAGGGACAGCGCCCAGGCCCAGAGTTCAAGCCCCACGACCGACAAAAAAAAAAAAAAAGAAAGAAAAAAAGACCTAGAAAATTCTTTCTCACTTATTAAGTGCTAACGAATGGCAAATTGCCTCATTTCTTACATATTGACTACCACTATAAATTCATCTTATGATTATTATTAGTAGTAATATATTCTGATTTATTACTTTACTTTGTAACAGTTTTTAAACTTTTGGCTTCTCTGCTGAAGTTGAAGTATTTAAATAGTATCATCAAATTATATTACTTGGGTACTTAGGGCAGTTTTTTAAAAAGTTTTTAACAAATGGTTTCTAGTAATTCTGTTTTTTTTTTTAGGTGGGGGGTCCGGTCGTGGGACCTGAACTCTGGGCCTGGGCGCTGTTCCTCAAGGCTAGTTCAAAGCTAGCACTCGACCACAGAGCCACTTCTGGCTTTTTTTTTTTTTTCTGTTTATGTGATGCTGAGGAAACGAACACAGGGACTCGAGCATGCAAGGCAAGAGCTCTACCACTGAGAAAACTTCCTAGCTCTCTACGAATTCTTAATAGGTATATTATTTAGTTAATTTTTAATTTCAATTTAATTTTATTGTAAAGGTAATGTACAGAGGGGATACAGTGATATAAATAAGGTAATGAGTACATTTATTATGGAAGGAACATTGTTATCTCTTCCATTGATTTTTTTACACACTCAAAAAAAAACTACTGATGCTTTTCCTGTCGCTATTGCCCATTGGGTACTTTTCTTTCTTTGTTCATGCATTTTTTTATTATAAAGTTGATATACAGAGGGCTTACAGTTACTTAAGTCAACTAAACAGTATACTTCATTTTATTTTCTAAATTTCAAATTTTGAACTTAATTATTTTCTTTTGTTTCTTTAGGGTAATTCTTTTTTCAGAGTTGTAGGATTAGTTAATTTAGTTTTGCATAATTTTAACACATGTAAATTATTCAGACATATATTTTGCTGTCAAAATAGTTAACATGTGAATATTTAAAGATTATTTTCTTAAATTTTATATGGTTGATGAATTTAAATAAATTTATTTTCTTATAGTTCTAAATATATTTTTCCAGGTAATAAATACTGTATTTTCAAGAATCACATACTTTATTAAAAAACCCTTCATTACATGGTGAGTTTTTGGAAATATTTGTACTTGAATTTAAAAAAATGTTTGAGCTGTGCATAGTGATTTGTGGTTTCCATTTTTTAACTATGGTGGGATGTATAAATAGGGTTTGTAATTCGAGAGGGACTGGGAAACTATGAGACCTTATCATAACATTTTCAGAGTGAAATGATTAGAGATATAGCCATCCCTAGCAAGGTATAGAGCACCTGGTTATCATATTCTAAATCTTGAGTTAAAAAAACAGTAACATCAATCTTTGGTTAAAATAAAAAGACATATGTTTCAAAATGGTTATTATTTAAAAAAACTTGTTTGCAAATTTCACGTCTTTTATTTCTTAATTTTCAATTTACTTAATCTATAAGGATCCAAGTATCTTGTGACTATTTTATTTCTACTAAACTTTTAAATTGTATGAACAATGTTATGATTTCATATATTAAAATAATTTTATTATTTGTGATAATTTCCTCTGTTTAATATGATAATAACAATATTCCAAATGTGTGTATTTGGTGTGTGTGAGTGTGTTTATGTGGATTTTTTGTGTGTGTGCTTTGTGTGTACTTTGTAAAGCTTGGGAGATCACACAATTGCTTCACATATGTTAGGCCAATGTTTTACCACTGAACTATACTGTCTAGTAATAATACAAATTGTGTTTTACGTTATGATTTTTAAATTGTCATTCCTAGTATACTTTTTCAAAATTATATATGATAAAATGTGATCCATCTTCTATACACGTTAGCAATTGTTATTGTTATTCTTTCTCTTATTTCTTTGGAAATTAATTATATTCCTATTACAACTTTTTTACATTGTAACAGCTCTATTCAATGCATTATTTTCTATTTTATTTTTTCCATGTTATCTGACTTTCAGTCCAAACTATCAGGTGGATTAAAAAGAAACTAGAATCAGGACACTTTATTTTTCTCCTTCTCTTCTCTAAAGTTTTTCTGTTTTTTGAAACAATACCAATGAAATACAGGTCCTATGTGGTCCACCATTCTTCCCCCTCCTCTCTCACTTCTGCAGTACAGTTCAAGTCGTTATCATTCAACTTTGTTATGCTATAATGTTATCTAAATCTTTTTTTTTTTTTTTTTTTTTTTTTTTTTTTTTTTTTGGGTCCGGTCATGGGGCCTGAACTCTGGGCCTGGGCGCTGTCCCTCAGCTCTTCAGCTCAAGGCTAGCGCTCTACCACTTGAGCTACAGCGCTACTTCCGGCTTTTTTCTTATGTGGTGCTGAGGAATCGAACCCAGGGCCTTGAGCATGCAAGGCAAGCGCTCTACCACTGAGCCACCTTCCCAGCCCATGTTATCTAAATCTTAACTCATTGCTAAATTAATTTTAGTTGCTTTGAGCAATCTCTAAAGACATTTTTCTATATATAATATCAGGGTTTGTGTTTTCACCAGGTGCGAAATATGAGTGACTTTCAAACGTCTAGATATCTCTGGAGAATATTGATCCACCTGCTCGATAATCTCATATGTAAATTCAAGGAATACAGGTCAATCAGAACAATCTCGTAAAATGGTGTAGCTTGAGCCTTCATAGTAGCTTTGAATCATATTACCATGTTTAGTGAAGATAACATAGTTGTACTATAAGAACAAACACATAGAAGAAGGTAACAGATTTTTCACAAATAATTTCTTAATTTTATGGTCCACAGATTTTGAAAAGGATGCTATGATTTTATGAAATAAAAACAGAATCTTAAATGGTTGTATTGGCACTATTGCCTCTCTAGATTTAAAGAATGATCTTAGACTACTACCTCAATCCTTTGTTTCTTTGTATGTTGGTCATGGGGTTTGAACTCTGGGCATGGGCACTGTCCATGTGCTATTCAGCTCAAGATGAGCACTCTACTGCTTGAGCAACAGCAAAACTTCCGATTTTCTAGTGCTTTATCCGATATAAGAATCTCATGGACTTTCCTACCTGGGCTGGCTTTAAACCATGATCCTCAGATCTCAGCCTCCTGAGTAGCTTGGATTACAGGCGTGAGACACCGGCACCTGGCCTACCTCAAACCTTATAAAGAATGATTATCAAACTAAATGTGAGATGTAAAAACCTATAAAACCTAAATGTAAAAATTCATGACATTGGATCAGTAAAAGTTTCTAAAAATTTGACATGGAAAACATTAGTGGCTAAAGAAAAGAAAGAACGAGATTATATCAAGTCATAACTTTTCATAATTCAAAGGCCACTATAACAGAAGTGAAACCATATCCAAAAGATAGAGCACACATATTTGTTAATGCTACAATGTTAATGCTACAATGATTCTGAAACTTTAGTATTTTTTTTTGGTCTGCTGTGGGGCTTGAACTCTGGGCCTGGGTGCTGTCCCTCAGCTCTTCAGGTCAAGGCGAGTGCTCTACCACTTGAGCTACAGTGCCACTTCCGGCATTCTGGTGGTTTTATTGGAGATAGGAGTCTCACGGTCTCTCATGCCCAGGCTGGCTTTGAACCACGTTCCTCAGATCTCAGCCTCCTGAGTAGCTAGGATTACAGGCATGAACCACCAGCGCCTGGCTGAAACTTAAGTATTTTTATATCTTCTAATTCTATATAAAATTTTTTCCTGAATAGGACATTTCTTTAAATAACATATGTAAATTAATAGTCAATAGGAGGAGCATATGAAATAGTCTCCTCTTTAGTGTCTAAGAAATAATAAATAGAAAACTCACTAGTATGACCATAATATAAAAAGAGGATGCAAAATATAGTAATGCATTTGTGGAGAAATTGATATACTTCTCATAGTGATCGATTTGTATAATACTGCAATCATTTTAGCAAACAAGGTTTCAAGTCTTCAAAAGGTGAAAGGATCCAGGCATTACACTTCTATGAATGAATTAAACAGAAGTAAAAAACTTTTTGGACAGAGAATGTAGTTAATTGACAGTGAACTTGAATAGTATGTGTGAGACCCTGGAAATGATACCCAAAAACATATTTTGAAAAGACTCACTATAGAGGATGTATGCTGGACAAATTCCTGTATCTGAATTTTATATCTATCTTAATGTCTGTTCTAAAATTTACAGCATTTCTATTTGAAGAAATGCAAGTTTGTGAAAATTAGGCTTTGAAAACCTATGAAGGTAAAATTCACTTTCAAAGCACTAAAATGTATACAATAAAAGGAGATAATATATTGTAAATGAATTGCATGTCAGGAAAAAAAAAAACTATTGTTAAAACTTCTTTCACACAAAATGCAGAATAGCTAAAAAGATGTTTTTGGTGTTGGTGAAAAACCCTTTGTAAACTACTGCATTTAAAACAAAGATGTTTTCTGTTTATTTTGAGGGTATTTTGTCCGTTTGAGTTTATACAGTGATAACTCAATCCAAAAGTATATGTGATAACTGGAATACCTAGGAATTATGCATCACTTCTAAGTTATTTTTTTATTATTTTTATTTTTTTATTGTGAAAATACTGTACAGAGGAGTTACAATTATATGGACAAGATAATGAGTATATTTCTTATCAAGCTTTGTAGCCTCCTCCTTTGTTTCCCCTTCCTATCCCTTCCCAACCTCCCCCGCCTTCCCACCCAATCCTCCCCTCTACCTCCCCCACCAAAGTTGTAAAGTTCTTTTTGACATAACGACTTGTACATCTCATTGTTGCAATGGGTCCACCCATATCCCTATTTTTTCCTCCATGCTTTCCCTTATTTACAATATCTACTATATGTCTGAGTCAAGCAGAAAAGAACAGATAAGGTGATGTTAGGGAAATGAACCCTAAGATATGAATTCAAAGGTTTTCTTTCTTTCATGAGATTGTTTCTAACACATTTATAAGGTTATTTATTTGTTGCTTTGTATGTCCCTCCCCCACAGTATAACCCCTGCTTTCACTGTATTTGATGTCAGTATAATTTGTGGAGGGGAAGGGGAAAAACTTTTAAGTAATTGAGAAACTTTTCTAGAAGAAACTTTTAGGAAATGACAGAAGACACAAATCTATCCATCTGCACTTTTTGAAAGTCATATGCTAATTACTCAATCCAATTGCTTATCTCTACTTTGCTATGAAAAACGTATTCTCAAGATAAGAGCCAAAAGCAGTGAAAAGAACAAAATACACAATCATCTTGATTTATTTGTGAAAGTAACAAATGAAATAAAACAATTCCACTTAAGGGACTCCAATATTAGTGTATGTGAAGATGTTCTTGAATGCCAATAACCATTAAATTTTGGAATTTTAATTTCTATTAACATGAAAACTAGAACAAGAAAACAAATATAGACTTAGAGGGAAGCAGCCTTGAAATCATTTTCTTACTTGTTTTGAAATTACAAAAAAATTGATACTCCTTTGATACTCATTTAAAAATATTTATCACTTATGATAATTCAAATACCAAGCCAGAGTAATTTTATATAATCATTATAAATATCATTTTATTAGTATTGTAAAATAGAATAATAAAAACCAGTCCCAATATATGACCTACCTATCATTATTCTTAACTTCTAATCATTACCTAAATCTTAAACAATCTAAATAGTAAAGTCTTTAACATAGACGTAAATATTCTATACTTTTTACTTAACATTTTCCAGGGGTATGTATTCATGTTTCTAAGAAATGTTCACAGCAGTTAAAAGATGCTTTTGTAAAATTAATGTGATATATTTTGTTGTTGTGGGTGTTGTTTTTAGTGGTTAATTGGAGATAAGAATCTAACAAGTACTTTTCTGTCTGGGCTAGTTTCACAAACAATTCTAAGATCTCAGAACCCAGAATTTCTCTTATTATAAGGGTGAGTTACCGGCACTTGGATTCATGAAGTTTTTGTTAAAATTATATTTTAAGATGCTTGTTTCACTATAATGTATATCATTCTACACATAAATTTAGATATATGTATATATTTCTGAGGACAAATAATCTCTAAAAATGTACTATTCTACACATAACATTTACATATATATAGAAGACAGATATATATATCGGAGACAAACTCCCTCTAAAATATTTATGCTACTCTTTTTGACCTTTTTCATTTCAAAGATATACAGTATATTTTTCTAAAAGTTTCCTAGATTAAAATAATTAATATTTCTATAGAAAGTAGATTTTATTACTTTCAAGGGAGTTTTAGATATACACATGATATTTTAGTAACATTTACAGTATATTACTTGATAGGGTTCTGCCCAAACTCTTAAATATTTGATTGTAGTTAGGGGGAGAGAGGAAGTTAAATCATACTGATTAGGAATTTGCAATGTTTCAAAAATTCTATTCCATAATTTGTTATAAGCACATAGTCAAGTTACCTGATATGGTTTAATTTTTTTGTTCGTTTGTTCAAATTTCAATATGGATGCATGCACAGTGGTAACATTAAACTTATTAATCAAAAGATAAATAATAATAAAATCATAGACATATATCTGACATTCAATAATAAGCACTTATAATGCTAATAATAATTTTGATGGAGAAGATGATGACCACAGTGTAGCCTGATAATGACGATGTTGTGATTGAAAAGGAAATAAAAAACTTAGACATCTTTGAAGCTGGATTTCCCTCATTGAATGCATAGGTATAAACAGCGTTGGATTATATACAATAAGAATAACAGGAGAAGGGTTGGGAAGGTGGCTCAGTGGCAGAGTGCTGGCCTTGCCTACATGAGGCTCTGGGATTGATTCCTCAGCACCACATAAGCAGAAATAAGAGGAAGTGGCACTGTGGCTCAGGCCCCATGACGAACCAAAAAAGAAAAAAAAAACAGAATAACAAAAGAACAGTTTGAATATCAAGGAATAAAATCTCATAAACAGGTAGAGACAGTAAAAACCCTAATGTTATTCCAGGAGTCATTCTAATGTATACTCACTGTTGTTGTTGGTATTATTTTCTTTAAAATCATCTATTTCCACATTTTGATGGACTAAGATGTAGGTTCCAACTTAGTGTGATTAGATCAAATAACATTCTCCTCTAGATACCATTCAATAACCAATGTTTTCCAATGATATATTAAGAGTATGTTCTTCAGTACAGCTGTAAAGACATGACACAATTTACATAATACTACTTACATATCTGAAGTTACCATAAAAGAACACAGGCTGTAGAGCCAGAAGTTAAAATTTATTTTTACTTCTGCATGAAACTATTTCTGACTTTATACCAACAAACTGAATTCGACTCTTTCCTTATTTGAAAGCTAAGGTAGAAAATGTAAGGACTCTTCACTTTTCCTTTTCCTTGCTCTCGAATTCAACAAATATATTCTTCAATATTTCTGGTAGATTACATCCATTTACAGATGAGAAATGTAAGACCAACAATCAATGTTGTGAGTAAATAATGATACTAGAATTTTTCTCTGAGTTCTTCACTCTGTGTGCTTACAAGAAGTGTCACTGGGTAATGGAGAGGATCAATATGAAAAGACTATGGGGAGAAATGCATACTTTGTAAACAGTTGTTTTAGGACTGAGTGACTGGTGTTGAGTATTTGCAATAGGCTGGTGTCAGGGGCATATAAAGGAGTACATAGAAATTACATTAGTGACAGAAACAGAAAATCTTGATCATTCATCTTATCTAATGGATAGTGGTGGGGTAAGTGGAAATCTAAAGTTTTTCCACATCTCTGTCTCCTAACTGTGTTAGTTACATTCTTGGTGATAAGGATTATAGGTGGAAAAGATGGATTTAGAGAAAAAACCTATCTGATAGTTCTAAGGTTTATTTTAAACAGATTCAAAGATAGGTCTGTTTGGACATCATCATAATATTCACGACCATGAATATGAAAAATAATAATAAAATCAGGGACATTATTAAAGGGAAGAGGAAAAGGAAAGTTTTGACGAAAGTGTGAACAATGTGAGTACCAGTGTGGAGAAGATTGAAGGAAAGAGATAAATAAGGAAACAAAAAAGTAATAAACACAGATTTACAGAAGAAAAGGAAGGAAAGAATTTTCAGGAAGATATTGAAGGAAATCTACTATTTGGATTTGAAAAGTAAAAGGATATAGACAAGTTCAATAAGAACAGTATTTTGGTGAAAGTCATATTGATAAAATGTAGAGATATGAATGTGAAGACATACAATTCTGGATCCATAAATTCAACATGTCCTGTTGATTCTAAATGTTGGGAACAAATGCTTTAATCCTGAACTTAGAAATTTTATATACATATAACTGTCATGAACTTTTCTTAGTGGTATTCTGTGAATATTTTTGAAAACTTTATTTAGCCAGGAGACTATAGATTGAACTACAGCACAGACAAGCCTAATTTTCCTACAGTTCCAATTAGTGACCCACCTATCCATATCAGTTTGGGATTTTATTGAAATATATTTAGATATGTTTGGATATCTTATCAGCCTACTCATTATAAATGTAGTAAAAGTAACACCAAGTATTAGGTTGAACATACAGCTTTACTGATGTGACTGAAGGCTCCTGGAATTGATTCCTCTTTAGAATAGAAAATGCCTCAATAGCCATTGACACATCATAACTGTCATATACACTATTGAAATCAAATTCTTGTTAGGTTTATCTCCATGCTGAAATAACCCTGCCAACCAACCTGACACAAATTCTTATATGTAGGAAAATGATCTTATAAACTTCAAGCTTTTATTGAATGGAAAAGTTCTGATATTACTCTCACCACTAGGATTAAATTCCTAAAATGATAAGACATTTTGCTTTAATGCCTTTCTTTCATTTTCTCATACATATTGTCAAGAAGTGAAGCATTCTGATTTAACAATAATACAATCCCAACTTGTATTAACACAACATCTAGGATCTAATGTTAATTCGGTTACTTACTAAATAGCTCCAGATTTTGTGGATATTTATATTTCTCCTGGGTAAACTAATGAACTCCAGGATAATGTCCCTAAGAAGCCTTTCAATTCTAATATTACTGTTTGTCTGAAAATGCTTTAAATTCTACATCCTTTAATGTGGTCATAGAGTTATATTGTGGAACTTTTCTCCTCAGAGGCTGAGTATTACCGTATTGCTTAACATGGACAAAGTACCTTCATTCATAGACTGGGCATGTACAAACAAGAAGTGGTAGTTGAACAATGTTCTTAGCAGTTTGTACAGATGAAATGGAAATAGAGCAACTCTGAACGCAAAAGGAATGTGCAAAGAAGACAAAGTCACAAAGTAGAATGTGCCAAGAAAAGCTTAAGTATAATTTCAAATAATGTGCTCAGGTGTGTGTTCAAAGAACAGGTTCAGACAACGTAGTTGGATATCTTGGGCAGAAAACTTCTTTAAAATATTCTGGGATAATTGTACAAGTAGAGGCCCCTTAGTCTGACTCTAATCAGCCACAACATCATCAACTTAGGGACTATTTTCCAAGTGCAAAGTGAGAAAAAGAGGGCTGATCACAGTTAGTGTTCAAGTTGAAGCAATGGCAATCACATAACTTTTCTCATAAGTGTTCATTTATTTTGGAGCATTTAAGTAGAGAAAAGCCAAGTAAATATTTTGCATGTACCTAAACTAAGTGGGACGGATAATATTGGTCTCATTTTAAGTTAGAAGTTATAGATTATGTCTTTTTATACTCTAACTTGGGACAATGATCTACTGTCAGTTATTTTCTTCTCTTACCCTTCTTTTGCCCTTCCACTTACATAAAAATTATTTAAGGAGACATAATTTAGCTTGCATTTCTAAATTCTTCAAAATTATCTGAACTACTTCATACTTCTGGCAGCCTCCTATATCTTTCTCAAGGGAAATATTTTGTCACTACCATTTTTATCCTACATGTATTGGATATCTTCCTGCCTAATTCAGTGCAATATAGACCTTAAATTCATCCTATATCTCAACACTTGTACCATCATAAAATACTATCTTACTTAGAAATCATGATATTAGTATATCTGTTGAGGTGCCATCTGTCATTTTTGAATGGTCTTAAGTGATACTTACATGCAATCATGTTTTAAACCAATATGCCACTCAGTAGATGAAAGAATTGACAAAATGTGGTTTATATATGTACAGAGAAAGTCTATGCTTCCAATTCATAAGGAAATGGAAAGACTTGGAAAAATCCTACTAAGAAAAATAAGCAAGACACAAAGAAACAGATTCTATGGTTTCCCACATTTGTAATAACTAGGAATTATCTTAGATAGTCCTAGAAGATGAGCAGAATGGCTCAATAGCTATGTATAAATGACCATATAAAATGATGCTGAGCAAAATAAACTCCTAGGTATGGAAAGAGAGGTTTTTCTTTGTGGTTGTTATTTTTAATGTACTATGTGATTAATTTTTCTTTTTTGTTTTCCCCTATGGTTTGTCCACTGTTGAATTTGATTTTAGTATCTTGTGTGTTGTATGTACATTTATCTTCATTTGGCAAGGGAAGCAGAACAATAAAATGGCGAGACAAAGGACAAAAGGCAAACCAATACAATAGACACACTCACAGGACAACATGTTGGATATTTACATTACAATTTGTGACGGGTATTGGGGTGAAGGG
This sequence comes from Dipodomys spectabilis, assembly GCF_019054845.1. NCBI lineage: Eukaryota > Metazoa > Chordata > Mammalia > Rodentia > Heteromyidae > Dipodomys > Dipodomys spectabilis. The sequence goes on along the minus strand of NW_024871095.1, from coordinate 1,101,447 downwards.
AAAGTGTGAGAAAAAGTGGGAGGGGGTAAAAATTTTGACATGTTATATATTCAATACCTTATAATTACTGCAACCCATTCTATACATCACCTTCACAATAAAATTAAGTTAAAAATGAGCTACATAAAATATAATTTCACTGTATTTTTATAGTAAGTATTATTCTATGTGTATTATCTTTTAAAAATGAACATTTTGGCTGCTAATTTGAATTAGCTCTTTCTTTATCAGAGTGACATCAACTGGAATGTTATCAAACTACATAATATTTTCAGAATATACTTGCCATTATTTTGAAAAAAAAACATCATTTTAGTATTCTTATACTAAAGCAGAAAACAGTTCAATTCTATGGAAACCCCTAACTTTGAAAACTGCCTAATTGTTAAGAGGACAGAATATATCTGTTCCTCAACATTCCTATGACTACTAACTACTCATTTTCAAATTCTGAATATGCCATACCAGAGACATTCAAAATAGTACCTCTTTGCATTTTATTTAATTCTGCAATAGATGCAGTTTTCAGTGAGGGACTACATATTTAAAAGTCAACAGAAAAAATAGACACGTTATTGTAGAAGATAAAACTATGAAGTATCTATAATAATTAATTCCTTTTTTTGTCTGTCGTGGGGCTTGAACTCTGTTCTTGGGCACTGTCCCTGCACTCTGCAACTCAAGGTGAGTGCTCTACCGCTTGAGCAACAGCGCCACTTCCAATAAATGATTCTATAAGAGTAAACATTTGTTCATCAGAGTGAGCGATTATTTCTATGACAGTCAATCCCAAGTTTTTATGCCGTAAAGTCATCCTAGCCCAACAGTTTCCAACTTGTAAGGTGCACCTTAAATTCCCTAAATTCACATCATGACTAGTTTATCACTATTGTGAAAAAATACTACACTTCTGCTAATGTGATGCCCTTCCTATTGTGGAAAGAATACTACACTAAACTTTGCTACATCATTTTCCCCGCAGTGGTATTCTTGAGATCAGAACACTAGCAAACATTATTTATTTTTATTTTTATTTTATGTTTTTTATTACATATATATTATATATCACAGATATTCAGGAGATCTGTATATCTTAATATTAAGATTTGAATATCATGGTTGAAAGCCCACCCAGGCAGGAAAGTTCCTTAGATTCTTATCTCCAATAAACTCATAAGGAAAAGCCAGACCCAAGTGGCACTGAGGTTCAAGTGGTAGAGCAGTAGCCTTGCCCAAAAACAGGTTCAGGGATAATGCCCAAACCCAGAGGTTAAGCCCTAGGACAAACCAAACAGCAAAAACAAAAAAAAAACAAACCTCAAACTTAGCATTTTTCTCATTGTATACAGAGGTACATAATTAAGGAAATTTCTTCCTGTGTTATGTATAGGTAGAAAAAAAAAGGATGTCACACAATTACGCTCTTCATACCATGGTACACCAAAGTCTCAAAAGATTGCTCTTTTTCTATATTTATAAATTAATATCATCAATTTGTTGGCAATATTTCTAGATTATTCACATTATCATTTTACACATGAATTGTTGGGATTATCTATTAACTAAGTTCTTACTATACCTCACTTGAAAAACTGCTCTAGTCAATTAATGCCAGAATCATTTGTGAATTTGTAAATTAAATCTTTTACTTGAAAAGAATTTTGTAGTATCCTATAGAATATTAAATTACAAACAAAAAAACATCTATTTTAAATCTAAATTCTAATTTAGCCAGGTCCACAAAGTCCTACATTAAATGAACTTTCCTATTTCTCCAGGCTTAAACTTTTGTAATCCTTCATCGTTTCTTTGGAATCTAACAGAATGATGCTTAATTTTTCAAATTTTTGGTTTGGAATCATAAGCTCTTTTGCATGTAGAAATGTTCTGTAATTAAGACAACAATTTAAACACAACTGAGCATTGTATATGAGTTGCATTTTTATAGTGAACTTGACTTCTCAAAACATAATGACAAAATTAGCCCAAATTTCCAACTGTGTATTCCTTTGTTGTTTATTTTTTATTTCTTTCTTGGTTGGTTTTATTGAAACAAAATTATATTCTGCTAATTGGCCAAAGTTTTTGATCAGCTCAAGTAAATTGGGTGTGGAGTCCATGGAGTCCACTAAATACAAGATCATGTCATCTTCAGGTTTTGTTTTCTTCTTTTTTAAAAAAATTTATTTTTTTTTGTGAAAATACTGTGCAGAGGGGTTAAAATTACCTGGGCAAGATAATGAGTACATTTCTTCTGAAGCGTTGTAGCCTCCTACTTTGATTTAAGGATCCATCTCTTCCCATCCTCCCCTTGCGCCGCCACCCAATCCTCCTCCCCACCACCAAAGTTGTAAAGTTCAATTTTGACATAATGACTTGTATATCTCATTGTTGCAATAGGTCCACCTGTATCCCTAGTTAAATGATTTGTATTTGCCATTCCCCTCCAGAAATTATACCGACATCAAATACAGTTAAAGCAGGGGTTATACCATGGGGGAGGCACATACAAAGTGACAAAGAAATGATCTTATAAATGTGTTAGAAACAATCTCATGAAAGAAAAAAAAACATTTGAATACATATCTCAGGGTTCATTTCCCTAACATCAAATTATCTGTCCTATTCTGCTTGACAGAGACATATTCTATTTACTGCAAATAAGAGAGACCATGGGAACTTTGTTTATTTGGGTCTGGCTTACTTTACTTAATATAATTTTTTCAAAGTCTTTCCATTTCCTAGCAAATGGGGCAATGTCATTCTTTCTGATGGAAGCATAGAATTCCATAGTGTATATATACCACAATTTCTTGATCCATTCATCTACTGAGGGGTCTCTGGTTTGGTTCCATATCATAGCTATTGTAAATAATTCTGCAATAAACATAGGTGTGCTGGTAGTTTTAGTATGGTCTTCTTTTTGATCATGTGGGTAAATGCCCAAAAGTGGGATTGCTGGGTCATAGGGGAGCTCTATGAGGAGTCTTTTGAGGAACCTCCATATTGCTTTCCACAGTGATTGAACAAGTTTTCACTCCCACCAATGATGTAGTATGGTTCCCGTCTGTCCACATCCCCTCCAGCATCTGTTGTTATTAGAGTTCTTGATTATAGCCATTCTAACTGGGGTGAGGTGGTACCTCAATGTTGTTTTTATTGGCAATTCTTTTATGGCTAGAGAGGTTAAGCATTTCTTCATGTATTTATTGGCCATCCTTCTTTCCTCTTCAGAGAAGTTTCCCTTTAAGTCTTTAGCCCACTTATTAATTGGGCATTTGTTTCTTTGAGGATTTGTTGTTGGTGGATTTAATTTTTTGAGTCCAGATATATTTTAGATATGAGACCCTTGTCCGTTGTATGGCCAGTGAAGATCTTCTCCCAATCCATGGTCTTTCTATTGACCTTGCTAGCTTTGTCCTTTGCCATGCAGAAGCTCTGAAATTCATGCAATCTCATCTTTCCCATTTGTCTTTGATCTTTTGTGTTTCTGGATCTCTATTAAGAAAATTTCGGCCTGTGCCAAGGAGACCTAGGGTTTCTGCTATTTCATCCTGTAGTATTTTCAGAGTGTCTGCTTTGACTCTGACGTCTTTGATCCATCTGGAGTTGATTGTGGTGCAGGGTGATAAATAAGGGTCTAGCTTTATTTTTCTACAAGCAGTTAACCAATTTTGCCAGCACCATTTACTGAACAGGCTCTCTTTCTTCCACTCTATTTTTTTTAGTTCCTTTATCGAAATTAGATGCCTATGGGTCTGTAGATTGATTTCTGGGTTTTCAATTCTATTCCATTGGTCATCTTGTATGTTTTACTTCATCTTCCCCTATTTGGATTCCCTTTAATTTTGCATCTTGTCTTATTGTCCCAGCTAGCATTCTTTTTTTTTTTTTTTTTTAAATTTTATTTTATTTTATTTGAGAACATACTGTACATTCTTATACTAAGTTGAAGAGGAGTGGAGAGAGCAGACATACTTATCTCTTTCCTGAATTTATAAGAAATGACTTTAACTTTTTACCATTAAGTATACTGCTGGCTGTAGGTTCGTCAGTCCTTAGCCAAACGAACAGCACTGGAACAATATCAGCTCCAATTTCAAACTATAGTGAAAAGCCATAGTAATAAGAACATCTTGGTACTGGCACAAGAACAGACCTGAGGACCAATGGAATAGGACTGAAGACTCAGAAATGAACCAAGTGCCCTATAGCCACCTGATCTTTGACAATGGAGCTAAAACAAATAGAATGGAAGAAAGACAGCCTTTTCAGTAAATGGTATTGGCAAAATTTGTTAAACACCTGTAGAAAAGTAAAGCAAGATCCATATATATACATATATACGTATATATATATATATATCAGCCTGCATGAGAATCAAGGCCAAATGGATCAAAGACCTCAAAATAAAAGCTGACACCATGAAAACATTACATGAAGGATAAGAGAAACTCCAAGGCTCTTTAGCACAGGCCAAAATGTTCTTAATAGAGAACCAGAAACAAAACAAATCAAAGAAGTTTGGAGAAATGGGATTGCATGAAACAGTAGAGCTTCTGCAAGGTACAACTCATAGATAGCAAATAATCGAAAGCCCACTTACTGGGAAAAGTACTTCATGAGTCATAAAACAGACAAAGTTTTATATCTAAAATATACTTAGGACTCAAAATCATAAATTCCCCCAACAAAAAATCCTCAAAGGAACAACTGCCCAAAAGCTAAGTGGGCTGAAGTTGTAAGGAGAGATTTCTTTGAAGATGAAATAAAAAATGTCTATTAGACACATGAAGAAATGCTTAACTTTTCTAGTCATAAAAGAAATGCAAATCAGATTGAGATTGCACCTTACTCCAGTTAGAATGGCTATAATCAAGAAATGTAATAATGACAGATGCTGTTGGGGATGTGGCTAAAAGGAAACCCTACTGCATTATTGGCAGGAGTGTAAACTTGTTTAACCACTTTGGAAAACAGTATGGAATTTCTTCAAAAGACTCCATTAGAGCTCCCCAATGACCCAGCAACCCCACTTTTGGGCACTTACCCAAATGATCACAAAGCTACCAACAAAACCATGTTTATTGCAGTATTATTCACCAGAGCTATGATATGGAACCAAACCCGATGCACCTCAGCAGATGAATGGATCAAGAAAATGTGGTACACACACACACACACACACACACACACACACACACACACACACACTGGAATTCTGTGCTTCCATCAGAAAGAATGACATTGCTCCATATGTTAGGAAATGGAAAGACTTGGTAAAAATTATATTAAGTGAAGTAAGCAGACCCAAAGAAACATAGGACCCATGGTTTACCTTGTTTTACCTTTGTTTGCAAGGGTTAGAACATGCCTAGGGCAAGCGAAGAAGATCAAAGACTAAGAGCATATAACCATACAAGATGATGTTAAGCGAAATGTACCCCAATTCAGAGACACAGTGGTTTTTCCTTTCTTTATTTTGTTTTTAATATGCTCATAATGCACTCTGTGATTCTTTTGTAGGTTCATCCCCCCACGGTATAGCCCTGTTACCACTGTATTTGATTCAAGTGTTCTGCATCATATATATACATATATATATATATATATATATATATGTATGTATATATATGTATATATATTATATGTATATATATCATATATCATATATATCATATATATTTGTAATTTGGAGAGTGGAAGGGATATGGCAGAATGTTAAATGGGGATGCAGGTTGACCCATTGTGACAATGAGATGTAGAGGACACTGTGTCGAAAATGAATTTGCCATGTCAGGCAGGGGTCGAGGAGGGAGGAGTTGGAGATGTGGGGAGGGAAAAGATGGCAGGGGAAAAACAAAGGAGGAGGTAACAATGCTGTATAAGAAATGTACTCATTACCTATTCCTGTAACTCTGAGCCCTCTGTACAGTATTTTTACAATAAAAATATATAAAAAAATCTCTGCCTGCTGTAGATTTCCAGTGCTGCCCTCTGAATTGCATTTTCTGCCTATTCTGGCTGCGGTTAGGTCCATCTGCTCAGTGGATCAGTAGTCTTCAAGGCATCTTGGTCCTGAAGTGGGACTTGGATTATCCAATGGTGGTTAGAACCAGGCCAAGGAGAGGACAAAACCACTTCCAGGACATGGCTTCTTCATTCCCCTTGCAACTAGGATTGCAAGAAGAATTTCTCTGAATTTAACTCCAGAAAACAATCAGTGAATCAAAGGGCAAGTCCACCAAACACCTCACCCCCCCCCCCTCATTTCCTCCTTTCTCCCTCCCTGGGAAAGTACAAAATAATTTTGTAGGCTTTGGCACACACACAAAATGCCCACCATCTCCGCTGGTAAACTAGGTTTCAATTCACTAAGTCATGTAAACGGATAATGCTGCATTCATTATTCTGGAAAATATCTTCAGGCTGTTTGAGGCTTTAATTTTTGTTGTTGTTGTTGCTAGGGGGGCCTAACCTCTGTGTCTGGGTGCTGTCCCTGAGCTGTTCAGCTCAAGGCTAGCGCACTATCACTTTACACACAGTGCCACTTCCAGTTTTTTTCTGCTTATGTGGTGCTGAGGAATTTAACCCAGGACCTCATGCATGCAAGACAAACATTCTTCCACTGAGTCTCCTTCTGTCCCTAATGGTTTAATTCTTTAAAATTTCTTCTTGTCAGTCATGGGGATTGAACTCAGGGCCTGGGTATTAACATATCCCTGAATTCTTGAGCACAAGGGGAGCTTTCTCCCAATTGAGCCACAATGCCACTTCCTATTTGGAGATAAGTGACTCAGAGACTTTCCTGCCAGGGTTTGCTTTGAACAGGTGAATTTTTAAATTATATTTCTTCTAGGTGTTTATTGGTACATTACAGTTTACTGGAATTTAAAGTTTTCTGTAAACCTTTATCTACAAGTAATCCAACAACATTAAATATTACATTTCAAAGCTATCCTTTAGCACATCTATTTTGAAATTATCTTAAGATGAAATTCTAATTCTTTGTAGTAACAACTCATTAATGTCCAAATGGGAAATATGCTAATTTCAGCAGCCTTTAGAGTCTCCTTCATCTTTTTTTCTCTCCAGTATCTTTTCTTGTTTTGGAACAAGTGACATGGACTGTCCAACCATTCAAAAGGAAGCTTATTCCATTAATTTAATAGGAAAGGAATCCAGCCTGCCTGCATCTCAAGGCAACTTTGAGTATGTTAATCTAATAATTCATGTCAGTGGATTTTCAGTCATTTCGATCATTTTTTGTTTAACTACTCATTAAAGAGGTTCCAAAAAGCAAGAATCAAAAATCATGTTCTGCTTTCTAAGAATGTTTAAAAAGCTAGTAATTCAACAAGACACATTCTATTCTTCCAAGATTCCATGGTGAAGAATTCCTCTTTTATCATAGCCCTTACCACTGACCCCTTCCCTTCAAACTTGTAGCTTTGTTCGTTTTTGTTTTTTTTTTAACCAGCTTTCGTTTTGGTATTAGCCTCAGTAATCTCCTTGTAGTATTTGACAATGCAATTCCATTTATTTTTAGAGAGCTCAATTCATATTGCAGAGTAATAAGCATATCATAAAGCATAAACTATTGAATATCATTAACATGATCATATGCAACTATTACATAAATTAATATAAGTACCACATAATTGTGAATCTTCATATACTTTTTAAAATGCAAAATAGTTACATATCTATGTCATAAAATAATTTATATCACTGACACAAGAGACTAAGCTAAACCTTTTATATCATCCCCAATATTTTTGTCAAATTTTCTTTTCTCATTAACTTTCACCTTAGGGACTGCTTTTTCTAGCAACAAGTTATAAATTGATATCCTTGGATTTTAGTCCCCTCTGAGTAACCTCTTCTCTTTCCACCACTAGTTAGTCCCTCAGGATAAATACCTGAAGAATAAAGTCCCATTGTGCCTGCAAGAGGAGTACGAAGTCAACTGTCTGTGCCTACTCTTGCCTTGCTTTGTTTGGGAATGTGGTAGCAGAGAAAAGGGTGTCAGGAATCAGGTGGCTGGAACCATGATGATAAGAATTATGGGTAGCCAAATGAGTAGCAGAGAAAGGAAATACCAGGGAAAGGGTAATTGTGACTGTAATTGCTGAGTTGCAGTGGCAGGAAATTGGGTAGCAGCAACAGCTTTGCAGGGGTTGGGGTCCTGAGTTGAAGCTCCAGGACCAGTATATGAACACACATACATGCACACACACATATACACACAGATACCAGAAGTAAAGCTGTGACACCAAATGATAAAGAACTGAGCTTCTGCTCTGAGCTCATGGTCAGTACTCAGGTCCTGTGTTGAACCCTGAAACACAGCCACCCAGGGCCCAACTAGGAGAGGTCAAAGTTTCAAAATCTGATGAGTTTCACCAGCTCTAGATGACAGGAAGCCTAGTATTATTACACATGTGCTTTGATTTAGCAAGCTTCTGGAAACCCAGGGAGGTATCATTGCCAATAATGAATAATTTCATTAGGTTCAGCTCCCTAGTTGTCTGCCAGGAGGACCCTTGAATTAATTGTAGCAGGTTATTTGAGCACTGGAACATATTCTAACAAAGACAGGATAAGTGCAGGGAACTTGGACACAGGAGGTGCACAAATGAAGTCTTCATGTCATAACAGAGCTCTCGGCAGAGAGATAGCTTGAGGTACATAGAGGCCTTTTTCTCCTGGCCTTCAGAACCCACCCACACTCCTCACTAATGGGCCTAGAAGGAGTATTTTATCACCCAGCTGTACAGGAGTGAGGCCTCTTCCAACAATAAGGAAGACTTTTTGCAGCAGTCCCCGATGTGGAGAAAACCTCAGGGTACAATGGGAGGAGCCCCAGAAGATGCACTGTCTTGAAAACTCTCTCTATTCTATGAAATCATTCTATTCAAAGCAAATTTCCTAGCTGGATACCTTTCATTATAGGAACTCTAGACCTTCACGACTAGAAATACATATATACATACATGGGGTGACATGTTGTTACTGGCTTTTTTTAAATTGGCAGGTACGGGGGTTTTACTATGAGCCTAGGCAATGTTCCTGAGCTCCTTTTGCTCAAGGGTAGCGCTATGCCCTTGAGTCATAGTGCCCTTCATGGGAATTTTTATTCCTGTAATCCCCCAGAAATAAGAGTGTGGTGGAATTTCCTGTCCTGGCTGAATTCAAACTGGCATTCTCTACCTCTCAGCCTCCTGAAGAGCTAGGATTACAGGTAGGATTCACTGACACTTGGCTTTCTTTTCTTCTCATTCTTTTCTTTCATCCTGACAATCTGAAATCTTCACAGTGTCATTCCAATGGTTTGTATTTTGAAGTAAAATACCCAGGCCTGGAGTTGAAGTGCCTGGACTGCCAGCTACAAATGGAAGGAGATCTTAAGAAAATCATTCCTATCCATGGGAATGCCTAATGGAATGGTATAAAAGTAAAAATTAAATTTGCAGTTAATTCATTATTATCTTATAGAATGTCACACAATAAGTATTGGATAATGTCTTCCATTCTAGCACCATGGTATGATTCTCCCAATTAAGGAATACTGACTACTTTTACATGAATGCTTTAATAAGTATTCAACCATGATACTTGATTTCATTAAAAGGAGGCATAATTTAATAACTAATAATTCATAATATATATAATTTAATATCCTCACATTCTTTCTCATATACATAGCAAACTACACTATCTATCTATCTATCTATCTATCTATCTATCTATCTATCTCTCTCTCTCTCTCTCTCTCTCTCTCTCTCTCTCTCTCTCTATCTATCTATCTATCTATCTATCTATCTATCTATCTATCTATCTATCTATCTATCCGCCACTACTATTGCTTGATCACAGATCCTCAGAAGTGGCTGGCAGTTCAGTTTTCCAAAGGCTTTTGTTTTACAATTGACCAATTCATGATTTGTGCATTGTTGGCTGTGAGTTCAAATCCCAGCATGGCCAAAAGTTTATATGTGGAGTCAAAAGCCAATTTTGACCCATTTTTTTCCTTCTCTGTGATAGTCCGTCCTGGGTTTCTGTATGATGTATACTCTATATGCAAATAAATCCATGTCATAAGATGTAATAAATGAAATAAATGTTATATATGTAATAATACTAATTAAAATAAATATAAAATAAGTAAGGGTAATAAATGTCATAGGGAGTAAACACATGGATGTAAATAGATCTCATTTATGAATATTATTTTTTCCAGTGCTGGTTTTTTAATTCAGGCCCTGGAAACTGGTCTGAAATTTTTGTCTTCAACGATGGTGAGTTTCCCCTCCCCAACAGTGCCAGAGAGTTAATCAGACCCTGAGTTGACATCCCAGGCCTGTCAGAAAAATGGTGCAAATTCCAAGCCACGGTCTTAAATTTCTTTGACTAGGAACTTGCACTGTCTTGAAAGCACTCTCTGTGCTGTGACATCATTCTATTCAAAGCAAATTTGTTAGCTGGGTGCGATTCTTCATAACAGCTATGGATGTTCACTGATAGAAATACATGCATATATTCACAGACACATGTAGTTACTGGCTCTTTTTTTTTAGTGCAGATCCTAAGGCTTGAACTATGAGACTTGAAATTGTCCCTGAGCTCCATTTACACAAGGAAGCACTTTATTGTGCCTTAATCCATGATACTTCATTAAATGGAGGCATAATTTAATACCTAATAATTATTAGTAATATATTACATGTAATTTCATAATATATAGACATCTCACATTCTATAAATATATTTATATTTAAATGTACAGTGGAATATACATATACATCTCTCTCTTTCTCTCACTATATATACTTATATACACATATTTGCAGCAATTTGGACATCTATCTATTTATATATTGACCACTCCTGGGGCTAGAACTCAGGTCCTGAGAACTGCCTGGCATTGAATTTGTTTGAGGCTGCTGTGCTTATACTGACCCCTTGATGAATTAGACATTCCAGGCCCTTAGTTCAAATCCCAGGAGTGTTGAAGACAATAGGTGGAGTAAGAAGCCAATGTTGACCTGATTTCCTTTCTGTGGAAATATTGTGACCTAGATACAATAGGTAATATCTATGCAAATACATATATATGATATATATTATACATGTATATAAATATTATTTTTTGCCATTTTTAATGCTCTAATTCACACAATGAAAAATGCTCCGGATTTTTTTTTTCTTCTAGGAGGTTAGCTTTCACTTTACCCAGAGCACAATAGTGTTACCCAGGCCCTGAGTTCAAATTCCAGGTAAGGCAGATAAAATGGCCCAAACTCCTAGGCAGGACCTTAACTTTTTTGGGAGGGCAGGCACGGGGCTTGAACTCAGGTCGCCACAACTCTGCCTCAGCCTTGATTACCCTAGGCTGAGGTGCAGCTCTTACATCCACAGATGATCCAGGGATCCTACGACCTGAGTTCAACTCCCAGCTCTGGCAAAAAAAAAAAAATATATAAACCAAGCAAGATGGAGGAGTTAAACCCAGGAAGTTTTAGACAACAGTTTTACCTTTGTTTCCTTTGCACTGTGACCATCCTGGCTCTCAATGCCTTGGCTTGAATATTGTACATGTCTTTGCATGGCCGAAGGCTGGTGGGCTGACAGTGAAGCCTGAGCACAACCAAGACACCTAGGCCCTCAGTTTGATCCTGGGACTTTCACCTACTCGTTCCTTTCTATAGGAACAATAACAGAATCTTTGTAATGTACCCATTGAACTACTAATTAGCTAGTCATTATAGTATAAGTTTGTACACAATAAATATAGGTCATTGATTAATTTAATTAATATTTAATTAAGTCTCCTACCGTGATTAATTAATGGAGACATAATTTTAGACCAAATAATTCATAGTAATAGAATATATAAATTAATATATAGGTCATCATTCTTTATATAGAGTTATACACTAGAATCTACATAAATGTCTGTCTCTCTATATAACTTTACTTATAGATTATTATACCTATGTAAATACACATACACGCTGCAATCTACACATCTATCTGTTTATATATTGGCCACTCCTAGGGCTTCATCTCAGATACTCAAATTTGCCCGACAACTTCACTTGCATCAGACTGGTGGGCTAACCAGTCTGGTTAACTTCATGGGCTAACCATGAAGTGGGCCTTCTAGGCCCAGAGTTCAAATCACAGAACTGCCAAAAACTTAATCCTGGTAGAAGAAGGCAATTGTCCCACTTGTTTTCCTTATAAGTGAATGTCCTGGGTCTCAGGAATGATGTATAATACATAGGCAAATCTATGTTCTGTGTAATAGGATGCAAAAAATATTATACATGTAATCATACTCTCTAAAATATATAATGAATAAATAAAAACCAAAATAAAATAAATAACTACACTAACTGCAATATGCAGTAAACATGTGTATGTAAGTATACATCATGTATTTAAAATGTATACAAATATTATTTTTGCGAGTGCTAGGAACAGGCCTGTCTTTCTTATCTTCCAGCACTGTGAGCTTTCCCTTCCCTCACAGTACTGCAGATTTACCAAGACCCTGAGTTCAAATCCCAGGCCCGGCAGAAAAAATGGCGTGAATACAACTCCAAGTAGCGTAATAATTGTTTAAATATTATATATATATATATATATATATATATATATATATGTACGTATGCATGATGTATTACGTATTTTTATTTTGCCAAGCACAGGGCTTGAACTCAGGGCATGGCAACTCTGCCTCAGCTTTGATCACTCTAGGCTGGGTTGCAGCCACTGGACCCACAGCTGAACCTAGGTTCCTGGATCTCAAAGGCTGACAGGAAAAATAAATAAATAAAACGACACACACACAAAAAAATCCCAGTAACTTGCAGATGGCTGCCGGTTTTACATTTATTTTCTTTTCAAGGTGACCATCCTGGGTCTAAATGACAGGACTGAAAAGTGTTGGTAACCTGGCATTGCTGAAGGCTGTCATTCTTCCAGAGAAGCCATGGGCCAACACGACAACATAGGCCCTGTGTTCGAAGCCGGGTCCTGACCTCTACCAATGGAGGGAGATCCTAAGAGTCTCGTTCCTATTCTTAGAAATACCGATGGAAAGTTATGAATGTCAAGGTTGAATTACTTGTTCCTGAATGATATTAGCATAAAATTTTAGAGAGTGATTTTAGGAGGCCGATGGATTTTAATGAATATTTTTGACATATTAAAATAATACTATTAATTACATGGACACAATAGTTTCGGGACAGTGGTCGATATAATTAATAATTCATTAAGGATGAAAACAGTAATATTAATTACATGGAGGCATAAAATAAATACCCAAAAATTGGTAGGAATGTAGCCTATATAACTAAATAATGTATAGACATCTCTGGTACTCTATAAAGTTCTATATTTGTTTGTGTACTACCATCTGCATGTCCAACTGTTCTTGTTTTGTCAACCTCTAGGGCTAAATCTCAGGTGCTGGGAACTGCTTGTCGGCTCCATATGCCCCAGGCTGGCGTGCTGACACTCACCCATTCATGAATTGGGCCTTGTAGGCTGTGAGTTCAGATGCCAGCATTAACAAAAATTGACTCATGCAGTAGGACACAGGGTGACACATGTTTTCTTTTTCTGTGAAAGTCCTGGGTGTCAGGTGTGAAGTTTCATACATAAGCAATTCTATATCCTTTGTAATAAATGTAGTAAATATTCCATGTGTTATAGCAGTCAATAAAATAAATGGTAAATGAATAAAAAATAAAATGAATAACTACAGTAAGCACAATTTGGAGGCAACATATAGGGCTCAATCTCAGGGCCTGGGCAGTGCCAGGCAGCTGAATTGGCTAATGGCTGCTGTGCTGGCAGTCACCCATACATGAACTGAGCCTTCTTTGCCCTGATTTTAGATCCCAGCACTCCCAAAAATGTAATCTTGGAGTGAGAAGCTGAGCATGACACATGTTTTCTTTTTCTGTGAAAGTGCTCGGTGTCAGGTAGGATGCATAATTTGGATGCAAATCTATATGCTATGTAATAGGATGCAATAAAGGTAAAAAACATCATAGGTAGAAGAATTACCACTACAGTAAATGATAAACAGATTGAATTAGTAGTGAATTATTCTAGTATAAAATTAGATGCAATAAGTGTAGGATGTGCACTAAGTTTAATTAATATTTTATTAAGCATTAACAGAATAAAAATTACAAGGAGACATAATTAAATAACTAATAATTGGGAGTAACACATGATGCATAATTTAATAATATATAGACATTGGTCTCATTCTATGAAATATCGAATTATATGTATGGATATATGTACATATATGATAAACAGTTATAGGATATTGAGTAATTATTAATTAATGCATTATTAATTGTTAACTGGGACACATCATTAAATGGAGACATAATTTAATACCTAAGAATTGGTAGCAATATTATCTATAATTTAATAATTTGCAGAAATCTCTTTTTGTGTATATAATATTTATATACAGCAGTCTCTATTTATACCTCGTTCACTCCTGAGGCTCGGTGGTTGAGTGCTCTCATAGTAATCACGAAGCCCTGGGTTCGATTCCTCAGTGCCACAAAATAGAAAACTCAGAAGTTCTGTTGTCTTTCAATCAATTGAATGCTAGCCTTGAGCACAAACGATTAGGGACAGTGTCTAAGCTCTTACTCAAGCCCCAGGTATGATGCCAAAAAAAGGTAGGATATTCTAACTGCAGTTATAGAAGGACAGAACTTCAAATACCTCATTACAGAGCAAGCTAGGAGTCTGGTGCTGAAAGCTACCACCTAACCTGACTTAGCCACATGTAAACCGCTGCAACCCAGCTCCACAGGTTACCCATGTCATCCTGGCTTATGCCTGTCATCCTAGCTGCTCAGGGGCTTTAAAACCCAGTCCTGGCAGGAAGTGTGAGAGACACCTCAAAATGTGGCTCCAAGTGGTAGAGCTTTGAGTTCAAGCCCCATGGCTAACACCCTCTCCCCAGAAAAACACCCCACTAAACCATTAGATGTGAACTTGTATGGTTTGTAAATTTTCCTCAAGGAATGGAGATACTGATGAAAGCACCCTAATCCTAATGACAGCTTGTAGAATGGAGCTATGTGCTGAGTCCTCCATTGGGTGCTCCATTCTGAGTCCTGCACAGGGTGCTATGTGGTGAGAGTTTTCAGGATGCAGTGTGCTGAGTCCTGCATTGGGTGCTGTGTGCTGAATCTTTCACAGGATGTTGTGTGCTGAGGGGTGCAAAGAGTGCCATGTGCTATGTCCTTAACCAGGTGCATTCTTACATCTTGTCTATGTAAGAGCTCCACAACTAAGATGATTATACAGACTAGAATATTGAGGCTCAGATAGTCCCCATGTCAGGGACAAAATTATGTATTACTGAAGACTCGTGAGTTGTCTAGAGCAGACAATGGTTTGGTTTGTTTTTTTCTTGGTCATGAAACTTGAACTCGGGGCTGAGGCACTGACCCTTACCTCTTGGGCTCATGGCTAGCACTCCACACCGTGGAGCCATGGACCCTCTTGCAGCAGAGGCCATGGCCATGGAGTCAGTAGCTGAAGTCTGTCATCCTGCCTTCTCAGGAAGCTGAGTTCTAAAGATCTTGGTTCCAAACTATCTCAGACACAAAAGGTACCATGAGACAATTATCTCCAATTCACTACTAAGAACTTGAAGGGGAAGCTGGGTGCTTGAGCTCATATCTGTTATCCTACCTACTCAGCAGGATGAGATCTGAGGATCATGGGTCAAAGCTAGCCTGGGCAGGAAAGTCCATGAGAAACTTAGCTCCAATGAACCACCAGAAAACTGGAAGTAGCTCTGTGGCTCAAGTGGTAGAGCACAAGACTTGAGCTGAAGTGGTCAGGGACAACAAGCACGCCAAGACTTCAACTCCTTCAATCGACAACAACAATAAAAAAAGACAGAAATAAACTAACAAAGCTGAAGTAGAGGGCTGGGAATGTGCCTTATTGGTAGAATATTTTGCATATATGAAATCGTGGGCTTCACTTCTCAGGACCACATCACTAGGACATAGCCTGAAGTGGCTCTGTGGCTCAAGTGGGAGAGGGATATCATTGTACAAGAGAAACTAGGTACAGTGCTCAGGTCCTGAATTCAAGCTTCAGGATTCATGTATATGTGTGCACGCAGCCACACACACACACACACACCGTGGTGTGCACACATCCACATCCACACATACACTCACAGACCAGAAGTGATGTTGTTACACAAAATGGGAAAGCACTGGGCTTCTGCAACTGAGTTCATGGTCAGCACCCAGGCCCTGTGTTCAACCCCAAAACCTAGCCACCCAGAGCCCAACTAGGAGAAGTGAAAGCTTTCAAAACCTGATGAGCTTCAACAGTCCTAGATGACAGGAAGCTTTGTGATATCCAAGATGTGCTTGGATTTCCCAAGCTTCCGGAAACATAAGAGAGGTATCATAGGCCCAACATTGCCTGCAATGAATCATTTCATTATGTTTAGTGCCCTAGTTGTCTGTCTGAAGGACTCCTGAATTATATGCAGCACTGTAACTGAACAACAGAATATAGTCTCACAAAGGCAGGATAAGTGCACAGAAGTTGGCCTGCCGTGGGAGGTGGCACAAATGAAGGTCTTCTGTTAAAACAGAGCATTGGGGAGAGAGATAGCTAAGGGTACAAAGAAGGCTTTTTGTCCTGACCTTCAGAGCCCACTCACACTCATCCTCAGTAACTGGCCCAGATGGAGTTGTTTGTTACCCAGCTGTACAGGAGTGAGGAATTTTGTGTGCCTGTCCAGACAATGAGAGAGACTTCCTCCAGCAGACATGTGATACAGAGAAACCCTCAGGTTACACTGTGAACAGTGAGGAGAGCCCTGGAACATGCACAACTTGAAAGAAGTCTCTGTTATGAACTCATTGTACTGAATACAAATTTCCTAGGTTGATGCCATTCATTATAGCTACTCAGGAATTTCACCTATAAGAATAAAATACATAGACAAAGACATGGAAGTATAGGCTCTTTTTGAGGGGGCAGGTCCTGGGGTGGAAATATGAGCTTATGCATGGTCCCTGGGCTCCTTTTGCTCAAGGGTACTGCATTAAGCTTGAGTCACAGCACCATTTCTGGGTATTTCTGTGATTTCTTTGAAATAACTGTGTCATGGACTTTCCTAAACTAGCTGGATTCAAACTAAGTTTCTGTACATCTCAGCCTCCTGAGGACCTGGGATTACAGACAGCAACCACTGGCACCTTATTTCTACTCTTCTTCATTTTTTAATCTGGATAATCTGACTTCTTAACAGGGTCATTCCCAAGGTTTTAATTTATAACTAAACTACCCAGTGTTCTTTATAGCTGCTTTCCCTGAAAAGGATTTTCTCTCCTCATCTTCCCCTCTGGTCACAGGTTTGAGGCCAAAAGTGAGAAATGAGTGTCACAGGATTTGGGAGAAAATATCCACAGTACATGCCAGTTCTGTCACTTAGCATTGAGCTGCTGTGAATTTACTGTCTCAGGATATGAGGACCGAAAGCTGGAGCGATCCTCATAGAGTCTGCATTGCTCCTTTTGCCTATAAAATGATCTAATAATTATGAGTGTTTTGTATCTCCAACATTAAATGTCTGGAACACAATAGTAGCATTTTCATGTGAAGGGTTAAAGTTTTGAGGCAGTGACCGCTATTTGCTTGTTTCTAGCAGAGCAACACGTGGTGGTAATCCAAACACCTGGTTGACTGTGTGCCTTTATGAACCCTGCAAAACTTTAGCTCAGGGATCTCCTACTAGGCTCCACTGTTGGAGTGTAGGATGAGACCTCAGTTGCAGCCTGTTTAAATAAAACCTTAAAACAGCTGTAAAGTCTGAATCTCCATGGTCTTCTTGGTGGGGATCCTGCGACCTGGGTATAACATATTAGTGAGGGCTCGTCCGGGATCCCCCAAAGACCCCCAAGATCTCAGACTCCAAAGGTAAAACAGAGCTGTCTTTGTTAATTTGTCTTGTCCTGTCCTTTTTCTGTTTTACTTTCGTTTTCCTTTGTGAGGATGGCCATTCCGATTCGTAAAGGGTTGTTGAAGCAGATGCGCTTGCACCACAACCCTAGAGGAACTGGGAGACATCCAAGATCCTCTTGTCGGGTGGGGGTCCTTGGAAACCCGCTGTGTGTGGGGGGGCAGTCCTTGGAACACCGCCATGTGAATTGTGGGGTGGGGGTCGGTTCAGTGTTGGGCCGGAATTGACCAAGAGGGCCTCCTAATAGAGGTCCGACTCGCCCACTGTGGCTCTGCTCCTCCTACTGTGTGGCATGGGTGTGGAACCCCATCGTGACTGTAGTCAGTGGACCAAATTGGGAGATCTCCACTTTGTAAGCTCTTTTTGGTAACTGTCAGGCCTGCGTGTGTTTTGTTTGTACTGTGTATTGTTTTTTGGACTGTAGGTCTGACAGGAATGGAAACCATAGGCACCACTCCATCTAGCCCCCTAGACTTACAAAAAGAAACTGAGACAGAGGGAAAGAAAAGGAACCCCCCGTTTTTTCAGGGAGATAACTTGGAAGAAGAAATGTTTCCTCCCCCATACTCTCCTTTCCAGGTTCCTTTTGCAGAACCTGAGAATGATCAAGAGGAGGAGGGAGCTATAAAACACTCAGCACCTGCCCTTAAAGTTTCTGAGGGTCCAGTCTCTCGACAATGCCGTGGGACCAACCCCCCTTCTAATGCACCTGTTTTTCCCATACGTGCCATAGGTCCTGTGGATGCAGATGGTCAACAGCAACTCCAATATTGGCCATTTTCTACCAGTGATCTATACAATTGGCACACCCAAAATGCCCCCTTTTCTGAAAAACCCCAGGATTTAATTCGTTTGCTTGAAATTATTCTCATTACTCATCAGCCCTCTTGGGATGATTGTAGTCAGCTTTTACAGGTCCTTTTTACCACCGAAGAGAGAGACTTTATCCAAGAAGCAGCCCAGAAACATCCCTGGCCCCACATTAGCACCTATCACAGATCCTGCCCTGATCACTGCCTATTTTCCTGAGATCTTACCAACAATTGGGACAACAATACAGTTGAAAGTAGGGAGCAACGTCTATCACCAGGCTCTGTTGGAAGGTCTCAAGGTGGGGACTTGCGAACCTACTAATATGGCCAAAGTTTATAATGTTAGACAGGGAGGAAGTGAAAGTCTGGCAGCATATCTTGAGTGGCTCATGGAAGCTATTAGTCAATATACCTGTATGATCTTGAGACCTAGGAGTCGGCTCAGATGATTATGTTTGCCTATATAAATCAAGCTGTACCAGGCATAAAGCAAAAGTTGCAGGCTCTAGACTGACTTGATGAAAAGTCTACTAGGGATCTAGTAGCTGCAGTGGAAAAGATTTACAATAAGAGATAGACAGTAGCAAAGACTGGAAAGGAAGGACAGAGAACGTGAAATTCAGTGTGAAAAGAGCAACCAGGCCAAAGAAAAGAGGCCAGACTGGTTGGACTCGCCACTATTGCATGCCAAGCATACCTGGTTCACAGATGGCAGCAGTTTCATTGGAGAAGGAAAAAAGTATGCCGGTGCAGCAGTCACCAAGGACACTCCTCCAGGGAACGTCTGCACAAAGAGAAGAACTAGTGGCACTAACAAAAGCCCTACAGATGGGAAAAGGTCAGAGACTAAATAATTACACAGACAGTCAGTATGCTTTTGCCACTGTGCATGTCCATGGAGCCATTTACCAAGAGAGGGGGCTGTTGACAGCTGAGGGAAAGGCAATTAAAAATGAACGAGAAAATTTAAGCCTCATCCAGGCCTTATGGGAACCAGCAAATATTGCCATTATGCACTCTCCTAGCCATCAAAGGTAACTGATTCAATAACCAATGGAAATAACTTGGCGGATCAGACAGCTAAAGAGGTGGGCCTCCAGCCTAGAGCGGAAATAGACCCAGGGCAACAAGCTTTGCCTCCTGAGCCTCAGTACTCCCAAGAAGACTTGGAGTGGATAAAGAAAATTTCCAGGGCCTATAAACCCCCAAACAGAGAAAGAAATAAAGACTGGTGGAAAACTGGTGAGGGGAAACTTATCTTGCCACAAAGACTGGGCAAGAGGATTCTTATGAGAATCTATCGGGTCTCTCACATGGGAACCCAAAGAATGGAGAACTTGCTCCTACTCTCAGAAGTAAAAATCAGGCAAGGAAATCAACTCATTGAGGACATTGTTAAAAATTTTAAAGCCTGTCAGCTCACCACGGCCCCTAATCAACTGGTTACAAAAGGAACCTCTCCTCCATGAAGATAGGCCAGGTGTGTATTGGGAAGTAGACTTCACAGAAATTAAAACTGTAAAATTTGGATATAAATATTTGCTAGCTTATAGACACCTTTTCAGGATGGGTTAAAATCTACGCAACGAAGCATGAGACTGTGAACGTCATATCTAAGAAGATCCTGGAAGAAATCCTACCCAGCGATGGCTTCCCATCCACCACTGCCTAGGACAATGGACCAGCCTTCACTCAAAAGTAAGTCAGGGAATAGCCGAGGCACTAGGGATGGATTGGAAATTGCACTGTGCCTATAGACTCCAGAGTTCAGGACAGGTAGAAAGAACGAATCGGACTCTAAAAGAGACCTTAACTAAATTGGCCTTGGAGACTGGCACAGACTGGGTATCACTGCTTCATTTTGCCCTGTTTAGAGTAAGAAATTCACCCTATCAGTTTGGCTTTACTCCTTTTGAAATAATGTATGGACACCCTCCACCCATTATACCTAGCCTTCAGACTGAATTACTTGCTGATTTGGATGATATTGAATTTCTTTTTAAGCTTGACTATTTACAGCTGGTGCATAAGAGGATGTGGACCCAGCTTAGAGCATTATATGATTCTGCTTCTATTCTTACTCCCCCACATTTGTTTAAACCAGAGGACTGGGTGTTTGTTCGAAGACACAACCTGAGATCTCTGAAACCACGGTGGAAGGGAACCTTACATGGTGCTACTGGCTACACCTACTGCCCTTAAGGTGGATGGTATTGCTGCTTGGATCCACTGCTCCCACACCAGACCAGCTGAACCCTTTGCCCTGGACAACCGTGGGGAAACATGGGAAGGCTCCAAGCATCCTACCCAACCACTCTGCATACAACTCAAGAAAATAAAAATGAGCTGATTATTATTGATATTGTTGTTTAATAGTATGGCTAAGGTCAGTTAGGGACCATACCCATTCAAGATCAAGAGCTGTTGGAGTTTAGTTTGAGGCTGGAGCCACAAGACCATAAGTCAAGGGGGGGAATGAAGGGTTAAAGTTTTGAGGCAGTGATCACTTGTTGCTTGTTTCTAGCAGAGCAACACGTGGTGGTAATCCAAACACCTGGTTGGTTGTGTGCCTTTATAAACCCTGCAAATCTTTACCTTGGGGCTCTCCTCCTATGTGATGCTGTGTTGGAGTGTAGGCCCAAGCTGCATCCTAGGTAGGATGGTAGAAAGAAAGAAATAGAAAGAGAGAGAGAGAGAGAGAGAGAGAGAGAGAGAGAGAGAGAGAGAGAGAGAGAGAGAGAGAGAGAAAGAAAGAAAAGAAAGAAAGAAAGAAAGAAAGAAAGAAAGAAAGAAAGAAAGAAAGAAAGAAAGAAAGAAAGAAAGAAAGAAAGAAAGAAAGAAAGAGAAAGAAAGAAAGAAAGAAGGAAAGAAAGAAGGAAAGAAGGAAAGAAAGAGAAAGGATGGATGGAAGGAAGGAAGGAAGGAAGGAAGGAAGGAAGGAAAAAAAAAGAAAGTTGATAGATGAATCTGTTTTTGATATCAGAAGGAAAGAAGGGAACATTCCCAGTCATCAATCTTTCTGCAGTGTGCCAGGACACCAGCATCACCTTCACACAAATGCAGAGCAGGATGACTGCCTCTGTCCCACTTCTCAGGCATCCAAGAGCCCCAGAATCAAGAGGGCAGAGCCAGGTTCTAACTCAGGTGCTTGGAGACAGAAGAGAAATGGCCCTGCCCCTCCTTGGACTGGGGATTTGCTTTAATGATGTGGAGAATGAAGTAAGGAGAATGGACTGGCAGAGATAGAAGGGCCTTCAAACCTGACAAATTGAGAGTCAAAAACCCACTCCCAAAGACCAGAGAGCAGGGTTTTTCTACTCTGTTCCTCCCCTCTCCAGCACTAAACTGGCTCTCTATTGGTAACTTAAAGATAGCCTGAGGCTCCCTTCACCCGAGGGAGGAAGTTTAATTAGTCATTGTTTGAAGAGACTGAGAAAAGCCTGACCCTGCTGTAACTCTAACAAATGTTTCATTGCTGGCTGTGCCTGGAATGAATGAAGTGGTTTTGCAGCTCACTTCCCTGTTGAATGTGTACATTCTGCCTCCTAATCCCGCAGGCCTAGTTCTCTGCACCTAGCCTGGCTTTTGAAACTGTTTTCTGTCCTTCAAATACAGTGTTACACTGGAGTTCTTCCTGCTAACAGACCTAGGGCTTGGATCCTGAGAACTTCATTTGAACCCTGATTGGGTCAATAATATTTCTTTCCTTCTGTAGCTCAAGAACTCCAAGAACATTTAGAGTGCAAGTAACTTCTCATCACCAAGGGAAACACAGGAATTTCTTAAGCATCTGACCTTTCAGAACAGGAAGTCAGAATGTCCTAGACTTCCCTGCCTTGGCTGGTTTCACCCTGTGAGAGACCTCAGCCTCCTGAGCTAGGGTGATGGGCGTGAGCTATTGGTTCTCTGCTAGGGTCAGAACTGTAATGACATTGACAATACAAGTCAACTGCTATCACAAATGGCTTGGGAAGCAAATTAAGCCTTTAAACAATGTGCCTTTCAGAACCCTGTAGGACACAAGTTTATAATGCTAGAGTCTGAGAGGCTGGGCTTATGGATGTGCTACACTTGAAACTTGAGGTCTGACTCCAATTCTGGTGTACATCAGCATTCATTTTCCTAAAAATATTTTCATAAGTAGCAAATAGGAAAATTACTTTGATTATCCCTCACTCTTTTTCCAGTTGTGTGTCTCAAACTGAAGCCTGGGCTCTGTCCTTGAGCCCTTCAGCTCAAGGCAAACACTCTACCACTTGACCTACAGTGATACATGGGGTTTTTTGATGGTTCATTGGAGGTAAGAGTCTAACAGGCTTTCCTTCCCTAGGCTATCTTCAACCTGTGATCTTCAGATCTCAGCATCCTGAGAAAGTAGGTTTCCAGAGCCACTGAAATCTGGCATATTGTTTTTGCCAGATCTAGGGCTTGAAATTAGGGCCTGGGTACTGTCTTTGAGTTTCTTTTTCTCAAGGCTAGCACTCTATCACTGAGCCACAACACAGCTTCTGGCTTTTTCTGAGTATGTAGCAGTGAGGATTCAAACTCTGGCATTCATGCATGCTGAGCAAGCTATATACCACTAAGCCACATTCCCAGCCCCAACCTTACGATGTTATCCCTCAACTTGCCTATCCACAAGAAAAGCCTTCTGAGTATAAATCATCTAAACAAATCCGTATAGGAAGTTGTCCAAAGATAAATAAGACAAAACTCATACTGGGACAGACTCTAACCATGTGATGACTTGACAAATGCCTCCATTTAATTAAGTATCATATTTCAAAACTTAATAAAGTATTAATGAAAATTAGTCAATGTACTGAATTATTGTGTATAATTTTTATAATATATGTACACAACATAATAAATATTATGTGTATAATAATACTAATACAATAAACAATAAAAGGAATAAAAAATTAAATGCAAAATTAATAATAATAATCATAATATGAAATAAACATACATATTTACCTATATATCTTATATTACACATGTACACAAATATTTTTTTCTATTGCAGGGTCTTAATTCAGGCCCTAGGAACTCTAGCTTGAAAATCTTTTCCTCAAGGACAGGGAGCTTAGCCTTCACCCAAGGTACAAAAGAGTTACTTGGACAGTGAGCTCACATCCCAGCAATGGCAGAAATAGTGGCCCAAGTTCCAAGACAATGACTTAATATTTGTAACAGAAACAGTTACGTTTATTCAGTTCCATACTGAACACTGAAAAAAATCAGTGTAGAATTTTGTACAGCTATTCAGACATCCATCCCTTAAACCCAAAATGCTTCTTGAGCACTACATAATTTTTTGTACATTTTTTATTTTAAAAATGTTGTACAGATGTGTTACAGTTACATGAGCAAAGTAATGAGTACATTTCCTATTGAGCATTGTTGCATCCTCGTTTGTTTTTCCCCTACCATCCTTTCCCTCCCATCTTCAAAACTAACATCCCTGCTGAGGTCAGGACTTAATTATTTATTTTTGGCTTGGCATGGGGTTTGAAATCAAGTATTGGCAACTCTGCGTCTTCTGTCTCATTGCTACAGATTCATCAAGACTGAGTTCAAATCCCAGGCTATGAAAGAAAACTGGCAGAAATTCCAAACCAAAGAGCTTTATTATTTCAATTTAGTGAGTTAATTAATTAATGAATTAATTAGTTAATTAATTTTGCCAATCACGGAGCTTGAACTCAGGTCATGGTAACTCTGACTCAACTTCACTCTCCCTAGGCTGGGGTGCAGCCTCAAGACCCAAAGCTGATCCTGGGACCCTAGGCTAAGAGGGCTTGCATGAAGGAAAAAAAGCAAAACAGCACAAAAAGTGGGGAGCTGTAGAGGGCTCAGGGTTTTACAATTTTTTTTTTTTTGCATGATGACCATCCTGGGTCTGAATGACATGGTTTCAAAGTGGACCTGGTCTACCATTGCTGATGGCTGGCAGGCTATCAGGGAAGCCATAAGCCAACATGTCAACATAGGCCCTTGGTTCAAATCCTAATCCTTAAATTTACCAATGGCAGGAGATCACAAGAGACTCGTTCCTATGCATAAGAATACACATTGAAAGAGTAGTTCATGCATTTTTCCAGTCTAAAATTGGATGCAGTAATCCTAGGATGCTGATTGACCTTAATTAATAGTTTATTAAGCATGAAAAGAATAATATTTTTTCATTGGAGATATAATAAATACCTAAGAGTTGGTAGGAACGTAGTAGATGTCATTCAGTCATAGATAGACAGCTCTGGAAATCTTTAACAAAATATATTTATTTATATACCACCTCTGCCTATCCGTGTATTGCTGTTTTGGCCAAACTTGGGGCTTGATCTCAGTGCCTAGGAACCACCTGACAGCTTCATTGGCTAGAGGCTTCTGTGCTCACACTCACCCAATCATGAATTGGGCCTGCTAGGCCCTGATTTCAGATCCTAGCACTGCCAAAAATTTAATCTTTGAGTAAGAAGCCGAGTGTGACACATGTTTTCCTTTTCTGGGATAGTCCAGGGTGTCAGACATGATAGAGAACACATCTACAAATCTAGATGGTATGTGATATGATGTAAACAATGTAATAAATGGTATAGGTGTCATCAAAGACAATAAAATAAATTGTAACTAAATGAATAAAAACGATATAAAATGAATAACAACACTAAAAGTGATATGGACTGAACATCTGTATGGAAGTATAAATCTTACCACACCAAACACGGTATTTACTGAACATCTGTATGGAAGTATAAATCCTATCTTTAAAATGTATATAAGGAGTATGTTTTCCATGCCTGAGGCTTGAATTCAGCCCACCCCCATGAGAAAACAATGGCAGGAAATCCTGAGATACTGGTTTCTGGACCAGGTAAAGTCATGGAATGTGATCGATCTCATCGAATGAGTAGTTCATGCATGATGTGACTAGGAAATGATAGGCAAGACTGATGGGGTATCACTTATTTGTAAAGGAGTGTTGATTAAGCATGACAATAATCATCACAGTCATGAAATGAAGGCATCTGGAAAGATTCAAGAATCAGTGGACACATGGTAGATTGGATTCCATCACAGGTTATCGTCTCTCCTACTCTATACAAATGTGTACTCATTTGCATACTACCTTCAACTTATGAATGGATCACTACTGTGTACCCTCCTCCCCACCCCCACCTGGGGGTCCATCTCAGGTCCTGGGAACAGCCTTACTCCTTAGTGGCTCACAGGCTGGTGTGCTCACATGGACCCATTCGTCAATTGGGTCTGCTGGTCCCCAAGTTCAGATCCCAGCAGTGCCAAAAGATTCATCCTGATGTCAGAAGCCAATTGTTGCATGTGTGTTCCTTTCCTGTGCAAGTCCTGGGTCTCAGCTAGGGTGAAGAATATATGGGACACCCTGTGGCTATGGGAATAGGCTGTTATCATGTGAGCCCAGTTATACATTTCAACATATACTAAAGAAAATACACAATACATCCATGAATATCATACAAAATAGAATAACTACACTAAATGCACAATGCAGTCCACACACAGATTTGAATATACATCCCATGTTTAAATGATGCATTCAGGAAAATTGTGGCCTCTCTGGTGCTCGATCTCTGTTCCTGGGACCTGACCAACTCCTTAGTGGCTCACAGACTGGTGTGATCACATGGGCCCATTGGGCAGTTGGGCCTCTTAGGCCCAAAGTTCAAATACCAGCACTGCCAAAATTTACCCTGTTGTGAGAAGCCAGTCATTGCACCAGTTTTCCTGTGCTGTGCAAGTCCTGGGTCTCAGCTAGGATGGAGAATGCACAGGCAACTCTATACTCATGAGAATAGGTTGTCATCCAGGTCACCACAGTTATATCTGTCATCCTATACTCAAGAAAATACACAATACATCAATGAATAAGACACAAAATAAAGAGAATGACTACACCGAATGCAAGATGCTGCCCATCCATGTATGGAAATATAGATCCTGTGTTTAAATGATGAATTTATGACCATATTGGCCCCCACCAGGCCTTCATCTCAGGTCCTGGGAACGACCTACCTCCTTAGTGCCTCAGGCTGGTGTGTTCACCATGACCCATTCGCCAATTGGGCCTGCTAGGGCTAGAGTTCAAATCCCAGCACTGCCAAAAGATTCACCTTGATTGAGAAGCCAATCGATCCACCTGTTTTCCTGTCCTGTGAAAATCCTGAGTCTCAGCAGGGATGGAGAATTCTATATAGACAACTCTATAGCCATTCAAATAGGTTGTTATCCATGTCAGCATAGTTAAATCTATCACCATACTCAATAAAATACACAATACATCCATGAATAAGACACAAAATAAAAAGAATAACTACACTGAATGCAAGATGCATACCAAACTTGTAGGTAAAGAGAGATCCAATGTTTAAAAAAGGCAGGCTTGTTATTTTGTCCAGTACTGGGGCTTCAAATCAGGTCCTGGACCAGGCCTGACATTCTAGTCTTCAAGGATGGTGAGATTTCCCTTCCCCCAAAGGGCAACAGAGCTACCCAGATCTCAGATCAAATCCCAGCACTGACAAAAGATTCATTCTGTTGTCAGAAGCCAGTCGTTGAACATGTTTTCCTCTCCTGTGAAAGTACCGTGCTTTCACTAGGATGTAGAATGCATAGGCAACCATATAATTATGGGAACAGGTTGTCATCCATGTCAGCACAGTTACACTTGTCACCATTCTCAGTAAAATACACAATAACTCCATGAATTAGACACAAATTTAGGAGAAGTGCACCGGATGCAAGATGCTGTCCACACATGTAGATAAATATAGATCCTGTATTTGAATTACGAATTTATGACTATCTGGACCTCCCTGGGACTCGATGTCAGTTCCTAGAAATGGCGTATCTCCTTCGTTGCTCACAGGCTGGTGTCCTCACCTTAACCATTTCCCCAATTGGGCCTGATAGAGTGTGAGTTCAAATCCCAACACTGCCGAAAAATGAATCCTGATGTGAGAAGCCCATCGATTCACCTGTTTTCCTGTTCTGTGAGAGTCCTGGGTCTCAGCTTGGATGGAGAATGCATAGGAAACCGTATAGCCAGGGCAATAGGTTGTCTTCCATGTAAGCACTGTTATATCTGTTACGTTACTCAGTAAAATACACCATATTTACATAAGACAGAAAATAAGGAGAAAAAGTACTCCAAAGGCAAGATGCTGTCCACACATATATGTAAATATTGATCCTATGTTTAAATTATTAATTTATGACTATCATGGCCCACCCTGGGCATCCATGTCAGTTGCTGGGAATGGCCTAACTCCTTTGTCGCTCACAGGCTGGTGTGGTCACCTTAAACTATTCACCAATTGGTCCTGCTAGGCCCTGAGTTCAGATCCCAGAACTACCAATAATTGGATCATGCAGTAAGAAGCCAAGTGTGAAACTTTTTTCCTTTTCTCTGAGAGTCCTGGATGTCTGGCATGATGGAGAACGCGTCTACAAATTTAGATTCCATGTGATAGGATGTCATCAATGTAATAAAGGGAATGGGTGTCATCATAGTAAAATCAACAGTAAATAAATGAATAAAACAAAAAATACAAGGAACAACCACACCAAACGTGTATGGACTGAACATCCATAGCTAAGTACAAATTCTGTATTTACAATGTATATAAATAGTATGTTTTCCAAGGCTGGGGCTTGAATTTTGGCTTAGATTACAGGCCTGAGTTTTTTATCTTCAAGTACGGTGAGCTTCCGCTTCTTCCACAGTGCTGCAGATTCACCTAGACTCTGCGTTCAAATCCAAAGCCTGCCAGAAAAAAACGGGGTGAATTGCAAGCCAGGGAGCTAATCTCTTTTAATTATTTTTTGCTCAGCAGGGGGCTTGAACTCAGGTTGTGGTAATTCTGCCTCAGCTTTGACACCCTATGCTGAGGTGCAGCCACTGGACCCACAGTAGATCCTAGGATCCTAGACCCCCCAGGCCTTGTGTGGCAAAAATGTACAGAAAAAATGCAGCAAGATGGCCTTTTTATGTTTTCTTCTTTTGCACGGTGACCCTCCTGGGTCTGAGTGACACTGTTCGAAAGGGTACTTCACCTTTCATTGCTGAAGTTTGTCAGACTATTGAGGAAGTCATAGGTCCACAAGGCAATGTAGGCCCTGATTTTGAATCCCAGTCATGACACCAATCAATGGCAACAGATACTAAGAGACACATTCCCATCCATGGGAATAACAAGGTAATATTATCAATGTCACAGTTGAATGAGTTGATGGTGAATGATGCTCCTGTGAAATTAGACAGCATCATTTCAGGAGACTGACTTTATTTAATATTTATTATTTATGTATTTATTTATTATTATTTATTTAATATTTATTATTATTAATATTAAAAGAATACTATTACATACAGAATGCAATAATTTCAGGATATTGTTTGATTTACTTAATAGTTTGTTAAGCATGAAAACAATAAGATTAATTTCATGGAGGCATTATAAATACCCAAGAATTGGTAGGAATGTAGTGTATATAAGTGAATAATGTATAGACATCTCTGGCACTCTATAAAGATATACATTTATTAGTGTACTACCAACTGCATGTCAATCTGTTCTTATTTTGTCAACCGCTGGGGCTCGATCTCAAGTACTCGGGACTGCCTGTCAGCTCAACTTGCCACAGGATGGCAGGCTGACACTCACCCATTCATGAATTGGGCTTTGAAGTCTGTGAGTTCAGATGCCAGCACTCCCAAAAAATGAATCGTGGAGTAAGAAGTTGATGGTGACACATGTTTTCCTTTTTTGTGAAAGTCCTGGGTGTCAGGAAGGACATGCAATACATATGCAAAACTATATCCTATGTAATCAATGTAATCACTGTTCTATGCGTCATAATAGTCAATAAGATGAGTAGTCAGTACATGAATAAAACCAAACGTAAAATAAGTAACTACACTGAATACAATATGGAATCAACATATGTATATAAATATAAATCATATATTTAAAATGTAAACAAATAGGATGTTTTCTAGTGGTGGGCATCGATTTCAGGCGAAAGGAACAGACTTGAATTTCTTGAATTCAAGGAGGCAAGCTTCCCCTTCCCACACTGTGCAACAGCAGGGTTACCTAGACCATGAGTTACAATCCCAGTCCTGGCAGAAAAAAAATGGCATCTCCATGCTATGTGATGCTCAATTCGTAGGTATTTCATTTGGCCTCCATTTAATGAAGGTGATTGTTTAAATGCTTCATAAAGTATTAATTAATATCGACTAGTGTCCTATAATGTAATTGTGTATAATTTTATCCTCGAATCATTCAAGTACTGCCCATTTAATCATGACATACATCACATTCCTTTGGTAATCATATGAATAGGAATGAGTTTCATAGGATCTCCTGTCGTTTGTTGGTGGCAGGACCAGGATTCAAACTGTGGGCTCCAGCTCCTACCACTTAAACCTGAGGATAGGGAACTCACAGGTCTGTCCAAGAACATCAGCAAAACCAGGCATCATTGGCTCTCAGCAGTCCTCCTTAAAACTTACAAAGCTGTGATAGGAGGATCATGGTCAAAGTGACCCTAGGCAGGAAAGTCCTTGAAACTCCTGTCCAACTTGATCCAACAAAGCCAGAAGTAAAGCCGTGTGGCTCCAGTGGTAGAGAGCTAGCCTTGATCAAAAGCAACTCAGAGATTGTGCCTAGATCCTGAGTTCAAGGTCTGGGAACAAACAGACATACACAACAATCTGTGCAGCCATCCTGCTAAAGCATGTCACTCTCTTGTCCTCAACTGGATTGGACAGAGTTCCCTGGGAAAGGGGCTGCCATCATTTTGACTCCGCCCATTCTGCCTGCATCACAAGATTCCAGCCACACCTCCATTGTTTCATGGTTCTTTCTGACCAATGGGATACAAGAATGGTGGCCACGCCCACATTCCATGTTGCCCAGTAGCACCATGATTCGCTCTGTTTGTTGACACCACTACCAGAAGCTGAGGAAGGTAGTGGTGGCTGAGTGGTGAGCAAGAGACTCGAGGCCTAGGAAGAGAGGCCTTCCTCATCCCACCATGTGCTGCCTGAGCCCCGGCCCCCTCCCCCCTTCCCCATGTAGCAGCATTTCAAATCTAATGCTGCAGGCTCAGGCCCATGGTTTCCTCAGGCAATGGTGCAATGTTGTGCCATGAGCCAGCTTGTGGCCCTGACCTGGTCCTGGCTCCCCTGTCCTCTGTTCAGGGCCTGAGTGTCTGTCATGCCTCTGCCATTGCTGCTTGCCCCACTTGGAGCAGCTGCCTACAGCTTCTGCCAGCAACACGTGAGTGGCTGCCACACAGCCCTGCATCCTGCGACCCCATATCCCCTCCCCTCCGACCCGGACCCGCGCCTCCCCTGTGCCCCACACTCTGGGCCACGCCTTGCCACAAATGTGCCTCAGGGGTGGGGGTGGGTGTTGACCCGAGGATGCCACCCCCATCCCCAGTGGCTAATGTCCCAAGACACAGGGAGATGCAGGGTTGGGTGAGGAGTGGGTGCCAAAGATCCCCAGGCCTGGAGCAGTGGGAGCCACACAGCAGCACATCTGTGCCCTTCCACTCCCTGGTGGGAACCCAGTGGCTTTAGTCAGAGGTGGGGAGCAGCATGTCTACACCTGCCTTCTGGTTTTTTTTTCCTTTTTATTCTGATGATGGGAGGTGTTGGATGCAGAAGATAGACAACCTTGCTGTGTGAGTCCTTGTCTTCTGGGCTCAGTCAAACTTTCACCTGAAGACAGAGAGACAGACAGACAGAGAGAAAGAGAAAGAGAGAGAGAGAGAGAGACAGAGAGAGAGACAGAGACAGAGATCATCTTTTTCCTTGTACAGCCTGACTGTGCTCAGTTGAATGATCAGTTGGCAAATTGCAGGTGCTGCATGGAGGAGTCTTCTGTCACCGGTCTGGATGTGTGTGTGTGTTTGTGTGTGTGTGGGGGGGGGGGGTGTGTAGAAGTGGGTTGTAACAAGGAGGCTGAATACTTTGGTAACTTCTACCTGCTATCTTTGGGGCATGTATGGGCTTCACAGCTGAGGTCTGGGGGCCTAGAAGGGTGAGAGGCTCGAAGGGGACTCAGCACTGTTAAATTACAAGAACAAGGGGTCTGTGTGCAATGGAGCTGTGTACTCTCTTGGGCCTGGTTGGTGGCAGTGGGAGCTTGGGAGGACCTGGGAGTGCGGCCTACAGGGGATGGCTTCCAAGGGGGACAGAGAGCATGGCCAACACTTAGTAAGGATACGAGTTCTGCTAGTATGGAGCGCAACACCATAGGTCAGACTCTGGGTCTTCTAATCATGACATCTGATGGGTGAAGCCAACCCTATTTTAAATCTTGAGCTGTGATCTTCAGATCTCAGCCCCCTGAGTACCTAGGATTATAAGCATGAGCCTCTGGCATTGGGACTCTGGTTCTTTTGGGTATATTAGTATATTAGGGTTTGACCTCAAGGCCTTAAGCTTGCCAGTCAGGTCTTCTACCATGTGAGTCAAGCTTTTCTGTCTTGGGCATTTCTGAGATGGAGAATTAATATATGCTCAGGCTGGGCTGGATCATGGTCCTCCTATCTGTGACAGGCCTGAGCCACTAGGCCCATTCTTCTGTAGTTGGGATGGTAGATATGTAGTGCCACGCTCAGTCATTGGTTTAGATGGATTGTCCCAAACTCAGTCCACGGCAGCCGATTCTTGACCAGAGGTGAATCTCTGGGTTGGTCCTCAACCATTGGACTTCAATCTCCTCATGGGACAGTTGTGAGGAAACAAGGGATTGATACAGAGGGATCTCTAGAGCAGGGACAGGCACAGATGGAGGGGCCATCTGATACTGTTCTTGGCAATTCTGTGAGCATATGATAGGAAGATACCCGGAAAGATCTCAGATGGTGTGTATTAACGGTGCAACAGGTATGGGATTATGAAACAAAACATGGCTCTCTTTCTTTATTACTCTATCCCCATGAGTAACGGAATCTTTCACTTTTTTCAGTTTTGAAGCTGGGGAAACTGAGGCACAGAGAAGCCGGGTGACCTACTAATGACTCCCAGCTGACAGGAAGCTCGGCCTGACTTCTCTGCCATGCTCCCTAAGACAATGGGTGCTATTCATCCCACTTCTTGTGGTGGGAAGTCCACTTCTTTTCAGTCATGGGGCTTGAACTCTGGGCCTGGACAGCTCCCTGAGCTCCTCAGTTCAATGCTAGCACTCTACCACTTGAGTCACAGCACCACTTCCAGTTTTTTGGTGGTTCTTTGGAGATAAGAGTCTCACAGGTATTCCTGCCCGGGCTGGCTATAAACCATGATCTTCATATCTCAGCCTCCATTGTACTTAGGATTATAGGCCTGAGCCACCAGCATATGGTTTAAGTGTAATTCTGACCTTCTTTCTTTCACTTTCTCTCTCAGGAACTGATTCAATGGAGGAGGTGGCCCAGCATCCCCATGTGGATGGAACCAAGGTGGTCCTCTCATTCTGGAGGTAACCTGTGGGTCAGGAGCTGTCTCGCTCAGTCTGTTGTACCAGCTCCATGAGGTAAGTCCCTCTGTGCCCTGGCTACACTGTGACAGTTATCCATTGTCCATCTAGTCTTACTGGACTCAGTACTGTGTTCAATGCTCTTTTCTAGCAAAAATTTCTAGCTAAAATTATGATACAGAGTTACAGAATGAAAATGTAATGCCGTCTTAAGAAAATCATTTAGGGTTCTGGGAATGTGGCTTCATGGTATGGTGATTGCCTAGCATGCATGAAACCCTGGGTTCAATTCCTCAGTACAACATGAATTGAAAAGGAAACACTGGAAGTGGTCCTGTGCCTCAAGTGGTGGAGGGTTAGCCTTGAGGAAAAAAAACCCTGAAGAATAATTCCCAAGCACCGAGTTTCAGCCCCAGGACTGCCAAAACAACAACAACAACAATGAACAGTTAGTAAATGCAAAATACAGAACCCATACTTGGAATATATAATTGCTCCTTCCATACTGATACCTGACAATAGTTACTAACACATGTACTTTAAGTATCGATACTGTGTTGAAAAAATGTTTTGTTCATTAGGTCATGGCAATTAATGCTAGGAATGTGCTTAGATGTCAGGTGAAGATTAATTCTGGAAATTCAAATATTCCAGGCTTTTGAGTGGGGTCACTGCTAATCACAATGAGAAGGATAGTGTAAGTGAGATTTGGAAACTATTTTGGCCAGTCATCACACCAAAAAGGCAGAGGCTAATTAACAGTTGTGACAGAAGAGAAGGACTAACTCCAGATGGAAAGAATAAATGATAGTAACTAAGGTATAGCAGAAACCATTCTAGGGAACCATTTTTGGTTATTAAAGAACTAGTTATCAACTAGGCTTATTCCTCATTGCCTTTAGCATTCAAAATCTCCTAGGCTAGTTCTTAATCTCAGTGTGATGAATGTATCTCCTTCTATGCTGATCTTTCATACCTGATCTTTGCTTTCTAAAAATCTGTCTTTCTGTATTTATCTATGAACATTTCCTGATACTATATACATCTACAAAGATGAAAGAGGATGCTAATGTAAGAAACCCATAGCTCATGAGTCATTAATGTAACAAAATATTGTAAATATTGCTACCTTAATTATTCTGAAAAGCGGCAATGTCACATCATTTGGTTCATATTTCCATTCTTTGTCTACATAGTGACATTAAGTGCACATAAATGCAAATATGAGCCTGGTGCTGGTGGCTCATGCCTGTAATCCTAGTTACTCAGGAGGTTGAGTCCAGAGGTTGTGGTTCAAAGCCAGCCTGGTCAGGAAAGTCCATGAAACACTTATCTTCAATTAACCCCCAAAACCCGGAAGTGGTGCTGTACCTAAAGTAGTAGAGTGCTCAAGCTGTGCTGAAGAGCTGAGACACAGTAGCCAGGATCAATGTTCAATCCCCACAACCAACAAAAAAGTGCAAATATAGGTTTAAGTTTCCCCCAAAGGAATGATGAAGTCAATAGTAATCTTGCCAAATGATTTAGTAGTGCACCTACTTTTGCTGAGTTATTTGTTATGGCTTCATTGCTAAACATATTCTCTTCTTTAAAAATTGTCAAAATATTGTCAAATATTAGCTTTATAATAAACTTCATCTAATATTTCCTAGATGCAAAATAGCTCATGATTCCCATCCAAAAACTTGCAGAAGTAAGTAAGCCTCATTCTGTTGGATTCCAAATAAATGTTGAAGGATTACAAAAGCTTAAGTCTGGAGAAATAGCAAAGTTCGTCTAATGTAGGACTCTGTAGACCTTGTTAAATTAGAATTTAGATTTAAAATATATTTTTTGGTTTTGTTTGTAATTTCATATTCTATAGGATACTACAAAATTCTTTTTAAGTACATGGATTATTTGAAAAATTCACAAAAGTTTCTGGCATTCTATTTGCCTAGATGTTATTTCAATAGCGTTATATTTAGAACATAGTTAATAGATAATTCGCACAGTTCATGTATACCATGTTAATATGAATGATCTAGACAGAGTTGCCAAGAAATGGATGACATTAATTTATACATTTAGAAAAACCAGTTTTTTAAGGGTTTGGTTTAATATGGTATGGAGAGAGTAATTGTGTGACATCTGCTTTCTTCTCCCTATATGTACTACAGGAAGCCATTTCCTTATTTACGTTCCTCTGTATACATGGAGAAAAATGCTAGGTTTGGGGTTTGTTTTCAATTTTGTTTTTGTTTTATTGGTTCGTCCTAGAGCTTGAACTCTTGGCCTGGATAGGGTCTCTGAGCCTGTTTATGCTCAAGGCTCATGCCCTACCACTTCAACCTCAGTGCTACTTGAGTCTGGCTTTTGTGGAGAAGTTTTTGGAGATAAGATTCTAAGAAACCTTCCTGCCTGGGTGAGCTTTGAATCATAATTTTCCTATCTTAGCATAGTGAATATCTATGATAACTTAAAAGTATAAATATAAATAATATTTGCAAGTGTTCTCATGTCAAGAATACCAGTGGAGGAAAAATGATGCAGCTCAGTTTATGGTGGTGTTCTTTTCAGAACAAGGAGGGTGTCACATTAGCAGAGGTGTAGTATTTTTTCAAAATAGAGATAAGGTATTCATGATGTGAATTAAGGAATTTTAAGGTGTCCCTTACAAGTTGGAAACTGTTGGGCTAGTATGACTTTATGGCATAAATCTTGGGATTGATGGTCATAGACATAATAGCTTACTCTTATAAAAAATTGCTTACTCTTGAATAATTAATTATTACACATGCTTCACAGTTTTATCCTCTATCAGAATGTGGCTATTTTTCTATTTACTTCTCAATCTGTAACACCCCATTGGAAACTGCATCTATTGCAGAAGTACATAACATGCAAACAGGTACTGTTTTGAATCTCTTAGGTATGTTGAGAATTTAAAAATGAGTAGTTATTAGTCATAGGAATTTTGAAGAACACATATATTCTGTCCTCTTAAAAACGTACTTACTTTTAAAAGTTATGGGTTTCCATAGCATTAAACTGTTTTCTGTTTTAGAATGAGAAAATACTAAATTTATTCTTTTTCGAAAAATTTGGCAAGTATATTGTGAAAATATTGTCTAGTTGGATAACATGCAAGTTGATTACCCTCTGATAAAGAAGGGGGAATTAATTCAAATTAGATGCCAAATAGTATTGATTTTTAAAATGTTACTACATAAAGAATATTATTTACTGTGCCAATACAGTGAAATTATATTTTATGCAGCTTATTTTTTCAATTTTATTATAACAAAGATGTACAGTGGGGTTAAAATAATTGTAAGGTATTAAATCATAACTTTTCAACCTTGGTAACACTCCCTCATTTTTCTCACAGTTTTCCTTCACCCCTTCACCGCTCACAAGTTGTGAAGTACATTTCCAAAATATTGTCTTGTGAGTATTGCTACTGCATTGGTTTGCCTTTTGTCCTTTGTCTCACCATTATGCTTACCATTGTCTCACCATACAGCAGGGATAAACCATAGGGGAACACCCCAAAGAAAACAGAAATCACATAGTTCATCAAAAACAACAACCACAAATGAAAAAAAAATCTGGTTCCATATCTTGGAATTCATTTTGCTTATCATCGTCTAATATGGTAATATATACGCATAACAAAGCCTCTAGAAAATAATAGCTGCATGGATACTATATCATGAAAACAGCATGTTAACATTTTGATGGTAAAGGTGGAATTAGGATTGGAGAATTTGCTGTTCTGATAAAGGATTTTCAAGGGTTTTAAAGTTATGACAAGTAAAATTTAACTGTTCAAAATTTTTTAACAACTTAGCCTATTAAGAAAATTTAAAATTGCCTGGAAGAATAGGCTTTCATGCAAAGAAATCCAAGGAGACTTAGTAGAGAGGGAGCAATGTGGATGAAGATGGCTCTTTTTCACACTAAACAAACAAACCTCAGAAACCTTGCTGTAAGTCCTCTAGGTTCCCTTGGAATTGTCCTTACCCAGGAACTATATTCTCACTGTTTGAAACCAGATTGTATTGGAATTTAAATTAAAAGTTCTTAAAAAAATAAGGCATCAAAATTTGTAAATTTACCTTTAATTGCCAAACAGTAATTCTCTGAAAAAGATAATTTGAGTCAAAATATTTAGGGGGAAAGTGCCCTCCACAATAAAAGAAGGTGTTGGTATTACACATTTCTGTTTGTAACACTTTCCACAATGTCTTTGGACGTGAAGCAGTGAAACACAGAAAAAAATTCTGATTGGAAACTTCAAACCAATGATTTGACATTTCTAAGTGGCTCACAAAAAATAATATTCTTATTAATATGAGATAGTGAAGACTTCTTTTATTACATATGCCAAAAAGTTTAGAAAAGAATTGAGCAAATGGAAAAAATAATAAAAAAATTTTCTTAGAAGCCTTAGCTAAGCATAATGACTTCAGCAGTGAAGGGAGGCCAAAATTTATGATATAAATTGTGTTAGTATTTTTACTCCCTAAAGTGATTTTACAGAGCGCATTTGGCTCACTACAATGCAGAACTGATTGAATGAAGACATGAAAATATATTCCACATCCAAATGAGGCAACTTAAAGAGTTTTAAAAGAGAAATAATGAAGATGTAGCAGTGGTGGAGCCCGTATGGTCCTTCAGCTTCACTAGACTTGAAGCCAAGAACCTGTGATTAATTGGAACTCCGGCAAAAGATAAGAGGACATAGAAGTAGGACATAGAAGCATTGTCCTTTTGTAACAGACACTTTCTTCCAAGGTATGGGTGATTTAACTCTATTCTCCTCCATACAACTTGGTGAACAAATGCAAGACCAAGAGAGAAATAATCTATTGAAATAATTTTGCATAGAATAACTTCACTGTTCCTGACATGGTATCTAAGGAGAATCTTAAGAGAGAAGATAAAAAGTGCAGTATTTTTTGGTTTCCTCTAAACATCTTGTTAGCAAATATATCTTTGAGGTTAGACAATTCTGATTGAACCAAGTCATGGAGTACTTATTTTTGTGGGCACTTTAGATACAAGAAGTCTTTCAAGGTAAAAGAAAAAATATATAGCCAAATATTTGTGATCACAGCCTCTTGGACAATTTTCTGGAGACAAAGATTTACTTTAGATTTCTCCTCATTAAAATAGATGTTGTTTCATGGCAACCAAATGCAAGAGGGAAGTTTTATGGACTCACTTGGCCAATTAAACAGCATGAAAGAAGAAAATGGCAAATAATATTTAATGAAATTACTTTGACCAATTACTTTGCCAGAAGAAAGAAGAAAAAATATAATTCAAAAGCAATTTGACTTAAAAGTATCAAGAAAGAGTAGTGAAGAGAGATTAGAGAAAATATAGAGGATTGTTTTCTCTCCAGTGGAGTAATGCGTTCTTGATCTTGTTTCTTCCATTCTACCTCACAAGCTACCAAGTGTGTCTCAGGACTGGATTATCCAGTTCAGACAGAAAACTCGTAGAAGAAAGATACGGTTTGAAGCAGATATAGGTGATTTATAACCTTAGACAATCTAATTCTGTTCAAAATTCTCCCTATCCCAAACTTCCCTCTTTGAACAGCTTTGTTTGCTTTTCCCAAGACTGCCCTTCATTAACTGATTAAAATTTTGAGTGGTCATATTCATACTCTCTAGAGATTGCTGTTTGGTTGTGATTTTTGTGTGTTTTTGTTTCTTGTTGTGTTTTTTAACTGAATTTTAAAGGGTTGTGCAATTGTGTTACAATTAAATATATCCATCTAATTGTCCAATACTCCTAGATCAGAGTCACTCCTTCCATCATTCTCAACCAACCCTTTCTCCAAGATTTATTTCCAATTTACCACTTCCTTCATCATATGTGTACATTCAGTATTCTAACTGTACCTGCCCCTTGTTCATTTTTCATTCATTCTATGTCTTTACTATAATTCCTCTCTGGTTTCAACTTCCTGATTGTCATTCTGTTAAACTGTCTATTAATACTTTGAAAAGTTTATATACAT
Source organism: Dipodomys spectabilis (assembly GCF_019054845.1). Classification (NCBI taxonomy): domain Eukaryota; kingdom Metazoa; phylum Chordata; class Mammalia; order Rodentia; family Heteromyidae; genus Dipodomys; species Dipodomys spectabilis. The sequence continues at coordinate 1,062,045 of NW_024871095.1, read as the reverse complement.
TCCATGGAGTTTCAATCCTGCATATTCTTTAACTGATGCCAGTTTATATTTCCATAATTCATTCATCTGCAGCAACAATTTGCAAGACTGGAGATGGGAAGCACCTAAACATGATTTTATTCTCAACTGTTTGTAAGATTAATCTTTAGTCAAAAAGAAAGTTAAAAAATGGCTTAGAATGTATTCCTAACTATGAATTTTTATAAATGGCTTTGTACAATGGTGTGATTCTTTTATTTTACATGGAATAATATTTTCTACTACCAATAAGTTTTGGAAAAAGAAGAAAATTAAAATTTATTCCTAGAGAGGAATATGATAGAAGTAGAAGACAGATACTATGTTTGTCATATCTCTGATAAGTACCCATATTCAAGACTTAAAGTCACATTTCTTACTATGTTAGACAGAGGGAAAACATAAAATAACATATAATAAGGCAACTATTTGTGATTTTTTAAAATGTACCTTATTAAATGATGAAATTTATTAGCTAATGTTTGGGTTTGAAATTTAGGAGGTTGATCTATTTAACACATTTCTGAAAGGCTCTTACTGAAAAACACAAATTGTGGGTGGTAGTATTTCTACACTTTAATGAATGGTTGAACATGTTTGGCATTAGTGCTGTATAAATAATTCAACTCTATTTAACTTGCTCCCTACCCTTGAAAAACTTGTAATGTCACTAAGTATCATCAACTTGTCAAATGTTATTTTGGCGAAATTTATTTTAAAAAGTATATTTGAAAATGAATATACTTTCAGATTAAATGTAGATTATCATTGGTTTGAGAGTGACAATTTTATACCACAGAACCATGTTGTACTGAAGTCCCAGTGTTTTGAAGCACTCCTTAGTGCTTCAAATGTTTTTCTGAATTACATTTGACCTCTAAGTCAACTTTTCGGGCTTTGGTAGACCAATTATGGATCTGTCCTTCCAGGAACTATTTTTGGCCCACTTATGTTGGAATAAAATCTTTCGTTAATCATAGGTGAGGGGTATTAAAAATAAACATATGACACTTTGTGAACTTGTTCACTCATATTGACTGGTCATCTGTAAGTTGAATGTTTGAATTACAGTACTTTCTCTCAAATTTTGTGATCTCATCCTTCATTTTAAGTTGCCTTGCATTTCACAATTGTTTACTGCTAATTCCTGCATCTCAAGGAATTGGGGCCCTGAAATATAGGAAATGCGTAATTGAGATGGGTCTTCAATTACTTTGTGTTGATATGTTGCATGGGCCTTGGTGAAAAGTCTTGCCCCTGTTATCTGATGATGCAGGTAACTGGGACCTGGGATCCTAGGACCCATGGGTACTGCAGAAAAATAATATTTTTTAGACATCTTAGCAAAATTTGGGCATAATCAGTAGGAATGCTTCAGAAATATGGAGAAAAACAGTTTGGGACAGGCGAGTTAAAACAATAATCAGAGCAGCAGAGTAAAATCCATTACAGATTAGAGGAAAACATTGTTTTTTTACCATGTGGATTCAGAAGGCAAAGAACAGTTATAATGTATCACAAGTTTATACTAAAAACATTGCATTGATACTTTTTATAGTCTAATATATATTTTAAACCTAATTATTTATATTCCAATTCTATTTATTGGAAAAAATAAATATCAATTTATTTTTCAAATTATCAACTAATTCTAGTAAGTTTCATTGTGTGAAATATAAAATCAGCACATATAAATGTAAAATGTATGACTATATATAATTAAAAGGCACACATTTTGCATTTTTCTGTTGTAGTTACTGTATCAAAGGCAACTCTGTTTTAAAGTATTATTCCATTATCTCTACCTCAGTGTTTGATAGAGTTAGACCTAAAGTTTTACCATTTGTAGATTTACAGCATGGAGGAAAGAGGAAACTCTGTGATTAAAACATTATCAATTTAATGCCTAATAACGAGGAGAAACATATGCACTTCTCCTGCAACTCTGAAAATATTTGGTTATAAAAAGGCAGTAGTGTAATTTCCTGCCTGGTTGGATCGTAGACAGGACAGAACAAAAAGTAATCATGCATACGAACAATTTTTCCACCTTCTTGGCTTTAGCTACTTTTGAAATGGAAGGTATAATAAACAATTATATTTTGATAAAATACCTTCTAGTCTGAACAGTTCATTTTGAACGGTTCATCTCTCTATGATCTCTTGTAACCAAGATTAGTTTTGTTCTAGTAAGAAAATCTTTGCTGTCAGGGTAAGATATTCTAGTTGGTCTGTTCCCACATGGAAGAAGGGTAAAGGCTCAGGTAGACATTTGTTCCAGTAACACCTCATTTGGGAAATTGTCAGCTGAAGAAGTTTAGAAGTAGCTCTTAAGCAATGCTTACTTGGAATCCATTAGGTCCACAAAGCTAATTCAATTGGATAAATAAGTACTTGAAAAAGCCATCACCTTTGGACCTATCTATAAATAATTAAGAGTACGATCAAATACCAAATAAAAAGACTTAATATAGTCATTGACAAAAAAATTTTGCAAATGTGAGCAATCGACTGATCAATATAATTTTTTTCCACTATTCACAGAATTTAAGGGAAATAAGATCGATAGCATTGTTAGGAACAATATGGTTTCCTTCTTACAAGTAGGCACCCATAGATATAAGCCTGTATAAAGATTGCATCATTAACTACTTAAATTTAGAGGATATTACCTGCTTCAGCAGCACATATACTCAAATTACAATACAGACATTAACATGGCACTTGCACAAGGATAATATGAAAATTTGAGAAGTATTCCATATTTTTCATTCTTCAGATGCAAGAAATGAAAAACAGTTATTAAAAAGTTGATTACAAAATTACAAGTGTAACAATACACATATTTCATATTATTAAATTTAGTTTGACATCAGTGTATTAAATCTTCATCTCAGAAAGGCGTTTACATAGCATAAACTTTACAAAACTTTTCAAATTAGACAACACTGACATTTTATCCCAAAGAAAAATAATATTAAGACCTAGAAAAAAAGGAATCAAACTGTTCTATATGGAATGCAATCGGAAAGGACACATTAATGAACCTATATATTATAAAATAATGTAGAATTCAAAGTATATCTAGGAGAAAATAAATTATGAACATTATGCAAACATAGAATATAGAATATTTTAAAATATACTTTTTCAGACAAGCATCAGAAATATTTTAGTTTCTGTACTACTCATTTCAACAGGTAAATTAAAATTATTTCTGATTAAAAAATCACAAACTCTGAAGAAATTATTATACATGTATACAAAATCTATTGAATACATTTTTACATCCAAGGCAGGAAATTCACTTGGAAGAATTCCACGGAATCCATGAATTTTTACAGTAAAATATTGGTGCTGCCGGGCACTGGTGGCTCATGCCTATAATCCTAGCTACACAGGTGGCTGAGATCTGAGGATCATGGTTCAAAGCCAGCCTGGGAAGGAAAGTCTGTGGTACTCTTATCTCAAATAAACAACTAGAAAACTGGAAGTAGAGCTGTGTCTCGAGTGGTACAGCGCTCACCTTGAGCTGAAGAGCTCAGGGATAGCTCCCAGGCCCAGAGCTCAAGCCCCATGATTGACCAAAAAAAAAGATATTGCTCTTATTTGGATTGTGAAAATGTTTTGTAGGGACACAAAAGATGGACTTGCATTTTTGAAATTTAAGAACCTTAACCCGACCATTAGGACTTCGGTGAACAATTTGTACAGCCTTTCACAACTTCATAGAGGTAGTGATACATAATTATCCTTTTGGCAATATCAAATACAGTTTCTTCTATATTGTTCTTCAGGCCTGGTTTCATATAATGGTTCAACAGAAGGCTATCCAGCATATCTTTACTATCTCAATTCTCGAAAGCAAGATGTAAGGCTGTCAAAAGTCCTTTAGTTTGGGGAAGTGGAACTGTGGCTCAAGTGGTAGAGTGCTCCCCTTGAGCTGAAGAGCACAGAAACAGCACCCAAGCCCAAAGCTCAAGCCCCATGTACGACCAAAAAAAAAAAACACCACCACAACAAAAATCAAACAAACAAAAATATTTGGGCTGGGAAGGTGGCTCAGTGGTAGAGCGCTTGCCTTGCATGCATGAGAACCTAGGTTCGATTCCTCAGCACCGCATAAGCAGAAAAAAAGCCGAAAGTGATGCTGTGGCTCAAGTGGTAGAGCGCTAGCCTTGAGCTGAAATGCTGAGGGAGAGCGTCCAGGCCCAGGGTTCAGGACCAACGACCAGACCAAAAAAAATTTTTAAAAAAAGAGTCCAATAGTTTGGGCATTGGTATCTGTATCATGATGAAGTAAGAAAGAAGCCACGTATATGCACTGTGCAGGGGTGTGCAGTCATCTACAGTTATTGCATGTGCCGCTTGAGACACCAACTCACTGACAATGTCTAAGTGTCCACTGCAGGCTTCTCGAAGAGGGATATACTCATCATCATCCCTACTATTCACATGAGTGGCCTTTTGGGAAAGAAGTCTCCGCACTGTAATAAGCTGAATATTTTCGGCAGCCCAATGAAGAAAATTGCTTGGATCCTTCTCCAATTTTTTTTTTCCTGCAATTGATACCATTCCTTGCTTTTTCATCTTGTTCCCCATATTCCTAAGAATTGCCTAACCAGAGACTTTGAGTGCCAGTGGGAATGAGGTGTCCACGTATTTCCCTACTAGTTCACATTGGTTGAACTGGTCAGAAATATCTGGTGAATTTTCTGCAACTGTTTATTCACATGATTTATTTTCTCTTTTTCCAATTTTACTATTCGAAATTATTCTAAATGGAGAGTAGGGAATTGATGGAGAGCAGAGGAAAGATGTTCCTCCGTATTCAAACATACACACTGAAAATGAGGACCAGTGATGTCTTCATGTGCAACTTATTCTAGGAATGAGAAAATAGGAAATAATGCCTTCTATATAAATGATTTGGGAAATGGCAGAGCAAAAAGTGAAATGATGCAACCAAAAATATAAAAGCAAAATAAATGAGGATAATTATGGAGCAGTCATATTATGAGAACCATGAAAGGTAGAAAGAAAAGTCAGATGTGTAATGACCTAGCTAGCCACAAAATCCATGCCTCTGATCAATTTGTAGAGCAGACAAAATTTTATTTTTAAAAGAGATGGAAATAGAATTTATGTATTTACTTGAAATTAGTAAATACATTTTTAGTAGCCTATGTAAAGAGACATAACTTTACCAAATTACAGACAATAAAATAAATCATGGATAATTCTAGTAACAGATCTGACTGAAATCAGTTGAATCATACTTTTCTTGTACAATGAAGGAATAAGAGGGTAGTAAAGCAGCTAGAGAAGGCAGGGAGATTGTATCTGTGACAAAACTTGGTGGAAATTGGTATTGAGGATTTCTTACTGGTGATCCACTTGCACTGGAAGCATGATTCTGAAGTATTGCTTGCTGATTCTGAACTATTGATTTGATTATTATATTCTCCAAGAAGAAAATGAGAATTGATAGTGAAGGACTACTAATACATTTTGACCTTCTCACTAAGCACTTTCAATCATCAAAATCACATGAAGGCAATAGACAGGACTACTTTTTAGATGAAAGCAAGTGTCTTATAAAAAGAAAGAATGTATGTAGTCATGCAAAACACTTTTATTTTACCAATGCCTCATACATTTTTCTAATGTTGGGTACCAATAAATAATGGATCTTTTAGAAAGCTCTTAAGACTCAAATGTTCAATAGTGAGTTGTCTTACACTATATCATGGTATTTTTTGTGTATGGTTTTAAGAATAAATTTACATTACTAACTTGAATTTCTGACAAGACAGTATCATCATTGTACATCTTGCTTCTATACTCTCATTTTAAAATTACCATCTAAGTATGTACATTAGATAACTATAGAGGAAAAAGTAGAAGCCACACTGATGGCTTAGGTCTTTAGTAGTAGTTAATCAGAAAGATGAAATCTGAGCATTGTGGTTTGAAAGCAGACCAAGAAAAAACAGTCCATTAGATTCTGATTTGAAAGTAACCAGCAAAAGCTAGAAATGGAGCTGTTGTACAAGCAGTAAAATGCTAGCCTTGTGAAAACTGAAACAAAAAAATAAATTCTGGGACAAAGCCAGGCCCTGAGTTCAAGCCCTAGTATTAGCACCAAACAAATAAATTAATTAATAAGGTAATTAATTAATTAAAAATAAATTAAGTGGTCACATGTGGAGAGGCAGGTAAAATGTAACATGCGTGGTAATGGTTTATGTATTATTTTGTAATAAGGCATATTATCATTTGTGCTAATCACTAATATTTTATTTGGACTTTTTTGTACAAAAAACCCTGAATTTAGCATGCATGTATATGTGTGTGTACATGTGCGAACATGTATGTATGTGTATACGTGTGCATGTGCTGTTGCAATGTTGCTTGCCAATGTGGACAGGGTGAGGCTGAAAAATGCTAAGTGTGTTGCAATGTTTTTATTTATCAGTGTTCTGTCATGTCATTTCAGTGGAACCACCCTTTGTACATATTATTTGTCTAATAATAACATCATAATCAAAGCATTTACAATATTAAGTTAGAAAAAGAGACCGCTTTCAGCTTTTATTGTATGTTAGATAAGAAGATACAGACATAATTAGTTAGTAAGTTATTGCTATAAGATGATTGTCAGTACAAAACACGTATTTGACCTCTTAAATTGGTTATACTTTTAAGATACACTCATGGAGTGATTTGGACCGACTTGACCAAACAGGTATTATTCTCTGGTGATTCCTGTGAAACACAAGTTGGATAAACTCTTTCCAGATTTCTGTTGAATATCACTTTCTTTGCAAGATTATATTTATTCTCACTAAGAGATAATCCAACCCATATTATGTTTGACTATCCCATCTTATTCATTGAAAATAAGTATTGTGGATATGCTTGTTAGGTATTCCTTTCAAAAACGAACAAACAAAAAGCAAGTGTCATGTCCAGATTGTGGATGCATTTGAAGGTGTTTTGTACATGCACAGGTATCTTTACTAATGGCTCTTTTGTGGGAGTAATTATGGCAACTTTAACAAATAAGGCTTTTTGAATATCTGTTCCAATATACATAACATCCCAGAGCAAGTCTTGCAATTTCTGAAAATCCTTTGAATATTTTAGTATTTTTTCATGTCATTGACTGTAGAGCTAAAATTTCTGAAATAAATATTGTTAAGATCTGAAAATGTAAGTGGGTTCATATGCATTTTTATGCTTCATTTTATGGAAACCCAGTTTTTATGAAAGTAAATGGAATAGAATAAAAGAATGTAAGTGAATTGGGTAAGCTAATTATTAGTATAATTTTGTTTTGAATTAATAGTCCATTGAATGTAGATGATGCAGTTAAATTATTTCTTCTCTACTTCAGTTAGTTTTAGAATCTTTATAGTTACAAGAGAACTTTTAGTATAAATAAAGGTCTTTTAAAATGATTAGGGTTAACCATGTGTTTTTTGTCCTACTTCCAAGAAAATGAGTTATTTTTAAGTGTTAATATTTTATCATTATCATTATCATAGGGAATCATTATCCTTTTCATAGGGACTTAAAAATGCAGTAGTATTGATTTCTTTTTAAACCAATTTATTCACAAGTTGGAGAGTCTTTGATTCAAAATTAGGTCTTGGTGTCTATGATTTTTAACCTCTCGTTCCTAACATTAATGATATGTAAGACTGCATTTTTGGGTATATGAAAGGTAAAATATGTATCTGAGGTCAAATGTGATTTTTATATCAGTCTTTCTTTAATAACATTTTAAAGTAGTACATTTCTCTCATAATGTTGGGTATAAAAAGCAATCAAAATACTTCTAATGGTAAACAATTTAGGTGAGCTACAATGTGGAAACAATTGCTCCAAAAGACCTGCAATCTATTTCCATCAGAAATTGGGCAGGTCATTCTTTCAGTAAGACTGTGTTAACCAGAGATGGGGTCCCCAGGCAGTGCAGTGTTGAGTGAAGGGATAAAATATGATTTCTACTATTTTGAGCTAGAAATCAAGAATGTTATAGTTTAGCAGTTCCTTTCACCAGGGAGGTATAAATTGATTATGAACTTGGAGTTTTCATATTACAGTTACTTCTTATTTTTTTGTTGTTGTTGTTGGTCATGAGGCTTGAACTCTGGGCTTGGGTGCTGTCCCTGTGCTCTTCCACGCAAGGCGAGCGCTCTACCACTTGGACCACAGTGCCACTTCCAGTTTATTAGTAGTTTATTAGAGATAAGAGACTCACAGTCTGTCCTGCCCGAGCTGGCTTTGAACCACAATCAGATCTCAGCCTCCTGAGTAGCTAGCATTATAGGTGTGAGCCACCGGTGTACAACTTAGTTACCTATTTTCTAACAAAGATAAAATGAAATATTATTACAGTGTGCACAATAATTTTGGGAATTTTCCTAGAATTAGTAGACTGAGTGCTGGTATTTAGTTATAAAATAGAATGAGGTTAGTTCATATGGTGGGAATGGAATGCAGGCTAACACTTACCATGTGTACAATGTTGTACTAGTAATTCCAACTCTGAAGACTTAAATATCATCATCTTAGAATTAAAAATAGAAGTAGTTCCACTTTATGGGATTATTGTGAGGATTAAATTAGGTACCAAAGGTAAAGTACTTGGAAAAATAATCAGAGTTTGATACTTTCTACCTGTTATTTTATCATGTGATGTATTCTAATATTTTTACTGTGATTTTTATATTGTCTATTTAGGATATGCATAGTGATGTATTGATATACATTGCGTTGTTCAATTTTCTGACATTATGAGGAAAATACCTGCAAAGAAAATTTCTGAGAAGAAAATTATCATATTGACTCATGGTTTATGATCAGATGTCTCCATTGTTTTTAATTATATTTTTATTAAATAGTTGTACAAAGGGATTTCCATTCAACGAATCAGTTTATAAGTATAATGGATCTTTACACAACTTTCTCACATCCTTCCAAACCTCAACCCACTTTCGTTTTTACTAGTTTCATACTATCTGCATTGAATATTATGTCTTCACTCTCTACTTCCATAAGTCTCTTTATTTCTTCCCTTTGACTTCCCCTCACATTTTCCAAGTGGTAGTCTCCTGGTATTCATTTTGTTGGATTAACAGTTCAATTTTATAAGAAATTACACCTGTTAAATACTCCTCTACAAATAGCATGCTTTGATTAATACTGTTGTTTAACTTGCATAAAATTCTGACTTCTAAATATGCGACCTTTTTGTGTCTGGCTGTGACGTCGTTTACTTAACATAATTTTAGATCTGTCCATTTCTTTGCAAATGTTGTAACAGTCTTTACAATGGATGGGTGCAATCCAATTGTGTATATGTGCAACACTTTCTCCAACCATCCCTCTGCTAAAGTGTGTCTGGGCTGTTTCCATAAATTCTCTACGGTGAATAGTACAGTAGTGAACATGATTGTGAGAGTGATTTTACTCTAACCTTTTAGAAGAATTCATCACTATTTTTCTGGGAGCAATCCTCTAGCCAATTTGCCAGAATTAGCACATCCCTTCCTTCATCTCCATCACAATGTTTTTCAGGTCCTCAAAAACACACTACCCCCTACAGGTCTCAATCAGCTAAAACCACACTGTGCCCATATTCTTTTGTTGTTGTTGTTTTTCTCTGTCCTGTCCAGGGGCCTGAACTCTGGGCCCCTCTGGCGCTGTCCCTCAGCTTTTCTGCTCAAGGCTAGCAATCTACCACAGCGTCATTTCTGGCTTTCTTTTTTTGCTTATGTGGTGCTGAGGTATCAAACCCAGGGCCTCATGCATGTGAGGCAAGAGCTCTACCACTAAGCCACTTTCGCAGCCCCGATGTGCCCATATTCTTTTAATACATTTTTTTCATAATTTTACACATAATTTAGTGAGAACCTTCTATGTACTTTCCTAATGTGGGAATGAGGTATATGACAATAGAGTAAAACTAAGAGATATGGAATTTAATTAGCTATTATCATATTTAAAATAATTTTCAGCTCTAACCCATAGCCACACTTACTATTATTTTAATCTTTATTTGATTACTTCACCTATCCCCTAAATTATAACATGTGATTTAAATACAAAGACAAAAAAGTGTGGTTTGACTTTGACACTCATGTGTGAGGATGCACAATATGGGCAACTAAAGGGATTGGAATTAATAGTCATTATCCATTTTGTTAAATGGTTTTCTCAAACCGATTCTCACAATTCATATTTCATTCAACAACAAGAAACATGACAATTCCCTTTGCTTTGCTCCTCATTAAACTTGTTTCCATGTTATTTTATTATGAAGGATGATTTCATAAATCTACTATAGATACGCAAATATGTTAAAATATTTCTATATGTATGCATTGATATAAATATACACATATATATTATAAAGGTTATAATGATAAATTATAACTTCTGTAACTGTACAATTTACTAAATTACTAAAAACATGGACGACTCAGGCCTGGAATCCTGGTTACTCAGGAGGCTGAGATCTGACAATCATGGTTTGAAGCCATCCTGGTCAGGAAAGTCCATGAGCCTCTTATCTCCAAACAACCAACAGAAAATCAGAATTGGAACTGTGTCTCAAAGTAGTAGAGTGATAAACTTGAGAGAAAAGACTCAGAGATATCACCCAGGCTCTTAGTACAAGAACTAAAATCTACCCCCAAAAAGTATTTAATTTACACCTGTGTAAATAGAGTATTACCTTCACCCAAATGCACATCCATGCTCATTTGCAAGGTAACTCTGTTATGTCTGGAGTACCACATAATATTATCACTTATGTAGAAAGTATTGCAATATGGGTAAACTCTATCTCTCTCATGGATTTTTCTCCACTCAAATATTCAAATCTTTCAATTATTCCCATTATATAAAGTCATAGCTTTTTTTCTTTAATACCAATAATATTGGAATTTGAATTGAGTGTCTTGTGTCTCCTAAATGGATGTTCTTACCACTTTGCCATGCCCCCAGCCCTAAATTGTCCTGATTAACTTTCAGATAGAATCTTGCTTCCTACTTGTGTATGATCGTGGGCTCAGTCTACTTCATGTTATTCTTCTTGGAATTTAGAATAACAAGTGCCTGCATTATGTACATATCTTTCTGTCCAGTCTGAGCTTTAACCACTATCCTCACAATAGTAGACTCCCATGCAGTCAGGATTTTCATAAGCTTATCATAGCTATTTTTAAAAAAATCTTTGCATTTCCTGCAGGTTCTTGAGTACTGAGTTAATTGTGTTTTCTTGGGTTGTTTTGGTTCTTTTGAATGAATGTGTTGAGTTGTTCCTCATTTTTCCTTTTGTTTCTTTCACTCAAGTTCTTACCTATAGTGCTGAGAAACCAATTTTTCTTTCTCAAGATAGTCAAGGTGAACATTATTTATTCCAAAACAATTCCAGTAATATTTAAACACCTTCAGAAATTTCGAGAATATGGCGGAGGAGAATCTGGTGGCTAAACAAGCTCTCACATAGAAAGCAGTTCTAGTGTTCCAGTGAACAGTCCTAGGCACACCAAGTGTGCCATCATAGTACAGAGAGTTTGGGCAGAGAGGGAAAATCCAGGTAAGGAGACAGATCTGAGCATTTTCCAGCAGCCATGGCTGAGGTTGGGGTGCCGGCTGTGGTGGCATCCATAGCTGCCATGACTACAACCCAGAGAGTCTGGGACAAATGTGTCAGATGCAGCGGGCGAGCAGATTTTACTCAACACCAGCAAGAACTGACAAGTAGCAGATATCATCATCCTCAGATAGCAGACCAGAGGCTACCCAGGAACCAACACTCCAGCGTGAGTACAAAACTGACATCTTCACTCCTTCTCAAAGGGAGCAGAGGAGGGAAGGCCACCCCTCCTTCCAACACCGGAGATATCCATCTTTGATGTAGACAAAGGCCTGGCTAAGCAGCTAGATCCAACTCAGTTCATTGATGAAAACAAAAGAGTCTTTTAGCGAGTCACAAGTACCTACCCTGATCTGCCATTCTCAACTCCACCCATGGGAAAGTCACCACAAAGAGGCAGAGAAAGCTACACCCACGAAGGAGTAGCTTTCTTCACTGAGTAAACAGAGCCAGTGGCTGACCCTCCCTACAGCAGCACTGACAATCAATTGAAACTCAGTAAACATAAACCCTGAGCATTGCTCCAGGCTGGGCTCTGTGAATGTCCCAGAAGCTAGCCCCACAGGGAAAAGCTACTGTCTGCTGAAAGGCCTCAACTTTACCCAGAACCCAGCCTTATCACAGCAACTCCAAACTAGAGGAAACAGCCACCTCCCTCTTTTGTGATACTCAAAGCAGATCTCCCTCCCACTGAACTAGCCTGGGAGGGGATCACAAACTTCTGGATAAACCAACAGAATTTTTTCTGCCTGCCCAAACAAATTGAATTAAGAAACCAATCAAGCCACAGAAAACCAAACACCACAACAAACCAGAGACTGGTTACTGACACAAGGGAGATACAGGATCATCCCATCAACCCCCCAAAAACAAAATCAAAGAAGTCTTTTTTTGTATCTTTTTTAAATTTTTACTTTTTAATTATAAAAATTGTTTTTATTAATTTTTTTTCCTCTTATAACTTTTATTTTAGGTGTATATGTGTGTGTGTGCTTTTTTTAAAAAAAAAATGTCTACTGACCTGTTGGTCTTTTTTGTTCTTTCTTTCTCATTCGTTTTACTTTTTCATCTTTAGTTCTTTTTGCATGAATTATTTGTTGTTCTGTTCACCTCCTATATACCTGTCATTGATTATAAGACCTTATCCCCCATTGTGTACATTCTTAATCCAAAAATGTATTACTAAATTCAAAACCTCTTAGGATTAAATTCCTTAATAGCAGTATTATCTATTTATACCTATAAATTATTTGAAGTATTTTTATTTTTTTGTTTTTCAGGTCTCCTTTCTATCCCTCCTTTCCTCTCATCTTATCCCCATTCATCTCTCAATTTTATTTCTTTAAATTTTCATTACTTTTAAGAGTTTCACTTTTAAAATTTAAATATTTGTCTTTCCATTTTTTTCTTGTCTTTTTTTTAAAATTTTTTTCTTCTCTCTTACCTATTATCCTTTCCAATCCATTTGCCTCTGTGAGATTAGGACTTGGTTAATTTCACTCTCCTTTTACATTTCCAAATCTCTCTAACCCTATTTTCCCCACCTTTCTCCCTAAACATAATAATTTATGGTTTGTCAAATTCTTCTTTGGTATTCTTAGCCCATTAATACACAGTTATTTAATGTTGAACAGACTGTATCTGTTGAACTAGATTGTATCTTCAGACATTTGACTATGCAATTACAGGACTTTGGTTGATGCTTGCCTTAAAATGGTGTTCTAGCACAAAACTGGCATTACTTTCATTCCAAATGGGCAGAACAACAAGAAAAACACAAGGAAAATGGCAAGTCCAGGTATCTCAATTCCCACTCAAGATAATCAGGTGACAGACCAGATAATGAATAATCCAGACGAGAGTTCCCAAAAACCTCTACAAACACTACTGGTAAACATGTTGAATGAAGATTGAAACCCTGAAAAAAGACTCAGTGTGAGCGTGATAGGGAGAGATAGGAGGCAAACCAAAGATCAAAACACGAAGCTCATGGGCTTGAGAAAGCTACTCAAAGATTGATACTGGAATTGCGTGAGCAGGCTGAGAATACTCAAAGAGAAATAAAGGAATTGTGTGAGCAGGCTGAGATCAGTCAAAACGAACTACAGAAGTTGCATGAACGTGAGAAATCTAATCAAAGAATAACACAAAAATTGCAAGAGCGTGATGAGCATAGACAAAGATCAATAGAGCCATTCATGGAATCCATAAACAGACACCTGAAAGGAGTCAGGGAGACCACAAAGGGAATACTGAATGGAGCCCAACAGAAGGAATGGGAGTCCAAGGAAACCATAACCAATCAGCAAAGTGATTTGAGAATAAACACTGAAAACCAAATTAAGGAAGTAAAGAATTTCATATAAGATCTAAAACAAAGCTCCAACAAAGAATTTGAAGCCATAACAGTCAACCAATTAAAAGGAAAAGAAATGAAAAATAAAGTAGAAAGGCTTGACAGTTGGTTAGACCATGCAGAAGATTGAATCTCCGGCATTGAGGACAGCCTAGGTATTATAGAGAAAGAACATACAACTATCCAAGACAAATTCAAGAAATATGAATAGATCTATTCAACACTTGGAAGACACAATTAGAAGGCCTTATCTAAGGGAAATGGGTGTAGAAGAGCACATAGATAGAAGGTAATGGTCTAGAAAATTTGTTCAACAGGATCCCAGCAGAGAACTTCCCAACAAGCAAAAAGATACGCATATTCAGATACAATAAGCTTTTAGAACTCCAAATAGACCAAACAAGAACAGGACATCCCATCGTCCAATTATAAGCCATACAGGATCAATTCAGACCAAGGAAAAGATCCTTAAAGCTGTCAAGGAGAAAAGATCAGTCACCTATAAAGGAAAACCAATTAGAATCACCTCAGATTTCTCAACAGAGACAATTAAAGCTGAAACAAACCACATACAAACAGAATCCAAGAACCATAGGAAGAATCCAGTAGGCGTAGCACCCAAGAAGGTGGATAAAATGGCAGGGACACCCAAATACCTCTCAGTACTATCTCTCAATATTAGGGGATGTAATTCTCCAATTAAGTGACATAGACTGTCTAGTTGGTTTAAAATGCAAGATTCTTCTATCTTCTACCTTCAGGAATCACAATTTGCCCATAAAAGTCAAACACATTGAGAGAGTTAACTAATAAATGCAAATCAAAACAACATTGAGATATCACATCACTCCAGTTAGAATGGCAAAAATCAAAAACTCTAACAACAACAGATGCTGGAGGGGATGTGGACAGAAGGGAACCTTACTTCATTGTTGGTGGGAGTGTAAACTTGTTTAACCACTTTGGAAAGCAGGATGGAGGTTCCTGAAAAGACTTCACATAGAGCTCCCCTATGACCCAGCAATCCCACTATTGGGCATTTACCCAAATGATTACAAACAAGACCACACTAAAGCTACCAACACAACTATGTTTATTGCAGCATTATTTACCGTAGCTAAGATATGGAACCAACCCAGATGCCCCTCAGTAGATGAATGGATCAAGAAAATGTGGTATATATACACAATGGAATTCTATGCCTCCATCAGAAAGAATGACCTTGCCCCAAGTGTTAGGAAATGGAAAGTCTTGGAAAAAATTATATTAAGTGAAGTAAGCCAGGCCCAAAGAAACATAGGTCCCATGGTTTCCCTTATTTGCAATATCTAGTATATGTATGCAAGCGGAAAAGGTCAGATAATGTGATGTTAGGAAAATGAACCCTTAGATATGTATTTTAATGCTTTTTTATTTCATGCATTTGTTTATAATGCATTTATAAGATTATCTCTTTGTTGCTTTGTATGTCCCTCCCCCACAGTATAACCCCTGCTTTCACTATATTTGATGTCAGTATAACTTGTGGAGGAGATGGGGAAACACAAGTCGTTTAAGGATACAGTTGGACCTGTTCCAACAATGAGAAGTACAAGGTCATGTCGAAAATGAGCTTTACAATGTTGGTGCAGGGGTGGGTGCAGGGGGGGGAGGATTGGGTGGGGGGGGGGAGGGGGAGAAGACTGGGGGGGGAGCGGGGAGGTAGGGAAGGGATGTGAAGGGTAAACAAAGGAGGAGGCCGAAATGCTTGATAAGAAATGTATGCATTATCCTGCCCATGTAATTGTAACCCCTCTGTACAGTATGTTCACAAAAAAATAAATAAATAAAATTAAAAAAAAATCAAACTCATTTTGAAAGTGAAAGGCTAGAACAAAATCTACCAAGCAAACGGCTCCCATAAACAGGCAGGGGTTGCAATCCTAATATCAGATAAAATAGACTTCAAATTAACATTATTGAGAAGAGATAAAGAAGGTTACTACATACTAATTAAGGGATCTCTCTTTCAGGAGGATATTAAAATTCTAAATATTTGCCAAACAATAGTGCACCCAAATTTATCCAAGAAATACTACTTTAAATCTCACATAGATTCAAAGACATTAATGTTGGGGACTTTAACACACCACTATCCCCACTAGATTGATCAACTCGGCAAAAACTCAATAGAGAAACCACAGATCTAAACTAGTGCATACATCAACTGATTTAGCAGACATCTAGCGAATATTCATCCAGCAACATCAGAGTATACTTTTTACTCAGCAGCACATGGAACATTTTCCAAAATACACCACATTTTAGGTCACAAATCAAACTTGTCAAAATTCAGAAACATTGAATTCATATCTTGCATTCTCTCAGACCAAAAGGGAATAAAATTAGAACGCAACACAAAAAGCCACCAAAGAAAGTCCAGTAAAACATGGAGGCTGAAAAACACACTGTTCAAACACCAGTGGGTCATGGAAGAGCTTAGAAACGAAGTTCACATGTTCCTCTTATTCAACAAAAACTAGCACAGAGATTATCTGCTCCTCTGGGACACAGCAAAGGCACGATTCAGAAGCAAGTTTATAGCTCTGAGTTCCTATATTAACAAATTGGAGGGACCTGAATCCAACAATTTACTGAGATCTGACACTCCTTGAAAAAGAACATCAAGATAAACCCCAATCCAGTTGATGGAAAGAAATTATTAAAATTCAACCAGAATTAAATGAATTAGAATTAAAAAAACCATATGAAGAATCAACAAAGTGAGAAGGTTCTTCGAAAAAATTAACAAAATTGACAGACCCTCAGATCTCAGCCTCCCGAGTAGCTAGCTAAGCTGATTCACCCTCTGAGTAGCTAGCTAAAATTCTATCTGTCCTCTATGCTTCACTGCTCTTTTACACTTTTCCTGAGGTAATCACAAGCCTGTCATATAAATGTCTCATTGCTTTAAAAATACTGTTACTGTTTGGCACCAGGGGCTCCAATCTGTACTCTAAACTACTTAGGAGGCTTGAGAACAGAAACCAGGCCAAATTTTAAGGGAGTTCCTTCTCAATCTATAGCTGGGTGCATTGGATCATTTCCACCATCCTGCACTATCTAGAGACTAAGATTGGAAGGACTGCAGGATCCAGGAAGCTAGACAAGTTGGTGTGCAACTCTGATGCCATTGATGATGGGAAAGATAAAAGGACAGATCAGGTGCCTGTTCTTGTGGAAAGGGAACCCTTATCTTAAAATTAACCACTGACATAATGCCAGCCTAGCAAGAACAATACCCTAATTTGAAATCCTCACATTTTTCCAAAACCAAAATAAGTACATACATTAACATTCCAAAACAGTACAATCTGTTCTTTGCTCTAATATCATCTTTATCTGATTATCATATGACGTGACAGAATAGTTTCTTCATTAAACTTATGATATATTTTAAAAGACCTAGAAAATTCTTTCTCACTTTTTAAGTGCAAACGAATGGCATATTACCTCATTTCTTACATATTTGACTGCCAATAAAATTCCATTCAATGATTAGTATAGTAATATATTCCGATTTATTACTTTATTTGTAACAGTTGTTAAACATTTTGCTTTTCTGCTGAAGTTTAAGTATTTAAATAGTATCATCAAAGTATATTCCTTGGGTACTTGGGGCAGTTTTTTATAAAGTTTTTAAGTAATGACTTCTAAGAATTCTTAATTGCTATATTATTTGTTTTATTTTTAATTTCAATATAATTTTATTGTAAAGGTAGTTTACAGAGGGGTTATAGTTACATAAATAAGGTAATGAGTACATTTCTTTTGGAAGGAACATTGTTATCCCCTCCATTGATTTTTTTGTATACTCAAACAATTACTGATGCTTTTGCTGTTGCTATTGATCAAATGTACTTTTGCTTTCTTTGTTCATGCATTTTTATTATAAAACTGATATAAAAAGTGTTTACAGTTACTTAAGTCAACTAAAGAGTACACTTCATTTTATTTTCTATATTTCAAATTTTGATCTTGATTACTTACTTTCTTGTTTCTTTAGGATAATTCTTTTTTCAGCGTTGTAGGATTAATTTAATTTTGCATGATTTTTACACATGTAAATTATTCACACACATATTTGTTGCTTTTAAAATATTTAACATGTGAATACTTAAAATTATTTTCTTAATTTTTATACGGTTGGTGAATTTAAATAAATTGATTTTCTTATAGTTCTAAACATATTTTTCCAGGTAACAAATAATTACTGTATTTTCAAGAACCACATACTATATTAAGAAAGGCTTCATTTCTTGGTCACTTTTTTATAAATATTTGTACTTGAATTAAAAAAAAGTTTGAGCTTCTCATGGTGATTTGTGGCTTCCATTTTCTACCTATGGTAGGAACTAAAAATAGGGTTTGTAATTCAGGAGAGCCTGAGAAACTATGAGACCTTATCCTAAAAGTATCCAGAGTGAAAGGTTAAGAGATATAGCTACCCGTAGCAAGATATAGAGCACCTGGTTATCATATTCTAAATCTTGAGGTTAAAACACCAGGAACATTAATCTTTTGTCAAAATAAAAGGATACATGTTTCAAAATGTTTATTATTTAAAACTTATTTGCAAAGGTTCTCATGTCTTCTATTTCTTAATTTTCACTTTACTTAATCTATAAGAATCCAAGTATATTGTGACTATTTGATTACTAATAAATAGTACGAGCAATATTATGATTTCATATATTAACCTATTTTTATTATTTGTGATAATTTCCCCTATTTAATATTATATCAATATTCCAAATGTGTGTATGTAGTGTGTGTGTGTGTGTGTGTGTGTGTGTGTGTGTGTGTGTGTGTGTGTGTGTGCTTTGTGTGTACTTTGTAATTCTTGGGAGATCACACCATTATTTCACATATGCTATGTCAAGGTTTTACCACTGAACTATACTGTGTAGTTATAATGTAAATAGTGTTTTAAATTATGACTTTTAAATTTTCATTCCTAATATGTTTTTTTCAAAATTATATATGATACAATGTGATCCATTTTCTATCCACGTTAGCAATTTTTATTGTTATTTTATTGTTATTTAGAAGATTTCCACTGCTTTTTCACTTCCAAATTCTTGTGTTTGTTATTGATAAAGGTTTTACTTTGCTTCTTGTCTCTCTTCATTCTTTTTGCCTTTAGAGTTTACCTATTGTTTGCGTTATTTCTTTGGAAATTAATTATCATATTCCTATTACAATTTATTTACATTATAAGAGGTCTATACAATGCTTTATTTTCTATTTTATTTTCCCATCTTCTCTGACTCTCAGTCCACACTATTAGGTGGATTAAAAAAAAAAACTTGATTAAGGACACTTTGATTATTTTCGTGCTTCCCTTCTCTGAAGTCTTTTTTTTTTTGAAACACAATAACAATGACATACAGCTCCTGGGTGGTGCATCATTCTATTCCCTCTCACTCTCCTCTGTAGTACAGCTCAAGTCGTTATCATTCAACTTTATTATGCTATGTGTTATCTAAATCTTAACTCATTCCTAAATTAATTTTAGTTGTTTTAAGCATTCTCTAAAGACATTTTTCCCTATATAATATCTGAGGTCTTGTGTTTTCACAAGGTGCAAAATATGAATGACTATCAAACATCTAGATATCTGTAGTATATTGGTCCACCTGATCAATAAACTTGTATGTAAACTCAAGGAATACAGGTCAGTCAGAACAATCTTGTAAAATGGTGTAGCTTGAGCACTCATACTAGATTTGAATCTTATTACCATGTTTATTAGTGAAAGAACTGACACATAGAAGAATGTAACAGATTTATCAAAAATAAAATCTTAGTTTTATTGTCAATAGATTTTGAAAAGGATGCCATGACTTAATGAAATAAAAATAGAATCTTAAATGTGTGTATTGTCACTATTGCCTCTCTAGTTTTAAAGAATGATCTTACACTACTACCTCAAACCTTATACAAAAATTTAAACTAAAAAAATGATTATCAAATTAAATGTGAGTTGTAAAAACCTACAAAACGTAAATGTAAAAATTCATGCCAATGGATCGTAAAGGTTTCCAAAAATTTGACATGGAAAGCATTAGTGGCTAAAGAAAAGCAAGAATAAACTAATATCAACTGATAACCTTTCTTAATTCCATGATAGTAGTGAAAACATATCCAACAGATAGAGGGCACATATTTCTTAATGCTACAATGTTAATGCTACAATGATCCTGAATCTTAAGTATTTTATATCTTCTAATTCTGTATAAAATTTTCCTGAACAGGATATTTCTATAAAGAACATACTTAAGTTAATAGTCAATAGGAGGAGCATATGAATTAAGCTCCTCTTTAGTATCTAAGAAAAAAGAAAAAGAAAACTCACTAATATGACCATAATATAAAAAGATGACACAAAATATAGTAATGCATTTGTGGAGAAATTCATATACTCCGCATAGCAGAATGATTTGTGTAATACTGCAATCATTTTACCAAGCAAGTTTTCAAGTCTTCAAAAGGTCAAAGAGAATTGTATATGTTCTAGCCATTACACTTCTTCTTTTTTTTTTTTTTTTGGGTGTGGTCGTGGTGCCTGAACTCTGGGCCTGGACGCTGTCCCTCAGCTCTTCAGCTCAAGGCTAGCCCTCTACCACTTGAGCCACAGCACCACTTCCGGCTTTTTTCTTTTTGCTTATGTGGTGCTGAGGAATCGAACCCAGGGCCTCTGGCATGCAAGGCAAGCACTCTACCACTGAGCCACCTTCCCAGCCCCTAGCCATTACACTTCTATATATGTATTAAAGAGAAGTAAAAAACTTGTATGGATAGGGAATGTAGTTCATTGACAGTGCACTTGGACAGTATGAGTGAGAACCTCGAAATAATTCCCCAAAACAAATTTTGAAAAGATACCCTATAGAAGATATATGCAGGACAAATTCCTGTAACTCAATTTTATATGTATTTTAATATCTGTTCTAAAATTTATAGGATTTCTATTTGAAGAAATGCAAGTTTGTGAAAATTAGGCTTGGAAAACCTATGATTGTACAATTCACTTCCAAAGCATTAAATGTATACAATGAAAGGAGATAATATATTGCATGTGAATTTCATGTCAAAAAACGAACTTTACAACTTTGGCTGGGGGAAAGGGAGGGGAGAATAGGGAAGGGGAGGGAACAGGGAAGGGGGGCAGAGATGGGAATGGATAGGAAGGTGAAACAAAGGAAGAGGCAAAAATGGTTGATAAGAAATGTACTCATTACCTTGCTCATGTAATTGTAACTCCTCTGTACAGTATTTTCACAATAAAAAATGAAAAAAACATCTTGCTAGTATGTATTCTTTAAAAGATCTTATAAATATCTTCCCTGTGTCATTTGTAGCATCAAACATTACTTAAGCACACAGAAAAGGCATAGTACTTCACATTAGTGGATCCAGTTTTTGATCTTGAGAAAGTAGAATTTGTAAGAACCTATGACAACTCACAGCCATACTTTCATGAATACTTTCATGTAGCTAGAACTAGTTTACTAAAATATTCACTTGGAAAATATGTACTAAAATATCCACGTAGTAAGCTTTTCTGTTTTATTTCTTGGTATTTCATTTATGTATGTTTTTCTCTATTTTCTTTATCCATTTATCTGGCTTCCCAATCCTTCTTACTCTTCTCTAAAATATTGTTTAATTTGTACGTTTGTTCTAGTTTTCCTACACTCAGACTGAACTCTTTACCCTGAGATTTTCACATAAATGACTTTGCCTCAGATAATTGCTTACTTTTAGTTGAGTGCTTCTCAACTTACTGTATGCCCCAGGTCACTTTAATACCATTCTATTCTGCTTTATATATCATATGACATTTGCAATGAAGTCAATCTGCTTATTTCATTTTTCTCTCCATTTATTAAAGCACTGGGTTTAGGAGATTTGGGGACACAACTCGTTCATTTCTGTAGACGCAGCAGATAAGACTCCTCCAGAGATAGACCCAGAATTCCTGCTTACGGATACTGGACATTCTGTCTATATCAAAGGCACAATTTTATGTATCTTCCAAGATTTGGTGTATTACAACTGAGAGTCCTAGAGACTTCTTACATCTTTTCACACTTGATAACCAAAAAAATGTGATACCATAGATATTAGCAAAATTTGTTTAACACAATGTTTCTGTATCCACTTTCTGGCCATGTATGGTAAATCAGTTTTAGCCTGAAAGGAACACTTCCTTTGTGTTTCCCAGCATTTTAATTATTTACCTGACTTTATTAATTTTATCAAATGCTACAAAGTTTAAGAGACAACATATTATTTCATCCGATGATGATTCTTCAACTGGTTACAGTTGTTCACTTTTGGTACACCGATGGAATTTATCATTTATCATAGACAATTGTTTATTCTGAGGATATCTCTTTCTCTTCACAAAGTCTGCCCAGAATTATCACTTCGTTCAATTCTCACGCTCATATACTTTTGAAATTCTATTATTTTGTTTCCACTATCTGGATTTTTCTTTCTCTCCATGTGATGATGTCAATGCTCATCTTTCAGTCTTAATTAAATAACAACTATATTATAGTTATGAACAAATTCTCTCTTCCTAAGTATATGCTACACATTTTGACATTATATGATATACTAGTAATTGTATTATATATATATATACACACACACACACACACACACACACACACACACACACACACACACACACATATATATATGCACACACACATATATATACCTTTTTCTGTTGGGAGTACAATAGACTTGTGTGGATAATTATTAATCATCTTCACTTACTCATACAAACTATCACAGACTGAATGAACTATAATACAAATTCATATCCTCATATAAACCCTGAACATTCAAAATCAAACCTATCAGCAGTGTTTGTTTCTTCTGGACACTATTTGAGAAGATCCAATTGATCCTGCTCAACTCATTTCTGGTGGTATTCTGACAATCTATTGCATTCTTTGCCTTGTAAAGACAACACCAGGACATCTGCCTTTCTCTTTGAGTGTATACTTTTGTCCAAATATTATTTATATTAAGACATTAGTCCCACTGGATTAGGGGTCTTCCATACTTAGGAATGACTTCCTCTTAACTGAATTTTCAATGTCACTTTTCCCAGGAAACAAAGGTGGAGGCAAAAATGCTTGATAAGAAATATACTCATTACCTTGCTCATGTAATTATAATGCCTCTGTAAGATATTTTCACAATAAAAAACTTATTAATAATAAAAAAATAAAATAAAATCTCAATCATGGGCATTGGCAGTTTAGGACTTCCACATAAAAATATATAAAACAACTTAACTAATTCCAGTGGTATTACAGAAGATAGTAATGCAACAAATTACATGTTTGTTTTTTTCATGAAACTACTTAAAATAGTTTAAGTGACAACAAAGCAGTCTTAAACTAACAGTATTCTTAGCATAATGTTTTATTCCAGTATGTACCAATCTATTACTTAAGAAAATGTATTTAGCTCCCCTGATTTATTTGTTTTATAAAAAAGTGTTATAGGTTTTTTTTTTAATTTTTATTTTACTAAGCATATAGTTTCTGCAGAATTCTAAGTTCTTTCCCTTTAGAATTCTCTAAGGGCTTAACTTTAATTGAAATACTTTATAGTCAATGGTTTAGCAGACTTCCGGTGACTTCCACTATCTACTAGGTTCTTATTTATGTCTATATTCGTGCTAGTACTAAGGTTTGAAATAAAAACCTTGTACTATTGCTTGGCTTTTTCCACTCAAGGCTGGTGCCTTACCACTCATCCAAACTTCCACATCCAGCTATTTGCTAGTTATTGAGGATAAGAATTCTGAGGACTTGAGGATTTGTCTGCTGGAGCTGGTTTGTACCCTCATCCTTGGTTCTCATCCTCTTAATAGTCACGATTATAGATGAGAGACACTATGACCTGGCCGCTATTCTTTTTTTTTTTCCTGTCGTGGGGCTTGAACTCTGGGCCTGGGCACTGTCCCTCATCTCTTCAGCTCAAAGGGAGCAATCTACCACTTGAGCCACAGTGCCATTTCTGGTTTTTTGGTTAATTGCAGGTAAGAGTTTCACAGCTTTTCCTGCCCAGGCTGGCTTTGAACAATGATCTTCAGATCTCAGCCTCCGGAGTAGCTAGGATTACAGGCATGAGCCACCAGCACCCAGCTAAGCTTGAAGATTTTTATTTGTCCTAGACATGGGCTTGAACTCAGGGCCTGATCCCTGTCCTTGAGCTTCTTTTGCTCCACGCTAGCATTCTAATACTTGAGCCATAGCTCCATTTCT
This sequence comes from Dipodomys spectabilis, assembly GCF_019054845.1. Taxonomy (NCBI): domain Eukaryota; kingdom Metazoa; phylum Chordata; class Mammalia; order Rodentia; family Heteromyidae; genus Dipodomys; species Dipodomys spectabilis. The sequence continues at coordinate 1,037,660 of NW_024871095.1, read as the reverse complement.
GGCTTTTTGATAGTTTATTGATAATAAGAGTCTCATGGACTCTCTTACCTGGTGTGACTTCAAACCATAATCCTCAGATCTCAGCCTGCTAAGTAGCAAAGGTTAAAGGTATGAGCCACCAACACCTGGCTAGATTTAAACTTTTATATTAAGTTATACAGTTTAAAAAATCCTACTACCAAATCCTAGAACATACCTCTTTGAGATTTTGAATAATTTCACCTATTTTGTCCTTTATGCTACATCTGAATTTTTTAATAAAACCACTCCTTTCATTCAGATGATTTTGTTGATAGCTGAACAACACTGTGTAATAGGGGCCAGAATATTGAAATCATGCAACTCTTGATTTACCTAGTCTAGCGTTCAGTTCTTTTAGTCTAATTTTTATCTATCTCAACTTCCATTCACAAACTCAGCTTTGAAAATGCACATTTTTCATTGCATTAATAGTGAAAATTTTAATTTCGTAACCTGGACATTTTTTGAAACATCTTCCACAGCTCTGCCAGCTAAATAACTATCTTTGTAAACATGAAACTTCTGACGTGTGAAAGCTGTCTTCTAGTTCTGACGTCTGAATAGGCAGTTATACAGCTTAATCTCTGATAAATTTTCTATGTCAGAGGTCAATGTGCCATATCTTAATTTTATGAAAGTTTCTCCTTTCTTTTAAAAACTTTTATGCTATGTTTTAAACTGAGTGAAATTCCATAGCCTATTTTATTAACTTCAGAGCTCTTACAGATTGTAGGTGCAATGCTAGAAAATGTAGACAATTAATTACCACTGTCTCCAACTAGAGGTTTTGTTTTATTTGCAAAACCTAGAAATACTATCATTTCTCCCCATCATTTACATTCTTTCTCATGTATATCATTTGTACACTGAAATGACACCTATGTTTTCACACTCTGTTGCTTACAAGTAAAAATAGATGCCTGAAATATTAGGTGTCAGTTGAACAAAAGTGTAAAGGTAATAATTCTAAGAAAGACAGTCTTATTTTGTAATGAGGCCTAATTCATGAGGATACCTTCAAAGCATGTGTTTTTGTATAATTACCTCTGAATATTAGGAAATTATGATTTGCTACAGCTGAAAGCATGCATAATGTACATATTTAGAAGTTGGAGAAGCAAACATATGTCTTCATGTTGTCAAGATGAATAGAAAAAAAACACAAAAACCCACAAAATCAAAATATAGATAACTCACCAAGAAATACTTTTCAAAACAACTTTAAAGCCATCAGGGTAGAATTAGTGTTAGAATCTATAAGGATTAGTAGTGATATTTTCTGCAAATTTGCATAGTAGTTAATTATCAAATATTTATATTTAATAAATATCTTTTTTCATACATACAAAAAGCCAATAGCTTTACAACAAAGGACTCAATATCATTGTTACAGCAATATAAATAAATATACACATGAATTTTGCCTCCGATCTGTTAGGGAGAGTATAATTAATAACTCAGATGACAACTGTTGGTAAGGGTATAACAGAATGGAGGTTTTGCACACTCTTCATGTGAATATAAATTGGTATCACCATTTGAAAACATTATGGAGACTTCAATAAATTATTCATAATTCTAATATACAGCAATTTTGTCTATGAGTACATTGCCAAGAAAATGAACTCAACATTTTGAAGAGCCATGTGCACCTTCACTTCCATTTTTATATTATTTTTTGAAACCAAGAAATGGAAATAGACTGTCCTGATTGATTACTGAACCAATAAAAATATATTACATATATGTATACATATATACATTTATGTATAAACACATATGTATATTATATGCATATCACTGGAATATTATTCAGACAAAATGAGAGAAATTCTGTGATATTACAATATTTGAAATCTAACAAATTTATTCTCGCAATAAGAGAGATAATTGTGGTATCATGGTTAAGGGGATGGTGACGTATTTCTCAATGTAAACTTCAAGTCATAGGATGAATGAGTTTTGGGAATCTGTGTACAGAATGACTAAAGCTATAGATTCTATTTGAATACATTTATCTTTAAGAATACTAGAAAAGTTAGTTTCCTCCTTTATTAAAAAGTGTAATATAGTTGATACTTGCTTCCATTATTCTTTGAATTATCTTATGACTTCTTTCTGGGAGCTTGATGATGGATATGATTTTATATGAGACCATCAATTATTCTTCAGAAAAATAATTCTAGAGTTTTGATACACCAAGTAAACTAGTTTTGCCATATCTAATTCAGAAATGCATGTACTTTCTCTTAAATAAGTTTTAATAATCATAATGAGACATTAAATTTGTTTCAATCTATATTGTAAAATATCAGGAAAGAGAGTAGAAACATATAATTGTAACACTGGATCCTAAGTATGTTGGATAAAGTAGAAGGATATTAGTTTAATTTACCTCTCTCTATATATCCCTCATTTTCAAAACCAGATATTTTCAGAAATAATGAATGTGTTTGCTGACTTTTAATATGCTTGGAAGCTAAAATCAGAACCAAAATCACTCAATATTAACTCTTCTCGCCAGAAATACCATTAAAATGTTTAGCTTACAAAAATAATTTAAGGAAACATAAGTCGCCAAGCATGTTTCCTATGTTTTCAAAAATGCCTCAATATGAGGAATGCAAATTTTACTAGCGGAAACAATCATATACAATTATGACATCTTCTTAAAGGAAAATACATCTTTATGAATAAATGCAAAACTCATTTATTGAATATCTGCTGAATGTCACAATGTGCTCTACTAAAGAATCATAAGAGAATTGGAAGTTCTTTCAGAGAAATCTGTTTATTGTTGTTGTTGTTGCTATTTGTTTTCCTTTAAATTTTTCCTGTCAGTCCTGGGTCTTGAACTCAAGGTCTTGGCTTTGGCCCTGAATGAATTCTGTTCAAAGCTATCACGCTATCATTTAAACCACAGCTTTGCTTTCAGGTTTTGTATTTGTTTTTTTTTTTTTTTTTTGAGTAATTAGTTGGAGATAAGAGGCCCATGAACTTTCGTCCCCAGTCTGGCTTCAAACCCTGATCCTCAGATCTCAGCCCCAGGGAAAATGAAGAATGCAGGCATGAGTTACTGGCAGCCAGCCGTTATTATTTTTTCACATAACAGTTGTCCATCCTAGTTTGAATGGCTTTTCAGTAAATCATGCTATTAAAATGCTGTGAATTTTTTCCTCTCATATTTGTAATAGTAAACATATGCTTCTTTTGGTATATTGATGAAGTAATGTCTTTAATACAAGTTACGTACAATGGATATACAACACCGTTTCAAGGTGTTTAATGTTTTCATAAATTTCTATCATATCATTTCGTGGTGAACTGTAAAATTTTTCTAATTATAAACCATCCTTGTTAATAAAGTGCCTGAATTATTTAACAAGTTGGACAAAGAATTAGCCAAGGAGGGGCCAGCTGATCAACTTTTTAAATTATTAAACATAAGGGTCCTTGTGCAAAATTCAAATTTTATTTTACTCAGTTTAGGCATTAATAATACATAATACAAAAAAGCCACACTCAATTCTTTTCTTCTAAATACGGAGTCTGTTTCAATAAAAAAGATCTGTGGTTTGATGCCGAGAGCTCTTTTGTTTGGTTATTATGTTACTATTTGATTGTTCCTTCTTCTTATTTAAATATTTAATGAAAGGTTTTATGAATCTTGTGTCCTTAGGCTTTGAAGCAAAGGACATAATTTAAAGCATCTAATAAGTAAATAAATGTCAGATTACTGAAAAATCATAGGATATGCAAAATATATTAAAAGTGGTTTTAATAATAGAACAACAGATTGTACTTTTCTCTTGAGATGATGAAGTATACAAAATGAAATTGTACTATAATTTAAAGTCAAGACTATGAAATTCTAATTGCATACTTATGTCCTTAGTTGTTTCTCAAAAATAACCGAAGCATTATAAAAATTGTCCCACTAGATATTTAAATAATTTACTAAATGACTATTTAATACATACTAATGAGACTGAATACATTGAAAATTTTAGTAATAGTCAAAATTGTTTTATGTTATAAACATGAAGTGTTTGTGCTAATGATTAGAAATCTGTCAATACTGAGTTAGTTTTTTAATTTAATTTCTGCACACATATTGGTATGAACTCTGAACCTCACATTCTACGCTTTCTTGCTCAGGCATGATACTTTAACCCTTGAGCCATACCTTCAGTCCAGAATTTTGTTGGTTAACTGGAGATAATGTTTCTCATGCTTTTGCTACCTGGACAATGTTAGGTCACTATCCTCTGTAGCTCAGCCTATTCAGTAGCTGTGTTATATTTATTTTAACCGACTAATTAGTTGTAGTATGTCAAATTTTCTCTTTAAATTACCCAAATCTTATCTCCTTTCGTACATTAAAAAAGATTATAGGGGGCTGGGAATGTGGCTCAGTGGTAGAGCACTTGCCTTGCATTCCTGAGGCCCTGGGTTCAATTCCTCAGCACCATATAAGCAAAAAAGAAAAAAGACGGAAGTGACGCAGTAGTTCAAGTGGTAGAGTGCGAGCCTTGAGCTGAAGAGCTGAGGGACAAGAGTTCAGGCCCCATGACCGGACCCTCCCCCCAAAAAAAAGATTATAGGAATTTTTAGAATCCAAATTAAGCTTAATTTTACATTTTGTAAATGAAAGTCATAAAAATTTCTGTTTGCCCATTTGTTAGGAAATGGAAAGACTTGGAAAAAATTATATTAAGTGAAGTAAGCCAGCCATAAAGAAACATAGGCCCCATGGTTTCCCTTATTTGCAACTACTTGTATATGTCAGTCAAGCAGAAAAGGTCAGATAAGTTGATGTTAGGTGAAATGAACCCCAAGATAAATATTCAAATGTTTTTTTTTCCTTTCATGCGATTGTTTCTAACATATTTAGAATATAATTTTTATGTTGCTTTGTGTGTCCCTCCCACATGGTATAACCCCTGCTTTCACTGTATTTGATGTTGGTATAATTTGTGGAGGGGAAGAGAAAAGACAAATTCTTTAAATAGGGATACAGATGGACCCATTGCAACATTGAGACATACAAGTTGTTATGTCGAAAAACAAACTTTACAACTTTGGCCGGGATGGAGGTGGCAGGGGAGGGAGGGGAGACTTGTCGGAGATTTTGGGGAGTGAGGGGGGGGAGATGGGAAGTGATAGGAAGGGGAAACAAAGGAAGAGGCAACAATGCTTGATAAGAAATGTACTCATTATCTTGCCAATGTAATTGTAACTCCTCTGTACAGTATTTTCATAATAAAAAAATTGTTTCATTCCGTCCTTCTTTCTCACAAAAATTGAGGTAACTCAGTTTTACAAAGGGTTTTAATTGAGAGGTTGGCTATGTGGTTATTTATTCTAATTTTTTTCCTTCAGAGTTATGTGGCACCACGCACATATTCTAGGTTTTTCAAGATTTGCATTGAGTTTTGAGTGCTCCACTTTAGTATCCTGTTTATATTTTTTACTCTAGAGTTGTACAAAGAATAAATATAGCAGCATAATTGTTCCTTTGTACCTAAGAAGGTTAATAAGGTGGGTTTCAGTGACTCAAACTGATTATCCTAACTACTCAGGAGGCTGAGACCTAAGGATCTTGGTTCAAAGCCAGCCTGGACAGGAAAGTCTGTGAGACTCTTATCTCCAATTACCTACCAGAAAACCAGAAGTGCACTGTGGCTCAAGTGGTAGAGAATTAGCCTCGAGCTGACAAGCTCAGGGACAGTGCCTAGGCCCAGAATACAAGCCCCATGAAAGACCAAAAAAAAATGGTTACTGTACCGTTTGTGTAGCCAGCACCCATCAAATTACAGATGATGCATTAACCTTTTGGAAAACTTTCTCCTCATGCATAATGATAATGAATGTTATTTCTGGTATGCAAGTCTACCCTTAAGTAATTCTGGCTTGGCCATGAGCCTTAAATCTTGGATGAAAATAATGATTTCTCCCAGGCATAGTCCTTGTATGTATGGCTACGTTTATGAGAGTTGAGTATTGTGTAGATAAAGAATGCTTAATACAGTAACTGGTAAGCACTCAGGATACGTAAAATTTTATTATGGAAACTTTGATAGTCAAAATACAGAAATCAAGATGCATTACACATTAGGAATTAAACTACAAAATGTGAATGTTTTATTTTATTTCCCCAATGACACTCAAACTACAGTCAACATGAAAAGACAACATTATAATTGAATGATTATAAAAAATATATTATATTATAAACAATAATAAAAATATTAAGAAGACAGAAAATCACAGGTTTTGGTATTCTGCATACCTACCTGTTTTAAGTACAACAACAAAAAATTAAGCCTAACAGAAACAACATGTTTTATTATTTTTAGTGGTATAGCAACAATTTCAATATAAATAAAAATATACTCCAAACACAATCTAAATAGATATAGTTAGAATTGTTTTTAAAGCCTTAAAGAAATAAGTATACGATTATAGAAAGAAGTAAAGGAGAAAAGATATTGAAGTTGACAGAAAATGTTTGCATAGACTATTAAACATTTTTATTGTCAGGACTTTTGAATCTGGCTGGTATTATATTCTGTGAGAAATCAACTTTGCTTTCTCATGTAAACTAATTTTCAAAACAGATATCCATATATCATGTTACTATCACTGTGAAGAAATCAGATTGTTTTCTATCAAAAGCTAAACCAAAGCATAAGATGGTGACTTTCTTTTCACTTGGTCCTAAAGATGTGAAGGCTATATAAAACCTAAATATTGAAAATCTATTCAAGTTGAAAAAAATAGAAGTTACCAGTCCATATTATCTGCTAGCATAATTTTATTATTTGTAATAAATACATTACTAATGTCAAAAACTCAATCTCACTCAATTGCGTTTATACTGAAGAATGATAGCTAGCTATCATTGAATATATTTAGGATTGTGAAAGACAAATAAGACTATTAACATATCCAAAGAGAAATATGACTTTTGGGCTTGCTACAGCAATGCTTATGTAAATGGAGGAAAGATTTTGGACTTAAATAGGTTGAGAAAGAAGACAATAGTGTCTCATTCTTGACTTCTGAATTAATATACACTTAAGAGAATGAAGGCAAAGAATGTCAAAAAGGTCCTGACTGGATGGTTGGTAGCAATTGGAGTGGGGAAGAGTAACAGGAGAGGGTATAGGAGGGTGAATATGGTTAGAATATTTTAAGTACCTATGTGAAATGGAAAAATAAAGAAGTAAGTTTGGGAAGGGCGAGCAGCACCGAAAGACAATGATGCTTGTGATGAATCAGATCAAGGTATACTATCTACATATATGGTCTTGTCAAAAGGAAATCCCTTCTATAACTAATTGATATTAACAAAAATTGGGGAACAGAGAGCATCTCAATTAGCAAATATCGGCATGCCAATGATAGTGGTTTTATTGTTATCTCTAGTGAATCGTACAAGATTAAAGCTCGTCCAAGTTATTTAACAAAGAGTTGTACAAATGCACTGTGGTTAAAGTATAGTCTTTTGACCAGTTCTGGGCTTGATGTCTTCCTGGCACTGTCCTTGAGCTTCTTTTTTTCAATGCTAGCACTCTACCATTTAAACCACAGCATCACTTCTGAATTTTTCTGTTTATGTGGTACTGAGGAATCAAACCCAGGGCTTCATGCATGCTAGGCAATTCCACTATCACTAAGCCACATTCACAGCACCAATGACTGTCTTTTTTTAAAACATTTTTTACCACATGTTCTGACAGTTTTATGTGACCTTGTTGCTACACGTGAAGATAGCATGGTAAATCATTTGATTGGGATGAAGGTTCGTGTGCAAAAAATATAAGAGCTATGTTAGCAAGTTGAGGGATAAAATTTAAAAGAGGTACCTACGATAAATATAGTTGTGCTGATAGCTTTAGTGTGGTCTTGTTTGTGATCATGGGGGTAAAAGCCCAAAAGTGTGATTGCTGGGTCATAGGGGAGCTCTTTGTGGAGTCTTTTGAGGGAACTCCATACTGCTTTCCAAAGTGATTGAACAAGATGACACTCCCATCAACAATGCAGTAAGGTTCCCTTCTGTCCACATCCCCTCCAGCATCTGTTGTTATTAGAGTTCTTGATTATAGCCATTCTAATTGGGGTGAAATGGTATCCTAATGTAGTTTTGATTTGCATTGCTTTTATGGCTAGGGAGGTTGAGCATTTCTTCATGTGTCTATTGTCCGTCCTTTCTTCTTCAGAGAAGTTTCTCTTTAAGTCTTTAGCCCACTTATTTATTGGGCAGTTGTTTCTTTGAAGATTTGTTGTTGGAGGATTTAATTTTTTGAGTTCCAAGTATATTTTAGATATGAGACCCTTGTATGTTGTATGGCTAGGGAAGATCTCCCAATCAATGGGCTTTATATTAATCTTGTTAGCTATGTCCTTTGCCATGCAGAAGCTCTGCAATTTTATGCAATCCCATTTGTCCAACCTTTTTTTGATTTGTTGTGTTTCTGGTTCTCTATTAAGAAAATTTCAGCCTGTGCCAAGGAGACCTAGGGTTTCTCCTATTCCATCCTGTAATGTTTTCAGAATGTCTGGTTTGACTCCGAGGTCTTTGGTCCATTTGGAGTTGATTCTATTGGAGTGTGATATATAAGGATCTAACTTTAGTTTTCTACAAGTAGTTAACCACCAGCACAACTATATTTATTGCAGCATTATTTACCATAACTAAGATATGGAACCAACCCAGATGCCCCTCAGTAGATGAATGGATCAAGAAAATGTGGTATATATACACAATGCAATTCTATGCTTCCATCAGAAAGAATGACATTGCTCCAATTGTTAGGAAATGGAAAGATGGAAAAAATTATATTAGTGAAGTAAGCCAGGCCCAAAGAAAAATAGACCCCATGGTTTTCCTTATTTGCAATAACCAGTGTATGTCTTGAGTCAAGCAGAAAAGGGCAGAAAAGTTCATCTTAAGGCAATAAACCCCAAGAAAAGTAGTCAAATGTTTTTTTTTCTTTCTTGCGATTGTATCTTACATATTTATAAAATGATTTCTTTGTAGCTTTGTATGTCTGTCCCCCATCGTATAACCCCTGCTTTGACTGTATTTGATGTTGGTATAATTTGTAGAGGGGAAGGGAAAAAACAAATCGTTTAAATATGGATAAAGGTGGACCCATTGCAACAATGCGTCGTTATGTAGAAAAATGAACTTTACAACTTTACTGGGGGTGAGAGGGTTGAGTAGGGAGGGCAGGGTGGGGGTACAGGAAGGGTTGGGAAGGGGAAACAAAGGAGGAGGCAACAATACTTGATAAGAAATGTATTCGTTATCTTGCATGTAATTGTAACCCCTCTGTACAGTATTTTCTCAATAAAAAAATTAATTATAATTAAAAAATTAAAAAAGAGGTAACTACAAAGCTAAACAATGTGATTCACACATTCACATTCCAAATATAAAGACACAACACTGGACATGTGCATGTATTGTAGTACCCAGATTCTTGGAGGCCCCCGTAGACCACCAGAGACCTTGGACAATGCAAGTGGCAAAGAGTCGTTTATTAAGGAACTCACGAGCACGGACCTCATGCACACCGTTGTAGGGGTGTTAACAAGAAGCCCTGAACACAGGGTTACAGCACTTTTTATACATTTTAAGGTAGGGGCAGGGCCCCGGTAAACACTCACAGCAAACCACTATGCCACACGGGAAATTTTGTCACACTCTAAAATGATTGGCGTGGGGTGACTCAAGGGGATGGTTGCTTTGGATGATAAGGGTTAGGGGGAATTCCCATAGTTACAGGCTTGCGATTGGTTGACATTTGGCCTAGTTTGCTGGTCCTGCCAGATGGTCATTATCTCGGGGTCCAATTCCCAGAGGAGGATCCGGAATATGTGTTAGCCATTGTTCCCGACTCTGGGAATGTCTGGGCCTGAGGTCAGCAGTTAGTTTTCTATTATGGCAGTTACATTCTTTAGAGTTTGTGGACACAGACCTATCTTTATACTTTAACATTAGCAAAAGCAAGTTACAGAAGCAAAGTCAGCAGTTAGTGACTACAAAATGGTGAATATAATTTTTAGTTCTTCAGTTCTTCATTCCCCCCTTTTCTAGAGCATCAGGGACCAATCATGGTCCCCTAATTGGCACAATCTTTTATATTTACAGTTTGGTATTGGGATCTCAGAACTAATAGATGGACTGCGCTGATCTTTTTCTTTTACAAAGGACACCAGTGTGTTGAGTATACAAGATCCAATTGTGACAAAATTAACAGTACCAAAGGCCCTTACATTTTTTTCTTCCACCAGTCCTGAGTCTGTATATCACAGCTAATTTAATACCAGCTATATTCATAAGCTGCAATTTCAAGACATACTCATACCATTTGCTACATACTTATACTTTTTGAGGTTTGTCTTCTTTTTTTCTTTTTCAAACATTTAAAGACAATCCTTACTTTTCATATCCTTTCTTATCCAGAGGATACCAATTTTCCCCCAATTCCTTTCCCAAGGCTTTCTTTACCACCCTCCTCTTCTTTTCAGTTAAGAGTAAGGCTGGGGTCTCATTTACTACCTCCATTGATAACACACTCAGGTTATTACCATACCAGAGCCAAACCAGGCTGTGACTGTAGAGTGGATTTCCAGTCACTATGCACTGAAGTGCCTAAGGTAAGCAAGCCAGTGATATCCTTGTCCCCAATATCTACTGTGGGAATAGAGAGAGTTTTTGGATATCACTCAAAAGAATGTCCCACAGATCTTAGTTTTAGCAGCTTTTAACAAGGATGCAGTCTCAAGTGATGGAACCAGGCAGGAGTTCAGTCTACTTTTACCACGGTGGAGGTGGTCTCGGTAATGACATAGATTTCCTCCAGGTGACTGTGAGGCTGTCTTCAAACTCTACCCATTAGGATATGCAGCAACAGCAGCAGCAGCAGGATCTCCCAGTGGCTCCAAGGGACTGTCACACCTCATGCTGCACTGTAAATTCCTACACAGACTGGTTTAGGATACACTGCATAGGCTTGACAGGCTTTGATCCTGCTGGTATTTAAGACCTTTAAACAATAGCCCAGGACAATTTACCAAAATTACAACTTTTTTATTAACCAGATATTTTTGTAAACAGACACAGAAGGATTATTCTTGTAACCATCTCCTACAGATGCAGTCTCCACACTTGCACACCTGTTAACATTATTTTTTATGCTTTTTTCAAAAAAATTTTTTTATCTATTTTGTCTCGTTTTTCTCAAACTGACTCTGGACTCTTGATCTTAACAGGGGGTTGATGGGCGAAGGTCCATCTTCTGTAACTTCTTCAAGCTGACTTCAGGGGCGTTGATCCTACCTAGCCAGGAACCTATACCCTTAGCCTATTTTACAAAGAGGCTATCAGGGTTAGATGTCATTAAGAACAATATTTTAACTTTTGACAACTGCACAGACCTTTTTTCTGGCTACAGCAGTGTAGCTTGTTTAGCACTCTGGTTTGCAAAAGCATCTTTCTAGATGGCTTAGGAATGTGATCTCTAATGATCCCAAAAATGCCTAAGTTATCTTTGCAGGCCTCTAGACAGATATCAGTAGAAATACACTCTCAGGTTTACAAACTTTTTCTGAGCAGATGAATTTCATGTAGCTGGTGTCATCTCACTAGTTACTGCCAATTAGAGCTTTTGGCACATAAAGGGGTTGAGATTTAAACTATTCCCCACATTTTGTAACATTAGCTTTTCCTATCACAGAGGACTGGCAAGTTCCTGTTCCTTACAAGGTAGTCATTAGTCATGCTTACAAACTATCTTTCCATGACCTCCCGGCTCTGACCAGTTTTGAAGGGCCACACACAAATGACTCTAGGATCTGACATTTCTGCCATCCAAGCAGTGGCTTACTGCCTGTAGATGTTCCTCCATTGCTTTTGTCCCAGGAGTGTCTTCTCCACATTGGGATAAATGCCTCATTGGCATTTCCCTTTAGCTGGTCGCTGGACTTGAACTCGGGGCCTGAGCGCTGTCCCTCAGCTCTACAGTTCAAGGCTAGCACTCTGACACTTTGAGTCCCAAAGCATATCTGCTTGCTCTTTCAGCACTCTGCTGGCTTAGTAGAGGTGACAATCTCACAGGGATCTTTTTCTGCCCGGGCTGGCTTCGAACCAGTTTCAGATCAATGAGTCTTACAAAAGGCCATCTTACTCCAATTAAAAGGAGAAGGTGGTCAACATAGAAGTAGCTTTTAAGCATGTGCTTACCTGAAAATTATTAAAAGTCAAAGTTACATCTAACAAACTTGTAAGAATCCTCTGTGCTTTGCTCTGGGCTTTGCTGGAAACGGTTAAAAAAAAAAAAAAAACCTATAAGAGCAATCTAGAATAGCAATTCTTTTGGTAATCCTAATTTTTTCTTTGTGCACTTTGAGACAAATGTTAAAAACAATTTTACTTTTAAATTTTATATCCAAAATCCATTCCTAATTTTTAAGCTTCTTATTAATCTCCTTTACTATTTTATACTTTAGTTTTCATTTGCATTTTGAAAAGATCCCTTGAAATCTTGAAGCCAAGTGTCACTCATTGCCTCTTGGCTGCTTGTTTTAAAACAGATACACATTAAAAATCTTGAACTCAAATGACAATTTTTTCCTTAATGCAAAAATTACAATCACCATAACTGTACCAAAAAGGTAGGCTTAACACCTTTATAACTTTTAAAAAACATCCTAATTGTAGAACATAATTGAAAGCAAGTCACATTATACAAATAAACTTTTTAACTCTCTTTTTAAGTCCAAGGGGCAGTTTTAGCAATACTACAGATCATCACATCACTAATTTTAACCATAATATTTCCAGTGTCTATCTACAGGGAAAAGGGACAGAACAAAGATGGGCCACTTGGCTCCTCCTATGGAATGGGCACGTATCCAATCTGACTCTTTAGGGTTAGATGAACTGCATTTGTGCCAGCTTGCCCTCTTTCACCATGCATGGATTCCTCCCAGGGCCTGTCCCACCATGCATGACCAGCTGAACTGCACTTCTGCCTGTTCACCCCTCACCCCTAAAAATAGGTCTTCTGTTGGCTTCTACGTTTTTCCCTTTTCTTATCTCTTGGTTCTAGAATGAAATACACAGTTTTAGACAGACAGAAGAGGTAACATCTTTGACAGTGTTAAATTAACCTTTACACTTAAATTTCTAATATTTATCCCCAAATTTTAGCCAAGGGAACTGAATCCCAAACTGCCAATGCATTTTTGTTAAGCCAGATAACTTGCTTACACTATAAACACTCTTATGCATTCTCAAATACCAGATTTTCTATTTTTCAAGGTAAAGAATCCTTAAAAAGTCATTTAAAACACTATGAAGATTCTTTAAAATTTTGTTAATGTCCAAACCTCATAACCTTTTACATTTTAAATTTAAACTCACCCTATTGTTACAGCATGCTGACAATTCTTATCTTCGAACATGTTTACAAACACATACAAAACACTTATACAGATCTTAAAGCACGCATAAATCAAAATCAGGTGTACGTACACTTTCTAAAGTTTTTAAACAAAAAATTAAGACACTATTTCTTTTAAACTAGGTACCTTTGTTGGGCTTCATTTTCCCAGAGCTTGCTTGTTTAGCAAGGCAATTCACTAATCAGTCTTTTGAATCCCTTCTGTTGGAGGAGAACTGGGGAAGGGGTCACCTGAAACTAAACTGGCCTGATTTTTTTTTTACCCAATTTTAGACAAGAGCACTTTACAAATTGTTAAGCTGTCTGGAGCAGCTGAAAGTCCAGACCAGGCTCACTGCTATCTACACCCCTGCTTCTCCTCCAGCAGCCTCCACTAGAAGAAGGTGCAGCCTGAGGCTTGTCCATGCCCCACCTCTTGGCTGCTGTAACACAACGGGGGGATTTAGCAGGTCTGTGACCAAGCCCAGTGGGAGGCTGGAACTTTTATTCCACCAGAGATGTTCAAATAAATAACAAAAACAGATAAACACAAAAACCAAGGACCACATTTAAAACTGGTACCAATTCTAAAACAAGACAAGACAAGAACTGAAGTCTGAGTTGGGGACTAATGGGAACCAGTTTATACTTACCAGAACTCTGTACTGCTCCCACTCAGCAAGCTGAATCCAGAGTCTGCTGAGTGAGCCTGCCACATTCACCCAGAACTTCCCCACCTCAGAAAACATAAAGGAAACACACACAGTGATGTAAACAAGACAGACAAGTGGCTACAAAGACAAAATCAGGTCTCAGTGAACAGGGTGACATCTCACCACTTACCAGGGGACTCAAACCCCCTCTACTCATTCCAGAGAATTTTTCTTTTTAGATTCTTCTGAGATTTCCAATTATACGCAAATTATACTCCCTCTCTTTAACCTCTTTGAAATGACCAAGCAGGAGGTTGAGAGGAGTAAGTTTGCTTTGTCCTTGCCCCATCTCTGCATCAAGGAGTGTCCAAATTAGTAAAACCGAGATGAGAAAGAAAAAGAAGTAAATTAAAATTACACACACACACACTGCGTATGGGGATTGGTAATATATGTGTACTTGGTCATACTTTCTTGGGGGAGGGGGGAGTGACCCGGTCCACTGGCCCCAGGGCTGCATGCCTAAGATTCAAATTAGAGTTAACAGAAGACATATATGCACACTCAAGACAGACAGCAAGCGTGTCAGGCTGCTGGTCAGAGAGTTTGTCCAGAAGGGCTTCCAACCAGAGAGAATTGGCCAATCATGGGGACTCGAACCCCCTCTACCTGATCTTGAGGACAGCCCCACCCAGGGTTCCATGGGACATCCCCCACTGGCCCCTCTGGCAATCTTATAGCGCGTCTGCCAAGACTCTCCGCCAGCCCCAAGACCACACCTGCAGGCTTTCACCAATTCCCGAAATATGAAAGTGGCGCCACGAAAACTCACCGATTTGTTCCTGAGATGACTCACTATGCTGGTATCTGGATAGTCTACAATGAAGGGCTTCCCGGTCAATGTACCAAATGTAGTACCCAGAATCTTGGAGCCCCTGTAGACCACCAGAGACCTTGCATAATGCAAGAGACAAGGAGTAGTTTATTAACGAACTCACGAGCACGGACCTCATGCACACCGTTGTATTGGTGTTAACAAGAGGCCCTGAACACAGAGGTACAGCACTTTTTATACATTTTAAGGTAGGGGCAAGGCCCCGGTAGACATGGTAAAAATGAGGTGTACTTAGTACTGGCAATAGCTAGTGGTCTTGTTTGGCCTTCTAGTGTAGAGAACAGAAGGAAGTAAAATGATGAAATAATAGTTGAGGGCACAGTATATATATCACATTACGCCATGACAACATATTTGTTCTTAACCTGTAGGCAAAAGAGAAAAGGTACATGCTTCTTATCAAGAATTAATATCACCTCAGCAGTCACTTCTCATTCCTCTTTACAAACAAATGCTGATTTTTTCCCATCATTCAAAACTGTTGGTTTCTGTGTTTACATAGGATGTCTGGTGCTGCAATAGCCAACTTGTGATGATGAACTTTAGCTGGGGAGAATATACCCAATATGGTCAATTCAAAAGATAGTAGGAATATAAATATAAGAAGACAGGCTGGGTGCCGGTGGCTCATGCCTGTAATCCTAGCTACTCAGGAGGCTAAGATTTGAGGATCACAGTTCAAAGCCAGCCAGGGGAAGGAAAACCTGTGAAACTCTTATCTCCAGTAAACCACCAGAAAACCTGAAGTGGCACTGTGGCTCAAGTGGTAGAGTGCTAGCCTTGAGCTGAGTTGCTAAGGGACATTGTACAGGGCCAGAGTTCAAGCCCCATGACCGACAAAAAAGAAAAAAAAGAAGACAGTACTGAGCCATTGAATTAATGAATTCTAGAGTTACCCTTGTGCCATGGTTATTATTATGTGAAATAATAAATCTTCCTATCACCGAAATGAGTTGGACCTTCTATTAATTATACCTAAAAGCAGCCAAAATTATGCATGAGTCCTAAAGGAAAATAAAAGGCACCTAGAAGTAATATGAGATGAAAAATATAGGTGAAAAATAAAAATAAAGACTAAAATACATTAGGTGCATAGGGCCCTAAAAAATTCTGCCAGGTCGGCAGAAACTCACCTGGAGTTTCAGAAGCTAGCTCCAATTTACATGTAATCATCTAAGTCTATCTGCTATCAAGTTCTTAAAGGCAGTGATCTCTTCCTCTGCGAAGAGGAAGAAAAATGAAAGGGAAATAAAATTGAACAACTGTCTGTGGAGAAACCAGCTGTACATGATCAATTTCCTTCCATGGAATCTCTATTTATCAGAAGGGAATTTCTTTATCAGAAGAAGGTATATGAGGAGGAGACAGGGCAGGGCAGCTTAGAGATGGACAGTGACTCATCTGGGATGGAAGCAAGAGTTAGCATGTGTCAGACACTGAGCCCAAAGCTGAACCTGACTCTGAATCCAGAACCTTCCCAATGCACTATCATGCCAGAAATGAAAGCCAAGCTGCAAGGCCACCAAGAGCTGCTTCTAAGCCATTCTGAACACAAGCTTGTATTTCTGCTATTAATAATAATGGACAGTGAGACCAGGGTGGCCACTGTCCTCTGTTCCTCCTCAAATGGCCATCACCTGAGAGAAAGTACCCACATTCACCCATGTGTCTTACCAGAAACTCCAGATATAGTGGAGCAGAGCACTTGAAAGCAGTAGCCCAAGAAGTAAAGCAGATGGCCTGCATCCAAATCCAAGAAATTAACTCACTGAATTGTCACTGTAGGCTGAGGACACTATCTATTAGGATGAGATCATATAAAACATGGATGAAGGCCCCATCTGACTGTCACTGCCATTAAAACAGTATTGTAGGATGGGTGCCAGTGGCTCATGCCTATAATCGTAATCAGGAGGCTGAGATCTGAGGACCTCACTTTGAAGCTAGCCTAAGCAGGAAAGTCAATGAGGATCCTTATCTCCAATAAGGCAAAAAAAAAAAGCCAGAAGTAACGCTGTGACTCAAGTAGCAGAGTGCTAACCTTGAGCAAAAAGCTGAGGGACAACTTCTGGGGTGGGAGTGGAGGGAAGACTTACAACAAGGCCCTCTAGGACAGGTACTCTCGCTTTTGCCCATTTCCTTCAGAGCACTGTAGAGCTCCACCTTACTGACTTGCCTCTCCCTATTTTAACACAGGATATTCACTTGGCCAGTTTTCCAGGGCTACCTGGCTATCTTGTAGCCTCCAGAGCAAAGAAGCTTTTTCTCTGGGATTTAACCAAGGTGCCAGTACTGTCTGTGATTGGCTAACTGTGCACATTCCAGAATCAAGGATACCTGGGTCCATCTGGCTTGGCAATCTACTGTTGTGGCTTACAGCATATTGTTCAACACCTCTGTTTTCTTGTAATAGTTCTTACTCATGGGTCATAACGGTCACAATAAAACAACTAATAGGGTTACTTGTATACACACACACACCATGCACACTGCAACAGTACTACAAAGGAAACAAGGCAACTCAACAGGGAGCTTCAGGACTCAACATCTACCACATCCTAAGTATTTCCTACTTCTTAAGTAATTATTAATATTATTCCTATTTTGGCGCCAGTACTGGAGAGAGAACTCAGAGCTGGGGCACCGAGCCCCACTCAGCTGGGGACTAACCTATCCCTTAGCTTTATCTGCTCGAGGATAGTGCTCTACCATTTGAGCCACACCTCCTGTTCTGGCTTTTTGCGGTTAATTGGAGATAAAGACTGTCCCAGACTTTTCTTTCCAGACTGGCTTCAAACCAGGACCCTCAGATATCAGACTCCTGAATTGCTAGGGTTACAGTACTGAGCCACCCGCACCTGGCTGCAATCTTTTTTTTTTTTTACCTTGAATGTTTTTTATATCTCTTAGATATGGAGATCAGTAACCTCTGCTGCCCTCATTTTTCTTAGCTGCATTTTCTTTGTCTTAGCTCCTTCCTTAAACCATTACTTTTTATTTATTTATTTTTTATTTATTGTTTATTTTTTGTCAGTCATGGGGCTTGAACTCTGGGTTTGGGTGCTATCCCTCAGCTCTTCAGCTCAAGGCGAGTGCTCTACCTCACCACTTCTGGTTTTCTAGTGGTTTATTGCAGATAAGAGTCTCATGAACTTTCCTGCCCAGGCTGGCTTTGAACCAGATCTCAGCCTCCTGAGTAGCTAGAATTACAGGTGTGAGCCACCAGCACCTGGCTCTAAAATGATTTTTGCAGGAACTTCATTTCCTATCTGGTAAGAGGAACAATAATTTCACCTACTAATAAATAAGTTGTCACAGATAGCAGTCTGAGTATGAGGCCTGGCATATAATGTCTGCTTACTGAAACAGGCATGTCCTGCAAGGGCAGAAAGAGAGGGGGCCAATGAATGGGACCCCAGGAGTACAAGGCATCTCTTCCCTGATCACACTAAGAGCTCCCTGAAGACAGGGATAGAATCCTCAGATTTATTACCCCACATGGACAATAGGCTGATTCTATACATGACTGATGTCACAGAGACCTTAGTACCCAGGACTGATGTCACAGAGACCTTAGTACCCAGGGTAGCTCCTCTGTGCCAGGACAGGAAGGAAGGAAGAGGACAGGGGGCCTCATAGATCGGCAGCTCTTGAAGCAGCTCACCAGGTGACAAAATGAAGACAAGAGTGTAATGAGGAGACCATCACATCATCTGGAAGCTTCTCCCACCAGCGGTTAAGACTCCAAATATCAGCTCTGACTTTTACCAATCTTGAGATTGATCCTCATGAGCCTTAGTTTCCTCATCTGTACAAGGTGGAAAATTATTGTCTTGATCAAATACGAGGACAGGGGAACCCTTGTTCCACAGAAAGGGAGAGATTTTTTTTTCTGAAGGTAAAAACTAACCTCCTAGCCAGCTACTAGTGTTTCACACCTGAAATCCTAGCTACTCAGGAGGCTGAGATCTGAGGATTACGGTTTTCAAAAAGCTCAGAAAGAAAGGTAAGTCCTTGAGTCACATAACTCCAAATAGTCACCAAAAAGGCAGCTGTGGAGCTGGGACTCAAGTGGTAGAACACTAGCCTTGAGGGAAAACAAACAAATGAAATCAAACAAAATCTCCTGGCATTGCATGTAAGACCTTGGCCTGCATTCAAGCCATACGACCAGCAAGAAGGATAAAAAAAAAAAAAAAAAAAAAAACGCTCCTCAAACAAGAACACAACCTAAGAGGCTTTCAGCTGAACGCAACTAAAATAAAAATGGGAGAACCAATTGTTTCCTGATGATGACTATTTATGAGGCCAATTTCATTTTCAAGTGATAAAAAAAAATGAGTCCCCAAAGCAGCCTATGTACAGCCTAGAGTCCAGAAGAGAGGGAACGCACCCAACCCGAACTTTGATTAACTCTGATTAAGTGCCACAGACACTTGTGGCACTTAACCAGAGTGATAATCAGAGTGATAATCCAAATAATGATCAAGATAAAGTGTGGCAGAGGGGAGGAGAGAGATGTAGGTGGAAAGGAATAGCTCTTGTTGTTTTTTTTTTTTCCTCAAGAAAAACTTCTGCCTGGAATAGATTAATTCTATCTACATATTAATGTGGATTACTAATTAATGACTTGAAAATGCTTTCAACACAAAATGCTAAGCAAATGCTTAAAAAAAATGAGTCTCTGGATATGTCTCCAAAAGAAATATGCTAGCTTCCTTAATTTTCTCTCCCTTTTGTAACATTCAAAATGTTATGGTTTGAAGGAAATGGAAGGGAACTATAGAAATTCACTTAAAGCATAAAATCAGGAAATTGGAAAGCCTTGTCAAGTAACTAACTTCCTTGGAGCCCCTATGAACACTCTCACTGCACATTCCCCAGTGCACTAAGAGAGCTGTTGACACATCTGTGCTGCAGTTCATTCTTGGTATGCTTAAGCACAGATCATGTCTTGTTTGTCTTCATAGCCCTGCACACAACACTGTACCAGGTGCACAGCAAACAGCCAATAATGTGTTACATCACCAGGCCTTCTCAAAAGAGATGGGCATGCCTAGATACTCAGGAAGCTGAGATCTGATGATAGAAGTTCAAATCCAGGGCTGGGAAGGTGGCTCAGTGGTAGAGTTCTTGCCTTGCATGCTTGAGGCCCTGGGTTCGATTCCTCAGCACCACATAAGCAAAAAGAAAAAAGCCGGAAGTGGTGCTGTGGCTCAAGTGGTAGAGTGCTAGCCTTGAACTGAAGAGCTAAGGGACAGCACTCAGGTCCAGAGTTCAGGCCCCACAACTGACAAAAAAAAAAAAAGGCTAGCAACAGCAGAAACATTCATGAACCCTCATCTTAAAAATTAACCAGCAAACTAGCACAACTATGTTTATCACAGCATTATTTACATAGCTAAAATATGGAACCAACCCAGATGCCCCTCAGTAGATGAATGGATCAAGAAAATGTGGTATATATACACAATGGAATTCTATGCCTCCATCAGAAAGAATGACATCACCCCATTTGTTAGGAAATGGAAAGACTTGGAAAAAATTTATTAAGTGAAGTAAGCCAGGCCCAAAGACACATAGGTCCTATGGTTTCCCTTATTTACAATAACTAGTATATGTCTAAGACAAGCAGGAAAGGTCAAAAGCTATGTACATATGACCATATAAGATGATGTTAAGCAAAAGGAACCCCAAGATAGGGACACAGTGGTTTTTCCTTTCTTGCTATTGTTTATAACGTATTTATAATGTACTATGTTGTTTTTTTTGTTCTCCACCCTGTTTTCACTGTATTTGATTCCAGTGCCCTGCATCTCATGAATGCCCTGCATCTCATGAATACATTTTTGTAATTTGGGGAGGAAAAGGAAATAATATAATGCTTAAATAAGGATACAGGTTGACCCACTGTAACAATGAGATGTAGAAGACACAACTTCGCTGGGAGGGGGAGTTGAGGGAGGTGGAGGGGGAGCTGAGGGAGGTTGGGAGGGAAAGAAAGGTAGGGGGTAAACATAGGAGGAGGTAACAATAATGCTCAATAGGAAATGTACTCATTACCTTACTCATGTACCCGTAATCTCTCTATACAATATTTGTATAATAAAATACATATAAAAATAACCAGAGGGGCTGGGAAGGTGGCTCAGTGGTAGAGCGCTTGCCTTGCATGACTGAGGCCCTGGGTTTAATTCCTCAGACTACATAAGAAAAAAGAAAAAAGCCTGCAGTGGCGCTGTGGCTCAATTGGTAGAGCGCTAGCCTTGAGCTGAAGAGCTGAGGGACAGTGCCCAGGCCCAGAGTTCAGGCCTCACGACCAGACCCCCCAATAAATAAATAAATAACCAGAAGCCGGGCGCCAGTGGCTCACACCTGTAATCCTAGCTACTCAGGAGGCTGAGGTCTGAGGATCGCCATTCAAAGCCAGCCTGGGCAGTAAAGTCCATGATAATCTTATCTCCAATAAACCACCAGAAAACCAGAAGTATCACTGTGACTCAAGTGGTAGAGCACTTGCCTTAAGCTGAATAGCTGAGGGACAGCGCCCAAGGCCAGAGTTCAAGTCCCACGACTGACAAAAAAAAAAAAATGTCAGAGAGAAAGAGAGAGGTGTGGGGGGACAAAATCTGCAAGCTGGAGGTGTGGATGAAGTGGTAGAGCCTGGCCAACCAAGCAAGTGAGCAAATGCATGGCACTGAATTCAAACCTCAGTACCACCGAAAATAATATAAAGTAAAAAGGCTGGAAAGAAAATTTTAAAAAATGGATCTGTAAAAAAGTCAGGTATCACTAGCTACTCAGGAGGCTAAGATCTAATGATCATGCATGGTTCAAAGGCAGCCCACCTAACAAGACCATGAAACTCTGATGTCCAATTAAGTACTAAAAGTGGGAGGGAACCCACTGGGAAACAGAGATGTGGCTCATATGGTACAGCACTGGCGTTGAGCAAAAACATCTCAGGGTCAGCACCCAAGCCCTGAGTACAAGCTCCAGGACTGGCACACGTTTGGGCACATACACACAGAGACACCCTCACACATACACACACATACACACACACAAAAGGTAGTGTGTGTGTGTGTGTGTGTGTGTGTGTGTGTGTGTGTGTGTGTGTGTGTGTGTGTGTCTGTGTGTGTGTTGGGTGGGGATGTTCCAGCACCAAATGGTGTAATTAAGTACTGGCTACCAAAACTGCGTCATGAAAATTTGACTCATGAGGGAAAGTCTTTGCAGCAGAACACAGATGACTTGAAGAGCACTGCATTCATGTCTGCATTCCTCCTGTGAGAACTCGAGTAAGTGATTTTCCTTTTGCTGCCTGTTTCGATAATGGACTAGTGACTTCTCAAGCACCTCCCTCCCACTTTAACACTCACTCAGCAAAAATCCATTTTTCCAAGTGCTACACCATGTGCTATGTACTTAAAAAACACACTATGTCAAGACATCTTCATCTACTGAGGCCACGATGCACTTCTTGGCCACAGGAACTACAACAGGCTACATCCTTTCCCCATGCCATTGTGGTTGTTGGAGAAGCAAAAGTCTCATTCAAGTCTTTCTCTTTCTGACTGTGATCCAAGTACAAGATGCAGAAGGTCAAGTATACGCAAAATACAAAAGACATGCACACAACTGGCTTATATAGCTCAAACATCATTAGGAGCAATTAACTGGTACAGGACATATTTCCAGTTAACCAAGTTCACCTTGAGGTATTTCTTTACATGGCTGGCTTTCCTACTTGGTTTGCAGCTTTCTGAGAAGCCAGCTGTCTGACCACATGAATTCAGAAACCCTAGAAGCATTATGTGTCCTTTAAAAATCAGATGTCTTGCCCAGTTACAGAGATACACTGAGGATGAACTGGGTGGCAGTTCTGTGACTTACATTCTAGCAGTTGACAGCTAAATGCTCTTTTAATCTACAGTGGAGGAATCAAAGAGTTAAGAGGACTGTTCAAATAGTGGGTATGTTGCCCTCAGATAAACTTCTCTCAAATCCACAAGGAACCTAATTTTCTTTTGGACAAAAGTCCTGTCAAGACTTCCTTCCAGAGGCTCTGTGGTTACTTCTGCTAGGAAGATCAATGAGGAGGTACTGTGGGAAAGTTCTCAACAATTACCAGAGTGACAGACTGAGCTTAGAACCAACTGTTCAACCCTTTATAACAGCGCAGAGTGCTCCAGATAGCAGATTTCCCAGACAGCAGCCTGATGTGTTACATGCATGCTCAGGGATAGTGTGGAATGAGGACTGGAAGAAAGTCAGCCTCTTCCTTCAAGGCCAGCTGCCATTTAAACAAGGAAGTAACTGGGAAGGCCAAGCCCAGGGCTCTGAATCTGCAAAGAGAATAGAACACAAAAGGGCTGTGTGGAAATTTGGCAGGATCTTCCTGAAAGGCAGCAGCTGAATGCTGCATCCTATAGCACCTAGAAAAGCCTATCATTGCAAAAGAGCTCTTCTGCTGCACCCAGGAAGGAGAAATTTCCTGTAAAGGAAGAACAGCCAGTTGACAAGACTTGAAACACCAATCCCATTCACCACTTCCTCCTCTTCCTTTTTATGCTATTCCAAAGAAAAAGAAATTAAACAAGAATTAAAACTGCCCCATGAGCTATCAACACACTGCAGGTCAGAGTTCCAAGGAACATCCATCCAGCTGTTGCTCTCCACTCTTTCTGCCCCAAAGGCTGCTTTATTCAATCAATACCTTCTTGTACATGTGAGTAACTTTCTTTGAAAGCTCAGGCCAAACTGGCAGTTCACCTTGACCTTCTCTCTACACATCTAGGTCAATAGGAAATGAAAATCAGAACTTCTTTGGCCCCTGCCTTAACTGAAATATGACAACTTTCTTTAGGCAGACTGTCAAGAGCTCTTTTAGACCTGGTCACAGCTATTCCATAGGAGACATGCACTTGGGCAGGACACACCCCCCTTTGCCTGGGGCTTTGCCAATATAGAATCCCTGAACCTAGGGAGGCTGTCAAAGACAAAAACCCAGGAAAAAGCAGTAGCCCTATGTGCACTCACTAATCACATCACAGAATGCTGGCAACCGAACCAAGAGATGGAGTTGGTGGATGATAAGCACATACAGCAAGTTAATGACAAAGCCAAACACAGCCCTGGCCTCTTCACCCTGATACTGGTACAGGATAGGAAATGAAGGAGATTTCAAGAAAGAAAAACATACAAGACACAGAATTTAAGGGGGAAACAGCTATGCTGGCTATCAGGGTTTGAACTCAGGGTTTAGGAAAGGCCATTGCTAACTTTCCTCAGTTTCAGAACAGTTAAGATGTACCATAAAGATCAAGCCAACTCCTCTTGGATGGTTTGCAACAATTAACTAGAGTAATTGTTAAGCTCCAATTGATCCACCTTGTGGCAAAGAACTGTCTGTGCTCAAGATACCAGAATGGCCAGGCAGCAGCCTGACACTGAGGAGAAAGGAAAACCCATCAACCTCAAAAGTCAGCCTCTTCCTGTGAGGGCAGCTAACAGTCAATTCTGACCCTGATATGAACATTACCCACTTCCCATGGGACCACAAAAATCCCCTAAGCAAATCTTAAATGTCCCAATATACAAAGCAATTCAAGCATGCATAGATTTGCCGGGAGATGAGAGAGGTAGAGTGATGTGATTGAGCAGGAAAATGTTAATCCAAGCCAGGAGCTGGAAACTCACACCTGTAATCCTAGCTACTCAGGAGGCTGAGATCTAAGAATCCTGGTTCTAATCCAGCCCACTCAGGAAAGTCTGTAAGACTCTTATCTCTACACCAAAAAGCCAGAAGTGGAGCTGTGGATTAGGTGGTAGAGTAATAGCCATGAGTGAAAAACAACTAAAGGAGAGCACCCAAGGCCTGAGTTCAAGAGCCATGATATGAGCATGCACACACATGCACATGAAGAAAAATGCCAATTTAGTCCATATACATGTACAGATACGTGAGACATGAGTGAGTTTCAAAGAGGCAAAACAATTATTATCACAGTTTGGGCTGCAAGAAATACCACATCCTATCAGAAAGAAGTAGAGAAGGAAGGTATGTGTCATTCTGCCCTCAGGGGATAGAGCTCTGGGACATTTTGGGGGATCCCTCCACCTGTACACCTCTATATTCCGGGAGGGTCACAGGTGGCAAGTTCCTCAAGAACCAGAAATTCACCTTTCACCCCATCCAAGGGACTGGAAGCTCCAAGAGCATCTTTGCACTCACTCCCCAAGGAATTCACAGGACCTGAGACAAAAATAGGACAGCGAAAGAAAAGGGAAAAGGGGCAGGGAGATCCAGAGGTCCCTGTGAAAACGGCAAAACGTTAGAGGGACTGACCTGAGTAAATACAGCAGGATCAGCAGGGGGGTTGAGGGAGGGGAGCAGAAGTGATGGGCGAACCGGTTCTACAGAAAGCCTCACACTCTGGGGATACCGGCATGTGCAAAGAGGGTACTACCCAGAAAAAGAACTCTGGACCAGGTGAGACAACAGGAGAGGGCATCGGAAAGGCGGACAAACTGTAAAGTATGGAAAACAGAAATAAGAGTTCCATAATGGGCACTAAGGGCCCTGGGTTCTAATTCTGACTCTGCCGAGTGGGCAAATCCCTGTCCTTGGAGCATCAATTTACCCCATCTGGGGGAGGGGATGGAAAGAAGGGCAAACTCTTCTGGGGCTGCCTCTGACGACACCGACAGGAGGAGGAGGAGAGAGAAGGAGCCGAAGGTCAGAAGTAAAACCAGAGAAGGGGGAAGGGGGACGGGAGCATCCCTAGCCCCACCACACCCAAGGCACTCACCTGTCCCACTGTGGGGACCGCCTCCACTCCCGACCTCCCGGGGATGCCTTCCGGCTGCTGGAGGAGGTACAGAGCCCACACAGCTCCATGTTGGGCAGGAAGACCAGGGCCGCCAGTACCAGAGCCACTGCCTGCAGAAGCCGCTTCTCCTTGCCTCACCTGGGACAGTCAGCCCCACCGCACCTGCTGGCCCCTTCGCGCAGCGCGCTCCAGGCTCTGTGCCCATGCATGCGTCCACCTGGCAGGGCAGCAGCAGCTCCAGGAGCACAAGGGCCGAGATGCAGACCCGGGTCCAACTTTGCTGCACTTCCGCCATTCGCTGGCCAGGGAGCTGGATGCTACCACTAAGTCACCGCCATGGGGGGGGGGAGTCTCAGCCTCCAACATCAATGTCGGGCACAGTGGAGCCATCAGGCCTACAACACCCTCTTACAGACTTCCTAGCACACACCTGTAGATGTCAACCTACATCTTTTCAAAAGGGTTTCAGTCTACCCGGGGCGACCCTGACATCTGATGTTAGGTCTCCTCCCTCCTGAGCTGCAATGGTGCATTCTGCTCTGCCCCTGCTACCCTACTGGGAGGAGCAGTGAAAAAGTGTAGGAGTTGGGTTGTTGGGCGCTGACTGGTGCACGCTGAGCCGGGTGCCTTTCATCATGGGACCTCAAGCTAATGAGGCCAAAGCCTTCAGCCAAATGTTGTGAAAGAAGAATGGATCCACCAGGCTAGAGGCACTTGTATATGTATCAACATGTTTTTAACATATTTTATTGATTAATGATTGATTGATTGATTGTGTGTATGTGTGTGCTGGTACTAGAGCTTGCTCTCTTAGTTTTCTGCTCAACCACTTTAGCCACACCTCCATGTCTAGCTTTTCGTTGCTGTTGTTATTTAACTGGTTAATCGAAGATAAGGTTTTTTGCCCAGACTGACTTTGAACCACAATCCTCAGATCTCAGCCTCCTGAGTCGCTTTGATGACAGGCATGAGTCACCAGTGCGTGGCTTGTTTTTAATATTGTTTAACAAACTGCTTATTCACAGACTGTGTCTCCAGTTTCCCACCTAATCATCAGAAATCTTTAGCCCCCATTTCCTTATCTACTAAGTAACCACTCTGTATGGTATTTTCACAATAAAAATTTTTTAAAAAGACAAAGGCTGGTTCAATTCATTGTTCTCTCTTATGGGAACATGGTATGCTAGGTGTGGGATAGAGACCTGGCGGCCAGGGGAACAGATTCAGACCCAGATTAGAAACTTGCAGTAAGGAGTGAGTGAATTTTGGGACTAGCACAGTCTTGCAGTCTGGAGGATTGGATGGAAATTAATTGCATGGTATTTCTGCGATGTAAAAATATGTGGATCAAGATGTAATATGAGGAAAGAGACTGCAAAATGATGCAGTATCCAGTATCCCTACTCTCTGTCACTCACTCATCCCCTAAGCTCTGGGTCTGATCCCTCCATAGTCCCAGCATAAGAAGGACTATGACAGTGATCTGAGAACAACCACTTAGGATCACTTGGTGATTGTAATTGTGGGATGGACAACATTGTCTTGAGCAGTCTCCAGTAAAACTGTGGAGACACCCAACTAGAGCTAATCCTAGTTACAAGCCCAAGTGGGGAGGTTTGATGGGGAAGGCAAACAGGAGCTGGTGCTGCCCTGCTCCTCAAGTAATATGTAGATGGGGGAGGACTGTAAGAGCAGGTCTGGGGTGACTCCACCCACTGTGTCTGGATCACAATGATCCCACAATGCATACCTGTTTCTCGCTGACGAATAAGATACAAGAATCGAGGCCACATCCACATTTTCTGCTGCCTAATACCACTGTCATTTTCCTCTATTGACTCATACCACTACCAGCAGGTGAAGGAAGTAAAGGTGCTATGTGGTGACTGAGTGAATTTCAGAGATCCTGTAGGAAGTGGGTGATTGCAAGAATAGAAGTGATTTCAGAAAGCTTGGGAATATGGCCCCTCCACCTTCCTCATCCCAGTGCTTGGATATCTAACCAAACCAGAAACACATGCACAATAAAATTTTCTTTAGGCAAGAAACAACAGCAAGAGTATCTGGAGAGGAATTGACCTGGTGGACCCACTAACACCAACAAAAAGAAAACTGAAAACAGGTAACCTCAAAACAATCATAACTGTGGACTGTAAATCAACCAAGGGTGAGACCAAAGACCATGCATATCTGGAATCTTCCTCTGGTTCCTTTCTTGCTAGTTTCCTTTCCTCTGACACTGGAATCACTAACAATCTGTCAGAAGCCCTACGTCACCCCAAGAGAGTAACCAAAAGATAAACAAAGGTAATAAGAGAGAAGGCATGGGTGGAGAAAGCTAGAGACCATGAAAGTATTAATGACCAAATTAAGCCTGGAGAGAGACCATGTTGCAGAGGACTTGAAGTTGGAGAGGTCCATGAGGAAAGACAAGGTTCAACAGATGAAGCAACTGAGAGATTAGAAAGAGCAATGGGTGTGATAAGTGTTTGACCCAGAGGTAAACATGGTGGAACTTCAATGACAGTTGGCAGAGCTACCCTCCAGCAGCTGCCTGCAGGACCAACTCAGCCCAAGCTACAGCTGCCAACCAAGACCTATTAGTTGCAGAAGTAGCAACAGAAATGTGAGAAGCAGTGTTACATTCAAAGGCAGGAAAACTAGAGCCTCAGCTTCCAAAATGTGAAGGAGCAGGAGTGGCTGTGGTAACTGGAGCAGCAGAGAAAGGCCTGGGATCTGCATAAGCTCTTCAAGACAATGGGAAGATTATACATTAATGAGGCCATGAGATGCACAATTTTGCATAACCTAGAGATCAAAGAGCAGCTGGGCCAGCTGCAGGTTGCCTTCCACAGGCTAAGAAACAGAAGGAGGAGCTCTCTAGTGTGCTGCACTCAAAGCTGCAGGTGAAGGAGGAAGCTGGACCAGCAAGAGGAGAAGTTAGAAGAATGGAAAGAGATGGCTGAGTTAAGGATCCAAGTGGCTCAGAATCTCAGGAGCTTCATAAACAGCTGCAGGAGCTCAGAGCTACCTGTGAACAGCACAGGGCCTACAATTTGCAGCTGACCTTAAAGAATGAGGCATTGCTGCAGCACCCGCAGAAGCAGACACAGTTGCTGGACAAAGTTGGAGGACCAAGAAGGTCCATCAAAAATTAAACAACATTTTTGATGTGCCTTAAAACCACCAGAGAGAAGCAGGAGCAGATATGGACCCCAGCTGAGCTTTCTGGCTTTCACTAGAGAAGGAGGTGTGAGCAAAAAGGAAAGGGGGTGATTCTACTTGTGACTGTCCTAGAAGACAGACAACCCAAAGACTAGGTGGGATTTTTATCTTTATCCATTGATGAATTAAAGAAGGTGAAGCTTAGCCAGCAGCTGCATGAGCAACAGACCTACTATGGGTACCTGGCCAATATGGTAGTCAAAAGCCAGAGAAAGCTGAAGCAGTAGGGTTTCTTCTCCAGGAGTTGAAACCATGGGAAAGGAAGCAGGACACACAAGTGCCCAAGAAGACACTGAAATTCTGCTTCATCCACAAGCTGCCTGGAAAAAGTGGGCTACTAGAGGCAAGTGGATAAACTCCAACATGGATGCAGCCAGCTGTCAAAACCTATCAGCACCATTGAAGACTCCCTAGATTTCTATAAAGAACAGATGGAAGTACTGGATGAGCTATATCAGAAGAAAGATGAGTGTGTCAACCAGCTCTTCCAGGAGGAGAAGAAGAAGAAGCTGCTATTGCTTCTTACAGATGAAGGCACCTGAGTTTCAGGACAAGATCCTAGCAGCCATCCAGACCCCTGCGGATGAGGGCCCCTCAGAACTCTCAGGCTTCAGGAAGAGGGAAGTTATGAAGAAGCAACAAGATTTTGAAGATTTAAAGCTTGAAGACTATGTGGATCCTGCCCAAGGAAAGGCTGGGGTACCTTGGCATCTCAAGGACCCCTACTGCAGAGCAGATTGTGCTACAACAGCTTGCTATTCAAACACCTACCTGAGCTTACATGTTTGGGCAATAATGGCTGCAGGACTGAGACAAAAGACAACTTGGAGATCATTTTTGCATGAAGACCTGGAGGCTTCCAGCTGGGGAACAGGGCTCTTGTCCTCTAACTTACTTTGTCACAAGAGGATCAGGTGGCATACTCTCAGGCCTAATTATAATGAATGAGAGAGAGGAGGAGCCAAACATACCAGAGGCTTCTGGGAGCTGGCCCAAATTCTAGAGACATTTAACAGTCCATTCATTAACAGGAAAGGGGCTCAGGTGTAGGTTTCCACAAAGTGTAAATGCTTTACAAAGGAAGTTGGAGAGTGATGACACGGTTTTATATTATTATATTATGATGATAATAGAAAATGTTTGAGGTCACAGTTTAATAATAGTGTATTTTAATTTCACAACATTACATTTT
The DNA here is from genome assembly GCF_019054845.1 of Dipodomys spectabilis. Lineage (NCBI taxonomy): Eukaryota > Metazoa > Chordata > Mammalia > Rodentia > Heteromyidae > Dipodomys > Dipodomys spectabilis. Next base: position 1,007,382 of record NW_024871095.1, on the reverse strand, counting down.
TTACATTTTATACAATATTTTGACATTACTGTATTGTATACATTATATCAATCATTTCATGATGTATGTTGTATGTCACTAGCGTCACTTGGCTTTTTGAAAATGTAAGGAATGCTGAGCTGGGCAATAGTGAATTTTCTTTTTTGGATGTTAAAAAGTTACAACCGTGATAGTGAGATGAAACAATAATAAAAACCACGGAAAACAAGAAAATATTAATGCTGAAATCCTGGAACAAAGCAAAGATATGAGATGAATAATTGGAAGTCTAACACAACTGGAGTACAGACACATGGATTACAGAAATGTAATCCAAAAATAAGAATATAGAATTATGAAATATCTGTAGATATGGCATATCCTAATAATTTTTCAGTGAAACCTACTGAAATGATACCTCTTGAATATTATTGTTGAACAAAAAAATAAAATTCAAACTAATATGTTACTTAACTTTGTACAGTGGACTAGATTCTGCAAGTGTAATGATATAACTTTGACTCAGGTAATAAATTGAAAATTCAGAAACAACTATTCAGTATTTAAATAAAAAAGTAATTACACAAATTGATCTAAATGCCACATGTACCATCTGTCTTAGATTTTCTGTGTATTAACTTAAAATTCACATTCCTTATGAAGGAGAAAAATAGCTGAACTAACATTAATATCTCTAAAATACTCTTAATAAAAAAAATTCCTCAAAGAAAAAGATTAGTGTAAAAATCACCTTTGAGCATACTCTACAACTGAGGTGGGAAAAATTAAACAAAAGTAATGAATTATATATAGCTCCATATTCATAGCTTTTTAAAGAATTATTTCAAATATCCTTCATTTTTGAAATCAGTTCAGAATTCTTGCATATATTAAAATTGGGGAACTACATTACCACTAGAAAATTAATACAGTATTTTTTATGAGATTAGAAGTCCGATGAGAATAAAAAGATTGAAATGGCTCAAATGGTGAAGCACCAGACAAGCAGGAGGCATGAAGATTTACAAATAAAAAGACTTGGATGATCATATAATAACTCCACAATGAAAGCTCAGCTAATTTTCAAAACCACCTACATTCAAAACCACCTACATTTCAAAACCACCTACATTTCAAAACCACCTACATTTCAAAGTCACCTACATTCTGGTGGAAAAGTAATTAATTCATAGTACAAAAATAAAAGATTCAAATAGGTAAGAAAAAAAAAAACGGTTTTCCAATCCTGTTCAAATTTAACTTTCACCTAGCCAAAATAAACACTTGTCACTGTCTAAGAAAATTGTAATATAGCTAGCAAGACCAATAGAAAGCCCACGGATTGGGAGAAGATCTTTACTAGCCATAGAACGGACAAGGGTCTCATATCTAAAATATACTTGGAACTCAAAAAATTAAATCCCCCAACAACAAATCCTGAAAGAAACAACTGCCCAATAAACAAGTGGGCGAAAGACTTAAAGAGAAACTTCTCTGAAGAAGAAAGAAGGATGGCCAATAGACACAATGAAGAAATGCTCAACCTCCCTAGCCATAAAAGAAATGCAAATCAAAACAACATTGAGATACCACCTCAGCACAGTAATCCCATTTTGTTATGAAATATGGAGGTAACATATAATAAAACATAACATGTAAAAAATGAAGATAAGATAAAGTAGCAACAATGCAACAATAGAGCCAGAAATATTTAAAAATTGCCATAAAAATAAACTCATGCAAAAATGAGACCCCAGTGACTGCTTTTCACCATGAAAGAAGGTTGATCTCAGAATAACAGCAAAAAACAAAACAAAACAAAACAAAAAAACATTTAATTCAGTGGGCATTGTTGTTTTCCCAGTAATCCTTGCTACTCAACAGGCTGAGCTCTGAGGATGGCAGTTCATAGCCAGTTCATATAGGAAAGTCCAAAAGACTCATCTTCAAATAACCACCAAAGTGGAGCTGTGGTCACTCCTCTGTACAGTATGTTCACAAATAAAATAAAATTAAATTAAAAAAAAAAAAAAAAAAAAAAAAAAAAAAAAAAAGCAAAAAACAACAACAACAACAAACCCACATGAATAGTGCTCATGCCCTAAGTTCAAGCCCCAGTAATTTCGAGAACAAAAAAGCAGTACTGGTTTCAGTGACACAAAGTTCTAGAGCAGACTTTTGATTACTAGATCCTTGGAAGAAAAAAACAGAAACACCTCTATACTAGACCATTGGGGTGTTGAACTTTCTATTAGATTGGATTCTTTAAGTTTCAGTACTAATTCCTAAAAATAAAATAAAATAAAATAAATTGGAATACTTAGAGAAATAGCTGGTAATAATGGAGAAGAAAGAAAATGCAGGGTTGAACCCTAAAGATGAAAGAATGGTTTCAGAAAAAATAAGTCATAATTTTTGGGGTAAAAATGAGGTGAACATTAATTCAGGCTAAGAGATTAATAATAACAATGGCAAAGCTCAATTTATCCATTAGGCATACTGAGTGGTTAACAATAGTCAACAATTGTAACAATACAACAGTTTGCTGTCCAGTTGTGATGGTTCTTTGTTGGTGTCCATTTTTCACTCTATGTACCCAATTATTGTGCATTCATCCCCACTGTCATTATCATATGAAGATAAAAAAATAATGCTTAGCCAGCACCAGTGGTGCACCTCTGTAATCCTAGCTACTCAGGAAACAGATCTGAGATCTCAGTTCAAATCTGGCCCGGGCAGGAAAGTCGTAGACACTCTTCTCCAATAAACCACTAGAAAGCTGGAAGTGGTGCTGTGGCTTAAGTGGTAGAGGGCTCACCTTGAGCTGAAGAGCTGATGTTTCCCTCAGACCCAGAGTTCCGCAGCACTAATGACAAAATTTTTTTTAAAAAGAAAAATTTCAAAAAAGATTGAGAGTCAATGCCTGAGAGTCAAAGATGCAAACATAGTGTTAGGCTACTATTTCTCTGCTGCAATTCAGATAGGGGATTATGCTTTCAAAGCTAATGGATCAACAGCAAGAAAGGTACAAGATTGGTTATAGTAACAAAACCACAAATGGGAAAGGTTATGACAGGGACACTCCAGAACCTATAACCCTAAAGAGAATATTCTGATAGGATAAAATTTATAGCGAATTGAATATTAATAATATGCTCTTGAAAGCCAATGTATATAGATATATGTATATATATGTATATTTATGTCTATGATAATTTTTAGATCATTCTCAATAACGGCATTGAGTTATTAAATTATATATCAGAATACCACACCATTTTATAATAAAAAGGCATAAATTATATTTGAAATAAAGATAAGAGAAATAGAGTGGAAGAAGAGCTCAGGGACAGATCCTCTACCCTGAGTTCAAGTCCAGCACTGACAGACAAACAACAAGAACAACAACATCGCAAGGATGAGTCAGTATAGACAATAGACAAGAGGAAATGATCTCCGAGCCTAGGATCTTTGTTCACTCATAGTCAGGTGATCAACGACAGTCAGGTGATTACTGGTATGATTCAGGCAGGTGATGGGAAAGCTGGGAGGGGCTGGTCTGTGGGCAGATTTAATCCTGATCACAACTCAAGCAAGAGATAATTATGTCATCTCAGCTTTGTGCAAAGTGTGAATTGGAAGAACTCAGTCCAGAAGAGCCTAAGAATAAACACAAGTTTCTATTCCAAAAACAAAAGCAAACACAGAGAGGACAGGCTTAAGTGGTAAAGTACCAGCCCAACATCAGGCCTAACAAATTACAAATAAAAAAAGTATAGGATGATAACCTGTTAAGAAATACGAACTCAGCTACTTTTGAAGACCCATAAGATACAGTGGATAATGTCAGTAATATGGCCTACAGTCCTGTGGAAAAGTAATAAACGCATAGTTCCATTATAAAACATACACAGAAGTAAAAAACAAAATAAAAGAAACACAATAAACTTTTCCAATCCTGGACAAACCTACCTTGCATCTAACCCAAATAACCTATCCAAATTGTAAGAAGTAGGTCCTTGAAAGAGGAAGTGAAAGGTGTGGTGGACAGGATGTAAATTCCAACTCCTATTGATATGTAAATCAGCTTCCCTAAGCAACCAATCAGAGACTTCCTTTCCTGGGCCCACCCTCTTTCAGTATAAATAGAGTGGAAGTCTGAGACTCAGGCATTGCTGAAGATCCTACATCAGCAGGCTGGAGGCCATTTGGAGCTTGGATACTCCAGGTGAGGATTAGAGTGAGAGAATCTACTCCTCTTTTAATTCTTCTCTCCTTGGTTTGGTGGTGTTGGTGGTGGTATTGTTTTGTCGGTTGCGGGGATTGAACCCAGTGGTAGGGCAGTGTTGCTGGGTCACTTTGTGCTCAAGACTGGGCATTGTCCCTGGGCCACTTTGTGGTCAAAGCTAGTGCTTTACCACTTGAGCCACAGCTCACTTGTGATTTTGGAGTGGTTAATTGGAGATAAGAATCTGTGTCAGGGGGACTTTTGTGGCCGAGGCGGTTTCAAAGCTTGATCCTTAGCTCTCAACCTCTTGAGTAGCTAGGTTTCTACGGGTGAGCCACCAACACCTCATTAGACTCTAGGAATGATGGACCCTGACACTGCCCAGGCCTTCCAGAAGGAATTGAGATGTGCCATCTGTATAAATACTTTTATAGAGCCAGTCACCCTAGAGTGTGGGCACAGTTTTTGTCGACCTTGTCTCTGCCTCTGCTGGGAAGAGACCCAGATTCCAGCCAGGTGCCCTGTGTGCAGGGGACCCTGCAGGCAGAGAGATCTCAAAACCAATGTGGTTCTGAGGTGCCTGGTGGCCATTGCCAGAAGAGCCAGCCTCAGGCATTTTCTGAGCTCTGAACAATACATGTGTGGGACACACAGGGAGACAAAGCAGATGATCTGTGAGGTAAACAGGGCCCTGCTCTGTAGGAGCTGCTCCCAGTCTCAGGAGCACAGGGCTCACAAACACCATCCCATAGATAGGGCTGCTGAGGAGCAGAGGGAGATGATTTCAAAGCAGATGCATGCTGTATGGGAAAAGACTCAAGAAAACCAGCACAATTTACAGGAGAAGAGGAGACTCATCAACCGATGGATTTGGTATGTGAAGCTATTCCGAGGCATGACTAAGGATGTTTTTAGAGTGCTGTTTTTAGAGCTAGGTGTCCAGGAGGAGGAAAGACACCATTCCCAGCTACTGATCAATGAAGGAAGAGCCATGTTACTGCAACTCAGAGAAAGGGAAACCCAAATGCTTCAGAAGAAGCATCAGCTCAGGAATATGTATCAGGAGCTGATCAAAACATACCAGAAGCCAGATGTGGAACTGCTTCAGGATGTAGAGTTGATCCTAGAAAGCTGTGAGTCAGTATTGTTCTTCCTGCCTCTTCCTCTGAGGCCAGAGCTCAGTGCCCCTCCCATTCCTGGACTGATAGGCTCAGCCAGCACCAGGTGGAGATTGCCTTCAATGATGCTACGCGGAACCAAGATCTTGGGAGCTGTGTTGGACACAACAATCCCTATGCAGTTTTGAATTCTGAAGAGTCCTTCCACTTTACTGCTTTTGGACGCCAAGTCTTCAGCTATGGGAAACATTACTGGGAGGTTAGTGTGGATGACTCTTCCACCTGGGCCCTGGGAGTTATTAGGGATTCCTCCATAGGGAGCAACCTCACTGAATCTAATGATGTTTTCCTCCTTTTGTTTGTGAAAGAGAACACACTTTCCACCATTTTTACTACCTCCCCACTGCTGCCTCAGTATGTAGAGAAGCCTCTGGGCCGGGTTGGTGTGTTTCTTGATCTTGACGATGGCAGTGTGAGTTTTTGGAATGTGGCTAAGAGTACCCTTATCTAGAGATACCCCACTGGCGCTGTCCAATTTCCTGTCCGGCCCCATTTTTTCAGTGGTAGCCTGGAGTCCTAAGTGAAGAGACTGTCTATGTGTTGGGAACTCTATGGCAGAGAACCTTTCTCAAATGAGGCAAACCACTAATACTGTACTAATTTGAATTTCTTGGTGCAATAATCCCATTTTTTTATGAAATATGTGGGTAATAATAAAATGTAAAATGTAGAAACCAATACTAAATGAAGATAAGATAAAGTAGCAACAATGTAACAAGAGAGCAAATAAATATTTAAAAAATGCTATACAAATAAACCCATGCAAAACTGAATCCCCAGTGACTGCTTTTCACCCTGAAAGGAGTTGGAGCTCAGAATAACAATATAAAACAACACTTAAAGCAGTGGGCACTGTTGTTTTACCAGTAATCCTTGCTACTCAGCAGGCTGAGTTCTGAGGATAATGCAAAGCCAGGACGAACAGGAAAATCCAAGTGACTCTTATCTCCAATTAACCACCAAAGTGGAGTTGTGGTTACGTGGTAGAAGAAAAAAAATCCCACAAGAACAGGGCTCATGCCCTAAGTTCAAGCCCCAGGAACAGCTAGAACAAAAAAGCAGTACTAGTTTCAGTGACACAAAGTTCTAGAGCAGCCTTTTTATTAATAGGTCCTGTTATCCATTCTGGGAGGAAAAAAAACAAACACCTCTCTCCTAGAGCATAGGGGTCTTTACACTTTCTATTAGATTGGATTCTTTAACTTTCAGTATCATTTCCTAAACAAGGGGAAAAAAAGTATACTCAGAGAAAGAGCTGTTAATAATGGAGAAGACTGAAAATGCATGGTTGAACACTAAAGCTGAAGGCATGTCTTTAAATAGAAGAAGTAAGTCATCTTTTGGGGGTCTACAAATGAACAGAATACTATGGTAGGCTAAGAGATTCACAATAATAACTATGGCAAAGCTTAATTTAAATATTAGGCATACTGAGAAGTTAACAAGAGCTACCAATTGTAACAATATAACAGGATGCTGTGCAGCTGTGATGGCTCTTTTTGGATACTTAATTGTAGTTCTTTCATCCTCTGTGAAATTATCATATGGAGTTAAAAAATGCTTACTTTTGGGAAGGTGGCTCAGTGGTAGAGCATTACCTTGCATGCATGAGGCCCTGGGTTTGATTCCTCAGCACCACATAAGCAGAAAAAAAGCCGTAAGTGGTGCTATGGCTCAAGTGGTAGGTACTAGCCTTGAGCTGAAGAGCTAAGGAACAGCACCCAGGCTCAGAGTTCAGGCGCCCCGACCGGACCCCCTCCAAAAAAATAAAAGCTTACTTTTTTGTTTCCCTTTCACTCTAGATACTTAATTGTTGTGTGTTCATCCCTTCTGTAATTATCTTATTGATTATGAAAAAAACTATTACCTTCTGATTCAATGATATGTATGTAGTGTTAGACTGCTACTTCCCTGTTGGCAATTCAGATATAGGAGAGTTTGCTTTCAAAGCTCATGGTTCAACAAACAAGAACAGAATACGTTCAAGATCCTGGAATGTGGAAGCTTATGTCATCGATTCTACAGAACTTACTACCCTAAAAATAACATCCTAGATAATTTTCTAATGTTTATAGTGAATAGAGTATTAACAGTGTGCTCTTATAAAACACACACACACACACACACACACACACACACAAACACACGAGCATTAGTAGGTTCTCTTATCAGTTTATCATATATATATTAATTTACCATTTCATTTTAATATAAGCGTAGTCATATATGGTGTTTATTAGCCTTTTGATCCAACATAAAGCTCAGGAGAGTGCATAGATCCTTAGTTTAAGCCCCTGGAATATTTCAGGAAAAAAATTAAAATGGGTAAGTTACAATAGAAAATAGACTTGGAGGAAGTAATCTCAGATCCAAGGATCCTTTTCTGACACACAGTTAGGTGATGGACATTCAGGTGATTACTGGGTTCAGACTGGTGAAGGAGATGGGCGTAGGGGGTAGGTTCCCTGTAGACTTAACAATGATCACATCTCATCCAATAGCTAGTCAAGTTGGCATCTGTCTGTCATCTCAGCTATGTACAAAGCTTTGATAGGAAGATCTAAATCCAGGAAAGGCTAAGCATAAACACAAGATCGTATTCCAAAAATAAGCTAAAAAATGGTATGTTTTATACAGTTCTGGTACTGTACTGTTGAATTCATACCATTTGCTTAAACTCTGCAAACCAATTTATTTAACACTAAATTAATCTATAACAATGCAATGATGTTGGTCCAGTTTTTCAATTTAGAAAACCATAGGCAGGTGTTAATAAACATAAGGTGGTGCTGAGTTTATTAAAAGAATGTTTGTGTGGTCATTTTTCACTGTATAAATGTGAGTATAGAGAATTCAGTGCAGTCTTGGTTTATTTTCCCACACGTGATTTTTAGGGTGACTTCACCTTCCTATTATAGGACTAAAAGTAGTATTTGTGACTTTGACCACTTTTGGTAGTTTTTGACTGTTGTACTGTGCACTGTTGCTTTTATTTTTCTCTCATTTCCAGAAAAAAAAGATAAATCACTTGCTGTAATACCCAGGCTTATACATTTAAATTTCTATTGTTTATTTCTGTGATATCAATGTTACATTCAGACATCATTCTGACATTTTATCTAATCATACAAACATATACTATTCCATGTTTCTTTGCATTATATTTCTTTGCATCTATCTTTGCATTAGTAATTAGTAATAACCTAGATACTGTGTTGCTCATTTCATAACTTCATGATTATTTTTACTACTGGCATAATTAATGCCATTGACAAAAGAACTCAATAAATTAGATGCAGTCAAAATTTTCTAGCTTATATATCTAGAAGCACCAACAAAACTATTTTATTCTTGTTTGTGTTTTAAATTTCTGGCCTATATTGTTATAGATCTATAGTTTATTTTTATTGTATTTTATTTATCTATTCATTATTTATTTTTGTTTAATTAATTATTTTTTGCTAGTTTTTAAAATATTTTATTTGAATAGTTGAAGAAAGGAGCTGCCATTCATTAAAGTAGTTTGTGAATACAATGCATCTTGATCACTTTGATCCCTTTTTAACATTTCCATTCATCTCTCCCAAACACTTATTCTCTATTTTTTAATTTTGTAGCATATGCATTGATTTTTTTTTACTTGCTCCTGCTTTCTACCACTTTGCTATATTATATGTCTACTTTCATGGTAGAACACTTTTGCTGGTTAAAGATTATCTAGTATCCCTTTGAAAAATCATTTTATGTGTAATTGAAAAATGTTATATTTGTTAAATTAATTCTATAAAATTTAGGGATTCTTTGAATTCTGAAAGTATATTCAATCTTCATCACCTTGGAATATTCTCAAATATTCATCATTCACAAAGAAATCTCATACCTGTCTGCAGCTATTCTGAATTCTCCTTAGACTTCCAGCCCCAAAGAAACTAATGTTATGCCTGATTTTGATAATTCAAAATTTCATTAAAATCAAATCATTTTATGTGTTATTTTGTGTCTGGCTCTTTCCATCTAGCCTGTTGTCAGTGTTTCCATTAATATCAATTCTCCATTTCTCTTTTTTACTTGATAATGGGCTATTTCATGAGTATAAATTGTTTTGTGAACTGTTTTCCTATTGGTCAGCGTGAATTTTTTTTTTCAGTTCTTTGGCTGTCATGGATAATATTGCTGTTTTGTACTTAAGTGTATAAAAATTATAGACAAAGTTTCTAGGCTGTACAAAGTTTCTAGGCTGTTTGGTATTTCTGTAACTAACTTTGTGAGGAACTTTTACACTAATTTCCAAGATGAATGTGCTATTTTACAATGTATGAGAGCTTCAAATTCTTTACTTTCTTGTCAAACCTTCTAATGCACATCTTTTACCCATTCTGGTGAGTATGAAATGACATCTCATTTCTATTTTATAAGTGATTTTACAGGTGCTAATGCTTTTGTCTGTTTACACATTGTTCGATTAAGAAATTTCAAGTCAAATTCTTGGTCCATTAATTGAGTTACTGATCCATTTTTTTTCCTTTTTCTCCAATTCTTCTGTTTTGGAATAGGAATGTTCACACCATGTTATTATATATTGAAGATATGGTGCTCCTCATCCTCTCTGTCAACCTCTTCCTCTTCTTCCTTTCTCTTCTTTCTCCTCATTGTTGCTCTTTCTATACTTCTTTTTTCTCCTCTTCCTCTTCTTCCTTCTTCTTACTCCACCTCTTTGTTTCCTCTTCTTTTTTTCCTCTCTTCCTCTTCTTTATTGGACCAAAGCTTCATACTGTCCTAGTAAACACTCTACCACTTAAAACTGGACCATCCTAGTTTGTTTTTCACATCGGGTCTAGTGCTTTTACTCAGGCTTCCCTAGAATTTTGATCCTACTGTCGTCACTCTGAGTAGCTTTAATTAAAGGCATGTGCCTTTATACTTGGCATATAATTGGTTTTGCTTTTTTTAAAAAAATATATATTTACTTTTTTTTGTTGGTCATGGGGCCTGAACTCAGCCTGGGCACGGTCCCTCATCATTTCAGCTCATGCTATCACTCTACCACTTGAGCCACAGTGCCCACTTCTAGCTTTTTCTACTTATGTGGTGCTGAGGAATTGAACTCAGGGCCTCATGCATGCAAGTCAAGTACTCTACCACTGAGCCTCCTTTCCAGCCCTATTTTGTTTTATTTTCATGGCAACTCTCAGCTAAGAATTTTCTTTGTGTCTCTGTGGACAGTTTGAAGCTGGAATTTTGAATGGTGTTGGAAGTCAAAGCAACAAAGAATTTTGGAGAGAGGCAATGCATTCTGTTAGCTCTCCATTTATGCTAGTGTCTGAACATGAATGTAGGTCTTTTGGAGACAAAAGTGGAGCGTTTTTCTATAAGGAGGTGTGTTTGGGTGCTGTGTTCAAATGAAATGGTTAAGTCATATTGTCACTTTGATTGGATTGAAAAATATGTAGGAGAGCAATAACATACAGAACTAGGTGTATGGGCGACTGAGTTCCCAGAGAAATTTAGCTAAAGTGGAAAATCACATGCTGATTGTGCACTATCCTGAAGTCTGAGAACTTAGAATCAAAGTAGGGAAAATGAGAAACACACTTGTTCCGGAGTTCTCTCTCTGCTCCGAAATCACCATCATGTGTTACTCTTGGCTATTGTCTCTCAATCAAGATCAACTAAAACTCTGAACCATGAAGCAACATAGCCTTCCCTTCTTTTTTCTTTTTTTATGTGCATTGTTAATTTTTTTATTATTGTGAAAATACTATGCAGAGAGGTTAAAATTACATGGGCAAGATAATGAGTACATTTCTTATCAAGCATTGTAGCCTTCTCCTTTGTTTCCCCTTCATAGCCCTTCCTATCTCACCCCACCTCCCCCCACCGAATCCTCCTTCCCCCCTCCCCAAAGTGGTAAAGTTCGTTTTTCGACATAAGGACTTGTACATCTCATTGTTGCAATGGGTCCACTCGTATCCCTATTTAAATGATTTGCTTTTTTCCCTTCCCCTCCACAAGTTATACCAACATCAAATACAGTGAAAGCAGGGGTTATAGTGCGGGGGGGAGGGGGGTGGAGGGACATACAAAGCAACAAAGAAACCAACCCTCCTTCCTGCAGGAATGTTTCCTTGAAGCTCTTTGTCTAACATGATCTCTCACACAGCCTCTGCACAAGGTTGCGTGGCACCTACTGGCCACATAAAGATGGCCACTCAGCTGGAGATACCAGGAACCACTGGAAGTGCAGAAACTTAAGCATTTGACCTTGTTTCTCTGGCTAGAGACTATTCATTGTATTTGCAGCCCCTTATTCTGTTGCCGATGTCAAATCAGAAGCCATCTATCCAACACAGGCAGCTTTATTAGATGTTCAAATTGGTTATGGAAGTGTCCCGCCCACCTGCGCCGGCCTCTCTTTCCTGAACCCAGCTAAGGACTCCTTGCAGACACATCCTCATGGCTGATTTGCCTGCTGTGATCTCTGCTCCTTTCCAAATGCTTGCTTTGGCAGCTTCCCCTCCATTGTGCCTGTGCTTCTCGGATTGGGTTCCCATGGTGGTTGGATATTGAGCTGCTTCTTAGAGGAGGAAACAAGGGTTGTTGTGTACAATAGCAGGCCTGAACTGGCCTGGAGGCAGGACAGACGCTGTCCCAGGTGGGACTTGTCAGGGCACAGTGCAGGCATCCTGCCACTGGGGCCTGGGTCACTGTGGTGAGCAGCAGTCACACGTGGCCCAACCGCACTTTTTGGCTTTACAAAGGGCTGCTCTCTGTTAATAAACGAGTTTTTCTTCCTGCTTATTTTGGCTCCCCGCTGTGTCTGATTGTCTCCCAGGATAAGGGAGGCTAGGGAACGGGTGAGCACTGCACTGACCTTTCCTCATACCCCGTCTATCTTTGGTGGGACAGATGAAGTCCCAACACCTAAGTATATCTTTGCCAGTTCTTGGGTTGAACTCAAGGCCTGGGCACTGTCTGTAGCACTCTACTGCTTGAGCCACAGTCCCAATTCTGGCTTATTCTGTGTATGTGCTACTGAGAAATCGTACCTAGGGCTTCTTGCATGATACACAAGCACTCTCTCAATAATCCACATTCCCAGCCCCCTCATCTTTTTCTTAATGGTAGTTTTTTTACATCAGTATGCTGCCATTTTACATCCCCAAGTTTAATTTTCTGAATACTGGTTACTTCTACGAAACCTGATCTTCTCTTCTCCTGCCTGGTTTCTTACTCTTCCTGCATTGGCCTCATAATAAAATCTAAATAAAGGCTGCTGAGAGCGTCAGTGTATCATATAAGTACCCAGGCCTGGAAACCTGGAAGAGAAAAGCCATGGGCGTGAAATGAAGAGAATGAGGCAATATACACAAGGAGCATCTTTGAAAAATAAATGAGTAAATATAAGGAGAAGCATTGCATAAGGTCTGTTTGCATTCAGGGAGGTAGTATACAGAATAAGTAAGTAGGGCACTGAAAATTTTTGGTTGCATTCTAGTGCTTAAACTCAGGGCCTGATGCATCCCTCAGCTGTTTTTCCCAAGGCTGAGGATTTACCACTGCCACAGCTCCACTTCCAGCCATCTGGTCATTAATTGGACATAAGCGCCTCCCAGGCTTTCCTTCCTGGTCAGGCCTGTGAATCCTGCTCATCTTTCTCTCTTAAAGCTGAAGCACTACTCTCTGGACCACTGTTCCACTTCTGGTTTTTTGGTGGTTTATTGGAGATAAGAGTCTCACAGAATTCCTGCTCCGGCTGAATTTGAACGGCAATCTTGTGAACAGGAATCAAGCGGCTTTCTTCAGGAATACACCAAGGAGCTCCTCCACACAAACCCTTAGTCTAAATCTCAAGAGGCACTAGAGAAAAAGAGATACATGAAGACGCGTCTAGTTTGTTCTAGATACTTAAGGTTGGAGACACACAACACTCATAATTATTAGATCATTTTATAGGAGTAATGAAGACAGTTTGAGGATCGCTCCAGCTTTTGGGCCTCTCATCTTAAGACAACAAATTCACTGCAGCTCAATGCTAAGTGACAGAACTGGCATGTCCTGTGGACATTTGCTCCCAAATCCTGTGACACTCATTTCTAACTTTTGGCTTCAAACCTGTGACTGAGACGAGAAGTTGAGGAGAGAAAATCCTTCTCAGAGAAAACAGCTATAAAGAACATTGCGTAGTTAATTTATAAATTCAAACCTTTGGAATGACATGTTAAGAAGTCAGATTGTCCAGATTAAAAAATGAAGAAGAAAAGAAAGAAGGTGCCAGTGGCTTCTCACTGTAATCCCAGCTCCTAAGGAGGCTGAGGTGTAGAGAATCTGAGTTTGAATCCAGCCAGCATAGCAAAATCCATGACACTGTTATTTCTAAGAGATCAGAGAAAAACCCAGATATGGGGCTGTGATTCAAAGTTAATGCACTACCCTTGAGCAAAAGGAGCTCAGGGACAATGCCTAGGCTCATAGTTCAACCCCGGGAACTGCCTCCTCAAAAAAAAAGCCTGTATCTCCATGTTTTTTGGTATGTATGAATGTATTCCTATAGGTGAAGCTAAAGAGTAGTTATGATGAACGGCACCAAGCTAGGAAATTTGTATTCAATAAAATGATTTAGTAACAGAGACTGCTTTCATGACAATGCATAATCCAGGGCTCCCCTCACTGTTCCCAGTGTAGCCTGAGGGTTTCTCTGCATCCCAGGCCTGCTGGAAGAAGTCTCTCTCATTGTCTGGACAGGCAGACAAAAGGCCTCACTCCTGTACAGCTGTATAACAACTCCATCTGGGTCAGATAGTGAGGATGATTTTGGGCGGGCTCTGAAGGTCAGCAGAAAAATGTCTCTTTGTACCCCAAACTATCTCTCTCCCCAGTGCTCTGGTTTGATAGGAAGCCTTCATTTGTGCCACCTCCTGTGGCAGGCCAAGTCCTGTGCACTTTTCCTTCCTTTGTGAGACTATATTCCGGTGTTCAGATACAGTGCTCAAGAGTCCTGCTGGCAGACAACTAGGGCACTGAACTTAATTAAATGTTTCATTGCCTGTGATGATGGGCCTATGATGCCTCTCTTAGGTTTCTGGAAGCTTGGAAAATCCAAGCACATATCTGATATCACAAAGCTTCCTGTCATCTTGGGCTGGTGAATATCATCAGGTTTTGAAACATTTGACCTCTCCTAGTTGGGCCCTGGGTGGCTAGGTTTTGGGGTTGAACACAGGGCCAGGGTGCTGACCATGAGCTCAGTGCAGAAGCCCGGTGTTTTACCATTTTGGGTAGCAGCATCACTTTTAGTCTATCTTTCTCTCTCTATCTGTGCATGTGTGTGTGTGTGTGTGTGTGTGTGTGCGTGCGTGTGTACACACATGGGCACACAGGGGCACAGGCACATACACCATTCTTGGAGGTTGAACTCAGGACCTGAGCACTGTATCTAGTTTCTCTTGTACAATCATAGCCTTCTCCCACTTGAACCACAGAGCTACTTCAGGCCTTTTTTACTGTTGTGGTCCTGGGAAATCAAACCCAGGGTTTCATATTTGCAAAGCATTTTCCCCTTAAGGCACATTTCCAGCCCTAAACTTCAGATTTGTTAGTTTGTTTCTCTCTTTTCTTATTATTGTAGGAGTTGATGTTTGGGCCTGGGTGCTGTCCTTGAGCTCTTCAGCTCAAGTCTTGCGCTCTACCACTTGAGCCAAACACCATTTCAGCTTTTCTGGTGGTCCATTGGAGCTAAGTGTCTCAAGGACTTTCCTGCCCAGGTGGCTTTGAACAATGATCCTCAGATCTCATCCTCCAGAGTAGCTAGGATGACAGCATGAGTGACAAGCACCTAGCTTCCACTTCAGGTTTCTTAGTGGTGAATTGGAGATAATAGGCTCATGGGACCTTTTGTGTCTGGGATAATTTGGAACCCAGATCCTCAGATCTCAACTGCCTGAGTAGGCAGGATGAGAGACCTCAGCTATAGACCCCTAGGCTGTGGCATGTTCTTCAAGGGGGTCCATGGCTCCATGCGGTGGAGTGCTAACCATGAGCCCAAGAGGTAAGGGTCAGAGCGTAGGCCCCTATTTCAAGGTTCATGACAGAAAAAAACAAAACAGAACAATTGTCTGAAGTAGACAACTCACTAGTCTTCAGTAATACATAATTTTGTCCCTGCCATGGAGACATATCTGAGCTTCAATATTCTTGTCTGCAGAATCATCTCAGTGGGGAGATCTTACAAGGACCCAATTAAAGAATGCACCTGGTGAAGGGCACAGCACATGGCACTCTTTGCATGACTCAGCACATGGCATCCTGTGAAAGACTCAGAACCCAGCACCCAATGCAAGACTCAGCACACTGCACCTTGTGAAGGATACAGCACATAGTACCATGTGCAGAACTCAGCACAGAGTACCCTACGGAGGACTCAGTACATACCTCTGTCCCACAAGCTGTCATTACACTTAGGGGGCTCTAATCAATATCACCATTCTTTGAGGAACATTTCACAAACCACACAAGTTCACACCTAACAGTTTAGTGGGATTTTTTTTTTGGGTGGGGGAGATTAGTCATGGAGCTTGAGCTTAAAGCTTGGGGATATTATTGTTCTAATAACATTTGCACAAGGCTAGAACTCTACCACTTTGAGCTATATTTCAATTGAGTCTAGCAGACTTACTACCAGGTTTTAAGGCCCCAGAGTGGGCAGTATATCTGGGGTTAATCCAGGGTAAGCCAGGATGATGGGGGTAACCCGTGGAGCTGGGTTGCAGCAGTTTATATCTGGCTAAGTCAGGTTAGCACCAGACTCCTAGCTTGCTCTGTCATGTGGTATTTGAAGTCCTATCCTTCTATAGTTGCAGTTAGAACATTATACATCTTTTTGGCGGCAGTCCTGGGGTTTGAGTAAGGGTTTTGACACTGTCCCTAAGCATTTGTGCTCAAGGGTAGAACTCAATTGATTGAAAGACAGCAGAACTTCTGGGTTTTATGTTTATGTGGCACTGAGAAATGGAACCCAGGGCTTCATGCTCACTAGGTGAGCAGTCAACCACCAAGTCCCAGGAGTGAACGAGGTATAAATAGAGATTGATGTATATAAGCATTATATACACAGAAAGATGTCTGTATATTATTAATTTATAGATATTACTACCAATTATTACTTATTAAATTATGTCTCCATTTAATAATGTGTCCCAGTCAACAATTAATAAAGCATTAACTAAATTACTCAATATTTTGTTATTGTTTTCACATATGTACATACAGCCATACGCATAATTTCATATTTTATAGAATGAGACAGATATCTATATATTATTAAATTATGCATCATGTGTTACTACCAATTATTAGGTATTCATGTTTCCATGCAATTTTTATTCTGGTAATACTTAATAAAATGTTAAACTTAATCTACATCCTATAGTTTTTGTGTCTAATTTTATCCTAGAATGATTCACTACTAATTCGATCTGTTTTTCATTGATTGTAGTGACAATTCTTCCACCTATGACATTTTTTACATTTATGACATCCTATTACATATAGATTTGCATATATTACATATAGATTTGCATCTGAATTTATACATCCTACCTGTCAACGAGCACTTTCAAAAAAAAAAAGTAAACATGTGTCATGCTCGGCTTCCCACTCCAAGATTACATTTTTTGGCAGTGGTGGTATCTAACTCAGGCCCTAGAAGGCTCAATTCATGAATGGCTGACTGTCAGAACAGCAGCCTCTAGCCAATTCAGCTGCCAGGCACTTCCCAGGCCCTGAAATCGAACCCCGAATGTTGATCCCATATTGCGCTTAGTATACTTATTCATTTTATTTTTGTTTTATTCATTTACTTACCATTTATTTTATTGACTTTTATTACACATGAAATATTCATTACATTTATTACCTAGTATCCGAGATAGATTTGCCTATATATGAAATTTCACACCTGATACCCAGGACATTCACAGAAAAGGAAAACATGTGTCGCCATGGGCTTCTTACTCCATGATTCAATTTTTGTGAGTGCTGGCATCTAAAGTCACAGCCTACAAGGCCCAATTCATGAATGGATGAGTGTCAGTATGCCAGCCTGAGGCATATTGAGCTGACAAGCATTTCCAGAACTTGAGATCCAGCTCCAGAGGTTGACAAAATTAGAACACATAGACATGCAGATGGTAGTACACAAATAATTATTGATTTTTATAGAGTGCGAGAGATGTCTATACATTATTCCGTTACATAGGCTACATTCCTATCAATTCTTGGGTATTTAGTATACCTCCATGTAATTAAAATTATTGTTTTCATTGTTAATTATTAGTTAAATCAACCACTGTCCTGAAACTATTGTGTCCATGTAATTAATAGTATTCGTTGAATGTGTCAAAAATATTCATTAAAATCCATTGGCCTCCTAAAATCACTCTATTTATATAGTAATATTCAGAAACAACTAATTCAACCTTGCCATTCATAATCTTCCATCGGTGTTCCTATGAATAGGAAGGAGACTCTTAGGATCTCCCTCTATTGGTAGGGGTCAGGACCCGGCTTCAAACACAGGGCCTATATTTCCATGTTGGCCTATGGCTTCCCTGGTAGCCCACCAGCCTTCAGCAATGCCAAGTTACCAACATTCTTCAACTGTGTCATTCAGACGCAGGATGGTTACCTTGCAAAGAAGACAAATGTAAAACCGGTAGCCATCTGCAAGTTGCAAGTTTTTTTTTTTATCTGTGTCGCATTAATTATTTATTTTCTTGTCAGCCTTTGAGTCCCAGGAACCCAGGTTCGGCTATGGGTCCAGTGACTGCACCCGAGGATAGAGTGATCAAAGCTGAGGCAGAATTGCCATGACCTGAGTTCAAGCTCTGTGCTTGACAAAAGAAAAATACATACATACATACATGCCTACATGAATACATACATACATACGTACATACATTAAAAATATTTTAAAAAATTATGAGACTCCTTGGCTTAGAATTCATGCCATTTTTTCTGCCAGGCCTGGGATTTGAACTCAGGGTCTGGGTAAATCTGCAGTACTGTGGGGGATGGGAAAGATCACCATTCTGGAAGAAAAGAAAGTCAGGCCGGTTTCTAGGGCCTGAATTCAAGTCTTGGCACTCAAAAAAATAATATATTTATATATTTTAAGTACATGGTTTTTATTGACCTACACATTTTTACTGCATACTAACTGCATATTGCAGTTAGTATATTCATTTTATTTTGTGTTTTATTTGTTTCTTATATATTTTAGTGAATATGACTACACATATAATATTTTGTGCATCCTATTACATAAGACATAGATTTGCCTATATATTCTACATCATTCCTGAGTCCCAGAAATTTCACTGATAAAGAAACCAAATGAGGCAATTGGCTTTCCTCAGGATTAAGTTTTTGGCAGTTCTGTGACTTGAACTCAGGGGTTAGCAGCCCACTTCATGAGTGGGTAACTGTTAGCATGCCAGTCTGATGCAAGAGAAGTTGGCGGGCAAATTTGAGGACCTGAGATCAACCCATAGGACTGGCCAATATATAAACAGATAGATGATTAGACTGCAGTGTGTGTGTGTGTGTGTGTGTGTGTGTGTGTGTGTGTGTGTGTGTGTGTATGTGTGTTGTGAGCTGCTTTTGATCAAGGATAGCCGTTTACCACTGGAGCTACACGGCTCTACTTCTGGCTTTGTTGGCACTGAAGTTGGACAGGGATCTCAAGGACTTCCCTGCCTAGTGTGAATTTGACCATTATCCTTCTATTACAGCCTTGTAAGCATCAATGAGGACTGCTGAGAGCCACTGGTGCCTGCCTAATCATTGGTCTTGCTGTTCTTGGACAGACCAGTGAGTTCCCTATCCTTGAGTTAAAATGGTGGGAGCTGGAGCCCACAGTTGGAATCCTGGTCCTGCCAACTCCAAATGGAAGGAGATCTTTAGAAAGTCATTCCTAGCTATATGAATACCAAGGGAATGTGATGTATGTTATGATTGAATGGGCAGCTCTTAAGTAATTCTAGGATAAAATTATACACAATTATATTATAGGACACTGGTCGATTTTAATCAATATTTCATGAAGCATTTAAACAATCATGTTCATTAAATGGAGGCATAATGAAATACCTAAGAATTGTGCTTCACATAGTATAAAGGTGCCATTTTTTTCTACTAGGACTGGGATTGGAACTCATAGTCTGGGTAACTCTGTTGCACTGTGTGGAAATGGAAAGCTAGCCTTCTTGAAGTCAAGAAATTCGTTTCTGTTCCTTAGGTCTGAAATCGATCCCCAGCACAAGAATACATCCTATTTGTGTACATTTTAAATATATGATTTATATTTATATACATAGGTTGACACCATATTGCATTCAGTGTAGTTATTCATTTTATTTTTTGTTTTATTCAGGTGTTTGTGGGGCACATCGGCAGCAAAGATGGTGCTGAGAGGAAGTTGAGTGGGCACAGCCCAATTGTTTACCTTAAAATCTGATTGGATAAAGCTTAGGTGCATGATAGGGTGTGACCTTTACAGTGATTTGTTGGTTCCTTTCCCTCCCCTTCCATGCCTCGCACTTTTTCCCTTTAACAGGTGCTTGCTGTGTGGTAATAAAGGAGTTCTTGCTTGACTTGACTCCCCATTGTGTCTGAATGTCCCCCAGGCTAAGGGAGACTGGGGAACGGATGAGTGGCACACTTACCATTCCCGGGCCCCATCCATCTTTAGGGGGCAAACAAAGACCCAACATGTATTGACTGCTTATTTTATTGACTAATATGGCACATAGAACATTGGTTATATTGATTAAATAGGATATAGATCTGCATATGTATTCCACTTATACCTGACACCCAGGACTTTCACAGAAAAGGAAAACATGTGTCACCATCAGTTTCTTACTTCATGATTCATTGTTTGGGCATGATGGCATCTGAACTCTAGGACCACAGGGCCAAATTCATGAATGTGTGTGAGTTAGCATGCCATCCTGGAACAAATTGAGCTGGTAGACAGTTCCCAGGATCTGAGATCAAGCACCAGGTGTTGACAAAATATGAACAGATTGACACACAGATATATATATATATATATATATATATATATATATATATATATATCTTTACAGAGTGTCAGAGATGTCTATCAATTTTTCAATTATATAGACTACATTCCTACCAATTCTTGGGTATTTATTATGCCTCCATGTAATTAATGTTATTATTTTTATCTTCAATAAACTATTAAATAAATCAGTGTCCTGAAATTATTGAGTCCCTGTGAGAAATAGTATTCTTTTAATGTTTCATAAGATATTAAATAAAATCAATCAGCTGACTGAAATCATAAAGTCTAATTGTGTACAAGTATCATTCATGAACATGTCATTCAACTGTGATATCGATAACATTCCATCATTATTCCTGTGGATGGGAACGAATTTCTGAGGATCTCCCACCATCTGGAAATGGCATAACTATATTCGAAATGTAGGCTTATGTTGCCGTGCGGGACAATGGCTTCTCCAATAGCCCTCAATTTAAAAAGTATATTTAGTTCCTTGGTTTGCAATTCATGACATTTTTTCTTCCAGGCCTGGGATTTGAACTCAAGGTCTGGGTATATTTGCAGCACCGTGACAGAAGGGAATCTGAACATGCTTGAAGACAAGAATGTCAGGCCTGTTCCCAAGGCCTGAATTCAAGCCTAAGAGCTGGGAAACATACTCTTTATATCCATTTTAACGATAGGATTTATACTTCCATACACATAGTCAGTCCATATTTTGTTGGGTGTGGTTATTCATTTTATTTCTTGTTTTATTCATTGATTTACCATTTATTTCATTCACTCTGATGACCCCCTCTAACATTTATTACATTGTTTACATCCTATCACAGCATCCAGATTTGTAAATATGTTCTCCATCATGCCTGACTCCCAGGACTCTCACAGAAAAGGAAACATTAAATTTTTGGCAGTGCTGGGATGTGAACTCAGGGTTTAGCAAGCCCAATTCACGAATGGATGAGTGTCAGCATGGCAGCCTTTAGGCAATGAAGCTGTGAAGTGGTTCCCATGTGCTGAGATCCAGCCCCAGGTTTGGCCAAAACAGTGATGCATGTATAGGCAGAGTGTGGTATACAAATAAATATATATTAGTAAGGAGCATCAGAGCAGTCTATCTATGATTGAATGGCACCTACTACATTCCTACCAACTCTTAAGCATTTATTATATCGCCATTGAAGGAATATTATTCTTTTCATGCATAATAACCTATTAATTAAGTTCAATCAGCATCCTAGGATTATTGCATCCAATTTTAGACTAGACCGAAGCATGAACTACTCTTTCAATTGGTATTCCTATGCATAGGAACTAGTCTTTTGTGATCTCTTGCCACTGGTAGGTGTCAGTACTGGGATTTGAACCCGGGGCCTATGTTCACAGGTTGGCCTATGGATTCCCTGATAGCAAGCCAGCATTCAGGTATGGCAGTTCAGGTCCACTTTGCAGCCATGTTATTCAGACCCAGGATGGTCACTGTGCAAAGAAACAAATGTAAAACCCTCAGCTCTCTGCAGCTTGCCACTTTTTGTGCTATGCTACGTTGTTTTTTTTTCTTGCAAGCCCTCTGGGCCTAGGATCCCTGGATTGACTATGGGTCCAAGGGTGCCCCACCCTAGGGCGATTGATGCTGAGGCAGAGTTGCCATGACCTGAGTTCAAGCCCCGTGTTGGCAAAATAAAGAATAAATAAAAAAATTAATTAATTATTTAACTAAATTAAAAAAGAAATAGCCCTTGTTTTGAATTTCTACCAGTTTTCTTCATTAACCTGGGATTTGAACTTAGGGTCTTGGTAAATATGTAGCAATGTGAGGGAAAGTGAAGATTTGCCACTACTTGAGTTCAAACCTCATGCGAATCCAAAAATAAAAATTAAGTCACTGAGCTCAGCAGGGGGAGTAGTTGTGGAGTTGGGAGGAAAGGAATGCTCGGGGGAAAACAAAGGAGGATGCAACAATGCTCAATAGGAAATGTACTCATTACCATGCTCATTTAAATGTAACCCTTCTGTACAACAATTTTACAATAAAAAAATGAAAAAAGTAGTGCTCAGACAAGCATTTTGGGGGTAAAAGAAAGGTGTCTGAATCGATGTACAAAATTCTACAGTGTGTTTTTTTAAAATGTTCATTATGTAACTGAATAAACATAACTGCTTCCATTAAAAAAATTAAGTCACTGTCTTTGAACTGGGGCCAGTATTTCCATCATTGCTGGTATTGATCTCACCATCCAGGTAACTCTTTTGCACCATGGGTGAAGGCAAAGCTCCCTGTCCTTGAGGAAAGAAATTCAGGCTAGAGTTCCCAGCGTCTGAATGAAGGCCCTGCAATGGAAAAGCTATTTTTATATATGTGTAATATATGATATATATTTACATATGTATGTTTATTACATATATTATAATTTTTATTAATGATTTTGTATTTTATTTTTTACTTTTCATTTACTTATTGTTTATTGTATTTAGTATTATTATACACATAATATTTAGTACATGTTGTATATCTATTATAAATTTATACACAATAGTTTAAGACGACTGGTTTTTCATTAATATTTTATTAAGTGTTGAAACATGATACATAATTAAATGGAAGCATTTGTCACAGTCTTCACATGTTTAGAGTCTCTTCCAAGTATGAACTTTGTCTTCTTTATCTTTAGAACCTTCCTATAGGAATTTTTTAGATGATTTATACTCACAAGCCTTTTCTTCGGGATAGTCAAGTTGAAGAATAAATTTGTAAGGGTGGGGCTAGAAATGTTGCTTAGTGGTAGAGAGCTGGCTCAGCATGCAGGAATGGTAAGGTTTGGATCCTCAGTGCCACATACTCAGAAAAAGCCAGAAGCTGTGGAGTGGCTCAAGTGGTACAGCACTAGGCTTGAGAAAAAGGAGCTCAGAGACAGTACCCAGGTCCTTAGTTCATGTCCCAGGTCTGGCAAAAACAAGAGGCCAGATGCCTGTGGCTCACAATAGGAACCTTAGCTTCTCAAGAGGCTGAGATCTGAAGACCACAGTTCAAAGAGAGCTTAGGCAAGGAAAACCTGTTAGACTCTTATCTCCAATGAACCACAAAAAGACCACATGTGGTCCTGTGGGTCAAGTGGTAGAGTGTTCAGCTTGAGCTGAAGAGCTCAAGTACAGTGCTCATGCTTGAGTTTGAGACACAAAACTGGAAAAAAGTGAGGGTTAAGCAAAGTCCTTTTCCTTTTTGCTAATTAGAATATACTCTGAAAAAATGATTGTTCACGTACACCAGAATTGGAGTTAGAGCTCAAGGTTCAAGTGTAGTCCATCCATATGCACAGCCTCTCAGACTCTAGCATTATAACCTTGTGTCCTACGGTTCTGAAAGGTCCAATGTTGAAAGGCCTAATATGCTGCCCAAGCCCTTTGTGATAAGCAGTTGACTTGTAATGCCAAAGTTATTACAATTCTGAACCTAGGAGAGCACCAGTAGCTCATGCCCATCACCCTAGCTCAGGAGGCTGAAGTCTGAGGATCACAGGATGAAGCTAGCCAGGGCTGGAAAGTCTATGACACTCTGACTTCTACTGCTGAAAGGTCAGATGTTCAAGAGCTTCCTGTGTCTCCCTTGGTAATGAGAAGTTGCTTGCACTCTAAATTTTCTTAGAGTTATTGAGTTATAAAAGCAGGAAATAAACATCAGTGACCAATCCTGGGTTCAAATGAAGTTCTCAGCTTCCAAGCCCTAGTCCTGTTAGCAGGAAGAACTCCAGTGTAACAATATTTGAAGGAAGAAAACAGTTTCAAAAGCCAAACTAGGTAAAGAGACCTAGGCCTACAGGATTAGGAGGCAGAATGTACACACTCAACAGGGAAGTGAGCTGCAAAACCACTTCATTCCAGACAAGGCCAGCAATGAGGGGAAACCTGAAACTTTTGTCAGAGTTACACCAGGGTTAGGATTTTCTCAGCCTCTTCAAACAATGACTAATTAACCTTCCTTCCTCAGGTGAAGGGAACCTCAGGCTATCTTCAGGTTAACAATAGAAAGCCTTGCTCTTTGGTCTTAGGGAGTGGGTTTTTGACTCTCCATCTGTCAGATTTGAAGGCCCTTCTTCTACCTCTGCCAGTCCATTCACCTTCCTTCATTCTCCACATCATTAATGTAAATCCCCAGTCCAAGGAGAGGCAGGGCCCTTTCTTTTCTGACTCCAAATACCTGAGTTATAACCTGGCTCTGCCCTCTTGACTCTGGGGACCTCGGCTGCCTGAGAAGTGGGAGACAGTCTTCCTGCTCTGTGGTTATGTGAAGACCATGTTGGTGTCCTGGCACACTGCAGAAGGCCTCATGACTGGGGAGTGTTCCCGTTTTTCCTCCTGACATCCAAGACCAATTCTTGCTTTTTCTTGAATGTGCTACTGAGGAATCAAACCTAGCTCTTCTTGCATACTAGACAAGCACTCTCTCACTAATCCACATTCCCAGCCCCCTCATCCTTTTCTTAATGGTAGTTTTTACATAAGTATGCTACCATTTTATGTCTCCAATTTTAGTTTTCTGAATACTGGTTACTTCTAAGAAACCTGATCTTCTCTTCCCCTGCCTGGTTTGTGACTGTTCCTGCATTGTCCTCATAATAAAATGTAAATAAAGGCTGCTGAGGGTGACCTGCTTCAGGCAGATGGCTGCACAGATTGTTGTGTATATGTTTGTTAACACTCCTGGACCTTGAACTCAAGATCTGGGCACAGTCCTTGAGCTGCTTTACTTAAGGCTAGCCCTCTAACACTGGTATCATATGGCTATACTTCTCGCTTTGTTACACTGAAGTTGGACAG
The DNA here is from genome assembly GCF_019054845.1 of Dipodomys spectabilis. NCBI lineage: Eukaryota > Metazoa > Chordata > Mammalia > Rodentia > Heteromyidae > Dipodomys > Dipodomys spectabilis. The sequence continues at coordinate 982,097 of NW_024871095.1, read as the reverse complement.
GGCTCTCAAAGACTTTTCTGCCTTGGGTGACTTTGACCATGATCCTCCTCTCACAACCTTGTAAGTATCAAGGAGGAGTTCTGAGAGCCACTGGTGCCTGCCTAATCATTGGTCTTGCTGGTGTTCTCGTACGGCCCAGTGAGTTCCCTATCTTCGGGTTGAAGTGCTGGGGGCTGGAGCCATCAGTTTGAATCCTGGTCCTGCCACCTCCAAATGGCAGGAGATCCTAAGAAACTCATTCCTATCCATATAAATACCAATGGAATGTGATGTATGTCATGATTGAATGGGAAGTTCATAAATGATTCTCGGATAAAATTGGAAACAATTAGATTATAATACACTGATCAGTTTTAATTAGTACTTTATGAAACATTTAAACAATCACATTCATTAAATGGAGGCATAATGAAACACCTCAGAATTGGATGTCACATAGTAAGGGTTGCCATTTTTTTTTCTGCCAGGACTTTCTTTGGTTAATTTTTATATCCCATTTTCTGAATGTAATTTGGTATATGAAACTAGGATATATTATAAATCAATTATTCAAACAGTTTTTTATCAGAAATGTTTATAGCAAAATATAGAGATAAATCCAAATTATATATATTTGAAGACAGTGCTTGGTTAGTCCTCTTCTCATATTCCCCATTCCCTTCATGAGAATAATACACATTGTAAGGTAATGCTTAGACTGTTTTGGTGAAATAGGTTGACTTTAAACCAGTGAGTTACTCTATGCTGCATTTTGTTTACTTTATAGCCAGAAAATCTAAACTCATACTTTATCATTTTCCTTTGGCTTTATACTCAGATTTTATCTCTGATGGGTGACAAATAAAAATATAAACATTTTTTAACAGTGGCTAAATTTAGACTGTGGAATCTAGGTACAATGCAACTCATGAAGATAGTCCTCATAAGTCATGAGACCCTGGTATCAAAATGTTAATCAATGCTTACTGGTGTCATGCTTATGAGATTTTGTGTATTATAAACAGTGGTTATTAGAATGCTTTTGGATTCAACATCGTTTCATGGGTTAGGAACAGAAGAGAGACATTATACTCAGAACAAAATTTAAGGAGGCATCCAAAATTAGTTACCAAGATATACATCATGTAACATAATGTTTTAAAAATGCAAACTAAAGGAAATAATTTATGAAAAAACATGAACATTTACAATAAATACAGAATCACTATGACTGATTTTTCTTTTACCCCAGTTGCAATACGGCTTACATAATGACTTTTCTGGTGATATGTTTAATTAGGTCTTGATATTTAGTTGGAGAAGTTATGTTTTTTCAATTATTCATTTGTCAGATCAAAGATGAAATGAATTCCATGCCAGAGTCAACATCCATAATAATGTTACAGATGTATCCTGTTACTTTGCCAAAGTTTCAAATCAGCTTGAGTAACTGGGGTCTTTTTTTGGGTCTAAATAAATGAGTATGCAATTTTGTCAGTACTAGAAAGATTTTGACCACCATTTGTTAAGCTATTATTTTCCAGAAAATACTTCTCTCTTTTCATGAGACTTTTAATTTCATTTATATCATGTGTTGATATTCTCCTTTAGATTACCCACATTCAGTCTTGTACAAAGTGTAATTTGGAGTAGTTTAAAGTTATATACACTCATGTACACTGCTCAGATTCTATTATTTGCATATTTTTTCTTGTTAAATCAGTAGGAATTCGTTCTCAATATGGATAATATTGGACTTATTCGTTGCTTTTCTGAATTTGTTAAGTATGTCATGATTTGTTATTTTATTCTTTTAAATATGTGCAGATCTCACTCCACAAACAGTCACATTCATTTTAAATAATTTGATCCATTCAAGGGATTTGCTACATTTAGGTTCATCTAGATGAATTTAATTACAAATTAATACAACCATATTTCTGAGACACAGTTATCTTTATGGCTCTACTCCAAGTTAACATCTATTTGAGGTTTTTGTGCTTAAAAAAACTGGGCACAACATGTTTTTGTTCCTGGGGGACTTCTACATTGTTGATTGTTTTTCCAGTTGTGGTGACTTCAATATATGTGTGCATTTTATTTCAATTGTTTGTGTCAATATTTTATTTCATATAACAGAAATTACAAAAATAGTCAGTGATTTAGAATTATTCCAAATAGATTCTAAGAGAGACACTTGAAATTTTGTGACAACTGGGAATGGGCAGGTCTTCATAGTGGAGGGGATAGCAGAATAACAGACATTGTTTGACATGATTTTAATTCTTCCTCCTCTTGCCTCACTATTTCCAATGGTATTACTTCAAAGTCTTTTGTGGAAAGAAAATATTTTTGTCTGTATGAACTCAGAATTTTTTATTCAATTGGGACACATTGTACGTTTATATTTCATTTTAACTCAAAAATCTTCTTTCCTTCATTTAAAATAACAGTTATGAATTTATAGTGCTAAAGTAGCATCTACTAATTTATACGAAATGGTCCAAACTATTTTCACTTCACACTATATGTAATATAGAGTGTAATAATAATAATGAGTAATATAGTATGTAATAATTCCCTTTGGGGAAAGTCAATTACAGTGGGTTTTTGTGAGATACTGAGAAATAGTAAAACATATTTGATTCTATTAAAAAAATTCCTAGTTACATCTAAAAATTACTCATAGTTATAAATTAATGCTGAACAAATAACATTGTTTATTAGAAAAATCCAGAAGTTTCAATATGCTTGTTTTTTTAAACTTGTCTTGAATCTGGGCTTTGGTGGCTCATGCCTGAAATCCTAGCTACCCAAAAGTCTGAGATCTGAGGATAGTGGTTCAAAGCCAGCACGGGCAGAAAAGTTTGTGAGACTCTTATCGCCAATATATCTCTTGAAAACTAGAAACTGCACTGTTGCTCAAGTGGTACAGTGTTATCCTTGAGCTGAAGGGCTCAGGGACAGTGCCCAGCCCCAGTGTTCAAGCCCCATGACAGGCAAAAAAAAATGGCATGGATTTTTACTTTATTATTTCATGATTTTTAATGTGAAAATATATACAGAGGGTTTACAATTACATGAACAAACTAATGAGTACATTTCTTATCAAGCATTGTTGCGTCCTCACTTGTTTCCCCTTCCCATCCCTTCCCATCTCCCTTTCTGCCCCCCCTCCCGCCCCCTGAGCCAAAGTTGTAAAGTTCGATTTTCGACATAATGTCTTGTACATGTCATTTTTGCAATGGGTTCACATGTATCCCAATTAGTTTTTTCCTTCCCCTCCCCAAATTATACCAACATCAAATACAGTGAAAATAGAGGTTATATCGTGGGGGAGGGACATAAAAAGCAACAAAGAAATCATCTTGTAAATATCCTAGAAACAACAGCAAGAAAGAAAAACCATTTGAGTCCTTATCCTGGTGTTCATTTCACCTACCATCAACTTGTCTGAGAGATTGTGTTTATCACTGACATATACTAGTTATTGCAAATAAGGGAAACCATGGAAGCTATGTTTCTTTGGGCCTGGATTAATTCACTTAACATAATATTTTCCAAGGCTTTTCATTTCCTAACAAATGGGGCAATGCCATTTTTTCTGATGGAGGCATAGTATTCCATTGTATATGTATATATATATATATATATATATATATATATATATATATATATATGTGTGTGTGTGTGTGTGTGTGTGTGTGTGTGTGTGTGTGTTTGTGTGTGTGTATATATATATATATATGTATCTATCTATCTATTTATCTATCTATATATACCACATTGTTTTACTGTAAAATTCCATACAGAGGAGTTACAATTACATGGGCAAGGTAACAAGTACATTTCTTATCAAGCATTGTTGCCACATTTTAATCAATCCATTCATCTACTGAGGGGCATCTGGTTTGGTTCCATATCTTGAGTATGGTAAATAATACTGCAATAAACATAGCGGTGCTGGTAGCTTTAGTATGGGCTTGTTTGTGATCATTTGGTAAATGCCCAAAAGTGGAATTGCTGTGTCATAGGGGAGCTCTATATGTAGTCTTTTGAGGAACCTCCATATTAGTTTCCAAATGTTTGAACAAGATTACAGTCCCACCGACATTTTTCCAGCTTCTGTTGTTATTACAGTTCTTCATTATAGCCATTCTAACTGGGGTAAGGTGGTATCTCAGTATAGTTTAGATTTGCATTTCTTTTATGGCTAAGGAAGTCGAGCATTTCTTCATGTATCTATTGGCTATCCTTCTTTCCTCTTCAGAGAAGTTTCTCTTTAGTCTTTAGCCCACTTATTTATAGGGGAGTTGTTTCTTTGAGGATTTGTTGTTGGGGGATTTAATTTGTTGAGTTCCAGGTATATTTTAGATATGAGACCCTTGTCCGTTGTATGGCTAGTGAAGATCTTCTCCCAATACTTGGGCTTTTTATTGTTCTTGCTAGCTCTGTCCGTTGCCATGCAGAAGCTCTGCAATTTCATGCAATTCCATTTGTCCAACCTTTCTTTGATCTGTTGTGCTTCTGGGTCTCTATTAAGAAAATTTCAGCCTGGGCCAATGACACATAAATTATCTACTAGTTAGTCCTGCAATGTTTTCAGGGTGTCTGCTTTGACTCTGAGGTCTTTCATTCATTTGGAGTTGATTCTTATGCAGGGTGATATATATGGATCTAGCTTTAGTTTTCTACAAGTGATTAACCAATTTTGTCAGCACCATTTACAGACTAGGCTCTTTCTTCCATTCTATTTTTTAGCTCCCTTATCGAAGACTAGGTGACTATAAGTCTGTGGCTTCATTTCTGGGTTTTCAATTCTATTCCCCAGATCCTGAGGTCTGTTCTTGTGCCAGTACCAAGCTGTTTTGATTACTATGGCTTTGTAGTAGAGTTTGAAATTTGGTAATGATATTCCTCCACCACTTTCCTTTCTGTTAATGATCTTTTACGCTATTCAGAGTCTTTTATTGTTTCATAATTTTTTGTATTGCCTATTTTATTTTCTTGAGGAATGAGTTTGGAATATTGATAAGCATCACATTGAATTTGTAGATAGCCTAGGGAAGTATTGCCATTTTCACGATGTTGATTCTGCCAATCCAGGAGCATCGGAGGTTTTTCCACTTTCTAAATTCCATTTTTATTTCCTTTTTTAGGTTTTTAAAGTTTGCATCATAAAGATCCTCTCATAAAATACCTAGGTATTTTATTTTTTATTGGTTATTATGAATTGAGTTGTTTTCCTGATTTCTGCCATGCTTTTCTCATTGTTGGCACACAGAAAAGCCATTGATTTTTTGATAGTTAATTTTTCCCCTGCTACTTTGCCAAAGTTTTGAATCAGCATGAATAATTTCGGAGTGGAGTTGGTGGGATTATTTAAATACAACATCATGTCATCTGCATATAGGGAGAGTTTTACATCATCTTTCCCTATTTGGAGCCCTTTTATGTTTGCGTCTTGTCTTTTGCTGTAACTAGGCATTCTATTACTAAGTTGAAGAGAAGTGGAGCGAGTGGACATCCTTGTCTCGTTCCTGAGTTCAGAGGAAATGGCTTTAGTTTTTCACCATTAACTATAATGCTGGCTAAAGATTTGTCATATACAGCCTTTATTGTATTGAGGAATGTTGACTGGATTCATAGTTTTTACAGAGCTTTCATCACAAAAGGATGTAGGATTTTGTCAGTGCTTTTTCTGCATCTATTGAGATAACCATGTGGTTCTTATCCTTGCTCTTGTTGATGTGATGAATTTTATTAATTGATTTGCATATATTGAACCAGCTTTGCATCCCTGAAATGAATGCTGTTTGATCATTGTGTATGATTTTTTGGATGAATTGTTGACATTGATTGGCCCAAATTTTGTTGAGGTGTTTTGCATCAATGTTCATCAAAGAAATGGGTCTACAGTTTTTTTTCCTTGATGAGTCCCTGCCTGGTTTTGGGATAAGGGTTCTGATGGAATCATAGAATGAATTCTGTAATGAACTTTCTCTTTCAATTTCATTGAAGAGTTGGAGGAGTATTGGTGTGAGCTCTACATTGAAGGCCTTATATATTTCCGCTGTGAATCCATCTTGTCCTGGGATTTTCTTAGATGGGAGGACTCATTGTTGTTTCTATTTCTATGCTTGATATGGGCATATTAAGTTGATTTAACTCATCTTGTTTGTTTCGGCATGTTAAGATTTGCTAGGAAAAGCTACATTTCTGCCAGGTTCTCAAAGTTATTCGCATAATGGTTTGAAAAGTATTCCCTTATAATTTTTTGAATCTTGGTTGTTTTTGTGATGATGTTTCCATTCGCATCTCTGAGTTGATTTTTTTTTTAAATTTGGGTGAGTTCTTTTCTTTTTCTGATAAGATTTGCTTAAAGTTCGGTCAATTTTGTGAATTTTTTCGAAGTAACAACTTTTTGTTTTGTTGATTCTTTCTATGATGTTTTTGGTTTCTAATTCATTTAATTCTTATTTAATTTTAACTATTTCTTTCCATCTACTGGATTAGGGTTTATCTTGCTGATCTTTTTCAAGGAGTTCAGATGTCTTATTAAATTGTTGGTTTCAGATCTCTCCAATTTGTTGTTGTACGACCACTAAGCTATAAACTTGCCTGTGAGTACTGCCTTTGCTGTGTCCCAAAGGAGCTGGTAATTTTTGTGTTCATTTTTTTTAATATCATGAACATTTGCATTTCCTTTCTAATCTCTTCCATGACTCATTGGTGATTGAACAGTGTGTTGTTCAGCCTCCATGTTGTACAGGACTTTCTTTTTTTGGCTTTTAGTGTTGAGTTCTAATTTTATTCCCGTGGATGCTGTTTCTTGGCTTTTACTGTGGTCTTGTTGGTTTCCTATGTGTAGGACACTTTTGTCTTTTTTAGGGCAGGTTTGGTGGCGATATATTGTTTCAATTTTTCTTTGCTATGGGAGGTTTTTCGTTCACCTCCAGTTATGAAGGAGAGTTTATCTGGGTATAGTATTCTTGGTTGACAGTTGTTTGTCTTATCGCATGGCATATACCATTTCAGGCTCTTCTTGCTTTAATCGGCTCTACTGAGAAATCTGGGATGATTCTAATTGGTTTCTGTTTATATGGGATTGTTCCTTTCTCCTTGAGATTTTTAATGCTCCATTCCTTGGTCTGAATTGATCCTGTGCAGATTATAATGTGACAGTGGATGTCCTGTTTTGATCTGGTCTATTTGGGGTTCCATAAGCTTCTTGTATCTGAACAGGCCTATCTTTTTGCATTTTGGGGAATTTCTCTGCTAGAATTCTGTTAAATAAATTTTCTAGAACATTAACTTCTGTCTCTAAGTGCTCCTCTACACCCATTATCCTCAGATTAGGCCTTCTTATGGTGTCTTCCAAATGTTGAATAGATCTATCATATTTTTTGGACTTGATTTGGAAGGTTGTATGTTCTTTCTCTATAATATTTAGGCTGTCTTCAATCCCCGAGATTCAATCTTCTGCATGGTCTAACCTACTCTCAAGACTTTCTACTTTGTTTTTTATTTCTTTTTCTTCTAATTGGTCGGCTTTGATGGCTTCAAATTCTTTGTTGGAGCTTTATTTTAGATCTTGTATGAACTTTTTTACTTCCTTAATTTGGTGTTCAGTTTCTCAAATCACTTAGTTGATTGGTTATTGTTTCCCTGTCTTGCTCCTTTTAGCATTCCATTTGTGATCTCCCTGACTTCTTTCAGCTGTCTGTTTATGGATTTCATGAATGCCTCTATTGATCTTTGTCTATTCTCATCCTGCTCTCATGATTTCTGTATTACTCTTTGATTAGTTTAGTCAAGTTCACGCAATTCTAGTAATTCTCTATGGCTGTCCTCAGCCTGCTCACGCATCTCCTGTATTTCTCTTTGACTATTCTCAACCTGCTTATGCAATTCCTGCATTAATCTTTAAGTAGCTTCCTAATGCTTAAAAGATTCTTGTATGAATTTTTGTTTGCCTCCTCTCGCTCCCTATCATGCTCACACTGAGTCCTTTGCAAGTTTTCAATCATTTAATTCACCATGTTTACCAGTAGCGTTTGTACGGTTTTTATGGAACTCCTCTGGATTATTCATTAACAATTCTGTGACCTGCTTAACATGAGTGGGAGTTGAGATACCTGGACTTGCCAATTTTATTGTTCTTTTCGGCTTGTTCTGCCCATTTGGTATGAAAGTAATACCAATTTTGTGCTAGAACACTATTTTAAGACAAGCATCAACCAGAGTCCTGTGGTTGCACAATCAAAATGGCTGCAGATACAATCTAATTCAAAAGATACAATCTATTCAACATAAAACAACTATGTATTAATGGGCTACAAACAGCAAAAAAAGATTTGGCAATCCAGAAATTATTAGATTTAGGGAAAAATGTGGGGACAAATAGGACTAGAGGGATGTGGAGGGGTAAAAGGAGAGTAAATTTAACCAAATCCTAATCTCAGAGAGGGAAATGGATTGGACAGATTGACAGGAGAGAAATAAAAAAAAAGAAAATTGGAAAAACAAAAATTAAATTTAACAAGTGAAACACTTAAAATTACGTACTTTTAAAGAAATGATATTGACAGAAGAAAAGGATAGGATGAGTGGAAGGAGGGATAGAAAGGAAACATTAAAGTAAAAAAATAATAAAAATTAAAATTAGTTACTTGATAATTATGTAGGCATAAAGAGGTGATACTGATCTTAAAGAATTTAAGCCTAAGAGGTTGTGAATTGAGGAATAAATTTCTGGATTAAGTATGTACACAATGGGGGATAAAGTCTAATAATTGACTACAGGTATATATCGGGATGAGCAGAACAGCAATTAAGTCATGTAAAAAAAAAAGAGAGAGAAAAAATGAAAACAATAAAAAAGGCCCAAAAGGTCTAAAGAGATCAAACACACCCACATACACACACACACACACACACACACACACACACACACACACACACACACACACACACCAAAAATAAAAATTATGAGAAAAAAGTTTAACAGAAAACATTTTAAAAAAATAAAAATTTAAGAAAAGTTTCAAAAAAGAGTTCCTTAATTTTTTTTGGCGGGGGGGCTGAATGGGAAGACCCTGTATCTCCTCTGTGTCCATAACAAGTCTCTTGGTGGAGTCTTGGTTCTGCTTGTGGGGTTTTCTTATGGCTTGATTGGTTTCTTAAGTCAGTTTGGGCCAGCAGAAACTGCTCTGTGTTAGGCATGTTTTTTCATCCTCCTCCCAGGCTAGTTCAGTGGGAGGGAGATCTGCTTGGAGTATCACAAAAGAGGAAGATGGCTGTTTCCTCTAATTTGGAGATGTTGTGATGAAGCTAGGTTCTGTTTAGGGTTGAGGTCTTTCAGCAAACAGTAGCTTTTCCCTGAGGGGTTAAATCCTGAGACACTCACAGAGCCCAGCTTGGAGCTTTTCTCGGGGTTTATGATTACTGAATTTCAATTGTTTGTCTAGGCTGTTGTCCGGAGGGGTAGTCTCTGGCTGTGTTTAACTGGTGAAGTAAGTAACTTCTCTGTGGGTGGAGTTTTTTCTGCCTGGGTGGGATGACTTTCTCCTGGGCGGAACGGACATCATAACTGACATCATAAACATATTGTGTGATCATGGTATTTCCCCTGCCAGGTAAGTATGGGAAGGTGTCGCGACCACCTCGACCAGCAAGGAAGACACGACCCGGGATTCTTCTCAAAACAGTTTATTCAGGAACCTTGTCTGCAAGCTTCTCTCTGAAAGCTTCTCCCTCCCCCGCACCCGCGCTCCGGTTATAAGCCTCCTGGATGGCCAATCCCGAGGTGCCACGCGGCATATACTAATAGGGTCGCAAACACGGAAGCAAGCCAGTAGCCAAGCCATAGCCATATAAGGAGTTGTTTTTCACAGAGAGCACTCGCCATCGGGAAGGCAGAAGGCGGAAGCCAGTGCCATCTTTGGTCCCGGCCCCTGCAGCTCTCCACAGCTCCCCCTTTTTATTTTATTAAGCGACAGGTAAGAGTAGAGGTTGGGCCTCTGCTTAAAACATTAATGAGAGGACCCTGCACTGGTCTTCGCCTGAGGGGCGCCTTCCCCAGTGACGACCAGGCCTGTCTGATACCTTTTTTGCAGAGGTGGGATCTTGGACATCAACCCACTTGCAACCCAACATGCTGTTCTTGGGCTCACGCCGGGAAGTGATTCCCAAGTGCAGTGCATTTGCCTTACACCCTGTGCTATTCCTTTAACATGGCAAGCCATGCATAGGGGGACTGTCCGGCCTCAATGGCAGTGAAGGCCTGGACCACCATACCCATACTGCTGCGCTGCGAGCTCCTAATCCGTCATATACACCACAGGCACAGCAAGATCACCAATGCCAGGATATAGATAAGGGAGCCCATTCCCGCCTACTCCTTCAAATGATCCACAGCTGTCAAAATCCAGGAGGAAACATCTTGTAACAGGGCATCATCCATCCGGGTGGATTTTAATGCAACAATGGCCAATCGTAGCTGTAACATCAATTGGTCAAATTCCCCTGTCCAGTTGCCTAAAAGATAACTTGACAGTTGTTTAGACAAATTTTCTGCCTGGGTATACTTATAATACTGAACAGCGGTAATACAAAGCCCTTCATATTTTTGAACACATCCCAGCTGAGCCAACTGCCACAGGATATTAACCTGCTCCTGCACAAGGTCAATCCTTTGATTTAACAGCATCAGTCCTCCTTTTAATTGTGCATTGGCCACTTGTTGTAAATCCAGAGCTCTGGCTGTAGTAGCCGACAAGTTATTTAAAGTCTGAGCTGTCTGCACAGTATGTGACATGGCGACAGCGGCAGCCGTCGCACCCGCAGCAGCCACAGCTATAGCAGTTACAATGCCCGCAGTGATGCCAAAATCTCTCTTATGCCTAAACAAGGTTACAGCTTGAGAAGCATCTACTGGCACAGGCACCCAATGCGGAATGCATGCAACTATAGCTAACGGATACTGAGAACTCCAGCAGGTAGCATAATAGCAGGTTTCATTAGTACAAGCACACACATCATCTGAGCATACAGAGGTGTTGTTAATTACCAAGAACACAAAAGGGGAAACCACACACACGGAGGTAGGCTGATAGCTAAATACCGTATAATTTTTACTAAAATGACAATTGGCACCCACAGTACAGGCAGTACTAGTCAAATTGCAAGTCATGATTGCTATAAAAAAGTGACCCCCTTGCAGCATAACTATAGGTTCGGCCTGCAAGCAACTTCCATTAAGACCACATAACAGCCAATTATTAAAGAGATTAATTCCAGCCCTAAATAGTAAACTAGCATTGGACAAAACACTAGGGGAGAATGAAAAACGCTTAGACTCATCAGCCCAAACAACTTGTCGTGATTGGCAACCTGTCCAAGGCCAAGCCTCCCCCATACGGTCAGGCAAGCAAAAGGGGGCCCATTTAGGTTGTTTTACACTCCACGGGCCATTGCTTAACTTTAAGCTTTCATAATCTCTGCCTAAAACAGTACCAACAAATCCAGTAGCATTTGCCCAAACCTCAGTTGATCCCGGATTCCCATACAAATATCTAAAATAAGCGGCAGGGGAATGAGTCAAGGCTATGCAACTACCATTAAGGGTCGCATCACTTAAGCAAAAGCATAGTGTGCCCATCAAGCTAATATTTCTAGCTTCACCAACCCCTGCCATTTTTTTTATCCTCTGGGTAAAAGGGAAGGTTAAGAGTCTTATTTGTGGTGAAAAATCTAGGGAAAAGAGAAGCGTCATGTCTCACGGGCATGGGCCTCGGGAATGCAGACAGTATCCCCCATCTCGCTACCGCCTGTCCCTGTTGGATCATCAGGAGCTGTATGATCAGCAACGCAATCTTTTGTTTCTTCCGGGTTCCGTTCATCTTGGATTCGCCGTACAAGTCATTCGGGCACCCACACTGGATCCGAACGATTCTGGTGAAAAGCACAAACAGATCCTCATGCCCATACCAGCACGGGGTCAGGCCCGTTCCAGAGCCCCGTGAGCACATCCTTCCACAAAGCCGATCCTAAGGCCGAAGGAGTGGAACTGTTATTCCTATCCGCCGCTGAGCGACCAGCGTTAACCAAATTCAAAAAATTTAGGGTAAAAAGTGTCATGGCTATTCTTTGTCTTGCTGTAGCCATCAGGGGTCCAGCTCCCCCTTTTTGTTTTTGTAACATTTCCTTGATAGTGCAATGACCTTGAGGGTTATAGGGCAGTCCATGCACCAGGGTAACACCCATTTGAGTGCAAAAGGAAACAAAGCGCTGCCCAGTATAGGCCGGACCATTATCGATTTTTAGCTGTTTTGGCATTCCCCAGGCCACCCACGCTTCCAAGCAGTGAGATATTACATCAGTAGCCTTTTCCCCTGGCAGGGGGGTGGCAAGTACAACACCTGAAAAGGTGTCAACAGAAACATGTAGATATTTTAAGCGTCCAAATTCAGGTACATGAGTTACATCCATCTGCCATACTTGTAAGGGTCTTAAACCACGTGGATTAACTCCAAACGTAGGGGGCTTATGGTAAATAATACATCGGGGACACTCCTTTATCACTTGACGTGCATCCGCTCTAGAAAGGGAAAAGTGGCTTTGTAAAGTCCTGGCGTTTACATGAAATTTGGCATGAAAATCTTTTGCTAAGTCAACAGAAGAAGCATGGTGCGCCCACTCAGCACGAGTGTGTGCATCAGCTAGGGCATTACCCTTTGTCAGTGGTCCTGGGAGGCCTGTATGTGCTCGAATATGCATTAGAAAAAAGGGTTCCTTGCGTTGCCATATAAGGGATTGTAGCAGGGTAAAGGGAGCTAGAACAGAACTGGTAGCCTTTATTGTACCAACCGCTTCCAATATTTTTAAAGCATTTGTTACATAGGCTGAATCTGATATTAAATTAAAGGGACAGGGGAAAGCTTTAAATACTTCAATTACAATCATCAACTCAACAATCTGTGGGTTACCGGGGACAAATTGATGCTGTACGGGGTCTTGGTTACCTGCAATGTATACCATCCATAAAAATATTTATAGCCCCTCTAATAGGCTTTCGGGCAGTTACCTTTGGAAAAATCACTGGATGTTCCTTTACAAATCTTAGTAGGTGGTCTTTGGGCAAATGATTATCAATATCTCCTGGAAACATGCATCTCAAAATGGACCAATTATCAATAGTGGCACATAAAGTCTGGACTTGGTAGGCACTGTAGGGAACAATGGTGGAGTGCGGATAAACTCCAAAAAATTGTAAACTCTGTTGAACTCCTTGTAGAGCTAAGCCCCCTACCCCCTCAGGGTAATACTCCAGCGCCTTTCCGGGGGAAACATGAGAGTGTAACCACATCAACGGCCCCTTTTGCCAAAGTACCCCAGTTGGTTGGGTCTCAGTGGGAAGAATGCATAAATCAAAGGGTTGGCCATCTTGTAGCCTGTTTAAACAGGCGGCACTTAAAGCCTCCTCCACCCTTTTGAGAGCAAATTGGGCGCTCTCAGTCAGGTCTCGTGTGAAGTTTAAATCTCTATCTCCTTTTAGCATATCAAATAAGGGTTTTAATTCATAATTTGGCAATTTTAAATACCCCCTTATCCAATTAATATCCCCCAACAATTTTTGAAAATCATTTAAATTCTTTAAGTTATCTTTTCTCAGGGTCAATTTCTGGGGCATGATCGACCTGGGACGTATCTTGGCTCCCAGATACTCCACCACTCTGCCTGTTTGTATTTTTTCTGGCGCCGGATAAAGACCCTGTTCCCTTAAGGCAAAAACCAATTCTGCATAGGCCTTTTGTAACCCAGCCTCTTCCTTATGAGCTATCAAAATGTCATCCATATAATGGACCACCCTTAGTTTTGGATGCCTTTTTTTAACAGGAGCTATAGTCCTGCCAACAAACAGCTGACACATAGTGGGGCTGTTGGCCATACCCTGAGGCAGCACGACCCACTCATATCTTTGGTCAGGTTCCTCATGGTTACAAGAGGGCACAGTAAAGGCAAAATGCTCACAATCAGCGGAATGCAAGGGGATAGAAAAGAAACAATTTTTTATGTCTATTACCATAATAGGCCAATGGGCAGGAAGTGCGGAAAGCAAAGGGAACCCTCTTTGTACAGGGCCCATAATTTGCATCTGTGCGTTTATGGCACGAAAATCATTAAGTAATCGCCATTTACCCGACTTCTTTTTTTATCACAAATATTGGAGTATTCCATGGTGAAACTGAGGGTCTCACATGGCCCAGGGCTACTTGTTCTTCTACCAGTTTATGAGCGGCTAAAAGCTTTTCGGAGGATAGAGGCCACTGAGCTACCCATACCGGTTCCTCCGTCTTCCAGGTAATGCGAACTTGATCCTCAGCAGCCCCTATGAAAAACCCAGCCCATGTCTATCAAGTTTTTGGTGGACATCAATAGGCTCTTTACAGCTTTGCAAGTTTTTTGCCAGTCCTTGCCCTGGGCAGTAGCCCATTTGTAACATCATTTCCTTTGAGGTAGGAGAATATTCATTACTAAGGCAAAACCCCATCTCTTTTAGTAAATCTCGACCCCACAGGGAGACAGGCAATTCTAAAACATAAGGCTGGATGTTTCCAGAGTGTCCCTCTCCATCCTTCCAGTTGAGGGGTCTTGCACTTATGTCAGGAGCTTTGGCATAGCCTAACCCTCTCAGGGTTTGTCCTGAGGCCTGTAATGGCCACCCTCTTGGCCAATCCTTTTTTGCAATAATGCTACGATAGGCCCCTGTGTCTAACAGTCCTATAATCCTTTTTCCTTCAATCTCCAGTTCAAGCGTGGGTCTCTGGTCTAAATCCAGGACTAGGTACACTGACTCAATTCCGGAGGAGCCAAAACCCTTTCCACCTCTCTCAGACTGTATGGCAGGAAATTTTTCAAGCAGGCTAGGCAAGAGTAACAGTTGGGAAATTCTGTCTCCAGGGGAAATTGCTACAATGCCTTTTGGAGCTTCTAACATGATTTTAACTATACCTGTATAATCTGGGTCAATAACTCCTGGGTGAATTTGAAGCCCTCTAAGGGCAACGGAAGACCGGCCAATTAGTAACCCCACTGTGCCCCGTTCCAAAGAACCTTGAAAATCTGACTCTACTAACTGAACGCCCATTTGCAGGGTTAGTACGAGTCTGGTGGTGGCGCGGAGGTCCAGTCCCGCCGAGCCTGTAGTGGCTCTACGCAGTTCTTGGGATGCCTCAGGATAGGCCATCCTTCTTGGGAAATTTCCTCATTTGGGCTCTCCATTGCCCCATATATTTGCAGGCCCTGGGAACGGGGGCCCTTCTGCCCGTTTTTTGGCTGCGTGATGGGGCCCAAGGGCTGGCCGTTAACATCTTTGACTGATCTACATTCATTGGCCCAATGCTTTCCTTTTTTACATCTGGGGCACTGCCCTGGCTGTTTGCCCGTTGTAACTCCTCCAGCTCTTCCGGTTCGTTTTCTCTCTGGGCAATCTCTCTTGAAATGACCAGCCTTGCCACACTTGAAGCATGCTCCAGATGTCACTCCAGAGTTTCCCCCATGCCTATTTGAATACTGGAGTACTGCGGTGGCAAGGCCTGCATTAGTTAGAGGTCCTCCCAGCTCTCTGCACACTTTCATCCATGCCTCCAACCCTCTATGTTTATACGGGGTAATGGCGGCTTTACATTCTTTGGTGCATTGCTCATAGACTAATTTTTTTATAAGAGGCATGGCCATGTCAGGGTCCCCAAAAATTCTGCCTGCTGCTTCCACCATTCTGGCCACAAAATCTGAAAAAGGCTCGGTAGCCCCCTGCAGGATCTTGGTGAGATTGCTGCTAACTTCCCCTTTATGTGGTAGTGATTTCCACGCCTTAATGCAAACATCATTTATCTGTTGATACACTTCAGGGGGATAACCTGTCTGAGCATTAGCAAAGCGGCCTTGTCCTAAGAGCATGTCTATGTCCCAAGCCTGGTGTCCGTTTGCTTGATTGATGGCTGCCTGTTCATTACAAAATTCCAGCATAAATGCCCTCCAATCCAAGTATTGGCCTGGACTCAAACATGCCCATGCTAGGCTCGCCCAATCAGAGGGGGTCATGCAGTATCTCTTTATAGCTTCCACTTGAGCTACGGTAAAAGAGGCTGTAATCCCATACGTCTGAACAAACTCAGCCAGGGACTTAATTACTTTAAATTCTAGAGGCTCATGGAATCTCTGTTGATTATCGTCTTGAAAAACTGGGAAGGCGAGTTCTGCTCGAGCAGTTCGCCAAGTGTCCGTGCAAAAAGTATGCCCATTGGCTCCATGTTGATATGGAGGAGGATCTAAAGGGGTCTGACCGGAAGTTCTTTCTATGTCCTCATTAAGCACAGGTTGGCTTAGCTTACGTTCCTCCTTTTTTATACGGCTCTTTTTCATCTGTTGAATAAGTGCTCTCACGTCTTCCTCCTCTAACTCGCTGGAACTTCCTCTTTCCGATTTTAGCTCAGACAGATCTGGGTATAGTTGTCCCCTTTTGCCCTGTCTACTGTCTCCCTTTTCACTGATTGCCTTCTCTGGCCTCTCCTCCTGTAACTGCTCCAGTGCTGACTGTCCATTTTCTATAACCTCACAGCAGTGCTGGTCCTCCAGGCAGCCCCTAATCAATTTCCAAATGGGGTGGACTCCTGTTTTTAATGTGTCCTGTTCATAGGCAAAGTCCAAATCCTTCCCTAATTTGTCCCATGAGGCTACTGTAAGGCTCCCGGACACTATGAACCAAGGAGCCACAATATCGCATTCATCAAGGAACCTCTGTAAGGTACCCTTTTTTAACTTTAGTCCTTTCGAGCGTAGTAGTTCTTCCAGGGCCAGAAAAATTGGATGTAACGTCGTGGTGCCCATCTCAGATATTAAAAATTTTATTTTCTTTTACTTTCACTTTAGGCCTGCATTTTATTTCTTCCTGGGTTCCTGCTCTCTCTTTATCTACAGAAAAGAGCCCCGTATTATGCCTGATTTAATCGTGGATTCCCACTTACCTGGGAACTTACCGGTGCACCACCCTGACTGCCAGGAGTTCTGAATCCCTTGTTGAGTTAGTTCCCCGTACGGGCCACCATTTGTAACGACCGCCTCGACCAGCAAGGAAGACACGACCCGGGATTCTTCTCAAAGCAGTTTATTCAGGAACCTTGTCTGCAAGCTTCTCTCTGAAAGCTTTCCCCTCCCCCGCACCCGCGCTCCGGTTATAAGCCTCCTGGATGGCCAATCCCGAGGTGCCACGCGGCATATACTAATAGGGTCGCAAACATGGAAGCAAGCCAGTAGCCAAGCCATAGTCATATAAGGAGTTGTTTTTCACAGAGAGCACTCGCCATCGGGAAGGCAGAAGGCGGAAGCCAGCGCCATCTTTGGTCACGGACCCTGCAGCTCTCCACAGGAAGGGATGGGAAGAGGAAACAAAGGAGGAGGCTATAATGCTTGATAAGAAATGTACACATTATCTTGCCCATGTAATTGTAACCCCTCTGTACAGTATTTTCACAAAAAATCCTATTGTTACTTATTATAATATCATAAACCTATTGTGACCTCATCACCATTATGGCATCACCAACTAAGTATAACATCAAAATATTATTATCACTCAATATTGTGACATCATATTGCCATTGTGATATCATTGTTCCATTGAGTTTTTCAAACCTATTTTGACCTCATAACATTTTACAAAAATCGTGGCCTTTGAGACTATTAACATGTGAACTTGTACACTTATAATGCATGAAACACAAGGCAATCCAATGAGGCACATTGAAGATAATTTTATTTACACTAGAACTGGGTCTGCATTTACCTTGTCTTGAGCCGTACACTCAGTGACAGCCCAGCCCCAACCACCAAACCTCAGACGTCCAATAGGCATAGTTAATTGGTTTGCAAAACATCCAAATTACCATCTCCACACTCCAAACTTCAATAGGTAAGGCTTTTTCCTTTTCCCTTATTCCTTCCTTCTTTAAAGACCTTTCCTTCATTTCCCTTTTTCCCTTCCATCACTTCCTTCTTCTCTTTAGGCTTCTCCACTACACTTCTCTGGCCTTGTGGCCAATTGGCTTCCTTCCCCTCCTGCTCGCCCTCAAATTCCTCTTCTCCCTGGTCTTTCCCCTCCTGCTGTCTCACCACTTCCTTCCTTGCAGGTCTTCCCCTGATTTTCTCCAATTCCATTGCTCTGACCATGCAGCCTATATATAGGTTGAACTCCTCCATCACTCCAGTGGGTCTCCTACCTAACAGTTTTCAACCATCACTTCACAAACTGCCTGTTCCCCAATCAATTCTTCACAGCTCATCATGTGAGGATGACATCCTACCCACTCCATCAGCATGCCCTGCTCACTTGTGTGGCATGCCCCATGCACTCCAGTGGGTCAGGTCATGGGGCAACATTGATTAGTGGTCCCTGCTCATTATTAGGACCATTCTGCTTTATGTATCCCCCACTGTTTTTCATGTCCAATCAAATCCTTGATTCCTTCTTACCAAATCCCAAGTGTCGTTGGTGGGATGGTTTGTCCCAGGTGGTATTCAAGGAGCTTTGAACTCAATTCCTGGGCACTGTCCCTGAGCACTTCTGCTCAAGTCTAGCACTCTACCACTTTGAGTTATAGAAACTCTTGCAGTGTTTTCTGGTTGGAGATAAGAGGTTCGAGCCAACTTCCAGCCTGGCTCTTTGCAGGTTAGTTGGGAGATGGAGTCAGGGATTTTTCAGCCTGGGCTGGATTTGAATTGCAACTTTTGTCATTAAAACCCTTTGTTATTTCCAATTAAAGAAACAAGGAGATCAAATAGAATAAGTAGAGCTTACCTAGTCCTTATCAAGAATTGACCAAATATTCTGCAATGATAAAACTTGTTAGATGGGAGAATCTTAACACAGATATGCCCAATATTTTAGAATCACGTAGTCAGTACTAGCCTAAACAACACAAAACAAAAAAGACAAAACTCAAAGTCTAAAATTTTAGACAACAATGTTTAGACATCTTTGCTAACAAAGCACATCAGATGGTTGGGCCTCAGTTACCAGAGTCTGTGAAAAGAGCAACTTGTTAGCAAGGCACAGTTGAATAGATGGATGGAGGAGAAGAAAGCTTGGTGGTAGGGTAAGGATTGGAGTGGGCCAAATCCTTCATCCACCATTTGGCCAAGATGGCGAACTCAAGATGACAAATTTCTAAAAAAATGCAAAGAAAACCTGAACAAAAAAATCAAGCCTAGTTTGGCTAGCCTTTTAGAGGGAACCTAGAATGGGTCCCCTGGACCCAGCCCATGTCCCTCGCTTCATGGCACAATACAAATAGTTGTAGAAAAGACAGGGAGAGTTATAGAAAGTTGGACATGATTAACAGAGAGCAAAGAGATCCTGAAAGTGAACAGACTGTTGACCATTTACCATTGCAGAGGCAAAAATTGTCTAAATCTGAGAAAAGCATAAAAAAATTAGGTGCTCTGGCTATCCAGGTAGCGCAGGAGGCATTTTAGAGGGGTTTCATGGCTTGGGCATGACTCGTAGCACCCTGTTAAATGTGTAGGAGAGTCAGTCTGGTGAGTGAAGGAGAGCTGACCAGGCAGAAACGATGTCCCTGCTTCCCCTAGAGCTTTAGAGAGAAATGGCCAAGACCCCTTAACCAAGCATCCTCGGATTCAGAGGTGACCAGCCTTTCAGCTAAAGGCCATAGGAGCTCTCTGGCATGTCGCCACATCTGAACAGAGATTGAGCAACAGAGAGCTGTAGAGAGTAGTTTCACTCACCAAAGAAGAGAAGTCTTGTGGACGTGGATGTGAAGGCCAGCAATGGTATTGGTGAAAAGTCTCGCGTGGTGTCTCAAGGCAGTTTAGTTCACAGAAAAGAAGTGGTTAGGAAATTCTAACATTTCCAAACCAAAACATCATCTGAGTCACAGCATCAAATGTAATATTAAATAGTTAGGTTTCATTCAGTAGCCTATGAAGAGAATACCACACACCATGAAGGCAGGAAAAGAAGTTTATTTACCGAACTGCTGCCCCCACCATACATGGTGGAGAAGCAGGGCCAAAAAGGAAAGGGGGGATAGCAATTTGTATTTCTGTAGAAATTCATCCACCTCTGCTAGGTTTTCCTTCCTTTGTGAGTAGAGTCTGGAATTATTTCCTTATGATTGTCTTGGATATTTGTTGTAATTTTTCCTGTGATATGTCTGATAATATCGATTTGGGTTTCCTCTCTTATTTTGTTAGCTACTCTTGCCAGTGGTCTGTCAGTTTTATTGATTTTTTCATAGAAACAGTTTTTGTTTTATTAATTTTATTTATAATTTTCTCAATCTCTATCTCATTAATTTCAGCTCTTATTTTGGTTATCTCTTTCTGTCTAGCAACTTGAGGTTCAATTTTTTTCTTGTTTCTGTAGCAGTTTTAGTTGTATCATAAGATTGTTTACTTGGTCTCTGTTTTCTTGATATGTGCACTGAGAGCAATACATTTGTCCCTCAGGACTGCTTTTGCTGGGTCTCATAGGTTCCTTTGTGATGTTTCTTCATTTTCACTGAATTGTAAGAACTTTTTAATTTCTTCTTTAACTTCTTTTGTGACCCAAGTATTGTTCAACTTAGTGCAGTTTCATTTCCATGCATTTAAGTTTTTTCTACTTTATGTCTTGTTATTGAGAACTAGTTTGATTCCACTATGATCAGATAGAATACAGGGTATTATGTCGATCCTCTTGTATTTACTTAGATTCCTTGTATGAACTAAGAAATGATCTACTGTAGAAAAAGTGAAGGGGTTGGCAAGAGTTAGACCCTGCTGGTGTGAATGACTGTAATTGTAATTACTCAGGAGGGTCAGATCTGTGTATTCAGGTTCAAAGCCAGACCAGGCAGGAAAGTTCATAAGGCTTTTCTGGGCTTGTTCAGCCCCACACCCTGCGTCATGTCTGGGGTTGTTCACCACATTTGCCACCATGGGCTCGGCTGGGATGCTTATGCAAGCCAGTATGGAGAGGCGCTCCACCCTACCACGAGTCAGGGGGTTAACCAGTGCTGCTGCCTCAGGCTAGGCTAGGCTGCTTATGCGGGCCAGTATGGAGAGGCACAAACCGGCATGGGTCTGGAGTTGTTCACTGCAGCTGTCCCTGCCACAGTTATCACTGCCACCCCGGGCTGGTCTGGGCTGTTCCTGTGGGCTAGTGCCAAGAGGCATTGTGCACAAAGTCTGGATGGTTTGCCACTACTGAGAGCTGCTGCTGCTGTTCCAGGTTAGGCTAGGCTGTTTACACCAGCAGGACAGAGGTGCCACACTGCGTGTCTAGGGTCGTTCACCACTGCTGACAGCTGCTGCTGATCCTGACTTGGTTGGTCTGCTTGCACCAGCCAGGCAGAGGTGCCATGCCAGGGAGGTTGAGGGGAATCTTCATGCCGATTCTGCCTTCTGAGATTTCAGTTTGTATTCTCTGGGTTGGCACTGGACCTTGGGAGACTTCTGTGAGCCTTGGGATGCTTGTGGGTGTGTGGTCCTCCGAGGGTCCAGAGCCAGGACACTTAAGCAACCTGGCACAAAGTTCCACCACTTAAGCTGCTCAGCAGGGAGCCCCATCACCAACAAAGGGTGGGGGAAGGTTCTTCCCACTTTACTGTCTGTGTAGGTTTTTCCCTTTTCTTTTTTCACTTTCTGTATCTCTCTGAGTAATCGCCTTTTTTTTGTGGGTCACTTGCAGAAACAGAGCATTGAAATCCAAACTCTGTATTTCGTTGGGGAGATCTGTGGTGTTTTCCTGCTGTTCCATTGCCATCTTGGCCTCTCCACTTCAGGTGGAGTTTTTCTTATGTGGCTGGTGGTCCTTGGTTACCAAAGGATAGGTCGATAAAAGAATATGTTGTAAAGCCTGCAGATTGTAGTTAGATATTTCTGTTAACATAGCCTTCCGAAGTTTAGGAACCAAAGGGGGTGGTCTACCCTAAAATATTTCAAAGGGATTAAATCCTTTAACATAAGGGCTACATCTTGCTCTAAGATAAGCAAAGTGGAGGAGGCTCACCTAGCCATGGACAGTCTCTGTATTTAATTTAGTTACTTTCCTTTGAGGGCATATTCATTCTTTCTAATGCCTTGAACTCTGAGTTATATAAATTGATTGTAACTTCCAATTTATTCCTAGAGTGTTAGTGAATAATTGAGAACTTGGGCCATGAATGCAGGGCCATCTTTGGACCCCACAGCTAAGGGTAAGCCAAATCAAGGAATTATAACATGCCTCAGCTCAGCCTGAAAAAGTGTCCACTATTACTAATAGATACCCATATTTTCCAGGCTTTACCTCTGTGAGGTCCACTTTCCCAAATTCACCATCTGAGTTTCCTCACGTAAGAATTCTTTCCATAAGTTCTAGCTTTTCAGCACTTACCTGTTGGAAATTACCTACACACCTTACAATGTATTGTCACGCTAAGGCCCCACTGGTTTTCAGAACAGTTTAAGGTAGTGGCCTCGGGCAATTTACCAGGGTACAAATATCTACACGTAAACTGACAGAAAGCTTGAGCCTGTATGCTTTTTTCATAAGGTCAGTGTCAACATTTGCACACTTATAAGAACTGTTTTTGCTTCTTCCTTTAATTTTAATGACTAGTAGCTCTGGAGATCCCACTGGTTTTAGAGTGATCTCCCAAGCCACCTGATCAGCTCAGATGTTTCCCTGTATCTTGAGGTCTCTAGTTTCTTTAACTCTTGTACAGTACTCTGAACCTTGGAAACTTCTTCCCCTTTATTCTCCTCCTTTTCTCTCAAACTTGCTTTCAAAATCCCACTCTCCTTCTCAATGTGCTCTTTAAACTGTAACTGTTTTGGCAGGGTCACAGGAGAGTTCCTTTGACTGGCCAACTGCTTCTCCTTCTCACTACACCTTTGCTCTTCAGCTCCTCCCTTAAGTTCACAAAGGTGCTATTGCAAGGTATTTTTTCCCACCTCCACCAGTTCCATTGAGACATGATGATTCTGCATTACATTTATGGTGAAGATCTCAGCAGTCTTTCGGGGCTTTTACACTAGAAGTTTCTCTTTCTAGTTTTCCACTTCAGTGTATTTTGTGACAGATATTTCAAATGTTTTTTTTAGCCCTTCTATTTTTTTTCCTAATGTTCTTTCCCTTTCCCCAGCATTATCAATCAGAGCATGTGGCCCTTTAACTCTTTCTGAAGAGCCTGATAGTTTCCTGTTCACTTTTCTTGGACTCATCTATGACAGCACTTCTCCGTCTTCTCTGCTAACTACTCTTTCTTTCTCTCTCTGTTGATTTGAATTTCTGGAGACAATTTTCAAAGCTTATAATCGACATGTAATTCAGCCTAATACATTCTTATATCAGGTCCAGCTCATTTTTTATGTCCACATTTCTTAATGCACCATCAGGATCTCTGCTTGGCCTCATTTGTGGTTAGCAATGGTGGCAGTATTTCTGTCTTGTGCTTCTGTCTGTCTATGATCACCTAATTTCCCTCATAATGATCCAGGCTAATGTACTTGAATTTCATTTAATTCTGAGTGTTTTCTAGGTTCCTTTTGAGGATTTTCTTATCTTTTTTTTTTCGTCTCATATTTATTTATATATTTATTTATTTATTGTGAACATACTGTACAGAGGGGTTACAATCACATTGGCAAGATAATGAGTACATTTCTTATCAAGCACTGCAGCCTCCTCTTTGTTTAGCCTTCACAACCCTTCCCAGCCTCCCCCCACCCCCCACACAGCCCCCCGCACCAAAGTTGTAAAGATCGTTTTGGACATAACAATTTGTACTTCTCATAGTAGCATCAGGTCCACCTGTATCTTTAAACGACTTGTTTTTCCCCATCTCCTCCACAAATTATACCATCAAATATAGTGAAAGCAGGGGTTATATTGTGGGGGAGGGATATCCAAAGCTACAAAGAAATACTCTTATAAATGAGTTAGAAACAAATATGCATGCAAGAAAAAAAAATTACAATACATATCTAAGGGTTCATTTTCTTAACATCATATTATCTGACCTTTCCTGCTTGACTCATACATACACTAGATATTGCAAATAAGGGAAACCATGGGACCTATGATTCTTTGAGCCATGCTTGGTTCACTTAATATAATTTTTTCCTTTCCATTTCCTAACAAATGGGGAAATGCCATTCTTTCTGATGGAGGCATAGAATTCCATTGTGTATATATTCCATATTTTCTTGATCCATTCATCTACTGAGGGGCATCTGGGTTGGTTCCATATCTTAGCTATGGAAAATAATGCTGCAATAAACATAGTGGTGCTGGTAGCTTTAGCGTGGTCTTGTTTGTAAACATTTGGGTAAATGCCCAAAAGTGGGATTGCGGGGTCATAGGGCAGGTCTATGTGAAGTCTTTTCAGGAACCTCCATACTGCTTTCCAAAGTGGTTGAACAAGTTTTACACCCCCACCAATGAAGTAAGGTTCCCTTCTGTCTACATCCCCTCCAGCATCTGTTGTTAATAGAGTTCTTGATTATAGCCATTCTAAATGGGGTGAGGTGGTATCTCAATGTTGTTTTGATTTGCATTTCTTTTATGGCTAGGGAGGTTGAGCATTTTTCATGGGTCTATTGGCCATCCTTCTTTCTTCTTCAGAGAAGTTTCTCTTCAAGTCTTTAGCCCACTTATTTATTGGGCAGTTGTTTCTTTGAGGATTTGTTGTTGGGGGATTGAATTTTTTGAGTTCCAAGTATATTTTATATATGAGACCCTTCTCCGTTGTATGGCTAGTGAAGATTTTCTCCCAATCTGTGGGCTTTCTATTGATCTTGCTAGCTATGTCCTTTGCCGTGCAGAAGCTCTGCAACTTCATGCAATCCCATTTGTCCAACCTTTCTTTGATTTGTTGTGTTTCCGGGTATCTATTCAGAAAATTTCGGCCTGAGCCAAGGAGACCTAGGGTTTCTCCTATTCCATCCTGTAATGTTTTCAGAGTGTCTGCTTTGACTCTGAGGTCTTTGATCCATTTGGAGTTGATTCTGGTGCAGGGTGATATAGAAGGATCTAGTTTTAGTTTTCTACAAGTAGTTAACCAATTTTGCCAGCACCATTTACTGAAGAGGCTGTCTTTCTTCCATTCTATTATTTTAGCTCCGTTATCGAAGATTAGTTGGCGATAGGTCTGTAGGTTCATTTCTGGGTTTTCAATTCTATTCCATTGGTCCTGAGGTCTGTTCTTGTGCCAGTACCAAGCTGTTTTGATTACTATGGCTTTATAGTAGAGTTTGAAATTTGGTATTGATATTCCACCAGCAGTGTTCTTTCCGTTGAGGAGCATTTTTGCTATTGGGGTCTTTTATTGTTCCATATGAATTTTTGGCTTTCCTCTTCTATTTCTTTGAAGAATGAGGTTGGAATTTTGAATCGCATTGAATTTGTAGATACCCTTGGGAAGTATTGCCCTTTTCTCGATGTTAATCTTTCCAATCCAGGAGCATGGGAGGTTTTGCCATTTTCTAAGTTCTGTTTTGATTTCCTTTTTCAAGATTTTAAAGTTTTCATCATAGAGGTCCTTCACATCTTTGGTTGTTAATTCCTACGTATTTTATTTTTTGAGGGGCTATTACAAATGGAGTTACTTTCCTGATTTCAGCCAAACTTTTCTCATTGTTGTCATACAGAAAAGCCATTGATTTTGGGGGGTTAATTTTATACCCTGCTACTTTGCCAAAGTTTTGAATCAGCTTCAGTAATTTGGGAGTGGACTCTATGGGATTCTTTACATACAAGATCATGTCATCTGCAAAGAGGGAGTGTTTTATTTCTTCTTTCCCTATTTGGATCCCCTTTATGTTTGCATCTTGTCTTATTGCTGTAGCTAGGCATTCTAATACTAGATTGAAGAAAAGTAGAGAGAGTGGACATCCTTGTCTTGTTCCTGAGTTAAGAGGAAATGGCCTCAATTCTTCAACATTAAGTAAATGCTGGCTGTATGTTTGTCCTATACAGGCTTTATTGTATTGAGGAATGTTCCATGGATTCCTAATTTTTCCAAACCTTCATCATAAAGGGGTGTTGGATCTTGTCGAATGCTTTTTCTACATCTATTGAGATAACCATGTGGTTCTTATCCTTGCTCCTGTTGATATGATGAATAATAGTAATTGATTTGCATATGTTGAACCAGCTTTGCATCCCTGAAATGAAACCTGATTGATAATGGTGTATAATTTTTTGGATGAATTGTTGAAGTCGATTGGCCAAAATTTTGTTGAGAAGTTTTGCATCAATGTTAATCAAAGAAATGTGTCTATAGTTCTCTTTCATTGATGAGTCCCTGACTGGTTTTGGGATGAGGGTTATGATGGCTTCATAGAATGTGTTCGGGAATGAACTTTCTCTTTCAATTTCATTGAAGAGTTGGAGGAGTATTGGTGTGAGCTCTGCTTTGAATGCATTGTAGAATTCTGCTGTAAAACCATCTGGTCCTGGACTTTTTTAGCTGGGAGGTCACTTATTGCTCTTTCTATTTCAATGCTTGATATCGGCCTGTTAAGCTGGTTTAACTCATCTTGGATTAGATTTGGCATGTCAATATTTGCTAGGAAAAGGTCCATTTCTGTCAAGTTCTCACACTTATTAGCATATCGTTTTGAGAAGTATTCCCTTTTAATGTTCTGAATCTTGGTTGTTTCCGTGGTGATGTTTCCATTCTCATCTCTGATTTTATTTATTTGGGTGTGTTCTCTTCTTTTTCTGATATGATGTGCTAAGGGTCTGTCAATTTTGTTAATTTTTTCGAAGAACCAACTCTTTGTTTTGTTGATTCTTTCTATAGTTTTTTTGGATTCTAATTCATTTAATTCTGATTTAATTATAATTATTTCTTTATGTCTACTGGATTGGTGTTTATCTTGCTGCTATTTTTCAAGGAGGTTCAGATGTCTCATGAAATTGTTGGTTTCAGATCTCTCCAATTAGTTGATGTAGGATCTCAGAGGTATAATCTTGCCTCTGAGTACTGCCTTTGCTGTGTCCCAGAGGAGCTGGTAATTTGTGTGCTCATTATTGTTGAATAGCATGAACATTTGAATTTCCTTTCTAATCTATTTCATGACCCACTCGTGATTCAGAAGTGTGTTGTTCAGCCTCCATGTGTTTCTGGACTTTCTTTGGTGGCTTTTGGTGTTGAGTTCTAATTTTATTCCCTTGTGGTCAGAGAGAATGCAAGGTATAACTTCAATTTTTCTGAATTTGGACAAGTTTGCTTTGTGGCCTAAAATGTGGTCTATTTTAGAAAATGTTCCATGTACTGCTGAGAAAAACGTGTATTCTGATGCTGCTAGGTGAAATATTCGGTAGAAGTCTGTTAAATCTAGTTGATCTATGCAGCTGTTTAGATCTGTGGTTTCTCTGTTGAGTTTTTGCCGAGTTGATCTATCTAGTGGGGAGAGTGGTGTGTTAAAATACCCAACAATTAATGTTTTTGGATCTATGTGCGATTTGAGGGAAAATAGTGTTTCTTGGATAAATGTGGGTGCTCCATTGTTTGGCGAATAGATATTTAGAATTGTAATATCCTCCTGAAGGAAAGATACCTTAATTAGTATGTAGCGACCTTCTTTATCTCTTCTAATGAATTTTAATTTGAAGTCTATTTTATCTGATATTAGGATTGCACCTCCCGCCTTTTTATTGGGGCCGTTTGTTTGGTAGAATTTGCTCCAGCCTTAACATTGAAAATGTGTTTGTTTTTACGGGCAAGATGTGACTCCTGAAGGCAGGAGATAGAAGGATCTTGTTTTTTAATCCAACTAGACAGTCTATTTCACGTAATTGGAGAGTTCAGTCCGTTAATGTTAAGAGATAGGACTGAGAGGTATTTGGGAGTTCCTGCCATGTTATCCATCTTCTTAGGGGTTGCAACACTGTGTTCTTCCTATGGTTCTTGGATTCTCAGTTTGGGTGCAGTTTCTTGGCCTTTATTGTGGTCTTGTTGGTTTTCTATGTGTCAGATATCTTTAAGAATCTTTTATAAGGCTGGTTTGATGGAGATGTATTGTTTCAATTTTTCTTTGCTATGGAAGGTTTTTATTTGGCCTTCAGTTTTGAAGGAGCGTTTAGCTGGGTCCAGAATTCTTGGTTGATAGTTGTTTGTTTTTATCGCTTGGCATACATCATTCCAGGCTCTTCTTGCTTTGATTGTCTCTGCTGAGAAATCTGAGGTGATTCTAATTGGTTTCCCTTTATATGTGATTAATCTTTACTCCTTCACAGCTTTAAGGATCTTTTCTTTGGTCAGAGTTAATCCTGTGTGGATTATAATGAGATGGTGGGATGTCCTATTCTGATCTGGTCTATTCGGAGTTCTAAAAGCTTCTTGTATCTGAATAAGCCTATGTTTTTGCTTGTTTGGGAAGTTCTATGCTAGGATCCTTTTAAACAAATTTCCTAGACCATTAACTTCTGTTTCTTGGTGCTCCTCTACACCCATTATCCTTAGATTAGGCCTTCTGATGGTGTCTTCCAAGTGTTGGATAGATCTATCATTTTTCTTGGACCTCTCTTGGATGGTTGTATATTCTTTCTCTATAATATCTAGGCTATCTTCAATCCCCGAGATTCGATCTTCTGCATGGTCTAACCTGCTGTCAAGACTTTCTACTTTGTTTTTTATTTCTTTTCCTTCTAATTGGTCAGATTTGATGGCTTCAAATTCTTTGTTGAAGCTTTGTTATAGATCTTGTATGGACTTCTTTACTTCCTTAATTTGGTGTTCACTGTTTGTTCTCAAATCACTTAGTTGATTGGATATGGTTTCCTTGGACCCCCATTCCTTTTTTTGGGTTCCATTCATCATTCCCTTTGTGGTCTCCCTAACTTCCTTCAGCTCTTTGTTAATGGATCCCATAAATGCATTTAGTGATCTTTGTGTATTGTCATCCTGCTCTCTCAATTCCTGTCTTACTCGTTGCTTAGCTTCCTCCCGTTCATGCCATTCTTGTAGTTCTCTTTGAGTGTTCTCAGCCTCTTCACGCCATTCCTGCCTTTCTCTTTGAGCATTCTCCAGCTGCTCACGCTGTTCACCTTTTCTCTTGCCTTTCTCTGTGAGTATTCTGAAGCTGCTCACCGACAAATCTTGGCGGAGCTGCTAGCTCCAATTCAGGCCTTGGAATAAAACTAGAGTCATTCAGCAGGTCACAAGAACTTAATGGTGTGACCTGCCAAACTCAGCTCCACCCAGGGAAAAGTCACCCAGTTCGGGCGCCAGCCCTAGGAGTGGCTATTTTCACGGGTTAATCAGAGCCAGAAGCTGCCCCTCCCTTTAGCGGCCTCGACATCATTAAACAGAAACCCTGGGGGTGGCTCCAGTCTGGGTTTTGTGAGTTTCTCACAAACTAGAACTCAGGAAAAGCTACTGTTTGCTGAAAGGCCTCAACTCTACACAGAACCTAGCCTCATCACAGCATGTCCAAACTTGAGGAAAAAGCCATCTCCCTCTTTTGTGATACTCAAAGCACACCCCCCTCCCATTGAACTAACATGGGAGGAGGATTGCAAAATCCTGGGTAAAGCAGAGCATTTTTCTGCCTGTCCAAACAAACTGACTTAACAAACCAACTAAGCCACAGGACCACAAGCAGACCAGAGACTCCAACAAGAGGCTGATGACAGACACAAGGGAGATACAGGATTTTTCCCAATCCTCCCCCAAAAAATCAAAGAACTTTTTTTTCCCTCTTGTTCTTTTTTTTATACCTTTTACAAAAAGTTTTTTCTTTTCTAAAACTTTTTTTAATTTTTAACTTTTTTCAAAAAAATTTTTTTCTTGTAACTTTTTTCCCCCTCTTATAATCTTTATTTTCGGGACATATGTGTGTGTGCATTTTTCTTTCTTTTTTAAAAAATTTTTCTTTTAGTTTTTGCTTAGCTCGACTGAAATTCTGATGTTTTTTTTTCTTTCTTCCTTGTCCTTCTCACCTTTTCCTCTCTTTTGTTCTTCTTTATGGGACTTAATTGTTGTTCTGCACATCCTCACATAAACCCGTAGTTGACTATTAGACCCTATCCCCTATTGTGTACACACTTAATCCACAAATTTATTACTCAATTCAAAACCTCTGAGACTCAAATTACTTAATAGCAATACTACCTCTTAATACCTATATAATATTTTAAGTATTTTTATTTTTAAATTTTTCTCATCTCCTTTATATCCCTCCCCTTCTCTCATTATATTCACGTTCTTTGAATAGTTTCTTATCCTATCTGCATATTATTAATTTTTATTTTTCTATTTGTTCTGGTCTCTTTTTTTCCTTTCTCTTTCTTCTTGTTTTCTCTCTCTCTACTTTCATCCTATACAACCTATTTCCTGTTTTGAGACTAGGACTTAGTTAAGTTAACTCTCCCTGTACCTTCCTACATCACTCTATTCCTACTTTTTATCCACATATCTCCCTAACCCTAATAATTTCTGGTTTTCTAAATTCTTCTTTGCGTTTCATAGCCCATTAATATATAGTTGTTTGATGTTGAATAGAGGTATCTGTTGAACTAGATTGTATCTGCAGAGTATGGACTGTGCAAATTCAGACTTTGGTTGATGCTTGCCTTAAGTTAGTGTTCTAGCACAAAACTGGTGTTACTTTCATCCCAAATGGGTAGAGTAAGCCGTAAAACCACAAGAAAAATGGTAAGTCCGGGTATCTCCACTCCCACTCATGATAATCAGGGGACAGAATAGATAATGGATAATCCAGAGGAGAGTTCCCAAATAGCTCTACAAACACTGCTGGCAAACATGATAAATGAAAAGATTGAAAACATACAAAGAACTCTGTATGAGCGTGAGAGGGAGAGAGAGGAAGCAATCCAAAGGTTTATACAGGAATATCATGAGCATGAGGAAGCTATTCTCTTTTTTGACTCTCACAAGTTTATATCTTCAAATCTTTTCTTCAGGTCAAATAATTGTCTCTGTTTTCTCCAATGTGCTCTTCTATGTGCTTTTAACCTCTTGGTTGGTTTTGACTGGCACATAATGGAGATTCAGTCTTTTATAAGCCTGGATTTTGAGATAGAAGTGTGTGAATTTTTCTTTGCCACATTTCTTCGTAAGTGCAGAGGGCTGCTTTTTAAATTGAACATAGTTATAATTCAGAGCCCCAAGCTCCTTTGTGTGTTACTCCAGAGATATGAACACATTTTCCAGGTGCTTCATGTGATTACATAACCTGCTATTTCCTATCTTTCTCCTCCTTGGACATTCCTTTTCCCAATGTCCATTTTGCTTTCAATAAGCACACTGATCTAGTCCTAGAGGTTCCCTACTGCCATTTGCAAATGAATTGTACTGTCTTTGCCAAGGGTCTCTTGATCTCTATTGTGGTGCTCCTATCAAAACTCAACCCCCTTTCTTAGAGTCTTTTTTATCCAGGGTATCTCTGTTATCAAACACCTACTGGGCAATTACTTCCAACTTAGAATACACCTTTCCCTCAAAACCTTCTAACTTTTGAAGGTTTTTTAAAATATCTGGGGCTGACTGGGTAACAAAGGCCATATTTAGGGCTCTTTGATTCTCCAGAGCTTCAAGATCTATAGTTCTATATGTCCTATAGGCTACTGGGAGACTTTCCAGAAAAGCATTAGTGTACTCACTGGGCAACTGTACCATCTCACTCACCTTAGATTGATGACTTGGCTTTCTAGCCACTGAGGTATCCCTGCTAATCAAACCTAGCAATAATAGGTAAGCACTTCCATACCTCGATCACTGTTAGTCTCAGCTTGGGTAAGTCTGTGGAAAGACTTGCTCCTAATGGTCTGGTTAATAGTGGGGCTACTGTCTGGTCCAAGGACTACTTTCAAGTCATCGAGCAGGATTCACTCGCTTTTCTACCAGGTGAAAAGCACCTGTAAATTTGTTGACACTCATTCCGGATGTGCTTATGTGTAAAAATTACTGTCTCTAATGAAATAATGAGCCCCTGGTTTTTTTCTGAAAATGATGGAGTTTGCTGTTCCCAGTTATACAAGTCACTAGTTGTAAAGGGAACATATATTAAAAAGGGGGCCTGCCACCCATCTCCTTCATGCCTGTCTCAAGGGTAATAATGGTAACATACCACATTGTACCACCTCAGGCTGGTACACTTTTGGTATGGGAGGACTTAACATTACAGGTGCTGATGGCAAAGAATAGGAGAGAGAATACATCAATGCATCTTCCTCTGAGGGACTCTATAAGCCTTGGGGAGAATATTTTTTGGATATAGGAACTTTAGTCCTTGTTCTCCCATCCTGAGAAAAAGAGTAAACAAAGGTGCATACAGGACACAGAGAGAGCTATCAGCATACACAAACAGACCAATAGCCACAGACACTTAACTTACATGTCCCATACCTCTGAATGTTGACCTCTACAGGAGGTCTCAGATGACAGAGATAATGTCCCAGATTGCCTCTTGAGGAGGCCACAGATGACCTCTGGAGAATGTCACATATGTCCTCCCTAGGAGGCCCTAGATAATCTCTCATGGAGGTTCCAAATGTCTCCCCAAGGAAGTGTCAGATGACCTCCAATAGAGGTCCCAGATGTCCTCTCAATGAGGCTGAGATTACCTCTCGAATAGCTCCCAGATGGCCACTCAAAGAGGCCATATATGAACCCCAGAGGAAGGTCCAGATAACCCTCTTGAGAAAGTCACAGATGACCTCCAGAGAAGGTCCTATATGGCTTCTCAAGGAAGTCCCAGATGATGTCTGAAGATGGTCATACATTTCTCATCAAGGTAACCCAAACTGACCTCCCAAAGAAGTTTCAGATGACCTCAAGAGGTGATGCTAGATTGCTTCTTAAGGAAGCCCCAAAGACTACTTTTGAAGAGGTCTCAGGTTGCCTCCTGAGGAAGGCCCAGATGACCTCTGGATAAAGTCCAAGATGGCCCCTGGAGAAGACCCTAGATGACCTCCAGGGTAGGTTTCAGATAGCTTCTCAAGGAAGTCACAGATGTACGCTTGATGAGGTTCCAGATGGCTTCCCAAGGAAGCCCTACATGACCTCTCAAGGAATTCCCAGAAGTCACAAATGACCTCCAGATGGGGTCCCCAAAACAGGCTGGCAAGCTTTCCCAGACACACCCTTAGAGGAACCTAAACAACTTTTGTCAATGTTGGTCCTCCAGAGACAAACACTCGAAGTAGACTCTTAACTCTGAGGGTGGACACTTTCACCTATGGGGATTTTTCCCTGGGGCCACGGCCTGATGCTATCTGTGGAGCACATGGGCAGCAAAGATGGCGCTGAGAGGGGATTGAGTGGGCAGAGCCTAATTTACTATAGAGCACATGGGCAGCAAAGATGGCGCTGGGAGAGAGTAGAGTAGGCAGAGCCCAATTGATCTTCTGATCAGTGCGTAACCAGCCCGTGAAGGCTCAGGTGCTTGTTAGGGTGTGACCTTGACAGTGATTGGTTCCTCTTCCTCCCTTGCCATGCCACCTGCCCTTTTTGGCTTTAAAAAGGGCTGCTCTCTGTTAATAAATGAGTTTTCTACCTGTTGGATTTGGCTCCCTGATGTGTCTGATTGTCTCCCGGGCTGAGAGAGGCTGGAGAATGGGCAAGCGCCTCACTTACCTTTCCTCAGACCCCGACTGTCTTTCGTGGGATGGACGAAGACCCAACATCTGGCCCCCAATGTGGGGCTCGAAAGGAAAAGATACCTGCCGAGGCTAAGCGGTCTCTTGGGGTAAGTGAAACCCTAAATATGGGTAATGCTATATCACAGAAGAAGGAGGAAGAAGCAACATTAGGCCTAGAAGGAGTACAGGAGGAGTTGGGAAGTGAGAAGGAAAAGGAAAGGGTCAAATCCGATCAAGAACACACTGAAACGTGCACAGTGGAAGTCAAAACGAGGGTAAAAATTACCCCCTCTTATCCAGCTGATACTGACGGTCCTAGGCCCCCTCCCTATTCCCCCAATTGGATTGGAGGTACAGTGCCCTACGAGACCTATGAGAGGGACTTGCAAGACCCAGACCCCTATGAATATTCCATGGAGGGGCCAAGGGCCAGGGAATAACCTACTTGGAGACCTCCTCTGGAAAGGAAGGGCCACTCAAGAGCCCAGACTTTAGGAAACAGGATTTACTTCCCCAAGCATATCCGGTCAATCTGGCACCAGGAGCTAACAGACCCTTGAAATTCTATCCATGGGAAGCTAAGGATCTTAAAGAGCTCCGTAAGGCAATGGCAGAGGATGGTCCAAACTCTCCCTGGGCCCAGACCTTATTACAAGACATTGCCTATCACCCGTGTGTCCCTAAGGACTGGATGGATGTGGCCAAAGCCATTCTTACTACTTCTCAGTTTATTAAATGGTGTGCTTTCTTTAAGAAGGAATGCAGAGTGTGAGCGGAGAGTAACCAGCAGGCTGAACCAGCGATACCTATTACTTATGCCATGCTAGCAGGGACAGGGGAAGGGTACTCCACCGGCGTCCAACAGGACGCAATACCTGGCCCGTACTGTGACCAGGTGAGGCAGGCAGGACTTGACGCGTGTTACAAACTAGATGATGGGCCCACTGAGTCCCCCATGGCAGGAGTGAGACAAAAACCGGGTGAGCCTCTACCTGATTTCATAGACTGAGTCCAACAGAGTGTTCACTGCAAGCTGCCGGCAGGGAACCTCCGAGATCGTTTGTAAAGCTGCTGCTCTGGGAAGGGATGAATGCAAACCACTGCATGGCCTGCGTGGGATTGAGTGAGAGTTCCCTGAGCAGATGGGTGGTGGCCTCATAGGATGTGGGAATGCAACAGCACCAGTCCCAATCACTAGCTTTAGCTTTACAGGCTCAGGCATCTACAATGACTGAGGCTATTACTCAGGCACTGGCAGCCCAGGGCCAAGGAACCCCAAGACCATCTGGGAGAGGGACTTGTTTTAAATGCAGGCAGGAGGGGCACTTTAGGCGGGACTGTACACAACAATCCTCCGCCAACCAGCTGGGAGGAGCCAGACTGCCCCCTACACCCTGCCCCAGGTGCAGGAAAGAATACCATTGGAAAAAGGATTGTCGATCCAAGTTTGATTTAGATGAGAAGCCTTTTCACTAGGGGAGGGGCATCCTCCAGCTCCGTTAACTCAAGGAGGAACCCCCTCTGCTGTGAGGCCCAGGCAGCCTCATGGCAGGGCAGCTCAGGTCCATTGGACTGTCCCCCTGGTGGACGGACTCCGCCCTAAAATGAGTATTCTCATAGGCGGAAAGAGGTTTCACTGCTTAATTGACACAGGGGTAGACCGAACCACACTCAGGGAGGAGGAAGTGCCCTTGGACTGGAAGCTTGCACCTGGACCCCCGATATTGGGGGTAGGGGGCAACTCCCAGTACAAAGAGACGGTTGCCCTTATGACATGGACTAGCCCAGATGGAGAATAGGGAAAGATACACCCTTTAGTGGCAAAGAACCTCACTGCCAATTTACTAGGGCAAGACATGCTAAGACAAATGTATGCCGTGGTCACTACAGACAATCGAGCATCATATGATGATATCCTGGATGGGGAAGAAGCACAAAGGCTTAAACAGGATCTAGAGGGAATTAAGGAAAGGGATTTTTTTTAACTTTCATAATTACAGAGAAGAACATAGGGGACCCGCTCGTGTGCAGCCCCAATCCTAAAGGCCACTGCCACCCGAACTTGAAGCCCTCCACCTTCTGGTGGAGGAACAGATAAACCTCGGGCATATTCGCCCTTCTATAAGTTCTTGGAGCACACCCGTATTTGTTATTCAAAAAGCCACCGGGGCTTGGCATATGCTCCATGACCATAAGGTAAATGAAAGGATGGAGCTAGTAGGAACGCCCCTAAGAGGCATGCTCTGTACTCCTGCTATACCTTCAGAATATACCTTGGTTGTGATAGATATTAAAGATTGTTTTTCTTCTATCCCTCTGCATCCAGATGACTGTGAGAAGTTTGTTTTCTCCATCCCTTCTCTTAATTTTTTCCCAGCCTGATAGGAGTTTTGAATGGACGATGCTGCCACAGAGAATGGCCAATAGCCTGGCCTTTTGCCAACAATACTTGGCCACACTTTTAGTGCCTGTGCTGGGTTCAGATACCTCCCTTGCCTATGCCTACATGGATGATATAATTCTGGAGCACCGAGACCCAAGCTGCCTGGAGGGCCTTCTGGCCCAGGTTCTAGCCATATAAAAAAGGGGTTTTTACCATAGCCCTTAATAAAATTCAAACGGTAGCTCCTTTTAAGGTGTTCGGGAGCCACTTTACCTTGACTCAGACCAGCCCCCTTAAGCCTTTGCTGGATATTCCAGCCTCTCTGACCTTAACCCAACTTCAGAGTCTTTTAGGGGAAATCAGTTGGCTGTTGCCATGGGTCTCTGTCCCTAAAGATAGTCTTGTGCCCTTATTTGCCCTGCTAACAGACAGGATGCCACAAGAAGTTATTACAATTACAATAAAAGGAAATGCTGGCTGTAATTATGGCCCTTCAGGACTTTCAAAAACCTTTTAATTTGTATTCTGATAGCCAATAAAAGAAAAAAGGGGGAGTTAGCCCCCATATACAGTTACAGATAGCTTTGTTTACCATCAACATTTTAAAATTTTTCAAAAGGGGCAACTGAATCCAGATTTCAGAAGCACTGGGGACAACTAAACCCTAAGCCTCAAGTGAAAGTCAGGTGGAAGGACCCCCTGACACAACAATGGAGAGGACCTGACCCCCTAGTTACTATGGGCAGGGGATTTGGATGCGTTTTCCCCATAGGGGGGTCTGCTCCCATTTGGATCACTGCCAGGAACCTTAAGTTTTTACCCATCTCCTGTATACAAGAAGATGCCCAAGAATAAGCTAACCAACAAGGAAAGAAAAACAGCCATGGCCAAGGCTTGTGTTTTAAAGACAAAAGCCAGAAAGACAACTACTAACCATCCCCAAGGGAAACCAGCCCTTGAGAAGCTCTTGGGTTCTCTAACAATTGCAGATGGCCATACTCCAGCTGTTGGCTGTCCTGACTCCCAATCCTGTGAACAGCCCTATGGAATCTGCATCAACCTCAACAGGTGACCTGGGCAGTGATCAACGCTGGCAATGCAGAAATAGTCAATAACACCACAAGAGAAGCTGTCCCTTTGACCTGGTGGCCTCACCTTCATTTTGATCACCACCCTATGGACTGTTTAATATTTTTGTAGGAGTCAATTCTTTTAATGTTACCTGCTTTAATTGTTCTTTTACTAATTGCTTGTATAGCAACATTGAATCCATATTTATTGATAAACAACCACCTTTTGTTATGCTTCCAATTTAGATCTTGTCCAACCCCACAGGCAAATAGCTGGGTTAGAACAATCTCCACCTCTGGACTCTGAAGTGGCAAAGAGTGATATCTCATCCTTCACTAAGGTTAAAGGACTAGTGACATTTCCTGGCCTGGTAATGCTTTTGTTGATGGTTTTTTCTATGTCTTCCTTGCATGTTACGTGCACTGCAAAACTCTTAAGAGCTTAGCCAGGCAGTTATCAAGCTCCAAATGAATGAATTTCCCCTCCCCCCCGAGAGGAATCGCAGCCAGAGATGGGTAAGAGGGGGTGTCAGTCTGACCAACCTAAGACAGGGCCTTCAGCTTTGCTCTGAAGAAGTTCCAGATGACGGGTAAGGCAGACAAGGCGATCCACCCAACCTAAGACAGGCGGGTTCACTTCTTTAAACTAAGACAGGGAGATGATTTTGGGAGCCATTGAGAGCTGACAGTAAAGCTCAAAGGTCATCTTGACCTCTGTGCTAGCTTAAAGGCATGTACAAGGAACTGGCTTACTTAAAAGACACCGGGTGCCCAGGATTTAATTGAACTGCTTCGGACATTTCTAACTGTGGTGGGACTGATATTTATTACTGTGCTAGGTGCGGATGTGAGGTAACTGGGACAGGCTGTTGGATCATGCACAAGGGCCCTCCCTATCCTTGTCTGGCGAATCTCGACCCCCAGACTTGCCTGGAACCCCCTGTGTAGCTAATGCTATCCTTACCAATGTAATCTTGTTAAAAAAAACTTTTACAGAGGAGGGAAAAGGATAACTAAATGGGAGGTGGGTCTGCCATTAAAACAAAAAAAAAAAAAAGGGGGAATCTGTGGCGCATACAGGCAGCAAAGATGGTGCTGAGAGGGAGTTGAGTGGGCAGAGCTTAATTTACTGTAGAGCACATTGGCAGCAAAGATGGCGCTGGGAGAGAGTAGAGTGGGCAGAGCCCAATTGATCTTCCAATTAGTGCCTAACCAGCCCTTGAAGGCTCAGGTGCATGATAGGGTGTGACCTTGACAGTGAGTGGTTCCTCTTCCTCCCTTGCCATGCCACCTGCCCTTTTTGGCTTTAGAAAGGGCTGCTCTCTGTTAATAAATGAGTTTTCTACCTGCTGGATTTGGCTCCCCGCTGTGTCTGATTGTCTCCCGGACTGAGGGAGGCGGGGAACAGGAGAGCGCAGCACTTACCTTTCCTTGGACCCCGACTGTCTTTTGTGGGTCGAACGAAGAAGACCCAACAGCTATCCAAATTGATTATCTTGATGCGGTTTCCGAAAATTAGGAACTCTGTAGTTCAAGAGAATCCATCGAGATACATTTAATATAATAAATGTTCTCCAAACCACCACTCCCCAAATTATGATATCCAAAGCTCCAAACATCAAAGGGCAAGCCATTTTCTCCTTTCCCTTTGTCTCTCCTTGGCTACAGAACTATACATCCTTCCATGTCTTTCCATTTTTCCCTTCTACCAGTTCCTTCTTCTCTTCAGGCCTCTCCACTCTACACAGGTCTGACCTGCTTTGCCTGGGTCGTCAGTTGCCATCCTTCACCTCCTGCCCCCCTCAACTTCCTCTCCTCCAAAGTCTTTCCCCTTCTGCTATCACACCACTTCCTTCCTTCCAGGACTTTTCCCTTTTTCTCTTTCCTTTTAAGAAAATATAAAAATGCATGAAGATGAAATGGTATTATATAAGAAATGGTATTATATAGAATGTTTACATTCTATATAATACATAATACATTCTATAATACATAATAGAATAAATTCAGTAACATTGCAAGGCAACAAGCTAACCTATAAAAATTAGAAGAATTTTCTCATATAGTAAATGTCAACTCAGAAAATTAAATTAAGAAAAATAAACCTAAGATATGATTTACTGCAACACAGAAAAAAAATCCATTGAAGATACAAAGTCTAGATTCAGAAAACTGGAAGACATTAATGAAATAATTGAAGAAGTAATAAATGAATATAAATAAATATATCAATGTCTTAGAATAAAGATTATGAAAATGCCCGTCTTTCCATAAAATGCCCTTCCTCCTCAAAGTAATCAACAAATTCAGTAAAATCCTTACTAAAAATCCATTTTTATTTTTTACAGAAATAGAAATAAAATTGAAATTTTTGTAGGCTGTCATAAAGGACTCCAAAATAAAACAAACTATGTATGAGTCAAGCGGAAAAGGTCAGATAATGTGATGTCAGGAAAATGAACCCTTAGATGTGTATTTTAATGTTTTTTTTCTTTCATGCATGTGTTTCTAACACATTTATAAGATTATCTCTTTGTTGCTTTGTATGTCCCTCCCCCACAGTATAACCCCTGCTTTCACTATATTTGATGTCAGTATAACTTGTGGAGGAGATGGGGAAAAACCAGTTGTTTAAGGATACAGGTGGACCTGTTGCAACAATGAGAAGTACAAGTTGTCATGTCCAAAACGAGCTTTACAACATTGGTGCGGGGGGGGGGGTGCAGGGGGGGGGAAGGAGAAGGATTGGGATTAGGGGGGGAGGGGGGAGGCTGGGAAGGGATGTGAAGGGTAAACAAAGGAGGAGGCTGCAATGCTTGGTAAGAAATGTACGCATTATCCTGCCTATGTAACTGTAACTCTTCTGTACAGTATGTTCACAAATAAAATTAAATTAAATTTAAAAAAAAAATAAAACAAACTAGAGATCACATCATCTGGCTTCAAAATATTTTTTTAAATCTATAGCATCCAGACTTACTGTTTTGGGGCAGAAAGACTGACACAAAGACCAAAGTGACAGGACAAATAGCCAAAAGTTAAAAGTTTGGTGAATATCAACAGCTTTTCTTGTTTTTGTACAAAGAGAACATACAGAAAAAGAGTCTCTTTAATAAATGGTGTTGGGAAAAGTATATGTCCAGATCTACAAAATTTAATACATAATATAGCATACACAAACATTAGTTCAACATGGGTTGAAATTCTTCACAGAGTACCTGAAAATATAAAAATAGAGGAAGAAATACAGTGAAAACACAATTAAAATGATGCATAACAATAGTTTGGGGGAAAGATTGTTGGGATATGATCTCAAAAACATAAACAACAGAGAACAATCAAACATACTTACATCAAACTAAAAATCTTATGTGCAGCAAAGAAATTCATCAATAGAATAGAAAAGCAATTTATAGAGTATGGGATATAGTTGCCAACCATATATCTCATAAAAAAATAATGGTCAAAATATAGAAGGCATTCACAGAAATAAAATGAACTAAACCTGGAAAAGGTCTAACTAGATATCTCTGATTGGAAAAAAAGCAGCCACTAGGTGTATGAAGTATAGTCATACTTCATAAAAATTTCAATTTTAACATATATTTTATTAAAATGAAAATATGAAATACTTTGTTTCATTAAACAAATTGTTAAACTTGGGTGAATTTTATTATTATGTCAATTATAACAGTAATGGTTTCTTAAAAAATGATCACAATAATTCTCAGGCAGACTATATTAAAGAGAAAAGCTGCATTGATTCTAGCATATTGTAACATATCAGAGCCATAAGACAAAGCTAACTCAGCTTATCATACGGAGGAACCAGGACAGGATGATGGTCAAATAACTACAACTACTAGTACTACTACTAATAATAATGATAAATAAAACATGAAGTTAATGCAAGCAATCCTAGATACTCAGAAATTAAGATCTTTGTGGACTGGGTTAGAAATGTGATCCTCAGATCTTTGCATCCTGAGTATTAAGGAATACTGACAGGAAATTCCTTGAGACTCATATCCAATTAACTAGCAAAAATACAGAAATGGAGCTGTAACTCATGTAGTTGAACACCAGCATTTTACTCATTACCTAGAAGGAACATTACTCATAAATGAATTTGGTGACTATAATCATTTTTTGAGCTGATGTAAATATCAGCTCAAACATCCTGAAGGATGTCCAGCTGAGAACGAAGAGTTTGAATAAAGTGTTTGAGTAAAATCAAGGATGATATTGTAATCTGGATTGTCACAACATTGAGGAACCCCTATAAAATCTGTGATTTATTTTTCCTCAAAAGGATTTCACCATATTACATTTAACTATGTCATATTACTTCTTCAGCCTTTGTTACCTGTGTGAAGAGAATTTATTCCTTGAAAACAATCTTAGACTACATTATCCTTTCTCACTTTTTCTTAACATGTGCATTACTTTCTGTTGTTAAATTACCAAACAACCTCTGTTCCTGAGGGCTCACATGACAGTTCCACAATCTAAGGCTAATCCATTTGACCTTTTACATGCTCTTCTTCACAGTTTATGTTCTGTAAATGTTTAATTTAATTCATTTTTTTATTTTATTAACTTGTTTATATTTTGCGAGCCCTAGGTCTTGACTCAAGGCCTGGGTAAAGTCTCTGAGTTTCTATTTGCTCAAGGCTAGCACTCT
This sequence comes from Dipodomys spectabilis, assembly GCF_019054845.1. Classification (NCBI taxonomy): domain Eukaryota; kingdom Metazoa; phylum Chordata; class Mammalia; order Rodentia; family Heteromyidae; genus Dipodomys; species Dipodomys spectabilis. The sequence goes on along the minus strand of NW_024871095.1, from coordinate 940,323 downwards.
ACCACTTGACACATAGTGCCACTTCTGTTTTATTTCTGTTTATGTGGTACTGAGGAATCAAACCAAGGGCTTCATGCATACTAGGCAAGAACTCTACCACTGAGCCACCTTCCCAACTCCAAAATGTTAGTTTTGAATTCTTCCTCTTTCCATATCTAGATTCAGAGGATTCCTTTGTCTTCCCCCTTTCCTTCTGTGACTCTTCATAGGAAAATCTGAAGCCTGAAATACACTTCCCATTTTTCGTGCCCACTTTAGAAAGTCAGTGGAGACTCACGAATCCCTCATTTCTCTGAGCTTTTCTATCTGTTGCAAGATCATTCTTTTTCTAATGATGCATGCCCTGAAACACAGATGGCTCTTGTCCCTAGCTCACAGATGACATATTTTATTGATGTGAAAAGTTAGTCTATATGTTTATAGATGGCGTATAATCCTAGAAAACTAGAATGTTTATGCTAGAGGAAAGTTAAATCATCTGTCCAATTGACTCATAAATGAAGGCAGTTACAATACATGTAACCTTGTCTTTCTTAAAGGAAGAGAGCTACTAAATAGCAATGCTGTTTTCAATTATCCTTCTAGACAATAGTCAAGTACAAAATAACAGGACCTCAGTGGCTTTCTACACCAGTCATTGATTTTATATTCATCCGCAAGTTGGGTGCATTTTGATCTGCCTGGCTGAGCTTCTCTGGCCTTATCAGAGCTAGACAGAACTCTTCATTTCAGTTGGGTTTTTGTGCCTGTTGTACAGAAGCTAGATTCATAGAATAATGGTTTCTTCAGATATGTTGATAACATGTCAGAACTGAAAATACAAAACACTGGTAAAAGTTAGTAATGCATTTTCAGACCTTGATGGAAATAGATACATTTTAAATCTACTCACATACTCCATTAGACAAAGCAGTCCACACCAGCGAGGCAAAGGACATTGGCACCTACAGGTATAAAAGATCCCTATGACATAATCATAAGCACTATGGAGAAAAAAGAAAAGATAAAGTACACAAAGTAGTCTGTACCAGAAATATCACAATGTTGTTACACAAAAAATGAAGACTCATTACACTCACTCTTTCAAAACAGGTTTGGTGAAATGAAATTTGGGTTTGTTATTTTTAAACTGAATAGTATGATTCTTTGGAAACGGTCTTAAGCTAAGTCACACAGAAAGCATTAAAGATAATGGAGATACTATTGTGAATATCACAAATATCTAGGCAATAGAACATGAGGTTGCCACATGCCTTGGGCTTTTAAGTAATTAATATTAACCCTAAGGAACATTTGGAAACACGTAAAAATATCTTTGATAAGTTTTGATAAAGTTTTGAACCATATAGAGACCAGAGGCATTGTGGGACATGGTCCCATGGGTAGAAGAGCTTCCTTAAATAATTATTCAGTCAAACTGTTAGCACTGCTGTAAATTCTAAATTCCATATTATTCTTATGCGAAGGAAAAGGGAGAGAAAAGGGTCATTCTATAAACCCCAGGGTGTCTCTTGCCACAATTCTCTTTTCTATGGCATGTAGTTCTAGTGATTGTAGATCGAATTCTTCTATTCTTTAGTAAACTGTAGAAAATGGAAAATAAATTCAAATAAACCACAAACGCGGAACATAAACTCATCCTTAATGTTTTTGAAAGTGTTAAGGTGATTTTACCTTTGTGTTAAGTATAATGGAAGAGATCAGATAAATGTCAATAAATCTCTAAGTTCACATTCATTTAGAAATCCTGCTTCCAGAGCTATTGTTGGGGTGCTTGAGTATGTGCTTTGAGTTCCAAGAGACTTCCACAGTCTTGTGTCCATCTCAATGTTTAAAAAGATCTTCAAATGTAACACCTAATGAAAATCATTTGATAAAAATAATATTTAATTAGACACCAATGGCTGGCAATTGTGATCCTAGCTACCCAGATGGCTGACATTTGAGGATCATTGTTCAAAATTAGCCTGGGCAGGAAAGGCTGTGAGGCTCTGATCTCCCATTCATCACCAAAAAACCTGGGAATAGAGCTGCACCTCAAGTTGTACAGTTCTCACCTTGAGCAAAAAGGAATCTCAGGCTCAGCACTCAGCCCTGACTAGCTCAGGATTAGCAAGCATACACACACACACACACACACACACACAATTGTTTTGATCTATGATACATATATCAGTTGAATTATGGGAGTAAGAAAATGCAGAATAATTCTAAGAGAGATACTAAATAGTAATTGTAGGACTAATGACCTAATGACTTGCAGTGATTGAAAGCTTTGCTGTTGGAGACATCATAATGAAAATGGTCTATTTACAGACAACCTGAAACAACTCTACTATTTGCTATCCTTTGTAAACATAATTTTATCATATGGAGTAGTAGATCAATAAAGACCATAGCAGTATGTATTTTATGCACGTTTTTATTATGAAGGTGATTACAGAGGGGTCACAATTATATGTCAGAGTACATTTCTTTTTGAATAATGTCACCACTTCTCTCACTCCCTGGTTTTCCCTCTTGTTCCTACCCACAGGTTATATAGTTCAATTTCCACATAGAGTCTAATGAGCACCACTGCTATGTATGCTTTTAATTTAATTTAATTTGATTTGATTTTAATTTATAATAGAAGTTTCAAGAGCCAACTAAGACATTAAGTAGCCAGGCACTGGTGGTTCAAACCTGTAATCTTAGCTACTCAGGAAGCTGAGATTTGAGCATCATGGTTCAAAGCCATCCTTGGCAGAAAAGTCTGTGAGACTCTTATGCAATTAAATCACAGAAAAGCCAGAAATGGCAAAAGGGCTCAAATGCTAGCCTTGAAAAATTAGAGTCCAAGACCCAGGCCCAGAGTTTGAGCCTCAGGACCAATCTATACTTCCCCAAACAACAACAACAATAACAACAGAAATTAAGGTAAGTATTTGAAATATTATTATTGTGTGAAAGTAGTGGTCCTCAGATGATGCTCTCCAGGAGGCAAAGACAAAGCTCATTTGAATAATCACTCAGACAGTAGACTTGTTCCAGGAACATTATCAACTCCCTTACTCAGAACTACAGTTAGGTTCATAGCACCAGTTGAGCAAAGATAAAACAGTTGAACCTAACCCTGTGAATATATGCATGTATTTCTATCAGTGAACATCCATAGCCGTTATGAAGAATTGCACTCAGCTAACAAATTTGCTTTGAATAGAATGATGTCATAGCACAGAGAGTGCTTTCAAGACAGTGCAAGTTCCTAGTCAAAGAAATTTAAGACCGTGGCTTGGAATTTGCACCATTTTTCTGACAGGCCTGGGATGTCAACTCAGGGTCTGATTAACTCTCTGGCACTGTTGGGGAGGGGAAACTCACCATCGTTGAAGACAACAATTTCAGACCAGTTTCCAGGGCCTGAATTAAAAAACCAGCACTGGAAAAAATAATATTCATAAATGAGATCTATTTACATCCATGTGTTTACTCCCTATGACATTTATTACCCTTACTTATTTTATATTTATTTTAATTAGTATTATTACATATATAACATTTATTTCATTTATTACATCTTATGACATGGATTTATTTGCATATAGAGTATACATCATACAGAAATCCAGGACTATCACAGAGAAGGAAAAAATGGGTCAAAATTGGCTTTTGACTCCACATATAAACTTTTGGCCATGCTGGGATTTGAACTCACAGCCCACAATGCACAAATCATGAATTGGTCAATTGTAAAACAAAAGCCTTTGGAAAACTGAACTGCCAGCCACTTCTGAGGATCTGTGATCAAGCAATAGTAGTAGCGGATAGATAAATAGATAGATAGATAGATAGATAGATAGATAGATAGATAGATAGATAGATAGATAGATAGATAGATAGATAGATAGATAGATAGTGTAGTTTGCTATGTATATGAGAAAGAATGTGAGGATATTAAATTATATATATTATGAATTATTAGTTATTAAATTATGCCTCCTTTTAATTAAATGAAGTATCATGGTTGAATACTTATTAAACATTCATGTAAAAGTAGTCAGTATTCCTTAATTGGGAGAATCATACCATGGTGCTAGAATGGAAGACATTATCCAATACTTTTTGTGTGGCATTCTGTAAGATAATAATGAATTAACTGCAAATTTAATTGTTACTTTTATACCATTCCATTAGGCATTCCCATGGATAGGAATGATTTTCTTAAGATCTCCTTCCATTTGTAGCTGGCAGTCCAGGCACTTCAACTCCAGGCCTGGGTATTTTACTTCAAAATACAAACCATTTGAAAGACACTGTGAAGATTTCAGATTGTCAGGATGAAAGAAAAGAATGAGAAGAAAAGAAAGCCAAGTGTCAGTGAATCCTACCTGTAATCCTAGCTCTTCAGGAGGCTGAGAGGTAGAGAATGCCAGTTTGAATTCAGCCAGGACAGGAAATTCCACCACACTCTTTATTTCTGGGGGATTACAGGAATAAAAATTCCCATGAAGGGCGCTATGACTCAAGGGCATAGCGCTACCCTTGAGCAAAAGGAGCTCAGGAACATTGCCTAGGCTCATAGTAAAACCCCCGTATCTGCCAATTAAAAAAAAAGCCAGTAACAACATGTCACCCCATGTATGTAGATATGTATTTCTATTGGTGAAGGTCTAGAGTTCCTATGATGAAAGGTATCCAGCTCGGAAATTTGCTTTGAATAGAATGATTTCATAGAACAGAGAGAGTTTTCAAGACAGTGCATCTTCCGGGGCTCCTCTCACTGTTCCCATTGTAGCCTGAGGTTTTCTCCACATCGGGGACTGCTGCAAAAAGTCTTCCTTATTGTTGGAAGAGGCCTCACTCCTGTACAGCTGGGTGATAAAATACTCCTTCTAGGCCCATTAGTGAGGAGTGTGGGTGGGCTCTGAAGGCCAGGAGAAAAAGGCCTCTATGTACCTCAAGCTATCTCTCTGCCGAGAGCTCTGTTATGACATGAAGACTTCATTTGTGCACCTCCTGTGTCCAAGTTCCCTGCACTTATCCTGTCTTTGTTAGAATATGTTCCAGTGCTCAAATAACCTGCTACAATTAATTCAAGGGTCCTCCTGGCAGACAACTAGGGAGCTGAACCTAATGAAATTATTCATTATTGGCAATGATACCTCCCTGGGTTTCCAGAAGCTTGCTAAATCAAAGCACATGTGTAATAATACTAGGCTTCCTGTCATCTAGAGCTGGTGAAACTCATCAGATTTTGAAACTTTGACCTCTCCTAGTTGGGCCCTGGGTGGCTGTGTTTCAGGGTTCAACACAGGACCTGGGTACTGACCATGAGCTCAGAGCAGAAGCTCAGTTCTTTATCATTTGGTGTCACAGATTTACTTCTGGTATCTGTGTGTATATGTGTGTGTGCATGTATGTGTGTTCATATACTGGTCCTGGAGCTTCAACTCAGGACCCCAACCCCTGCAAAGCTGTTGCTGCTACCCAATTTCCTGCCACTGCAACTCAGCAATTACAGTCACAATTACCCTTTCCCTGGTATTTCCTTTCTCTGCTACTCATTTGGCTACCCATAATTCTTATCATCATGGTTCCAGCCACCTGATTCCTGACACCCTTTTCTCTGCTACCACATTCCCAAACAAAGCAAGGCAAGAGTAGGCACAGACAGTTGACTTCGTACTCCTCTTGCAGGCACAATGGGACTTTATTCTTCAGGTATTTATCCTGAGGGACTAACTAGTGGTGGAAAGAGAAGAGGTTACTCAGAGGGGACTAAAATCCAAGGATATCAATTTATAACTTGTTGCTAGGAAAAGCAGTCCCTAAGGTGAAAGTTAATGAGAAAAGAAAATTTGACAAAAATATTGGGGATGATATAAAAGGTTTAGCTTAGTCTCTTGTGTCAGTGATATAAATTATTTTATGACATAGATATGTAACTATTTTGCATTTTAAAAAGTATATGAAGATTCACAATTATGTGGTACTTATATTAATTTATGTAATAGTTGCATATGATCATGTTAATGATATTCAATAGTTTATGCTTTATGATATGCTTATTACTCTGCAATATGAATTGAGCTCTCTAAAAATAAATGGAATTGCATTGTCAAATACTACAAGATTACTGAGGCTAATACCAAAACGAAAGCTGGTAAAAAAAAAAAAAAAAAAACAACGAACAAAGCTACAAGTTTGAAGGGAAGGGGTCAGTGGTAAGGGCTATGATAAAAGAGAAATTCTTCACCATGGAATCTTGGAAGAATAGAATGTGTCTTGTTGAATTACTAGCTTTTTAAACATTCTTAGAAAGCAGAACATGATTTTTGATTCTTGCTTTTTGGAACCTCTTTAATGAGTAGTTAAACAAAAAATGATCGAAATGACTGAAAATCCACTGACATGAATTATTAGATTAACATACTCAAAGTTGCCTTGAGATGCAGGCAGGCTGGATTCATTTCCTATTAAATTAATGGAATAAGCTTCCTTTTGAATGGTTGGACACTCCATGACACTTGTTCCAAAACAAGAAAAGATACTGGAGAGAAAAAAAGATGAAGGAGACTCTAAAGGCTGCTGAAATTAGCATATTTCCCATTTGGACATTAATGGGTTGTTACTACAAAGAATTAGAATTTCATCTTAAGATAATTTCAAAATAGATGTGCTAAAGGATAGCTTCGAAATGTAATATTTAATGTTGTTGGATTACTTGAAGATAAAGGTTTACAGAAAACTTTAAATTCCAGTGAACTGTAATGTACCAATAAACACCTAGAACAAATATAATTTAAAAATTCACCTGTTCAAAGCAAACCCTGGCAGGAAAGTCTCTGAGTCACTTATCTCCAAATAGGGAGTGGCATTGTGGCTCAATTGGGAGAAAGCTCCCCTTGTGCTCAAGAATTCAGGGATATGTTAATACCCAGGCCCTGAGTTCAATCCCCATGACTGACAAGAAGAAATTTTTTTTTTTTTTTTTTTTAATGATTGATTTCTTTATTGAATTAAAATTAGGCTATATAAAACAATTTCTGTACAGAGGGATCAAATGTATCATAATATAGTTATCTGTATATTACAAGTTACAGTCATTATGATTATGAAATTTACATAAGACATTGCCCCAAAAGTTTGTTATTTGGCTATTCTTGTTCGAAGTCGTCGTTTGAGAATCTGGTGATCACTCTCCTTTACTTTCTGCTCCATGAAAATCACTTGGCCAGAAATATCAATAGGAGATGAAATTTCATTTGTGTACAATTTCCTTTTGGTTCTTTTTGGTTGAGACATATTTTCTTTACTTGCTTCTACATTTGAGAGCTTTGGCGAACTCATTGTTTCTATTATCTTCTTTGCTTTTGACTGAAGAATTGTTGGAGAGTGTTGTAAGAAGTCTCCAAATTTCTGTAGTGTTCCTTCTTTTTTCTTAGTGGATAAGTTTACACTAACTGAGGGTGCCTGACTCCGTAAAGAATATGTTTTCTTAGACGATGGACGCATGGAAACCTTTTGTTCCTTTTTGACAGGAGAATTTCTAGGAATTCCTAGGAACTTAGGTGTAGCGTTCTTTTTATTTTCACATTTCACCAAGTCCTCATCCATTTCGCTACTCTTCCTCTTTCGAGCCTTGGAAATCTTAACTGTCACTGGTGTGGCACAACCAGGATGTTTCACTGCCATTTTGTTTGGCTGTAAAGGTGTAAACTGAATCTCTAATTCAGGTTTTGGAAATCGAGTACTGGGTTCATTTTCTGTTGATACTTCACATGAATCGAGAACTAAAGATCCATCCTCTGATGCACTCCTAGGAATTTCAAAACTTGTCGGCTGATTTTCAGTTTCAGTGATGCCAGGTTCTGTGGAACTATTACGTCTAGGCTGGAGATCTGTGGGTGGTTTTTCTATTTCAGAAAGTTCTGATGTAAACTTTTTCAGTTGTTCAATTTCATGATCTTTCTGTGTATTACTGGAGATCAGTGCTTTCAGCTGTATTTCTAAAGCTGTAACCAGCTGATCCCGCTCTTCTCTCCATTTTTGAAGGTCATTATTTTTCTCTGCCAACTGTGAGGTCAGTATTTCCACTTCAGTTTGTTGCTTTAAACAACGCTCTCTATCTTCAGCATACTTCTTCATCTCTTTGTTTCTCAGATTCTCAGCTTCTTTTGCTTGTGTTATAAGCATCATTTTTTCTTCTAGCCATTTCTTTCTGTCAGCTTTATATTTATCTTCAGCTTCCTGTAACTCATCATGAAGCTTACAGAGCTTTATATTAAGGACATCAGAGTTATCCTCATCATTATTTGGCCGTTGATTATTTTTGGTTTCTAGGTCTTTGCATTTTTCCTTCCATTTTTCCAATTCTGTGGTCAGCCAATTAGCTTCTTCTAATCTAGCTTCCAGTACCTGGTCTTGTTCTACTTGAGTTTGCTCTTGTTCTGCCAGTGTCATTCGCATGTCGTTAATAATTTTCTCTTTAATATTTAGTTCTTTGCACATTTCCTCATATTGTTGTCTGGTGTCTTCCATTTTCTGAATACTTAACTGTTCCTTGAGTTGTTGAATAGTTCGTTGTTTCATATCTATTTCCTGTGAATACTGGTTTTTCTTTTTCTCCAGTTCATTAATCTTAAGCCTCTGTAATTTCTCCTCATCGCGCATTACAGATACCTCTTTCTGTACTTGTTCAATTTGCTTTTTGGCATCAACCAGTTTCTCTTTTAGCTCAGCATAATCTTCTTCCTTTCTCTGAAATTTTAAAGAATTAAACCATTAGGGACAGAAGGAGACTCAGTGGAAGAATGTTTGTCTTGCATGAATGAGGTCCTGGGTTAAATTCCTCAGCACCACATAAGCAGAAAAAAACTGGAAGTGGCACTGTGTCTAAAGTGATAGTGCGCTAGCCTTGAGCTGAACAGCTCAGGGACAGCACCCAGACACAGAGGTTAGGCCCCCCTAGCAACAACAACAACAAAAATTAAAGCCTCAAACAGCCTGAAGATATTTTCCAGAATAATGAATGCAGCATTATCCGTTTACATGACTTAGTGAATTGAAACCTAGTTTACCAGGGGAGATGGTGGGCATTTTGGGTGTGTGCCAAAGCCTACAAAATTATTTTGTACTTTCCCAGGGAGGGAGAAAGGAGGAAATGAGGGGGGGGTGTGAGGTGTTTGGTGGACTTGCCCTTTGATTCACTGATTGTTTTCTGGAGTTAAATTCAGAGAAATTCTGCTTGCAATCCTAGTTGCAAGGGGAATGAAGAAGCCATGTCCTGGAAGTGGTTTTGTCCTCTCCTTGGCCTGGTTCTAGCCACCATTGGATAATCCAAGTCCCACTTCAGGACCAAGATGCCTTGAAGACTACTGATCCATTGAGCAGATGGACCTAACCGCAGCCAGAATAGGCAGAAAATGCAATTCAGAGGGCAACACTGGAAATCTACAGCAGGCAGAGATTTTTTTATATATTTTTATTGTAAAAATACTGTACAGAGGGCTCAGAGTTACAGGAATAGGTAATGAGTACATTTCTTATACAGCATTGTTACCTCCTCCTTTGTTTTTCCCCTGCCATCTTTTCCCTCCCCACATCTCCAACTCCTCCCTCCTCGACCCCTGCCTGACACTGCAAATTCATTTTCGACACAGTGTCCTCTACATCTCATTGTCACAATGGGTCAAACTGCATCCCCATTTAACATTCTGCCATATCCCTTCCACTCTCCAAATTACAAATATATATGATATATGATATATATACATATAATATATATACATATATATATATATGTGTATATATATGATGCAGAACACTTGAATCAAATACAGTGGAAACAGGGCTATACCGTGGGTGGATGAACCTACAAGAGATTCACAGAGTGCATTATGAGCATATTAAAAACAAAAGAAAGAAAGGAAAAACCACTTGTGTCTCTGACTTGGGGTACATTTCGCTTAACATCATCTTGTATGGTTATATGTTCTTAGTCTTTGATCTTCTTCGCTTGTCCTAGGCATGTTCTAATCCTTGCAAACAAAGGTAAAACAAGGTAAACCATGGGTCCTATGTTTCTTTGGGTCTGCTTACTTCACTTAATGTAATTTTTACCAAGTCTTTCCATTTCCTAACATATGGAGCAATGTCATTCTTTCTGATGGAAGCATAGAATTCCAATGTGTGTGTGTGTGTGTGTGTGTGTGTGTGTGTGTGTGTGTGTGTGTGTGTGTGTGTGTACCACATTTTCTTGTTCCATTCATCTGCTGAGGTGCATCGGGTTTGGTTCCATATCATAGCTATGGTGAATAATATTGCAATAAACATGGTTTTGTTGGTAGCTTTGTGATCATTTGGGTAAGTGCCCAAAAGTGGGGTTGCTGGGTCATTGGGGAGCTCTAATGGAGTCTTTTGAAGAAATTCCATACTGCTTTCCAAAGTGGTTAAACAAGTTTACACTCCTACCAATAATGTAGTAGGGTTTCCTTTTAGCCACATCCCCAACAGCATCTGTCATTATTACATTTCTTGATTATAGCCATTCTAACTGGAGTAAGGTGCAATCTCAATCTGATTTGCATTTCTTTTATGACTAGAAAAGTTAAGCATTTCTTCATGTGTCTAATAGACATTTTTTATTTCATCTTCAAAGAAATCTCTCCTTATGACTTCAGCCCACTTAGTTTTTGGGCAGTTGTTCCTTTGAGGATTTTTTGTTGGGGGAATTTATGATTTTGAGTCCTAAGTATATTTTAGATATAAACCTTAGTCTGTTTTATGACTCATGAAGTACTTCTCCCAGTAAGTGGGCTTTCGATTATTTGCTATTTATGAGCTGTACCTTGCAGAAGCTCTACTGTTTCATGCAACCCCATTTCTCCAAACTTCTTTGATTTGTTTTGTTTCTGGTTCTCTATTAAGAACATTTTGGCCTGTGCTAAAGAGCCTTGGAGTTTCTCTTATCCTTCATGTAATGTTTTCACGGTGTCAGCTTTTATTTTGAGGTCTTTGATCCATTTTGCCTTACTTCTCATGCAGGCTGATATATATATATATATATATATAGATAGATAGATAGATAGATAGATAGATAGATAGATAGATAGATAGATAGATATAGATATAGATATAGATATAGATAGATATAGATATATATGTATATATATGGATCTTGCTTTACTTTTCTACAGGTGTTTAAAAAATTTTGCCAATACCATTTACTGAAAAGGCTGTCTTTCTTCCATTCTATTTTTTTTTAGCTCCATTGTCAAAGATCAAGTGGCTATAGGGCACTTGGTTCATTTCTGAGTCTTCAGTCCTATTCCATTGGTCCTCAGGTCTGTTCTTGTGCCAGTACCAAGATGTTCTTATTACTATGGCTTTTCACTATAGTTTGAAATTGGAGCTGATATTGTTCCAGTGCTGTTCTTTTGGCTAAGGACTGACGAACCTACAGCCAGCAGTATACTTAATGGTAAAAAGTTAAAGTCATTTCTTATAAATTCAGGAAAGAGATAAGTATGTCTGCTCTCTCCACTCCTCTTCAACTTAGTATAAGAATGCTAGCTGGGACAATAAGACAAGATGCAAAATTAAAGGGAATCCAAATAGGGGAAGATGAAGTAAAACATACAAGATGACCAATGGAATAGAATTGAAAACCCAGAAATCAATCTACAGACCCATAGGCATCTAATTTCGATAAAGGAACTAAAAAAAAATAGAATGGAAGAAAGACAGCCTGTTCAGTAAATGGTGCTGGCAAAATTGGTTAACTGCTTGTAGAAAAATAAAGCTAGAACCTTATTTATCACCCTGCACCACAATCAACTCCAAATGGATCAAAGACGTCAGAGTCAAAGCAGACATTCTGAAAATACTGCAGGATGAAATAGCAGAAACCCTAGGTCTCCTTGGCACAGGCCGAAATTTTCTTAATAGAGATCCAGAAACACAAAAGATCAAAGACAAATGGGAAAGATGAGATTGCATGAATTTCAGAGCTTCTGCAAGGCAAAGGACAAAGCTAGCAAGATCAATAGAAAGACCATGGATTGGGAGAAGATCTTCACTGGCCATACAACGGACAAGGGTCTCATACCTAAAATATATTTGGACTCAAAAAATTAAATCCACCAACAACAAATCCTCAAAGAAACAAATGCCCAATTAATAAGTGGGCTAAAGACTTAAAGGGAAACTTCTCTGAAGAGGAAAGAAGGATGGCCAATAAATACATGAAGAAATGCTTAACCTCTCTAGCCATAAAAGAATTGCCAATAAAAACAACATTGAGGTACCACCTCACCCCAGTTAGAATGGCTATAATCAAGAACTCTAATAACAACAGATGCTGGAGGGGATGTGGACAGACGGGAACCATACTACATCATTGGTGGGAGTGAAAACTTGTTCAACCACTGTGGAAAGCAATATGGAGGTTCCTCAAAAGACTCCTCATAGAGCTCCCCTATGACCCAGCAATCCCACTTTTGGGCATTTACCCACATGATCAAAAAGAAGACCATACTAAAACTACCAGCACACCTATGTTTATTGCAGAATTATTTACAATAGCTATGATATGGAACCAAACCAGAGACCCCTCAGTAGATGAATGGATCAAGAAATTGTGGTATATATACACTATGGAATTCTATGCTTCCATCAGAAAGAATGACATTGCCCCATTTGTTAGGAAATGGAAAGTCTTTGAAAAAATTATATTAAGTAAAGTAAGCCAGACCCAAATAAACAAAGTTCCCATGGTCTCTCTTATTTGCAGTAAATAGAATATGTCTCTGTCAAGCAGAATAGGACAGATAATTTGATGTTAGGGAAATGAACCCTAAGATATGTATTCAAATGTTTTTTTTTCTTTCATGAGATTGTTTCTAACACATTTATAAGATCATTTCTTTGTCACTTTGTATGTGCCTCCCCCATGGTATAACCCCTGCTTTAACTGTATTTGATGTCGGTATAATTTCTGGAGGGGAATGGCAAATACAAATCATTTAACTAGGGATACAGGTGGACCTATTGCAACAATGAGATGTACAAGTCATTATGTCAAAATTGAACTTTACAACTTTGGTTGTGGGGAGGAGGATTGGGTGGCGGCGCAAGGGGAAGATGGGAAGAGATGGATCCTTGAATCAAAGTAGGAGGCTACAACGCTTCAGAAGAAATGTACTCATTATCTTGCCCAGGTAATTTTAACCCCTCTGTACAGTATTTTCACAAAAAAAATAATAAATTTTTTTAAAAAAGAAGAAAACAAAACCTGAAGATGACATGATCTTGTATTTAGTGGACTCCATGGACTCCACACCCAATTTACTTGAGCTGATCAAAAACCTTGGCCAATTAGCAGAATATAATTTTGTTTCAATAAAACCAACCAAGAAAGGAATAAAAAATAAACAACAAAGGAATACACAGTTGGAAATTTGGGCTAATTTTGTCATTATGTTTTGAGAAGTCAAGTTCACTATAAAAATGCAACTCATATATAATGCTCAGTTGTGTTTAAATTGTTGTCTTAATTACACAACATTTCTGCATGCAAAAGAGCTTATGATTCCCAACCAAAAATTTGAAAAGTTAAGCATCATTCTGTTAGATTCCAAAGAAATGATGAAGGATTACAAAAGTTTAAGCCTGGAGAAATAGGAAAGTTCATTTAATGTAGGACTTTGTTGACCTGGCTAAATTAGAATTTAGATTTAAAATAGATGTTTTTTTGTTTGTAATTTAATATTCTATAGGATACTACAAAATTCTTTTCAAGTAAAAGATTTAATTTACAAATTCACAAATGATTCTGGCATTAATTGACTAGAGCAGTTTTTCAAGTGAGGTATAATAAGAACTTAGTTAATAGATAATCCCAACAGTTCATGTGTAAAATGATAATGTGAATAATCTAGAAATATTGCCAACAAATTGATGATATTAATTTATAAATATAGAAAAAGAGCAATCTTTTGAGACTTTGGTGTAACATGGTATGAAGAGCGTAATTGTGTGACATCCTTTTTTTTTCTACCTATACATAACACAGGAAGAAATTTCCTTAATTATGTACCTCTGTATACAATGAGAAAAATGCTAGGTTTGAGGTTTTTGTTTTTTTTTTTTGTTTTTGTTGTTTGGTTTGTCCTAGGGCTTAACCTCTGGGTTTGGGCATTATCCCTGAACCTGTTTTTGGGCAAGGTTACTGCTCTACCACTTGAACCTCAGTGCCACTTGGGTCTGGCTTTTCCTTATGAGTTTATTGGAGATAAGAATCTAAGGAACTTTCCTGCCTGGGTGGGCTTTCAAACATGATCTTCAAATCTTAATATTAAGATATACAGATCTCCTGAATATCTGTGATATAATATATATATATATATGTAATAAAAAACATAAAATAAAAATAAAAATAAATAATATTTGCAAGTGTTCTGATCTCAAGAATACCACTGCGGGGAAAATGATGTAGCAAAGTTTAGTGTAGTATTCTTTCCAAAATAGGAAGGGCATCACATTAGCAGAAGTGTAGTATTTTTTCACAATAGTGATAAACTAGTCATGATGTGAATTTAGGGAATTTAAGGTGCACCTTACAAGTTGGAAACTGTTGGGCTAGGATGACTTTACGGCATAAAAACTTGGGATTGACTGTCATAGAAATAATCGCTTACTCTGATGAACAAATGTTTACTCTTATGGAATCATTTATTGGAAGTGGCGCTGTTGCTCAAGCGGTAGAGCACTCACCTTGAGTTGCAGAGTGCAGGGACAGCGCCCAAGAACAGAGTTCAAGCCCCACGACAGACAAAAAAAGGAATTAATTATTATAGATACTTCATAGTTTTATCTTCTACAATAACGTGTCTATTTTTTCTGTTGACTTTTAAATATGAAGTGCCTCATTGAAAACTGCATCTATTGCAGAATTAAATAAAATGCAAAGAGGTACTATTTTGAATGTCTCTGGTATGGCATGTTCAGAATTTGAAAATGAGTAGTTAGTAGTCATAGGAATGTTGAGGAACAGATATATTCTGTCCTCTTAACAATTAGGCAGTTTTCAAAGTTAGGGATTTCCATACAATTGAACTGTTTTCTGCTTTAGTATAAGACAATACTAAAATGATGTTTTTTTCAAAATAATGGCAAGTATATTCTGAAAATATTATGTAGTTTGATAACATTCCAGTTGATGTCACTCTGATAAAGAAAGAGCTAATTCAAATTAGCAGCCAAAATGTTCATTTTTAAAAGATAATACATATAGAATAATACTATAAAAATACAGTGAAATTATATTTTATGTAGCTCATTTTTAACTTAATTTTATTGTGAAGGTGATGTATAGAAGGGGTTGCAGTAATTATAAGGTATTGAATATATAACATGTCAAAATTTTTACCCCCTCCCACTTTTTCTCACACTTTCCCTTCACCCCAATACCCCTCACAAATTGTAATGTAAATATCCAACATGTTGTCCTGTGAGTGTGTCTATTGTATTGGTTTGCCTTTTGTCCTTTGTCTCGCCATTTTATTGTTCTGCTTCCCTTGCCAAATGAAGATAAATGTACATACAACACACAAGATACTAAAATCAAATTCAACAGTGGACAAACCATAGGGGAAAACAAAAAAGAAAAATTAATCACATAGTACATTAAAAATAACAACCACAAAGAAAAACCTCTCTTTCCATACCTAGGAGTTTATTTTGCTCAGCATCATTTTATATGGTCATTTATACATAGCTATTGAGCCATTCTGCTCATCTTCTAGGACTATCTAAGATAATTCCTAGTTATTACAAATGTGGGAAACCATAGAATCTGTTTCTTTGTGTCTTGCTTATTTTTCTTAGTAGGATTTTTCCAAGTCTTTCCATTTCCTTATGAATTGGAAGCATAGACTTTCTCTGTACATATATAAACCACATTTTGTCAATTCTTTCATCTACTGAGTGGCATATTGGTTTAAAACATGATTGCATGTAAGTATCACTTAAGACCATTCAAAAATGACAGATGGCACCTCACCAGATATACTAATATCATGATTTCTAAGTAAGATAGTATTTTATGATGGTACAAGTGTTGAGATATAGGATGAATTTAAGGTCTATATTGCACTGAATTAGGCAGGAAGATATCCAATACATGTAGGATAAAAATGGTAGTGACAAAATATTTCCCTTGAGAAAGATATAGGAGGCTGCCAGAAGTATGAAGTAGTTCAGATAATTCTGAAGAATATAGAAATGCAAGCTAAATTATGTCTCCTTAAATAATTGTTATGTAAGTGGAAGGGCAAAAGAAGGGTAAGAGAAGAAAATAACTGACAGCAGATCATTGTCCCAAGTTAGAGTATAAAAAGACATAATCTATAACTTCTAAGTTAAAATGAGACCAATATAATCCGTCCCACTTAGTTTAGGTACATGCAAAATATTTACTTGGCTTTTCTCTACTTAAATGCTCCAAAATAAATGAACACTTATGAGAAAAGTTATGTGATTGCCATTGCTTCAACTTGAACACTAACTGTGATCAGCCCTCTTTTTCTCACTTTGCACTTGGAAAATAGTCCCTAAGTTGATGATGTTGTGGCTGATTAGAGTCAGACTAAGGGGCCTCTACTTATACAATTATCCCAGAATAGTTTAAAGAAGTTTTCTGCCCAAGATATCCAACTACGTTGTCTGAACCTGTACTTTGAACACACCCTCACACCTGAGCACATTATTTGAAATTATACTTAAGCTTTCCTTGGCACATTCTACTTTGTGACTTTGTCTTCTTTGCACATTCTTTTTGAGTTCAGAATTGCTCTATTTCCATTTCATCTGTACAAACTCCTAAGAACATTGTTCAACTACCACTTCTTGTTTGTACATGCCCAGTCTATGAATGAAGGTACTCTGTCCATGTTAAGTAATACGGTAATACTCAGCCTCTGAGGAGAAAAGTTCCACAATATAACTCTATGCCCACATTAAAGGATGTAGAATTTAAAGCATTTTCAGACAAACAGTAATATTAGAATTGAAAGGCTTCTTAGGGACATTATCCTGGAGTTCATTAGTTTACCCAGGAGAAATATAAATATCCACAAAATCTGGAGCTATTTAGTAAGTAACCGAATTAACATTAGATCCTAGATGTTGTGTTAATACAAGTTGGGATTGTATTATTGTTAAATCAGAATGCTTCACTTCTTGACAATGTGTATGAGAAAATGAAAGAAAGGCATTAAAGCAAAATATCTTATCATTATAGGAATTTAATCCTAGTGGTGAGAGTAATATCAGAACTTTTCCATTCAATAAAAGCTTGAAGTTTATAAGATCATTTTCCTACATATAAGAATTTGTGTCAGGTTGGTTGACAGGGTTATTTCAGCATGGAGATAAACCTAACAAGAATTTGATTTCAATAGTGTATATGACAGTTATGATGTGTCAATGGCTATTGAGGCATTTTCTATTCTAAAGAGGAATCAATTCCAGGAGCCTTCAGTCAAATCAGTAAAGCTGTATGTTCAACCTAATACTTGGTGTTACTTTTACTACATTTATAATGAGTAGGCTGATAAGATATCCAAACATATCTAAATATATTTCAATAAAATCCCAAACTGATATGGATAGGTGGGTCACTAATTGGAACTGTAGGAAAAATTAGGTTTGTCTGTGCTGTAGTTCAATCTATAGTCTCCTGGCTAAATAAAGTTTTCAAAAATATTCACAGAATAACAATAAGAAAAGTTCATGACTGTTATATGTATATAATATTTCTAAGTTCAGGATTAAATCATTTGTTCCCAACATTTAGAATCAACAGGACATGTTGAATTTATGGATCCAGAATTGTATGTCTTCACATTCATATCTCTACATTTTATCAATATGACTTTCACCAAAATACTGTTCTTATTGAACTTGTCTATATCCTTTTACTTTTCAAATCCAAATAGTAGATTTCCTTCAATATCTTCCTGAAAATTCTTTCCTTCCTTTTCTTCTGTAAATCTGTGTTTATTACTTTTTTGTTTCCTTATTTATCTCTTTCCTTCAATCTTCTCCACACTAGTACTCACATTGTTCACACTTTCGTCAAAACTTTCCTTTTCCTCTTCCCTTTAATAATGTGCCTGATTTTATTATTATTTTTCATATTCATGGTCGTGAATATTTTGATGATGTCCAAACAGACCTATCTTTGAATCTGTTTAAAATAAACCTTAGAACTATCAGATAGGTTTTTTCCTCTAAATCCATCTTTTCCACCTATAATCCTTATCACCAAGAATGTAACTAACACAGTTAGGAGACAGAGATGTGGAAAAACTTTAGATTTCCTCTTACCCCACCACTATCCATTAGATAAGATGAATGATCAAGATTTTCTGTTTCTGTCACTAATGTAATTTCTATGTACTCCTTTATATGCCCCTGACACCAGCCTATTGCAAATACTCAACACCAGTCACTCAGTCCTAAAACAACTGTTTACAAAGTATGCATTTCTCCCCATAGTCTTTTCATATTGATCCTCTCCATTACCCAGTGACACTTCTTGTAAGCACACAGAGTGAAGAACTCAGAGAAAAATTCTAGTATCATTATTTACTCACAACATTGATTGTTGGTCTTACATTTCTCATCTGTAAATGGATGTAATCTACCAGAAATATTGAAGAATATATTTGTTGAATTCGAGAGCAAGGAAAAGGAAAAGTGAAGAGTCCTTACATTTTCTACCTTAGCTTTCAAATAAGGAAAGAGTCGAATTCAGTTTGTTGGTATAAAGTCAGAAATAGTTTCATGCAGAAGTAAAAATAAATTTTAACTTCTGGCTCTACAGCCTGTGTTCTTTTATGGTAACTTCAGATATGTAAGTAGTATTATGTAAATTGTGTCATGTCTTTACAGCTGTACTGAAGAACATACTCTTAATATATCATTGGAAAACATTGGTTATTGAATGGTATCTAGAGAAGAATGTTATTTGATCTAATCACACTAAGTTGGAACCTACATCTTAGTCCATCAAAATGTGGAAATAGATGATTTTAAAGAAAAGAATACCAACAACAACAGTGAGTATACATTAGAATGACTCCTGGAATAACATTAGGGTTTTCACTGTCTCTACCTGTTTATGAGATTTGATATTCAAACTCTTCTTTTGTTATTCTGTTTTTTTTTTTCTTTTTTGGTTCGTCATGGGGCCTGAGCCACAGTGCCACTTCCTCTTATTTCTGCTTATGTGGTGCTGAGGAATCAATCCCAGAGCCTCATGTAGGCAAGGCCAGCACTCTGCCACTGAGCCACCTTCCCAGCCCTTCTCCTGTTATTCTTATTGTATGTAATCCAACGCTGTTTATACCTATGCATTCAATGTGGGAAATCCAGCTTCAAAGATGTCTAAGTTTTTTATTTCCTTTTCAATCACAACATCGTCATTATCAGGCTACACTGTGGTCATCATCTTCTCCATCAAAATTATTATTAGCATTATAAGTGCTTATTATTGAACGTCAGATATATGTCTATGATTTTATTATTATTTATCTTTTGATTAATAAGTTTAATGTTACCACTGAGCATGCATCCATATTGAAATTTTGAACAAATGAACAAAAAAATTAAACCATATCAGGTAGCTTGACTATGTGCTTATAACAAATTATGGAATAGAATTTTTGAAACATTGCAAATTCCTAATCAGTATGATTTAACTTCCTCTCTCCCCCTAACTACAATCAAATATTTAAGAGTTTGGGCAGAACCCTATCAAGTAATATACTGTAAATGTTACTAAAATATCATGTGTATATCTAAAACTCCCTTGAAAGTAATAAAATCTACTTTCTATAGAAATATTAATTATTTTAATCTTGGAAACTTTTAGAAAAATATACTGTATATCTTTGAAATGAAAAAGGTCAAAAAGAGTAGCATAAATATTTTAGAGGAATTTGTCTCCGATATATATATATACATATATATATATATGTATATATATATATATATCTGTCTTCTATATATATGTAAATGTTATGTGTAGAATAGTACATTTTTAGAGATTATTTGTCCTCAGAAATATATACATATATCTAAATTTATGTGTAGAATGATATACATTATAGTGAAACAAGCATCTTAAAATATAATTTTAACAAAAACTTCATGAAACCAAGTGCTGGTAACTCACCCTTATAATAAGAGCAATTCTGGGTTCTGAGATCTTAGAATTGTTTGTGAAACTAGCCCAGACAGAAAAGTACTTGTTAGATTCTTATCTCCAATTAACCACTAAAAACAACACCCACAACAACAAAATATATCACATTAATTTTACAAAAGCATCTTTTAACTGCTGTGAACATTTCTTAGAAACATGAATACATACCCCTGGAAAATGTTAAGTAAAAAGTATAGAATATTTACGTCTATGTTAAAGAATTGACTATTTAGATTGTTTAAGATTTAGGTAATGATTAGAAGTTAAGAATAATGATAGGTAGGTCATATATTGGGACTGGTTTTTATTATTCTATTTTACAATACTAATAAAATGATATTTATAATGATTATATAAAATTACTCTGGCTTGGTATTTGAATTATCATAAGTGATAAATATTTTTAAATGAGTATCAAAGGAGTATCAATTTTTTTGTAATTTCAAAACAAGTAAGAAAATGATTTCAAGGCTGGTTCACTCTAAGTCTATATTTGTTTTCTTGTTCTAGTTTTCATGTTAATAGAAATTAAAATTCCAAAATTTAATGGTTATTGGCATTCAGGAACTTCTTCACATACATTAATATTGGAGTCCATTAAGTGGAATTGTTTTATTTCATTTGTTACTTTCACAAATAAATCAAGATGATTGTGTATTTTGTTCTTTTCACTGCTTTTGGCTCTTATCTTGAGAATACGTTTTTCATAGCAAAGTAGAGATAAGCAATTGGATTGAGTAATTAGCATATGACTTTCAAAAAGTGCAGATGGATAGATTTGTGTCTTCTGTCATTTCCTAAAAGTTTCTTCTAGAAAAGTTTCTCAATTACTTAAAAGTTTTTCCCCTTCCCCTCCACAAATTATACTGACATCAAATACAGTGAAAGCAGGGGTTATACTGTGGGGGAGGGACATACAAAGCAACAAATAAATAACCTTATAAATGTGTTAGAAACAATCTCATGAAAGAAAGAAAACCTTTGAATTCATATCTTAGGGTCCATTTCCCTAACATCACCTTATCTGATCTTTTCTGCTTGACTCAGACATATAGTAGATATTGTAAATAAGGGAAAGTATGGAGGAAAAAATAGGGATACGGGTGGACCCATTGCAACAATGAGATGTACAAGTCGTTATGTCAAAAACAACTTTACAACTTTGGTGGGGGAGGTAGAGGGGAGGATTGGGTGGGAAGGCAGGGGAGGTTGGGAAGGGATAGGAAGGGGAAACAAAGGAGGAGGCTACAAAGCTTGATAAGAAATATACTCATTATCTTGTCCATATAATTGTAACACCTCTGTACAGTATTTTCACAATAAAAAAATAAAAATAATAAAAAAAAATTTAGAAGTGATTCATAATTCCTAGGTATTCCAGTTATCACATATACTTTTGGATTGAGATATCACTGTATAAACTCAAACTGACAAAATACCCTAAAAATAAACAGAAAACATCTTTGTTTTAAATGCAGTAGTTTACAAAGGGTTTTTCACCAACACCAAAAACATCTTTTTAGCTATTCTGCATTTTGTGTGAAAGAAGTTTTAACAATAGTTTTTTTTTTCCTGACATGCAATTCATTTACAATATATTATCTCCTTTTATTGTATACATTTTAGTGCTTTGGAAGTGAATTGTACCTTCATAGGTTTTCAAAGCCTAATTTTCACAAACTTGCATTTCTTCAAATAGAAATGCTGTAAATTTTAGAACAGACATTAAGATAGATATAAAATTCAGATACAGGAATTTGTCCAGCATACATCCTCTATAGTGAGTCTTTTCAAAATATGTTTTTGGGTATCATTTCCAGGGTCTCACACATACTATTCAAGTTCACTGTCAATTAACTACATTCTCTGTCCAAAAAGTTTTTTACTTCTGTTTAATTCATTCATAGAAGTGTAATGCCTGGATCCTTTCACCTTTTGAAGACTTGAAACCTTGTTTGCTAAAATGATTGCAGTATTATACAAATCGTTCACTATGAGAAGTATATCAATTTCTCCACAAATGCATTACTATATTTTGCATCCTCTTTTTATATTATGGTCATACTAGTGAGTTTTCTATTTATTATTTCTTAGACACTAAAGAGGAGATTATTTCATATGCTCCTCCTATTGACTATTAATTTACATATGTTATTTAAAGAAATGTCCTATTCAGGAAAAAATTTTATATAGAATTAGAAGATATAAAAATACTTAAGTTTCAGCCAGGCCCTGGTGGCTCATTCCTGTAATCCTAGCTACTCAGGAGGCTGAGATCTGAGGAACGTGGTTCAAAGCCAGCCTGGGCATGAGAGACGGTGAGACTCCTATCTCCAATAAAACCACCAGAATGCCGGAAGTGGCACTGTAGCTCAAGTGGTAGAGCACTCGCCTTGAGCTGAAGAGCTGAGGGACAGCACCCAGGCCCAGAGTTCAAGCCCCACAGCAGACCAAAAAAAAAAATACTAAAGTTTCAGAATCATTGTAGCATTAACATTGTAGCATTAACAAATATGTGTGCTCTATCTTTTGGATATGGTTTCACTTCTGTTATAGTGGCCTTTGAATTATGAAAAGTTATGACTTGATATAATCTCGTTCTTTCTTTTCTTTAGCCACTAATGTTTTCCATGTCAAATTTTTAGAAACCTTTACTGATCCAATGTCATGAATTCTTACATTTAGGTTTTATATGTTTTTACATCTCACATATAGTTTGATAATCATTCTTTATAAGGTTTGAGGTAGGCCAGGTGCCGGTGTCTCACGCCTGTAATCCAAGCTACTCAGGAGGCTGAGATCTGAGGATCATGGTTTAAAGCCAGCCCAGGTAGGAAAGTCCATGAGATTCTTATATCGGATAAAGCACTAGAAAATCGGAAGTTTTGCTGTTGCTCAAGCAGTAGAGTGCTCATCTTGAGCTGAATAGCACATGAACAGTGCCCATGCCCAGAGTTCAAACCCTATGACCAACATACAAAGAAACAAAGGATTGAGGTAGTAGTCTAAGATCATTCTTTAAATCTAGAGAGGCAATAGTGCCAATACAACCATTTAAGATTCTGTTTTTATTTCATAAAGTCATAGCATCCTTTTCAAAATCTGTGGACCATAAAATTAAGAAATTATTTTTGAAAAATCTGTTACCTTCTTCTATGTGTTTGTTCTTATAGTACAACTATGTTATCTTCACTAAACATGGTAATATGATTCAAAGCTACTATGAAGGCTCAAGCTAAACCATTTTACGAGATTGTTCTGATTGACCTGTATTCCTTGAATTTACATATGAGATTATCGAGCAGGTGGATCAATATTCTCCAGAGATATCTAGACGTTTGAAAGGCACTCATATTTCGCACCTGGTGAAAACACAAACCCTGATATTATATATAGAAAAATGTCTTTAGAGATTGCTCAAAGCAACTAAAATTAATTTAGGAATGAGTTAAGATTTAGATAACATTATAGCATAACAAAGTTGAATGATAACGACTTGAACTGTACTGCAGAAGTGAGAGAGAAGGGGAAGAATGGTGGACCACATAGGAGCTGTATTTCATTGGTATTGTTTCAAAAAACAGAAAAACTTTAGAGAAGAGAAGGAGAAAAATAAAGTGTCCTGATTTAGTTTCTTTTTAATCCACCTGATAGTTTAGACTGAAAGTCAGATAACATGGAAAAAATAAAATAGAAAATAATGCATTGAATAGAGCTGTTACAATGTAAAAAAGTTGTAATAGGAATATAATTAATTTCCAAAGAAATAAGAGAAAGAATAACAATAACAATTGCTAATGTGGATAGAAGATGGATCACATTTTATCATATATAATTTTGAAAAAGCATACTAGGAATGACAATTTAAAAATCATAACGTAAAACACAATTTGTATTATTACTAGACAGTATAGTTCAGTGGTAAAACATTGGCCTAACATATGTGAAGCAATTGTGTGATCTCCCAAGCTTTACAAAGTACACACAAAGCACACACACAAAAAATAAACACACACACACACACACCAAATACACACATTTGGAATATTGTTATTATCATATTAAACAGAGGAAATTATCACAAATAATAAAATTATTTTAATATATGAAATCATAAGATTGTTCATACAATTTAAAAGTTTAGTAGAAATAAAATAGTCACAAGATACTTGGATCCTTATAGATTAAGTAAATTGAAAATTAAGAAATAAAAGACGTGAAATTTGCAAACAAGTTTTAAATAATAACCATTTTGAAACATGTATCCTTTTATTTTAACCAAAGATTGATGTTACTGGTTTTTTAACTCAAGATTTAGAATATGATAACCAGGTGCTCTATATCTTGCTAGGGATGGCTATATCTCTAATCATTTCACTCTGAAAATGTTATGATAAGGTCTCATAGTTTCCCAGTCTCTCCCGAATTACAAACCCTATTTATACATCCCACCATAGTTAAAAAATGGAAACCACAAATCACTATGCACACCTCAAACATTTCTTTTTAATTGAAGTACAAATATTTCCAAAAACTCACCATGTAATGAAGCCTTTTTTAATAAAGTATGTGATTCTTGAAAATACAGTATTTATTACCTGGAAAAATATGTTTAGAACTATAAGAAAATAAATTTATTTAAATTCGCCAA
Source organism: Dipodomys spectabilis (assembly GCF_019054845.1). Classification (NCBI taxonomy): domain Eukaryota; kingdom Metazoa; phylum Chordata; class Mammalia; order Rodentia; family Heteromyidae; genus Dipodomys; species Dipodomys spectabilis. The sequence goes on along the minus strand of NW_024871095.1, from coordinate 915,418 downwards.
CCATATAAAATTTAAGAAAATAATCTTTAAATATTCACATGTTAACTATTTTGAAAGCAAAATATATGTCTGAATAATTTACATGTGTTAAAATTATGCAAAACTAAATTTACTAATCCTACAACTCTGAAAAAAGAATTACCCTAAAGAAACAAAAGAAAATAATTAAGTTCAAAATTTGAAATTTAGAAAATAAAATGAAGTATAATCTTTAGTTGACTTAAGTAACTGTAAGCCCTCTGTATATCAACTTTATAATAAAAAAATGCATGAACAAAGAAAGAAAAGTACCCAATGGGCAATAGCGACAGGAAAAGCATCAGTAGTTTTTTTTTGAGTGTGTAAAAAAATCAATGGAAGAGATAACAATGTTCCTTCCATAATAAATGTACTCATTACCTTATTTATATCACTGTATCCCCTCTGTACATTTCCTTTATAATAAAATTAAATTGAAATTAAAAATTAACTAAATAATATACCTATTAAGAATTTGTAGAGAGCTAGGAAGTTGTCTCAGTGGTAGAGCTCTTGCCTTGCATGCTTGAGTCCCTGTGTTCGTTTCCTCAGCATCACATAAACAGAAAAAAAAAAAAAAGCCAGAAGTGGCGCTGTGGTGGAGTGCTAGCTTTGAACTAGCCTTGAGGAACAGCGCCCAGGCCCAGAGTTCAGGTCCCACGACCGGACCCCCCACCTAAAAAAAAAAACAGAATTACTAGAAACCATTTGTTAAAAACTTTTTAAAAAACTGCCCTAAGTACCCAAGTAATATAATTTGATGATACTATTTAAATACTTCAACTTCAGCAGAGAAGCCAAAACTTTAAAAACTGTTACAAAGTAAAGTAATAAATCAGAATATATTACTACTAATAATAATCATAAGATGAATTTATAGTGGTAGTCAATATGTAAGAAATGAGGCAATTTGCCATTCGTTTGCACTTAATAAGTGAGAAAAAATTTTCTAGGTCTTTTTTTCTTTCTTTTTTTTTTTTTTTTGTCGGTCGTGGGGCTTGAACTCTCGGCCTGGGCGCTGTCTCTCAGCTCTTCAGCTCAAGGCGAGCGCTCTACCACTTGAGCTACAGCACCAGTTCCGGTTTTCTGGTGGTTTATTGGAGATAGGAGTCTCATGGTCTCTCCTGCCCGGGCTGGCTTTGAACCGCAATCCTCAGATCTCAGCCTCCTGAGTAGCTAGGATTACAGGCGTAAGCCACCAGCGCCCGGCTCTAGGTCTTTTTAAATATATAATAAGTTTAATGAAGAAACTATTCACCATATGATAATTAGATGAAGCTGATATTAGAGCAAAGAGCAGATTGTACTAAGTTTTTGCATGTTAAAGTATATACTTATTTTGGTTGTGGGAAATTGTGTTCAAATTGGGGTATTGTTTTTGGTAGACTGGTGTCATATCAGTGGTTAATTTTAGGATAAGGGTTCCCTTTCCACAAGAACATGCACCTGATCTGTCTTTTTAGCCTACCCATTATCAAAGGCATAGGAGTTGCACACCAACTTGTCTAGATTCCTACCTTGGCTGGCCTGGATTCTGCAGTCCTTCCAATCTTAACCTGTAGATAGTGCAGGGTGGTGGAAATGATCCAATGCACCCAGCTATAGATTGAGAAGGAAGTCCACTAAACTTTTGGCCTGGGTTCTGTTCTCCAGCCTCCTCAGTAAGTAAGAGTTCAGATGGGAGCCCCTGGTGCCAAGCAGTAAGAGTATTTCTTAAAGCAACTAGACATATATATGAATATATATGACTTAGGCATGTGAACACCTCAGGACAAGAATAAAAGAGCAGTGAAGCGTAGAGGATAGCCCCAATTTTAACTAGCTACTTGGAGGCTGAATAAGCTTAGCTAGCTACTCTGGAGGCTTAGATATGAAGACCACTATTCAAAGCCAGTCCAATCATGAAAATACATGCGATTATCTCCAAAAAACCTGAAAGAGAACAATGGCTCAAGTGATAAACCCCATCCTTGGTCACAGAAACTTAAGGATGATGAATGAATGAATGAGCACTTGCACATGTGTGTGTGTATATACACATGCATGTACACACACACACACACACACACACACACGTGAGTGTTTCAATGCGAAGTTCTTTTTTTACCTTGCTGTACTCTATTTCCCTGTATTAGTTTACAAACTAACAAAATCAACTAAGCATCTATTTACATACAACTCATCATGTTTCTCTAAGTCAACTCTCTATTTGGAAGCATGCTTTTATTTGACCCAAATATAAACTATTCAGGAATTTGATTATTCTCCCTCAATTCTGTAGAATTAGGTGATTGTTTAGCTTCCTCCAAGCTATATAATTTTGTGAAATCCTGCATCAAGCAACGTATTTCTTTCACTAGAAGGGAAGCCTCTGTCAAACAATTAATAATAGGTTTTTCTTCTCTTTGCTTACATCTGTAGTTTCATTTTCTTCATATATTTCATGATCTGTCTGTGTATGACAAAGACTGCTGTGAAAATAAAAAGACCCTTCACAGCACTTATCATTTACATACCATCCATAGATATGAAGGTGTTTAAATATTACTGAAATTGCTTTGGAAAAAATCATGTTCACCTTGACTATCAAGAAAAAGAAGAATTGATTTCTCAGCACTTTAGGTAAGAACTTGATTGAAAGAAACAAAAGGAAAAGTGAGGAACAACTCAACACATACATTCAAATGGAACAAAACAACCCAAGAAAACAAATTAATTCAGTATTCAAGAACTGCAAAGACTTAAAAAAAAACATCAGCTATGACAAGCTTATGAAAATCCTGACTACATGGGAGTCTACTGTTGTGAGAATAGAGGTTAAAGCCCAGACTGGACAGAAATATCTGTAAACAATGCCATGCACCTATTATTCTAAATTCCAGGAAAAATAGCATAACGTGATCTGAGCCCAAGGTCATACACAATTATATGAAAAATAACCAGGAGAATTTAGGGCTACAGATATGACAAAATGGTAAGAATACCCATTTAGGAGGCACAAGACACTCAATTTAAACTTTAATATTTGGGCATTGAAGTAAAAAGCTATGATTTTAAGTAATTGGAATAATTGTAAGATTTGAGTATTTGAGTGGAAAAATGCATGAGAGAGATAGAATGAACCCATGGTGCAATGCTTTCAAGTTAAGTGAAATTGTTTTATGGTACTTCAGACAAAACAGAGTTACCTTGCAAATGAGCATGGTTGTGCATTTGGGTGATGGAAATATTTTACTTACACAGATGTAAATTAAATAGATTTTATTTGGGTAGATTGTACTTCTTGAACTAACAGCCCAGATGATGTCCCTGAAATATTTCTCTCAAGGCTACCACTCTACTACTTTGAGCCGCAGTTCCAATCCTGATATTTTGTTGGTTGTTTGGTGATAAGAGGCTCCTGGTCATTCTTGCCCAGGATGGCTTCAAACCATGATTGTCAGATCTCAGCCTCCGGAATAACCAGGATGCCAGGCAATAGCCTCCAATAGTTTTAATAATATTATTTGAGACTATGAATTAGAGCTGAAAATGATTTTAAATATAATAGCTAATTAAATTGCATATTTCTTACTTTTACTCTGTCATGTCCCTCATTCTCACATTAGGAAAGTATATAGAAGGTTCTCACTGAATTATATGTACAATTATGAAAAACTTGTATTGAAAGAATATGGGCATAGTGTGGTTTTAGCTTATTAAGACCTGTAGGGGGAAGTGTGTTTTTGAGGACTTGCAATACATTGGGATGAAAATGAAGGGAGGCATGTGCTTATTCTGGAAAACTGGCTAGAGGATTGCTCCCATAAAGGTAGTGATGAATTCTTCCAAATGTTTACATTAAAATGCACTATTCACCGTAGCCAAGTTACGGAAACAGCCCAGATGCCCTTTGGCAGAGTGATGGTTGGAGAAAGTGTGGCACATACACAGAATTGGATTACACCCATCCATTTTGAAGGCTTACATTATTTGCAATGAAATGGATAGATCTAAAAATATATTAAGTGAACTAAGTCAGAGCCAGACACACAAAGTACCCATGTTCTATCTCATATTTGGCAGCTAGAAATTTATGCAAGTTTACACAAAAATATTAATCAAAGCATGCTATTTGCAGAGGAGTATTTCAAAGGTGTAATTTCTTATAAAACTGAATTTTACTCCAAGAAAATGAATACCAGGAAGCTATCACTTGGAAGATGTGAATGGAAGTCAAAAGGAAGGAATAAAGAGAGTTACGGAGGAAGAGAGTGAAGGTATAATATTCAATGCAGATGTATGAAACTAGAAAAAATTAAAGTGGGGTGAGGTTTGGAAGGGTGTGGAAAAGTTATATAAAATCCATTATATTAAAAAAACTGATTTTATATTTCACACAGTGAATCTTATTGGAATTAATTGGTAATTTGACAAATTAATTGATATTTATTACAATAAATAGATTGGAATATAAATAATCAGGATTAGAATATATATTAGAATATAAAAAGTATCAATGCAATGTTTTTGGTATAAACTTGTGATACCTTCTAAGTGTTCTTGGTCTTCTGAATTCACATGGTAAAAAAAACAATGTTGTTTTCCTCTAATTTATAAGGGATTTTACTCTGCTGCTCTGTTTATTGTTTTAACTCGCTGGTCTCAAACTGTTTTTCTCCATATTTCTGAAGCATTCCTACTGATTATACTCAAATTTTGCTGATATGATGTCTAAAAGGCATTATTCTTCTACAGGTTCCACGGGTCCTAGGATCCCAGTTATCTGCATGATCAGATAACTAGGGCAAGAGATCTCACCTAGGCCCATGCAACATGCCAACAGAAAGTAATTGAAAACCCATTTCAATGTCTCATTTCCTTTATTTCAGGGCCCCAATTCCTTGAAATGCAGGAATTAACAGTAAGTAATTGGGAAATGCAAGGCAACTTAAAATGCAAGATGAAATCACAAAATGTGAAAGTACAGTAATTCAAACTTTCAATTTTCAGATGACCACTCCATATGAGTGAACAAGACCACAAATGTCACAAGATTATTTGTAATATCCCTCTCCTAATGATAAATGAATGATTTCAGTCTAGCATCAACAGGCCAAAAAATAGTTCCTGGAATGATAGATCCATAATTGGTCTACCAATGCTAGGAATACTTGACATAGAGGTCAAATATAATTCAGAAAAATACATTAATTGAGAAGATCCTTAGTGCTTCAAAACACTGGTACTTCAGGAAACCTTGGTTCTGTAGTGTAAAAATGTTGTCATTCTCAAACAAATGATAACCTACATTTAATCTCCTGAAAGTATATTCCTTTTCAAATAAACTTTTTAAAATCACATTTACCAAAATAACACTTTACAAGTAGATGATATTTAGTGACTTTACTTGTTTTTCAAGTGTAGGGACAAGTTACAATAGAGTTGATTTATTTACCCAGCAATAATGCCAAACAGGTTCAACCATTCATTAAAGTGTAGAAATAGGACCCCCTCCCCCACCATTTGTGTTTTTCAGTAGGTGCCTTCGAAAATTCATTAAATAGATCAGCCTCCCATATTTCAAACCAAAACATTAGCTAATAAAGTAAATTTCATCACATAATAAGTACATTTATAAAAGTCATGAATAGTTGCCTTATCATATGATTTTTTATGTTTTCCCTATCTGTCTAACATAGTAAGAAATATGACTTTAAGTCTTGAATATGGGTACTCATCACAGATTTGACAAATATAAAATCTGTCTTCTATTTCTATCATATTCCTCTTCAGTAGTAAATTTCAGTTTTCTTCTTTTTCCAAAACTTATAGGTAGTAGAAAATTTTATCACATGTAAAATAAAATAATCACAAACCACTGTACAAAGCCCTTTATAAAACTGATAGGAATACATTCTAAGCCATTTTTAAAGTTTCTTGTTGACTACAGATTAATCTTCCAAATAGAGGAGAATAAAATCATGTCTAGGGTGCTTCATGTCTCCAGTCTTGCAAATTGTTACTTCAGATGAATGAATTATGGAAATATAAGCTGACATCAGTTTAAGTATATGCAGAATTGAAACTCCATGGAATGTATATAAACCTTTCAAAGGACTAACAGACACTTTAAAAGAATGACTATCAGGAAGTTGAAACCAGAGAGGAATAATAGTCAAGTCATAGAATGAATGAAAAATGGAACAAGGGGCAAGTACAGTTAGAATACTCATTGTACACATGTGAGAAAGGAAGTGGTAAATCGGAAATAAATCTTGTAGAACAGGTTGGTTGAAAATGATAGAAGGAGTGACTCTGATCCAGGAACATTGAACAATTACATGGACATATTTAATTGTAACACACTAGAACAACTTTTTGAAATTCAGTGAAAAAGACACAACAAAAAACAAAAACTCAATAAAAGCACAAAGAAACAGCAATCTCTATAGAGTATTATTATGACCTCTCAAAATTTTAAATAGTTAATGAAGGACAATCTTGAGAAAAGCATACAAAGTTGTTTAAAGTGGGCAGTTTGGGGTAGAGGCGAAATTTTAACAGATTTAAATAGATTGTCTAAATCACCTACATTTGCTGCAAATATTTTCCTCTGTGAGTTCTCTTGGTCTGAGCAGGATTCTCCAGTCCTGAGCCACACTTGATAGCGTGTGAAGATAGAATGGAAGAAACAAGATCAAGAACCCATTACTCCACTGGAGACGAAACAGTTCTCTATGTTTTCTCTCATTTCTATTGACTACTTTTATTCATAAGTTTAAGTCAAGTGATTTGAATTATATTTTTCCTCCTTTGTTCTGGCAAAGTAATTGTTCAAAATAATTCACTAAATATTATTTGACATTTTTTTTCTTATGCTGTTTACTTATCCAAGCGAGTCGATTAAACTTCCCCCTTGCATTTGGTTGTCACGGAATCCCAGCATCAATATTAATGAGGACAATCTCTAATGTAAAACTTTGTCTCCAAAATACCAGTCCAACAAGCTGTGATCACAAATATTTAGCTATATTTTTTTTCATTTTTCTTTTACCTTGAAAGTCTTCTTTTGTCTAAAGTGCCCTCAAAAATAAGTATTCCACCAATTTTTGGTTCAATCACTTATAACCTCAAAGATATATTTTGCTAACAAGATGCTTAGAGGAAACCGAAGAATACTGCACTTTTATCTTCTCTCTTAAGACTCTCCTTAGATACAATATCAGGAATAGTGAAGTTATTTTTCCAAAATTATTTCAATAGATTATTTTTCTCTTGTCTTGCATTTGCTCAACAAGATGTATGGAGAAGAATAGAGTTAAATTGCCCATATCTTGGATGACAGTGTCTGTTACAAAAGTACAATGCTCCTATGTCCTATTTCTCTGTCCTCCTCTTAGGTCTTGCCTGATTTCCAACTTATCACAGATTCTTGGCTTCAAGTCTAGTGAAGTTGAAGGACTATAAGGCCTCCCCCATTGCTACATTGTAGGGCTAGATCTGCGGCAGGAGGTAAGCATGAACGATGCACACAAGGAACACATGTTGGGAGAACAAGCTTAAGCATATCTGTTTATTTCTGCACAAGGGTTGGGATTTTATAGCCCCAGCTTTCCCAACCTCCTGAGTCCTTCCCAGCCAATTACTTAGTGGGGAGTTGATGATGGGCACTGCTTGGGGACAGGCACTGTTTGGTCCTCGGGGGGCATGTAGGGAGTGTAGACAGCTCATGGATGGCAAGCTAGGCAGACATGCCTGTGGGTCACGTCTCTATGAGCAGGAAGTGTGCTTCAACTGCTACTCTAGCTGACTCAACCAGATGTGACCGGTTCTACCCACAAATTTCCCCTTTTATTTTAAAAGGACCATCATTATGGTGATCCGTCGTTGGAGGCATTTTTGCCAGGAGTGCAAGCATTTAATAATTCCTAGGAGAGTAAGCCCTACAAGTGCAAAGCCTCCCCAGATGACCAGAGAGGATGGCAAAAACCATTGTTGTAACTTTTTAAGCACATCTTCTAAAAAGGAGGGACCTGGAATAAGCTGTATGGTGGTCTGGTTTAGGCAGGTAACATCATGCAACAGGTTTTGGGTGAAGTTTAAGTACTTAAGAGACCAAGGGCCTTTGATGTAGTTACTAAGTTCAGTGACATTGGGTGCGGGAGTGGAAAGCTGACAGAAGTAATCATAGCATTATATAGTCTTCCTTGTTGTAATCAAAGAAACGTAATCTGTTCTTGGAGCAAGTCTATTTGTTGTTGGAGCACAAGGAGGCCTCCCCTAACATGATTGGCAAATTGCAAATGTTGTAATTCAATGGATGACAGTTGAGGGATGAGCTGGTTTATCTGTTGCACGATGGGCACGCTTTGGGACAGCAATATAGTGACGGTGGTAGCTGAAGTCACTGTAGCGATGATTGCAGACCTGATTGCAATGATCAATCCTACTGCTCTTTTAGTGTGCAGACGAATCAATTGAACCTGGGAAAACTGAGAGTCATTAGTAGCCAGAGCAATAAATGGGGGAACACGTACCAAACCTGCAATAGGATATGAGTCATTGGGTTGCCAGTGATTGCTGAGAGTGCAAGTAGTGGAGGAGTTGTCTCCTAGACAAAAAAAGAACGGTGCTCTAACCACTACCATTCCTGACACCTGGTCATATCCAGATTGGTTACAGCAACAAGTATTGGCCAATAGGAAAGGGATCAAATCTAGACAGGAATGTGAGGAGCAAACAATTGGCATGGTGGGGGGGGGGGCGTCCTAGGTCTCCCAATCGTCCTCTTGAAGAGTCATAAAACTCATTTAGATTTTGAGGTTTGGCTTCTTTTTCAGACTGGTTGTATATATCTGGGTAGAGAGACAATGTGGGGTCCCCAAATACATTGCCTTGCCAGGAATTGGCACAAAGGCTAATCACTAATTCCTCAAGAGGAGTGGAAATAGTGCCAAAGCTATTAAACTCCCTGAGTGGGCACAACTGCCTATGAAAAGGTATGTCAGTAGCCTGATTTCAATTTTTTCCAGTGGGACAAATGGGGTAGGGTCATGTGTAGTTCCACCATCCCATCCCATGCGTTACTGTTGCAAGGGGGATGATACAGCCATTAAATTGCTTTATCATCTCGTTTGAAAAACAAAAAGAGATGGCTCCCTTCTATCTAAAAGTAAGGTTTGTTTTTTGATGCCATAAGGCATCTGCTGATAAAGGAAGGCCAACCGTGCCATTGGAAAACAGCATTGGAGGGAAGATGGTGGTAACTTCACCTACCATCATTAAGATTTGGGGGCTGGGCACTAAGGTTATCTTACACTGCCCTGCAGCTGATTGAGAATTGGCTGTAAAAATGGCACACAATAGGGAGAATAGAGTACCATGCCCCGGGTCAGTGTCTGGGGCCATAGTCTGTGCTTGTTCTACCAATCCCTTTAGGTCTCCCCAAGTGATGGCATGGGCTCGAGTTTTATGTCTCCTCCTCCTCGCGCTGTTCTAGCATAGCTGACACATCTTGTTTGTATGTGGAGACGGTTGGTCACACAACTCCAGGTGGGATCCAAACAGGTATATCACTCGTGTCTGGAAAGATACAAGCAAATCCTCTCCCTTGTGCCATTAAGGGAGCAGGGCCCTCCCATTTTCTTGTGATGGGGTCCCTCCATCTAACCAAAGGGAACAGAGTAGGTGTTTTCATGAGTCCCCAATGCAGGGACACTGGCGTCCCACATGTGGTGGGTGTGAACGTTAGAAAAGTTTTTTACTATAAGGCAATAATTTAATTGTGTTTGGGGATCTTTAAGCTGTAGTCCCTCCAGTTCCCCCTTTTCTTTTAAAAGAAGTGTCTTGATTTCTTTATGACTGCGTTCAACAATGTCTTGGCCTTGTGGGTTACATGGAATATCTGTCTGGTGGGTAATGTTCCAAAATGTACAAAATTCACGAAAATGTTTGGAGGTGTAATCAGGGCCATTGTCTGTTTTAAAGGTCCAAGGAACGCCCATAATTGTAGTAGCATCTAGAAGTGACTTAATAGTGTGCCTTGTTGTTTCACCTGTTAAGGCTAAGACTTTTATAAAGCCTGAGAATGTATCTATGCATACATGGACGTATTTTTGTTTACCGAATTGGGGGATATGAGTTATGTCCATTTGCCATGAGCTATTGGGCCTAAGGACTCGTGGAATTGTTCCCATGGGTTGAAGTGGTCCTAAGGGTAAAAGAGTTGCACAGGAGGAGCAGGATTGAATCATGTGCTTGCATTGCTGGTGTGTTAAATCAGGAAATAACTGCTTGATAGTAGCTGCCGATAAATGACAATGACCATGTAATGTTAGGGCCTTGTCCATGCACATATTGGTGAGTAGTATATTTGGTGTGACAGCGCAATCAATGGCTTCATTACCAGCAGCTAGGGGTTCAGGGAGGTTAGTCTGAGATCTAATGTGTTGAATGTACCAGGGTTGGACACGATTGTCTAATACATTTTTTAGTTTACACATTATTTGTGTTACATCATGAGCATCATCTTTTAATAAAGCTTCAGGAAGAATGGCAACAGTTTGTACAGTATATAAACTATCAGAAAAAATATCAAGAGGTTCTTTGGGAAAAGATGTAAGGGCGAGCAAAATTGCCAGTATTTCAGCAGCTTGACCAGACAGGGAAGGTTGTTGAAGCATATATTTTTTAGTATTGGCATTGTAAAATCCATAAACAGTTTGTTAGCATCGGTAAAAAATACAATGGCTTGATGGATAGGTTGCCTATTGGAACAAGTACAACATTTCCATGAAAGTGGGAGTTCTTGGGTAACTTTTAAAAGGGGGGGGGTTGGGGCATATGATTATCAATGTTAAAATAGTAGTGGGTGACTTGTAAGGCTAATGCCTCTTCGGGTGTTAGGAAATCAAAGATTGTTTTTGTAATGGGCCATATAAGAAGGTCGGGGAATCCGCCATAAGTTTGAGGGCATCCTTCCGTGCCTTTGATGGCCAGGTTGCATAGCATGGTATTGGGTGTGCTAATTTTTGGAAATTGGGAAGTGGCAAGGTGTACCCATGGTAACACACCATGGGTTTGCGTCAGTGCTGCCATTAGGCCATTATTATTTAATATAATTAGGATGATTCTTTGGGTGGTACCTAAAACACCAAGGGTATTGACCATAATTGATCAGCGACTTGTGAAACTTGTTGAGGATCAGGTGAAAGTATACGAAGGGAAGTTGGGTCAGAGGGTCCCTGAAGCAATTGAAATAACAGTTGGATTTGTTGGGTGAGGTGACGCATAAAATCACATGCCCAGTTGATATGTCCACATAATTGTTGTAATTCAGTTAAAGTATATTCGGATTTAATGACGATATGAGGCCCATTTGGGGTAATTGTTTGATTTAGATGGTATCCAAGATAGGCATAAGGAGCTTTGAGTTGAATTTTTTGGGGTCAATATGAAGGCCCAGCACTGTATGGCTCTCCTTGAGTTGTGTTAAACAGGTTTGGATGGTTGTAGCATCTTTATGTGCAATTAAAATGTCATCCATGTATTGGACACAAAAGCATTTGGAAAGCAAAGGCCTATTAGCATGGGCAACATACATCTGACATATAGTAGGGCTATTTTTCATACCTTTAGGGAGAACTTTCCATAGATATTTATGAGTGCGTAATTGACAATTAAGTTCCCATACTGAGAAGGGAAAATATTCTTTATCTTTGGGATGTAGGGTGGTGGAAAAAAGCAGTCCTTGATGTCAATAATGGCAATGTGCCAATAATTGGGTATTGCAGAATGGTGTGGAAGTCCGGGTTGAAGCATTCCTATCTTTTTCATATGACTATGGAACATAGATCATGGAGAAATCTCCACTTTCCTTGAGCACTTTTTTGGATAATAAAAATGGGGAATTGTGGGGACTGATGCTAGGTTCTATGTGTCCCTTTTTTAGTTGCTCCTCCACTAGAGCCTGGAGATGAGGGAGCTTTTCGGAGGAAATAGGCCACTACTCGACCCAAATGGGTTTGGTGGTGTCCCATTGGAGTGGAACTGGCTCTGGTCACGCAACAGTGGCCATTAGAATTGGGGGTACTGTGGGTGATTAATGGCTTGATCGGTTATGATGTCTTCATAAAAATCCTTATCCTCTGTTGTTATCAGAGTACCCATATTAGTGAGGACATCTCTTCCCCAAAGATTGCATGGAAGGCCAGGGTCAACAAGATGTTTAAAAACCCCGGTGGCTCCATCACAGTCTTCACATCTTACAGGCCATTGGACATGGAGGGAATCTGTTTTTCCACCGACACCTTGTATGCAGGGACCAGGAATTAGGTTCAATCCCAACCCTTCTACTTCATCTTTTCTAAGGACTGTACAGTCAGCTCCCGTATCAATGATGACCTTAAATTCTGTTCCATTGATTTTAAGTTTCATTCTAGCTTTTCCATTTTGGATAGGAATAGTCCATAACACTTGAGGTGGTGGCTGTTGCCTTTGTCCTATTGGGGTCGGGGCTGAGGACTGCCCCTTATTTAGTTGAAAGGCTGAGTCGTAGAGCAGCATTCAGAGGCTCCATGAAAACTGTTTTTGCATTTAGGACATACAGAAGGAGGTTGTTTTCTTTTGAATGAGCCCCTGCCACGTCCCCAACAAAGTCGATTTCCCATTGTGCCATTAGGGGGCGCGCGAGCACTGGCAGTCATAGAGGCGAAAGGCAGCGCAAGGGTACTCATAGCATGAGTTTATGTCCCCAAATCTTTGGTGGCTAGGATGCAATCAGTGATCACCCCATTTCGTTCATAGGCAATGGCTTTTCTGCATTCCTGTGTTGCCCCTTCCCATATTAGGGTCTTGGTTAGGGCATCTCGGGCTCCAGCGTGGGATACTTTCCCGGCCACTGCTTCTTGAACACTGGCAACGAAGTCAGTGAAAGGATCATTGGGACATTGTATGAGTGATTTTAGTTGTTTGTCCCCTTCTTTACAAGGGACTGAGGAGACAGCTCGAAATTCACAGAGGCTTACTTGGTCAAAGTACTGCGGAGGTGCCACTGCTTGTGCGGCAGGAGACACATAAGTTCCCTCCCCTTTTAAGCAATCAGGGTCGCCCATGGTGGCATCCTGCTCTCAGGCAGTGATATTTCATGCACTTTGTTGTTCACATTCTTCATAAAAAGCAGCCTTCCATCAAAGGAAGACCCTGAAGATAATGCTGTGCTCCTTAAGCTCTTCCAATCATGGGGGCAGTTAAGATCAATGCTAAGGGTTTCGAGCATCTGTTGAGCATTTGGGGAGTGTAACCCATCTTCCCTGACAGCGGGCCCGGTATTTGTCAAGTACTTTTGGGTCATGGGGGTACCATTGGTTAGGTCATGCAGAGATTCAATGGACGATTACCGGGAACATGAACTGGGGTTCATTTATAGGCTTGGCTGTCGTTGCCACGGTAGTTGTGGGGCCCATGAACAACTTTTGTATTACATGGGGAACAAGGGATTTTTGTTCTTGGGCAAAGTTGGATATCTCTGCCCAAGGATACAATGTTTTCTGAGGGGAGTTCCCAGGCTGGCCTAAACAGCCAAAAGAAGTGATTGGGCAGGCTTCCTGTGACTGATAGTGTGGGGAAGGCGGTTATACAAGTGTAGCTGGCTGCCCCCCTGCGTCACCTGATAGTGGAAGTTGTTGGTTATCTGTGTTCTTGCTGGAATTGTTTGCAGTGTCATAAGAAGATGGGAGTGCTTGAGCAGCTTCGCAATTTTCCTTTTGTTTTGTTTTTTTCTTGCAGCGAGCTGTTAAATGCCTGCAGAGTTTCCCCTTCTTCTTTCCCTGAAAGACAGGCTTCAATAGCTACTATGATGGGGTAAAAGTTTAGGGGCAGCTCAGTGCCTTCACAGACTTCCTTTTTATGAGCTGCCTGAAGGATGTAGGTCCACCTGTCTGGATTCCAATTCCAGCATCAATCCAGAGACAGAATTCACTCACTATTTCCCATATTAAACTAGTTTCCTTTTGTGATACTTTTATCTGCCTACTCCGGAGCAGGGAAACAAGTGCTCGTGATTGAGGCTCTCGTGGTGTGGGGGGAAGATTGCCCTTGGAGACACTAACCTTGCACTAGATCCTAAAACGCCCATTTGCCAAAAGCGATCGAGCCCCTCCTTGGGTGCCACTTGTAGGGTTAGATCTCCAGCAGGAGGTAAGCATGAATGACACACACAAGGAACACACATTGGGAGAACAGGCTTAATCAGGTCTTGTTTATTTCTGCACAAGGTGGGGATTTTATAGCCCCAGCTTTCCCAACCTCCTGAGTCCTTCCCAGCCAATTACTTAGTGGGGAGTTGATGATGGGCACTTGTGATGGGCGCTGCTTGGTGACAGGCACTGATTGGTCCTCTGGGAGCATGTAGGGAGCATGGACAGCTCATGGCTGGCAAATTAGGCAGTAATGCCTGTGGGTCACATCTCTATGAGCAGGAAATGTGCTTCAACTGCTACTCTAGCTGACTCAACCAGATCTGACCGGCTCTACCCACACTACATCTTCATGGTTTTCCTTTTAAAACTCTTTTATTTGGATGTGGAATTTATTTTCATGCCTTCATTAAATCGGTTCTGCATTGCAGTGAGCTAAATACGCTCTGTAAAATCACTTTAGGTAGCAAAAATATTAAGACAATATGTCAAAAAGTTTGGCCTCCCTCCAATGCTGAAGCCAATATGCTTAGCTAGGGCTTCTAAGAACGTGTTTTGTTGTCTTTTCATTTTGCTCAATTCTTTTCTGATCCCAAAACTTTTTGGCTTATGTAATAAGAGAATTCTTCACTATCTCATGATAATGAGGATATTATATTTTGTGAGCTACTAAGAAATGTGAAATCATTTGTTTCAAGTATCAAATCTGATTTTTTTCTGTGGTTCAGTGTGTCATGTACAAAGACATTGTGGAAAGTATTACAAACAGAAAAATGTAAACCCAGTACCTTCTTTCATTGTTGAGGGCACTTTCTCCCTAAATATTTGGACCCAAATTATATTTTTCAGAGAATTATTGTTGGGTAATTAAAGTCAATTCACAAATTTTGATGTCTTTTTTCTAAGAACTTTGAATTTAAATTCCACTACAACCTTGTTTCACACAGTAAGAGTAGATTTCCTGGGTAAAGACAATTCTCAAGGGAACCTACAGGATATATAGCAAGGTTTCTGAGGTTTGTTTGTTTAGTGTGAAAATGAGCCATCTTCACCCACATTGCTCCTTCTCAGCTAAGTCTCCATGGATTACTTTGCATGAACACCTATTTTCCCAGACAATTTAAAATTTTCATAACAGGCTAAGTTGTGAAAAAGTTTGTACAAATTAAAATTTACCTGTTATAATTTTAAAACACTTTTGAATTTCCTTTATTAGAACCGCGAATTCACCTATCCTAACTCCACCTTTACCATCAAAAACAGTTAACATGTTGTTTTCATGATATAGTGCTTTGTTATGCGTATATATAACCATATAAGCTGATTCTGAGCAAAATGAACTCCAAGATATGAAACCGAGAGTATTACTTGCGGTTGTTGTTTTTAATGTACTATGTGATTTCTATTTTCTTTTGGGTTATTCCTCTATGCTTTATTCCCTGCTGTATTTGATTTTGGTAGCCTGTGTATTGTTCATATATTTAACTTAATTAGAGAAGGGAAGAGGAACAACAAAATGGTGAGACAAAGGACAAAGGCAAACCAATGCAATAGTAATACTCACAAGACAATATGTTGGAAATGTACATTACAACTTGTGAAGGGTATTGGGGTGAAGGAAAACTGAAGAAAATGAGGGAGGCGGTAACAAGTTTGAAAAGTTATGTATTCACTACCTTAAAATTGCTGTAACACCACTGTACATCACTTTGACAATAAAATTAAATTTTAAAAATAAGCTGCATGAAATAACCTTTCACTGTATTGGTAGAGTAAATATTATTCTTTATGTAGTAACTTTTTAAAAATCAGTACTATTTGGCGTGTAATTTGAATTAATTACCCCATTTTAATCAGAGGACCATTAACTTGAATGCTATCTGACTGGACAATATTTTCACAATATACTTACCAATATTTTAAAAAAAAAGAATAAATATAGTACTAAAAGCGAAAACAGTTTAATTCTATGGAAACCTATAACTTTTAAAATTAAATAAGTTGTTAAGAAAACAGAATATATGTATTCTTCACCATTCCAATGACTAGTAACTACTCATTTTCAAATTCGGAAGATTCCATACCTGAGAGATTCAAAACAGTACCAGCTTGCATGTTCTGTAATTCTGCAATAGATGTATTTTCCAACATGGTGTTACAGATTGAGAGTCAACAGAAAAATAACCACATTCTGGTAGAGGATATAACTATGTAGCATCAGTAATAATTCTTCAAGAGTAAGCAATTTTTTATCACAGTAAGCTATTATTTTTATAACCACCAATCCTAATATTTATTATATAGAGTCATCCTACCCAACAGTTTAGAACTTTTAGGGTACACCTCAAACTTCCCTTAATTCACATCATGAAAAGCTTATCTCTATTGTGAAAAAAATACAACTCTGCTAATGTGATGCCATACATGTTCTGGAAAGAACACCACAATAAACTGGGTTGCATCATTTTTACCCCACTGGTATTCTTGAGATCGGAACACTAGCAAATATTATTTATATTTATACTTTTTTAACGATCATATAAATTCTGGATGCTAAGATCAGAAGATTACAGTTCAAAGCCCACCCAGGCAGTAAGTTTCCCTAGATTCTTATCTCCAATAAACATAAACTTATCAGCAAAAGCCAGACACAGGTGGCATTGAGGTTGAAGTGGTAGAGCACGAGCCTTGAGCATAAACAGGCTCAGAGACAGTGTCCAGGCCCAGAGTTCAAGCCCTAGGACAAACCAATAAAACAAAAGCAAAAATAAAAACAAACCCCACACCTAATATTTTTCTCATCGTGTACAGTGGCAAATAATTAAGGAAATTGCTTCCTGTGTTACATACAGGTAGAAGAAAGATGTCCCACTTTTATTTTCTTCATACCATGTTATACCAAAGCCTCAAAAAATTGCTCTTATTCTAAATTTGTAAGTTGATATCAATTTTCTGCAACTCTGTCTACAACACTCACATCATCATTTTATACATGAACTCTTGGAATTATCTATTAACTAATTTCTAAAAAAATTATAACTCTCTTGAAAGAATATTTTAGGCAAAAAGAATGCAAAATCATTTGTGAATTTGTCAATTAAACCCTCTACTTAAAAAGAGTTTTGTAGTATCCTATAGAATATGAAATTAAAAACAAAATGAAAATATTTATTTTAAATGTAAATTCTAATTTAGAAAGATCTTCAAAATCCTACATTAGATGAACTTTGCTATTTTTTCAGGCTTAAGTTTGTGTAATCCTTCATCATTTCTTTGGGATACTACAGAGTGATGATTACTTACTTTTTAAAATTTTAGATGGGAATCATGAGTCATTTTGCATCTAGGAATGTTCTGTAATGAAGAGAGAATTTAAAACACAAGTGAGGATAAAATATGAGTTGCATTTCAACAGGAAATTTGACTTCTCAAAACTTAATGACGATTAGTTCAAACTTCCAACTATGTATTCCTTTCTTGTTTGTTTTGTTTTATTATGACAAAATTATGACAAAATTCCCTGGTCCAGGGAAAGTATCACCATGAAATTCCACTCTCTAATCTCCTGTCTTAATCTCAGTGCTAGAATTCGAGGCTTGTTTCACATTGCCCTGCCATAATTTCTTGGTTTATTTAATCTAGATACAGACTACCAATTCTGAACTTCTCCAGGGATATTATACACCATAGTGACTGTTCAGACTGCTTATCTACTATTTTCAAAGATGTTCTAACATTTGACACAGGATATAAATATTTTCAGATGCACCTGCGGGATCTCTGATTCATTCCTCCATGGATGCGATCCCATTAATAATGATTAATTGACTCTCTGACTATCTCTGGTCCCTATCTATTCAATATTCTCAAACGTTTTTGAAAGAAGTTCACTTGAGGACTTTCTAATATTAAAAATTATCCGTGATTGTAGTCTTATTCAGGACATATATTTATTGTTTTTTAACTTTTCTACACATTCTGAGAGTTGTTTCATTTGTGTATTTGTGTGTGCACATATAAGTGCCTCTGTGTGTGTGTGTATGTTTGTATGTATGTATGCAAAAGCCTCAAACCCTTATTCAGCAATCTTGCTCATAACTGGTATTCCATCACCTGAGCCATTCTTCCAATCCAGCTTTTGACTGCTTTATTATATGTACTGCTGCAAAGACTGTTCTGCCAAGGCTGGATGCAAACTGAATTTCCCAGACTCCTTTGCATTCTTAGGTTTTATTTCTCCAGGAGTATCAACTTTTAAACTATAAACATTTTTGTAAGGTTAATATCTAAGCTGTAGCCCAGATTTTTAACTCAAGAATTCTCTGGGAAGTATACAATGGATTCTTGCCTATATTCTATCCTTTTCCCGTTCAATTTCCTACCACTCTCACATTGCCCCCCACTATCCTCTCTTGCACTACACATTTACTGGCATTTATTTTGTTGGGCTTCGACTTAGCCTTTTAAGAGAATTATAGTATTTTCACTCTCCATGGACTCTGACACTTCAGATAATGAATTTGTACCTCCTTGCATACCATCCAGTGTGTTTACTTTTACATTTATCGACACTCCTATCTACCACAAGTGAGGAAATTCATGCAAACTAAGTTTCTCTGGGTCTGCGTTATTTCATTTAATATTATTTCTAAGTGTTTCATTTTTCCTTTAGAATGGTGCAATATTATTCTTTCCGATGGATGAACAGAATTCCATTATGAATTTATTCATATGACTTGGAACAAACTTATATTAAGTGAAGAAAGACAGACTCAAATAAATATAGGTTGCCTAATTTCCCTCATTTGTTGTATTAGAATGTGCCTCTTATTCTACAAATAAACACATTTGGATATTAAAAGAGAAAACATTACACTTGGACATAATAAATTTTGTGGGATTGTAAACATTTATACAGTGAGATCAAAGGAGGATGCCCATTGGAGAGGATCACAAAGGAGTAATAGCCTTACGAATATTATCATATAAAATAATGTTCATTAAAATAATCTCCAAGAAATGATTATGAGAGTTTGTTTATTGTTTTGCTTTTTCCTTCAGTGTTCTGATGCCATTTATTTAAATTTCTGCACATTTGGTCTTATATGTACGTTTGGATAGGGCAAGGGGGAATACACAAATGGTGGGACAAAGGCTTAAATACAGCAGTGCTACTCAATAGACACAACATTGTAAATGAAATATACAACTTATGCGAGAGGGAGGTTGAAAGGGAAAAACTGGGAGAACATGAGTGAAGAGGTGACACTGTTCAAATAGAAATGTGCTCATTATCTGACTTATGTAATTGTAACCCTTCTGTACATCATCTTTACAAATTAAAAATCGACCTCATAAATAGGCTAGAGTAGCTATACTAATATTAGATAAAATTGGCTTTAAAATATAGGTGGTATGAAAGTAAAAAGAGACAAAGAAGGACATTTAATATTGACAAAGAAAACTCTCCATCAGTGGGATATAACAATTCTAAATATCAATGTCCTGAATCCTAGAGCTCACAAATTCATCAAAGAAGTGCTACTTACCCTAAAAACATGCATACATCCAAATAAATTTTTGGTTGCTTGAACAAATCATTCTTACGTCTGGACAGGCCACACAGGTAAAAACTTAGCAAAAATCTTTAGAGCTAAATAACTGTATTGACAAGCTATACCTAACAGATATCTACAGAGTATTTCACCTACCAATGTCACAATATATATTCCACTCAGCAGCACATGGAATGTTCTCCAAAGTAGAACATATCTTAGGTCACAAGGAAAATCTTTCAAAATTCAAAAATAAAAATTAAATTTCTCTTTGTATCCTGTCAGACCATGATGAAACTAAATAAGATCTAGACATCAAAAGGCATCACATAACATTCTGAAACTCACAGAGACTGAATAACACATTGCTAAATCATCAGTGAGTCACTGAAGAGATATGCAGGGAAGTTCAAACGTTTATGGAAGTCAGTGGAAGTGAACACACAAAATAGTACCTCCTCTGGGACACAGCAGCAGCACAGACAATACTCAGAGGAATATTTATAGCTTTGAGTATGTACATCAACAAATTAGAACAATATTAAATCAGCACTAATGATGCACCACTAAGTCTTTGAGAAATCAGGAAAAACAAAACCAAAAACCAGTAGACAGAAATAATACAAATTAGATTAAAGAAATAAATGAATCAGTCTCAAAAAGCATACAATCATAATTGACTTTTATGTACTAGTAGCTCAAAAATTCGCCCAATGAATGTCAATGTAGCTATTTTCAGAGATAGACTCAACCAGCTCAAACCAGTGAACAAAACAAATTTCTAGGATTCTAAGAAACAACATTTTGTTTGCCTTTTTTAACAGAAATTTACTCTGTTTTTCTTATTAAGGTGATTTACAGATGGATTACAGTTACAAGGGTCAGGTAATGAGAACATTTCCTTTTGTGAAATGTCTTCAGTTCCCTCACTTGTTCCCAGTCCCACCCTCCTGTCCCCACCCATGTGTTAAATAGTTCACTTTCATCAATGTTCAATGAACTCCAATGCTGCAATTTTTCACTCTTTTCCCTAAAGCTCTTTGCCCACCCCTCACCTTCCTGAAGACATACAATGAATATACCAGGCATAAGGTAAATAAGACAGAATTTTCACAAACTATAAACAACAACAAAAACAAAACAAAAAAGAAGCTTTCTGTT
The DNA here is from genome assembly GCF_019054845.1 of Dipodomys spectabilis. Taxonomy (NCBI): domain Eukaryota; kingdom Metazoa; phylum Chordata; class Mammalia; order Rodentia; family Heteromyidae; genus Dipodomys; species Dipodomys spectabilis. The sequence continues at coordinate 894,507 of NW_024871095.1, read as the reverse complement.
CCGTATCTCATAGTTCGTTTGAGTATATATATCTTGTTATATAAATGTAATTGTTTTTTATCATGAAGTCAATTCAGAGATTAAGGTGTGATAACATAATTTTGCTTTCTATTTAATGGTGCTTTTTATTTTAATATTAAATTTGTAAGTAACACAATTCAAGTCCTAGTGAAATTTGAAAGTTCAGATTTAAATGTTCCAAATGTCTAATAATTCCATTTTGGCAACCAAAATGAAAAGCAGGCACGTTTTATCCTCAAGAATGTCATTATTTCATGTGTAAAAAATTAAAATAAATGTAATGTTAATTCAGTTGAGATAAGGAATCAAATACTTATGCAATGCATCAGTACCATAGATTATGGCATCTATTAACAAAATTAATAAAAATTGTTTTAAATAGATTACTTAAGACATGAAGCAAGCGATAATTTTCTAAGTGAAGTCATATAGAAATCCCAGTCGAAAGATTCCAGAATTCTGTGTGCTTTATCCATGTCAATTTACACATATGCTAGGCTCATCTCAACGTTATTTGAAGATAACTGAAAACAGGATTAGAATAAAAAAAATCACGCATATGGTTAGCTGTATTTTGTGACTAAATAGGTCTCTTTTATATCTCTTTACTTTATTTGAAAAATCTGGAAAATTTAAGTCACATCAAAAATAATGAGAAATAAACACCATTAGCTCCTTAAAAGACAATCAATAAAAAAAGAAATCAACATAGAAAAAATTGAACCTCATTTTGCACGTGGTCTTTGTATATTTTGGTGCTTTGTTATTGTGGATTATGTGACTATCCCATGAATCTGGGCTCAAATCACAAGGGCTACAGGAAGAAAATTTCAAAATCTAGAGCAGCTAATACACATGTGCAGTTGTTTGTAGGTTTCACTAAAGTAGCCGCTGGACATCAACTGTACAAAGGAAATAATTCTACTGCTTTGCAGGCAAGAATGTTAAGAAAAGCATACTGTTATCTTCTTAGATGAAATAAGAAGTCCACACTTTAAAAGCTGACTAAATGATCAGCCCTTAGAATAACAGTGCCATTTTTAATGCACTCTAGATAATTCAAATCCTTCATCCCACCACAACTATTAATGGCATTCACAAATCATTGCTGAGGGGAATTTCCAGTTCTATTTGATATTTCATTTGGATTAGGAGTAACATAAACAATAATTCCAGTTGTTGAGAATATTTAATTTAGAATAAGCAAACAAATCAGATTCAACTCCATAGCATAACCTTTAGGAAAAATGAATTAAGATATATGGCATGTCCTTTGTAACTTAATTACAGACATTAGGGCAACATGCCAGAAACACTCTGCAAGAAGGAAACAGAAGTCTTTGATAAAATATATTATACATTACAAGTAATTTTACCTACAATTTCCATTATATGATAGCATATTTTTTCTGCTAATCAGAGACAGAAATATTTTGATGATATGAAAATGCATCATCATGAATAAAAGAAATCAGGGAGTAGATGGCACAAGTGCTGGTTGGTTCTGTTAAATATTCTCATTATTTTGAATGATCTGGTGTTTTTGTCTGTGTGAAATTATGAATGTATTTTATGTCTGGGCAGGAAAATTTGATTATTAGATAATTGCTGACACCCAATGTCAGGAATCTAACCTGAGTCAAAGTGGTAAAATATATATGAATGCATTTGTGATTGTGTGTGTGCCTGCAAATCTGTATTTAGAAGGAAGTATCTTATTTCCCTCAGAGTATATACTTAATTCTATTAGTTATACTTCATTAATGACTACAGATAAAAGTAATTAATATTTTGAGAAGTATGTTTATGTTCCTAACTTTGCATGAACAAACTAAAAAGTTATATTTTGGGTATGAGTTTGGTCGAAGGTCAGCTGAAAGTATAAATATCTTGAGAAAGATGTCAATGGCAATCATTTCAGTGTAGATCAATTTTAGACAACACTTGGAAGGATACGTAATCATATATGAAAATGCAACATTTATTGACTTTCAAAAGCTACACTATTCGAGAAATATTTAGGAAAACAAGTTAAATTATGGAAACATAAAAGTAATGTGATTATTTATTGCATACAGTTTTATATTTTAGTTTGTCAAGTAAAAATGCTATTTATTTCTACTGTATAGGAAGGAAAACCCTAAATATTATAGTTTGTGCCATATTTCACATTGAGAAGCTTTGTCTATATCAATAAGTTTATTTCTTTTGTTTCTGCTTTCCTATTCATAATTCTGCTTCTTATAGTATTCTTCTAAGGACTTTTTCTTTCTGACAGTTTGGGGCTTGAACATACTTTATGCTCTCAGTTTTTTTGTTTTTTGTTTTTTTTTTTTTTTTTTGCTAACAGTAGTAAGTCTACTATTTGAACCATGCCCCTGCCAGAAATTTTTGTAGTTAATTGGAGATAGAACCTCATGAACTTTCCTACCAGCCTGAAAACCATTATCCCCCAAGTCTCGTACTTCTTAATCACTAGGATTATAGAGATGAGTCTTGGATCAGAAGAGTCAATGACTTTTCGTGTCTTATAGCTTCCACATGTTTGCTAGTAATTGCAATAATAAACTACCACAAATTGGGTAGCATTAACATTGTAAATACATTGTCTCTGAGTTGGTGGCATTAGAACTCCAAGATTAGAGTTGGCTTCTGATTCCTCTTTCCTTAGCATATTCAAGGCATTCTGCTTCTCTTGGAGTAGACTTCAACTTAAATGCTACCTTTGAGATTCTGTTTCCATATACAGTCACTTTGTAAGACAATGGGTTTTTTGTCTTTAGTCTGATTTCAGTGGGACATAACATATTACTTAATAGACAGAAGAAAATCTCTAATATGAAATTATTTGTTTGGGGCAGGGAAGTTATGGTTATAATTTTAAAAAATAGCAAAAGAGGTAAAGGTTTTATTAGAGCTTGTAAGACAAGTATGAAATCTTGACCTTAGACATTCCACATTTAAATTCCCAGCACTACTGGAGATTGAACTCAAAACCTATACTTGTGAAAAGGCATCTCTACTACCACCATACCTGCAGATTATAATTTGATTGCTTATTTTGAGGTAGTACCACCATGCCTGGGTCTGCTTGGACTGAGGTCCTCCTAACACAAGCATAAAACATTTTGCCTGGAACTGGAATTCTCTAAGCTCTGTTTTCCAAGTAGATAATATTATAGATTTGACCCACTTTATCCAGTAAAAGTATACCATCTCAAAATATCTTGATATTACCTATATTTGTGCTTAACATATATAGCTAACCTTAATTTTCTCCCTCTTTTGTTTAGTACTCTGAGTTGAAAATATAGGCTTTCTTGATATACATGGCTTTGTTTGGGATGGAATACCATCACAATCAAAAAAGTCTCACAAAAGTTTATGTCAAAAATCATGGAAAAGAAGGCTTCAGGTTGGAAAAAACACTGATCTTTAAGTTATGATTGCAGTATTATTAATAGTGTTAGTCAATGATTGCTTAAGTATCAGGAGGAAGGCAAAAATGTGAAAGATGTCAGGTCTCTGTAGAAATTTTGTAGTTGTCACTTCATGTTATCTTCCTTCCTTAAAGTTTGTTTTATTAAAACCCTCTGGGTGTATATTGATTGGACTGATTGGTAATCATCTCTAGAAATAAAGTTAATTTTAAAAGGATGATGGTGTTGTAAATAAAGGAATGAGCAGAGATATTGTCACAGATTGAGCCAACCAGGTTAACTGCTAAACAGGAAAAAAAAAAAAAGCAAAGTTTAAAGTTTGATGATCCACATTGGAACATATACAGATAGATAGATAGATACATATAAATATACATATACATATACATACATACATGAAAAATTAAATCTCCAGTAGAATATAGAGAAACTTGGCATAACAGGTATTAAACTATATCAAACTGGTTGCAGGAAAGGTAGAGTAAAATATAGATAGTTTAGCATAGATTTTGCAAATATTTTGTAATTAAGCGATATAGACTGTCTAGTTGGATTAAAAAACAAGACCCTTCTATCTGCTGCCTGCAGGAGTCACATCTTGCCCGTAAAAACAAACACATTTTCAATGTTAAAGGCTGGAACAAAATCTACCAAGCAAACGGCCCCCATAAACAGGCGGGAGTAGCAATCTTAATATCAGATAAAATAGACTTCAAATTAAAATTCGTGAGAAGAGATAAAGAAGGTCGCTACATACTAATTAAAGGATCTCTCCTTCAGGAGGATATTACAATTCTAAATATCTATTCGCCAAACAATGGAGCACCCAAATTTATCAAAGAAACACTACTTTCCCTCAAATCCCATATAGATCCAAAGACATTAATTGTTGGGGATTTTAACACACCACTCTCCCCACTAGATAGATCAACTCGGCAAAAACTCAACAGAGAAACCGCAGATCTAAACAGCTGCATAGATCAACTAGACTTAACAGACATCTACCGAACATTTCACCCAGCAGCATCAGAATACACGTTTTTCTCAGCAGCACATGGAACGTTTTCTAAAATAGACCACATTTTAGGCCACAAAGCAAACTTGTCTAAATTCAGAAACATTGAAGTAATACCTTGCATTCTCTCTGACCACAAGGGAATAAAATTAGAACTCAACACCAAAAGCCACCAAAGAAAGTCCAGTATCACATGGAGGCTGAACAACACACTGCTGAATCAAGAGTGGGTCATGGAAGAGATTAGAAAGGAAATTCAAATGTTCATGCTATTCAACAAAAATGAACACACAAATTACCAGCTCCTCTGGGACACAGCAAAGGCAGTACTCAGAGGCAAGTTTATAGCTCTGAGCTCCCATATCAACAAATTGGAGAAATCTGAAACTAGCAATTTAATGACACATCTAAACCTCCTTGAAAAAGAGCAGCAAGATAAACCCCAATCCAGTAGACGGAAAGAAATAATCAAAATTAAATCAGAATTAAATGAATTAGAATCCAAAAAAACTATAGAAAGAATCAACAAAACAAAGAGTTGGTTCTTCGAAAAACTTAACAAAATTGACAGACCCTTAGCAAATCTTATCAGAAAAAGAAGAGAACACACCCAAATTAATAAACTCAGAGATGAAAATGGAAACATCACCACGGAAACAACCAAGATTCAGAACATTATAAGGGAATACTTCTCAAAACTTTATGCTAATAAGTTTGAGAACTTGACAGAAATGGACCTTTTCCTAGCAAATATTGACATGCCAAAACTAAACCAAGATGAGTTAAACCAGCTTAACAGGCCCATATCAAGCATTGAAATAGAAACAGCAATAAGAGACCTCCCAGCTAAGAAAAGTCCAGGACCAGATGGTTTTACAGCGGAATTTTACAAGGCCTTCAAAGCAGAGCTCACACCAATACTCCTCCAACTCTTCAATGAAATTGAAAGAGAAAGCTCACTACCGAACACATTCTATGAAGCCATCATAACCCTCATCCCAAAACCAGGCAGGGACTCATCAAAGAAAGAGAACTATAGACCCATTTCTTTGATGAACATTGATGCAAAACTTCTCAACAAAATTTTGGCCAATCGACTTCAACAATTCATCCAAAAAATCATACACCACGATCAAACAGGATTCATTTCAGGGATGCAAAGCTGGTTCAATATACGCAAATCAATTAATATTATTCATCACATCAACAGGAGCAAGAATAAGAACCACATGGTTATCTCAATAGATGCAGAAAAAGCATTCGACAAGATCCAACACCCCTTTATGATGAAGGTTTTGGAAAAATTAGGAATCCATGGAACATTCCTCAATACGATAAAGGCTGTATATGACAAACCTACAGCCAGCATTATACTCAATGGTGAAAAACTAAAGCCATTTCCTCTTAACTCAGGAACAAGACAAGGATGCCCACTCTCTCCACTTCTCTTCAATCTAGTATTAGAATGCCTAGCTACAGCAATAAGACAAGATGCAGACATAAAGGGGATCCAAATAGGGAAAGAAGAAATAAAACTCTCCCTCTTTGCAGATGACATGATCTTGTATTTAAAGAATCCCATAGACTCCACTCCCAAATTACTCAAGCTGATTCAAAACTTCGGCAAAGTAGCAGGTTATAAAATTAACCCCCAAAAATCAATGGCTTTTCTATATGCCAACAATGAGAAAAGTGTGGCTGAAATTAGGAAAGCAACTCCATTTGTAATAGCCCCACAAAAAATAAAATACCTAGGAATTAACTTAACTAAAGAAGTGAAGGACCTCTATGATGAAAACTTTAAAATCTTGAAAAAGGAAATCAACACAGAACTTAAAAAATGGCAAAACCTCCCATGCTCCTGGATTGGAAAGATTAACATCGTGAAAATGGCAATACTTCCCAAGGCTATCTACAAGTTCAACGCAATACCTATCAAAATTCCACCCTCATTCTTCAAGGAAATAGAAGAGGCAATCCAAAAATTCATATGGAACAATAAAAGACCCCGAATAGCAAAAACGCTCCTGAATGGAAAGAACACTGCTGGAGGAATATCAATACCAAACTTCAAACTCTACTATAAAGCCATAGTAATCAAAACAGCTTGGTATTGGCATAAGAACAGACCTCAGGACCAATGGAATAGAATTGAAAACCCAGAAATGAACCCACAGACCTATAGCCATCTAATCTTCGATAAGGGAGCTAAAACAATAGAATGGAAGAAAGACAACCTCTTCAGTAAATGGTGCTGGCAAAATTGGTTAACTACATGTAGAAAACTTAAGCTAGATCCTTATATATCACCCTGCACCAGAATCAACTCCAAATGGATCAAAGACCTTGAACTCAAAGCAGACACTCTGAAAACATTACAGGATGGAATAGGAGAAACCCTAGGTCTCCTTGGCTCAGGCCGAAATTTTCTGAATAGAGACCTGGAAACACAACAAATCAAAGAAAGGTTGGACAAATGGGATTGCATAAAGTTGCAGAGCTTCTGCAGGGCAAATGACATAGCTAGCAAGATCAATAGAAAGCCCACGGATTGGGAGAAGATCTTTACTAGCCATACAACGGACAAGGGTCTCATATCTAAAATATACTTGGAACTCAAAAAATTAAACCCCCCAACAACAAATCCTCAAAGAAACAACTGCCCAATAAATAAGTGGGCGAAAGACTTAAAGAGAAACTTCTCTGAAGAAGAAAGAAGGATGGCCAATAGACACATGAAGAAATGTTCAACATCCCTAGCCATAAAAGAAATGCAAATCAAAACAACATTGAGATATCACCTCACTCCAGTGAGAACGGCAAAAATCAAGAACTCTAACAACAACAGATGCTGGAGGGGATGTGGACAGAAAGGAACCTTAATTCATTGTTGGTGGGAATGTAAACTTGTTCAACCACTTTGGAAAGCAGTATGGAGGTTCCTCAAAAGACTCCACATAGAGCTCCCCTATGACCCAGCAATCCCACTTTTGGGCATTTACCCTAATGTTTACAAACAAGACCACACTAAAGCTACCAGCACAACTATGTTTATTGCAGCATTATTTACCATAGCTAAGATATGGAACCAACCCAGATGCCCCTCAGTAGATGAATGGATCAAGAAAATGTGGTATATATACACAATGGAATTCTATGCCTCCATCAGAAAGAATGACATTGCCCCATTTGTTAGGAAATGGAAAAACTTGGAAAAAATTATATTAAGTGAAGTAAGCCAGGCCCAAAGAAACGTAGGTCCCATGGTTTCCCTTATTTGTAATATCTAGTATATGTATGAGTCAAGCGGAAAAGGTCAGATAATGTGATGTCAGGAAAATGAACCCTTAGATGTATATTTTAATGTTTTTTTCTTTCATGCATGTGTTTCTAACACATTTATAAGATTATCTCTTTGTTGCTTTGTATGTCCCTCCCCCACAGTATAACCCTTGCTTTCACTATATTTGATGTCAGTATAACTTGTGGAGGAGATGGGGAAAAACCAGTTGTTTAAGGATACAGGTGGACCTGTTGCAACAATGAGAAGTACAAGTTGTCATGTCCAAAACGAACTTTACAATGTTGGTGGGGGGGGGGCTGGGGGGAGGGAGGAAGGAGAAGGATTGGGATTAGGGGGGGAGGGGGGAGGCTGGGAAGGGATGTGAAGGATAAACAAAGGAGGAGGCTGCAATGCTTGGTAAGAAATGTACACATTATCCTGCCCATGTAACTGTAACTCCTCTGTACAGTATGTTCACAAATAAAATTAAATTAAATTAAAAAAAATAAAAAAAAAAAAATTCTTCCTTCATTATATACTTTACAAATATCCTTATTATGTTTTAAGATTTTTTGTGAAAATACCATACAGAGGGGTTACAAGTACAGTGACAATGTAATGAGTACATTTCTTATCAAGCATTGTTACCTCCTCCTTTCTACCCCTTTATCATCCCTTTCATCTCCCCTTCCCGACCCTCTCGCCCATCTTGAGCCAAAGTTGTAAATTTCATTTTCCTACATAGCATCTCATTGTTGCACTGAGTCCACCTGTATCCCTACTTAAACAACTTGGTTTTTCCCTTCCCCCTCCACAAATTATACCAACAACAAATACAGTGAAAGTATGTTAAGTATTTTTATATTGTAGGAGGAGCATCTATACAATGCTGAAAATTTGAATTACACCAAATATGCAACATGAGTAGGCACTGGTGGCTCAAGGATGTAATTTTAGCTAGTTAAGAGGCTAAGATCTGAAGATCTCAGTTCAAATCCAGCCTGCATAGGAAAGTTCATTAGATTCTTATTTCCAATTAACCACCAGAGCAAATGGAGTTCTAGTTCAGATTGTATGTCGAGCATTCCAGTTCAGATTTTATGTTGAGCACTGGCATAGAACACAAAAACACCAACCAGGCCCTGAGTTTAAGCCCTGGGATCAACAGAAACAAAAATATAAAATAAAACATGGAGTTAGATATTTTATAATGAAGCATAATTTAATATACTCTACATTGTTAGAAAGACTAGACTTCCGTATTAGCTTTATAACCTACCATAATAAGTGATGTTGTCAATTTATCAAACAGAAATGCTTATTCAGTTTTACAAGTTTGAAGGTTTCAGTGTATGTTCAGTTGGTTTTATTGCTTTGGCAGCCTGTGACAAGACAATGGCAAGGTGGGGAGTATGTCAAAGAGAAAAGTTTTTGACCTAGACTGATTAAAATATAAAATAAGAAAGTAGTTGAGAGTGTATGTTCTCATAGCTTTCACGCTGAAGAACTTAATCTCCGCAACTATTCAGATATTCTCCACAGTCTGGGAGGAAATAGAAAGTTATTTTTCTTTAACACATAGATCTTTCTGGGTTATTCTAAATTCAATTGGCAACACCTTCGCAAATGACAATAACTTGTTCAGGGGAAGAATCAAGTAGATATTTCTGTAAATTCTAATCAGAACTCAGTAGACTAAATATTTTATGGAATTCTTATTAAAATATTTTCTTGCAGACGGAGTGGGTCTTTACACTACAAATGTGTGTATCTGTGTGTTTGTATATGTGTATGTGTGTGTTTGAATAAACTAATATAACAATGTAGCAGAGAGAAATATTAGTGGGGCTGGGAAGTGGCTTAGTTGTGGAGCCCTTGAGTTGCATGCATGAGGCCCTTGGTTCAATTCCTCAGCACCACATAAGCAAAAAGAAAAAAGCAAGAAGTGGCACTGTGACTCAAGTGGTAGAGCGCTGACCTTGAGCTGAATAGCTGAGTGACAACGCCCAGGCCAGAATTCAGGTCCCCCAATTCCCCCCCCCAAAAAAAAAAATATTAGTATGGCCTTTCGTTTTTCTTCTTATACTATGAAAGTCTGTCACAATTCCCAATCAAACCCTATCCAAGATTCAAACATTAATGCTGTCCCAAAAGTTTTGCATGCATGAAAGGCTGGGAAGGTGGCTCATTGGTATAGCACTTACCTTACTTACCAAAAGTTTTGCATGCCAACCCAAGTACATCTACCTCATTTAAGATGGGCATGGTATATAAAATTTTAAATCCTCCAATTACGTTGTCACCAAGGAAACAACATATAATATTTCTTTAAAAATACCTAGATTGTAGAACACTTTACCCAGAAAATTGAAGGAATATATTTTATGGGATTTAATTTAAATATTTAGTCACTGAAATTGATGTTTTATATCCACAACTCAGAGCCCTATTAAACTACATAATTGAAAAATTCATCTATTACCATCTTCCATGAACACAGTCCTTCCTGAAAACAAACCAGATGTGGTAAACAAATTAACATGTACGCCATTGTCAAATGCAGCTGTTCTAAAGCATGGAACTGATAGAGCAATTAATGCCTGTAAACAGCTAGTTCTAAGGAGTAAGGAAAGCGATTTTTCCACTATAAGTGGAAAAGTCCACAGATGTTTCAGATTGTGTTTCATTGTTGGCATTTGTGAGATATATTTTGGAAAGCACAATGAATGAAAGCATGCTGTTTTGTAAAAGTTTGCTGGCTGACACACCAGGGAAGGAAAACTTTTGAAATGTTTCAAATGAAAAGACAGACAATAGGGTGGGTGAGTTGTGGTATGCAGTTTAAATAGAGACTGAAGCAAACCAAAGAATGGGAAAAATTCTTTTTCCTTAAGAAATGCTTTCTGGGTATATTGTGCTATAAACTATAATGATGAAATGATCATTTCTTTGGAAAAGTAAGGAAAAAACACTCACCCATTGAACTTCTTTTTAAAGTGAATCTTAAATGACAAGGATGAAGAAATTTAAATGGGTTCATGTTATCCAAGATTGTTTTAATTTTTGTTTAAAAGTTAAAACAAACTGACAGGCTATTAGTCCATGAAGATTTACAGAGTAAGTCTCTGGCATATATTTTATCTTGTTCCTCTTTTTTGGGGGGTAATATAAATATTTTATTTCAAAAAAGCAACTTGGTTTTAACCATTACCCACAAAATTTACGCAGTCATAGAATAAGAAAAATTTTTTTGATAAATTTAATACAATAGTAGGCTCATTTTATGCCAACTGAAAATATAAAAACCAATGACATCTTCACTGAACAACCACTCATAAAAATCATGAAATAATATAGTAAAACTCCATGTCATTTTTTTTTTGTTGGTTGTGGGCCTTGATCTCTGGGCCTGGGCAATGTCCCTTAGCTCTTCAGCTCAAAGCTACCACTGTACCACTTGAGGCACAGTGCCATTTCTGGTTCATTGGAGATAAGAGTCTCACAGACTTTCTGCCTAGGCTGGATTTCAACCACTATCCTCAGATCTCAGACTCCTGAGTAGCGAGGTTTCCAGGCATGAGTCACCAAAGTCCAGATCCAAGTCAATTTTTAAAAAGCAAGCTTATTGAAACTTCTAGCTTTTTCCAGTAAACAATCTTATTTTTTCAGAATTAACTTATAACTGAGTAATTTTTAGATGTAACCGTCAATTTTTTATAGAATCAAATATAATTCTATTACTCAGTATTTCACAAAAATCCACTGTAATTGACTTTCCCCAAAATCAATTATTACATACTACCGGACACACTATAATCATTACATTCCAAATAGTTTGGACCATTTCATATAAATTCTAGGTGCTATTTTACATTATAAATTCACATCTGTGGTTTTAAACTAAGGAGAAAAGATTTTAGAGGTAAAATCACATATGAATATGTAGTGTAGCTCAATTGAACCAAAAATTGTGAATTCATACAGACAAAATTATTTTCTTTCCACTAAATACGTTGAAGTAATACCATTGGAAATATTGAGGCAGGAAGTGGCAGAATTCAAATCTCATCAAACAATGTCTCTCTTATTCTGCTAACCCCTGCACTAAGAAGATGTCCCTTTTCCCAGTTGTCACAAAACTTGCAGTGTCTCTCTGAGAATTCTATTTGGAAAAGTTCTAAATCACTGATTCTTTTTTTTGTATTTTCTGTTATATATAACAAAATATAGGCACAAAACAATTGAAATAAAATGCACACATATGTTGAAGTCATCACATCTGGAAAAACAACCAACAAATTGGAACTTCCCCAGAACAAAAACATGTTGTGCCCAGTTTATTTTTTAAATTACAAAACCTTCAAGCATACGTTAATTTAAGTAGAGCTATAACTGTCTCTCAGAAATAAGATTGTGTTAATTTGTAATTAAATTCACCTGGATCAACCTAATATAGAAAATCCCTTGAATGGATCAAATTGTTTAAAACTAATGTAACTGTATGTAAAGTAAGATCTGCACATATTTAAAAGAAAAAATGCTACAGTATTAAATCACAAAAATCATAACATTCTTAAAAATTCCGAAATGCAATTAGTAATTCCAAAATATCCGTAATGAGAACTAAATACTACTGACTTAACAAGAACAAAAAGTGCAAATAATAGAATCTGAGCAGTGTACATGAGTGTACATAATTTAATAATACTCCAAATTATACTGTTTTTAGAACACTGAATTTGGATTATCTAAAGGAAAACATCAGCACATTATATAAATGAAATTAAAAATCTCATGAAAAGAGAGAAGAGTAGTAGTTTCTGGATAATAATATTTTAATAAATGGTGGTCAAAATCTATTCCTGACTAAATTGTGTACCTCATTAGTTAGATCTAAAGAAGACCGAAGTTACTCGAGCTCATTTGAAACTTTGGCAAATTAGTAGAATACAACTGTAACATTATTATGGATGTTGACTCTGGCATGGAATTCATTTCCTCTTTGATCTGACAAATGAATATATGAAAGAACATAACTTCTCCAACTAAATATCAAGACCTAACTAAACATATAACTAGAAAATTCATCATGTAATCCACATTGCAACTGGGATAAAAAGAAAAATCTGTCATACTGATTCTGTATTTATTTTAAATGTTAGCTTTTTTCAAAATTATTTCCTTTGTCTTCCATTTTTAAAACATTGTGTTAAATGATTTATATCTTAGTAACTAATTTTGGATGCCTCCTTAAATTTTGTTCTGGGTATAATATCTCACTTCAGTTCCTAACCCATGAAATGATGTTGTTTACAAAACAAATGCTAATAACCAGTGTTTATAATACACAAAATCTCATAAGAATGATTTCAGGAAGCATAGGTTAACATTTTGATATCGTGGTCTCATGACTGATGAGGCCTATCTGCATGAGTAGTTGTACCTAGATTCCTCAGCCTAAATTTAGCTACTGTTAAAAAATGTTTATACCTTTATCTGTCACCCATCAGAGGTTAAACCTGAGTATAAAGTCTAAGGAAAATCATAAGGCAAGAATTGAGCTCTTCTGGATATAAAGTAAACCAAAATGCAGCATACAGTAACTCATTGGACTAAAGTCAACATATTTCTCTAAAACATGTTAAGTATTCCCTTACAATATGTATTATTCTCAAGAAGGGAATGAAGAATGTGAGAAGAGGATTAAGCAAGTATTGTCTTCAAATATACATAATTTGGATTCAGGTCTTTATTTCGTTATAGGAATTTTTGATAAAAATTGTTTGAATAATTGATTTCCTGGTCAGGTATAATATATCCTAGTTACATATACCAAACCGCATTCAGAAAATGGTATATAGTAATTGAGTAGAAAAATATTCTATAAATAACAAAAAGTATATACCTATAGGATAATATTTTGAAGAGTCAATTGGAAATATTCTAATATAATAATTTGAACAATTTCACATTGACAGTAATTATCTAGAATACTTTAATGCTAATTGGACAAGATTGTCCTTCTAAATGAGCAAAACCTATTTCTCCTTTTACTTTATCAGGGAAATATCTAAGCTAAAAATGGAAATTAACATATGAATCTATAACAACTGGAATGAATTTTACTTTTTATTAGCAAATATTAATTTCACAAAAGTATTTTATTGTATTACACACATATGTCCACGTAATGTAGCTTGTTACATTTTATTCATTTTATTAATTTCCTTATCTAATTTTTATACTTATATTTTATTATGTCATCATACTAACTTTTGAAATATTTGAACATATTTACTCCACAATATTTCTCTTCATCTCCTCTGTTACTTTTTTCCAAGCTTAATCAGTTCCATCTTTTACACCTGGGTCATTCATTTTATTTTCTGGGTCTAGAGTCTGCATATGAGAAATCTAATATTTGTTTTACACAGTATCGCTAACTGCTTTTATATGAAGGTTTCCAATTCTATTTTCTTGAAGATGATATGTTTTCATAATTATGTGTGGCTAAATAGTATATCATTGTGTGTGTGTGTGTGTATATATATATATATATATATATATATATATATATATATATATATATATATATATATATTACAGTTTCTCTCTTCAATGAGTGATTAAGGAACATGTAGTTAATTCTGTACTTATTTATGCTTTTTTATGTGGGAGAAGGAAGGATGGAAATAATGATGTTTGGAATAAGAAACATGCTCTTTAGACAGGCACTCTTCTATTTGAAACATCTCTCAGCTGCTCTTTCATCAGTATTTCAATAATGCATTGTATTTAAAAATAAAATTTGATTACATTTGCAAAGGTGTTCTTTTTCAGCATATATATTATTTTTTATTTTAATGTCACATTTAGTATGTCATATGAGTAGGGGGATGTATGTGAGCATGAAAATCTAGGCATGTTTGTACATGTAGCTGACTCAAAGGAAACTGAATATATGTGAGATACAGGATTCAAATAAAAGTTTGAGACCTGTAAGTTGCTAAATTGATGTATATGTCCAGTTTGTGGAGTGTGATTTCAAGATCACATTTGGGTAGGTTTTATACCAAGTAAGTAGATGTTTCTAATCCAAAATGGTAACGAAGAAAACAGCAACTCTGTTTCATAATCATTTAGTCTTATTACTCCATACATTGTAATAAGTGGAAAAAATGATTGAAAGTATGGTGGGTTAGTAGTAAGCCTTTAGACACTCTACATTTTCCCCAAAATATTCAGATGTACTCTTTGGATATAAATTACAAGTATATTTATAAACATACAGATATAATATGATCTTATATATGTAAATATATGTATATATTATAAATACATCATATGTTTACTTGTATTATAAATGTGTATCAAATATTGATTTATATTTAAATGTAATTCTTCTCATCATAGATACATAGACAGACAGACATATAGATAGATAGATAGATAGATAGATAGATAGATAGATAGATAGATAGATAGATAGATAGATAGATGGATAGATAGATAGATAGATAGAAAGATAGATAGATACTTTTTTTTGGTCAGTCCTGGGGCTTGAATTCTGGGCTTAGGTGCTGTCCAAGTGCTCTTCAGCTCAAGGCAAGAGCTCTACCGCTTGAGACATAGCGCCACTTCCAGTTTTCTGGTAGTTTATTGGAGATAAGAATCTCATGGAATTTCCTGCCTGAGCTGGCATTGAACTGTGATCCTCAGATCTCAGCTTCCTGAGTAGCTAGGATTATAGGCATGAGCCACGGGCACTGGACTATACTTATATCTGAGATTTGTTAGTGGAACAAAGGGTACAGAAACTATTATTCTTATCATGAAAGGACTTCACACTGACAGGTATAATTACAAGAAGAAAAACAATAACTATTTACAGTGGCACAAAAATCCCTTAGGTGGCTAGCAAGACAGCATGTGTTTCCAGACACTGCATGTGGTGTGAGCAGTTTGCAACCCAAGCGACTGAGGAAGATATTGGACCCTAAACAAACCTGACAATTGCATAAACACCACCCTCTATGACAGATGTAGCAAGGCCTATCTTAGAGATTCTTGTTAGGGATATGATGAAAAAATTTATATTTTAGTTGTGATTACAGAACTCTTTTACACATAACACTCAGCCATTAACTATATTTAACATAGTTCCTATTGCTCTAACTTATGTTTTCTTGGCTCAGTAAACTGTTTTTTGTTTGTGACAAATTAGCTGTTCCAAACATAGACATGGGTTTTTAATATTTTTGAAATTACTGTCTGCAGAGTGTTGCATGAGTTGAGCTTCTTTCTCTTTACCATATCATAGGAATAAACTTAATCTGATTCAAACTTGGAAAAAGGTAGCTTGTTCTCTCTCCTAGAAAACCATCTATATGGACTTCTTCACATGAAAACAGACCCTCATTTACTTGCAAAAGTCTGTCAGTGAGCCAAACCTAACTCACCCATATGAGGTGAATTCTTCTCCCATGCATCCTTTACATTAAAAATTGTAAGAACTGTTCAGTAATGTGCATACTTTTTAATATGAAGTGTGACTCCTATTTTCCATAATATGAATCAAGCAGAGGAATCAGTTTTACATGTGAAAGAGCCTTAAAAAGAGTCTTAGACCTTGAAAATTGTCCTAGGTATGAATTTTTGGAGAAATATCCCATTTCAAAGACAAAGGACTCATTTTTTTTAATCTTGTGCTGGTACTGGGGTTTGAACTCCTGGCCTTGAGCTCTATCTGGGCTTTAATTCTCAATGCTTGCTCTATACCAGCTGAGCCACACCTTCACGTCTTCCTTTTACCACAAGTGCAGAAAAGAATCTCTTAGGTTTATCCACTTGTAATAGCTTCGAATTGCAATTGTCAAATTTGAACCTACCGACTATATAGGTGCAAGCCACTGGTGCTGTGCTAGAACTCACTTCTTAAGAATAAAAAATCACAAAAAGAGGAAAAAAACTGTTCAATTATTTATGTATTGTCTGATAAACCAAAGCACTTGCTACTGGAAGAGAAAAAGAGAGAAGATAGAGATGAATATGCAGGAGAGAGACACAAAGAAAGAAGAAATGAAGGGAGGTTAAATGAGAGGAGGGGAGTGGAAGGCAGGATATGAGAGGAGGGCATAGCTGAGTAGAATTGTCTACTCCTCACTAAGGTTTTGTTGGACAATCAGTACCTTTGCTTTTATGTAGCCAAAGCTTTTTATTTTTGGTAGTAGTAAGCTGAGATATAAAATACCAATTTACGGGTAATAACCTGTTAGTGTGCTTCCTTCTGCACCAAGGAAGCCACAGTTAGGTTACTGTCAGAGAGATGGCAAGAGTAAGCAATTTCAGTGATTCTGAGAAACAATAATTGACATGCCAGGAATGCCCCCTTGTATGGTGAAGTCAAGCATCACTCTTGTTCCCTGCTCCAGTCTTCTTCTTAACAAGAACAGCAGAAACAGAAGAGGAAGGAGATATCTGAGTAATGATCATCTCTCTGTTTACCCTCATTCCTTGGTCTCTCAAAAAATAAAGCGAAAGGAGACTTAACCTGAACTAGTGGGGAACATGGGAGGAAAAAGTTCAGTCTAACTTATTGTGAAACTTTTAAAATAATTGGAGCAGCATTTCAAATACTGAAATAAAACTTTTTAAATTATTAACAAAAGGTAACTCGAAATTTATCGAAAGTTTAGAAGACTACAGGGCTCACTATATAGTGGAATCTGAAAATTAAAACTGATTCCTGCTTCTATCATAAGAAATTAAAGATCATCCCTAAATTTCCAATATTAGGTAAATTGCCCTTGATATTCATTTATACTGTGTGAATATAATGCAGAAGATATGACTTTAAATTTAGACTGCTGTAGTGATAAGTGATGGGAATTCATGATGGATAACATAA
This sequence comes from Dipodomys spectabilis, assembly GCF_019054845.1. Classification (NCBI taxonomy): domain Eukaryota; kingdom Metazoa; phylum Chordata; class Mammalia; order Rodentia; family Heteromyidae; genus Dipodomys; species Dipodomys spectabilis. The sequence continues at coordinate 876,841 of NW_024871095.1, read as the reverse complement.
TGCTGAGAGCATGGAAATTATTTCCCTTCCATCTTCAATATGTAGAGAGTAAAAATGCTCTATTGGATGTCCCTGAAAGTCCAATTCTAAATTTAGGACAGAAGGTGAATAGTAAAGGAGATCTATCTTAGCCATTCAGAGATTAGAAATGTGGAGAAATACACTCATTTATGTAGGTCAAACATGGAAGAGAAGATGTGGCAAACCCATCGCCAAATGCCAAAGTAGAGATATTTAACAAAATAACATGAAGTTGAAACAACTATTAAAAGAGGATCTGGGCAAAAAAAGAGTAGGGTAGAAGAATGGAGAGGGAAATGCTGGACTAATACAGTCATAATATTCAATGTACATATGTGAGAATGTAAGTAGGAAACATGAAGGGGTAGGTGGGGTTGGGGTAAGGGAAGGAAGAAAAATGTGAAGTTTGACAATGATCCAGATGCACTGTATATTGAAATGCACATACATTCTATTCAACACTGACTTGAAGAAGCAAAACCTCTTTGCACAACTAGCTAAACAAATTTTTTGAAGTTTTAATATTCAGAGACCAGAAGCATAAACCTTTAGAGATAAATAAGAAGAGAGAATTGACATATTGTTGAGGCTTGTTTCCCTTTCGATATACAAAATTTAATATGTCAAGTCTGCTGAAAATGTAACTTTAATTTTGCCTATTCTTTTAAGCAAATCGCTTAAAATATAGAGAATCAAATTCCAATATCCCTTCATTTCCAATAAAAAAAATCTTATGCACCTTTAAGTTTCTCAGTTATTTCTAAATACCTTAATGCAATGCATTATTGGAACTAATTTCATTCCATATTTAAATTTATTTTTCTTTTTTTTTTGTGGAAATACTGTACAAAGGGGTTTCAATTACAAGGGCAAGATAATAAGTACAGTTCTTATCAAGCATTGTAGCCTCCTCCTTTGTTTCACCTTCCCATAACTTCCCGTCCTCTCCCCGCACCCCACCCAATCCTCACCCCCCACCACAAAATTTTAAAGTTTGTTTTTGGCATAATGACTTAGACATCTCATTGTTGTAATGGGTCCAACTGTATCCCTATTATTTAAACCATTTGTTTTTTCCCTTCCCCTCCACAAATTATACCAACATCAAGTACAATGATAGCAGGGAAGGTACAGTAGGGGAGGGACATACAAAGCAAAAAAGAAATAATCTTATAAATGTGTTAGAAACAATAGCATGAAAGGAAAAAAAAACATTTGAATATATATCTTAGGGTTCATTTCCCTTACATCAACTTGTCTGAGAGTTTCTGTTTGTCTCAGACATATACTAGTTATTGAAATATTTTCGATCTGAGACCCTTGTCCATTTTATGGCTAATGAAGATCTTCTCCCAATCCGTAGACTTTCTATTAATCTTGCTAGCTATGTCCTTTGCCATGCAGAAGCTCTGCAATTTTATGCAATCCCAATTGTCCAACCTTTCTTTGATTTGTTGTTTCCGGGTCTCTATTAAGAAAATTTTGGCCTGTGCCAACAAGGCCTAGGGTTTCTCCAATCCCATCCTGTAATGTTTTCAGAGTGTCTGCTTTGACTGCGAGGTCTTTGATCCATTTGTAGTTGATTCTGGTACAGGGTGATATATAAGGATCTAGCTTTAGTGTTCTACAAGTTGTTAACCAATTTTGCCAGCACCATTTACTGAAGAGGCTGTCTTTCTTTCATTCTATTTTTTAGCTCCCTTACCGAAGATTAGATGGCTATAGGTCTGTTGGTTCATTTCTGGGTTTTCAATTCTATTCCATTGGTCCTGAGGTCTGTTCTTGTGCCAGTACCAAGCTCTTTTGATTACTATGGCTTTGTAGTAGAATTTGAACTTGGTATTGATATTCTTCCAGCACTGTTCATTCTGTTAAGGATCATTTTTGCTATTCAGGGTCTTTTATTGTTCCATATGAATTTTTTGATTGCCTCTTCTATTTCCTTGAAGAATGAGGTTGGAATACTGATAGGTATCACATTTAATTTGTAGATAGCCTTGGGAAGTATTGCCATTTTCACGATGTTGATCTTTCCCAGTCCAGGAGCCTGAGAGTTTTGCCACTTTATAAGTTCAGTTTTGATTTCCTTTTTCAGTTTTTTAAAGTTTTCATTATAGAGGTCCTTCACTACTTTGGTTAAGTTAATTGCTAGGTATTTTATTTTTTGTGGGGCTATTACGAATGGAGTTGCTTTCCTAATTTCAGCCACACTTTTCTTATTGTTGGCATACAGAAAAGCCATTGATTTTTGAGGGTTAATTTAAACCCTGCTACTTTGCCAGAGTTTTGAATCAGCTTTAGTAATTTTGGAATGGACTCTGTGCGATTCTTTAAATAAAAGATCTTGTCATCTGCAAAGAGGGAGCGTTTTACTTCTTCTTTCCCTATTTGGATCCCTCTTACATTTGCATCTTATCTTATTGCTGTAGTTAGGGATTCCAATACTAGATTGAAGAGAAGTGGAGAGAGTGGGCATCCTTGTTTCATTCCTGAGTTAAGAGGAAGTAGCTTTATTTTTTCACCGTTAACTATAATGCTGGCTATTGCTTTGTCATATACAGCCTTTATTGTATTGAGAAATGTACCATGGATTCCTCATTTTTCCAGAACCATCATAATAAAGGGGTGTTGGATCTTGTTGAATGCTTTATCTGCATCTATTGAGATAACCACGTGGTTCTTATCCTTGCTGCTGTTGATGTGCTGAAGTATATTAATTGATTTGCATATATTAAACCAGCTTTGCATCCCTGAAATGAATCCTGTTTGATCATGGTGTATGATTTTTTGGATGAATTGTTGAAGTCGATTGACCAAAATTTTGTTGAAAACCTTTGCATCAATCTTAATCAAAGAAATGGGTTTATAGTTCTCTTTCCTTGATGAGTCCCTTCCTGGTTTTGGGATGTGTGTTATGATGGCCTCATAGAATGAGTTCAGTAGTGAGCTTTCTTTTTCAGTTTCATTGAAGATTTGGAGGAGTATTGGTGTGATGTCTGCTTTGAAGGCCTTGTAGAATCCCTCTGTAAAACCATTTGGTCCTGGGCTTTTCTTAGATGGGAGGTCTCTTACTGTTGTTTCTATTTGAATGCTTGATATAGGCCTTTTAAGATAGTTTGACTCATCTTGGCTTTGTTTCGTCATGTCAGTATTTGCTAGGATAAGGTCCTTTTCTTTCAAGTTCTCAAAATTATTAGTATGAAAGTTTTAGAAGCATTCCCTTGTAATGTTCTGAATCTTAATTGATTCTGTGATGATGTTTCCATTCTCATCTGTGAGTTTATTTGGGTACGTTCTCTTCTTTTTATGATAAGATTTGCTAAGGGTCTCTCAATTTTGTTAATTTTTTCGAAGAATCAACTCTTTGGATTCTTGAATCTTTCTATTATTTTTTTACATTTCAATTCATTTAATTCTGATTAAATTTTAATTATTTATTTCCATTTTCTGGATTGTGTTTATCTTGCTGCTCTTTTTCAAGGAGGCTCATTAAATTGGTTTCAGATCTCTCCAATTTGTTGATGTAGGAACTCAGAGCTAGAAACTTGCCTCTGAATACTGCGTTTGCTGTGTCCCAGAGGAGCTAGTAATTGGTGTGTTCAATTTTGTTGAATATCATGAACATTTGAATTTCCTTTCTAATCTCTTCCATGACCCACTCATGATTCAGCATTGTGTTATTCAGGATCCATGTGTTACATGACTTTCTTTGGTGGCTTTTGGTGTTGAATTATAATTTTATTCCCTTGTGGTCTGATAGAATGCAAGGTATAACTTCAATGTTTCTGAATTTGGACAAGTTTGCTTTGTGGCCAGAAATGTGGTCTATTTTGGAAAATGTTCCATGTGTCTTCTGAGAAAAACGTGTATTCTGATGCTGCTGGGTGAAATATTTGATAGATGTCTGTTAAATCTAGTTGATCTATGCAGTTGTTTATATCTGCGGTTTCTCTGTTGAGTTCTTGCGAAGTTCATCTATGTAGTGGGGAAAGTTGTGTGTTAAAGCCCCCAACGATTAATGTCTTTGGATCTATGTGGGATTTGAGGGAAATTAGTGTTTCTTGGATAAATTTGGGTGCTCCGTTGTTTGGCAAATAGATATTCAGAATGGTAATATCTTCCTGAAAGAGTGATCCCTTAATTAGTATGCACCATCCTTTTCACTAATTTTAATTAAAAGTCTATTTTATCTGATATTAGGATTGCAACTCCTTCCTGTTTATGGGGGCCGTTTGCTTGGTAGATTTTGTTCCAGTCTTTAAAATTGAAAATGTGTTTGTTTTTGTGGGCAAGATGTGACTCCTGAAGGCAGCAGATAGAAGGATCTTGCTTTTTAATCCAAGTAGACAGACTTTGTTGCTTAATTGGAGAGTTAAATCCGTTAATGTTGAGAGATAGAACTGAGAAGTATTTGAGAGTTCCTGCCATTTTATCCAACTTCTTCGGGCTGCGGCAACTGTGTTCTTCCTATGGTTCTTGGATTCTCAGTTTGGGTGCTGTTTCTTGGCCTTTATTGTGGTCTTGTTGGTTTTCTCTGTGGAGGATATCTTTAAGATTCTTTTGTAGGGTTGGTGTGGTGGAGATATATAGTTTCAATTTTTCTTTGCCATGGAAGTGTTTTATTTGACCTCGAATTATTAAGGAGAGTATAGCTGGGTAAAGTATTCCTGGTTGTTGTTTGTCTTTAGGGCATTGCTTACATCATTCTAGTCTCTTCTTGCTTTGATTGTCTCTGCTGAGGAATCTGAGGTGATTTTAATTGGTTTCCCTTTATAGGTGATTGATCTTTTCTTCATGACATCTTTAAGGATCTTTTCCTTAGTCTGAATTGATCCTGTGCATATAATGTGACAATGGGAAATCCTGTTCTGGTCTGGTCTATTGGGAGTTCTAAAAGCTTCTTGTATCTGAATAGGCCTATCTTTTTGCATGTTTGGGAAGTTCTCTGCTAGGATCCTGTTAAACAAATTTCCTAGACCATGGACTTCTGGTTCTACGTGCTCCTCTACAACAATTATCCTCAGATTAGACCTTCTAATGGTGTCTTCCAAGGGTTGAATGTTGAATAAATCTATCATATTTCTTAGATTTGTCTAGGATGGTTTTATGTCCTTTCTCTATAATATCTAGGATGTCTTCTATCCTCAGAATTCAATCTTCTTCATGGTCTATTCAACTATCCAGATTTTCTACTTTTTCCTTTCTTTTCCTTCTAGTTGGTCGGCTTTTATGACTTCAAATTCTTTGTTGGATCTTTGTTTTAGATCTTGTATGAAATTCTTTACTTCCTTAATTTGGTGTTCAATGTTTATTCTCAATTCACTTAGTTGATTGTTATTATTTCCTTGGAATTCCATTCCTTCTGTTGGGATCCATTCAGCATTCCCTTTGTGGACTCCCTGACTTCTTTCAGCTCTCTGTTTATGGATTCCATGAATGCCTCTATTGATCTTTGTCTATGCTCATCCTGCTCTTGCAATTCCTGTATTACTCTTTGATTAGCTTCCTCACGTTCATGCAATTACTCTAGTTCTCTTTGACTGATCTCAGCCTGCTCACACAATTCTTTTATTTCTCTTTGAGTGTTCTCAAGCTGCTCATGCAATTCCTTTATCTATCTTTGAGTAGCTTCCTCACACCCATGAGCTTCCTGTTTTGATCTTCGGTTTGCTTCCTCTCTCTCCCTATCATGCTCAAACAGAGTCCTTTGCAGGTTTTCAATCTTTTTATTTATCATGTTTACCATTATTGTTTGTAGAGCTTTTTGGGAGTTCTCCTCTGGATTATTCATTATCTGTTCTGTCCACTGATTATCATGAGTGGGAGTTGAGATACCAGGACGTGACATTTTTCTTGTGTTTTTCCGGGTTATTTTGCCCATTTGGGATGAGAGTAACAGCAGTTTGTGCTAGAAAACTATCTTAAGGCAAGCATCAGCCAAGTCTGTAGTTGCACAGTCAAAAGCATGCAGATATAATCTAGTTCAACAGATATATTTTTCAACATCAAACAACTATGCATTAATAGGCTACGAACAGCAAAGAAGAATTTGGCAAACCAGAAGTTATTAGTTTTAGCGAGAGATGTGGGTATAAATAGGAATAGAGGGATGTGGAAAGGTAGAGGGAGAGCTAACTTAGTCCTAATCTAAAAGCAGGGAATAGGTTGGATAGAATGATAGTAGAGCCCGGGGAAAAAAGAAAAAGAAAAAAAAGACAAGGAAAAATAGTAAAACAAAAATTAAAAACTTAAAAGTGAAACACTTAAAATTATGCAAATTAAAAACATAATATTCAGAGAAGTACGGGAATAGGATAAGAGAAAGGGAGGGATAGAAAGGAGACGTGAAAAATTAAAAAATAAAAATGCTTAAATTTTATACTGGTATATAGATGTAGTACTGCTATTTAGGAATTTAATTCTAAGAGGTTTTGAATTCAGTAATGAATTTCTGGATTAAGTGTGTATACAATGGGGGATAAATTTTCCTTGTATGTTTTTAATATATATTTTTATTATAAATACTGTACAGAGGGGTTACAGTTACATAAGTAAGGTAATGAGTACATTTCTTATTGAGCATTGTTACCTCCTCCTTTGTTTTTAACCCTACCATCCCTTCCCTTCACACCAGCCCACCTCCCCCCTTCACCCATCCTCTGGTAGAGTGTCTTGTATATTTCATTGTTACAATGGGTCAACCAGTATCCTTTCCTTATATCTTAAATGAAGAAATGCTGGCTTGATTTATGCTGATTCTTCTTTTGTAGACACATCTAAAATCACTGGCCAAGTACAAGAGCACATAAATGAAATGCCATCATTTTTTTTTATCAGTTGGTATAATTGTGTTCTACACATTTATTGACAGGTTAAACATTATTCTCAAACTTTAAAACATTAAAAATACTTTCTTTTTTTTCTTATTTTCTTGGCCAGGAAATCAGCAAGAACTCAGTCAGCATTTCTCATATAGGAATTTTCACATGGGTTAGTAAAATGTATATGTAGAGTCCAGTTTTCGGAGGACTCACACATCTGCCTAGGAATTCATGCTGGTTGTTGGGAAAAGAGCTCAAGTAAGGATGCCATTTAAAGCCTTATAACTTTACTCTTTACCAGGGTATTTTCCTGCTACTTCGGTGGTTGAGAGTGTCTACAAGAGTAAGCATTCCGTGAGGAGCAGGGAGACACCATATCACTTATACTTACTGAGGTTTCCAAGTGACTTGCTATCACTTGTACTGCATTTTGTAAATCCAATCTCTCTAAAACTACCAGTTTTAAGAGATAAGAGGATTGGTAAATGAACTATTAGAGACAAATACATCTTCAACATATATTGTTCCAAGTATTCCGTTTAAGGCATATTCAACAACTGGTGGAAATTGTGTTGGCTGTAATTATGTGTCTTTCTCCATGTGCGCATGTATACATGTGTATATGTATGTGTGTGACTAGTAACATACATGTGTACATTATGGCTTATATCATCAAATAAAGTAAGGAATCTCTAAATTTTTAACAAAAACTGTATAGTTAAAGTCTTAACTCTTCACTCTGCTTCTTTACACAAAGACTTTGCAACTTCTCATTAATAAAGTTTCCATATACTCTAAAATGTACATACTTAGTACTTAATGTCTACTACCATAAATCTTAAATACTTTATCAAAAAGTTTTATACCTGCCAAACAGTCCTATTTTTGGCATATATAAGCAAAATCTCAAAATTAAGCATATTTAAAACATTAAAACTGTTTTTTTGGGGGGAGGGTCCGGTTGTGGGGCATGAACTCTGGGCCTGGGCACTGTCCCTCAGCTCTTCAGCTCAAGGCTAGCACTCTACCACTTGAGCCACAGCGTCACTTACCGCTTTTTTCTTTTTGCTTATGTGGTGCTGAGGAATAGATCCCAGGGCCTCATGCATGCAAGGCAAGCACTCTATCACTGAGCCACCTTCCCAGCCCTAAAACATTAAAACTTTATCAAACCCAAACACTTGCTGCAATGTTTATTTTGACAGGTGCCTTGTATAGAATAATTGAATCCCTCCTCCTACACATCTCTTGAACTACAAATATCTGGAATTATTTTGTTTTTGGCATGTCTCTCTTGATTTTATTCTTAAATGTGTGCTTATGTAAGAAGTACATGATTCTAAAATTTCACAATTCTTTTGAACTTATTTTTGTTGAATTGTCTAGTTTCATAAAATCAATACAAATTATACTTTATATATAAAAAATGTTCTTTGCTCAATTTAGCATCACATGCACTAACATTGGAACGATACAGAGAAGATTAGCATGCCCCCTGCGCAAGGATGACATGAAAATTCGTGGAGCATTCCATATTTTTACAACAACAGATGCTGAAAGGTATGTGGCCACAAGGGAACCGTACTGCATTCTTGGTGGGAGTGTAAACTTGTTCAACTACTTTGGAAAGCAGTATGTAGGTTCCTCAAAAGACTCCACATAAAACTCCTCTATGACACATTAATCCCACTTTTGGGGATCTACCCAAATGATCATAAACAAGACCATACTAAAACTACCAGCACAACTATGGTTATTGCAACATTATTTACGATAGCTAGTATATGGAACCAACCCAGATGCCCTCACAAGATGAATGGATCAAGAAAATGTGGTATATATACACAATGGAATTCTATGCCTCCATCAGAAAGAATGACATTGCCCCATTTGTTAGGAAATGGAAAGTCTTGGAAAAAATTTTATTGAGTGAAGTAACCCAAGTCCAAAGAATCATAGGTCCCATGATTTCCCTTATTTTCAATAACAAATGTATGTCTGGGATAAGCAGAAAAGTTGAGAAGTTATGTACATAGAACCAGATAAGATGATGTTAAAGAAATTGAACCCCAAGATAGTGACACAAGTGGTTTTTTCTTTCTTGCTATTGTTTCTAACGTACTTATAATGAGCGATGGCATTTTTTTTTTGTTTCTTTGTATGTTTCTCCCCACGCTATAACCCCTGTTTTCTCTGTATTTGAAGTTGGTGCACATACATCTTGAATGTATGCTTCTCTAATTTGGGGAGGGGAAGGGAAAAATTGCTCAAATAAGGATACAGGTTGACCCATTGTAACAATGAGATGCACAAGACACTATGTTGAAAAATGAGCTTTACAATTTAGGTGGAGGAAGGAAGGGGGAAGGGAGTGTACTTGTGGAGGTGGAAGGGAAGGGATGGTAGGGGAAATACAAAGGAGGAGGTAAGAATTCTTGTTAGAAAATGTACTAGTTTCCTTGTTCATGTAAATGTGACTCGTCTGCACAGTATTATTACAAAAAAAACATATAAAAATGTTCTGAGATGGAAGAGTTTATTTCCTCTATTTTACCCATATAATATCGCTAACAAAGAAATTAATGCAGAACACTGATATGAAGGTAATTTGAATAAATGTATGTGATATTGAGTGCCGCAGCGTTCAAGCAAACACACATGTACCTGCTAACACATGTCATACATGTATATCATCATGCTCAGAGATAAAAATCAGGGCTTCAAGGTCTTGCTAGGCATTTCCTATCTAGATTGGTGATCTACTATGTAAGCTACATCTCAATTCCTGGCACTTTGCTAGTTCATTAAACATTTTGAAAAATAATTTCATGAAGTTTTTTTTTTTTTGGCCCTGATTGGCTCCCAAGTATAATCCACAGATCTCAGTCTCCTGAGCAAATATTCAGAGTAGATAGGATTATAAGTGTGACCAGCCAGCACAACGTTTATAGAAAAATTTTAAAAATAAAAGAAAATTTACTTTATAGGTGCCTGTTTTATCATCTCCTTATTTGAAAGCCTTTTGGAGTGATTATATGTCAATTTAATTCGTTTGGGGATTGTGAAAAGGTAGTAAGTGATGATATTTAAAAGTTCTGGTACGTTTTAAAAAAGAAACTGGAACTGTGGGACAGAAGAAATTTGGCTGTCTTCGGACCTCAATTTGTAAGCTCAGCTCTGTGCATGATACCCCAATGTCACCACCACAGTCTGTGTTGAAGACAAAATGTGACAGAAAACAATCACCATTTGTAATATTTGCTACGCTATTATTTCTTGGGCAATATGAATATTGAATTGAGAGTGTAAGAGAATGGAGAGATTTTATCCACCTTTTTGGTATTGCTGAAAGACTTTTGGAAACTTTGACTCATTTTCTTCCTCACTGTGAGTGTCTTTGGGCCATGCACTTACTGTCTTTAACTATAATTTTTCCCAACACTACAATGGTAATAACATTAGCATTATAACGAATGTTATCTTAAGAATTAAGAGCATAAAACTTGTGAAACCCTTAACGTAAACCTATGAATGAGCTTTGAGTTTAGCCAGCATTCTTTTTTAAATACCAAATAGAATGTGATAAGTAGTACAGAAACCATTACATGTAGTGTGAGCAACCAGAAGTAATATCTATTGACCATGCTTTGCTTCCAAGGAAGCCCGTGGATAACTTATGCTGTAAATCAAACTGGTTATCTTATGTTGTGATAATATAAAAATAACAGGGACAGAACGATGAAGGAATGTTGTAGACTGAGGTGAAATCCATATGAAAATGTGCAAAACTGATAAAACATAAAAGTATCTGAGCAGTATATTGTGTTTTGTAACATTTAAGTTACATCGCAAAGATAAGGAAGACCTAGAAGAATAAATTGTCTTTTTAATATTCTATTGTTGGTCCTTAGAAGGATGAACACTTTCCTCATTTTTGTAGAGGCATCATCAGATGAGGGGAACTATATTTTTTGTTTGCTTCCTTTCATTTATTCTTCAGTTTGAAATCTGAATTACATGAGACTGAAAGAAACCAAGTTAAATTATTCATGCAGGAAAGAACAAAGTAAAATAAATAAAATATATATAGCCTTGTAAAAGATCTAACTAAATTGAGTTATAGAGTCTCAAGCGTCAACAGAAAAATGATTTAAGCAATATCATGTTATTAAAAATTTTAAAATCTTAGGAGCTGCTTATTTTTTTCCTTTCTACTACCTTGAATTAATTATTGATTTTCTATAGAGAGATTAAAGATGAGATTAACAAGAAACTTGATTAAAAATGGACAAAAGTTCTGAATAGACATGTTTTCCAAAAAGCCCTGAAAATCGCCTGTGGATTTACAAATTTGTATTTAATACAACGTCTATGTTGGCTTAATGCTTTGTGAGCAGAAGTCATTAGAGAAATGCAATTCAAAATTACTATGATACTACTTCTTAACTATTATAACTCATAAAAATAGCCAAAGAACCAGGTGTGGTGGTAAAGGCTGGTAATTCCAAGTGATTGGAGGTTGGAGTAAAAGGATTTGAGTCTAAGGCCAGTCTTGGGTACTGCACACAGTAAAAACATGTCCTTTAAAAAAACTAAAAAGGTAAAAATGTTGGCTGGTGACACTGTGGAGAAAAGGAAATTTTCTACACTCTTGGTCAAAATACAGGTTAGTGTTCTCGTTGTAGAAAGTTGTATGAAGTTTCCTAAAGAAATCCAAAGTTGAAATATTGTCTGACCCACCAATCGTGTGATTATTTGTCTGTGGGTAACTCATAAATGTATCTGTAGTTCATTGTTACATTATTCACCACAACAGCCAAGATATAAATCGAAGTCCAGTGTTCAACTACAAACTAGTAAAGCAACTGTGGTACATGCACACATATCCTTTTCTGGTGATCCCAAAGTAAATTTTTTATTATTTTCCTGTTTCCATGTGATTAAGCTCCAAATCAGAAATCCAGATATATGATTTAATTTAACCAAAACTATTTATTGAGTATAAGGACCTTCTACTCTCTACATTCTTCACAATAAGATCACCAAATATGATGAGTCTGAAATAATTAGTTTCTTTTTGACCTATGTTAATATTCTTTACAATGTGAGTGAAATGTTTAAAAAGTAGTATTTGTTTTAGCTTAATTGCTCTGAAGAGACAATAAATGATATTATCAAAGCTTAAAAATGATTTGATTTAAAATTTAGAATTCAAGAAATTGTTTTAACCAGTCTGGTTACTGGAGCCTTCACTACAAACTCATGAGAAAATTTATATTGGTAAAGGAAAAATCTGGGGTTAGATATTTATGAATAAAAAATCATCTCATTCTGAATATGTAGAGCTGCATATAAAACATAGAAAATTTAGCTTTTAAATACCTGAATATGCTAGTACATTTAATTGCAGGGTAAGTACTTGTTCTGAAAGGAGATAAAATTGCACTTATTTTGAAATGTAAACCTAAGTATTTATTTGAATAAAAGACAATGTTTAAAATATCACTCATTCAAGAAACAAGATATACAGTTAGTTCTCTCTCATGTCAATTATGTTCTCTAAACTTACTACAAAGACTAGATTAGTAAACCTAATTCATTGCTTTGTAGGGAAATATCAATTCCGCTTCTTAAAACTCATAAGAATAACTTTTTCTCAAACAATTGCTAAGTCACTGTTTTATATTTTTTGTCAAAGAATCTTATTCGATAAATTTTTATTCATCAAGTTAAATAATTGGCAAACAATATAAATTATGCATGGACAAATTTTATCTAGCACGAGTTTTTTTTTCAAAAGTCAGATCATGGCTCTCTTAAAGAACACTAGAAGGCAGTGTGTTCTTTATTAATTTTTAGTTATTTTGTTAATGGATAGTAATTGTCAGAAGTGACAATTCCATAATATATTTAACGTATTGGATTTTACTCCCTCTATTTCCTTCTCATTACTCCTTCCTCCAAAGATCTTCTGTTTTTCACATAAAATTACATCTTTATAGATGCGCATATAAACTAATTTGGAAGATTGAAGCTAAACTGCAAGTTAATTCAAGATGTACAGAGAATTAATAGGATGAATAAAAACCTGAATATTTTTTGTTAACTTTTGAATTGAGTTATCATTATTATTATGGTTAGGATCCCAGGATTAGAGAAATAGAAAATTTAGGTTCATCAGAGGATGACCCATTGCAACAATGATACTCACAAGACACTATGTTGAAAATGAAGATTACACCATGGGGAAGGAGGGGTAAGTGAAGTGGGGAGGGATCTGATAGTGGGAGAACAAGAAAGAAGTGGGTAACAATGCTCAACAAGAAACTTACTCCTTACCTTACACGTGTAACTAATCCTTCTTTAAAGCACCTTTTCAACAAAATAAAAATTTTTAAAAATAATGAACAATAAAACCTGACTGGAAATAGAAAAACACTTAAAAATATATTCAAAATGCAAGTAAAATTTAGACCTACAGGTTGAGCAAGAGTTAGGATAAATATGAAAAAGTGGCTTGTATTAACATGATGATTCGGTTACATCTAGGCTTAGGATTAGGAAATGTGTGCCAGTTAGAGCTGGGTTAGGATGAGAAAAACATGTAAGACATTGTGTAAAACTGCCACATATTTTAAGAAGAATGAATGGCAAGAATGAATGAAAACCAGTCTGTGTTACTTTAAACATTCAGATAAAATTTGGTTTAAAGTGAGAGATACTTTTTTGTTCCCATTAGGGTTAGGGAAGGATAAGCTTTACGGTAAATTTTAGTTTTCCAATAAGAAATAGAAGCCAAAAAAAATGTGCGATTGAATAGAATCTAGACAATTTTCCTTACATTAGCCATTTGGTGTTAAATCAGAATGCGATTTGGATTAGGTTTCTGGTTAACAGGGGTTGAGGATAGAGTAAAGAAATGGGTTAAACTAGTGGCTCACGCCTATTATCCTAGTTACTCAGGAAGCTGTTTTTGAGGATCACAGTTCAAAGGTAGCCCAGGCAGGAAAGTCCATGAGATTTGGTTATCTCAATAGATGCAGAAAAAGCATTCGACAAGATCCAACACCCTTTTATGATGAAGGTTTTGGAAAAATTAGGAATCCGTGGAACATTCCTCAATAAAATAAAGGCTGTATATGACAAACCTACAGCCAGCATTATACTCAATGGTGAAAAACTAAAGCCATTTCCTCTTAACTCAGGAACAAGACAAGGATGCCCACTCTCTCCACTTCTCTTCAATCTAGTATTAGAATGTCTAGCTACAGCAATAAGACAAGATGCAGACATAAAGGGGATCCAAATAGGGAAAGAAGAAATAAAACTCTCCCTCTTTGCAGATGACATGATCTTGTATTTAAAGAATCCCATAGACTCCACTCCCAAATTACTCAAGCTGATTCAAAACTTTGGCAAAGTAGCAGGTTATAAAATTAACCCCCAAAAATCAATGGCTTTTCTGTATGCCAACAATGAGAAAAGTGTGGCTGAAATTAGGAAAGCAACTCCATTTGTAATAGCCCCACAAAAAATAAAATACCTAGGAATTAACTTAACTAAAGAAGAGAAGGACCTCTATGATGAAAACTTCAAAATCTTGAAAAAGGAAATCAACACAGAACTTAAAAAATGGCAAAACCGTCCATGAGATTTTTATCTCAAATTAACCACCATAAAACACAAAAGCGGTGCTATGAGGTAAAGAACTCAGGGATCATGCCCTGGCCCAGAGTGCAAGCCCCACGACCGACAAAAAGAAAAAAAAAAGAAATGTTAAATACTAAGTAAAGCTGAAACTTTTTAGGTTCTAGGAATTTAGGAAAAGCTGGGATAATGGAAGTACAATGCATTTCACAATATCAGGGTTTGAGATCAATGGGTATAATGATTCCTATTATGGAACAAAATACATTCAGAGTTAAGAGTGAAAAAATCTGTAGGGTTTACAGAAAACCTGCAATTTATTTCAAGAATTACCAGTGGAATTTCAGTTAGGCTTGCACAAAACGAGCATTTTTCACACATTTTAGAATTGGGATACGAGTACTGTCAAGGTTATGGTTAGGATGCCAGCCATGGTTAGGCTTAGAGTAAAGGAGAAAAAAAATGAGGGTCAAATAGAAGGTAAATTTTAATATATGCCTGGTAAGAATTAGAATGAATGTATACTAGAGTATTGATATTAATATATGAATCTTCTTACAATTAGGCTGATGGTTATTCTCAATGTTCCAGTTAAGAAAGATTAAGTTTAGTGTTAGAAAATGACTAAGATATTGGAAAAAATTGAAACTTATGTTTGGAAGGGTGAGTGAAAACTAGTGTACTTGTGTTAGTGTTAGCATTGCCATATAATTTGGATTAAGATTAGGATCAGTATTTTCTTCTGATTTATTTACTGTTACGAATAAGAAAGCTTTTAGTATAAAATTTTGTTCACTAACAAGTTGAAGCAAATATGTGAGGCTGAATAGTAACTAAGACATTATCATTATATGTATTTCTCAGTGATCATTCTTGTAGTGATTAATGAGAGTTTTCCAGCCAGGTTTAGGTTGAGAGTTAGCGGTAAGTAATGGACCAGATGGTAAGTAAATCTGAAACTTTTCAGATACAGTGGTTCAGGTAAAGGTAGAATCAATGGAAACTACAGTATTTTTCCTGATAAGAGAACTTGAGGACAAGTAATATAATGGCTCATGTGAGGGAACAAGATAACTTTAGTGGTAGAGTCAGAAAATTTGTGGGAATTAGAGCAAACTGAAACTCATTTCCAGAGTGAAAACTGGAATATTCATTAGAATGATTAAAAACTAGAGTATCTTCCTTAAACATTAGAATTGGATTATCATTAGGGTGAAAGTTAGGTTTTAAAGAGAAGGTCACCATCTCTTATCTGTCAGTGGCCTTGAAATTAGATGTTCAAATAGGACAAACTTATTTAGGCTTTTTGGTGGAAGAAAGGAGTATTACTAGGGTTCTATCTAGGAGTTCTCTGCTTGCTAGACAGGACTTTTGTTGTATAGCACCAAGCAGCTCAACCAATGTTGCCATACTTCTAGTCCATATAATTTGCTTGAGGTCTTGCACTTTTTGCACAGATGTGATCTTAGATTGACTGAGACTTTATTACCTATGCCTCCCACATAATTAGCTAGGATTTCAGATGTAAATCACGATGGCCAGCTCATTTGTTGAGATGGTAGATGGCTGTCTTGGCAGTTATAGCTAAGATATGGAACCAACCCAGGTGCCCCTCAGTAGATGAACTGATCAAGAAAATGTGGTATATATACACAATGGAATCCTATGCCTCATCAGAAAGAATGACATAGCTCCATTTGTTATGAAATGGAAAGACTTGGAAAAATTATATTAAGTGAAATAAACCAGGCCCCAAGAAACTTATGTCCCAGGGTTTCCCTTATTTGCAATAACTAGTATATGTCTGAGACAAGTAGAAAAGGTCAGATAAGTTGATGTGAGGCAAAATGAACCCCAAGATAAGGCTTCAAACTTTTTTTTTTTTCTTTTGCTTGTTTCTAACATATTTATAAGATGATTTTTTTGTTGCTTTGTATGGCCCTCCCCCACAGTATAACCCCTGTTTTCACTGTATTTTATGGTGGTATAATTTGTGGAGGGGAAGGGAAAACCAAATTGTTTAAATAGGGATATAGTTGGACCCATTGCAACAATGAGATGTTCAAGATATTATGTTGAAAAACTAACATTACTACTGTGGCTTGGGGTGGGGGGACGAGGGGTGGGGGGGAATGCAAAGTGATGGGAAGGGGAAACAAAGGAGAAGGCAACAATTCTTGATAAGAAATGTACTCATTACATAGCCCATGTAATTGCAAACCCTCTGTATGGTATTTGCCCAATAAAAAAGAGAAAATGTGATATATATATATATATATATATATGCATATATGTATATTTATATATGTGTATATGTATATGTATATATATGCGTGTGTGGAATTCTATGCCTCTATCAGAAAAATGACATCTCCCATTTGTAAGGAAATGGAAAGATGTAAAAAAATTATATTAAGTGAAATATTCCAGGCCCAAATAAACATAGGTCCCATAGTTTCCTTTACTTGTAATAACTAGTACATGGTACCATATGACCATTAAAGATGATGTTAATTGAAATGAACCCCAAGATAGGGACACAGCTGAATTTTTATTCCATGAGATTCTTATCTCTATATAATCCCCAAAATAAAGTTGGAAGGGGAGCTGCGGTTCATGTATATAGCACCACCCACTAGGGAAAAAGCTTAAGTGAGAAGTTAAGATCCTTAGTTTAAACCACAATATCAGTACTCAAAATAGTTGATTTCTTTTCCTTGAGGTTTTTATTAAATTGCTCAGAAAATAATCAATATTGAATTTATGTTTAACCTTACTATTAAAATCTAGTTATATTTATTGATGTTATTCTTTGTTTTCCTAAATTTTACTCACACATTAATATCCAGTAATGGAAAGGGGTGATTATTGTTTCACAAGTTTTTATGGCAGTTGAATATGTGTATGATAGATGCATACAAGGAATTTGGACTGAAAATAGATATGTGCAAGCTCTTCACATAAATGATAGTTGAAGAAGCTGTGGGCCTGTATGAAATAAATGAAAGAAACAGCAAGGGAAGATAAGGTATGATTCTGGAAAACACAATTTTGAAAGAAAAAAATCAAGTAAAATATGTAGCTTTTAGTAAGAACTTTTTAACAAACAGACACATTTTATTCCTTATTTCTACTGTAAGGCTTTTCAGTAAAGTTTATTTTACAAAGTTAAACATGATTGACAATTAATACTAACTGGCTTCCGTCTCAGGTAAGCAATTATTTTAGCCAGTTGCCAGGGGTGCATGCTTATAATCCTAGCTACTCAGAGGGTTGAGATTACAGGGGTGACCCACTGGCCCCCGGCAGTATAATTATTTTGAAAAAGAAAAAACCCACGATTGTATCCTTAAAAATTACAATCTAGAAAGTGTATCTGTAATGTTAGTTGTGTCAAGTCACCATAGGCAGCTATCATTTTTAGATCTCACTATGTCCTGTCTAATGCCAGATAATATTTCATTAATTTATTTTACTTTTTCTAACAAAGTTCATTATGAATGGCGACAGCACAATTTTCTAGTGAGCATCAACAATTCTTCAACATATTTATTTCAACAAACAGCACTTTGCATTTGGTTGTTGCTGTTGTTGCTAAATTTTGCCAGACTGGGGCTTGAAATCAGGGCCTGGGCCCTATCCCTGAGCTTCTTTGATCCAGACTGGCACTCTACCAATTGAGCCACATTACCAATTCCAATTTTTCTGCTTATATCATACTGAGGAATCAAATCAAGTGCTTCATGCATGCGAGGCCAGCACTCTACAAATAACCATATTCCCAGTTATTGGGACTGTTGTTGTTGTTGTTTTTAATTTAATTTTAATTTATTTGAGAACATACTGTACAGAGGGGTTACAATTACATGGGCAGGATAATGCATACATTTCTTACCAAGCATTGCAGCCTCCTCCTTTGTTTACCCTTCACCTCCCTTCCCAACCTCCCCCCTCCCCCCCACCCAATCATACCCCCCCTCCCAAGTCGTTTAAGGATTCAGGTGGACCTGTTGCAACAATGAGAAGTACAAAATGTCATGTCAAAACCAGCTTTAAAATATTGTTGTTGTTTTAAGATAGCATTTTACTATGTGTCCTTCTGTTGGCCTAAAACATAGTCTGGTCTCAAGCTAACTTCTAAATCATCCTCTCAAGTTCAGAGATTACACACATTGACCACCATATTCGGCTCAGGATTCTTTGTGAGAGAATACTCTTTCAGATATAGAAAGAGTTATTCTGTCTTCCTTGGAGTCTATGGTTTTTGCATTCAGCACTTCTAATCACATTCTTGTCCTGTTGTGTTTCCAATTCTAGATCAATAGAAATATTTCAGGTTCTGAACTTGAAGCTGATCCCTGCCATCCAACAACATCACATTCTTGTGAATAGCACTAGCTGGCCTCATGAGCATAGAAGCCAGCTGGAGCTTAGCTATCTGATGGCCTTGGGCTCCAACAATGCAATCATTTCTGTGCACAGACTGAAAACTGTCATGGGTAATTTTGATTTATTCCATATTATTCTCAGCTAAATTCTATTTTCAAGTTTGTTTGCTTTATGATCTCTTAAATATTAATTACTATTGTCCTACATTCTCAATTCTCAAAAGTAACATATATGTCTTACTCTAAAATTCATTCAAACATGCAAAAATATTAATGTAGTTGCTGTCCACCTATGGCTCATATTTTAAAACCTGGCTACTTTAGAGGTAAAAATCGGGGGATCCTGGATTAAAACAGCCTATGCAGAAGAATCTGAGATATTTCTCCAATTGAGAAACCAAAATCCAGAAGTGGAGATGTGGCTCTCATGGTAGAGTGTCAGCTTTGAGCAAAAAGACTAAACAGGAATATTAGGTCACTTCTGACTCCATTATTTACTCATGGAACACACACACACACACACACACACACACACACACACACACAAACACATAATCTACATTCTCTTTGAGTCCCCTTCTTGAGCAGTATTCAATGCCATTAGCTTAATGCATGTTTTCTCCAAATTATCATGGTAGGGAATAAACTACATTTGCATTTATGATAATGCACTTTTTTGTACTTTTTGTTATGCAGTTTTTTTGTACTTATGTGAGAGAACAGTATTTTGTGAAGACTAAACAGAAATCAATGTGTGAGTAAATAGGTAGGTGACAGACTGAAAAATGCAGATAATACCACTTGAAATTTTATTTCTTCAAATTTAAATATATATACATATGTATGTATTTAAAATTTCTGCCAAGATTTTATTTCCATTAACAATAATCTATATGTTCCATTATATTAATTTAACATATTGTATGTCTCAGAGTAGATTTATATTTATAGAATTTCTTTCCTTGGAGATAAGGTTCTGCAGTGTAAATCTGGCTTTCCTCAACTCCTAATTCTGTCTGCATTACCATGTGTTAGTATAGTACCATGTCCAGCTATATTATTTATATTTGTATAGTAGAATATTAATATGAACAGCTTTAAGCCACATATCTTCATGAGTATGAATGAATTTCTTGCAAAAAATGTTATAGATAGAGTTACTGAGTGAAGCCAATTATGGTACACATGCCTGTAATCACAGCACCCAGAAGGATTGTAAGCTTAAGAGCAGCCTGAGCTACACAGCAAGTGCCTTTTAAAACAAAACAAAACAACAACAACTGGTGAGCTTGGAAATGGGAAAGTATTGTTAAGTGGGGTGATAGGAACATACAAAATTGTGTGTGTGTTTGTGTATGTATGTTTGTGGTGTGTGTGTGTGTGTGTGTGTGTGTGTGTGTGTGTGTGCGCGTGTGCACACACACGCGCGGGCGCTTCTGCTTGTCCTAGGGCTTGAACTCAGGGCCTGGGCACTGTTCCTGAGATTTTTGCTCAAGTCTAGCACTCTACAACTTGAACCAATCTCCACCTCAAGCTCTTTTAGAGGTCAATGGAGATGAGTCTGACCCATTTTCCTGTTCTGCCTTAGAACCTTGATCCTCTTTTCTCAGCCTCTTTGTAAGATAACAGGCAGGAGTCGGTATAGTTGCTGTATTACTGTTAAGTAATTTAGTAAACATCATGCCAGTTTATACTTCTTCCAGCAGTGTTTGAGTGTTTCACACACACATAAGATAAAACCCACTCCAGATTTGATAACATCCAGATCTCATAATGTGAGATATGTATTGTTATGCTCATTTTAACTATTAAGACTTTGAGCTCCAGAGATTTTAGTTAATTTTGAGTCCCTATCTCATATACAGAGGAGCCTGTATTCAAGTTCAACTAGGTCTCTTTATTTCAGAAAACATGGAGTCATCATCTGTTCTAGTCAACACGTGTTCTAGCAAGTACTGCTCCTTAAAAGCACAGTTCTGTGCCTGACAGCTTATTTTTCTCTCTCTTTAACTGTTTGCACCCCTTCTCATAAGCTAGGAAAAGCACACATGATGAGAAGAGCCATTTTTGAAAGGGAAATTGATAATGGGTTTTGAACTTGGTATCACATACATATTAGTCAGATCTTCCATTTGAGTTAGCCTCCAGCACTATATTTCTGTTTTTTCTTTGTATTATTATTACAAATATGAGCTACACAGAGTTTATAGTCATATAAATCAGGTATGGATATATTTCTTTTTTGAAATATCACCCCTTCCCTTGCTCTCTCAATTTTTCTCTCTCACTGGTTTGGTTTTATTAACTTCCTCCTCCTCCTCCTCCTCCTCCTCCTCCTCCTCCTCCTCCTCCTCCTCCTCCTCCTCCTCCTCCTTCCTCTCCTCCTCCTCCTCCTTCCCCTCCTCCTCCTTCCCCTCCTCCTCCTTCCCCTCCCCCTCCCCCTCCCCCTCCTCCTCCTCCTCCTCCTCCTCCTCCTCCTCCTCCTCCTCCTCCTCCTCCTCCTCCTTCTCCTTCTTCTCCTTCTTCTCCTTCTTCTCCTTCTTCTCCTTCTTCTCCTTCTTCTTCTTCTTCTTCTCCTTCTTCTTCTTCTTCTTCTTCTTCTTCTTCTTCTTCTTCTTCTTCTTCTTCTTCTTCTTCTTCTTCTTCTTCTTCTTCTTCTTCTTCTTCTTCTCATTATTTTGCTGTAGAAGGGATAGTTACATACGTGTGGTAATGACTAGATTTCTTTTGTATTTGTTTTTGTTTCAGTCAGTAATCAGGCTTGAATCAAGGGCCTGAGCACTGTCTCTGAGATCTATTGCTAAAGAATGACACTACTTCCCTGAGTGCATTTCTTTTTGGATAATATTAACCTTTCCCTTCATCTCTTCATTTTCCCATCTTTCCCCCACAAACAAGTTGCATAGGTCATTTTCAATATAGTACCAATTGAATATCACTGTTGAACATGTTCATCATTTGTCTCACTTTTAATATGACCCCTTTCACTTCTCAAAGAGAGATAAATGAAGAAACATGACAAAAATGAAAGAAAACAAAGAAAAATATCATCTTGTTTCTGTTTCCTGGTCACTGGCTATTTTTGAGATAAAATAGGTGTGTGTGTGTGTGTGTGTGTGTGTGTGTGTGTGTGTGTGTGTGTGTGTGTGTGTGTGTGTATAATGGAGCTTGAACTCAGGGAGCTGACTTTTAGTTTTTTTAACTCAAGGGTAGCCATCTATGACTTGAACCAACCTTCACTTCTTGATTTTGAATGGTTAATTGGAGATCAAAATTTCACAGATTTTTCTAACCTGGTCTAGCTATAATCCACTTTCCTCAGATCTCATCTTCACAAATAGCTAGAGTTACAAGTGTGAGCCACTGGCCATGATTGGCCTACCTTCTTTTTGTTAAGTAGTTGAAATGTAAAAGACAGTTTCAACCATAGTAAAAAAGAAATCCATTTAACTTTCCCAGCTTCATTAACTTTTAATACTTTGTCACAGAAAAATAGTTTTGGTTTTTGTCTGGGTTTTTTCCTCACGATGAACTTGATTTTATATAGCTTTTAACCTAGTAAATATTAATGAGAATTTGTCAGAGGGCATTAATGACCTTTTTTTGTCTTTCATAAGTTAATGGTGCAAACTAACACTTGTGATAAATTTGTGTGCAGGACCCTGATAATATATCCACGTTCTTAGCCAGAAGACAGTAGTGACTGTTACTAATCATCTAGATCTGACAAAACCTTGACTCAGACCTTATTACCACATTCCTGTATGTCCTGTTAGAGTGTAATCCTGACTCTCCAGTGAACATTACAGAGCCTTGCTGGACCTTCTCAGGACACAGCTAAGGTCACCAGTCAGGCATGGCACCTACAGTGTGATGGGAGACTGGTGACAGCTTCCTAAGATGGAACAACACAGGAAATGATACCTCCTTAAGCTGTCATCAGTCCATAGGGTTCCTTATTGAACATTCGACCCTAAAATTTAAGGAGAAATCAAACTCTCACTTCCTTGTGCCACTTGTGGACCTGTATATCTTCTGCTGCTGTCATCTTCTGTGGAAGGAAATGATCTGAGCTCTATAAGCCATTTTGCTTCTTCTAGGACCTTAGTGTAAGTCTGGCTTCTATACTTAGACAAAAAGAAATGCAGTGATATAAAATAGCAAACTTAACCTTTTTCTAGTCTATTTATTACCCAAATATGTTTTCAGTTTCTACCAATAATTCTTATTACTTAGAGGCACTTAATTAGCAGTCATTTTCTCAAACTCCTAAGTTCCTCAGTAAGCTGTGCGAGAGAAACCACAGCAAGTGTGAAGGCTCTTCCAGTCTAACTTCTTGACCAGGGAAGAGTGCCTCCAAATTGAACAAAGAACTTCTTTTTTTTGTGTGTGTGTGTCAGGTCGTGGGGCCTGAACTCTGGGCCTGGACACTGTCCCTCAGCTCTTCAGCTCAAGGATAGCATTCTACCACTAAAGCCACAGCACCACTTCCAACTTTTTTCTTTTTGCTTATGTGGTGCTGAGGAATCGAACCCAGGGCCTCAGGCATGCAAGGCAAGCGCTCTACCACTGAGCCACCTTCCCAGCCCAACAAAGAACTTCTTATATCTCAGATTACATGTCCAAGTTATATATACCAAAGAAAGTTAAGGACAAGAGATTAGTCTGACTTGGGAACAATGCAGATAACAAACACATATTCGATGTTAACAGAAACAAAAACAAATTTTCCTTTATTCATCTAACAAAATAAAAAGCACTACTTTTCTCATTATCTCTTAATTGTGGTTATATGTATTTAGGACTAGCTTGTTGAAAGTCCTGAAAATCTCTTTGACACGAACTCAGAAGTTCTGTTGATATCAGCTTGAGATTTTATGAAAAAAATAATTTTTATATTTTTAAAAATCTATTTTATTATAAAGATGCTGTATAGAGGGGTTACATTTACATGAGTAAGTTACATTTCTCATTGAACATTGTTACCCACTACCAGTGTTTATCTCCCTCTGTTCCTTCCCTCCAATCCCCCCCTGCGTTGTAAAGTTAATTCCCCCCACAATGTCCTGTGAGTATCATTGTTGTAATGCATCACCATTTATACTTATTTCAGCATTTTGTTATTTCACTTCCCTTCCCCCAATCAGATAAATGAATATACAGAATGCAGGGTACCACAATCACAGATGGGAATTGCCATGGATAAAACCAATAGGAGAAGAAAAATAACATAAAGAAAGAAGAATGAACTATCTGTAGTACATTGGTTACATCACGCTTGACAACTAAACAAAAGAAGACCTGCGTTTCTATATATTGGTATTCATTTCAATTAGCATCATTTTGTATGGTCATGTACGTATTCATAACTCCTGCGCTACTATGATCCACTTTCAGGAGTAATAGGCTAATGCTAATCATTGCAAGTGAGGGAAATCATAGAGCTCATGTTTCTCTGGGCCTGGCTTGATTAATTTAGTATGATTTCTTCCAAGTCTTTTCATTTTCTTACAAAAGGGACGATGCCACTCTTTCTGATAGAAGCATAAAATTCCATTCTGTAAATATACCATATTTTCTTGATCCATTCATCTATTGAGGGGCAACTGGGTTGGCTCCATATCTTAGCTATGGTAAACAATACTGCAATGAACATAGTTGTTCTCTTAGCTTATTGCCCCCAAGTTTGAGATCATTTGGATAACTGTGAGGAGTGGGATTGCTGGATCTTAAGGGAGTTCTATATTTAGTCTTTTGAGGAACCTCCATACTGCCTTCCAGAGTGGTTGATCCAGCTTACATTCCTACCATCAGTGTAGGGTTCTCATTTAGGCATATCCACCCCAGCATCTGTTATTTGTTTTCTTGATAATGGACATTCTAACTGGGGTGAGTGGGAACTAAATGTGATTTTTGTTTTGATTTGCATTTCTTTTATGACCAGTGATGCTGAGCATCCCCCTTCTCTTTCCGAGAGGCCACAGTATAACAACTTTCTAGTGTGTCAACCGAGGCATAGAAACTTGTAATATTGTATGCTTTTTGTTGTACATTCATTTCACTTGGAGCTTCCAATTACTCCTATAACTTACAGTAAAGATTTATACTATTTACCTTACTGAAAAAAAAACACTAATTTTCAAAAAGCATAGAAAAATGTCTCTTTGTCAGGGGTCCCAGTGAATACTAAGGAAGTTTCTTTACTGGGAAATTTTACTTGGTTGCTTGTTCATTATGTTATTTGAACACATGTTTAATTTCTGGTTTCCCCGCCAACTCTTTAACAAACTAGCAACTATGTTGTCTCATTGGATTTTGCTTCACGAGTTACAAAATATTTTGACATATTTTTGGTTTAGTGTTTGGGGGGAGGTTGGCGTTTGAAGTACTAGTGGGCCAATATTCAGGCTTGAACTGAGGGTCTGGAGCTCTTGCTTAGATTCCTTTCTCAATGCTGTCACTGTGCCCCTCGAACCATATCTCAACTTCTGGCTTTTTCTAGTTAATTGAAGATAAGGATTTGAGGATTTATTAGCTTGGGTTGGCATCAAACTGTGATCCTCAGATTCCATCCTTGTGAACAGCTAAGATTACAACAATGATCCAGAGGCTGAATATATTGTGCTCCTTATGAAACATAAACAAGGGCACATAATTCTGAAGCATGTGTGTAAGATTATGCATTTCTCTGTACAGTATTTTCACAATAAAAAAGAAAATTAGTTATAAAATTTAGCCCTTATAGGTGTGTATACATAATATAAATGTGCAGAGGGAAGTGAGGATGTATCCGCTGATTTTAAGGAAAGATTTCACCTATGGCTTTTCACAGACTGGGCTACGCTGTACAGAAAACTTGAGACTAAAGGTGAGGTAACTGATGTCATCATTCCATTCATCTACATCCCTTGTCAACATGTGCATATACTGTGGTGTAATCATGATTATTTTGTGTATGAGAGGCAGTACTGGAGTTGAATTCAGGACCTAGGTACTGTTGCTTAGCTTTTATATGCTCTACCATTTGAAGCACAGCTCAGCTTTCTTTATTTACTGTTTAAATGGAGGTAAGTGTCTTTTTTGCTCAGTTGGCTTTGAACTGAGTTCCTCATATCTCAGAGTTCTGAGTACCTAGTTTTACAGGCCTGAGCTTACAATGCCTAGCTTTTGATTATTACTTTTACAAGCTATATGCTCACACACATTCCTTGCATTCAAAAGTCTCACTGTTCAGGCTGACAGGATGTGAGGAAAGATGGTTGAGTGGATAAGTTACCAAATGGGCCTCTAACTCCATTCTGGCAGTAACTTACATTTCAGTCAGTGAGTACATATTTCCAATATCAATTTTTAAATGCCTTTTTGAACTGTCTTTGATACATCTTTTAAACATTATCTCCCAAGCAGGAGATATTACGTGAATGTATTTGATAATATTTCAAATAGGGGTGTTATTGTGTGTCTGGGTGTCTGTTGTCAGAGGCAACCATATGGGCTTCAGGAATATAGCTAATATTTACTGTCTGCTGGTTGCAGACAGGGAGGATTTTACTGGCCAGGCTTTGACTTGGGATCCATTCATCATAGACTTCTAAGTAGCTAGGATAACAAGCATGAACCACCAACACCCGGCTTGTTTTAGAAGCATTGCTTTTCATTCATTGAATTTTTTTCCTGGAAGGTTGATCTAGACAGACTGCTTGTACCTCATGATAATGTGATTTGAATAATACCCTTTGCTCTGGCATTTCTGAAACTGATTTCCACAGTTCTAGAAAATGAAATTGTTCTAAAGCCAATAGCATTTTCCTTGTGAGATGTTAGGTCTCTTTTTTAAATCTCTTATCCTTTCCTTTGGCAAAACAATCAGGATGTTTCTGTAAAACCCTATTTCTTGAGATTATTAGAGATAGAAGGTATCATGTACACACTTTCAAATAATCTCTCCTTTTATGTTACAAGATTGAGTGGAAGAATGATGACTATTGAATTAATTTGATAACCACTCTAGAATTTTTAAGCTTTAATGCTTATTAACTCAAAGGAGGATTATAAACACTCAGAATAGTGAAATGTGGCGACTACTCATTTGATGTATGTGGAAAGATGATAAGAACTCTTATGATTAATAAAGTATATCTTCAAATTTCCAATGGTTGACTGCTATGCTAACTGGGAGGAGACATTGGTGCTGCCAGGGGTTTGAAAGTTGGTAATGAAGCAAAATATCCGGGCAGAGCATTTGCTAAGGATATAATTTCTAAGACTCATACCAAATACATTGAACTAGAATGCTAAGTGATGAATGACTGAGCACCAAATTTTATTTGTTGGCTTCTTTGTTTTTGATGTCCTGGAATTTGGACCTAAGGCCTGGGTGCTGTTTCTTAGTTTTTTCCTCAAGGCTAGTGATCTTCCAGTTGAACCACAACTTCATACCATACTTTTGGTGTTTAATTGGACATGTCTTAACAAATTTCCTCTTTGGGTTTCCTTAAAACTCATCCTCAGATATCAGCCTCCTGAGTAATTAAGATTCCAATTGTAAGCCACAAGAGCCCAGCTAGAATCACATTTTAGAAGTATTCTTCAGATGAATCAGATGTGTCTGACTGCTATTTTAGCACTTTGGTTCCAGTGGGTCATGTCAGTTTTATACTAATATCAGAACTTTTCTTCTTGTAATCCACAGTGTCCCATATCTATCTAATTAATTCTTATCTTCATTTCTGACCTCTTTTTTCTTCATTGTACATTTCCATTCTTATTTCACAAGCAAGTATGTCAGTGCTGTTTTCCTTTTCTGAAGGAAGTCAGGTCCATCCCCATCAATGGGGGATGTACTTGCTGTTCTTACTGCCTGGAGTACCTGCTCCTAGATAATTGCCCGGATGATGGCTCCCATATCAACTATCTCTTGTTCAGGGTTGTCTCCTCCCATACTCACTGTGAAGTTGTTGCTACAAAATCACCAATGTCATGTCTCTGATTTATAGGAATTATAATTATGATTTCTGGTTTTCGTTTCAGCATGAAATTGGTAAGGAGAGAGCCACATTCACTTCTGTTTCTCCAATACCTATAATAGTGCTTAATCCTTAGTGTTCAGGTGTCTTACATGGAGATCCACCTTCCCCAGCTCGATTTATCCTAGCTTCTGGTCAGGACAGCTCTTCAAGCTGAAGTCTGGTGACTAGTAGTCATTCCCTCTCATTCTTTGTGCCTGTTGGTGTTGATGAGTCCACTTCAGGGCAAAACCAGTGTCTGACACCTATTTGTTGCTGTGGCAACGGTGGCTGTGACATCATAGAAGTTATAGCCGTTATTTTGTGAAGCTGTGTGAGGACTTTCACCCCAACATAATGTCTTCCATATATGTGTCTCCTTTGCCCAGGAGTGCATTCAACAATTCAACAACAAAACTGTCATCCAGTTCCTGATACACTCAGAGTATGTTTCCATTTCCTTTAAAAAAAAGAAAAATTCAAGACATGCTTTGGTGATTTGTCATTGAATTACTGAAACAGAGTATATAATTTTATGTATTTGTAAGTCTTTGTCCATCTCTCTTGAGCCCTTGCCATATTTCTATGTGTTTGCAGCTTGGGAAGGGAAATAAGGTTTAATTCAGTATAGTCAGAGATTATAGTTCAGAAGGCTCTTTTTAGACCCTTTTGGAGGAAATGTCTACTTTCTATCTGAGGTTCTACAGATGGCCATGTTGGTACAGAAACTGAGTAGAGTGTCATAAGAGGCTTGTCCTGATTTCTACTGACTTTCCTCTGGGTTTGGGGAGTGTGATTCCACTGCATATGTGTTTCTTTGCTACACTGAAGGGTACAGGCCTCCTCTGAAAATCTAAGGCCTTGGGGGTAAACCTCAGAACCCAGCTTCCCACTTCACTAGGATTACAGGCCTGAGTCTCTTTTACTCAACTCATAGCTGCATTTTTATACATAGCGTAGTCAGTTTCATTATATTCACTTCATAGACAGATATATACAAATATATGTATATGTTTATTCATCTATTTATAATCAGTGTTAGCTCTAGAAACACACAAATATATATTCATATAATCATATAATTATAATCAAAGTATAGCTGTGTTTCCCCAAAAATATTTTACACTAATATTTTGTGAAATAATTACTCAAGACTAAAAATTTAAATGCCTTTGTAGTTTGAAAAATCATATTCAATTTCATATATTATACTATATATAACATCAAGAATATAACATGTATTTACATACAACTGATTTAATTGTGTTATTTTCCTGCCTGATTTTGTGTTTCTTCATCTATGTAAGCCTTCTTTCTTCTATTGATGACAATTTTTACTTTCCAGTATACATATTTCCTATATATTTTCTCATCAGCCCTGTTTGAAAGAGGAACACTCACTTTTTAAACAATATCCAGTGACTGCTCCATTGTCTCCTACTCTATAGTGGTGAAGGATGTTTCCAACATAGAAAAGATGACCTTTCTGATAGGCAGGGACCAGGTCCATTACCAGCATTTCCAACAAGCCTGAGTACAAGCTCCCTATATTATAAGGCATATTCAGGGTTTGGGCTGACTCATTGTAACACTGAGGTGGTAAAAAGAATGGATTTTTGAAACATGGAATTGGGAGTACACGAAAATGAGTAATAAAGTGGATTGAAAAGTACACAGTAAATATTTTCTCTGCATACCCATATAAAAGCACACAAGAAGAAGGTTGTAATGTGGGCTAGGATGAGATTAAATAGGTTTCCTGTCATAGTTATACCTGGCCTGAGTTGCCTTCTGATTTCCTTGGTTTCTTCTTATAAAAAGGTCTGAGAATATGGATTCGTGTTTTGGCACTGATCCAATGTCTGCAGCATTGAGTGAGGCACTCACACCTCTCATGCCTGAGACCAGAGTCTCTTGAACTTTGAAAACAACACAGGAACATCTTTCTTGTTCCTGAGCTACAGGCCACTTGGCTTGAGCTAACTGTCAGTTACAGTTGCCTGGCGCTCAGAGTTCCATATTCTATTTCATTGTGAGGTAGAGAGTGTCATCTTTCAAAGCCCAATGATCTAAGCTGCTTGCTCACATAAGACCACCCCAAAGACATACTGGAGCATGAAATCTCCCCTCCCACATCACTCTATACACATGCGAACATTGCCAAATCCCAACATCCTCAGCTAGGTCTGGAAATCAGCATGCTCTCAACCTCTAGGTCAGATCCATGCCTTATTTGTCACTATTCCTCTCATCCAGCAGAAATCATTTTGCCTCTCAGGGCCCTCTCAGCCTGCCATGTACTTCTTGCATCTATTTTTGACATCTACATCCTAGGACTTTGTTAGATTTTGGTTCCTAATCTTGTTTGCCCCAGGGTGCTGTCATCTGGAAAAAAGGTAAGTACTTAGTGGTGGGAAAATCATACAAGTATTGAAAAATAAACCTTACACATATTTTCAGACCTTTTTAGAGATGTACATTCTTGTAAGATAAGAGAGTATTTTTGATACTTTTGTCATATTTTATGACAGAGGGGAAGGGGAGGAGGGAAGAGGTGCTGCATTGTCTTCTCATAATTCAATGATTATTATAGAGAAATACTATAGTTGAAGGAATGTAAGCTTTAAATATAAAAACTGTGCTCCTGTTTGTTTTTAATAAAGTAGTCATTTATAAAGAATTCCTCACTAAAGTCTTGTCATCTTTGTCCCATGAACTATCCTCCTCCTTCAAAATAATCAGGAAAAAAAACTTCACAAATGAGTGTGCTATTGCGCAATCCCTGGATAAGAATTTAATCTACAACTTTGCCAGAGAATCTGTGTGTGTACATGTGTGTTGGTGTGTGTGTGTATGTGTGTGAGGGTGTGTTGTGCATATCTGTGTTTTAGGTCTTGAATTCAGGGGCTATATGACAAGCCTGAGTTTCTTTCTGGTGACGGTAGTGATGTACCAATTGTGCCGAAGTTCCACTATAAGCTTTCTGTAGTGAACTGGAGAGGAGAGACTCATAAAATTTCATGCTCAGGCTGTCTGAACTAAATCTCAGGTCTCAAACTCCTGATTAGTTAGAGTTATCAGCCTCCATAACCTGGTGATAAAACAGTGTTACTGGAGGAAGCGGGATTGTAAGTTTCAGTCTAGATTCACAACATTCTATATCATAAAACAGTAAATGTAGAACCCTATATAAAAATACAATAATAAGATGTAATTAGAATATAATTTAATGATATAGTCTGTTAGCATAAATTTCAGGAAACCATGGTCTTAATGATTTAGCATTACACATCCAAACAAAATGAGATAATTTCAGTAGACTCTACAAATTTTCAATTCCATCATATAATAATTTCAAAACATTATAATAAACAGGAAAACATTCATATTTATAATGTAAAAAGATGTAAAAAGATGAAGATGGCAGATTATGAAATGGGAAATTCTGCACTGCGGAAAATTATTGTCATGGTGAATATATGGTAATATTCTTCAGAGGAGCAATAGATAAATATATATTTACCACACATAGTCTAACTTGTCTCTTTCTCTATCAGCTTCCAATATTCTGCACATTGTCAGTGTATTCGTGTTTATGGTATATTACAAAATAGCTAGCAGAGTCAGGAGATTACCAAAATAAATTAGCTTGAATGTTTAGGGAGATAAACCTGCTGATTATATTGGCTATTTTATATATTTAACATGTAGTGTGTTATCATTGTACTCTCTAAGTATATACATAAGCTATTCAAAGTGAAATGGAATATAACATGGTTTTGCCTGTAAAGCTAGGTATTTGGGACATCAGTTCCAGACCAGTGTAAAGTTACCTGCAATGCTCCCCAACCCCTGGCTTTGCGTGATGGAATATTTCTATCATCCCAGGCCCATGGGGAGTTGAGAGCAGGAGGATTTCATTTCCATGCCATTCTAGGAAAGATCGTCCACATGGCTCCATCTCAACCAAAGAAAGTTCAACACTGGCTAGCACTTATCACCCTCACCTAAGTGAAAATAAAAATAAGAGCATTGTCGTATAAGAAACAAACAATATTAAAGCATGGCAATACAAACCATCATGAACAACACTTAACTAGTGTTTGTTTCTCATAACTGTAATCCTAACTATAGCTAGGATTATATATGTGAGCCAGATGCACCTAGTAGTTCATTTTAATAATGACTATTTGAAGTCAGGTGCCAGTCCCTCATGCCTGTAATTCCAGCTAGTTATGAGTCTGAGATCTGAGGATCGCAGTTCAAAGCCAGCCCAGGAAGAAAAGTCCCCATAAGACTCTTATCTCCAATTAACAACTGATAAAACAGAAGTGACTCTGTGGCACAATGGGTAGAATGGTAACAACCTTGAGCACAGAATCTCAGGGACAGTGCCCAGGCCCTGAGTCCAAAGCCCACAACTGTCAAAAAAAATAAATAAACATTTTAAAGTCGGAATTTCTTGTAAATTAAAATGACAACTGTGGTATACAACTCCACAGACTACTACAGATTTCATTATATTTGTAGTTAGATAAAGTAGCAGCACTTGAATAAAGGACATTTTTTCATAAATTAGGGCAGATTGGTCTCTAATTTGAGGAAATTGCTGGACTCATACATAATATTTTTGGTGGCTTTTTGTTTTGTTTTAGAACAGGATGAGAAACCTTATTTCTGCCAATTGCCATTTGGATGTGTCTAACATCATTCACAGGCATTGCAAAATTAGAAATAAAGACAAGACACAGTCAACTGGCAATAAATTTACTTGTCTTTTTGCCATGTTCCAAATGATTTCTTTAGCTTATATGTCCCTATGGCCTATAGTTTCCTAATCCTGCCTTCCTCAAAATACAAGCATGTTTCACCAATTCAGATTTGAGCCAGGAAATATGTAGTATTAGTGTCAAGAGTCAAGGAAAATTGTAACACAACCAGGGAAGCATGAAACCAACACGTTAGTAGCTGGACACTGTGGACTCAGGCCTATAATCCTAGCTATTCAGGAGGCTGATGATCATAGTTCAAAGACAGCAGGAGTGAGAATATCTGTGACTCTTCTCTCCAATTAACAACCAAAAAGCCATAAAGGGAGCTGGGACTCCAGAGGTAGAGTAACCTTGATTACAAAAACTCAGGTGCAGCAACCAATCCTGAGTTGAACCTGATGGTTAGGTACAAAAACAAAAACAAACAACAAAAACAAAACAAACAAAAACTGGGAGAAAGCTCAGGAAAGGATGGCATTGTCTACAAGGCAAATGTACACATTCATGAATTGTGATATGGTAAATTCACTCTACACACAGTAGTAACAATTACATTTAAAAAAGAATCTGAGAAATCCCAAAGCCATGGACCTTATGATGTGCATCTGCTTTCTAGTATTTCATCTGACCTGGTATCACAAATGTTGTAGCCCAGGGTGATTAGAAAATATGAAGGCAGAGATCTTTTCAGATTGTCCCAACAAATCTTTGATTACTTTAAGCTAAAAACAAAACAAAGCAAAGCAAACAGAATAGACTTTAAGGTTAATTAGGCTGCTATTAAAAATTCAGATGTTGGTAGTCTTTGTGGAGAGGAAGGGAAAAAACAAATTATGTAAATAAGGATACGGGTGGATCCATAGCAACAATGAGATGTACAACAAATTATGTCAAAAAAGGAACTTTACAACTTTGGAGGAGGAAGTGGGAGATGGTAAGGGATGAAAAGGGGAAACAAAGGAGGAGGCACCAATGCTTAATAAGACATGCACTCATTATCTTGCAAATGTAATTGCAACTTCTCTGTACATTATTTTCAAAATTAAAAAATTGAAAAAAAAAAGATTCCAGGCAGAATTATACTGTTAAATGATGAGTTAGTACATATGTTTTGTAAATACTGATCTCACATATGTCAGAAAAATATCCATGAATTCATAACTAGAAACTCTGAAGTGTAAGGTATATTAATTAGGTAACTTTCATTAGGTAGCCAATGAAGAGAACACCACATGGTATTCAGTCATGTAAAGTAGTTTATTTACTGAACTGCTGCAAATGCCATATATGGTGGAGAGGCATGTGAAAAAAAGGGGGTTGACACAACCTTGGGCCAGGACATAGCTAGGCCAAGTACTGGATGAGATATGGCCTGGTGGGGGATTCTGGCCACACTGAATGTGACCTCAGGGCCTGGGAATCTCCTCTGGTCAAATGGAAAGTGTGACCAGAGACTGACCAGGTTGTGATTTAGCAGGAGGGGGAGGTGTCTGCCTCCAGGCATGCCAGATACCTAGGTAACACATAAAGTAGGGAAACTTAGCCAAGAAGAGGGGAAGTGTCTGCAAAGGGTCTGCATGGCTTGAGCAGACCTAATACCAAATACAGGTAGCACCTCTGCCATGTAACTCCTGACTCCAAACCATTCATTCTCAATTATTATCTTTCTTTTCTTTTTCTTTTTTCTTTCTTTTCTTTCCTTTCTTTCTTTCTTTCTTTCTTTCTTTCTTTCTTTCTTTCTTTCTTTCTTTCTTTCCTTCCATCCTTCTTTCCGTCTTCCATCCTTCTTTCTGTCTTCCTTCCTTTCTTCCTTCTTTTCTTCCTTCCTTCCTTCCTTCCTTCCTTCCTTCCTTCCTTCCTTCCTTCCTTCCTTCCTTCCTTCCTTCCTTCCTTCCTGCCTTCCTGCCTTCCTGCCTTTCCTGCCTTCCTTTCTTTCTGTTCTCTCTCCTCTCTTTTTTTCTATATATCTCTCCTCTCTTTCACTCACCCTCCCTCTCTCTCCTACCTCAGTATTCTCAAAACTCAAAAAATGGACACTTTGTGAGTTGAACTCGCAGGCTGTGAAGAACAGCTCAATTGGAAAATGTGAAATTTAATTTACTGTTACCTTACACCTCTACCACAGGTCACTGGAATCAAATAATGAGCACTCAGCAGGATGGCATCTCAAGCCATTTGGAGGAGGAAAGCAAGCACATTCACTGCATTCTGGAGGTCCACCCAGGGATGGTGGGGGAGACTCCTCCCTCCTCTTGAATCAGGAGAGATGACTGCCTCCAAGTGAGCCAGTTACCTAAGTGACAGAGATATTGGGCAGAGACTTAGCCTCTTGTGGTGTTCAGATTAATGACATGCTTCAACATCATCCACTAGTTTGTTGAGATTGAGACTGCCTATATTTTTGGTTAGGCTATGTTCAAATTGTGATTTATTTACTTCTGATTGCTAACTATGATTATAGATGTGAACCAGCATATTAGACCATTCAAAGATCTTTACCACGCATGGAAGACATTAAGTTTATTTTCCCAGATAACATACAAGTTGACAGACAGCAAAATAAGTCCTGAATTCTGGTCGAGATGTTTTTTAATGTGAAGCAAAATTTACTTAGCAAAATATCTGACTACTGTGATAATACTTTAAAAATGAACGTTTCCTTTCTCCACACTCATGCTAATCCCTCAACTAAATCATAGAACTTAAAATAAGTAAAATTTACCTGGGAGCCAGTGGTTCATGCCGGTAATCCTAGCTATGCAAGAGCTGAGATCTGCAGATGGTAGTTCAAAGCTAGCCCTTGCAGGAAATCTGTGACATTCTTGCCTCCAATTAAACACCAAAAAACGGGAAGTGGCATTTGGCTCAAGGGTAAAGTGCTAGCCTTGATCTAAAGAACTTAGGGGCAGCACCCAAGCCTGGAGTTCAAGCCCCATGACCTACAAAAATAAAAAAGGAAAAAAAAGTGAGGGAAAGCAACATTTTAAAAGTAATGTGCACATATACACAAAAATTGTATAGAAATAAAATTATAACAGTCCCTGAACTGCGAAAAAAGAGATTAAAGTGAAATTACCTTCAATCATTCATTAAGATAACCTATACTGAGGACCATCTATTGGAGCTCACATCACTAACTAAAGGGGGAGAATTTGAGAGGATCACACCTCAGAACCAGTGTGCCAGGAAAGTAATATGATTCTCATATTATCCTAAAGTCTAGCAAGTTGGAATACATTTGTGATCCCAGTTACTTGGCAGACATAAGTAAGGAACTTAGCCTCTGTTCAGCCCTCAGCAAAATTGATAATCTATGAGCAAAGTAACTAAATTAAAAAAGGATTGTTCTAATGGTATAATACTGCTCAGCAAACAAAATATCTAAATTCATACTCATTTCATAAAAGAGGAAAGAAAAGGGAAGAAAGAAAGAAAGAGAAAGAAAAGAAAGCACAGAAGGAGAAGGAGAGAAGTGAAGGAAGGAAGGAAGGAAGGAAGGAAGGAAGGAAGGAAGGAAGGAAGGAAGGAAGGAAGGAACAAAAGAAGGAAAGAAAGAAGGAAGGAAGGAAAGAGGGAAGGAGAGAGGGAAGGAAGGAAGGAAGGAAGGAAGGAAAGAAAGAAAGAAATAAGGAAGGACAGAAGGAAGGAAGGAAGGGAACGAAAGAACCAAAGAAAGAAGGAAAGAAAGAAACAAAGAAAGATAGAAAGAAAGAAAAAGAGAAAGAAAGGAACTAAAAGAAAGTAAGAAAGAAAGAAAGAAAGGAAGGAAGGAAGGAAGGAAGGAAGGAAGGAAGGAAGGAAGGAAGGAAGGAAGGAAAGAAGGAAGGAAAAAAGGAAGGAAGGAAGGAAGGAAAAGAAAAAAAGAAAGAAAGGGAGGAAGAAAGAAAGGGTGAAAGAGGGGTATAAATAAAAACCTCAGCATGTGATAGATGTTAATAATTACCCTAAATCATTTAAACTATAAATGCCTTCATTCAAATCTCTGGGCAGAGACATTTTATATCAAGCCCTCTTTTACGGACTTGGGACCCCCAAAAGACCATCAGAGAACTACGACCAATGGGAACAGCAAAAGAGTCATTTATTTGCAAGCTCAAGCTTGGTCCTCCACGCACTGGTAACCGATGACAGTGAGAGTCCCCAAGCACAAAATCAGCACAGTTTTTATAGTATTGAACAAACAAGTTTAGGGAATTTCCACACAAGCAGTTACATGATTGGTTTGAGTCCACACTAAACATACTGCCCTTTTTCTGAACTGTTGGTATGTTCTGTTCCTCAAATACTTGGGGAACTGTTCTGCTTTAAGGGTGGGCACGGTTGGTGGCAACCTGTGTTTGTTTTCTCTCTCTTGGGGTTACTCTGGGGGCAGCCTAGCACAAGATGGTGGGGTTAATCTCAAGTTGGAGTTACTTTGGCTCTTCATTCCCTCCTCTTGTAAAGCATCATGTTCCAATGTTCCCCTAACTGGCACAGTCTTCTATATTTACAGTTTGGTATTTGGATCTCAGAACTATTAGATGGACTGTGCTGATCCTCTCTTTCACAAAGGACACCAGTCTACAAGGTCCGATTGTGAGTAACAAAATTAACAGTACCAAAGGCCCTGACATTTTCTTCTAGCAATCTTGACTCTGTATATAACAGCTAACTTAATTTTATACCAGCTGTACTCGTAAGCTCCAATTTTAAGACATACTCATACCATTTGTTACATACTTAAACTTTCTGAGGTTTGTCTTCTTTACAAACATTTTAAGACAATCCTTACTTTTTAAATCCTTTCTTATCCAGAGGATACCAGTTTTCCCCCAGTTCCTTTCCTAAGGCTTTCTGTACTACCCTCATCTTCTTTACAATTCCTTGAGCTTCTTTGTGGTGAGAGTTTAAAACTGCCCATTTTTCCTTTGACTTGTGGAACCAAGTTATCTCAGAAAGCCTCAAGGCACCATTGGGATGAAAAGCATGCTAGATTTTTGGGGGAGTGTCCAGTTGTGGGGCCTCAACTCTGGGCCTGGGCACTGTCCCTCAGCTCTTTAGCTCAAGGCTAGTGCTCTACCACTTGAGTCACAGCGACAGTTCCAGCTTTTTTCTTTTTGCTTATGTGGTGCTGAGGAATCGAACCAAGGGCCTGAGGTATGCAAGGCAAGCGTTCTACCACTGAGCCACCTTCCCAGCCTAAGCTTGCTAGATTTTAAGGCTAAGATTAGGGCTGGGTCTCATTCTTCATACTAACTCCATTGATTAAAAAAAATCTCTCCTTTATCTTTAAAACACACCCAGAAGGAAGCAGGTTATTACCATACCAGAACCAGACTAGGCTGTGACCCTGAAGTGCCTAAGGCAAGCCAGTGATATCCTCGTTCCCAATATCTACTGTGGGAGTATAGAGGGTTACTGCATATTACCAAGAGAATGTCCCACAAGATCTTAGTTGTAGCAGCTTTCAACCGGGAAGCATTTTCAGGTGATGGAATCAGGCAGGAGTGTAGTCTACTTTTACCAAGGTGGAGGTGGTCTGGGTGATGATGTAGATTTCCTCGAGGTAACTGTCAGGCTGTTGTTGAAGTTTACCCATTAGTATGTGCAACAGCAGCAACAGGGTCTCTCAGTGGTTCCAAGGGACTGTCACACCTCGTGCTGCACTGTAAATTCCTACATAGACTGGTAAGGATACATTGTATACACTTGGCAGGCTGTGACCCCACTAGTTTTTAAGACAATTTATACAATAGCCCAGGACAATTTACCAAGATGACAACTTTTTAAACAAATAGTTCTTTTAATAAGGCTAAGATTTTCTAAGCAGATATATATACAGGGCTCAGGCCTGTACTATTATTACCCATGCCTTTTCCTTCTGTCTATTTTTGCCACATTTTAAAAAAAGTGAATATTTTCCCTTGTTCTTAAAAGGGGATGATGGGCAAAGATTCATCTTCTGTCACTTCTTCAAGCTGACTCAGGAGTGTTGATCCTACCTTGCCAGGAACCTATAAACTTAGCCTATTTTACAAAGAGGTTACGAGGGTTAGATATCATTAAGAACAATATTTTAACTTTTGACAAATGCACAGACCATTTTTCTGGCTACAGCAGTGGAGCTTATTTAGCCTTCTGGTTTGCAAAAGGATCTTTATGGATGGCTTAGGAACATGATCTCTAGTAATCCTAACAATGTCTGAGATACCTATGTAGGCCTTCAGACAGATATCAATAGAAACACACTCTCAGGTTTACAAACTTTTCCTGAGCAGATTAATTTCATGTAGCTGGTGTCAGCTCAAAAGTTGCTGCCAATTAGAGCTTTTGGCACATACAGGGGTTGGGATTTAAACTATCCTCCACATTTTACAACCTTAGCTTTTTACTACTATCATAGATGACTGACAAGTTCCTGTCCCTTACATTCATAGACATTAGGCATGCTTACAAACTATCTTCCCATGACCTCCTGGCTCTGACTAATTTTTGAAGGGACATGCACAAATGACTCAAGGACCTTACATTATTTCTGCCATCTAAGCATTGGCTTAGATGCTCCTCCATTACTTTCGTCCAAGGAGTGTCTTCTCCACTCTGGGAACAATGCCTCATTGGCAATTCCCTTAGTTGGTTGCTGGACTTGAACTTGGGGCCTGAGTGCTGTCTCTCAGCTCTACAGCCCAAGGCTAGCACTCTGCCACACTGAATCCAAAAGCAGGTCTGCTTGCTCTTTCTGACTTCTGCTGGCTGAGTAGAGGTGACATTCTCACAGAGACCTTTATCTGCACAGGCTGGATTCGAACCAATTTTCAGATCAATGAGTCTCATAAAAGGCCATTTTACTCCAATTAAAAGCAACAAGGCAGTCAACATAGAAGTAGGTTTTAAGCATATTCTTACCTGAAACTTATTAAGAGCCAAAGTTACATCTGACAAACTTACAAGAATCCTCACTCATTATTGTGGATCTGCTGGGAACTGTTACAAAAAATAAAACCTCTGAGACTAAACTGAAATAGGAATTAAGCAATAACTTTGGTAATTCTAATTTTTCCTTTTTGTACTTTGACACAAATGTTTAGAACAATTTTACTTTTAAACTTTATATACAGAAATCCATTCCTAATTTGTAAGCCTTCTATTTAACTCTGTTTTAATATTCTATACTTTAGTTTTTAGTTGCATTTTGAAAAACCCCTTAAACTCTCGAGGCTAGGTGTCGCTCATTTCCTTTTGGCTGCTTGTTTTAAAACAGATACACATGAAATTTTTAAGCTCAAATAACATTTTTTTCTTAATACAAAAATTAAAATCACCATCACTGTACCAAGAAGCTAGACTTAACACTTTTTGCATTAAAAATAACATATCCAATGACAGAATATCATTGAGAGCAAACCACATTATACAAATAAACTTTTTAACCCTCTTTTTAAGGCCTTCTTAATTTTAATTTTAACAGATCCAAGAGGTAATTTTAGCAATGTTATTCAGATCTTCATATCACTCATTTTTACCATCATGTTTCCAGTGTTTATCTGCAGGGTAATGGGGCAGAATAAATATGGGCCACTTGTCCCTTCCTGTGGAATGGGCACACACCCAATCCGACTCTTTAGGGTTAGTTGAACTGCATTTTTGCCAGCTTGCCCTCTTTCACCATGTGTGGACTCTTCCCAGGGCCTGTTCCACCATGCATGACCTGCTGAACTGCACTTCTGCCTGTTCACCCTTCACTCCTAAATTTCTCCTTTTTGTTAAGCCATAAATCTTGATTACAGTGTAAACAGCCTTATGCATTCTAAAACACCAGATTTTCTATTTTTTAAGTTAAAGAATCCATAAAAAACCATTTCAAACAATGTGAAAATGCTTTAAAAATTTTTTAGTAATGATCAAATCTCATAACCTTTGTAACTTCAAACTTAAACTCAGCCAATTATTACAGCATGCTGACAATTTCTATCATGAAAATGTTCACAAAACATACAAAACACACTGAAATTTTTAAGCACACAAAAATTCAAAATCAGTTATATGTACATTTTAAAATTTTGAACGAAAAATTTAATACAGTATTTATTTTAATCTAAGTAACTTTGTTGAGCTTCATTTTCTCAGGGCTTGCTTATTTAGCAAGGCATTTCAAAAATTGGTCTTTTGAATCCCTTCTGTTTGAGGAAGGCTGGGGGCCGTATTCACCTGAAATTAAACTGGCCAGATTTTTATTCAGTTTTACACAAGAGCACTTTACATTGTCAGGACTAGCTGAAAAGTCAAAGACAGGCACAAATCCTTCTCTGTGATTGAGCCCAGCTGGAGGCTGGAACTTTTATCTCCCCAGATATGTTCAAAATCACATTTGTAATAAAAGTTACTAGATGAGACCTTCATGGAAGAGGTGGTATGGGGTTTCTGGTGGAGCTCTGTCTGGTTTAAGGGAGGACTTGGTATTGGCACAGCCTGTAAGGTGGAACAGGACAGGGCATTGAGGGTGAAGGCCAGTCTGTGTAGGGCTTTGAGACATCAGGAAGGGAACAGGAAGGACTAGATTTGTTAGGGGAGGGGTTTCTTACGGAGAAGGCGGGATTTAGGATGGAGTCTGGCAGGTGGACAGGTTTTCATTGAAAGAAGGTGGGGTCACGGGAGAGGAGGCTGTTTGGGGCAGGGCTTTGAAAAGGAAGAACAAGGCTACAAAGGAAGAGATTACTTAGAGGAGGGGATCTGGTGGAACACTGTGAGCCCTTGTGGGATATGTAGGGTGAGGTTTCTGATAAAGCAGGTCAGGGAAGGGAGGCCAGAGGTTGACAGAAGGTGGGGATTCTGGAGCAGGAATGAGAAGCTATGAGGGAGTGGCTTTTCAGGGTGTGGCTTTGAGAGGGCAAGGTGGTACTAGGAAGACATAGGCTAGTAAGGGGCGTGGTTTCTCACGGAGAATGGCAGGCCTTCGGGAAGTGTATTAGGGTGGAGGTGGGGGTTTCCAGCAGAGCAGGATGTAGTCACAATGTATGGAGGCGTTTATCAGGACCAGGGCTTTGTGAGAGCAGTGATAATATCCAGTGCACTAAACTAGTTAGGATGGGGTTTCTGTTGTAGCCAGTCACCACTTCGAAAAGAGGAGTAAGGTTGGATAGGTATTTCAGTGTTGTAAGGCAGGACATGGACTATGGACAGGATTTCCAGCAGGGCAAAACAACCTTCCAAAAGGGACTATGGAGGGACTGGGATTTACAGTTGAGTCTAGTGAGGCTTCCAGAGGGAGGCCAACTGGTTCAGTGGTTTCCAGTGAAGCAATGTGGGTGTCCAGAGATGGGAGAGTGTGGTGGGGGTTTTCTAGGCTTCCAGAAGGAGCCCAACTGGAACAGTGGTTTCCAGTGGAGCAATGTGGGTGTCCAGAAATGGCATAGAGTGGTGGGAGTTTTCTAGTGGGGTTTTTCAGGAGCAGGGCAGGGTTTAGAGCCATGGGGCTAGTTGGAGAAGGTGCTTTGAGAAGGAGTGGAAGAGCTAAAAATGGGTAGGATAATTGTGGGCAGGGTATCTGGTGGAGTAGGATTTGGAACTGAGGGAGGAGCCAATAGGGGGCAGGTTTATCTGGAGAGCAAGGCAGGCCATTGAGCGCGTAGATGTGGGAAATAGAGAGGCTTGTGGTGGAGCAGGGCTGTCTTTCCAGGCAGGAGATGGCTGTGTAAGAAGCTTCTGGTCAAGAAGGCAGGGCTTCAAGGGCAGTTATAGGAAGGTGAAGGGTTTTTGGTATAGCATGATGGGCTTTGTGGGAAGAGGTAGGTTAAGGGCTGTGTTTGAGAGGTTAGGCCTCTTACAAGTAGGCTAGTTATAGGCAGAGTTTCTGATGAAACCGGGGGGGGGGCACTGGAGTGAGAAGTCTAGTTGGGGGTGGGGTATAAAAGGGAAGGGAGGAGTTTGGAAGTACTAGGATATGGGAGCAATTCGACTATGAGGGACTAGATTAGTTAGGGGCAGACTTCATCTGGTGGATGAGGTGGGGATTTGAGGGAGGAGCCTGGTGTAGGCGGGGTTCTATTGCAGCAAGGTGGGAAATAGAAGGAGATACTGATGTGACCTGGTTTCTGATGGTGCAGAGCAGAGATTCCAGGAAGGTGTGGAGTAGAAGAGGGATTTCCCTAAAGCAGAGGAGGGCTATCAGGAAGGAGACTGGTTGCAGTCAGGCCTTTGAAAGTTTTTAGCAGGGCTACCAGGGGGTAGGGTAGTTAAGGTTGAGCTTTTTAAGGAGGAGGCTGACTAGAAGTGGGTTTCCAGTTGATCTAGGCAAGTTTTATGGAAAGGACAGATAGCAAATGGGCAAGACTTACTGAAGAGTGGGGCTACAATAAATAAGAAGTTACTACTAATAAATACAGTATAAGAACACCATTTTCTGTCAGTGTAGAATTATATTACTATTATGTGTGTGAGAGATACAGGAGAAAGTAACCAAGTGCTAATTCCTTCCTCGGGAAATTTTTCTTTATTCCAGTTGATTGAAAATAAAACAATAGGTTACATCATGGTCAGAGGCACACAGTAGACTAAGACACATGAAGCTAAGAACTTGATTCCCCAGCACCACCATTAAGGACCAAAAATAAA
This sequence comes from Dipodomys spectabilis, assembly GCF_019054845.1. NCBI lineage: Eukaryota > Metazoa > Chordata > Mammalia > Rodentia > Heteromyidae > Dipodomys > Dipodomys spectabilis. The sequence continues at coordinate 833,597 of NW_024871095.1, read as the reverse complement.
CTGTTTACAATATCTCACTTGGTCATAATGGACAATATTTTCTTAAAATTGTGAATGAATAGAACTTTTACTCTAACCATTTTAGACATCCTAAAACTAAGTAAGTAGTAATGTTTTAACTTTATACAATATTGGAAAGTATACTAAAAAATTAGGAAAATATAGAATTGTACACAGAATGTTATTCTCCAGCATCAATTCTAATCTAAAAGAATTTAAAACCAGAAAATTGCGATATAGTGAGATTGCAGCATGGTTTCTTTTCAATCAACAAAATGGTGACTTAAGCAATGTGTCTTTATCATCGGATGCATCGATATTAAAAACATATCTAAGAATGTGAAGCATTACTATACAGACCCTGAAGAAACTCAGAAAGATCTGTGAAATGATGTTGGAATAAAATTAATGACTAAGTACAGCAAGGGTTGATCTTCACTAGGCCCATAAATACTTTCCAGAAGAAAAGGCTACATTGAAAAATAAACAGTGAAAAGGAAGGAGGCAGATAGACCTTGAAGTAAACATTATCCAATTAACAACATCTATGGAGGCATGATTGCAATCTTCTTTTACCTAAGTTATAGTTACTGACCTATGTTCTTCCCTAATGCCAAATAGCAAAGCCATGAAAATGCAGTAATCATTTTCAAGACATTAGACTTTACAGAAAGAATTCAATGAATGTATTGTTAGAAAGTAAAGATAGATGTCTGAGCTAAAGAGTGAAGAAAATATCCTCAACCTCTGACCCTCCGCGGTGAGAGGGGTACAAGACAAAGCACAAGGAGAATGGACAGAATTACAGTAATGCATACCAGTATTTGCCAAGATGCAATGATGAATGTAACAGGGGAGAAAATCAACATGATCATCACAGGACTTAGCGTGGGAGAGTAGAGAGAAGAACAGTGAAAATGCAAGGAGAATTACAAAGGATGTCCTTGCATATTTGGCAGAAGAGTACATGGCATTGACGTCTAAACTATGTGGAGGTATTATAAGCAAATACCTGTGCTCATATGGTGCCAGAAGAAGTGATGAACTTATGATTTACAGGAGTTGGTCAGAGCCACTGGCAACCACCCTTCCCTCACTCCATTGCCAGCCTGCTGGGAGGGACATTCAGCCAAAGGCCCAGCTAAGGTAAAGGACAAGACATCACATGACTGAACCCCACCCTTCCAGAGGTAAGGGAGAACCTACACCAGTCAGCCTTGCTGACTCAGAAACCCCTGGAGGTGGCCAAAGATATGGACAGCCGGACTTGGGCCCCAATGAAAAGCTGGACTATGCAGGTTTCTGGCAATTTAGGACTCATTGTAGACCCTGAAAGGGGGCTAAAGGCAAGGTTGTAATGGAAGAGGGGCATCATCCGAGGTCAGGAAGAGGAAGACAGGCACCCAGGAATGGGACAGAGAAAGATGAGGGAAACACAAACACACACACACACACACACACACACACAACCACACACACACAGGGGTAGCCCAAGGCCTTATCAATCCCTGAGCACCAGAACATCCCAAACCCCAAGATGATGGCACTACCATCTTCGCACCAACTGTAGACAAATCTCAGCCTCTCACCACGTTTGGAATGGCTCATAACACATCATGGCATTTCCTACTGTACACAACTCTATGCAGAAAACTCATCCACCTTATTTTTGGTTGTCGGTCATGGGGTTTGAACTATGGGCCTGCACGCAGTCCCTCAGATCTTCAGCTGAAAGTGTGCGCTCTACCACTGGAGCCACAGCACCACCTCCGGTTTTCTGGTGGTTCATTGGAGATAAAATCTCACAGACTTTCTTACCCAAGCTGGCTTTGAACTGCAAGCCTCAGATCTCAGCCTCCTGAGTTGCTAGGATGACAGCTGTGAGCCACTGGCAGCACCCGGCTTCAGTTACCTTCTTATAGCCAGGTGAAACCCAACTTGTCAGGCTACAAACCTCATGCAACCCTTCACTTCAGACTTTGACACCAGCATCCAAAACTATATTTCCATGGATGGAGAGAATATAATTGACAATACCCACCCATCCCTGCTCCCATTAGCCCACTCCATGTCTAAGACAGGCCAGGAGCTCTGGAGTAGTTGGTAAGGCAACGCCCACGCTGCTGTGACTTCACACTGGGGCAAACCTGGAGAGTTTTTAGAAATTTCTGTACACTTAGGCTAGCATCTGGTCTCCTAACCACAGTACCCCCCATTGCTTCACCATCACTTGCAGGCAAGGGGTGTCTTTCTGGGGTTTTTTGGTTGTTGTTTTTGTTGAGGGGCTTGAATTCAGGGCTTGGGAACTCTCCCTGATGATGATTTTTGCTCAAGGCCAGTTCTGTACCTTTTGAGCCATGGCGCCATTTCTGTTTGGAGATTGGGGATGACATTCTCATAGGAATTTCCTGCCTGGGCTGGGAAACGAGATCCTCTGGATCTCAGCCACCCGAGTAGCCAGGATGACAGGCGTGAGCCACCAGCACATGGCTTACAGTGATTCGTTCTTTAGAATTTCCATTTAGTCCTCTTCTGTACACTACCCACCTAGACACTCCTCTATCTCCCTCACAGAAAGCAAAGAGAAGTTTGGTTTCTGGTTGGGGCCATGGGCATTAAAGAGCTCCCTCCACATCTCTACCCCTCTCTAAGCTCCCATCCACCTCCTCTGGATGGACTGGTCCTCTGGAGGAGGTCAGACCCACTAGGACTTCTGGGGGCTGCCCTGTATCCCCCCGCCCCATCCAAACTGTACCTGTGGATTTCTGGGCTCAGCTACTCCATATCCTGGTGGAAGATGTTGGGAGGGTTGTTGATAACCATCTCCAGGGGTGTCCAGGGCAGAAGGAATGTCCAGCTCCCCTCTGTCAAAGAAGGAGACACTAAGCATGGATGGATCTACTAAGATCTACAGGGCATAGCCAACCACCTGTCACCAATGTCCATCGGAGTGCTTTTTTATTTTCACAGTCCTGGAGCTTGACCTCAAGGCCTGGGTGCTGTCTAGGAGCTTCTTCTGCCCAAGGCAAAGGGTTCTTCCACCTGAGCTATGGTGCCACTTCTGGCTTTTTCTGTGTATGATGGGACCGAGGAATCGAAACCCACGGTTTCCTGTGTGGTAGGCAAGCCCACTACTGCAAAGACACAATCCCAACCCTGGATAGCTGTTCTTCTATGAACCCTCAGGCCTGTCTCGGGATAGTCTTGCACAGCAGTATTGAGTTTCTCACCAGCAGCCCTGGCTGGAAATAAACATGCTCAACTATGTTGTAATTTATCTACAGGATCTTTGCTCTCTGTGCTTCCTGTCAGATCCTCTTGCTAAGCAAGACCCCCTTTCAAGTGCTGCCTCTAAAAAGCCCACTCCAATCGCCCTGGCAGAGCAAGATCTTGTCCGCTCTGCAGGCTGCCTGCTTTGTCACGCTCTGCATTCCGGCTGGTGTGGGTTAAGAGCACCTGAATGAGTAGGCCTGGCTTCCAACACCCAATTTCTGAAGGTTCTGATACACTACCCACGACCAGTGCTGTATTACACTCTGTGAGAGTGCACTCAAGGTTCAGGCAGTCTGAGGGCGACAAGATGGGACCATTTTTGTGTGTGGGCTTGAACTCATGTTCTGGGAGTGGTCTCTCTGAGTTTTCATGCTCAAGGCTGGTGCTCTATCACACAGCTCCATTTCTAACTTTTTGGTGGTTCCATGGAGAGTGGATTCTAACTGGCTTTCCAGCTTATGTCTGGCTTTGATCTTTGATGCTCAGATCTTTCCCTCCTAAGTAGGTGTGTCAGACGTGAACCTGAGCCAGAGGTGATGGGTACCAGACCCTTTCTTTATTTATCTCGTGCCAACAAGCAAGCCCTAGTTAAAATAGTGAATTTACAAGGGATCAATTTTCTCTGCTAGGTCAGTTAATACAAGGAGATAAGGTGCCTTTGGAGAAGGCTAGTCTGAGTTGGCCTAGGTCAGTGTGTGTGTGTGTGTGTGTGTGTGTGTGTGTGTGTGTGTGTGAGTTTCGGGGATACCTACCCCCATCTCTGCAGTGCCTCATCATCCCAGTGGTGACTATATCCAGGATCCTCACCCCAAGGAAGTTGGTGAGGGAAGGGTACATAAGTTAACATTGAGTGGAATGATCTGAATTCTATCCTGAAACTGAAGCCTGTTGAGCTAATGCAGAGAAGGAAGGTTTAGAGGAGCTTCAAAGGAAGCCCTTTACTTTTGGCTACAAGTACCAGAGAGAAGACTGAATCAATTCGTTTTGGTAGTAAGGTAACAGGTGCCCGCTATTCATTTATTTTATTATTTTTTTGTGAGTCCCAGGGCTTGGATTTAGGGCTTCGGTGTCATCCCTGAGCTTGTTTCATTCAAGGCTGAGGCACTACCACTTGAGCCACAGCACCATATCTAGATTTTTTCTGGTGGGGGGAGGTGGTTTTTGGGAGATAAGAATATCACAGACTTTGCTGCCTGTGCTGGCCCTTAGTCATGACCATCAGACCTCAACCTCCCGAATAGCCAGGATGATGGGTGGGAGACTCAGTACCTGATGGCCATCATCCATTTATATTCCTCTAGGGCCAGTGCCAGCCACCTGCACTACACCCCTCTTGTTGTGAGTGGGAAGTAATCATGGGTGGGTTTGATACTTCAACAGCCTGCCTACTTACCTTTGAGCATTGTTCCTGATCAGTTTGATGGCAGCTACTTCCTTATCCACAACAATGACTTGGCTCTGTCACAAGAACAAAGGTCAGGTCTGGAGTCTTTCCTCTGCACACCACCCACCCTCCCTGAAATGACACACCCCAGCAAAGCAAAGTAGACATAGAGTGAATTCATTTTCTTATAACCAGGGTCTGGCCAGATAGATGGTGGTGAGGATCAGAGGCCCAGGATGGTGCTGGGCAGTTGGACAACACGATGCCTCCTCATCCACTTTCCTTTAACTGTCTTAGCAGAAGGTAGTGGGGAAGTACTCAGAGGATGGATGGACAATGAATAACCTTCATGTTCTAGCCCGGGCACAGAGGGACTTATCTCATGGAGCTATTTCAACAGGCTGAGCAAGACAGCACCTGACCCACAGCCCACCTCAAGAATAAGAGGGTTACCGTGGGTCCCAGCCACATGGAGACACTGAGCCACCTCCTCCAGGACCCATTCAAACAGTTCCTGAAATAGAGAGAGAGAGAGAGAGAGAGAGAGAGAGAGAGAGAGAGAGAGAGAGGAAGACAGAAAGAAAGAAAGGAAGAAAGAAAGAAAGAAAGAAAGAAAGAAAGAAAGAAAGAAAGAAAGAAAGAAAGAAAGAAAGAAAGAAAGAAAGAAAGGAAGGAAGGAAGGAAGGAAGGAAGGAAGGAAGGAAGGAAGGAAGGAAGGAAGGAAGGAAGGAAGGAAGGAAGGAAGGAAGGAAGGGGGAAAGAAAGAAAGAGAGAGAGAGAGAGAGAGAGAGAGAGAGAGAGAGAGAGAGAGAGAGAGTCAGAATTGGACTTAGGCCTGATGCCAGTGGCATAGGCATAATGCTATAGAGGAAGCTGAGATATGAGGATCATGGTTTTTAGCCAGCGCAGGCAGGAATGGTCTGTGAGACTCTTATCTCCAAAGAACCATCAGAAATCCAGAAGTGGTGCTGGGGGCTCAAGTGGTAGAGCGCCTGCCTTGAACTGAAGAGCTTGAAGACAGCACCCAGGACTAGAATTCAAGCCCCTGAACTGACAAGAAGTGGACTTTCCACCACAACAAGTGGAATAGCAGCTATTGTCATGGGGAGCTTGGCAGAGAACTCAGGCTGAGCTTCCTGTAAGCTGGGGGTCATAAATAGGTCACCCAGCTTCTTCGTGCCTCATTTTATCCAGCTGCAAAACTGAACAGTGAAGGATCCCCTTCCACATGCAGATAGGGTAAGGATGAAAGAGAGCCATGTTTTGTTTCATAATCCCATACCTTTTGCGTGATAAATAACAGGCCCCATCTGAGCCCTTGCAGGGTATCTTCCTGTCATATGCTCACAGAATTTCCAAGAACCATATCTGGCAACCACTCCTTCTATGCCTGGCCCTGCCCCAGAGATCTCCCTATATTGATCCCTTGTTTCCTCGCAACTGTCTCAGGAGGATCCTTAGGTCCGACGGTCAAGGTACAGTGCTTCACCTGTGGTCAAGAATCAGCTGCTGTGTACTAAGAGTTTGGGACAATCCATCTAAACCTATGACTAAACGTGGCACTACCTGTCTAGCATCCCAATACAGAGAACCAGTCATGGTGGCCCACACTTGTCACAGGAGGATCTTGATCCAGCCCAGCCTGATCATATATTGACTCTCTATCTCGGAAATGCCCAAGACAGAAAGGCTTGGCTTTCATGGTAGAGTACCTGACTGGCAAGCCTAAGGCCTTGAGTTGAAACCCTACTATACCAAAATGAATAAGAGGCCCGTTGCCAGAGGCTCATGCCTATAATCCTAGATACTCAGTAGGCTGAGATCTGAAGATCATAGGTCAAGATTTAAAATAGAGTTGGCCTCACCCAGGAGACCCATGATGAGAAGACCCAGAATCTGATCCATCCAGTGCACTCCATGCAAACAGAGCTGGTATCCTTACTAAGTGCTGGCCATGATCTCTGTCCCCCTGGGGAGCCATCCCCTGCGTGCCGCACCCCCAGGTCCTCCCAAGCTCCCTCTGCCACCAACCAGGGACAAGGGAGTAGATAGCTCCAGGGAACACCGATCCCTTGGTCTTATAATTTATGCCTTTCACCCATCCAAACCCCAAAACCTAAGACACAACATCCATGCACCCCTCCCCCAAAGATAGCAGTTAGATGTTACCCGAAGGGTCCAGAGCTCCTTGTTACAACCCACTTCTACACACACACACACACACACACACACACACACAAACACATACACACACACACACAAATCCGGCACAGGTGGTTCATGTCTGTAATCCTAGCTACTCAGGAGGTTGTGGATGATTACAGTTCAATGCCAGCCCATGCAGGAAAGGCTCTGAGGCTCTTACCTCAGTGAACTACCAAATAGATAGAGATGGACCTGTGGCTCAAGTGTCAGAGCACTAGCTTTGAGTTCAGAAGGTCAGGAAGAACACCTATGCCCTGAGTTCAAGGCCCAGTTCTTCTAACTACAAACAGACAGACACAGACACACGACAAACACATACACACACACACACACACACACACACACATGGACAGCCCAAGGCTTCAGCAGTCCCTGAGGACAGAACCATGAACTCATTTCATTAGGATCACATCCAATCCCAAAGAAGGTGGCACTATTGACCTCAGACCCACTGTAGACAAAACATTGAGCCTCTCACATATCTGGAACGTCTCATAGACCAGCATGGCATTTCATACCGTACACACTGCTATGCAGAAAACTTAGCCACCTCTTTTTTTGTTGTTGCTCATGGGGTTTGAACTATGGGCCAGGTCACTGTCCCTCAGATTTTCAGCTGAAGGTGAGCACTCTCTCACTTAAGCCACAGCACCACTTCCTGTTCTCTGGTGGTCCATTGGACATCAAGTCTCACAAACTTTTCTGCCCAAGCTGGCTCTGAACAATGGTCTTCACATCTCAGCCTTCTGAGTAGCTAGGATGACAGTTGTGAGCCACTGGCGACTTCCGGTTTCAGCCACCTTTACATACCCAGAGGAAAACCATCTCATAAGGCCACAAACTCCTTGCAACACTTCACTTCAGAATTTGTCACCAAGCATCCAAATCCATCCTTTATTGGAGAGAATACAGACACAGCTATCTCACCCCTGCACCCATTCGCCCACTCCCTACCTGCCACAAGCCACGTCCTCTAGAAGCTGTCCTTCAAGCTGGGATAAACTTGGGGAGTTCTTAGAAATGTCTGTACAGTGGGGCGAACACCTGGTCTCCCAACCACAGCACCCCCTTCTTCGTCCCTCCCACACCTGGACCATTCTTTGCAGGCAAATGTGTTTTACTTTCTTTCATTTTTCAGTTGTGGGGCTTGAACCCTAGGCCTGGGTGCTGTCCCTGAGCATTTCAGCGCAAGGTGAGCACTCTACTACTTAAGTCACAACACAACACCACTTGTGCTTTTCTGGTGGTTCGTTGGAGATAAGAGCTTCAGGGCTTTTTCTCCCAGGCTGGCTTTGACCCCTGATCCTCACATCTCACCTCCTGATTACCTAGGAAGACAGTCATGAGCTAGTACCACCCGGCCAATGATACTTTTCCTTGCCTGTCATCCTATCCTCTCAGGAGACTGAGATCTGAAGACTGCAGTTGGATGCCACCCTTGGCAACAAAGTCCATGAGAACTCTTTATCTCCAATTATAAACACCCAAACAAGTTGGAAGTGGAGCTGTGGCTCAAATAGTAGACTGCTAGCTTTGAGTATAAATGACAAGGGATAGGACCCAGTCCCTAGTTTTAAGCTTTTTCTAGCAAAGATGCACCCAAGAAAGGGAAACGGGTGGGCATACAGGAGCTGAAAGCTCACACATAATACTCAAGACTCCCAGAACAGACCCCATCCTGCTCTGATTCTCTTGATTCTATGTCCTACATCATGGTAATCCTAGATGGAACTTCCCATGCAGCAAGTTAGGATGTTCAAGTACAATCGCATATTCAGGATCCCCTGACCTTATCAAAGACTCAAGATCTCTCACTGCCCTGCCTCTACACTAGTAAGGAAGTAAGGTGTAGTTATCCAACCACAGGATGTGGGAATGAAAGGATTTCTCGGACATGGGACGCAGACACTAGGGCTCCAGGTCCCTCTCTCACACGAAGCAGAAAAGGGCTGATCTATCCCAGGAATTTTCCTGGGTTCTGAGTATCCTCAAAGAAATAACCCTGCTCACAGACCAGTGCCTCTGGTTTTCCCACCAGCCTCTATACAAATCTTCCCCACCTTCAGTTTGCCCTCTCTGAATCCCAGATCTGCCATCTAGGCTAAAGGCTGAGCCAGCAAAGAGAACCATCTCTGCCTCTGAGAATGGCATTCACGGGGCCATTGCGCCCCCTAGAGGAAGTCTGGGGCAACAAGGATCCTTACTCCCACCCTCATTCCCTGGCTGCCCTGTGCTAGTGAAGAGCTTACTTCTGTCTCTGGTGGAGGAAAGAACGGGGTAGGGGGTGTCAACTTCAGACCCAACTAGTTTTTTAAGACTATTTACACAGTAGCCCAGGACAATTAACCAAGATGACAATTTTTTAAACTAGATCATACATTTAATAAGATTAGGATTTTCTAAGCAGATATAGAGGGCTCAGGCCTGTACTATTATTTCCCAGCCTTTCCCTTCTCTCTATTCTGTCTATTTTGTCACATTTTTAAAAAAGATACTCTGGTCCCTTGTTCTTAAATGGCGATAATGGGCGAAGATTCATCTTCTGTCACTTCTTCAAACTGACTCAGGGGTGTTGATCCTACCAAACCAGGAACATATAATCTTAGCCTACTTTACAAAGAGGTTACCAGGGTTAGCTGACATTAAGAACAACATTTTAACTTTTGACAAATGCACAGACCTTTTTTCTGGCTACAGCAGTGCTGCTTATTTAGCCTTCTGCATTGAAAAAGGATCTTCCAGGATGGCTTACGAATGTGATCTCTTGTAATCCTAACAATGTCTGAGTTTCCTATGCAGGCCTTCAGACAGATATCAGTAGAAAAAAAAAATTAAGGTATAAAACTTTGCTGACAGATGAATTTCATGTAGCTGGTGTCAGCTCAAAAGTTATTGCCAATTAGAGCTTTTGGCACATACAGGGGTTGGGATCTAAACTATCCTCCACATTTTACAAACTTACCTTTTTAGTACTATCACAGATGTCTGACAAGTTCCTGTCCCTTACAAGCTATATAGTCATAGACATTAGGCATGCTTACAAACTATCTTTCCATGACCTCCTGGCTTTGACCAATTTTTGAAGGGCCACACACAAATGACTCTAGGATCTGACATTATTTCTTCAATCCAAGAATTGGCTTATGGTCTCTGGATGCACGTCCATTGCTTTCATACAAGGAGTGTATTTTTCCCACATGGGAAAAAATGCCTCATTGGCATTTCCCTTAGTTGGTTGCTGGACTTGAACTTGGGGCCTGACTGCTGTCCCTCAGCTCTACAGCTCAAGGCTAACACTCTGTCACATTGAATCCTAAAGCAGGTCGGCTTGCTCTTTCAGCCTTCTGGTGACTGAGTAGGAGTGACAGGCTCACACGGACTTTTTCTGCCCGGGCTGGATTCAAACCAGTTATAGATCAATGAGTCTCATAAAAGGCCACTTTACTGCAATTAAAAGCAACAAGGTGTTCAACATAGAAGTAGTTTTAAGCATATTCTTACATGAAACATATTAAGAGCAAAAGTTACATCTGACAAACTGACAAGAATCCTTACTCCTTTTTGTGGGCCTGATGAGAACTGTTACAAAAAAAATATGAGAGCAAACTGAAATAGGAATTAAGCAATTATTTTGGTAATCCTAATTTTTCCTTTTTGTATTTTGAGGTAAATGTTTAGAACAATTATACTTTTGAACTTTATATACAGAAACCCATTCTAATTTATAAGCCTCCTATTAATTTCTGTTTTAATATTTTATACTTTAGTTTTTAGTTGCATTTTAAAAAATCCCTTAAACTTTCAAGGCTAAGTGTGTCACCAATTTCCTCTCGGCTGGTTGTTTTAAAACAGATACACATTGAAAATTTTAAACTCAAATAACTTTTTTTCTTAATGCAAAAATTACAATCACCATCACTGTACCAAGAAGCTAGACTTAACACCTTTATGCCTTAAAAAAAAAAAAAAACCATACACAATGACAGAATATCATTGAGAACAAATCACATTATACAAATAAAATTTTAACTCTCTTTTTAAGGCCTTCTTAATTTTAATTTTAACACATCCAAGGGGCAGTTTTAGCAATGCTAATCAGATCTTTACATCATTCAATTTTACCATCATGTTTCCAGTGTCCATGTGAAGGGAAAAGGGACAGAATAAAGATGGGCCACTTGGCCCTTCCTGTGGAATAAGTACTCACACAATCCGACTCTTTAGGGTTAGATGAACTGCTATTGGGCCAGTTTGCCCTCTTTCACCATGGGAGGAATCCTCCCATGGCCTGTTCCACCATGCATTATGAGCTAAACTGCACTTCTGCCTGTTCACTGTTTACTCCTAAAATAGGTTTTTTGTTAGCTTCTAAGTTTCTCTTTTTTGTTAAGCCAGATATCTTGATTACAGTATAAACAGACTTATACATTCTAAAATACCAGATTTCCTATTTTTCAAGTTAAAGTATCCTTAAAAAGCTATTTAAAACCATGTGAAAATGCCTAAAAAATGTTTTGGTAATGTCCAAACCTCATAACCTTTTGAATTTTAAACTTAATTTCACCCAATCGCTACATCATGCTGACAATTTATATCATGAATATGATCACAAACACATACAAAACACACCCAGATCTTTAAGCACCCAAAAATCAAAATCACTTGTACATACATTTTCTAAAGTCTTCAAACAAAAAGTTAAGACAATATTTCTTTTGAACTAGGTAATTTTTTGCAGCTTCATTTTCTCACGGATTGATTATTTAGCAAGTCATTTCACCAATTGATCTTTTGACTCACTTCTGTTGGAGTAAGGCTGGGGGGGGGGATGGTCACCTGAAAATAAACTGTCCTGAATTTTATTTTCATTTTTTTCTTCTTAATGTTATTTTTAATTGTGAAAGTACTCTACAGAGGGGTTAAAATTACATGGACAAGATAATGAGTATATTACTTATCAAGCATTGTAGCCTCCTCCTTTGACTCCCTTTCCCATCCCTTCCCATCCTCTCCCTGGCCCCCACCCAATCCTCCTCCCCTTCTCCCCTTCACCACCCAAGGTGTAAAAGTCGTTTTTGACTTAACGAATTATATATCTCATTGTTGAAATAGGTCCACCTGTATCCCTATTTAAATGGTTTGTTTTTTCCCTTCCCTTCCATAAATTATACTGACATCAAATACAGTGAAAGCAGGGGTTATACTGTGGCGGAGGGACATACAAAGCACCAAAGAAATAATCTTATAAATGTGTTAGAAACAATCACATGAAAGAAAAATACATTTGAATATGTATTCAAATTATCTGACTTTTCTGCTTGACACAGACATATACTAGTTAGTGCAAATAAGGGAAACCATGGGACCTATGTTCCTTTGGGCCTGGCTTACTTCACTTAAAATTTTTTCCAAGTCTTTCCTTTTCCTAACAAATGGGGCAATGTCATTCTTTCTGATGGAGGTTTAGAAACCCATTGTTTGTATATACCACGTTTTCTTGATCCATTCATCTACTGAGGGGCATCTGGGTTGGTTCCATATCTTAGCTATGGTAAATAATGCTGCAGTAAACGTACTTACGCTGGTAGCTTTAGTGTGGTCTTGTTTGTGAACATTTGAGTAAATACCCAAAAGTGGTATTGCTGGGTTATAGGGGAGCTCAAGCTGATTCAAAACTTTGGCAAAGTAGCAGGGTATAAAATTAACCCTCAAAAATCAATGGCTTTTCTCTATTCCAACAGTGAGAAAAGTGTTGCTGAAATTAGGAAAGCAACTCCATTTGGAATAGCTCCACAAAAAATAAAATACCCAGGAATTAACTAAACCAAAGAAGGGAAGGACCTCGATGACGAAAACTTTAAAAACCTGAAAAAGGAATTCAAAAGAGAACTAAGAAAGTGGTAAAAACTCCCACGTTCCTGGATTGGACAGATCAACATTGTGAAAATGGCAATACTTCCCAAGGCTATCTACAAATTCAATGCGATACCTATCAAAATTCCAACCTCAGTCTTCAAGGAAATAGAAGAGGGAATCAAAAAATTCAAATGGAACAATATAAGACCCTGAATAGCTAAAACAATTCTCAACAGAAAGAACAGTGCTGGAGGAATAAAAATACCAAGTTCCAAACTCTACTACAAAGCCATAGTAATCAAAACAGATTGGTACTGACACAAGAACAGACCTCAGGATCAATGGAATTGAACCAAAAACCCAGAAATGAACTCACAGACCTATAGCCATCTAATTTTTGATGAGGGAGCTAAAAAAATAGAATGGAAGAAAGACAGTCTTTTCAGTAAATGGTGATGCAAAATTTGGTTAACTACTTGTAAAAAACTAAAGCTAGATCCTTATATATCACCCTGCACCAGAAACAACTCCAAATGGATCAAAGACCTCGGAGTCAAAGCAGAAACTCTGACATCATTACAGGATTGAGTAGGAGAAACCCTAGTTCTCCTTGGCACAGGCCGAAATTTTCTTAATAGAGACCCAGAAACACAACAAATCAAAGAAAGGTTGGACAAATTGGATTGCATGAAATTGCAGAACTTCTGTATGGAAAAGAACATAGCTAGCAAGATCAATAGAAAGCCCACGTATTGGGAGAAGATCTTCACTAGCCTTAAAACAGACAAGGATCTCATATCTTAAACATACCTCGAACTGTAAAAATTAAATTCCTCAACAACAAATCTTCAAAGAAACAACTGCCCAATAAATAATTGTGCTAAAAACTTAAAGAGAAACTTCTCTGAAGAGGAAAGAAGGATGGCCAAAAGATACATGAAGAAATGCTCAACCTCCCTAGCCATAAAAAAAATGCAAATCAAAACAACATTGAGATACCACCTCACCCAGTAAGAATGTCTATAATCAAGAACTCTAATAACAACAGATGCCAGAGAGGATGTGGACAGAAGGGAACCTTACTGCATTGTTGGTGGGTGTGTAAACTTGTTCATCCACTTTTATCCAATTTTAAACAATAGCACTTTCCATTGTCTGGACTAGCAGAAAAGTCAAAACAGGAACATATCCTTCTATATGACTGAGCTCAGCTGAAGGCTGGAACTTTTATTTCACCAGAGATTTTCAAGTAAATAACAAAAACACTAAAACCCAAAACCCACATTTAAAACTAGTATAAATTTTAAAACAGAACTAGAGAAGGCAATAACCAAAGGCTGAGTTTATCCCTACCAGACCTCTGTGCCGTTCTCACTCAGCAAGCTGAATCCAGAATCTGCTGAGTGAGCCTACCACTCTCAACCAGAACTTCCCTATCTCCAGAAACATACAACAGAGAACAATCAGTTCTCAGTGAATGGGGTGACATCTCATCAATATTTGTAGACCCAGGGGCCTTCCAAGGAGGAAGAGAAATCCAAGTCATTTTGGGGCTATGGAAATCAGTCCCTAGAGCCATCCCCTCAGACTGGCAGAATCTCCCCCATACGCCAACCTCCCTGGGCCAAGGCCTAAGGTTAAGATAAACCCCAAATGACAAACAAAACACTCAACACAAAGACACAACTTACAAAGGGACACTGCAGCTTTGTAAATTGCCAACCAAAAAGTGCCAGACTTAGAGTTTCCCAAAAATGTCCGTCCTAAACAGCAATCTACCCAGAGGGGTCTGGGGACGTCTTACTCACAGACCCCATTGGCAGTCTTATTGCGTGTCTACCAAGACACTTTGCCAACCAGAGAATAGACCCCTTGGGAAACTAGAATTAGAGATACAGAACCTGCTGGCAACCGAATATACAGAAAGGCAATGCCTTGTCTCAAGAGCTGGGCTTTTTGGGATTCTGTGGTGAGGTGTCTAGAGGGTCCTATGAGGAAGGTTCCAGATGAGCCCCCAGAAATGTTGTTTGGACTTGGGACACCCAAAGATCACCGGAGACCATGACCAATGCGAACAGCAAAAGAGTCGTTTATTTGCAAGCTTAAGCTTGGTCCCCCACACACCAGGTAACCAGTGATTCTAAGAGTCCCCGCGCACAAAATCAGCACAGCTCTTATAGTGTGAAACAAACAAGTTTAGGGAATTTCCACACAAATAGTTACATGATTATTTTGAGTCCACAATAACCACTCTGCCCTTTTTTTGAACTACTACTATGTTCTGTTCCTGGAACACTTGGGCAACTGCTCTGCTTTCTTAAGGGTGGCAAGGGCTGATGGCAGCCTGTGTTTTTTTCTCTCTCTTGGGGTTACTCTGAGGGCAGCCTAGCAAAACATAGTGAGATTAATCTCAAATTGGAGTTACTTTAGCTCTTCAGCCTGAATAAACCATACCATACCACATACAAAGCTCGGTAAAACACACGTCTGGTTTACACTGTTGGACCAATAGGAGGGTACGTCTAGTGCTGTTGCATGTGTGTCTTAAGGTGTGTGGAGTTTTTCATCCTGATAATCTTGAAATGATGAAATAGACTAACTACAGAATTAACTGGGCCGATACCTGCTGAGACCTATTTTAAGTCACAGCTTAACAAAAACCAATATTTACAATGAAATATTCTGAACAACAAGACACCGCAACCGAAATCATTCACACATTTTCACACAATATGTATCTGCCAGGTAACAGAACCCCAAACTAGACTAAGGCATCTAAGAGCTATCTAATTGTTGTTGCCTTTTTGCAATACTGCTTTCCTATCATATTGATTAGTAGGAATTCTATGGCCAGTATAAAATCACATTTGTAATAAAAGTTACTAGATGGGACCTTCACGGATGAAGGTGGTGTGGGGTTTCTGGTGGAGCCCTGGCAGGTGGACTGGTTTTCAGTGCAAGAAGGACTGGTCACTGTGGAGGAGGCTGTTTGGGGCAGAGCTTTGAGAAGAAAGAAAAAGGCTACAATGGAGGAGGTTAGCTAGAGGAGGGGTGCAGGTAGAGCACTGTGAGCCCTTGTGGTATATGTAGGGTGAGGTTTCCCATAAGGCAGGGCAGGAAATGGAGGCAAGAGGCTGACAGAAGGTGGGGATTCTGGTGCAGGAATGCAGAGATATGAGGGTGGGGCTTTTCAGGCTCTGGCTTTGAGAGGGCAGAGTAACACTAGGAAGATGTGCACTAGTAAGGGGTAGGGTTTCTGGTGGAAAATGGCAGGCCTTTGGGAAATATATTAGGGTGGAGGTGAGGTTTCTGGTAGAGCAGAATGTAGTCACAATGTATGGTGGTGTTTTTCAGATCCAGGGCTTTGTGAGAGCAGTGATAGGATCCAGTGCACTAGACTAGTTAGGGTGCGGTTCCTTGTGTAGCCAGTCACCACTTCGAAAAGAGAAGTAAGGTTGGGTGGGGATTTTAGTCTTTCAAGGCATGACATGGACTTTGGTCAGGGTTTCAGGTACGGCAAAGCAATCTTCCAAAAGCGACTATGGAGGGACACAGATTTACAGTGAGCCTGATGAGGCTTCCAGAAGGAGGCCAACTGGTGCAGTGGTTTCAAGTAGAGCAATGTGGGTGTTGAGAGATGAGACAATGTGGTGGAGGTTTTCTAGGCTTCCAGGAGGAGCCCAACTGGAGAAGTGGTTTCCAGTGGAGCAATGTGGGTGCCCAGAAATGGCATAGTGTGCTGGGGGTTTTCTAGTGAGGTTTTTCAGGAGCAGGGCAGGCTTTGGAGCCATAGGCCTAGTTGGAGGAGGGGTTTTGAGAAGGAGTGTAAGGGCTACAATGGTGCAGGATAATTATGGGAAGGGTATCTGGTGTAGTAGGGTGTGAATCTGAGGGAGGAGCCAATAGGCGGTGTGTTTATCTGTGGAGCAAGGCAGGGCATTGAGAGAGTAGATGTGGAAGGTAGAGAGGCTTGTGTTGGAACAGGGCTGGCTTTCCAGGCTGGAGATGGGCTGTGCAAGAAGCTTCTGGCCAAGTAAGGCGGGGCTTCAAGGGCAGTTATAGGGAGGTGAAGGGTTTTTGGTTTAGCAGGATAAGCTTTGTGGGAAGTGTAGATTCAGGGCTGTGTTTGAGAGGTTAAGCCACTTAGAAGTAGGCTAGTTATAGGCTGAGTTTCTGATGAAACCAGGAGGGGCTTGAGGGAGAAGGCTGTTTGGGGTTGGAGTATGAATGGAATGGGAGGAGCTTGGAGGTACTAGAATATGGGAGCAATGGGACTATGAGGGACTAGAATAGTTAGGGGCGGGGTATCTGGTGGATGAGGTTGGGATTGGAGGGAGGACCCTGATGTAATCTGGGTTCTTGATGCAGTAAGGCGGGACATGGAAGGAGATATGGATGTGGCCTTGTTTCTGGTTGTGCAGAGCAGGGATTCCAGGAAAGGATGGAGTTGAAGAGGGATTTCCCTATAGCAGAGGAGGGCTTTCAGGAAGGAGTCTGGTTGCAGTCAGGCCTTTGAAAGTTTATACCAGGTCTACCAGGAGGTACGTTAGTTCAGGTTAGGCTTTTTAAGGAGGAAGCTGCCTGGAAGTGGGTTTCCAGTGGATCCAGTCAAGTTTTATGGGAAGGGGGAATAGGAAAGGGGCCATACTTAGTGAAGAGTGGGGCTACAAAAAATAAACATTTACCACTGTATATACCATATAAGAACACCATTTTCTGTCAGTGTAGACTTATATAACTTTTATGTATGTGAGAGATATTGGAGAAACTAACCAAGTAATAATTCTTTCCTAGTGAAATTTTTCTTTATTCCAGTTGAGTGAAAATAAAACCACAGGTCAAATCACGCTCAGAGGCACTCAGTAGACTAAGACAAATGAAGGACTAGAATTGATTCCCAAGCACCAACATTAAGGACTACAAATAAAAGTTTAAAATGTCTCACTTGGTCATAATTGACAATATTGTCTTAAAATTGTGAATGAATAGAACTTTTACTTTGACCACTTTAGAAATCCTAAAACTAAGTAAACAGAAATGTTTTAACTTTATACAATATTGGAAAGTATACTACAATAATTAGGAAAATATAAAATTGTACACAGAATGTTCGTTCTCCAGTATCAATTCTAATTTAAAAGAATTTAAAACCAGAAAATTGTCATATAGTGAGTTTGCAGCATAGTTTCCTTTCCATCAACAAAATGGTGACTTAAGCAATGTGACTGTATCACTGGATGCATCGATGTTAAAACATATCTAAGAAAGTGAAACACTATTATACAGACCCTGAAAAAACTGAGAAGGATCTATGAAATGATGTTGGAATAAAATTAATTACTAATTACAGTAGGAATTGCTCTTCACTAGGTAGGCCTATGAATACTTTCCAAAAGAAAAGGCTACATTGAAAAATAAACAGTGAAAAGTAAGCAGGCAGGCAGACCATGAAGTAAATATCATCCAATGAACAACATCTATTGAAGCTTGATTGCAATCTCCTTTTACCTAAGTTAGTTACTGACTTATGTTCTCCTCTAATGCCAAATAACAAAGCCATGAAAATGCAGTAATCATTTTCAAGACAGAATTTACAGAAAGAATTCAATGAATGTATTGCTAGAAAGTAAAGATAGATGTCTGAGCAAAAGAGTGAAAAATATATCCCCAATCTCTGGCCCTCCGCTGTTAGAAGGGTACAAGATGAAGCTCAAGGAGAATGGACAGAAATACAGTCGTGGATAACAGTAGTTCCCAAGATGCAAAGATGAATGTAACAGAGAGAAAATCAACAAGATCATCACAGGACTTAGCATGGGAGAGTAGAGATAAGAACAGTGAAAATGCAAGGAGAATTACAAAGGATGCCCTTGCATATTTGGGAGAAGAGTGCATGGCATTGAGGTCTAAACTACGTGGAGGTATTATAGGAAACTACCTCTACTCATATGGTGTCACAAAAAAGTGAAGAACTTAAGATTTACAAGACATTGAATAACCATAAAGATCTTGCTTCAGTAGTGCATTTAAACCTTGATAAATTCTGTTTTGAAACACTTAACAAAATATAAAACCAAGACAAGGAGGTTCAAATTGTGTGTAAGTGACTTGACTGCAACAATAGAGTTCAAAAAATTAATTCACATAATGTGGATGCAAAAGCATAACATTACATAAACCTACAGACCTATAGCCATCTAATCTTCGATAAGGGAGCTAAAACAATAGAATGGAAGACAGACAGCCTCTTCAGTAAATGGTGCTGGCAAAACTGGTTAACTACATGTAGAAAACTAAAGTTAGATCCTTATATATCACCCTGCACCAGAATCAACTCCAAATGGATCAAAGACCTTGAACTCAAAGCAGACACTCTGAAAACATTACAGGATGGAATAGGAGAAACCCTGGGTCTCCTTGGCTCAGGCCGAAATTTTCTGAATAGAGACCCGGAAACACAACAAATCAAAGAAAGGTTGGACAAATGGGATTGTATAAGGTTGCAGAGCTTCTGCAGGGCAAATGACATAGCTAGCAAGATCAATAGAAAGCCCACGGACTGGGAGATCTTTACTAGCCATACAACGGACAAGGGTCTCATATCTAAAATATACTTGGAACTCAAAAAATTAAACCACCCAACAACAAATCCTCAAAGAAACAACTTCCCAATAAGTAAGTGGGCGAAAGACTTAAAGAGAAGCTTCTCTGAAGAAGAAAGAAGGATGGCCAATAGACACATGAAGAAATGTTCAACATCCCTAGCCATAAAAGAAATGCAAATCAAAACAACATTGAGATATCACCCCACTCCAGTTAGAATGGCAAGAATCAAGAACTCTAACAACAACAGATGCTGGAGGGGATGTGGACAGAAAGGAAACTTACTTCATTGTTGGTGGGAATGTAAACTTGTTCAACCACTTTGGAAAGCAGTATGGAGGTTCCTCAAAAGACTTCACATAGAACTCCCCTATGACCCAGCAATCCCACTTTTGGGCATTTACCCTAATGTTTACAAAAAAGACCACACTAAAGCTACCAGCACAACTATGTTTATTGCAGCATTATTTACCATAGCTAAGATATGGAACCAACCCAGATGCCCCTCAATAGATGAATGGATCAAGAAGATGTGGTATATATACACAATGGAATTCTATGCCTCCATCAGAAAGAATGACATTGCCCCATTTGTTAGGAAGTGGAAAGGCTTGGAAAAAATTATATTAAGTGAAGTAAGCCAGGCCCAAAGAAACATAGGTCCCATGGTTTCCCTTATTTGCAATATCTAGTATAGGAATGAGTCAAGCGGAAAAAGTCAGAGAATGTGATGTTAGGAAAACGAACCCTCAAATATGTATTTTAATGTTTTTTTTCTTTCATGCATATGTTTCTAACGCATTTATAAGATTATTTCTTGGTTGCTTTGTATGTCCCTCCCCCACAGTGTAACCCCTGCTTTCACTATATTTGATGTCAGTATAACATGTGGTGGAGATGGGGACAAACAAGTCGTTTAAGGATTCAGGTGGACCTTTTGCAACAATGAGAAGTACAAAATGTCATGTCAAAACCAGCTTTACAATGTCGGAGGGGGGGGGTATGATTGGGTGGGGGGGAGGGGGGAGGCTGGGAAGGGAGGTGAAGGGTAAACAAAGGAGGAGGCTGCAATGCTTGGTAAGAAATGTATGCATTATCCTGACCATGTAATTGTAACCCCTCTGTACATTATGTTCTCAAATAAAATAAAATAAAATTTAAAAAAAAAAAAAGATAAAGCATTCCATAGGAAGTAGCATTTTTCAATGGAGAAGCCTTAGTGTGAGTAGAGTTGGAGCCAAAAAATATAAAGCTCCTCTTTTCCACTGAATATTGAGTAGATTGTGGAGGAAAGTGGAATAAAAATGGTACAAATCAATATTCATTATATACAATAGTTTTATTGTCTGCAAAGCAAGGAGAAATTCAAATGACATTTATTGAACATTTATTTTGTCAAACATGACAATAGACTAAAAGGAAAGAATGAATGTACTTTTGAAGAGTCAACATTAATGATCATATTTTGACTAGAGGCAGAGCTTTCCTTTGGCCAAATGAAGACAGAAGGATTTCCTGTCCCTTTTGCTTCTTTGCTTCTTTGTGTTTCTTTGCTTCCTCTTTCATCTTCCAGTTTTCTTTTTTCTCCATCTTGCCCTACACCTGTCTACTTGCAAAAGAATTTGCAAGACTTTGAAATGTTTTCTCTTTCTCTCTCTGTCTCTCGGTGTTTGTCGCTGTCTCTGTCTCTGTGTGTGTGTCTCTCTGTCTGTCTTTGATGCAGGGTCTTGTTGTATAGTCCATACTGGCCTCACCTTTACTTTGTCGCCCAGGCTGGTCTTGAACTCGTGATCCATCTCCCTGGGAATACAGGCATGAGTTCACCCTGCCTGGCTCAAATCAAACTTTCTCTTCACATAAACAGCAACTTGATTTATTATTAGATTGTCTTTCCATGGCCACCTCAGGAAATGTACTATTATAATATTTGTGAAGTGTAAATAAATGTCTTTTTTCCCCCAAAGATGATAGAGAATTACTTCAAAAGGAGAAGTGAAACCTGAGACTCAGATATCTTGACTAAACTTAGTCTTGGCCAGAACAGTTTTTCTGTCTTTTTTTTTTGGGGGGGGGGGAAGGCAGGGGGTTCCGGTCGTGGGGCCGGAGCTCTGGGCCTGGGCACTGTCCCTTAGCTCTTTAGCTCAAGACTAGCGCACTACCACTTGAGCCACAGCGCCACTTCTGGCTTTTTTCTTTTTGCTTATGTGGTGCTAAGGAATTGAACCCAGGGCCTCATGCATGCAAAGCAAGCGCTCTACCACTGAGCCACCTTCCCAGCCCAGAACAGTTTTTCTGTTACAGGAAAAGAAAGAAATAAATAAAACTAGAAGACCTTGAAAAATCATCTTCTTTCCCAGGTAAAGGATGCTTTATAATGTTAGTGCTTTTATGTATTAAGATACATGGGAAAATGTGGTTAGTGAAGGCTTACCTCTTTGAGTTAATAAAGAAGTTGTGTTTTCTTGTTCTTAATGTACTATGTGGATTTTTTTTTGTTTCTTTTGTATGTCCTTCCCACTATGGTATATCTCCTGTTGTCACTGTATTTGATTTTGGTATCCTGCATCGTGTGTGTGTGTGTGTGTGTGTGTGTGTGTGTGTGTGTGTACATATATCTAATTTGGGGAAGGAAAGGGGAATAACAAAATGCTGAAACAAGGACACAAGATGACCCATTGCAACAATGATACTCACGAGACTATGTTGGAAATGATTTTCAACTGTTTTGGGGGGGGGGCAGAGTGGGGAAAGGATGGGATAGTAGGAGAAAAACAAAGGAAGGGTAACAATGCTAGACAAGAAATGTGCTCATTACCTTACTCATGTAACTGTAACCACTCTGTCACAGCATCTTTACAATAAAATAATTTTTTAAAAAAGAAAAAAAAAAGCATAACATTATTAAGGTAATCTTTAAACAACACACATTTTAT
This sequence comes from Dipodomys spectabilis, assembly GCF_019054845.1. NCBI lineage: Eukaryota > Metazoa > Chordata > Mammalia > Rodentia > Heteromyidae > Dipodomys > Dipodomys spectabilis. The sequence goes on along the minus strand of NW_024871095.1, from coordinate 811,343 downwards.
GGGAATAGTCCTGATTATAAATGATTTGTTTTCCTTACAGATTTTGGATGTACAAAATCAACAAAAAACAAAAACAAAACAAAGCAAAAGACAATAGAGGATACCAGTGCCTCATCCCTATTCTTAGATAGTCACGAGCCTGATATTGGAAGATCATGGTTCACAGATGGCTGGAGTAGCAGTCCATGAGACATTTATGTTCTGTTATTCAATGAAAGCACAGTGAAATCTTGGTTTAAATAGTACAGACTCAGTCAGGCATGAGTGAAGAAACCAAGCAAGAGTTTGAGTCTCTGAGTCAAGTTTAATTACTGTGTGTGCGTACGTGCACGCTCACACATGCACACACACACACACACACACACACAAACACACACACATAAATGGAATGAGAGAGGAAGAGGGAGAGAGGAAAAAAGGGAATATTAAGAGTTTAAGGACTCTTCTAAGCATATATTAATTAATAAAATGAGGAGTCTGGCTTCCTTCACATAATATGATTGTTTTCCAAATCTTTCCATTTTTTATGAAAGGGGCTTTGTCATTCTTTCTGATAGAAGCATAAAATTCCATTGTGTATATATACCACATTTACTTGATCCATTCATCCATAGAGGGGCATTTAGATTGGTTCTAAAAATGCTGCCAGAAACGTAGTTGAAGATTTAGTGTATTTTAGCTTGAGATCATTTTGACAAATGCCGAGGAGTGGGATTTCTGGTTCCAGAGATATGTACTTTTGACATTACAAAATGATGCTAATTGAAATGAACTCCAAAACGTGGAAAAAGTTCTTTTTTTTCTGATGTCAACCTTGATGTCGGTAAAATAGAGCATCTAGATCTTATTTTATTTCATTTGTCTTTTGACATTGGTTTATCCCTGGCAATCTGTCTTGATTCTGGTACCTTCAACTTTGTATATACATTTATCTGATTTCGAGAAGGAAAGGGAAAAATTATAGTGATGAAAGAAGTACAAAGAGTGACCCATTGCAACAATGATATTCAAAAGACACTATGTAGGAAGTGAACTTTACAACTTTGGGGTGAGGGGGAGGTGTGGGGGATGGGAAGGGATAGGAGAACAACAATGGAGTGGTTAACAATATTCAATAAAGAATGTACCTTACTCAAGTAACTGTAACCACTCTATTTTTGAAATAAAATAAAATTTAAAAATTGAACCTATCCTAGAAAAAATATAGTTTTCAAAATAATACATCTGTCACAGTACTTGTGAGGGATTCTGAAGTCAAGCTGTTAGACTTGGAAAAGTATAGATTGGGAAGCCATAGCAAACAACAATCAAAAGGCTGAGAGCTGTTCTCTGGAAAGGTCAAACAGTCAAGGGAAGACAGGGGTATGAGTTATTATCTCAAGAGTATTTAAGTTCAAGCAGTTGGACACGAAAAGATTAAGATGGATGTCTGTGTTATGGTTCTAATGACTATTGCTCTCTTCTGCTCCCTAGCAATAAGGGATTCAATTATCAGTATGTATACAAACAATACTTCATGTTAATAGTTGTAACCACAAGCTAGATTGATGCCTTAGTTTGTGGACATACCTATAGCCACTGACCACCCCCTTTGCAAGTCCCTGCCTTTTTTCTTGAAATTCTTCAGCCACTGTTTGTCTCATTTCTCATTGCCTATTTGGGTGGGATTTGAGACTTCTGCCTCTCCTCACCCAGCCACGAGGCCCCAGGGGCCAAACTCCACACCTCACAGACACTATCCAGAACCCAGCTGCCTTTGGGGCTGTTGATTCCTGAGCCATTGGCCTACTGCCTCCTTCCTCCCTTCACCAGCCTCTGCCAGGGCCTCCAGTACTCTCCCTACTACCCCCATCCCCAACCCCAGCTCAGTCTCCCCCGCCGCCTCCCCACCTCTCCACACAGCTCCCAGTGCCAACCCCAGCAAGGCCACTGCTCTGGGGAAGACAACTGTGGGCCTGGCCCAGCAGAATCAAAGGTTCCACAATGTGCAGACGGCTTAGAAATGGAGGCAGCATGGGTTTTTCATCAGTGTCTTTCACTTCATTTACACAATATTAGTTGTACTTACTTACACAACTATTAGTTGTATTAATTTGATATTTAATTTTTGATTTTGTAACTTCTTATCAAGCCTTTGAAGAATAGCTGGTAGAAGTATAGTCCCAAAAATTCGAATTGTCTCTTGTTTAATTCTTTCAAGATTCAGAGATGTTTAAGTAGATATAACCATCATGAACTCTCATTTCTATAGCAGAGTCTATTCAGAAAATAATTGCTCATGCATCTGTTATCAATTATTTTCAAGACTTGAAAGTTTTAAAGTTTCCAATATTACAGGAAGATCTTTGATTCATGTTGAATGGATGTGAGTAGGTTGAGCTGTTGCATACATTCCTGTGTGTTTGTGTTTGTGTGTGTGTGTGTGTGTGTGTGTGTGTGTAGAGGGGTGTATGTGTATGTGTATCATTGAAATCAAGGATAAGGACGTTGAGCCCTGGTCAGAACTTGTCTCCTTTTTCTGAGATATAATTATGGTGTTTTTTGGTTGGTTGTATGATCTGATTGCTTGCTTTGCCTGGTGTGCACATTCCAGATCAATTTTTCAATTAAAATTTCTTATTTATTATTGAGCATATAGGGCTCTGATATTGCTTTGTCTTTGGTCTGCCATCTAGGATCTTTTCTACTTCTTCAAAAATTAACATTCAATATAAATTTTACCTCCTTACCGATTTTCCCTTTAATTTGCAATTTGAAATAAGTATTATAAGACCTTTGATATCTGCATTCAAGAAGAAAAATAATTTTGAATTCTCTGTTTAATGTAATAACACCTGGACAGTTTTGTTTGCACCAAGATCTTAAAATTTATTTTGTAGTTTTAGTTTAAAATATATCCTCCATGTTTTTAGTGTGGGGAGACAAACAATTCCTAGTAACAATGTTAACTGTTTTATTTGTTAAAATATCTGATAATTCATAATTTTGAATATGTCTAGTTTCAAATGAATGCATTTGCTCAATAGGTTTGCTTGATATACCCATGCACAAAAATACCAGTCCTAGGGGCTGAGGAGGTGGATCACTGTTAGTCAGCTTATCTTGAATGTATGAGACCCTAGGATTGATTCCACAGCACCACCTAAGCAGAAAAAGCTAGATGTGGTACTGTGGCTCAAGTGGTGGAGCACCAATTTTGAGCAGAAATGCTGAAGGACAGTGAACAGGCCAAGAGTTCACCACCAACAACAAATTAAATAAATAAATGAGACTCATACTCAAGTACATTAATTTCAAAGGTTGATTACCATTTTGGGTAAGGGCAGGGTGCCAAGATAGAGCACCTGACAAATACTCAAAACAGAAAGTAAAACATTAGCTCTGTCAACAACATGTATAATTGCCACTCAAAGAGAAACCAGTACTAAAAATGAAATATTTTTTATAACATTTCTTAAGAAATTATGGCTTTATGTTAATTATCAAATAAATTGACCTTCAAAAACTCCATTGGTGGGCCTGAGTCTTAAGGGAACCTACAAAAACTGGAGGAGAATATCATCAACCTGTATTTTTAAAATTATTATTGTTAAGGGAGTGTATATACAGATAAACCTATTGTAAATCAAGTAATGAGTTCATTTCTTGTTTGACAATCCCATCCCTCCTGTCCCTGTCCTCAGTGGTATAGCTCATTGTGAATACAGTATATACAGTGTACAAGTGCTGCCTTTGTTTCCCTGTTCTCCTTGTATATCTCTGACTCCCTCAATGCCCATAAATGGATAAACAAGAACTGAAAAATCTCTCTTGTTTCCAATCCCTGGAATACATTTCAATATAAACATCAGTAGTTTTATGAGAGTGTCAGGCTCTGTACACACATCCCAAACACGTATACTTCCTGCACCCAGTCATATTTCCCACCCGATTCTAAGGTCCACAAAGTAATTATTTTCACTTTCCATCCAGGAAGAAGCCGAGATTCAGAAAGATTAAGTAACCTACTGGAAATACAGTGCTGAGCATAGTGGCTCACTCTTATACCTTACCTACTCCAGAGAGTAAGATCTGAAGATCATAGTTTGAAACCAACCCAGGTTGACATATTCATTACATGTTTATCTCCAGTTAAACAGAAGAAAGTGAGAATTGTGTGTTTCAAGTGGTAGAGCTACAACACCACCAGACTTGAATGGGAAACGTAAAAGGTAGTGTCAATATGATGATTTTCAAGAACCAATGCTGTTCCATACATAATCTCAGACATCACACACACACACACACACACACACACACACACACACACACACGTGCATTCACACACACACACACACCACAATCACTCCCCTTAAGGAAGATGTTAGTAAAGAAATCCAAATAGTTTTTTTAATTATATAAGTTTTATATTTAGCTTTATTGAGGTTTGATCTGATAGTTTCTACTGAGGAGCCACAACTTAGAACTTTGTTATAATTATACCCCTGTCTGTATTAAGAAAAACGTTCTCCTACTTAAGTCTTCCTCCTTTTCCAGCAATGATATGTTTTCTCTTCTTGGTCTAGTTTCGTCATTTGGAACTCAATCTCTTAGAATTTTCTGCCTTGCATTGTCTGTAAGTTCATTGATCCAGTAGATCTCTGCCATCCTAATAACCTGGACAGAACCTGCCTTGGGAAAAGTGTTCTAAGCTCACCATTCAGTGGAGATTGTTAGTATTCACACATAATCACGTTCTCTTCAGAATTGGGAATTTGTTAGGTCCAGGAATTCAGGTAAAGCACTCACTGTGTGCTATTAAATACTTTTTGATTTAATGGAAGCTTCCACCTATTGTCTACTTTAAGCATTGTGTGAAAAGAAAGATTGCCCCTAAAAGACAGAAGCACTGTACTAACTGTTGCTGTCAAAACATAGAAGGAGGGAAAGAAGTTCTGAAGGAACCATAGAGCCTAGAAACTGATTTTGTAGAAACCCAAACTGACTTTTATCTTACCTTCAAAATAGAAAGTCAGAGACTGAAGTTACTTGTAAGCTCCATTTATATTCCTGAGCATGGGGCTCCCTTCCTCTTTGCCCTTCTGACCATTTACATCAGGGTCAGGTGGGAAGATGTAACAGGAACACGTAGAGTTTGGGCCTAGGATTAAAAACTCCTTTTTGTGATCATAAACATTCCACCTCTTCCTGAATTCGACCCAAGGGGCAGAAGGAAGTAAGGTTAGGAATTCAGAAACTTATAGTTACTTCTAGGTTTGCTATCTAAACTCATCTTTTCCCATCCCTCAGAATCCTATTTCCCAACTGTGTAGACACCCTTACACTCTGTTCTCCAGGTGCATTTGAGTGTAGGGCATCTTCTGCTTCTTATGTGTACTGTTTTATAAATGGACATTTTCTCCTAGGCTCAAAAATATTTCATTGATTGGGACATTGTGCAATATGCTAAACAGAGAGTTACCTGGAAGGACGGTCCTAGAAGGCAAAGCATCTACTAGGACATTGGAAACCCATGGTTTGGCATGCTTAATGTTTTCCCTTGTGCACTGAACTAACAGGAAAAAATGACACACTAGCAATCTGCCAATTATGCCAAATAAAGAGATAAGGTTTAAGTCAGAGAAATGACATTGATTTCATCATAGTCATGACAAGACAAAAACTTAGCACACTATCAGTATACTAATCCATACTCACCGACTTTCTTATTCACCCATATCATTAGGTCTTAGTTGTATGTAGGAGTCCTCAGGACTTGAAGAACAGCAAGATCTCGAGGAGAGCCTAACATTGATCTGCCATTTTGGACATAAAATAACTAGTTTGATGAAAGCCCTTAGTAATATACACAAATATGTGCATTTATCCTACTACACTTGATAATTATCCCCTCACTATATTATCTTTGGTTTGGTCACTTGCTGACATAGCAGCTGTCTGGTCGGTCCATTGTGACTTCACTTTATTCACCAGAAATGGAGAAGGAGAGACTGACCAGAACACATTTGCATTTGTCTCAATGAGCAGTGAGTGGCAGGGGGGTATTTAAGAAGCTCCCCATGTTCTCAGTTAGCTAGTATCACCTAGATTCTAGCTCAAACCTTGATAAACAGATACAGAACATACATGTAACTTATTGTGCCAGATTCACAGCTAGAGAGGTAGATGAGAAAGTGGAAGGGCTTGGTGTGAAAGCCACAGGTTGATATGCAGCAGAATTCAAAGAATGTGGAGATGAAGCAAGCTACCTGGAGGGAAATGGAAAAGCAGCTGAAACAGAAGAGCACCTAGAGAGAGAAGATAGAGCACGTTTGAGGCCACCTGGACATCCAGGTAACCAATCTGAGGTATAACAGTCTGGTTGTGCAGAGCCACACAGAGAGAAGTTGGAAGAACATCAGCAAGTGCTCTTGCCTATTTCTAGGGAACTCCCAGAATGACAACGTAAGAATTGATAGCTTCCCAGAGCACTGCTGCTGAGCACATCTCAGATCCCTTGCTACCATTATAATTGACATTGGAGAGGAGCAGCAAGAGTTGTATGAGGTGATTACAGCTCACTATGTGGAGCTTGTTCTATCGCATTGTGGAGTGTGGTCTCTCAGGCTGCTTAGAGCAAAGATTCTATAGCTGGTGTCAAAGAATGCAATCTACTTGAAGTAGACATTTATAGATGGCACGTGCCTGAACACAACAAGCTGATAATGAGCTGCTAGAGGCAGTTTCCCTAAAGATCTAACAGCCAAAACTGGACAGGCAAACCCAGAGTTCTGCACCACATCAGGCCACCATGCTAATTGCTTCTCCCATAGTACTGGCTACCCAGTTTGCACACCCATGACCTTGTTACCCTGATTGTGCCCCACAGTCCCTCACAACTTTTACTCTTTCACTTTGTCTATGCTTCCTTTTCCCTGCTAAACAGTTCTGTATGCCTGTATTAGCTCACCCAACTCGTGCAAAAATGTTGCTTCTAACAAATTTCCTGACTCTGTAACTCAGTAATTACAGTCACAGTTACCCTTTACCTGGTATCCTAGTCTCTACTACTCTTTTCTGCTACTCATAATTCATAACACCATGGTTCCAGTCATCTGAACCCTGACACCCCTGTCTCTGATACTCCATTCCCAAACAAAGCAAGGGAATAGTGGGCACACACAGTCGAGTTGGATACTCCTTTTGCAGGCACATTGGGACAAGTTATTCTTCAGGTATTTAACACGAGGAACTAACTGGTGGTGGAAAGAAAACAGCTTACTCAAAGTTGACTAAAATCCAAGGACATGACTTATAACTTATTGCTAGGAAAGAAGGACTTGCAGTGAAAGTTAATGAGAAAGAAAATTTTACAAAAAATATTGGGGATGATGCAAAAGTTGAGCTTAGCCTCTTCTACTAGTGGTCTGAATTATTTTATGACATAGATATGTAATTACTTTGCATTTAAAAATTATATGAAGATGCACATTTATGTGGTACTTATATTAATTGATGGAATAGTTGCATACTATCATTATGATATGCTCATGAGTCTGCCTTTGGCAATATGAATTGAGCTCTCTAACAACAAATTGAATTTCATTCTCAAATACTACAAGGAGATTACAGATGCTAGTACCAAAATGAAAGCTTGAACAATAAAACTGAATAAAGCTACAAGTTTGAAGTGAGGGGGTGAGTGATAAGGGTTATGATAAAAGAGAAATTCTTCACCATGGAATCTTGGAAAAATAGAAGGTGTTTTCTTGAATTACTAGCTTTTAAAACATTCTTTGAAAGCAAAACTTTGTTTTTTATTCTTGCTATTTGGAACCCCATTAATGAACAGTTTAACAAAAAATTTATCAAAACGACTTTGAAAATTCAATGATGTGAATTATCACATTAACATTATACTCAAAGTTGCCTTGAGATGCAGTAAGGCTGTATTCCTTTTCTATTAAATTAATGGAATAAGCTTCCTTTTGAATGATTGGCCAGACGTGACACTTGTTCCAAAACAAAAAATATACAGGAGAGGTAAAAAAAGAGGAGTAGTTCCAGGAAAATGCCCGAGAAATGCTGGAGGCTAAACAAGCTCTTGCATAGAAAGTAGTTTTAGTGTTCCAGTGAACAGTCTTAGGGGGAGAATTAAACCAAGTGTGCCATAACAGTACAGAGAGTTTGGCCAGAGAAGGAAAATCCAGGCAAGGAGGCAGATCTAAGCACTTGCTGGTAGCCGCGGTTGTGGTGGCTACCTACAACACAGAGAATCCTAGACAAAGGTGCCAGACACAGCAAGCTAGCAGATTCTACTCAACACCAGCAAGAACTGACAAGGAGCAGATACCTTCATCCTACAGATCGCAGACCAGAGACTACAAAGGAAACAAGACTCTGCTCCACGGAGGAGAAAGTCACTCAGCCCAGGCAGTGAAATCTCTGCCCCCAGAGGAGTGTCTTTCTTCACTGGGTAAACAGAGCCAGAGACTGCCCCTCCTTATAGCAGCCTAGATAACAATTGAAATTCAGTAAACATAAACCTTGAGAATGGTTCCAGGCTGGGCACTGTGAATGTCTCAGAAGCTAGCCTCTCAGGGAAAAGCTACTGTTTGCTGAAAGGCCTCAACTCTACCCAGAACCTAGCCTCATCACAGCATCTCCAAATTAGAGGAAACAGCCACCTTCCTCTTTTGTGACACTCAAAACAGATCTTCCTCCTGGGAGGGAGGAGGATCACAAAATTCTGGGTAAAGCAGAGCATTTTTCTGCCTGCCAGAACAAACTGATTTAAGAAACCAATCAAGCCACAGGAAAACCAAACAGCACAAGCAGACCGGAGACTCCACCAAGGGACAGGATCTTCCTGTTCACCCTTCCCCCCCCCCCCGCCCCCCGAAAAAAATCTAAGAACCCTATTTGTATACCTATTTTTAATTATTACTTTTCTAAAAAAATGTATTCTATTAATCTTTTTTTCCTCTTATAATTTTTATTTTAGGTGAATATGCGTGTGTATATTTTTTTGTTTTTATTTTATTTCTACTAAACTTTTGGTCCTTTTTCTTTCTCATTCTTTTCATTTTTTCTTCTCTTTCATTCTTTTTTGGGTGATTTAATTGCTGTTCTGCTCATCCTCAGATATACCTGTTATCGATTATTAGACCTTATCCCTCGTTGTGTACACATATAATCCAGAAATTTATTACTTAATTCAAAACCTCTTAGGCTTAAATTCCTTAATAACAGTATTATCTCTTTATCTGTATACAATATTTTAAGTATTTTTATTTTTTAATTTTTCAAATCTTCTTTCTACTCCTCCTCTCCTCTCATCCTATCTGCGTTTTTCTCTCAATAATACTTCCTTAAACTTGCATAATTTTTGTGTTTCACTTTTTAAATTTAAATTTTTGCTTTTCCATTTTTTCTTGTCTCTATTTTACTCATCTCTTTCTCCTATCATTCTGTCCAATCCATTTCCCTCTTTAAGATTAGGACTTAGTTAATTTTACTTTCTTTTTACCTTTCCACATCTCTCTAATTCTATTTTTCCCCACATTTCTCCCTAAACCTAGTAATTTCTGGCTCGCCAAAATCAAATTTGCTGTTCTTAGACCATTAATACATAGTTTTTGACATTCAATAGATTGTTTCTGTTGAACTAGATTGTATCTGCAGACTTTTGACTGTACAACTACAGGACTTGGTTGATACTTGCCTTAAAATTGTGTTCTAGCACATAGCTAGTATTACTTTCATACTAATTAGAGGCATTCATGGAATCCATTAAAAGACAGCTGAAAAACGTCAGGGAGACCGGAAAGTGAATGCTGAATGGAGCCAACAGAAGGAATGGAAGTCCAAGAAAAACATAACCAATAAACTAAGTGATTTGAGAATAAACACTGAACACCAAATTAAGGAAGTAAAGAAATTCAAACAAAATCTAAAACAAAGCTCCAACAATGAATTTGAAGCCATCAAAGCCAAGCAATTACAAGCAAAAGAACTGAAAAAAAAACAAAATAGAAATTCTTGACAGTAGGTAAGACCATGCAGAAGATCAAAACTCGGGGATGGGAGACAGCTTAGATATTATAGAGAAAGAACGTACAACTATCCAAGACAAATCCAAGTAATATGATAGACCTATTCAACATTTGGAAGACACCATCAGAAGGCATAATCTGAAGATAACAGATGTAGAGGAGCACCTAGAAACAGAAGTTAATGGTCTAGGAAATTTGTTTCATAGGATCCTAGCAGAAAACTTCCCGAACATGCAAAATGATAGGTCTATTCAAATACAAGAAGCTATTAGAACCCCAAATAGACCAGACCTGAAGAGGACGTCATATCACCACCTTATAATCCCCACAGGATCAATTCAGACCAAGGAAAACATCTTCAAAGTTGTCAAGGAGAAAATATGAATCACCTATATGGGAAACCAGTTAGAATCACCTCAGATTTCTCAGCAGAGACAATTAAAGCTAGAAGAGCCTGGATTGATGTAGGCCATGCCCTAAAGACAAACAATTATCAACCAAGAATACTGTACCCAGCTATACTTTTCTTCATAAGTGAAGGTCAAATAAAAACCTTCCATACAAAAGAAAAAGTGAAACAATATATCTCTACCAAACCAGCTTTACAAAAGATACTTAAAGTTGTCCTACACAGAGAAAACCAACAGGACCACAATAAAGGCCAAGAAACCACATCCAAACTGAGAATCCAAGAACCATAGGAAGAACCCATTTGCCGCAGCCCTCAAGAAGGTGGATTAAATGGCAGGAACTCCCAAATACATCTCAGTCCAATCTCCCAACATTAAGAGATTTAACTCTCCAATTAGGCAACATAGACTGTCTAGTTGGATTAAAAAGCAAGATCCTTCCATCTGCTCCCTTCAGTACTCACACCTTGGCCATAAAAACAAATACATTTTCAAAGTGAAAGGCTGGAACAAAATCTACCAAGCACAAACGGTCCCCCAAAAGAGGCAGGAGTTGCAATCCTAATATCAGATAAAATAGATTTCAAATTTAAATTAGTGAGAAGAGATAAAGAAAGTTGCTACATACTAATTAAGGGATCTCTCTTTCAGGAGGATATTGGAATTCTAAATCTCTATTCACAAGACAATGGAGCACACAAATTTATTCAAGAAAAACTACTTTTTCTCAAATATCACGTAGATCCAAAGACATTAATTGCTGGGGACTTTAACTCACCACTCCCCCCACTAGATAGATCAACTCGGCAAAAACTCAATAGAGAAACCGCAGATATAAACAACTGCATAGATCACCTAGATTTAATATTTCACACAGCATTATCAGAATGCTCAGCAGAATATGGAACTTTTTCCAAATTAGACCACAGATTTAGGTCAAAAAGCACACTTGTACAAATTCAAAAACATTGAAGTTATACCTTGCATTATTTCAGACCACAAGAGAATAAAATTAGAACTCAACACCAAAACCACCAAAGAAATTCCTGTAACACATAGAAGCTGAAGAACACACCGTTTAATCACCAGTGGATCATGGAAGAGATCAGAAACCAAATTCAAATGTTCATAATATTCAACAAATATGAACACACAAACTACCAGCTCCTCTGGGACACAGGAAAGGCAGTAATCAGAGGTAAGTTTATAGCTCTGAATACCTACATCAACAAATTGGAGAGATGTGAAACCAATAATTTAATGAGACATCTGAGCCCCCTTGAAAAAGAGCAGCAGGATAAACACCAATCCAGTAGATGGAAAGAAATAATTAAAATTAAATCAAAATTAAATTAATTAGAATCCATAAAAACATAGAAAGAATCAACAAAACAGAAGTGGTACTTAAAAAATTAACAAATTGACAGATCCTTATCAAATCCTGTTAGAAAGAGAAGAGAGGTGCTGGGAAGGTGGCTCAGTGGTAGAAGTCTTGCTTTGCATGCATGAGGCCCTGTGATCGATTTCTCAGTACCACCTAAGCAAAATGAAAACAGCCAGAAGTGATGCTGTGGCTCAAGTTATAGAGAACTAGCCTTGAGCTGAAGAGATGAGGGACAGCACGGAATCTAGTATTAGAATGCCTAGCTGCAGCAATAATATAAGATGCAAATATAAAAAGGATCCAAATACGGAAAGAAGAAGTAAAACTCTCCCTCTTTGCAGATGACATGATTATATACTTATAGAATCCTACAGACTCTACTCCCAAATTACTCAAGGTGAATCAAAACTTTGGCAAAGTAGCAGGGTATAAAATTAACCCTCAAAAATCAATGGTTTTTCTGTATGCAAACAATGAGAAAAGCATGGCTGAAATCAGGAAAGCAACACCATTAATAATAGCCCCACAAAAAATAAAATACCTAGGAATTAACTAAACCAAAGAAGTGAAGGACCTCGATGATGAAAATTTTAAAAACCTGAAAAAGATAATCAAAACAGAACTAAGAAAGTGGCAAAAACTCCCATACACGTGGATTGGAAAGATCAAAATCCTGAAAATGGCAATACTTCCCAAGGCTATCAACAAATTCAATACAATACCTATCAATATAACATCCTCATTCTTCAAGGAAATAGAAGAGGCAATCCAAAAATTTATATGGAACAATAAAAGACCCCGAATAGCTAAAATGACCCTCAACAGAAAGACCGATGCTGGAGGAATAGAAATACCAAATTTCAAACTCTACTACAAAGCCATACTAATCAAAACAGATTGGTACTGACACAAGAACAGACCTCAGGACCAATGAAATAGACTTGAAATCCCAGAAATGAACCTACAGACCTATAGCCATGTAATTTTCGATAAGGGAGCTAAAAAATAGAATGGAAGAAAGACAGCCTCTTCAGTAAAGGGTTCTGGCAAAATTGGTTAACTACTTGAAGAAAATTAAGCTAGATCGTTATGTATCACCCTGCACCAGAATCAACTCCAAATGGATCAAAGACCTCAGAGTCAAACAGACACCCTGAAAACATTACAGGATGGAAGAGAAGAAACCCTAGGACTCCTTGGTACAGGCCGAAATTTTCTTAATAGAGAACCAGAAACACAAGAAATCAAAGAAAGGTTGGACAAATGAGATTCCATGAAATTGCAGAGCTTCTGCATGGCAAAGGACATAATTAGCAAGATCAATTGAAAGCCCACAGATTGGGAGAAGATCTTCACTACCCATACAACAGACAAGGGTCTCATATCTAAAATATACCTGGAACTCAAAAATTAAATCTCCCAACAACAAATCCTCAAAGAAACAACTAACTCGAAAATAAGTGGGCTAAAACTTAAACAGAAACTTCTCTGAAGAGGAAAGAAGGATGGCCAATAGACACATGAAGAAATGTTCAACCTCTCTAGCAATAAAAGTAGTGCAAACCCCCTCTTTCAATATATTTGATGTCAGTATAACTTATGGAGGAGATGGGGAAAAACAAGTCATTTAAGGATTCAGGTGGACCTGTTGCAACAATGAGAAGTACAAAGTGTCATGTCAAAAAGGAGCTTTACAATGTCGGTGGGGGGGGGGGGACGGGGGGGGAGGGAAGGATTGGGTGGGGGGGGAGGGGGGAGGCTGGGAAGGGAGGTGAAGGGTAAACAAAGGAGGAGGCTGCAATGCTTGGTAAGAAATGTAAGCATTATCTTGCCCATGTAATTGTAACCCCTCTGTACAGTATGTTCACAAATAAAATAAAATTAAAAAAAAAAAACAACATTGAGATACCACCTCATCCCAGTTACAATGGCTATAATCAAGAACTCTAATAACAACAGATGATGGAGGGGATGTGGACAGAAGGGAACTTTACTGCATTGTTGGTGGGCATGTAAAGTTATTAAACCACTTTGGAAAGAAGTATGGAGGTTCCTCAGAAGACTCCACATAAAGTTCCCCTATAACCCAGCAATTCCACTTTTGGACATTTACCCAAATGGTCACAAACAATACCATACTAAGTCTACCCGCACAACTCTGTTTATTGCAGCATTATTTACCATAGCTAAGATATAGAACCAACCCAGATTCCCCTCAGTAGATGAATGGATCAAGTAAATGTGGTGTATATACACAATAGAATTCAATGCCTCCATCAGAAAAAAATGACATTGCCCCATTTGTTAGGAAATGGAAAAACATTATATTAAGGGATGTAATCCAGTCCCAAATAAACATAGGTCCCATGGTTTCCCTTATTTGCAATAATCACTGTGTGTCTGAGACAAGCAAAAAAGGTCAGACAAGTTGATGTTAGGTGAAATGAACCCCAAGATGAGGATTCAAATGATTTTTTTCTTTATTGCAATTGTTCCTAACATATTTATAAGATGATTTCTTTGTTGCTTTGAATGTCCCTCCCCCACAGTATAACCCCTGCTTTCACTGTATTTGATGTTGGTATAATTTGTGGAGGGGATGGGAAAAAACAAATCATTTAAACAGGGATACTGCTGGATGTATTGCAGCGATGAGATGTACAAGTCATTATGTAGAAAAGGAACTTTCAACTTTGGCTGGTGAGAGTGTGGGGCGGGCAGGGGGGTATCTGGAGAGCCGGGGGGGATGAGAACAGATGGAAAGGGGAAAAAAAGGAGGATACAACAATGCTTGATGAGAAATGTTCTCATTATCTTGCCCATGTTATTGTTACCCCTCTATGGTATTTTCACAATAAAATAAATAAACGGATGCGCTAAAGAATAGATTCTAAATGTAATAGTTAATGCTATTGGATTACTTGAAGACAAAGGTTTACAGAAAAATTTAAATTTCAGATATACTGTAATATTCCAATAAACACGTTAAAGAAATATAATTTAAAATTTCACGGCTCAAGGCAAACCCTGACAGGAAAGTCTGAAAGAATCTTATCTGGAAACAGGAAGTGACACTGTGGCTCAAGTGGTAGAGGGCTCCTCTTGAGCTAAAAAACTCAGGGATATATTTACACCCAGGTCCTGAGATTAAACCTCATGACTGACACAAAGACAATAAAATTTAAAGAATTAAAGCATTAGAGCTGGGAAGGAGATTCAGTAGTAGAGTGCTTCTCTTGCATGCATGAGGTCCGGAGTTCAATTCCTCAGCACCACATAAGCAGAAAAAAACTGGAAATGGCTCTGTGGCTCACGTGGTAGAGCTCTAGCCTTGAGCTGAAGGGCTCATAAGGGTCATTGCCCAGACCCAGAACTCAGGCCCTCCTACCACCACCACCAACAGCAACAAATTAAAGCATCAAACAATCTGAAGATGTTGTCCAGAATAATGAGTGAGGTATCATCCATTTACATGACTTAGTGACTTTAAACTTAGTTTACCAGGGGAGGTGGTGGGCAATTTGTGTGTTTGCCAAAACCTGCAAAATTATTTTGTACTTTCCCAAGGAGGAAGAAAGGAGAGAATGGGGGAGGAGGGGAGGTGTTTGGTGAACTTGCCTTTTGGTTCAGTGGTTGTTTTCTGGAGTCAAATTCAGAGAAATTCTGCTTGCAATCCTGGTTGCATGGGGAATGAAGAAGCCATGGCCTGGAAGTGGTTTTGTCCTGTCCTTGGCCTGGTTCCAACCACCACTGGCTAATCCATGTCCCACTTCAGGACCAAGATGCCTTGAAGACTGCTGATCTACTGGGAAGGTAGAACTAACCACAGCCAGAAAAGGCAAAAATGCAATGCTGAGGGCAACACTGGAAATCTACCCCAGGGAGAGATTTTTAAAAAATATTTTTATTGTAAAAATACTATACAAATGTTTTACAGTTACATGAGTAGGGTAATGAGTACATTTCCTATAGAGCATTGTTACCTCCTCCTTTGTTTTTCCCCTACTACCCTTTCCCTCCCCAACTCTTCAACTCCTCCCTCCTTGACCCCTGCCCAACATTGTAAATTCATTTTCGGCTCATTGTCCAGTACATCTCATCGTCACAATGAGTCAACCTGCATCCCCATTTCAGCATTCTGCTATATCCCTTCCACTCCCCAAATTACAACATATGTATATAAGGTGCAGAACACTGGAATCAAATACAGTGAAAACAGGGATTATATCATGGGGGGATAAACCTACAAAAGAATCACATAGTGCATCATAAGTATATTAAAAACAAAAGCAAGAAAAAATAAAACACTTGTGTCTCTGACTTGGGGTACATTTCGCTTAACATCTTCTTATATGGTCATATTACAATAGCCTTTGATCTTCTTTGCTTGTCCTAGACATGTGCTAGTCCTTGCAAACAAGGGAAACCATGGGTTCTATGCTTTTAAAACTTATTTATATCTCCCACTTCTTTTTATCTCAGTGAAAGAAAATGTTAGAAAGTAGAAATTATATGTGGCACCTCTTTCTTGCAGTACCACGAAGGGGAGTGGCACTTCCTAATGGGAGTCCTGGGATGAAAACCACACCAGTCCATGTAGACCCATCAGAGGTCTGTGTGCTGACTTTGAGGAGATTCAGGACACCTCTTTGTTGTTGCTGCATGGACAGCACTTGTTGCTGTGGGCTGTAGCCAACGAAGCTCCATGAGTGACCAAACCAAGCAACCCGGATTCAGGTGCCAAAGCCAGGAGGGAAGGCAAGGCAGACCTTAACTCCTGCCTTCCATCTGTGCAGCCTACACTGACAAGGCCAGACCCATTGCTGCCCTGCTTTAGAGCCCAGTGAGGTTAGGGGGTGAGCTCATTGCCTCCTAACGGAGCATCCCCGGAATGGCACTGAGAGCTGGGCCCATGTGGACCAGAAAGACAATGGAGGAAGCTACACAACAAAGCCAAGGGGGCTTCAGGCCCCAGGTGCTGTAGCTGGTGCACTGCAAGTACAGGCTCATCTGGCACTGATGGGCATATGCAGCGATGGCCCTATACTCTGAGTCCACAGGGACCATAAATTGGAGGTCCACAGAGATGCTGAAGGGGCTCCAGTTTGCTGAGCTGCTGCAGCTGTCTCAAGCTGGCTGGCAGAGCGGCCAGCACATGGCTCCAGTTCCCAGACCGCCTTACAGACTGATGAGGTGAACCAAGGCTGGGCTGCCTGGCCTCAAAGGTGCAGACTGCATGTGCAGCCTTCCTTCTCCCATGGATCATGCATTGTACAAGCATGGTGTCCCCCCACTCCACACTCATGGGGGCAGGGAGTGACCCCAGAACACAGTGTCCTGGGATGGCCCACATGCTCAGGACCACCGCAGACTAGTACCAGCACAGCTGGAGGAGGATAGGGCAGCAGTGGTCTCAACTGCAGCCCCATGGCTGCCAGCTCCTGGGTGAAATTGAGCAACAGAGACCAGGAAGTTAGGTGGGCAGGGTGGGCGGGGCTCATCCAGCAATGCTGGAGAGCATGCAAACACTTCCACTCACTGCCCGTGCACCACAAGGGAAGGCGCCCCACTTCGCAACGGGTGACCTGGGGAGGCAACCATACCTACAGGGACTACAGAAATGGAGGTTCACGCTGTGATTTGAAAATTGCTCCAGGGCACAGGCTTGCTGCAGCACTGAATAACTGGCAAAAAAGAAATAAAAAGGAAAGACATCTACTAAAATTTTTCATCAATGATAACCTATTATAATTTAAAAAGAGTTACTTCCCTCTTGTCCTATATTTTTGCATGGGGCCCTATGAATTAACCAGAAATCTCCAGAATTTCTTCATGCACAGTAATACAAATAAATATAGCTATACAAATAAATATGCACTACTTCCTACATTGTAGCTAGTAGGTTTTGATTATGCTTTCAGTAGCAGCCACAGTAACACTAATCCAAGGATTGCTGGGGATCAGAAGATTAAGTCCAGACAGGAAAATACATGAGATATGTATCTCAAATTAAGTACTAAAAAGACAGAAGAAAACCTGTGGCTACGTGGTTTAGTGTCATCCTTGCACAGAATAAGCTGATGACATAACCCAGGCCTGAGTTGAAGACCTGTGGTGACTTCACACACACACACAAACACACACACACATTTCCCAGTTAGAGCAAGTAGAATATCTGTTTTCCCGGTAACATTTCTGAGTAACTATCCTATATCTTTGGATATTTTTGAAAGCTGTAGCATCAACTTACCTAATTTTAATAAATGACACCCTGTTCATTATTATTTAATCCTGGTTGCAAGACACATTTTCATGTAGAAAACTGTTCCCAAAATCCTGATTGTTTTGGTTTGTAAGAATGAAATAATTGTGCCTTTAATTCAGTAGTTCATAAATTAGAAAAGTAACCCTAACCTTAGAAGCAATTGCTTTTGGATTCAAAAAGCCACACAAATACATTAGATTTTATTCATCCTATCTTTGTTTCAATTCATCTTTCTTAAAACAGTTTGTGGATTTACTCCATATCGTGACATTTTACTCCATATCATGCCATAACCTGAACTCTAACTGGAAGTTTTAGGCTAACCCTCACACTAATCATACCCTAATCCTAATATTATTAGCAGTTTCCTATTTCATAGTCATCCTAATTCTAACTTGACTTGTTATTTGAAGATATACTTCCAGTTTGACCCTAAATTTTCCATTTTCCTAATGCTAAAACTAAGCACAGCTGGAACTGAAACCTAACTTTCCACCTAATGAGAGTCCAAAATTAATTTTAAAAAATACTCTAATTTTTGTCATTCTAATGAATACTCCAATTTGCACTCTGGAAATGAGTTTCAATTTGCCCTAATTCCAACAAATTTCCTAACTCTACCTCTGAAGTGATCTTGTTCCCTATTATGTACTATTATATTAATTGTCCTCAAATTCTCTTATCAGGAAAAATACTGTAGTTTCCATTGATCCTACCGTTTCCTAAATCACTATATCCTAAAACAGTTTCAGATTTACTTACCATTTAGTCCATTACTTAAAGCTAACTCTCAACAAATACCTGGCTGGAAAACTCTCATTAATAATTACAAGAATGATTACTGAGAAAAAAATATAATGATAATGCTATAGTGACTATTCAATCTGACATTTTTGCTTCATTTCTTAGTGAAATCTTAATTTTATAAAAAAACTTTCTTATTTATAACACTAATTATAATTAGAACAAAATACTGACCCTGATCTTAATCCAAAATATATATCAATACTAACATTCACACAAGTACACTAATTTTCACTCATCCTAACTTGATTCAAATAAGCCTTCCAAACATAGGTTTCAATTTTTTTTCCAAAATCTTAGTCATTTTCTAACCATAAACTTAATCTTAACTGTAACATTGAGAATAAACAGAAGCCTAATTGCAAGGTGATTCTAATATTAATAGCATTACTCTAGTTAACATCCATTCTAGCTGGGAAGGTGGCTCAGTGGTAGAGCGCTTGCCTTGCATGCCTGAGGCCCTGGGTTTGATTCCTCAGCACCGCATAATCAAAATAGAAAAAAGCTAGAAGTGGCGCTGTGGCTCAAGTGGTGGAACACTAGCCTTGAGCTGAAGAGCTGAGGGACAGTGCCCAGGCCCACAGTCCAGGCCCCAGGACCAGACCCAAAAATAAATAAATAAATAAATAAAACATTCATTCTAATTCTTAAAAGGATTATTCTAAAATTTATCTTCAATTTGAGCCTCATTTTTTTATCCTTCACTCTAATCCTAACCATGGGTGGAATCCTAACCATAACCTTGACACTAATGCCATCCCAATTCTAAATTTTATGAAAAATGCTCATTTTGTGTTATTCTAACTGAAATTCACCTTGGAATTCTTGAAATAAGTTGCAGCTTTTCCAAAACCTTATAGATTTTCTCACTCTTATCCTGAATCTATCTTGTTCCATAAGAGGAATCATCATACCCATTTCCTCAAATCCTCATCTAATGAAATACATTGTATTTCCATTATCCCAGCATTTCCTGAAGTCCTAGAACCTAAAATAAGGTCAGATTTACTTAACATTTATCTCATTCCTTTTTTTTTTTCTTTTTGTTGTTCGTGGGGCCTGATCTCTGGGCCTAGGCATAATCCCTGAGTTCTAGGCATGGGCATGATCCCAGAGTTCTTTCGCTCAAGGTATGCACTTTACCACTTGAGCCACATAACTACTTTCTGGTTTTCTGGTGAATAATTGGAGATAAAATTCTCACAGACTTTCCTGCCCAGGCTGGATTTTTCCTCAGAAATCAGCTTCCTGAGGATAATAGGTGTATGCCACCAGTTTAATCTATTTATTTACTCTATCCTCAACCCTCTTTAACATGAAACCTAATCCTAATCACAATATGAATTAACACCAAATGGTTAATGTAAGGAAAATTGTCTCTATTTTATTTAATCACACATTTTTTTACTTCTACTTCTTAGAGGAAAACTAAATTTCACCCTAAAGCTTATCTTTCTTTAATCCTAACAAGAACTAAAACAGTAACTCACACTTTAAACCAAATTATATCTGAATTTTTAAAGTAACACCAACACTGGTTTTCATTCATTCTTACTTTGATGTCATTCATTCTTCTTAAATTTGTTCCAGTTTTACACTATATCTTACATCCTTTTCTCATCCTAAGAACAACTCTAACTGCAACACCTTTACTAATCCTACGCCTACATATGACTGAATTATAATGTTAATAACAAGCCTCTATTTCACATTTATCTTATCTCTTGCTCAGCGTGAAGGTCTAAATTTTACTTGCATTTTGAAACTAAATATTTTTATCATTATTATTTTAATTGTGAAAATACCGTACAGAGGGGTTACAATTACATGGGCAATTTAATGAGTTCATTTCTTATCAAGAATTTTTGCCTCCTTTGTTTCCCCTTCCCATCCCTTCCCATCTCCACCCCCCATCCCCAGCCAAAGTTGGAAAGTTCGTTTTTGGACATAACATCTCGTACATCTCATTGTAGCAATGGGTCCATTATGCAGCAAAAATATCTCTAAGAAATATATTTTTCAATAAAATACATTTTACTGAAATTTATTGAAAACATGTGCATTACACTTTTTAATTTTTTACAAATAAAATAGTCCCCAAGCATTTAATTTAAAGTGATAATGGGGAAGGTATCTTCCTATTCCAATCTTTATGTGTACTTCAGTAAATGTACTACAAATACATGATGTTTACTGGAGCAATATAAAAGATGAGAACTTATTTCTAAGGAGAATGGATTTATTGATTAAACCATAGAAAAGAGTAAAAAAGTCAGGTTTCTTGCATAATTTTCGTATGAATATAGCTCAAGATGAGACTCAAAGATAAATTCATATTTATATTACTGAGATTTACATCACAATCTAAACAATATAGGTATTAAAGATTTGGTCATTCAAAGCCCTAGATACCTAATGGATGAAGAATGGAATAGAAAATAGCAGAGGAAAACAATTCAACATGCAGCTATTATGATTTTATAATGCTAATAGGAAAGAAATGGAGCTTTTGTTTTTCTGAAGAATAAAGTTTAGTTTAGTAAGTGTTCAGTTGCAATGAGTCTAAAGTCTTTTCCTCCAATATATCAAAGAGTACTATACTAATCCTCAGAAATGTACATCAGTAATTATTTGAATTAGCTTTGGTTAATATTAATTTACTTGTGTAGCAAATATGTTAAAATATTCGCTCTCTTTCCTTCAATATATTAACATACATTTCATAATTTACTGTCTCTTAATACAAGCCTGAAATCACTATCTCAAAGTAACACAAAGAGAAAAACAAAAATAACCTGATAGAAAAATCAGAAACCCTAAATTATGTGAAAAAGTCCACAATGTAAAAAATAAATCTGAGGAAGAGAAAAACAATGGCAGAAGATCAACAGAAGTTTACTCTAGCTCTCTCTGATAAAATAGAGATTTAGTATCCTAGCAGGTACTCCTCTTCTAGAGGGTCACACCAAGTCAGCTATAATATACAATTCAAAAGAAGATTTTATACTGTTTTCACAAGGAAACAGAAATCTATGAAAAGGTGTCCAGCCAGGCAGGTGACTGCTGTGACTGTTTTGGCTAACATTTTCAAAAACTCATTTGCAGTGTGAAAATAAAAAGGTAACATGGAAAAAAGCAGGAACAGAAATGTACATGAGAGAAAGCCACATCCATTCAGAGACAATCCACCATATCACTGGACAGTCCGAACTGTCACTGGAACCACAAGTTTGATCATCACAACATCTCATCACAACTGGTTTCTACTCCTACACTTAATGGTCGAAACAAAAACCTAATTCCAGAAAAGCAAATCACAACAGAAGACTAAACCAACACTTGCAAATCAACCAAGAACATAGAGATTTACCTATTAAGATCATAGATCCCCCCAAAAGAAAACCTCCAAATGGACAGAACAAATCAGAAAAATACAAGAAAAGTGATGTCAAAGTAGTATAATTCACACAGTAAATAACCAGGCATTAGAACAGACAATCAAGGATCTAGAAGATAGTTACCAAAATACATTACATATATGGCTGAAAAATGTGAATAATGGAATGATAGAAAACCTCTATAAGAAAATTGTGAACAAGATGAGACCAACCAATCATTAGAAAAATAATTCACGGAGACTACAAACAGAAAGATAAATAAATTCTGAAAATACAAAGGAGTCCAAGAATAAAATGGATGCCTAGTTAAAAGATATGAGAGAAGACAGAGCTAAGAAAACAACCCTTGCAACTCCCCCACCCAAAGATAAAAATGTACAGAAAGTCCATGCAAGACCTAAAACAAAGCATTAATAGGATAGAACCCCTAAAAATGACCAATTAGAAGACAGGGAAATCAAAAACAAAGTAGAATGTCTCCACAGTAAATAGATGACATAGAAGATAATCTCATGGTCAAAGACAGAATAGGCCTAATAGGAAAGAGGAGATAATCATTTAGAAAAACTCCAAGAAATAAGAAATGATCTTTCCAGAACTTCAAAACTCAGAAGATCAAATTTCAGGGAAATAGGTATCAAGAAGGAGAAGAGCAAGAAAATAAATGGATGGGAAGCATATTACAAAATTCTAGCAGAGAACATGCCAAACATCCAGCAAGATAGGCTCATTCAGAGAAGAGAAGGCTATAGAAACCAAAGAGAATTCTAGAACTGAACAATCCACCACCACATCATAATCCATTAGAGGATCATTAATGATCAAGGAAAGGATTCTTAAAGCTGCCATAGAAAAAAGATTCATTATTTATATAGGATATACAGTCAGAATAAGTACAGATTTCTTAGCTGATATGGTAAAAAGAGAGCCTGGCATTATATATGACAAACATTAAAGGTAAACAACTACCAACCGTGAGTATGGTCCCAAGCCAAACTCTCCTTTACATTTAAAGGATATATAAACATATTTCATGAAAAAGAAAACTTGAAACAATGTTTGTCCACCAAATTATCAGGATAGAAATTAATCAAATATATCCTACATAGAGAATGTCAAGAAGAAGAGGAACTGGTTATATAAAATGCTCCCTACTAGAGAACAAGGTAAATATATTAAGAGTAGATGAGGCACAGCTCCTAACAACAGATGTATAACATAGCAGGATTTATCAGATATTTCTCAGTCTTAACTCTCAATATCAATGGACTTAAATTTCCAAATAGAAGACATAGATTAGATACTAGTATCAACAAACAAGACACATCGATATAGTATCTAAAAGAGACTCATTTTATTGACAGAAACAAACACATACTCAAACTAAAAAGCTGGAAGGAAAATTTTCAATCAAATGGAGACCATATACAGGCCACAGCAGAATTACTAACATATGATGAAATAGAATTAAAATTAAAATTAGTAGGAAGAGACATTTATATATTGATAAAAGCAACTCTCCATTAGGAGGATATAAAAAGTCTAAATATTAATGCCCTGAATACTGCAGCATCCCACTTCATCAACCAAATACTATTTAACCTAAAAAGACATCTCAACACATCATTCCCTTCCATGGATTGGTTATGCAGGAAAATCTCAACCAAGAAACTGCAGACATAAATAACTACATTGACCATCTATCCCTTACAGACATCTACATGATATACATTCAATGTCAGACTATACATTCTTTGCAGCAGCTCATGGAAGATTCTTCAAAATAGAAAATATCTTATGTCACATAGAAATTCTGTCCAAATTGAAAGAAAAATTAAATGAATTCCCATTTCTTGTCAGACCAGAACAGAACAAACTTAGTATTAAACAGCTAAAGCCAAAAAAAAAAAACCTCAAACCCATGAAGACTGAACAAAAAGTTACTGAATGACCAGTGCAACACTGAAGTGATTAGAATGGAAATCTGAAAGTTTCTAGAATTTAACAAAAAGGAACACACAAAATACCAGCTACTCTGATATTTGCAGTACTTACACGAAAATTTATAGCTCTGTGTGCCTACAGCAAGTAATTGGGGAAATCTCAAATGAATATTTTAATTATGTAGCTCAAGCTCCTTGAAAACAGGAAGAAGCCCTAACCCAAGGCAATAGACAGAAACAAATAAAAAGTTTAAATCAGAAATAACTAAATAAAGACAAAATAAAACATAGAAAGAATCACTAAATCAGAGTTGGTTTTTTAAATAAATTAACAGACTTGACAGACCCTTACTAAATCTGACTAAGATGAGAACTTATATAGATAAATAGATAAAAAGCACACAGATTGGGAGAAGATCTTTAGTTGCTCTGCAACGCGCAATGGCCTCATATCTCAAATATATTTAGAGCCCAAAAAGTTAATGTCACCCAAAAAACATATCCTCCAAGAAATAACAACCCTCTTAATAAGTGGGCTACAGATGTAAAGGGAGACCTCTCTGAAGAAGAAATATGCATGGCCTAAAGACACATAAAGAAATACTCAACATTTCTGGCCATAAAAGCAATGCAAATCAAAGCAACATTTAGATTCCACCCTCACCCCAGTTAAAATGACCATTATGAAGAAAACTAATAATAAGAGATGCTGGGCTGGTGGGGATGTGGCCAAAAAGGAACATTACTACACTACTGGTAGAAATGTAAACTTGTTCAAATACTATGTAATGAAGTATAGAGGTTCCTCAATAGAGCTCCTATATGACCCAGCAATGATGGATCAAGAAAATGTCGAATATATTCACAAAACTCTTTGCTTCCGTCAGAATGAATGACATTGCCCCATTAGTAAGGAAATGGAATCACTTGGAAAACATAATAAGTCAAACATGCGAGACCCAAAGAATCAGAGTCTACAGGTTTTCACTCATTTGGAAAAAATAGAATATGTCTAGGATATTCACAATAGCTCAATAGCAATATGCATATCACCATATAAAATGATGCTTATTGAAATGTGCTCCAAGACATGGATACAAGATGATTGTATAGTGAACAATTTTTAGTTATTTCTATTTAGTTTTTACCCTTTGGTTTATTCCCTGTAGTCACTGTTTTTTTTTTTTATTTCTGTACCCTTTGTCTTATAGATAAATTAATCTGATTTGGGGAAGGGAAGGGAAATCACAGAAATGGTGGGACAAAGATTAACCAAAGCAGCAGTGATATACAGACGATATGTTAGAAATGAACTTCACAACTTTGGGGGAGTAGGATGTCAGGGTTGGGGGAAGGAGAACAAAATGAGGAAGGGGTAATACTGTTAAAAACTGTACTCATGGGGGTGGGAAGGTAGCTCAGTGGTAGAGCACTTGCCTTGCATGCCTGTGGCCCTGGGTTCGATTCCTCAGCACCACATTGGTAAAAAGAAAAAAACCAGAAGTGGCGCTGTGGCTCAAGTGGTAGAGCACTAGCCTTGAGCTGAAGAGCTGAGGGACAGCGCCCAGGCCCAGAGTTCAGGCCCCACCCCACGACCGGACCCCCCCCCCCACACAAAAAATTTACTCATTACATATGTAACTGTAACCCACCCTTCAGTATATCACCTTCATGATATAAAATCCCCCCCCCCCAAAAAAGAGAACTCACCCAAATAGAGAAAATTACAGACAAAAATGAGACATCAGAACATAAATAAGAAAAAATTAAGAAGTTTACAAGAGAGTACTTTGAAAACCGTATGCCAATCACCTGGAGAATCCTGGAGAAATTCATGCTTTCCTATACTTGATCTGAACCAAGAGTAACACATAAGAAGTAATGAAAATGAAATGTCAATAAACCACTTTCCATTCCAGAAAAATCTAGGACTCAATGAATTTACCATGAAATTAAGGCCTGCAAAGAACTTACAGTAGTTAGAACTAACTCTTCAATGGAATAGAAAGAGAAATGGAATTATCAAAACATTCTATGAGGCTAGAATTAGACTCTTTCCCAAATCACATAGGGACTCACCAAAGAAAGAGAACTATGAACCCAGTTCTTTGATCAGCATTGATACAGAACTTCTTAAAAAATTCTCACCAACCAATTTCTGCCACTAACAAAAAAATCACATCGTATGATCAAATAGGATTGAGCATAGGATACAATTGGATTCAATATTCTTGTCAGTAAACACAATACAAACCATCAGCGGAAGCCAGGACAAGAAACACATCATTGTCTATTTGGATATAGAAATAGCTTTTTAACAACCTGCAATACCCCTTTATGATTAAAAAGTTATGAGAAGCTAGGAATGCATGGAACGTTCCTCAATATACTACTGAATATGTATATGATAATGATAATTAGCAATTACGTAACAGTGAAAGTATGGAGACATTAAAATCAGGAATGAGACAAGGATGTCCACTCTCTCTACTACTCTTCAGTATGGTTGTGGACTATCTAGCAAAAGCAATAGGGAAGAGAAAAACATAAAGAGGATCCAAATAGGGAAGAAGTAAACCTATCCCTTTTTACAGATGAAATGACCCTATAGCTTCCTGCCTTAAGATAGTAAAAGTGATGTTAAACTTCGGCAATGTAGCAAGGTATATAGCCCACAAAAATCAGTAGTTTTTCTGTTACCAACAGTGGGATGAACCAGGCTGAAACCCAAAAAAAACCTCATATGTATTAGCCTCAAAATCAAAACAAATCTAAACAAAAGACCAACAACAAAACTGAGAATTAATTAAACTAAAAATGTGAAGGACCTCTACTGTGAAAACTTTAAAAATATAAAAAGGGAAACTGAAGGAGATTCAAGGAAATGGAAAGTCTTTCAATGCTCCTGGTTGTAAGAATTAATATAGTGAAAACTGCAATACTGTCCCCAAACTACTAACAATGCAATACTTATCAAAATCCCAACAATATTCTTCAGTGCATTCGAGAAAGCAATTCAAATTTAATATGGAATTACAAAATTACAGATGAAACAGAAGGCTTAGAAATGAACTCATGGGCTTATAGTCATCTTACACACACACACACACACACACACACACACACAATAGAATTCTATTCACCCATTAGAAAGGATAACTTTTCACCAGTCTTAAGAAAAATGAAAGGCTTGGGAAAATTCTACTAAGAGAAAAGAGAAAGGAATGCAGACAAAATAATGTAGGTTTCATGGATTCATTCAATTTTGGTATCTACAAGTAAACAAGACAGATTCTACCTCTTCCCAGTTAGAACGTTCATTATGAAGAAAGCTAACAATAGCAAATGCTGGCATGGATGCAGCCAATTGGGTACTCTATCACACTGTTGGTTGGAAATTAAATTGTTCAAACACTGTGGAATGCAGTATGGAGTTTCCTGAAAAGAGTAAATACACATCTCCTTTAAGACCCAGTAATTCCCCACATGGGCAGTAATCCAAAAATTAACAAACAAGCTCACATGAAAGCTACAAGTATAACTATGTTCAGTGCCCAGGTCCAGAGTTCAAGGACTGGAAAAAAAGTTACCACTGCTGGCATTTGTTTCCACAAAAATGAACCCTTTGACATAAGATACCAAATCACTCTATTTGCAATAGCTAGCATAGGACTTAAAGGTAGTGGGTGACAAAATGGCTTCTTTGTTGAATATTAGGAAAAGATGTAGTCAGTCCAAGAAAAGGGAGATTTTGTTGTTGTTGTTGTTCAAGGGGCTTGAAGTCTTGGCATGGGCACTGTTCCTGAGCTCTTCAACTCAAGGTGGGGTACTTTATCTCCTGAGCCACAGTGTCACTTCTGGTTTTTTGGTGGTTAAATGGAGATAAGTGTCTCAAGGACTTTCTTGCCCAGGCTGTCTTTGAACCGCAGTCCTCAGATCTCAGCTTCATGATTAGCTAGGATTACAGCTGTGAGTCACTGGCACCAGGCTAAAAATGGAGGATTTTTAGAAAAGAAAATCCACCTCTTCACTTGTGTCTACACCTCATATATCACTATTAGAACACTTCACCTTCAACTCATTTCATCAGACATTTGTAAATTTTCTCTTTTCCTTCATGCAGGAATACTGCAGCCAGTATCAACTCAGCTGTGGGACTGAACAGTTGTATGGCAATTGCTAGCACCTAAATCAAGAACTGTTACATCAAAACTAATGAGACCCACTTTTGGAATGATTGTTTTCTCTTTTTATAACAAATCTTTGCTTGATTACTTCCTAATGTGACTAATGACATTTTCATTCTCTTCAGCCTTTTCCCACATGTGGTCAAATATTTATGAATTCAAAGATTTCCATTGATAATTCATT
Source organism: Dipodomys spectabilis (assembly GCF_019054845.1). Classification (NCBI taxonomy): domain Eukaryota; kingdom Metazoa; phylum Chordata; class Mammalia; order Rodentia; family Heteromyidae; genus Dipodomys; species Dipodomys spectabilis. The sequence continues at coordinate 782,734 of NW_024871095.1, read as the reverse complement.
AAGCTGACCTCTAAGAAAATGTGCATTTCTGGAATTTGGTTTTCTGCCTTGTTCTTACATGCATAGGCTTTCTATGATTTATTTGTTCTACAAGGAATTTTACTTTCTAATCTTTGTGTGATCAATTTTAGTCTCTCTGTTCAGTCTTTCTGACTCTCTGGAGTCTCATTTGAGTCTGCTTCATAAAAAATATGTTATTGACCAGCTAAATGACTTTCAGCTTCTGTTTTTTGCCTGACTTCATGTAGTCTGTGATAGCAGACCTGACTGGCTGTGCTTACTGGAGTTTTTGTTTGTTGGTTGGTTTTGTGTGGTTTTTTTTTTTTTTTTGTTCGTTTGTTTTAGAGGTCTAGGATTACTATTCAAGGTAGTAGCTTCTCTGGGTCCCAATAATCCCCTGACCTAGAGTCAATGAGTTTTTCTCCTGAAGATACAAAGAAACAGCTAACTAAATTCCTGTTAATTGTCTCAAAATGAGTCAATCTGGCATCCTTGCAAAGCCATCAATAATCCTCTGTAACCACTTATAGAAATGGTCTATCAAGATGGCTTTTCAAGGTTGACTGTGAAAAATGTTCATTTCCAATTCAGCACCATGAAACAGATCACATCCCATGGAGCAGACTTTTGGAAGAAAGGTCCCCTTCCTTCCTTCTCTTATGATTCATCAAACCATAATATTCTGCAGTTGTGGCCAGCCTGGAGCACATTTTCCCAAGAATATTCTGTAGTGTAAAAGAGGACCAACTATGAAAATAAATGTGAAAATACTTGTCTACTACAGAGTGATTTATCTTGCTTTTATCTGTTGTTATTTTCATTACATCAAACACATGGATAAATTATATTGGGATTAGACAAGTGGCAAAAGATTAATGGAATAAACATTCAGTTTACTTTCATATATCCAATATAATGCACTTAACCCCTTATGGAAATTGAAATCCGACTTAGAAACAATGTCAGAAATATAAAATAAGCCTCAATATGAATAATCTGGCACACATACACCATCATCTACTCAGAAATTCAGTCTCTCTTTAAATATTTATTTAGTACAAAATAATAAAAATTTAATTAATGAATGTGACTTTTAAGTATCATCTGAAATACTCCTCATGTATATGATTGTATATGTTTTAGATGTCACCTAGACAGGAATTAAACATGCATGTAAAATTCAAATTTCCACAATTTAAGCTAGATTAGAGGAGTCATACCCTCCTGTATTGTGTGGTGTGAATTTTACTACAATGCTGAACCCTTCCACCTAATACCAAGAGTGAGGTGCAATAATTTATTTTTTCATGTTAAGATGAGTGCTAAGTGTAGGATACACTTTGAATTATTACATTAATTTATTAAAATTAGTTTCATTTTTTCTTTTCTATATCTGCAGAAAGTAAAATTATATATTAAACATTCAATATGAAGTAATCAATAATAAGTAAACTATTACTAAAATGATATACTATTAAACTGTGATTTGAATTATAGTTCTAACAAACTGTGATGTAAACAACATTTAATAGAATTATGGGTAATGTTTATTAAACTTACCATCTTGTTATTGTTTTCTAATTGTGTCATTTGTTATTCTTGATACAAGTCATCTCTTCACCTAAATTGTTTATTTTTCTATTTTATCTGTATTGGTTTGCTGATTATGCATTTTGTTTTCCCTTTTTAGTGACTGACATGAGGCTGAAAATCTGTACGCTAGTTTATTACTTCCTACATTAATGTCAAGTTGCTGCTCTCCACAGCTGTTATACTTTTCTTTGTATAGTACAGCATTTCCCCTAGTCCCACCGACTGTATTGCTGCTCTCATATATATATATATATATATATATATATATATATTTTTATTTTATTGTCAAGGTAATGTACAGAGGGGTTATAGTTACATAATTAAGGTCATGAATTAATTTATTTTCTATCTTGTTACCCCTTCACCCATTTTTCTCCCTCTTCCCTACCAACGCACCTCCCAAGATCGTTTCCAAGCTATTGTTTTGTGATAACACTGTTGCATAGTTTCCCCCTTTGTCCTTCGTCTCACTATTTTTTTTTCCTTCCCGTTCCCCAGTTCGGATCAACATATTTACAATACACATGATACCAAAATCAAATACAGTGACTACAGGGGATAAACCATATGTGGGAAAACATAAAAAAGGAAAAAAATAAATCATGTAGTACATTAAGAACAACAAAAACAAAGAACATGTCTTGGAGTTCATTTCACTTAGAATCACCTTATACGGTCATATGTACATAGCTATTGAGCTGTTCTACTCATCTACTAAGATTATAATTGATGTACACATTAATGCTCCCTATGACCCAGTAATCCTACTTCTGGGCATTTAACCAGATGGCCACAAACAAGGCCACACTAAAGCTACCAGCACAATTATGGTTATCACAGTAATATTTACCATAGCTAAGGTATGGAATCAACCCTGATGCCCCTCAGTAGATGAATGGATCAAGAAAATGAGACACACAGTCACATACACACATACACACACATACTATGCTTCCATCAGAAAGAAAGATACTACCTCATTTGTAAGGAAATGAAGGTCTTGGGAAAAATCATATTAAGTGAAATAAGCCATGGCTTCCCATGGCTTCCCTTATTTGTAATAATTAGTTTACATCAAGGATAATCTCATGTATTTTAATTTGACAGTTTGTTCTATGTTGAGCGTGCAACATTATTGCTATATTGTTTGTTATCATTTCTGCACACAGGCAGGTATATTGAAAAAATTACGTTCATCTTATCCATTACTGAAAGAAGAACAACTAAAAGAGCAACCCTTACTAGGAAGAACAACTCCTACTTATTTAGCTTCATTCCTATGTAAGGCCAATGTTGTCCCCTGTATTCTCATGTACATTTCAACTCTATACCTCATACTGTATATCTAGTATCTTCTACATTGTGAACTAAATGCCCCAGATGTTCCACTTTGCTTTACTTAAAAAAAAATTCTGTCTTAATATTTGAGGTTGGTGTGTGTGTGTGTGGGTGTGTGTGTGTGTGTGTGTGTGTGTGTGTGTATGTGAGAGTGTGTGTGTGTTTACAAAGATCAGAACACAATATTTTTCTTCATTTCCAATACATTTTTCAGGTCATTGTAAGTTGTGGCTAATGGGAGCAGTCTCTTGTTATTTTAAGGATGAAACAGAAAAAGATATTTGTGCTTGTACCACAGTTGCTTTAATAGTCTGCAGTTGAACACTGAACATTGACTTATATCTTGGCTGCTCTTGTGAATAATGTGAATAACAATGAAATACAGATTTATTTTCGAGTTACCTAGAGAGAAATAATCACATGATTGGTGGGTCACATGATATCTCAACTTTGGATTTCTTTAGAAACTTGCATACTACTTTCTACAACAAGAATACTAACCTGTTTTTTGACCAATAGTGTAGATAATTTCCTTTTCTCCACACTCTCACCAACATTATTACCTTTTCTTCAAAGGTAATATAGGGCAGGTTTTTACTATCTGCATTACCCTAGACTGGCCTTAGACTTAAATCCAACCTCCTAAATGCTTGGAATTACAAGCCTTTACCACCATAACTGGTTCCATTAATTTTTTGATAAGTTATAATAGTTATGAAGTTGTATCATAGTAATTTTGAATTATATTTCTCTAATGACTTCTAATCAAAAAGCATTAAGGCAGCATAGAAGTTGTATTAAACACAACTTTGTAAACCAACAGGCAATTTTCAGGGCTTTATTGAGAACATGTCTATTCAAACCTTTTTTCCATTTTTGATCCAGTTTCTGTTAATCTCATCTTTAATCTCGCTAAATTAGATCAATTATCAATTCAAGGTAGTATAAAAGAAAAAAAATGTAGCAACTCCTAACATTTTTCAGTTTTTAATAACATGGTATTGCTTAAATCATTTTGTGTTAACAATTGACAGTATATAACTCAATTTAGTTAGACCTGTTACAAGGCTGTAGTTTATTTATTTTACATTGATTGTTCTTTCCAAAGCCTGTTTGTCTAATTTCCCTTGGTTTCTTTCAGTCTCAAGTAGCTCAGATTTCAAACTGAAGAATAAATGGAAGTAAGCAAACCAAAAAAAAAAATACAGTTCCTCTCATCCGATGATGCCTGTATAAGAATGAGAAAGAGTTAATCCTTTTAAGGACCTATGATGGGACAACAAAAAAATGAATTTATTCTTCTATGTCTTCTTTATCTTTGCGATGTAACTTAAATGTTGTAAAACACAATATACTCCTCAGATAATTTTATGTTTTATCCGTTTTGCACATTTTCATATGGATTTCATCTCAGTCTACAACATTCTTTCATCATTCTGTCCCTGATATTTTAACACTATCAAGACATAAGATAACCAGTTTGATTTACAGCAAGAGAAGTTATCCACCTGGCTTCCTTGGAAGCAGAGCATGATCAATATATATTACTTCTGGTTGCTAACTACATGTAATGGTTTCTGTACTACTTATCACATTCTATTTAGTATTTTAAAAAGAATGCTGGCTAAACTCAAAGCTCATTCCTAGAAGTTTATGTTAAGTATTTCACAAGTTTTATTCCCTTAATTGTTAAGATAACATTTGCTATAATGCTAATGTTATTACCATTTTAGTGTTGGGAAGAATTGTAATTAAAGGCAGTAAGTGCATGACCTAAAGACACACACAGTGAGGAAGGAAATGAGTCAAAGTTTCCAAAAGTCTTTCAGCAATACACAAAAGGTAGATAAAATCTCTCCATTCTATGACACTCTCAATTCAATATTCATATTGCCCATGGTGATTGTTTTCTGTCACATTTGTCTTCATCACAGATTGTGTTGGTGACATTGGGTTATCATGCTCAGAGCTGAGCTTATACATTGAGGTCCAAAGAGAGGCAAATTTCTTCTGTCCCACAATTCCAGTATCCTTTTTAAAAAGTACTAAAACTTTTAAATATCATCATCTACTTTCTTATAAGTAACGAAAAATTTAAAAAATCATAAATAATCACTCCAAAGTGCTTTAAAATTGGAAATGCTAAAACATGCCCCTCTGAAGTAAATTTTCTTCTACTTTTAACGTTATTCTGAAAGTCTTTGCTGGTTTGTCAGACCTGCAATCCTAACTACTTGGGATATCTATTCAGGAGCCTGAGATCTGTGGATAACAGTTGAAACCCAATCAGGGCAAATGAAATTCATGAGATTATTTTTCAAAAATTTTAATGAACTAGCAAAGGGCCAAGAATGGAGATGTAGCTCATTTAGTAGCACACCAGTCTAGAGAGAAAAGGCCTTGCAAGACTTGAAGCCCTGATTTGAAACTCTGAGCACGCCAACACACATGCAAGTGCTTAAGCACATGCGTGTGTTCACAAACATATTAATTCAAATTACCTTCATATCGGAGTTTTGCATGAATTTCTTTGCTAACGAAATTATATGAGTAAAATAAAGGAAATAAACTCTTCCATCTCAGAACATTTTTATACATTTTTATTTTAAAAATATTGTACAGAGGGGTAACAATTACATGAGCAAGGTAATGAGTACATTTCCTAACAAGCATTGTTACCTCCTCCTTTATTGTTCCCCTACCATCCCTTCCCTCCCACCTCCACAAGTCCATTAACCCCCCCCCCCATTTCCTGGCCTCAATTGTAAAGTTCACTTTACAACATAGTGTATTGTGCATCTCATTGTTACATGGGTCAATCTGTATCCCTAGTTAAGCATTTTGGTTTTTTTTCGTCCTTCCTCTCAAAAAATTAGAGGAGAGTATAAACAAGATGTAGGCACACCAACTTCAAATACAGTGAAAACGGGTGTTATAGCATGGGGGAGGAACATATAAAGAAACAAGAAAAAACACACTGCACGTCATAAGTATGTAAGAAAAAATAGCAAGAAAAAAAAAACCACTTGTGTCCCTAACTTGGGGTTCATTTCCCTTAACACAATCTTATCTGGTCATATACACATAACTTTTGACCTTTTCTGCTTATCCCAGACATATATTAGTTATTGAAAATTAGAGAAACCATGGGACCTACGTTTCTTTGGACTTGGCTTACTTCACTTAATAATTTTTTTCCAAGTCTTTCCATTTCCTAACAAATTGGGCTATGGAATGCTTCTGAAATTTGCCTGTCATACTTGCACAGGGGCCAGCTAATCTCTGTATCATTCCAATGTTAGTGTATGTGAAGCTGAATTGAGCAAAGAACATTTTTTATATATAAATTGTAATTGATTTTCTTAAACTAGACAATACAACAAAACGTAAGTTTAAAAGAATTGTCATGAAATTTTAGAACCATGTACTTCTTACATAAGTACACATTTAAGAAAAAATCAAGATTGACATGTCAAAAACAAAATAATTCCAGATATTTGTTGTTCAAGAGATGTGTAGGAGGAGGAATTCAATTATTCTATACAAGGGACCTGTCATAATGAACACTGCAGCAAGTGTTAAGGTTTGTTAAAATATTTAATGTTTTAAATATATTTAATTTTGGGAATTTGCTTATATATGCCAAAACTGGGACTGTTTGGCAGGTCATAATACTTTTCTATAAAGTATTTAAGATTTATGGTAGCACATAACTACTACTAAGTATGTACATTTCAGAGTTTATTGAAACCTTACTAATGAGAAGTTGCAAAGTCTTTGTGTAAAGGAGCAGAATAAAGAGTTGGCTATGTTATCTACACAGTTTCTGTTAAAACTGTAGGCCTTCCTTACTTTATATGTTAGTGAGGAACAAATGATGATATAAGCCATATACAAATTATGAGATGAACTATAAATGGTAATCTTAGTGGGTGATTTAAACACTACTCATAGCCTATAAAATTCTTGTTGAACGTCATAATCTTAGCCAGTGTTAAATGTAAAGAAATATGACAATAATAAAATCTAATTTGTAGTACACTTCAAAAACTGAAAAAATGATAATAGTTTTGTTTTTTATTTTATTAATCATTATTATTTAATTATTGGTTTTCTTTATTTGTAGCATTGTTTTTCTTGTAATATAATACAACTTTTTGTAAGTTGTCATTAGGAGGTACTTTGAGAAGGGTATTGGGATGGCCACACCATTTTTTATAGGTGCATGTGAATTTATAAAGAGGGAAATTAAGAACAAAATATGTATTTAAAAAATGATGAAGTAGAGTCTGATTCAGGAGTGTTGATACATGTCCACACCTAAAATATTAGCCCTAGGCTGAAGCAGAGTTATTACAATGTTGAAGCCAGAAAAGTGAGAGACTTTGTTTTGTTTTGTTTTGTTTTTGTTTTTATTTTGTTGGACATGGGGCTTGAACTCTGGGGCCTGGGTGCTGTCCCTCAGCTCAAGGCTAGTGATACCACTTGAGCCACAGCAGCACTTCCAACTTTTTCTGCTTATGTGATGCTGTGAAAAAAAACCCAAGGCCTCATGCATGCAAGGCAGGCACTCTACCATTGAGCTACCTTCCCAGTATCTGAGAGACTGGATTTTAAAAATCATCTAAACAACATTTGCTTTCTGCTTTGGGTTATATAATGAAATATATGAGTATCTTGTTATGTTTTTGTGCATTGTCATACCTCTAAATTTATACTAACTTCACCCACTTTATCCTTGTCAAAGTCATGAAATATCTCTGAGAGTTTGCTTCTGTGAAGATTGTTTTGTATTTATAATTTCTTCTGAGTCATTTTTATTTTTTATCAAAATCACTTTATATTTCATGTTGATGAGTATTTACACAGAGACAGGCATATAGAGGATTTAGTTTAACAAGTGAACATTAAAATTAGAGCTCAAAAATAAAAATGAGCCTTAACACATATTTTCATAGCTTTCCCCACATTCTCCCTAAAAGAAGACAATATTAAGAATGTCTGAGGGAGGCTTTTTATCTCCAATTTTCTTGAGCTTCCTAGGTTTAGAATTCTTAAATCACAGAGACATGCTGTAATGGGAGTAAGATTTTTTGGTACACTTTTCCCTTCAGACTGTGTTTCTCGTTCTTCCCTTTTCTCAACTCCATTATTAGAGATTTTTCTCAGAGATGACTCCATCTCCAACTTTTCACTCTTCCTAGCTGGACAAATGAATTTGCAGATCAAGACTCTTAGACAGAAAGAATTTAAGAGCCTGAATCTAAGACACTTCTCTCATACACCATCCCTACAAAGACACAAGTACCAAAGCAGGTTACATAGTTTCATTTTTTTCTAGCAAGGCCAATGCATGAAGTTGCTTGCTTCTGAGTGTGTCTGTTTGTAGCTCTTCCTGATGTTGCAGATTAACTTTATACCTGGTTCCATTATCAGCTACCAGGAATGGCATGTTTAGACCATCCAGGAGGTGGCTCAACAGGGCGGCTGGATGTGTAGGATGCCTCATGAATGGCACAGAAGATCTGTGTTGGAAATACCGGGGGCAATTAAGGTATCTTACAAACACCATCTCAGCAAGGCAAAGTTTACTCCTGCAGAAGGCATCCTGTTGCATGTCCAAGTTGAATAAGCACACTGGCTAGGCAGCCCACCACTGGCTCCCATGAATTTGACCTTTGGGATCATCTTTCATGATGGATCAAAATTTTGACCCCTTTCAAACTAGTCAAAAGCTTTAATAATCAACCAAATCCGAACACCTGGCCATATGAAAAATAACCAACTTTTACTCAGCTGGTGTTCTACTACTAGTGCCATGTCTCTAGCCCCTAGCACTTCTCTAAAATAGCATTAGTAAGGTTTTGACTACCTTTACAAGGGCAGTGCTTATATCAGTCAAGCACTTCAAGATTTAACTTCTACAATTCTCCCATCTGATTTTGCTTTCTTTTCTTCCAAACAATAATCATTGACTTTCCTATTCAGCAGTATCCAATAAGATATTTTGATTTAAAAAAGGGTTTGATTAAGGCAGTTTTTCAGTCAGTCACTGAACAAAACCCGTTATAGAAGAGATAAAGCACCTGTGCACACATTACTAAGGAAACAATTACTAAAGAGGTAAATATTGCCACCATGACTCATTGTTAAAATGCTCATTCTGTCATCAAACTAGTAAAGGGATCTGCCACCACACACAGACACACAACCTTTTTTATAAGTGACTGGGGGATTGGTCTTGGGTTTGATCTCATGCTCTGGGCATTGTGCCAGAGCAGTTTTACTCAAGGCTACCACTTTAGCCACAACTCCAGTAGTATCTTTTTTTGCACCTTCATTGGAAATAAAAGTCTCATCTTTCCTGTCTGGGTTGGCTTCAAACAAAGATCCTCAGAATTCAGCCACCTGAGCATTTAGGATTATACTCAGCATCATCTCAGTTTTTAGGTAATTTGTTTCCAGTATTCAATCCTTGTAAGTCTTTCTGTATCATTGGCCTCCAACCACCACACAGATTACCTTTGAAGTATATTTATTCTTTTATTTTTATATATTTATTGTAAAAATACTGTACAGAGGGGTTAGTTACATGAGCAAGGTAAAGCATACATTTCCTATCAAGCATTGTTACCTCTTCCTTTATATGTCCCCTACCATCCCTAACCTCCTAGCTCCAAAACTACTCCATACACTCTCCCCGACCCCTGACTAAATTGTAAAGTTTGTTTTTCAACAGTGTCTTGTGCATCTCATTGTTATAATGGGTCAACCTGTATTCCCCTTTAAGTTTTTCCCCCTTTTCCTCCTCAATCTAGTGACCTCTATATACAAGATGGAGGGCACCAACATCAAAAACATTGGAAACAGTGGTTATGCCGTTTTGGGTGGGTGGGGGGACAGAATACAAAGAAACAAAAATCACATGGAACATTATAACTATGTTAGAAACAATAGCAAGAAATGAAAAAAGCACTTGTGCCCCTATGTTGGGGTTCATTTCACTTATCACCATCTTATCTGATCAAGTATTATATTTAGACCAAACTTTTCCCATTCAATCCTACCAGGGGCTTCTAGTTACTTTTACATGGTGGCATTTCCAATAAACAAATCCTGCTGATAAATAAAAGCACATATTGGAATAATTCGATTATGAAGATCATAGGTTATGGAGATCAACAGAATAAAATTAATTTAAGCTGCTGTTTCTGGTTTCTAGCTTTAAGCTCTTTGGGAACTTTTCAGGGGCTCCTAAGTAAATATGAAATTTGTAAATATGTAGTTTGTTTTTGCAAATATGAAGTTTGAATGACCCTCTAACTAACAAGTCTTTCCTTACTTAATTTAAGGTGTTTGAGAATGGTCAGGTGTGGATTGGCCAATGGAACCAAAGCACAGATTCCACTCCAGTTGGCCCGTAACATCTCCAATAGTAGTCTCCTGGAATACCACGAGACATTTCCCCTGGCTATGATTTGTACTTACTGCTCACCTCAAAGGGTTGGCCTTTACTACATCCAGGTAAGTTTCCCAGAAATGTCCAATTTTCCCCAGGTAGTTGACCTGGAAAGAATAGAGCTGATCAGTTTCAGGGATTTTTGAAATAGACTCTTGCTTCTGAGAAGAGTAACAAGGTGTTCCAAGTTGTCTCAGATCACATTTTGCTGATCTATCATGAATTTCATGCACATGGGGTCTGAGCTCCATGACAGCACAAATAGGACCTCTTGTGTGGCTTCCCTGCCACACAGTCATAGCAGTAGTCTTTTTGTGGACACAGTCACCACAGTATTTACCTCACTTATTCAGTTTCAATTTGAATCTGGGTAGACTCAAAATTGGAATACATACACAGAGTGTCTGCTCCAAGAATGAATTTGCATCATATCCCTCTTGGTAGGAAACCCTTTAGGTGTAGCTTGCCTTTTTTTTTTGGTCGGTCTTGCAACTGAACACTTTGCCTGGGTGCTGTCCCTCAGCTCTTCAACTCAAAGCTAGTCCTCTACCACTTGAGCCACAACACCACTTCCAGTTTTCTGAGTGGTTTCTTGGTGATAAGAGTATCACAGAATTTACCTGCCTTGCCTAGCTTTGAATGACCGTCCTCAGATCTTAGTCTTCAGAGTAGCTAGGATTACAGGCGTGAGCCACCAGTGCCCATATTTTTTTTTCTTTTTTTCTTTTCTTTGTTCTTGGATTTGTTGGTTGTGAGGCCTGAAATCTGGGCCTGGACACTGTCCCTCAGCTCTTCAGCTCGAGGATAGCTTTCTACCACTTGAGCCACAGTGCTTTTTCTGCTTACATGGTGCTGAGGTATCGAAGCCAGGGGTTCATGCATGCAAGGCAAGCTCTCTACCGCTAAACCACCTTCCCAGCTCTTCGTCTGAGTTTTTAGTTAACTCACTTGCCAATGTTCAAACCTTCTAAGGTCTTTGTGCAGTGGCTGGGAAGGTGGTTCAGTGGTAGAGTGTGTGCCTTGCATGCCTGAGGCCCTGGGTTTGATTCCTCAGCACCACATAAGCTAAAAAGAAAAAAAGCCGGAAGTGGCTGGTGGCTCAAGTGGTAGAGCGCTAGCCTTGAGCTGAAGGGTTGAGGGACAGTGCCCAAGCCCAGAGTTTAGGCCCCACGACCGGAACCCCCCCCCCCCCGTGAAAAAAAAGTTCTTTGTGCAACTTTTGTCTCCAATCACCACAGAAGCACTTACCTTGTCAGATAATGTTTCTACAGCTAATTTTCCCATGCCATCCTACTAGAGCATTTAGTTTATGGATTAAAAAAATTTTTAGTATAAATAACAAACCTCTTTTGATTTTATTCTACTCTATATTTTATTTTTGCCAGTCCTGGGGCTCCCTGAGCTTCTTCTGCTCAAGGCTAGCACTCTACCAGTTGAACTACTTTGCCACTTCCAGCCTTTTCTGTTTATGTGGTTCCGAGGAATAAAACCCAGGGCTTCATGCATGCTGGAAAAACAATTTTCCACAAAGCCATATTCTCAACCCCCAAAATATTTTATTTATACTAATCATAAGAATAAAACTGATTCATAAGGTGCTTTCTGGTTTCAAGCTTTGAACTTTTTGGAAACTTTGTCAGGGGGATCCTGAAAAGCACCTAAGTAATTAGGAAATACGAATGACCCTCTAGGGAAGGAGTCTCTCCTAACTAGTATAAAATGTTTGAGAATGGACAGCTGCATGAAATGCTAGGGTGAAAGGGATGGCCAATTGAACCAAAGTACGGGTTCTACTCTAGTTGGCCAGGAAGGTCTACAACACTGGTCCTCCACAATACCATTAGATATCTCCCCTGACTATATTTAGTGATTACTGCTCATCTCTTCAAGGTTTTGATTCCACTGCATCTTGATAAGTTTCCCAGAAATGCCAATTACCCCTCCCCATACCTAGAGAAGCAAGGGGTATAGTTGGCTTGGGAAGATAGGGTTTTTGTCTTAGATCCATACTCTTGTGAACAGCATCAGCAGGGTCTTACAAGTTTCCCCAGGCCGTGTTTGAATGACATATCATGCACTTCATGCCCTTGAGGATCTGAGATTCATCATAGTAGGAAGTGGACCACTTGTTTTTCTGGTTTCTGTGCCACAGAATCTTAAGAGTAATGGTGGGCAGAATATTTAACCCATTTCACCAAAGCATTATTTTCTTTGTCATAGGACTTGAGCTGAAGGGCTCAGGGATAGCACCCAGGCCCAGAGTTCAAGGCAAAAGCCCTACGACTTGAGCCACAGCACCACTTCTAACTGTTGGTGGTTAACTGGAGGTAAGAGTCTCAAGGACTCTCCTGCCTGGGCTGGCTTTGAACTCTAATTCTCATATCCTGAGTAGTGCAAGCCACTGGCACCTGGTTTTTCACTTGAATTTTAAGTCTACCCAGAGAGTCTGCTTCTGAAACTAAGGTTCAATTCCATACATCCTTGGATCAGCTGGAGGCTCAATCCAGGCTTCAGAGTCAAAGTGGGCAGCTGAGGGAGTTTAGTGAGTAGGACTTTTTTGAGATCCCCTTTCAGGATTTAAGATTTAAAGCACACAAATGCAAGCACATATTCATAACAAGTTTTTGTTTGGACACGTGCACATTATGGAGCTCCATAATGAAAATCATCCATTATATAATAGTGTTCTCAGACCTTTGTCAACATTCTCCCTATGGATTATCAGAAGCAGGTCCTTAGATCATTTTTCTTAGGTTCCTTAGGCCTAGAATTCTTATTTACCCATTTTAGCAGGTCTCTTGTGATTTCAGTTTTTGATGCATGTAAAACTTCCTATTGTAAGTTTCTTGTGCACCCTTCTCATATTTAACTCTCCCGTTACTGAAGATTTCTTCAGCTCCCACATTTTTATTCTTGGGCCAGGGAATGAAAACACACATCGAGACTCAAGTTCTCTTTGTGCCTAAGACACACTCAGCCCCTAAAAATCCCCAACCAACCAGGTAATATGCTCTACTCCAATTTTTCCTCTCATGGCTGATGTATGAGATTACTTTTTATTGAGGTGCTTCCTTGGCCCTTTCCTGAAATTGCTGATACACTTTGCATCCTTTACCACAAGGGATGGTGTTTAACCCAACCTTGAGCTATCTCAACAAGTCAGGATGTGTCTCCTCCTGAGGGTCTCCCTACATCCCCCTTGCATAACATGGATCCTGGACTAGTCCCCCATTGTTGGGAATACTCCCCTACTGTAACCCAATATCCCAAGAAAGACCACCAGGTCGAAAGGAACTTAGCGTGGCAAAGTTTATTTCTGTTAAAGGGCATGTTATTGACAGGAAGCAACCACTCTGAGTGGGAAGTCTGCCCAGGTTATACCCCTAATGAGTTACTACTTCTGGTATTGATCACAAGTTGTGTTCACAATCTTGCTCTATTGGCTCTTTTGCAGCTCAGCTGGTTATTTTGAAAGGGGTTAACAATTTCAGAGCAATCCACTAAACCAGGACAACCAGGCCAGAAATTGTTAGAAAATTCTTACTCAGCTTGTGCTTTATGAGTTAAACTATTCTTCAAGTCCCTAGAATGATTTTAGTAACAGGATATACTTTTGTTATATAGCTTTTTGGAAGATGATTAGGCTTAGTCAATGCTTTCCCTCAATCCATCATTTTCAGAGAAAAATATTATTGTAACTCTTACACAGTCCATTCCCAGACAGAATTTATTATAAGTAGCTCCCTTTTTGGAATGGAGCCTTATGAGCTTCCAGGTGAAAACACCTTATTCGCATATTGCCTTGATTCCCTTTGGCAACTCACCTCTGCAAGTGGTTATGAAACCAAAAGTTATGTGTGGCTGCTTCATTATACTTGTGCTCCTACCGCTAAAGAAAGAGGAAAGACTGCTCTCTGAAAGCATGTAACTATGGACTTAAGCATGCTTACTGAACCCTGAGCACAGAGCACAGATTGAGCTGCAGCATTTTCAGAGCCATAGATGAATCAGTCAGATACCAGCTGCTTGGCTGACCACAGGGCACACTTCTGATGCCACATTTCTGAGGTGAAGCAGTTCTAAGCTGTGAAGACACTATGGCAAGAAGAAGCCTGAGGGGGAATTCTTGGTGGGAAGGAGAATGTGAAAGTTTGGAAGTAAGTTTTAGAAACTGTGAGCCACTTTCTGAATTGCTTGAGGCAGCGTGCAGATCATCATATTTTCTAGCCCTCTAGATGCAGAGTATGAGAACACTTCCCACATCACACACTCAATCCCACCTGCCTAGCAGTCTTCAATTCCCTCTTATAGGAGTTAGGCAATTTTTAAGAAAGCAAAATTCAGCGAACCTGATCTAGCTTGTGAAGAAAACATATCCTCTGGCTTTAGAATAGATCAATTTCTATCTCAGAATAAGAGGAAGAAAAGAGACCACATTCTACAGACTTTAACACCTTAAACATGCTAGTTTGCTGCATTAATTTTCATTTATTAGATTCATACAAGAAAAAAGGAAGAAATCTGAGAATTTCTGGAGCCTTTGCTTGCCTAATATCAGGTTCTTGTTGTTTTTTATTTGTTTGTTTCCTTTTTTCCTAATACTTTAGAGATTCTAGTTGAAAAATTGAGAAAATGCAGACATTAGCCTGGTTCAGATTAATCTGAAACCACAGCACCTAACTTATCAAATTCTAATCTAAATATAGTCTCAAAGCTGAAGGTCAATGCTTCCCTGCCCTCAACATCTTCAGAATAACAGTATTGTCTATGTCTCGGGTTTGTTTTCTTTAAAGAATTAGAGAACAGAACAGGTTTTAAAGCAGTTTTTCTTCAAAGTGAAAAAAGAGCAGTGCAACAGTCTCTACCTCAAAGCAAAAACACAGCAGTTAAACAGACTCCCCAGAGTAAAGAGGGACATATTGTCTCATAATTGGTTTCCTAGTCTCAGAACATAAGTATGGAATTTTTCCTTATTGGATGCCCCATCTCAGAGCACAATCACAGAAAGCACTTTTGATTGGATGGGAAGTATAGAGGCACTCCCCAGACCATATTCAGAAAAAGTGTGTTAGCACCTAAAGCTTCATGGGAAAAGGGTGTATATTTTTTGCTGCATCATTCATCCCCACCATGTTGGAGCCAGTTCCAACCATTACCTTTTATCCATAACTACCCAGATGAAGTGGTTTAACTCCCTCTGAGTGGCACATAAGCACTTGTTACTCACAGGGCACTGTACATTGTGATGTCCCATCAACAATATGTGAACAGATAAATTGGATATCTAAATTGCTGTTTTGAAGAAGCAAAACCCTCTGACTTAAACTTGCACACTTAACTTAAAATTTATTTTCTTTTTTCAATTCTATTAGCATTACCTACTTAAATAAGTGGATTTTTTCATTTTGATATATCCACATAGGCATACAATGTACCATGATTATGCTTAACCCCTTCATAATTCTCTCCCAGGTATTATTAATCATTTTAAGAATATAACATAGTAGTAATAAGTGCATTTACAATATTGTACAATCTCAATGTCCACACTCTTTACATCCTCTAAGATTCAAATTCTTATTTATTAAAACAATTTTCCACTCTCCTCTGCTTCAAGGTATACATCAAGTATGATTTTGTTTTCTTTCTCTATCAATTAGACTGTTCTATGTAACTACTGATATAAGTATAATCATGTAATATTTGATCTTTTTATGACTGGCTTATTTCACTTAGCAGTGTTCCAAAGAGTCATCCATAATATAGTATATGTCACATAATTCTTTTTTTTTGGGGGGGGGTCCAGTCGTGGGGCCTGAATTCTGGGCCTGGGCCCTGTCCCTCAGCTCTTCAGCTCAAGGTTAGCACTCTACCACTTGAGCCACAACACCACTTCTGGCTTTTTTCTTTTTGCTTATGTGGTCCTAAAGAATCGAACCCAGAGCCTCATGAATGAAAGGCAAGCGCTCTACCACTGAGCCACCTTCCCAGCCCCATAATTCTTTTTGAAGTTGAAATAATATACCACTGTATGTATAAACCACATTTGCTTTAACTATTCATTTGCTGATGGGCACTGCATTGCCTCCATGTTTTGAGTATTATACAAAATGAATATGAGTGTACAAGACCTCTTCCAGACCTTGCTTTTAGATGTTTAGAGTGTATGCCCAGAATTGTAGTCACTGGATCACATGAAAACTCTCTTTTCTTTCTTTTCTTTTAAATTTTTGTGTCATGGGGCTTGACCTCAGGGCCAAGTCACTGTCCCTGAACTTTTCCTCAAGGCTAGAGTTCTACCACTTTAAACGACAGATCCTCTTTTAGTTTTCTGCCCAGGCTGTCTATGAACCGTGATCCTTGCATTTCAGCCTCCTGTCCTGAGTGGTTAAGATTATAGGTATGAATAATCCTGTTTTTAATTGTTTGAAAAGATGCCATTCTGTTTCCCATAGAACTGTTCCAATTTTACCACACTTTTGTCAATATTGTTACTTTATTTTTTTGTAGTTATCCTACCTAATTCATATGAAGTAGTTATTTTCTTCATTATTTTGACTTACACTTTAGTGGTGATTAATGATGTTAAACACCTTCTTCGTGGGCTTGTTAACAGTTTGTCTTCTCTGGAGAAACATCTGAGTTCTTTGCACATTGTAAAATCAGATTGTGTGTCATTGCAATGATGTTTTTTATATATTCTTTATTTTTCTTTTTTTGGTTCCGGTCGTGGGGCCTGAACTCTGGGCCTGGGCGCTGTCCCTCAGCTCTTCAGCTCAAGGCTAGCGCTCTACCACTTGAGCCACAGTGCCACTTCCTGCTTTTTTTCCTTTTTGCTTATGTGGTGCTGAGGAATTGAACCCAGGGCCTCATGCATGCGAGGCAAGCGCTTTACCACTGAGCCACCTTCCCAGCCCCGTTTTTTATATATTCTTGATGTGAACCACTTATCAAATATATACTTGCAATAACTTTATCCCTTTCTGTGTTGCTTTTTTGGACACTGTTGATTGCAACCTTTGGTGCATCCTGATTTATGTTTTCCAACAATGAATGACCCTTCATTGATGTCAATTTCCAGTATGTCTTCTGGTCCTGTAACTACGAACCATCATATTGATTTGAACTCCTGCTATGGTAACAGTGAAGTAAAGCTACATAATTACGCTCTGGTCACCTATCTACTGCCACTTTGGAATATCTCTCCCTTAGCTTTTCGTAAAGGCCTTGGGGCATATCCACAACTTATTTGGTCCTTAAAAACCTGTAGAAAGTTACAGGTCTTAAATTTAGTTAGTTTTAATGGAAATACGTGACTTCCAATTTCTTTTTTTTTCCTTTTTGTACATATTTGATTGTAAGAATACTGTACAAAGGGGTTACAGTTACATGTCAAGGTAATGAGTACATTTCCTATCAAGCATTTTTGCCTCCTCCAGGCAAATAAGATGAATATTGAGAGCTTCCTAATATAGAAGCACACCAAAACTCTTGGTATGTATTTTTCTTCATATGAGTATTTAGAATTGTGTGAAGCTAGAGATTTAACCTACTTACAAGTTAATAATGAACTTGTCACACTTTAATGGATGCTAGACGATTTATGATGCTCTTGGGTCAGAGACAAAAAGGTCTTAATTTTTACAGTAATAGTGAAAGCCAGTGAGATATGTGTGTATGTGTATATTTACAAATTTCAAGTGTATCTCTCATCCCTCAGTGCCACTGAGTGAAGTAAAGATAGCCATGTGAAGCTTATACAAACAATGGGTTCTGAGTTTGAGCAACTGTGATCTTTATAATGAGCAATAGGCATGCCTGAACTTTACTCTGGAGGATGACAATAGCTTAGAAAAAGCTTGCAAATATACTACGGAATATAGAGCAGCTAGTGTTCACTTGAAGATATGCAAACACTTGAGACTGCCATGGAATTGTTCTTTTTCTTTTGTTTCTTGAATGTTCCTGACTACCAAGACCAATACATATTTTTCCTAATAAAGGCATAGCTCCCCTTAAAAATGAGGCATGACAATTTGTTGAGAATACTTACTATTGTTCTAACCCTAAGGCCTCAATCCTATCTAGAGTACAATTTAACAAAAGAAATTGATGGAATTCAAATTTAACACATTTAGAAGCTTTTCTCTTAGAGCCATTTCTTAATGTAGGTGTGGAAGAAATTAAGGGAAAAAAATTGGCCCACAAATATATATTATGAAGATATTCTATGTATTTTAGCAGTAATAAAGGATTACATTTCTGTTTTTTAGTGTGTGAGTATTTACAGAGTATGTACAAAGTGCCAACGTTTATGCCAGGCCTATCATGGAATAGAACATAGCAAAATTTCTCTATATAGTTTGTATATTTATAGAATTCACCTGTCTGACTTCTCTCCCATTTTGATAAACAGATCACCTGTTTGATTGAAATACAATCATTATTTTTCTACCTACAGGATTCCACACACTTTGCTGTCTACTAAATATAGAAAATATTCATGCATAACCCTCATCTTCAAGGAGCAATTCTCAGTATCCCAAGTAGCTTATGTTTATCTCCCACCCCTTTCCTCCCAGCTGTCAATCTAGGTGAGTGATGGCTCAATTCTATAAGACAGGAAAGCTCAGATAATTCATAGGCATTCAGTTAGTATCTAATGGAAACTTCTTCACTTGGATTATATTTTATCATCATCTTTGTGAGAACTTCAGCTTCCTTATTTGGAACCTGAGCTGTTCAGATAACAGTGAGTAGATGAATCTTATGATTTAAAATTTCATTTAACTGAAATTGGAAGAATTAATTTTTCAGAAACTATTCACATTTGAGATTCATTAATCGCATATTGCCAGTGGCTAGTGTGTTAGACAATGCATATATAGAATATTTCCATTATCACAGATGTTTCTGTTAGAACTGTTTTAGAGCATGTTTTTGCTTGTTAAGGCATGGTCCATGTTCATAAACTATATATGCTCTGTATGTGGTACTCAGACTGAAGATCCAACCAGAAAGGCTAGACACCTATAAAGTTAAGGTATAGGTATAAATTGTTCTACATAGGCACACTTATTTGTGAAGAGGAAGAGGATCAAACAGTCAACGTCAGCAGAATCAACCTTCTCAACTCCAGGAAAGAATAGGTAAAAATTTTAGCAGTTCTTTGCAGCTTTGCTTCTGTGAATGAAATTAACTGTGGTATTCTCAATGGTGATTTTGTTAGAAAATATAAATGTTTAATTATCACATTAGCTCAGTGAAGAATTAGGGTTTGTGCTTTGTAAATGTAATTTGGTATTTATATGTGACATTTCAATTTCTCCTGGTATCAACACACCACAAATAGCTTTATATTGTTGTTTCTTTCGTTAATTTTGTTGTTCTTACAGCAGGCATTTTAGAAATTAGTGGAAAAGTTAAGACTTTCTTGTGTTTTGCAATCACATTATTTCTCCATAATCTTAATAAAAAATGAGAATCCAATAAATATGTGAAGAAATTGAATCTCCAATCACCTGTTCACTTTCATTAATTACTGGACCAAAGGGAACTGGCTCCCCAGAATCTCACCTTCAGAATTCAAGAATGAGGTGGGAAAAGACAAGGAAAGAGAGACATAATAATTTGAACTGAAGTTACTGTGCTGTCACACTGAACACTTGTTCTCATGCAATCCTTTTGAATTCCACAGTTAGCTTTTTTGTGGTTTTTATTAGTATGACAAAGATGACTTCTTTCCCAGATTTATAGTTGGAAGTGTGTGGGACACATTCCTTTATCTATGGAATCTTCCTTTGGGTCTCAGTACCTTTTCCATCCTTGTCGCAAGTATGTATTTCTACAAATGAAGACGTTGCTTCATCATTTGTCTTTAAATGATTCAATTATGTGGATATTGGAGGTTGTGTGATTTGCTGTAGAAGGAAGGTATTATGGGTAGGACCCTTTGGTCCATGTTGTTGTTGTTGCTGGTGGTGGTCGTGGGCCTTGAACTCTGGACCTGGGCGCTGTCACTCATCTATTCAGCTCAAGGCTAGATCTCTACCACTTGAGTCATAGCGCCACTTCTGGTTTTCTGGTGGTTTATTGGAGATAAGAGTCACATGGACTTTTTCTGCCCAGGCTGGCTTTGAACCACGATCCTCATTTCAGCTTCCTGAGTAGCTACAATTATAAAATGTGCCAACAGCACTGGGCTTGAATCAGTATTCTTAGTACAAAGAAAAAATACAAGTGATTTGGAACCAAGCTGTAGAATGCTGCTTTTTGGCTTCAGAAGAGAGCTGGCTGGTATCTTAGGAATAGATAGATTTAGGAAA
Organism: Dipodomys spectabilis; assembly: GCF_019054845.1. Lineage (NCBI taxonomy): Eukaryota > Metazoa > Chordata > Mammalia > Rodentia > Heteromyidae > Dipodomys > Dipodomys spectabilis. Next base: position 762,019 of record NW_024871095.1, on the reverse strand, counting down.
AATTGAACATATAAGTCCACATGGAAGGCCACAAAACATTTTAGTGAAGTTCCAAAAATGATAAGGACATGAATTGCAATAACTAGCTTGGTAATAAGGGACATGTTTGGGAGTTCGGTCTCTATTGTTACTGTTGTAAATGTACAATGTCATTTTATTCATTTTTGTTGTTGTTGTTTCCCCAGTATGTTCTTTTTTTGGGGGGGGTGGTCCATTCGTGGGGCCTGAACTCTGGGCCTGGGCACTGTCCCTCAGCTCTTCAGCTCAAGGCTAGCAGTCTACCACTTGAGCCACAGTGCCACTTCTGGCTTTTTTCTTACGTGGTGCTGAGGAATCGAACCCAGGGCCTCGAGCATGCAAGGCAAGTACTCTACCACTGAGCCACCTTCCCAGCCCTCCTTAGTATGTTCTTTCCCCTATGGAATATCCTCTGTTGTCACTGTACTTGATTTTGATACCCTGCATCTTGTATATTCATGTCTAATCTGGCGAGGGTAAAGGGAATTACAAAACGCTGAAACAAGGACACAGGATGACCCATTGCAACACAGATACCAATAAGACTTTATTGGAAATGAACCTTACCACTTCATGCTGCAAAGAATGGGGAGAAAGGAAGGTGGGAGCTGGGGGAGGGAAAGGTTAGTGGCACAACAACAAGGAAGAAAAGAGGTAATAATGATCAACAGGCAATGTGCTCATTGCCTTACTCATGTAACTGTAACCCCTCTGTACAACGTTTTAACAATAAAATAAAATAAAGTAAAATCAATAAAGGACACGTTTGGCAAATAAAGTAAAATGTTAACTTAAAAGAAAAATGAAAATAATAATAAACATATATATATGTATATTCATATAAATGCATACATATATAGGTATTTGTGTATGAACATATATAAGTATGAATATATTAATATGCACATAGTGTGCATACATATACATTTATTTAAAGAGACTTGAATAAGAAATATATTAATGTCTATGAAAAACTTTAACCATCCTGCCTATGAAAAGCTTTAACTATCCTAAATATGTCTAAAAAAAATCCAAATACATATCTTTATAATAATATACCAAAATCCAAAAAATATATGTCAAAATCATACCATACCTATACATTGCATACATATAGAGATTAGTGGAAATAGAAAAAACAATAGAATAGCAGTGCATAACCAATATGTAGAAATTGGAATCCTTATATATTGGTGCTTGACAGTTAAAGTGATATAGTCAGTTTGTTAAACATACTGGCAATCTAAGATATTACACATAGAGTTGCCTCTATGATCCAGCATTTTGAATCATAATTTCATATACAAAATATATTTCAACATATGTCCAACAAAACACATGTACAATTATATACATAAGAAAACCTTTTATAGGGCTGGGAAGGTGGCTCAGTGGTAGAGTGCTTGCCTTGCATTCATGAGGCCCTGTGTTCGATTCCTTAGTACCACATAAGCAAAAGAAAAAAGTTGGAAGTGGAGCTGTGGCTCAAGTGGTAGAGCGCTGGACTTGAGCTGAAGAGCTGAGGGACAGTACCCAGGCCCAGAGTTCAGGCCCCACGACCATACCCCTCCCCCCAAAAAAGAAAACTTTTATAATAACATATAATAAAATATTGAAATTCCCATTGAGGGTATTATAGAATTATACACACACATACAAATCAATATGGTATATCCCTGGGAAAAATTTATATGGACTTGGTTCAGAAACTAATTTTACTTGGGAGGAATGGATAAAATAAACTTCAATTTCTAATTATATGAGCTTTTTAAAATGGACACAGCCGTAGTGGTAGACTATGAAGTAATGGTTGGTAAAGTGGAGCGTAGGTTGAAATGATCACAGGAAGTGACTAATAATATATATTGGAGTACTTTGAGAGGGTAGTGATGAAAAAATGTTCTAGAACTGAAGGTGATATTCATAGTCCAACTCTTTAACATTCTATTAATCATTGTACTTTATCGAAGAATTACAGATTGCATTTGCATTAACCTTAAGAAAAATTTTAGAATAGTAATGGGTGAATCTGAGTGATAATTTAGAATTTAAAGTCACAGAATTCTATAATGCACACGTTTAATATGTTGATGAATAAGACTTTCAATAAAATATGATCTGTGATATATCCTCTGAGTGACTGTATATGACACTGCAAGGCAATGAATACTCTACAAAATTATGTTAATTGAGGAATGAGATAGGATTGAAAAGAATGAGGGATAATGATCATCTAGCTTTGTATTGAGCTGGGAATGTGGCTTAGTGGTAGTCTTAGGGGAATACTGTGAAGCCCTGGGTTTGATTCCTCACTTCTACATTAACAAAATAAAGCTGGAATTGGCACTGTGACAGAAGTCGTAAAGTGCCAGTGTGAGGAAAAGAAGTTCGTAGACATTGCCAAGGCCCTGAGTTCAAGCCCCAGGACTGGTCAAAAAGAAAACGATGCATTGTATTAAGATAGCACTAACGGCTCATGCCTGTAATCCTAGATACTCAGGAGGCTGAGGATTGAGGTTTAAGCCAGCCCAGGTAGGAAAGTCTGTGAGATTCTTATCCCCAATTAAATGTCAGAAAAATCTGAAAGTACTGCTTTGCCTCAAGTGATAGAGTTCTAGTGTTCATCGAATGGAGGTCATGCACAGCGCTCAGCCCCAGAGTTCAAACCTCAGAAGAGAAGAAAGAAAACAAAATAACTCACTATACACTATTCATAAACTGCATGGTCAATCAGATACTCCCATGCAACCACTTAAAGTCAATTAAGAATATGATTAAAATAGAATACAAGTCATTTTGTGGACCAAACATAGATAGAATACAAAGGTTGCTTACAGGGACAAAGTAAATTTTATCTCTTATTTAGAGTTGAAATTTGTTCTTCAGTCTTCTTAAATCATTTATGAAATTGACAATATTGCCAATTATAGGTCAATTTCCATGAGGAACAGTTTGAATTCTGCTGTCTTTTCATAGCAAACCATAGAAGTGAATTTTTTGCCTCTTGTTGAATTATATCTGTTATTTAAAAGTAGATTTGTCCTAATATAATATTGATTTAATAAATCATTTAATTAGGGTGATGTTAGATTTTTTTCCAGTAAATCCTATCCTTTATAATAAATGAGAGCATGCTGTGTCAGTCTCCTATTAATATGACAAAATATTTTATAAAATTAATTAATAAGGGGGAAAGATTAACCTTGGCATCTGATTTTATACAGTTCAGTTTATGTTTCTTATCCTCATTGCTTTGGGTTGGTGGTGGCACAGAACACAATGTCAAGAACATGTGATGGAGTATGAGTATTCATGGAAGACAGAAAGTAAAGAAGAGGAGGAATAGGAATGGGAGAGAGAGAAAGAGGAGGAGGGGAAGAAGGAGAAGGAGAAGGAAAAGGAAAAGGAGACAGAGAAGGAAAAGAAGGAAGAGGAGGAAAGACTTTGATCTTGACATCATCTTTGATCACAAGTTCTCAGTGACCATACCTCTACAACTGTGCGCACTTGAAAAGGTTCACAACCTATTTATGGCAACATAGTGAAAGCTAATTATTAATCCCAATCCTTTATGATTTCAGATTTAATTTCTAGAATGGTGGGTAGATATTTCTATACAAGTGTGATAACTTCTGTTCCTAAATATTTACTTGAATTAAACAGATAAGTTATTTGGCATGGAGTTGGTTTGGTTATACCATTGTTGGAGAGATGAATGAAATATTTTGAATGCAAATACAGTTTATTTAACAGATAAAGAAGCTTCAAGAGATTTCATTTTGTGACCTGCAAAAATGACTATTTCATTCAACTTATAGTCACTCAAACTTTTCATAATTTTATGGCATTTTCATTGAAGTTTTTTGTCGTCTATAGCGAGGTTCATTCTTTCTAGTGAAGGAAAAATGAATGCTATCACGATCATTTATTTCTTAATTATTCTATAGAAAGTAGGTATAATATGAATTTCCTACCATTCAAAAATAAAAGTCTAAAGGACTTTTTAAAAAGTCCTTTAATAAAAATATTAAAGTCTATAGGAATAATTGGAAAAGTCATGGAAAATCATGCTTTAGTTATCTCATATTAAGATTGATTCAATTTCTAAAAAATCACTGTTGACATAAAATATATGAAATTCAATTTTTGTCTGAAATGACTTGATACTCAAACCAGAGAAATACATGACCAGTAACTATGATTTCTGTATACTTAAAATTGTGGTAGAGAGCTTGCCTTGCATGCATGAGGCCCTGAGTTCAATTTCTCAGCACCACATAAGCAAAAAGAAAAAAGCCGGAAGTGGCACTGTGGCTCAAGTGGTAGAGCGCTAGCCTTGAACTGAAGAGCTGAGGGGCACCGCCCAGGCCCCAGAGCTCAGGCCCCACGCCTGGACCCCCCCAAAAAAATGGTGCAATATTATTCTTAATGATTGATGAATAAAATTTAATTATGTATGTATATATACATAAATACTTGTAAATAGGAATCAATAAAATTATATATATATATATATACACATATATATATATATATATATATATATAATTCATATACACACAGGAACACAATTCTTGATCCCTTATTGCAGTGAGAGGCATCTGGGCTGATTCCATATGTTGGCTACAGAAAGTAATGCAACAATGAACATGATTGTGCTGGCAGCTTCAGTGTGGTCGTGTTTCTGCTCTATTGGATAAATGCCAATAAGTGGAATTGCTGTATCATAGGGAGCTTTCTATTCATTTTTGTGAGCAACCTCCCTAGTGTTTTCCAAAGCCGTTGAACAAGATTACATTTCCACCAATATAATAGAGTTTCCTTTGGACCACATCCCTATCAGTATCTGGGATTGTTCATTTTTTCATAATGGCATTGTAACAGGGATGAGAAGAATCTCAGTGTTGTTTGGATTTGCATTTCTTTCATGGAGAGAGATATGTCTATTTGTCATTGTCACTTTTCTTCTATGAAGTTCTCCTTAAGTCATTATCCCATACATTAATTGGGCTCTTGTTTATTTGAGGGTTTATTTGATCTGTAAATATGGGTTAGTTATGTAAACCCTTGTCTAATGCTTAGTTAGTAAAAATCTTCTTCCATTCTGTTCTCTTTCTATATACCCTGCTAACTTTTTTCTTTGCCATGAAGAAACTCTTCAGTATGATGCAACTCTATTCACCCAGAAAAAATGATATTATACCATTCATAAGGAAATGGAAATACTTGGAAAAAACCTATATATTTTTTTTAAATTTAATTTAATTTTATTTGTGAACATACTGTACAGAGGAGTTACAGTTACATGGGCAGGATAATGCGTACAATTCTTACCAAGCATTGCAGCCTCCTCTTTTGTTTACCCTTCACATCCCTTCCCAGCCTCCCCCCTCCCCCCCTAATCCCAATCCTTCTCCTTCCCCCCCCTGCCCCCCCCCAGCACCAACGTTGTAAAGCTCATTTTGGACATGACAACTTGTACTTCTCATTGTTGCAACACGTCCACCTGTATCCTTAAACAACTGGTTTTTCCCCATCTCCTCCACAAGTTATACTGACATCAAATATAGTGAAAGCAGGGGTTATACTGTGGGGGAGGGACATACAAAGCAACAAAGAGATAATCTTATAAATGTGTTAGAAACACATGCATGAAAGAAAAAAACATTAAAATACACATCTAAGGGTTCATTTTCCTGACATCACATTATCTGACCTTTTCCGCTTGACTCATACATATACTAGATATTACAAATAAGGGAAACCATGGGACCTACGTTTCTTTGGGCCTGGCTTACTTCACTTAATATAATTTTTTCCAAGTTTTTCCATTTCCTAACAAATGGGGCAATGTCATTCTTTCTGATGGAGGCATAGAATTCCATTGTGTATATATACCACATTTTCTTGATCCATTCATCTACTGAGGGGCATCTGGGTTGGTTCCATATCTTAGCTATGGTAAATAATGCTGCAATAAACATAGTTGTGCTGGTAGCTTTAGTGTGGTCTTGTTTGTAAACATTAGGGTAAATGCCCAAAAGTGGGATTGCTGGGTCATAGGGGAGCTCTATGTGAAGTCTATTGAGGAACCTCCATACTGCTTTCCAAAGTTGTTGAACAACTTTACATTCCCACCAACAATGAAGTAAGGTTCCTTTCTGTCCACATCCCCTCCAGCATCTGTTGTTGTTAGAGTTCTTGATTCTTGCCATTCTAACTGGAGTGAGGTGATATCTCAATGTTGTTTTGATTTGCATTTCTTTTATGGCTAGGGATGTTGAACATTACTTCATGTGTCTATTGGCCATCCTTCTTTCTTCTTCAGAGAAGTTTCTCTTTAAGTCTTTCGCCCACTTATTTATTGGGCAGTTGTTTCTTTGAGGATTTGTTGTTGGAAGGTTTAATTTTTTGAGTTCCAAGTATATTTTAGATATGAGACCCTTGTCCGTTGTATGGCTAGTAAAGATCTTCTCCCAATCCGTGGGCTTTCTATTGATCTTGCTAGCTATGTCATTTGCCCTGCAGAAGCTCTGCAACTTTATGCAATCCCATTTGTCCAAACTTTCTTTGATTTGTTGTGTTTCCGGGTCTCTATTCAGAAAATTTCGGCCTGAGCCAAGGAGACCTAGGGTTTCTCCTATTCCATCCTGTAATGGGGAAAAAACCTATATTAAGTGAAGAAAATTAGACTCAAAAAATATAAGTTGCCCGATTTCCCTCATTTGTTGTATTAGAATGTGCCTTTAATTCTACAACTTAAAACAGAGTTGGATGTTAAAAGAGAAAACATTACATTAGGACATGATAAATTACATGGGATTCTAAACATTTATACAGTGAGATCAAAGGAGGATGCCCTTTGGAGAGGATCACAAAGGCTCAATAGCTATATGAATATTATCATATGAAATAATGTTCATCAAATTGATCTCCAAGAATTGATAATGAGAGGTTTTTATTATTTTGCTTTTTCCATCTGAATTTGGATGCTGTTTTTTTTGTTTCAATTTCTGCACCTTTGGTCTTATATGCAAGTTTGTAAAGGGCAAGGGGAAACACAGAAATGGTGGGACAAAGGGTGAACAAATGTAGCAGTGCCACTCAATAGACACTACCTTGTAAATGAACTATACAACTTAGGGGGGAGGGAGGTTGAAAGGGAAAAACTAGGAGAATATGAGGGAAGAGGTGACACTGTTGAAAAAGAAATACGCTCATCATTTGACTTATGTAATTGGATCCCTTCTGTACATCATCTTTACAAATTAAAAATGGACCTCATAAACAGGCCAGAGTAGTTATATTAATTAGATAAGATTGGCTTTAAATTAAATTTGGTATAAAAGTAAAAAGAGACTAAAAAGGACATTAAATGTTGATGAAGGAAAGTCTCCATCAGGGGGATATGACAATGCTAAATATCAATGCCCTGAATCCTAGATCTCTCAAATTCATCAGACAAATACTACCTGTCCTAAAAATATGCATACATCCAAACGCATTGTTGGTTGCTTGAACATGTCATTCTTACCTCTGGACAGGCCACCCAGGTCAAAATCTAGCAAAAAATCAAAACCAAATACCTGGTTTGACAAGCTATACTTAACAGCTCATGGAACGTTCTCCAAAATAGATTATATCTTAGATCACAAAGAAAATCTGTGAAAATTCAAAAATAAAAATGAAATTACTCCTCGTATCATGTCAGACCACAATGAGACCAAATTAGATCTCAACATCAAAAGGCATCACAAAAAATTCTGACACTCACAGAGACTGAATAACACATTGCTAAATCATCAGTGAGTCACTGAAGACATATGGAGGGAAGTTCCAACCTTTATGGAATTATGTAGAAGTGAACAGACAAAATACTACCTCCTCTTGGACACAAGAACACAGGCAATACTCAGGAAAATTTATAGCTTTGACTATGTACATCAACAAATTAGAACAATCTTAAATCAGCACTAATAATGCACCACTAGGTCCTTGAAAAACAGGAACAAGCCAATTCAAAAACTGGTAAATAGAAATCATACAAATTAGATTAAAGAAATAAATGAATTAGAGTCTCAGAAAAACATCCAATCATAATTGACTTCTAACTACTAGTAGCTCAAAAATTTGCCCAATGAATGTAAATTTAGCTATTTTCAGAGATAGACTCAACCAGCTCAAACCAGTGAACAAAACATACTCGTATGATTCTAAGAAACAATATTTTGTTTGCCTTTTTAAAATAAATTTACTCTTTCATTAAGTTGATTTATAGAGGGATTACAATTACATGAATCAGATAATGAATACATTTCCTTTTATGAAATGTCTTGTGTTCCCTCATATTTTCCCATTCCCTCCCTTCTTTCCCCACCCATATGTTAAATAGTTCACTTTCATCAATGTTCAAGGAACTCCACTGCTTCATTTTTTCACCCTTTCCCTAAAGCTCTGTGCCCACCCCCACCTTCCTGAAGACGAGAATGAATATACTATGCATAAGGTAAAGAAGACAGAATCATCTCAAACTATAAATAACGAGTACATACACTGAACAAAAAATGGAGTCTTCTGTTTCCATACCTCATATTTTGTTTCAGGATGCTTATGATGTTACATAAATGTAATTGTTTTTATAATAAAGTCAATTCAGGGATTAAGGTGTGATAAACATAATTTTCTTTCTATTTAGTAATGCTTTTATGTTACATTAATGTTGTAAGTAACACAATTCAAATCCCAGTGAAATTAGAAGGTTCAGATTTAAAGTTAAATATTCAAAAGGTCTAATAGTTCCATTTTGGGAACCAAACTGAAAATCAGGCATGTTTTATCCTCAGAAATGTCATTATTTCATATGCAAAAAGTAATTTTACCTACATTTTCTCTCATATGTTAACATATTATCTGCTAATGAGAGAGATACAAAAAGACTTTTAATTATATTATGAAAAATGCATCGACATAAATGAATGAAATCAGGGAGTAGATGGCCCATAGCGGGGTGGTTATGTTTTATATTTTCATTATTTTGAATGATCTGGTGTTTTTGTATGTGTGGAATTATGAATGTATTTTATATCTGGACAAGCAAGTTTGATTAATAGATCATTGTCTGATACCCAATGTCTGGAACCTAACCTGAGTCAGAGTAGTAAGTATGTGTGTGTGTGTGTGTGAGTGTGTGTGTATGTGTGTGTGTGTGGGTGTCTCTCTGTCTGCCTGCAAGTCTGGATTTAGAAGGAAGTATCTTATTTCCCTGAGGGTATATACTTAATTCTATTAGGTATACTCCATTAATGACAGCAGATAAAGTTAATTAACATTTTGTGCCATATATTTATGTTCCTATGATGGCATGAACAAACTAAAAATTATGTTTGGGGTATGAATTTTGTAAAAGGTCAGCTGAAAGTATAAACATGTGGAATCTTGAGAAAGATATCAATGACAATCATTTCAGTTTAGATAAATTTTGACAACACTTGCAGTGATAGGTAATCCTATATCAAAATTCAATATTTATTGATTTTCTATAGCTACAATATTCTATAAATATGTAGGAAAACAAGTTAAATTATGGAATCATAAAAGTAATGTGATTATTTATTGCAAACAGTTTTACAATTAGGTCCTGATTGTAAGCGCTAGGATCAACAGAATAAAAAACACAATATACAACATGGAGTTAGATATTTTATAATGAAGCATATTTTAATATACTCTACATTTTTAGAAAGACTAGAACTTTGGGTTAGCTTTATAACCTACCAAAATAAGTGATATTTTCTATTTTTTAACCAGAAAGGCTTACTCAGATTTACAAGATTGAATGTTTCAGTGTATGTTCAGCTGGTTTTATTGCTTTTGCGGCCAGTGCCAAGACAATATCAAGGAGGGGAGTATGTCAAAGAGAAAAGTTTTTACCTAGAATGATTAAAAGATAAAAGAAGAAAGAAGATGAGAGTCTATTTTCTCATGTGTTTCACTCCGAAGAACTTAATCTCCAGAAGAACTCCACAGTCTGGGAGGAATTGGAATGTCATTTCTCTTAAACACATAGGTCTTCCTGGGGCATTCTAAAATCCAATGGCAACATCTTCACCAATGATAATAACTTGGCCAGGGGTGGAAGCCACTAGATATTTCTTAAAATTCTAATCAGATCTCAGCAGACTAAATATTTTATGGAATTCCTATTAAAATATTTTCTTGCAGACTGACTGGGTCTTCATAATGTGTATCTGTTTATATGTGTGTGTTTGAATAAACTAATAAAACAATGTGGCAGATAAAAGTATTAGTATGGCCTTTTGTTTTTCTTCTCATACTATGAAAGCCTGTCACAATTCCAACCAAATCCCATCCAAGATTCAAACATTAATGCTGTCCCAACATTTCATTATGTTAACCTAAGTACATCCATCTCATTTCAGATGGCCATGGTATAGGAAAATTTTAAGTCTTCCAATTACGTTGTCACCAAGGAAACAACGTACAATATTTCTTTTAAAAATACCTAGATTGTAGAACATGTTAGCCAGAAAATTGAAGGAGTATACATTATAGGATTTAATTTAAATATTTAGCCACATAAATGGATATTCTTTATCCCCAACTCAGAGCCCTTTTAAACTACATAATTGCACAACTCATCTATTACCATCTTCCATGAAGACAGTCCTTGCTGTAAACAAACCAGATGTGGTGAACAAATTTACAAGTACACCATTGTTACATGCTGCTGTTCTAAAGCATGGAAGTGAAAGAGCATTTAATGCCTGTGAAGAGCTGGTTCTAAGGATTATGGAAAGTGATTACTTTGCACCATAAATAGAAAAATCCACAGATGTTTCAAGTTGCGTTTTGTTGTTGGCATTTGTGAGATATATTTTGGAAAGCACAATGAATGAAAGCATGCTATTTTGTAAAACTTTGCTGGCTGACACATTTACTGAAATGTTTCAAATGAGAAGACAGACAATAGGGTGGGTACGATGTGGTATGCAGCTTTAAATACAGACAAGCACAAAAAGAATGGGAATTTTTTTTCCTTAAAAATGCTTTCTGGTTATATTGCGCTATACACTATACTGTTGAAATAATCATTTCTTTGGAAAAGTAAGGAGAAAACACTGTCACCTGTTGAATTTCTTTTTAAACTGAACCTTAAATGTCAGGGTTAAAGAAATTTAAATGTCTTAATAAAATATTATCCAGTATTACTTTCATTTTTGATAAAAACTTAAAACAAACTGACAGACTATTAGTCCATTAAGATTTATAAGTTTCCTGCTATGTATTTCCTATTGTTCCTTTATTTGGGGGGTGATATAAATATATTTTTTAGAATGACAACCTTGTCTTAACCAATCCCCAAAAAATATATGCTGTCATAGAATCAGAGAGTTTTTGTTTTTGTTGTTGTTGTTTTGTTTTGTTTAATTGGTTGGTTGTGGGGCTTGAACTCTCTGCCTCGGCGATGGTCCTACACTCTTCAGCTCAAGGTGAATACTCTATCGCTTGAGCCACAGTGCCATTTCTGATTTTCTAGTGGCTTATTGTAGATACGAGTCTCACAGACTTTCCTACCCGGGCTGTCTTTGAACTGAGATCCTCATATCTCAGCCTCCTGAGTAGCTGGGATTACAAGCCTGAGCCTCCGGTGCCCAGCCAGAGAATTTTATTTTATTAAATTAAGACAATAGTAGGCTCATTTTATGCCAACACAAAATATAAACACCAATGACATTTTTCCCTAAAAAAAAAAACACTCATAAAAAATTCATGAGATTTGGGGGAAGATGGGAGAGGACAAGCTGAAGGCTAAACAAGCTCTCCCATAGAAAGCATTTTAGTATTCCAGTGAACAGTCTTAGGCTACAGAGTCACACCAAGTGTATCATCTCAATACAGAGAGTTTGGACAGAGAGGGAAAATCCAAGCAAGGAAAGAGATCTGAACACATGCAGCTAGCTATGGCTGCAGTGGCAGAGTTGGTAGCAGAGACACTCTTAGCAGCCATAACTACAGAGAGAATCTGGGACAAAGGTGCCAGATGTGGCAGGCAAGCAGATTCTACCCAACACAAGCAAGAACTGACAAGGAGCAGATATCTTCATCCTGCAGATCACAGACCAGAAACTGCCCAGGAACAAGACTCTGGCATGGGTAGAACCCTGATCTCCTCATTCCTTCTCAGGAAGCAGAGGAGGGAAGGATGTCCCCTACCACTGGAGATCTCTGTCTTTGATACTAACAAAGGCCCAGCTGAGCAACTAGCTCCAGTTCAGGCCTTGGAAGAAAACAAAAGAGTCATTTAGCAGGTCACAGGAATCTGCCCTGACCTGCCAGGCTCAGCTCCACCCAGGGGAAAGTCAACCAACCCTGACAGAGAAAAATCTGCCCCCTGAAGAGTGACTTTCATCACTGGGTAAACATAGCCAGAGGCTGCCCCTCCCTACAGCAGCCTAGACAAACAAAACTCAGTAAACATAAACCCTGAGAATGGCTCCAAGCTGGGCTCTCTGAGAGTCTCAGGAGCTAGCCCAACAAGGAAAAGCTACTGATTGCTGAAAGGCCTCAACTCTACCCATAACCTAGTCTCATCACAGCATCTCCAAACTAGAGGAAACTCCCATCTCCCTCTTTTGGGATACTCAAAGCAAATCTACTTCCCACTGAACTAGCCTGAGAGGAGGATCACAAGACAATGGGATTGGCAAAGCATTTTTCTGCCTGCTCAAACAAACTGACTTAGGAAAACAATCAAGCCACAGGAATACCAAACACCACAAGCAGACCAGAGACTCCACCAAGAGACTGGTTATGGACATGGGAGATACACAATCATCCCATTGCCCTTATTCCCCCCGCCCCCCAAAAAAAATCAAAGAACTTTTTTAAATTCAATTTTATTTTTTTATTGTGAGAATACAGTACAGAGGAGTTACAATTACATGGGCAAGATAACGAGTATATTTCTTATCAAGCGTTTTTGCCTCCTTGTTGTTTCCCCTTCCCATCCCTTCCCATACTTCTCCCCTCCCCACACCGGCTCCTCCCCCACCCCCCACCAAAGTTGTTAATTTCGTTTTTCTACATAGTGAATTGTACATCTCATTGTTGCAATCAAAGAACTCTTATTTGAACCATTTAAAAAATTTTTAATTTTAAAAATTGTTTTCTATTAATCTTATTTTGCTCCCATAATGTGTATTGTAGGTGTATACGTGTGTGTGTGTGTGTGTGTGTGTGCACATGCGTTTTTTATCTCCTCTGAATTTTTGGTCCTTTTTACGTATTCTTTTCATTTTTTTCTTTTTCTTTTTTTGCGTGACAAAATTGCTGTTTGGCTCATTCCCAGATATATACCTGTCGTTGATTATTAGACCTTATACCCCATTGTGTACACATTTAATCCAGAAATTTATTACTCAATTCACAACCTCTTAGGCTTAAATTTTTAATAGCAGTATTATCTCTTTATATGTATATAATTTTCAAGTAACTAATTTTAAGAATTTTTATTTTTTAGTTTTCATTTCTCCTTTCAATCCATCCCTTCTTCTCATCTTATCCTTTTCTTCTCTCAATATCATTTGTTTAAACTTACATAATTTTTAAGTGTTTCACTACTTAAATTTAAATTTTGGTTTTTCCATTTTTTCTTGTTCTTTTTTTTGTAATCTCTTTCCTATCATTCTATCCAAACCATTTCCCTCTCTAAGATTAGGACTTGGTTAAATACCACATTTTCTCGATCCATCCATCTACTGAGGGGCTTCTGGGTTGATTCCATATCTTAGCTATGGTAAATAATGTTGCAATAAATATAGTTGTGTTGGTAGCATTAGTATGGTCTTGTTTGTGATCATTTGGGTAAATGCCTAAAAGGTAGATTGGTGGGTCATAGGGAAGTTCTAGGTGGAATCTTTTGAGGAACCTCCATACTACTCCAAAGTGGTTGAACAAGTTTCACTCCCACCAACAATGGAGTAAGGTTCCCTTCTGGCCACATCCCCTCAAGGATCTGTTGTTATTAGACTTCTCTATTATAGCCATTCTAAATGGCTTGAGGTGGTATCTCACTGTTGTTTTGATTTGCTTTTCTTTTATGGCTTGGGAGGTTGAGCAATTCTTCATGTGTCTGTTGGCCTTCCTTCTTTCCTTTTCAGAGAAGTTTCTCTTGAAGTCTTTAGTCCACTTATTTATTGGGAAGTTGTTTCTTTTAGGATTTGTTGTTGGGGGATTTAATGTTTTGAGTTCCACATATATTTTATATGAGACCCTTGTATATTGTATGGTTAGCGAAGATCTTCTCCCAATCAATGGGCTTTCTATTGATCTTGCTAGCTATGTCCTTTGCCATGCAGAAGCTCTGCAATTTCATACAATCCCATTTACCCAACATTTCTTTGATTTGTTGTGCTTCTGGGTCTCTATTAAGAAAATTTCCGCCTCTACACAGGAGATTTACGGTATGTCTTACTCCATCCTGTAATGTTTTCAGGGTGTCTGCTTTGACTCCGAGGTCTTTGATACATTTGGAGTTGATTTGGTACAGGATGATATATAAGGATATAGCTTTAGTTTTCTATGAGTGATTAACCAATTTTGCCAGCACTTTTACTGAATAGGCTGTCTTTCTTCCATTCTATTTTTTATCTCCTTTATCAAAGATTAGGTACCTATTGGTCTGTAGGCTCATTTCTGGGTTTTCAATTCTATTCCATTGGTCCTGAGGTCTGTTCTTGTGCCAGTACAAGCTGTTTTGTTTGCTAAGGCTTTGTAGTAGAGTTTGAAATTTGGTATTGATATTACTCCAGCACTGTTCTTTCTGTTAAGGATTGCTTATGCTACTCACTGCCTTTTATCATTCCATATGACTTTTTGGATTGCCTCTTCTATTTCCTTGAAGAATGAGATTGAAATATTGATAGGTATTGCATTGAATTTGTAGATAGCCTTGGGAAGTATTGTCATTTTCACGATGTTAATCCTTCCAATCCAGGATCAAGGGAGTTTTTCACTTTCTAAGTTCTGTTTTGATTTCCTTTTTCAGGTTTTCAAAGTTTTCATCATGGAGATCCTTTACTTCTTTGGTTAAGTTAATTCGATGTTATTCTATTTTATGTGGGGTTATTAAGAATGGAGTTGCTTTTCTGATTGCAGCCACGCTTTTCTTATTGTTGGCATACAGAAAAGCCACTGATTTTTGAGGGTTAATTTTATACCCTGATACATTTCCATAGTTTTGAATCAGCATGAGTAATTGGGGAGTGGAATCCATGGGATTCTTTAAATACAAGATCATGTCATCTGCAAAGAGGGAGTGTCTTACTTCATCTTTCCCTGTTTGGATCCCTTTTCGGTTTTCATCTTTTCCTATTGCTGTAGCTAGGCATGCTAATAGTAAATTGAAGAGAAGTGGAGAGAGTGGACATCCTTGTCTCGTTCCTGAGTTATGAGGAAATGTCTTTACTTTTTGACAATTAAGTATAATGCTGGCAGCAGGTTTGTCATATACAGCCTTTATTTTATTGAAGAATGTTCCATGGATTCCTAGTTTATCCAGAAACTTCATCATAAAGTGGTGTTATTTAATTGATTTGTGTATATTGAACCATCTTTGGATCCCTGAACTGAATCCTGTTTTATCATGGTATGTAATGTTTTGGATGAATTGTTGAAGTGTTTGGCCAAAATTTTGTTGAGAAGTTTGGCGTCAATGTTCATCAAAGTAATGGGTGTATAATTCTCTTTCTTTGATGAGTTCCTGCATGGTTTTGGGATGACGGTTTTGATGGCTTCATAGAATTAGTTTGGTCCTGAGATTTCTCTTTCAATTTCATCGAAGAGTTGTAGGAGTATTTGTATGAGCTCTGTTTTGAAAGCCTTGTAGAATTCTGCTGTAAATCCATATGGTCCTAGGCTTTTCTTAGACATGAGATCTCTTACTGCTTTTTCTATTTCAATGCTTGATATGGGCCTGTTAAGATGGTTTAATTCATTTGCTCCTTTTCAGTTGTTGCTGTTGTTGAGTTGA
Organism: Dipodomys spectabilis; assembly: GCF_019054845.1. Taxonomy (NCBI): domain Eukaryota; kingdom Metazoa; phylum Chordata; class Mammalia; order Rodentia; family Heteromyidae; genus Dipodomys; species Dipodomys spectabilis. Next base: position 745,950 of record NW_024871095.1, on the reverse strand, counting down.
ATCTGCTCATCCAATGTGTCTGCTGCCTTTGTCCTGGACCCTCTCTGTTGTAGGTATGGCCGGGTTGGCTATGGCCACCACCAAAGCTGCCTCAGCCATGGCTACAGCAACTGCTCAGATCTGTCTCCTTCCCTGGATTTTCCCTCTCTAGCCAAACTCTGTACAGTGATTGCACACTGGGTGTGATACTCTAGCCTAGTACTGTTCACTGGAACACTAAAATAGCTTTCTATGCGAGAGATTGTTTAGCCTCCAGCTTCTTCTCCACCGTCTTCCCCCACTTCTCATAAGAATTTTCTTATTATAGATTATTCTTGATTAGCTATATTATGATTGATAATGACCAAGATTGACAGAAAGGTGAAGGAAAATTGTCTACACATCCATGAGGTTCTGACCTGTGTTTCACAAAATGTTATAAAAGCTCTCCATGAGAAATCTAGCAGCTGCATTTCTAAATAGCTTTGCGTACTTACACTTTCTGATAATGTTTCAATTCAAGTACTTCTCCTTAGAGTCCCATACCATTCAATGATGCTGTATTAGATCTTTGTTACATCTTGAGGACAGCTCTTGGTGATTAAATTTGTGCTTTTCAAATGAGCTCTCGCAATTCCATCCACAAAATGCAGACAAAAATTATCTAAACTAAATTTGTATCTGTTGATAGTGAAAATATTTTATTTTCCATTACAAACATAGAATGTAGTAAAATTTTTCACAGAAATTACACTGCACTAGGTTGTGGGCAGATTCTAATGAAAATAATAAACTGTGTTTATGTAGAGAATTTGAGCTTGCAAAATTTTAATATGCCTGTGCTCCTAAAACCAATACCTTACTTATATTGAGTTACAAATACAACTTGCTATAAGTAAGTTTTCCTTGTACGTTTTTAATATATATTTTATTGTAAAGAAACTGTACACAGAGGTTACAGTTACATAAGTAAGGTAATGAGTACATTTTTATTGAGCATTGTTGCAACCTCCTTTGTTTTTCCCCTACTATTCCTTACCTTCACACATCCGCAACATCTCCGTACATCCCCCTCTAATATTATCTTGCAAATCTCATTGTTACAATGGGTCAACCTGTATACTTTCCTTGTGTCTTAAATGAAGAAATGCTGGCTTGTTTCATGCTGATTCTACTTGTGTAGACACACTTAAAAACATTTTCCAAGTCCAAAAGCACATAAATGAAATGCACATCATATTTTTTGAGCTGGTATAATTGTGTTCTACACATTTATTGACAGGTTACAAATTATTCTCAAATTTTAATACATAAAAAACTTTCTTTTTTCTTATTTTCGTTGCCAGGACATCGGCACAACCTCAGTCAGCATTTCTCACTTTAGACATTTCATATGGTTTGGTTAAATTTTGACCTGCGCTCCAGTCTTCTGAGGAGTCACTCATCTGCTTAAGAATTGATGCTGGCTGTTGGAAAAGAGCCCAAGGAACGATGCCATTTAAAGCCTTATAACTTTATTCTTAACAAGGATATTGTCCTACTAATTTGGCTGTTGAGAGTGTCTACAAGAGCAAGGATTCCATGGGGAGCAGGGAGACATCATATGACCTATACTTATTGAGATTTCTGAGTGACTTGCTATCACTTGTACTGCATTTTTCAAGTCAAATATCTCTATACCTACAAGTTGGAAGAGATAAGAGGAGTGGTAAAAGAATTCTTAGAGACAAATACATCTTCAACACATTTATTTCAAAGCAGTCTGTCTAAGGCATATTGAACAACTAGTAAAACTTATGTTTGCTATATATGTGTCTTTTTCCATTTCTGCATGTGTACATGTGTGTACGTATGTGTGTATTTGTGTGTATAGTAACATTCATGTTTACATATATGGGCCAATATACACATATATGCATATATAAATAAATATACAAACATAAATATATGTTTATATATATCAGGTGTTCATTGATTTAATCTAGAATTCCCAGAGCATTGTCCTTATCACAAAGTGTACATGATAAACTGCTCTAAGTATCTGTGCTATATGAGGTGTATCCTTTGTACTCACTTCCCCCATTACCTTGTTTTTCATCCCTGTGAACAACTTCAGCCTACTTTCCATAGGATAGCGTTGTTTTTGTTACTTACTGATAATAAAAGAAAAAGGTTGTTTGTAAAAGAAAAAGAATTTTTAGGACCCAGGCTAAAAGTATCTTATCAGTCTCAATGATTCGTATGAGATAAAATTTATAATAGTACTAAAAGTGAAAAGGAATTCCTAGATCTGTTGTTTTGTCATTTAGAATGGCAAAGAATAATTTCACGTCACTGTTATAACTCTTAAAGAATGCAAGGGTAACTGATGGTCCTTATCATGTTCCCACAAAACCAGTGGACCCTGAAGGATAATAGTAGACCAGAAGAAATTCTAAGTAGCAGCCAAGGAGCATGAAAGAGAAAGAGCGGAAATGAGAGAGAGTGAAAGGGAGAGAAAAATATCATAATACTTATAGTGCGTAACAGATAAACAAGAGGTTTATGAGAATATTCATACTGCTATCTTGAGACTCTACATATACATTTGAAGGTATTTGATGTATGATAACTCATCAACATAAAATATAAAATGATTTTGATAAAAAATAAAAATGACTCAGAAGAAATTATAAATGCAAAATCATTCTTCACAGAAGCAAACTCTCAGAAATATTTCTTGACTTTGAAAAGGATAAATTGGCTGTAGTTAGTATAAATTTAGAAGTATGACAATTCACAAAAATATAAAAATGTGTTCACATATTTCATTATATATCCCAAAGCAGAAAGCAAATATTGTTCAGATGATTTTTTAAATCACAGTTTCTCAGGTGCTGTGAAGGTGGCTCAGTGGTAGAGTGCTTGCCTTGCATGCATGAGGTCCTGGATTTCATGCCTCAGCCCGACATAAGCAGAAAAATGTGAAAGTGGTGTTGTGGATCAAGTGATAGCGCTAGCCTTGAGCTGAAGAGCTGAGGGACAGTACCCAAGACCCAGAGTTCAAGCCCCACAACCAACAAAACCAAAGCAAAAAAAACCAAAACATAACAAAACAAAACAATTTTGTAGCCTCAATTCTGTAATAACACTACTTCAGCTTAGGGTTAAGATTTAGGTGTGGACATTTATCAACACTCCTGATTCAGACTCTACTTTATAAAATTTTTAATCAATATTTTGTTTTTAGTTTTGCTCTTTGTACATTCACATGCACCTATGAAATATGGTATGGCCATCCCAATAATATTCTCAAAGTACCTCTCAATCACTACTCACAAAAATTTGTATTATATTACAACAAGGAAAAAATGCTATAAATAAAGAAAACAATAATTAAATATTAATGATTACTAAAATAAAAAAGAAAACAATTACCAGGGTTTTCAGTATTTGAAGTGTACACAGTTGATTTTACTATTTTCTCATATTCTTGTACATTTAAATCTGGTTAAAGCTATGGTAGCTTTTAAATTTACCCACTAAGATTACTATTTATAGTTCATCTCACCATTTGTATGTGGTTTATATCATTATTTGTTCATCACAAACATATAACGTAAGGGAGCCCTAAAGTTTTAACAGAAACTGTGTACTTAAAATTTTACCTCTTCACTCTTCTTCTTTACACAGTCTTTGCAACTTATCATTAGTAAAGTTTCTATAAACTATGAAATGTACATACTTACTAGTACATGCTACCAGAAAAATTATATACTTTATCGAAAAATTTTATGACCTGCGAACAGTCTTGATTTTGCCATATATAAGCAAATCCCAAAATGAAGCATATTTAAAACATTAAAACTTTTAACAAACCTTAACATTTGCTGCAATGATCATTATGACAGGTGCCTTGTGTAGAATAATTGAATTCTTCTTCCTACACATCTCATGAACAACAAATATCTGGAATTATTTTGTTTTTGGCATGTCAATTTTGACTTTATTCTTAAATGTGTGCTTATGTAAGAAATACATGGTTCTAAAATTTCACAATTCTTTTTAACTTATTTGGGTTGAATTGTCTAGTTTAAGAAAATCAATTACACTTTACATATAAAAAAATGTTCTGTGCTCAATTTGGCTGCACATACACTAAAATTGGAACATACAGAGATTAGCATGGTCCCTGCACAAGGATGACATGCAACTTAGTGAATCGTTCCATATTTTTAAAACAACAGATGCTGGAAAGGATGTGGCCAGAAGGGAAGCCTATTGCATTATTGGTGTGAGTGTACACTTGTTCATCCACTTTGGAAAGCAGTTTGGAGGTTCCTCAAAAGACTCCATATAGAGCTCCCCTATTACACAGCAATCCCACTTTTGGGCATTCATCCAAATGATCACAAACAAGTCCATACTAAAACAACCACCACAGCAATGTTTATTGTATCATTATTTGCCATAGCTAAGATATGGAACCAACCCCGATGCCCCTCAGTAGAAGAATGGATCAAGAAAACATTCTGTGTGTGTGTGTGTGTGTGTGTGTGTGTGTGTGTGTGTTTGTGTGTGTGTGTGTGTGTGAATGTACACTTACTCAACCACTTTGGAAAGCAGTCTGGTGAGTCCTCAGAAAGCTAAATATTGACGCTCCTTATGGCCCACTCATACCACTTCTAGGCATCTATCCAGAACAACAGGTATCAATATTCAAGGACACATGCACCTCCATGTTTATCACAGCACTGTTCACAGTAGCCAGGATATGAAAACAACCCATATGTCCCACCAGAGATGAATGGATCCAAAAACTGTGGTAACTATACACAACGGAATATTTTCCAGTCATTAGAAAGGACAAAATAATGGCATTAGCAGGGAAATCAATCAACCTACAAGAAATCATGTTGAGTGAGGTAAGCCAAAAGCAAAGAGACAAACAGCACATGGTCTCCGTGATAAGTGGATTTTAAATCCAAAATGTAAGGTGATATGACAAAATTAACAACACTTAAGAAACCAAGGACTTCCACTCATCTGATTGAATCACTACTAAATAACCCCATTCTGCTGATCAAATGTGCACACTGAAGTGAAACCAGGAAGATGACACAGAACTAGAGGGAATCAGGGAAAAACATACAACAGCTGGATCCATCAGCTGCAATGGACATTGACCAAAATGAAATAAGCAACTCACTGTCACTGAAGGGAAGGAGGGACCAAGTGGGAAAGAGGGAACAGCTGATGCTCTGCAAAACAAAAGAAATGTACATATTTCAAAACAAAAGAAGTATACATGTGGAAGAAATAACTCTATTGCAAAGCTCAGAGAACTCATAAATGTTGTAGACCATGATAGACAATTTACTCCATCAAAGTTAGAATGTGTTTGTGACTTTAACTAAGCATCACTATCCCACAATATTGTGAAATTTGGGAAATTATGTAACCACTTAATCACAAGAAAAACATTTGAAAAAATGATGAAGGTGGAAAACTAAGTTGCTCTAAAAAACAAAAAAGGAAAATGTTCTGTGTGTATATGTGTACACACACACACACACATATTACATATATATACATATATATATGTATATATATTAATTCTATGCCTCCGTCAGAAAGAATGACATTGCCCAATTTGTTAGGAAATGGAAAGACTTGGAAAAAAATTATATTAACTGATGTAAGCCAAGTCCAAAGAAACATAGGTCCCATGGTATCCCTTATTTGCAATAACTAGTATATGTCTGGGATAAGCAGAAAAGTTGAAAAAACTATGTGTATATGATAGATAAGTTGATGTTAAGCTAAATGACCCCCAAGATAGAGACAGAAGTGGTTTTTCTTTTTTGCTGTTGTTTCTCACATATTTATAATGTAAGATGTGATTTTTTTATATGTTCCTCCCCAACAGTATAACCCCCGTTTTCAATTTATTTGATGTTGGTGCATCTGCATCTTGTATATACACTTCTCTAATTTGGGGAGGGAAATGGAAAAAACAACATGCTTAAATAGGAATACAGTTTGACCCATTGTATAACAATAGATATTATTTTGAAAAACGAACTTTATAATTTAGTCTGGGGACATTGGGTAGGGCTTGTGGGTGTGAGGAGTATACTTGTGGAGGTGGAAGGGAAGCAATGGTGGGGGGAAAACAAAGGAGGAGGTAACAATGCTTGATAGGAAATGTACTTATTACTTTGATCATGTAACTATAACCCCTCTGTACAGTATTTTTACAACAAAAATGTATAAAAATGTTTTGAGATGGAAGTTTATTTTGCCTATTTTACCCATATAATATCGTTAACAAAGAAATTAATGCAAAATACTGATATGAAGATATTTTGAAAAAGTGAGTGTGTGTGCATTCCTGCATGTTGGCATGCTCAGAGTTTGAAATCAGGGCTTCAAGGTCTCGCTACATCTTTCTCTCTAGATTGGTGAGCTACTATATGAGCTACATCTCCATTCCTGGCCCTTTGCTGGTTCATTAAAATTTTTGAAAAATAATCTCATGAATTTATTTTGCCCTGATTGGCTTCCACAGATCTCAGTCTCCTGAGTAGGTATCCCAAGTAGTTAGGATTACAGGTGTAACAAACCAGCCCAAGGCTTTCAGAATAATTTTAAAAGTAGAAGAAAATTTACTTCACAGGGGCCTGTTTTATCATCTCCTAGTTTTAAAGCATTTTGGATTGATTATATGTGAATTTTTTCATTCTTGAATTCTTAAAATACAGTAAGTGATGATATTTAAAATATTTAGTACTTTTTAAAACCGATACTGGAACTATGGGACAGAAAAAATTTGCATGTCTTTGGACCATAATTTATAAGCTCAGCTCTGTGCATGATAACCCAATGTCACCAACACAGTCTGTGTTGAAGACAAAATGTAACAGAAAACAATCACCATTCGCAATAATTGCTATGCTATTATTCCTTGGACAATATGAATATTGAATTGAGAGTATCAGAGAATGGAGAGAATTTATCTACCTTTTGTGTATTGCTGAAAGACTTCTGGAAAATTTGACTCATCTCCTTCAACACTGTGTGTCTTGGGCCATGCACTTACTTCCTTTAATTACAATTTTTCCCAACACTGAAATGGTAATAACATTAGCATTATAACAAATTTTATCTTAAGAATTAAGGGTTCTTAGAATGGTGAACTCTTTCTCATTCTTGTAGAGGCATTATCAGATGAGAAGAACTGTATTTTTTTGTTTTCTTACTTCCATTTATTCTTCAGATTGAAATCTGAACTACTTAAGACTGAAAGAAACCAAAATTAGACATGCAGGCTTTGGAAAGAGCAATCAATGTAAAATAAATAAAATACATATAGCTATGTAACAGGTCTAACTAAATTGTTATATAGTCTCAATTATAAACAGAAAATGATTTAAGCAATATCATGTTATTGAAAATTGAAAAATGTTAGGAGTTGCTTAATTTTTTCTTTTTTACTACCTTGAATTAATTATTTTTGTATTCAGAGATTAAAGATGAGATTAACAAGAAACTTGATTTAAAATGGACAAAAGTTTGAATAGACATGTTTTCCATAAACCCCTCTATATCACCAGTGGGTTTACCAGTTGTGTTTAATACAACTTCTGTGCTGGCTTAATGCTTTGTGAGCAGAAGTCATTAGAGAAATGTAATTCAAAATTACTATGATACTACTTTATATCTATTATAACTCTTATCAAAAAAAATCAAAGGAACCAGGTGTGGTGGTAAAGGTTTGTAATTCCAAGCATTTAGGAGGTTGGATTTCAGTCTTAAGAAAGTCTGGGGTACTGAAGATAGTAAAAACTTGGCCTTTATTACCTTTTAAGTAAAAGATAATAGTGTTGGTGAGAGTGTGAAGAAAAGGAAATTTTCTACACTCTTGGTCAAAATACAGGTTAGCATTCTCCTTGTAGAAAGTAGTATGCAGTTTTCTAAAGAAATCATAAGTGAAATATCATCTGAACCACCAATCATGTGATTATTTCTCTCTGGGTAACTCGAAAATATATCTGTAGTTCATTGTTATTCACATTATTCACATCAACAGCCAAGATATAAATCAAAGTTCAGTGTTCAAATATACTAATAAACAACTGTGGTACATGCACAAATATCTTTTTGTTTCATCTTTAAAATAACAAGAGACTTCTCCCATTAGCCACAACTTACAATGACCTGAAAGATGTATTCGAAATGAAGAAAAATGTCATGTTCTGATCTTTGTAAACACACACACACACACACACACACACACACATACACACACACACACGCACACACACACACACCATCCTCAAATAGTAAGACAGAATTTTTTGTAAAAAAGTAAAGCGAAGTGGAACTTCTGGGGCATTTAGTTCACAATGCATAAGATACTAGATATACATTATGACCAGGTATAGAGTTGTAATGTACAACATGAGGATACAGGGGACAACATTGGCCTTACATACGAATATATCTAAGTAAGTAGGAGTTGTTCTTCCTAGTAGTGGTTATTCTTTTAGTTGTTCTTCCTTCTATAATGGATAATATGAATGTAATTCTTTAAGTATACCTGCCGATTTTCAGAAATAATAACAAACAATATAGCAATAATGTTGCACGCTCAACATAGAACAAAATGTCAAATTAAAATACATGAGATTATCCTTGATGTAAACTAATTATTACAAATTAGGGAAACCATGTGACCTATGTTTCTTTAAGTCTGGGGTACTTCACTTAATATGATTTTTCCAAGATCTTCCATTTCCTTTTAAATGTGGTGGTCACATTCTTTATGATGGAAGCATATTTTTCCTTGTGTGTATATCTGTGTTTGTGTGTGTGTGTGTGTGTGTGTGTGTGTGTGTGTGTGTGCGTGTGTATGTGTGTGTGTGTGTCGTTTTTGGTAAATATTACTGTGATACACAGCAGTAGCTTTACTGTGGCCTTGTTTGTGATCACCTGGTTATATGCCCAGAAGTGGCATAACTGGGTAATAGGGGAGCATTATTGTGTACATCAAGGATAATATTAGTAGATGAGCAGAATAGCACAATAGCTATGTACATATGATCGTATAAGGTGATTCCAAGTGAAATGAACTCCAAGACATGTTCTTTGTTGTTGTTGTTCTTTTTTTTTTTTTGTCGGTCGTGGGGCTTGAACTCTGGGCCTGGGCGCTGTCCCTCAGCTATTCAGCTCAAGGTGAGCACTCTACCACTTGAGCTACAGCGCCACTTCCGGTTTTCTGGTGGTTTATTGGAGATAAATGGTGAGACAAAGGACAAAGGGGGAACCTATGCAACAGTAGCACTCACAAGACAATATGTTCTAAATAATCTTGGGGGGGCGTTAGGAATGAAGAGGGAGAAAAATAGGGGAAAATGTAACAAGTTAGAAAAAAAGAAATTAATTACCTTACTTATGTAACTATATCCCATCTCTACATTACCTTGACAATAAAATTTAAATAAAAAATAAAATAAAATATAAGAGAGAAGCAATATAGGAGATGGGAGTGGGGAAAATCCTGTAGTATCATAGAGCAGAACAGCTGTGGAAAGCAGTAATTTTACATTAACATAGCAAGTAATAAACTAACATACAGATTTTCAGCCTCATGTCAGTCATTAAAAAGTGAAAACAAAATACACAATCAGCAAACCAATAGAGATAAAATAGAAAACTAAACAATTAAGATGAAGAGATGACTTGGACCAAGAATAACAAATGACACAATTAGGAAACAAATAACAAGCTGCTGGGCTGGGAAGGTGGCTTAGTGGTAGAGTGGTTGCCTTACATACCTGAGGCCCTGGGTTTGATTCTCAGCACCACATAATCAAAAAGAAAAAAACCAGAAGTGGTGCTCTATTTCAAGTGGTAGAGCACTAGCCTTGAGCTGAAGTGCTGAGGCACAGCTCCAAGGCCCAGAGTTCAGGACCCACAATCAGACCCAAAAAATAAAATAAAAAAAATAACAAGCTGCTAAGTTTTAAAATGATCACCCTTAATTCTATTGACTTGTTTACATCACAATTTTTTAGAAGTATAATTCAAATCACAGTTTAATAGCATATCATTTTAATAATAGTTTATTTATTATTGATTTCTTAATATTGAATGTTTAATATATAATTTTTATTTCAGCAGCTATAGAAAAGAAAGTGAAAATAATTTTAATAATAATATTTACGAATTGTAAAATTGAGAAGCATAAGAATTTAAACAAATAACATATCATTATTGCTTCATTTCTGTGATTTAATGTAATAATTCAAAGTGTGTTCTACACTTAGCACTCATCTTAACATCAAATAATAAATTATTGCACATGACACTTGGTATTAGTTGGAAGGGTTCAGCACTGTGGTAAAATTCACACCGCATAGTACACGAGGGTATGACTCCTCTCATATAGCTTAAATTGTGGAAATTTGATTTCTACATGCATGTTAAATTCTTGCCTAGGTGACATCTATAAAATTATATACACGATAAACAAAGGAGGAGGCTGCAATGCTTGGTAAGAAATGTACGCATTATCCTGTCCATGTAACTGTAACTCCTCTGTACAGTATGTTCACAAATAAAATTAAATTAAATAAAAAAATAAAATAAAAAAAATTATATACACGAGGACTATTTCAGATGATTCTTAAAAGTCATATTCATTAATTGAATTTTTATTACTTCATACCAAATATTTACAGAGAGACTGAATTTTTGAGTAGATGATGTTGTATGTGTGCCAGATTATACGTATTAAGGTTTATTTTATATTCCTGACATTGTTTCTAGAGTTGGATTTATTTGTCCATTACGGGTTAAGTGTATTATATTGGATATATGAAAGTAAAGTGAATGTTTAATCCATTAATACTTTGTGTAATCCCAATATAAATTATCCATCTGTTTGAAGTAATGAAAATAACTACAGATAAAAGCAAGATAAATGAGTCTGTAGTAGACAAGTATTTACACCGTTATTTTGAAAGTTGGTCCTCTTTTACACAACAGAATGTTCTTGAGAATATGTGTCCCAGGCTGGGCACAACTGAAGAATATTATGGTTTGATCGATCATAAAAGAAGAAAGGAAGGTTCGTTCCCCTTCCTTCCAAATGTCTGATCCCAGGAATGTGATCTGCTTTATGGTGCCTACTTGGAAATGAACTTTTTTCAGAGTCAACCTTGAAAAGCCATCTTGATAGACGACTTCTGTAAGTGGTTAGAAAACATTATTGATGACTTTGCAAGGATGCCTGATTGCCTCATTTTGAGACAATTAACAGGAATTTAATCAGTTGTTCGTTGTATCTTTAGGAGAAAAACCCATTGACTCTAGGCCAGCGGATCACAGGGGTCCAGAGAAACTTCTAACTTGAATAGTAATCCTAGATATCTAAAACAAAACACACACACACACACACACACACACACACACACACACACACACAAACACACACACACACACGCTCCAGTAAGCACAGCCAGGCAGGGTTGCTATCACAGCCTACATGAAGTCAGGCAAAAAACAGAAGCTGAGAGTCATTTAGTTGATAACTAATATATTTTTTATGAGGCAGACTCACATGAGACTCCAGAGAGAGGATCAGAAAGACTGATCAGAGAGACAAAAATTGGTCACTGAAAGATTGGAAAGTAGAATTCCTTGTAGAAGAAAGCTTGTGCATGTAAGAACAAGATAGAATACCAAATTCCAGAAATGCACATTTTCTTAAAAGTCAGCTTAATGAATTATCAGCACAAATCTTTAAATTCTAAAGTATTTGACCACATGTGGGAGAAGGTTGAAAAGAAAGAAAATTTCATCACTTTATTAGGAAGTCTAATATCACATTAGAAAGTAATCAAGCACAGATTTGTAATAAAAAGAGAAAACAATTATTCCAAATGAGGGTTTCATTTCCTTTGATGTAAAAGTTCTTAAATTAGGTGCTAGCAATTACCATACAATTGATCCAGTTCCCCAGCTGAGTTGATATTGACTGCAGTATTATCACATGAAAGAAAAGAGAAAATTTACAAATGTCTGATGAAATGAGGTAAATGTGAAGTGTTCTAATAGTAATATCTGAGGTTTAGACACAGGTGAAGAGGTGGATTTTCTTTTCTAAAAATCCCCCATTTTTACCTTGTGCCAGTGGCTCACAGCTGTATCCTAGCTACTCTGAGATCTAAGGACTATGGTTCAAAGCCAGCCTGGGCAAGAAAGACCCTGAGACTATTATTTCCATTTAGCCATCAGAAAACCAAAAGTGGCACTGTTGCTCAAGTAGTAGAGCACTCATCTTGAGTTGAAGAGTTCAGGGACAGTGCCCAAGTCCAGACTACAAGCCCCTCACACAGCAACGACAACAAAATCTCCATTTCATGGATTACCTACATCTCTTCCTAACATTCAACAAAGGAGCCATTTTATCACCCACTACATTTAAGTCCTAATCTAGCTACTGCAAATAGATTGATTTGGTATCTTATATAAAACGGTTCATATTTGCGGAAACAAATACCAGCAGTGGTAACTTTTTTCCAGTCCTTGAACTCTGGGCCTGAGCCCTGAACATGGTTATGCTGGTAGCTTTTATGTGAGCTTGTTTGTTATTTATTGCATTACTGCCAATGAGGTTAATTACTGGGTCTTAAGGGAGATCTATATTTACTCTTTCAGGAAACTCCGTACTGCATTCCACAGTGGTTGAACATGTTTAATTTCCCACCACCAGTGTAATAGAGTTCCCAATTGGCTACATCCATGCCAGTGTTTGCTATTGTTAGTTTTCTTAGTAATGGCCATTCTAATGGACGAGGTAGAAGCTGTCTTGTTTACTTATAGATTTGTATGCATCTTCTAGCTACAATAAAGAAATGAATCCATGAAACCTATATTGCTCTGAGTCGGCATTCCTTTCTCTTTGCTCTTAATATAATTTCCCAAACCTTTCATTTTCCTTAGACTGGTGAAAATTCATCTTTCTGATGGGTGATATAATTCCATTGTGTGTGTGTGTGTGTGTGTGTGTGTGTGTGTGTGTGTGTGTGTATGTGTGTGTGTGTGTGTGAGTGTGTGTGTAAGATGACTATAGGGCCATGAATTCATTTCTAAGCACTCTGTTTCATCTGTAATTTTGTAATTCCATATTATAGTTGCATTGCTTTCTCTTCTACATTGAAGAAAGTTGTTGGGATTTTGATGAGTATTGCATTGCCAATTGTTTAAGGGAAGTATTGCAGTTTTCAAAATGTTAATTCTTCCAACAAGGAACATTGAAAGACTTTCTATTTTCTTGAATCTCCTTCAATTTCCCTTTTTATATTTTTAAAGTTTTCACATATACGTCCTTCACAATTTTAGTTAAATTAATTAATTCCTAGTTTTGTTGTTGTTGTTTTGTTTTGTTTAGGTTTGATTTGATTTTGAGGCTAGTACATGAGTCTATTTTTTGGATTTCAGCATGGATCTTCCCATTGTTGGTCAGAGAAAAACTACTGATTCTTGTGGTTTTTATATCCTGCTACATTGCTGAAGGTTAGCATCACCTTTACTAACTTGAGGGAGGAATCCACAGTGTCCTTTAAATACAGGGTCATTTAATCTGTAAAAAGGGATAGTTTTGCTTCTTCCCTATTTGGATCTGCTTTATGTTTTTCTCTTGTCTATTGCTCTTGCAAGAAAGTCCACTACCATATTGAAGAGTAGTAGACAGTGGACATCCTTTTCTCATTCCTCATGTTAATGTCTTCATGCTTCCACTCTTAGGTAAATGCTAATTATCTCTGTCATATACATACTCAGTTTAATATTGAAGAATGTTCCATGCATTCCTAGGGTCTCAGACTTTTTAATCATAAAGGTGTATTGTAACTTGTTAAAAGCTATTTCTACATCCCTATTGATGATCATGTGTTTCTGGTCCCTGCTTCTGCTGATGATTTGTATTAGGCTTATTGACAAGAATATTGAATCATATCATATCCAAGATGAATCTTATTTGATCATACCATATGATTTTTTTGTTAGTTGCTGAAATTGGTTTGTTAGAGTTTTATTAAGAAGTTCTGCATTAATGCTTATCAAAGAGTTTGGTTCATAGTTCTCTTTCTTTGGTGAGTCCCTATGTGATTTGGGGAGGAGTCTTATTCTAGCTTCATAGAATGTATTTGATAACGTGTCTCTCATAGATACTAGATAGATGCATCTTGGTTTTTGATACTACTATCTAATCTATGTCTTCTATTTGGAAATTTAAGTCCATTGATATTGAGAGTTAAGACAGAAATATCTGGTAAGTCCTGCTATGTTATACACCTGTTGTTAGGAGCTGTGCCTCATCTACTGTTAACGTATATTTACCTTGTTCTCTGGTAGGGAGCATTTTATGTAACCAGTTCCTCTTCTTCTTGATCTTCTCTATGTAGGATATTTTTGATTATATTCTATTCTGATAATATGGTGGACATAGGTTGTTTCAAGTTTTCTTTGTCATGAAATATGTTTATATATCCTTTAAATGTAAAGGAGAGTTTGGCTTGGGACCGTATTCATGGTTGGTAGTTGTTTACCTTTAATGTTTGTCATATATAATGCCAGGCTTTCCTTTTTACCATATCAGCTAAGAAAACTGTATTTATTCTGACTGTATATCCTTTATAAATAATCAATCTTTTCTCTATGGCATCTTTAAGAATCCTTTCCTTGATCTTTAATAATCCTCTAATGGATTATGATATCATGGTGGATTGTTCAGTTCTAGAATTCTGATTGGTTTCTAAAGGCTTCTCTTCCTTGAATGAGCCTATCTCTTTGGATGTTTGGCATGTTCTCTGCTAGAATTCTGTAATATGCTTCCCATCCATTTAGTTTCTTGCTCTTCTCCTTCCTGATACCTATCTCCCTGAAATTTGATCTTCTGAATCTTGAAGTTCTGGCAAGATCATTTCTTATTTCTTGGATTTTTTCTAAATGATTAGTTCCTCTTTTCTGTTAGATATATTCTGTCTTTGACCCTGAGATTATCTTCTATGTCATCTATTTGCTGTGGAGACTTTCTACTTTTTTTTGATTTCCCTGTCTTCTAATTGGTCATTTTTTAGGGGTTCTGTCTCTTTATTAAAACTTTGTTTTAGGACTTGTATGGACTTTCTGTACAGTTTTTGCTTGGTTGGGGGAAATGTAAGAGTTGTTTTCTTAGCTGTGTCTTCTCTCAAATCTTTTAACTAGGCATCCATTTTTTCTTGGACTCCCTTGACTTCTCAGAATTTATTTATATTTCTGTTTGAAATCTCCATGAATTATTTTGCTAATGACTGGTTGGTCTCATCTTGTTCACTGTTGCGACCGCCTCCACCCGCAAGGATGACGCGACAACAGGTTCTTCTTTCAGGCGGTTTATTCAGGACCTTTTACAACATCTTCTCTCCTGCTTCTTCTGCCCGCTTTTTCCTGCTTCTCTTGCCCGCTTCTTCCTGCTTCTCTGTCCCTCCGCCCCCGCGCTCCGGTTATAAGCCTCCTGGATGGCCAATCCCGAAGCGCCACGTGGCATATACCGATAGGGCTGCAAACACGGAAGCAAACTAGGAGCCAAGTCATAGCCATAGAAGGAGTTGTTTTTTACAGAGAGCACTCGTCACCGGGAAGACGGAAGGCAGGAGCCAGAGCCATCTTTGGTCGCAGCCGTGCCAGCTACAATGTTGCTTTCATGGCCACGCCTTACGACTGCGCCTTCTTTGGGCGCGGCTCCCACAGCTCTCCACAGTTCACAAATTTCCTTGTAGAGGTTTTCTATCTTTCCATTAATCACATTTTTCAGCAGTATCCATAATACATTTTAATAACTATCTTCTACATCCTTGATTGTCTGTTCTAATACCTGGTTATTTACTGTGTGAATTATACTACTTTGTCATCACTTTTCTTGTATTTTTCTGATTTGTTCTGTCCATTTGGAGTTTTTCTTTTGGGGGATCTATGATATTAATAGGTGACTCTCTATATTCTTGGTTGATTTGCTGGGTCTTGGTTTGGTTTCCTGTTGTGATGTGTTTTCTGGAATTGAATTTTTGTCGAGTCCATTAAGTGTAGGAATAGAAATCAGTTGTGGTGAGATGTTGTGATGTTAATATTTGTGTTTCCAGTGACCATTTGGACTGTCCAGTGGTATGGTGAATTTTCTATGTGTATGGGTGTGGCTTTCTCTGATGTACACTTCTGTTCCTGCTATTTTCAATGTTGTCCTTTTATTTCCACATTGCACATGTGCTTTTGAATGTGTTGCCCAATGTATTCCTGGCTGGCACCTTTTCATAGATTTCTGTTTTCTTGTGAAGACGGTATAAAATCTTCTTATGAATTCTATGTCTATAATTATGTCTATATTTATAGCTGCATAGCTATAATTATAGCTGATTTAATGTGACCCTCTAGATGTGGAGGACCTGCTAGGACTCTAAATCTCTGTTTCATTAGAGATTGCTAGGATAATTTTCTGTTGTTATTATGTCATTGTTTTTCCTCTTCCTCAGATTTACTTTTTATATTGTGGATTTTTTCACATAATTCAGGATTTGTGATTGTTGTATCAGTTTATTTTGTTTTCCTGCTTATGCTACTTTGAAATATTGATTTCATGCTTGTGAGAAGAAACAGAAAGAGACAGAAATATATGTTATTAAATTGAGAGAAAGAGAAGATATTTAAACCTATTTACTACAAGTAAATTAATATTAAGCAAAGCTAATGAAAATAATTACTTATTTACACTTCAGAGGATGAATATAGTACTCTTGGGTATCTCGGGGGAAAGACTTTAGACTCATTACAATTGATGACTTACATTGAAATTACTGGCTAAACCTTCTTCTTCAGAATGGGAAAAGCTCCATTACTTCCATATTAGTACTATAAAATCATTATAGCTTCATGTTGAATAGTTTTCCCTTTGCTATTTTCAATTCCGTTCTTCATCCATTAATTATCTAGGGCTTTGAATGACCAATTCCTTAAAATATCTATATTGCTTGTATTGTGATATAAATCTCAGTAATATAAATATGAATTTATCTTTGCGTCTCATCTTGAGCTACATTCATATGAAATTTATGCAGTCTCAAGCAAGAAACTTGCCTTTTTTTACTCTATTCTATGTTGTAATCAATAAATCCTTTCTCTTTAGAAATGCATTCTCAGCTTTTATATTGCTCCAGTAAACATCATGTGTTTCTAGTACTTTTACTGAAGTAAATATAAAGTTTGGAACATGAAGACAACTCCCCTATTATCACTTTAAAGTAAACCTTTGGGGATTATTTCATATATAAAAATAAAAAAGTGCAATGCAATGTTTATACATGAATAATATAATGGTTAAATCAATTAGACACATGAACTAACATAGCAATTTTCAGTTAACATAAAGGCATCAAAATATTGTGTTCATGAATATCACTCATTTTTAAAAAATGACTAGTCAATACAAAGTTTATATTATATTTGAAATCTACAAAATGAAAATTACACTCAGATTTGCTGTCAATATCCTGTTTCCAGGAATGCATTTATTCCACAAACAGGAAAACAAAAAATAAGGGTTTTTCACATAGAATGAAAAATGTAGAGGCAGACTGTCTTTCCTTAAGATGTTAAGTACCTGCAAATTGTGTGATTTATTCAAAGATACTATACACACTCATAAGAGAATTTGTGATCAGAAGTGATAGGTAAGCAAAGTAACTAGAAAACTGTATGCTTAAATTGAGCTTTCAATATAGGATGACAAGTTTTCAATAAATGAGCCTATTATTCTGTATCTCTAACACACATACAGCATTCTTCATTTTCCCACATACTTCTGTTCTCTTAGCTCAGTTCCTGATCGAGATTCTTCTATTTCATGATTTCAATTCCTTCTAAAATAACAAGGTGGGCGTTTTTTTTGTCTCTAGATCCAATACATTCTAGAATCTTGGAAGAGTAGTATGAATTCATGGAGTTTGACTTGAATGTCAAGTATGAAGATTTTGTATTCAGGGTACTTTTAATTGGCCTGAAGCACACAAAGATACACAGTATACTAAGAACAAGGGACTTTATCTCAGGGAAACATACAGGTCCAGGCAAGATCCTGAAGCAAAGAAAAGCAAGGAAGCGCAAACCTCAATCAACTATAATTACAAAGGAATGGAACTGATCTCTGATGTGTCTGGGTGGCAGCTCTATGTGTTTGTGTGTGTGTGTGTCAGTAGAAAGAGAGAAAGAGAGACAGACAAAGGGAGAATTTTGTGTGGCTTACATATTTACAGTCCATAGAGCATTATTTGTTAGGGAGGAGGTGCTCATATCAGAGCTGTGATACTACTGTCATCACTTTACTGCAAAACAAACACTTGCTTAATCTCTAATTAAATAGGGAAAATAAACTAACATCTTACACGATTGTTTGACAATTGATTAGTATATTGAAGGCCAAAGGGAGGAATTGGAGATCAATATAATCTTTTTCCTCTCTTCTAAATATTACACTGTAATAGATGTGATTTCAGGCATCTCCTGCCATGTACTTCCAGTTGAATTACAATTATGCTTAATAATATGAAATATGTGATAGAGAAATAGATCAGCCAGCAAGCACAAAGAATTTGTGATAAGATTGAGCTTTTGAGCAGGGTTGCCACAACTTCTAGGAATGTAATTCTTTCATATGAACTTCAAATTTTCTGGCTTTCCCTGTGTGATTAAATGGCAAGAAAGTACTGTAGAAATAAGAATTCTTGTTCAGCCAAGTAGAAAGTGCTCATGTTCTCATCTGCACGTTGCAAATTTCCATTCCATATAGACTCTCTGTTAGAGTGGTTTAATTTAATATACTTCAGCACCTCATCCTTCCCTGTGGGAGACAAGAAAAAAGATAATTTTGTTTGTGTATTAAATTATGTAAATTACCATGTACAGGCATGATTTGTATAATTTTAGAACTTTTTAATAAATATAAGTAGGGATCATTTCACAATAAAAATATAATTAAAATCACCTAATAAGACTAGAAGTCACAGAATTTTCTGCATGAAAACATACATTAGCATTAGATTAGTTGCAGAATTTCTATTTTGAGATAAAGTATATATTGAAGTATAATGCACTTTACCTAAGGATTGAAACATTTTATTGAAAAATATATTTCCTGCAGATATTTTTGCTTCATAATTTTAGGGATACCGTTGGACTCATTGTAATATTGAGATGGACAAGACGTTATGTCAAAAGACGAACTTTACAACTTTGGCTGGCGAGGGTGTGGAGATGGGTAAGCATGGAAAGGGGAAACAAAGGAAGAGGAAACAATGCTTGATAAGAAATGAACTAATTACTTTGCCCATATAATTTTAACCCCTCTGTACGATATTTTCACAAAAAAATTAAGAAGAAAAGGATCTCAAAGTAATCATTTTTATTATTTTCCTATTTCCATGTGATTTACCTGCAATTTAGAAATCTAGTTATATAATTTAATTTAATTAAACCAAAAACATTATTGAGTATAAGATTCTTATACTCTCTACATTCTTCACACTGAGATCATCAAATATGGTGAGTTTGAAATGATTAGTCTCTGTTTGACCCATGTTAATATTATTTAAAATGTGAGTGAAATGTTTAAAAAGTAGTATTTATTTTAGTTGCTCTGAAGAGACAATAACTTATATAATCAAAGCCTTAAAATGATTGGATTTAAAATTTAGAATTCAGGAAATGTTTTTGATCACATTGGTTACTGGAGCCTTCACACAAACCTGATGTGATAATTTATATTGATGAAGCAAAAATCTCACAATGGTTACTGGAGCCTTCACAAAAACCTCATGAGAAAGTTTATATTGATGAAACAAAAATCCCAGAGTTTAGACATTTACCAATAGAAAAATCATGTCATTCTGAATATGTAGAGCTACATAACAAACATAGAATATTTATCTTTAAATATCTGAATATACTAGTACATTTAATTTCAGGGTAAGTTCTTGTTCTGAAAGGAGATAAAATTTCATTTATTTTGAAAAGTAAACCTAAGTATTCATTTGAATAAAAGACAATGTTTAAAATATCACTCATCCAAGACACAAGATGCACAGTTCAGTGTTTTTCATGCCTATTATGTTCTCTAAACTTACTACAAATACTAGATTAGTAAATCTAAATCATTGCTTTGTAGGGAAATAGAAAGATTCTTAAAACTCATGACTATAACTTTTTCTCAAACAATTACTTGGTAACTGTTTTATATTTTTTGTCATGGATTCCTATTTGATAAATTTTTACTCATTAAGTTAAATAATTGGCCAATAACAATATAAATTATGCATGAACAAAGTTTAGAACAAGTATTTCTTTCACAAGACATATCATGGTTCTCTTCAAGAACACTGGAAGGCTGTGTGTTATTTATTTATTTTATTAATGGTTATTAATTTTAAGAAGTGGCAGTTTCGTTATTCTCTTTCCATAATATATTTAAAACGGTTGATTATACTCCCTCTATTTCCTTTTTGTTACACCTTCCTTCAAAGATCTTGTTTTTTACATAAAATTATATCGTTATATAGGCACATATAAACTCATTTGGAAGATTTAAGCTAAATTGCAACTTAATTCAAGATGTAGAGAGGATTAACAGGATGAACAAAAACGAGTATTTTTTGTTAACTTCGGAAATGAACTATCATTATTATTATGGTTAGGGTTAGGATAACAGACAGAATTAGAATTAGGGTTAGAGAAATAGCAAATTTAGGTTCAACACAGGATGACCTATTGCAACAATAATAGTCACAGCACACTGTACTAAAAATGAACTTTATACCATGCGGAGAGAAGAGTAATGGAGATTGGAGAGGGAAGGGATAGTTGGACAACAACAAAGAAGTGAGTAACAATGGTCAACAAAAAATGTACTCATTACCTTATACATTTAACTGTAATCCCTCTGTCAGCTTCATTACCTACTCAGGAAGCTGATTTCTGAGGACCGAAGTTCAAAGCCAGCCCAGTCAGGAAAGTCTGTGAGAATTTTATCTCCAATTAACTACCAGGAAACCAGAAAGTGGTACTGTGGCTCAAGTGGTACAAGCACACACCTTGAGCTAAAGAACTCAGGGATTGTGCCCTGGCCCAGAGTTCAAGCCCTACGATTGACAAAAAGAAAAAAAAATAAATGTGTTAAATGTTAAGTAAAGCAGAACTTTTTTAGGTTCTAGGAATTCAGGAAAATCTGGGATAATGGAAGTACAATGTATTTCATAATATCAGGATTTGAGATCAATGGGTATAATGATTCCTCTTATGGAACAAGATAGGTTCACAGATAAGAGTGAGAAAATCTGTAGGGTTTAGGAAAACCTGCAATTTATTTCGAGGATTACTGTGGAATTTCAGTTAGGATTGCACAAAATGAGCATTTTTCATACATTTTAGAATTGGGATACCTTTAGTATTAAGGTTATGGTTAGGATTCCAGCCATGGTTAGGGTTAGAGTGAAGGAGAAAAAAAATTGAGGGTCAAATTGAAGGTACATTGTAATATAAGCCTGGTAAGAATTAGAATGAATGTGAACTAGAGTATTGCTATTAATATTAGAATCTACTTGCAATTAGGGTTATATTTATTGTCAATATTCCAGTTAAGATTAAGTTTAGGGTTAGAAAATAACTAAGGTATAGGAAAAAATTGAAACCTATGTATGGAAGGCTTATTTGAATCAAGTTAGGATGAATGAAAACTAGTGTAACACTAGTTAGTGTTAGTATTGACATATAATTTGGACTAAAATCAGGGTCAGCATTTTGTTCTGATTATGATTAGTGTTATGAATAGGAAAGTTTTACTATAAAATTGAGTTTTCACTAACAAGTAGAAGCAAAAATGTGAGCCTGAATAGTAACTAGAGCATTATCATTATATTTATTTCTCAGTGATCATTCTTGTAATGATTAATGAGAGTTTTCCAGTCAAGTTTAGGTTGAGAATTAGCATTAAGTAAAAGACTAGATGATATGTAAATCTGAAATTGTTTTAGGATACAGTGGTTCAGGAAAATGTAGGATTAATGAAAACTACAGTATTTTTTCTGGTAAGAGAATTTGAGGACAAGTAATATAACGGTTCATGTTAGGGAAGAAGATAACTTCACAGGTAGAGTCAGGAAATTTGTTGGATTCGGGCAAATTGAAACTCATTTCCAGAGTGCAAACTGGAATATTCATTACAATGAATAAAAACTAGAGTATATTTTAATATTAATTTTGGACTATTATTAGGTTGAAAATTGGATTTCAGTTCCAGCTAGCCTTAGTGTTAGCATCAGGGAAATGGAAAATTTATGGTCAAACTGAAAGTAAATCTTTGAATAACCAGTCAAGATCGAATTAGGATGAATATGAAATGGGAAACTTCTAATAATATTAGGATTAGGGGATGGTTAGTGTGAGGTTTAGCCTGAATGTTGTGTTAGAAAAAATGGCAAGGTATTGAGTAAAACTAGAAACTATTTTAAGAAGATGAATTGAATCAAAGACAAGATGTATAAATTTAATGTACTTTTGTGGCTTTTAGAATCCAAAGGCAATTGGTTCTAGGGTTAGGGTTACTTTTCTAATTTATGAACTAATGAATTAATGTCAAAATTCTTTCATTCTTACAAACCAAGACAGTCACAAGTTGGGGAAAAAACAATTTTCTACATGAAAATGTGTCTTAAAACATTTTCCAACCAGGATTAAATAATAGTGAACAGGGTGTCATTTATTAAAATTAGGTAAGTTGATGATAAAACTTTCAAAAATATCCAAACACATAAGATTGGAACTCAGATATGTTATTGGGAAAACAGATAATTGCTCTAGCTGGGAAATTGTGTGTGTGTGTGTGTGTGTGTGTGTGTGTGTGTGTGTGTGTGTGTGTGTGTGTGTGTGTGTGTGTGTGTGTGTATGCACCCACCACAGGTGTTCAAATCAGGCCTGGGCCCTGTCGTTAGCTTATTCTGTGGAAGTATGGCACTAAACCACATAGCACAGGCTTTCTTCTGACTTTTTAGTAGTTATTTTGAGATAAATATCTCATGGATTTTCCTGTCTGGACTTAATCTTCTGATCCCCAGCAATCCTTGGGTTAGTGTTACTGTGGGTGCTACCACAAAGTGACAATTCATTAAACTGGGAGCAATATGGAAGTAGTTGTGCAAGATATGAAGTAACCAGTTCATTAATGTGGGAGTAACAGGATCACATTTGATTGCCTTCAAACACATTATTTCTGATGAGTTTAACTGAAGCCCAAAGCATAATCCAAACCTATTATCCACACTGTATGAAGTAGCATATATTCATGGTGTAGAATATGTACAATGAATTAAATCCTGAATCAAACGACTTTGTTGGGTTTGCACCAAAGAAATAGATTGTCATTGAAATGAAGTCCAGACTGGAGGCCTGTAGCGAGCAGGAGAGCATCTGCTTAGTGTGTATCCAACCCCCAGGACCATAAAAAAGTAGAACGGAAAGTGTAAGAGAAAGAGGAAAGGAAAGGAGGAGGAAGGGGTAAGAGAGGAGGAAGGGCATAGCAGGAGGGAGAATAGAAGGGGACAGGGAGAAAGTAGAGGTAGGAGAGAAGGAAGAGGGAAACAGGACCCTGGGGAAGAGGAGCAGGAGAGGAGACAGGAGGAGGAAGATAAATGCAATATAACAGCAAGAATTGTTGGAAAACATTTTGCATAAGGGATTTGCATGTGCATGGCAGGATTATTTTCTAATCAGAGACAGCTAGCACAGTGACAATATGGGTGATACCTGTTGCTCAGTCATTTTATTCTCTTTCTTCAGTGAGGAGTTCTGAAGATATGCTGAGTTTGGTTCGGTGTTTACTTCAGGATTTCTTTTTCATGAATCAAACAATGGAAGGAAATAATTGCAACTTCCCTTAATTAAAAAAGAATAGAAGCTATATTTATTTGTATTACAATGCATGAAGAAATCCTGGAGATTTCTGGTTAATTCAGAGGGCCCCATGCAAAAATATAATACAAGAGGAAAGTAAAACTGCTTTTAATGTATAATAGGTTATCATTGATGAAAAGGTTTACTGGACTTTTTTCGTTTTTCTTTTTCTTTTTTTGTTTTTGTTTTTGCCAGTTGTTCATTGCTCCAAGTCACCACGTGAAACTCCATTTCTGTAGTCCCTGTGGGTGTGGGTGACTCCTCAGGTCACCCGTTGAGATGTGTGGCCAACTCCTTTACAGTGGATATGCAGTGAGTGGATGTGTGTGCATGCTCCCCAGCATTGCCAGATGAGTCATGCCCACACTTCCCACCTAAATTCCCACTCTCAGTTGCTCCATTGCACCCAGGAACTGGCAGCCATGGGTCTAGAGTTGAGGCCACTGCTGCCTTCTCCTCCTCCAGCTGTGCTGGTACTGGTCTTCTGTACTCCTGAGCGCGTGGCCCATCCTAAGGAGACTCTATTCTGGGGTCACTGCCTGCCCCCGTGAGTGCGGGTTGGGGGACACCATGTTTGTACACTGCACAGTCCATGGTTAAAGGAAGGCTGGGGATGTTGTCTGCCCTCTTGGGGCCAGGCAGCCCAGCCCTGGTTCACCTCATCAGTCTTTAAGGGGGTCTGGGTACTGGAGCCATGTGTTGACACCTCTGCCAGCTGGCTTGTGACAGCTGCAACAGCTCAGCAACTTGGAGCCCCTTCAGCATCTCTGTGGACCTCCATTTTCTGGTCCTTCTGGGCTCTGGTACAGGGCCAACCCTACATATGCCAATCAGTGCCAGAGAAGCCTGGACTTGCAGCACACCAGCTGCAGCACCAAGGGAATGAAGCCCCTCTTGCTTTGCTGTGTAGCCTCCTCTGTCGCCCTTCTGGTCCACATGGACCCAGCTCTGGGTGCCATTCCATGGATACTCCATTTGGAGGCAATGGGGTCACCCTCTACCCTCGTTGTTCTCCAAAGCAGGGGAAAGGGCTTGGCCTTGGCAATGTAGGCTACACAGATGGAAGGCAGGACTTGGCGTCTGCCCTGCCTTCCCCCCTGGCTTTGGCACTTGAGTCTGGGTTGCTTGGTTTGGTCACTAATGGAACCTTGTTGGCTACAGCCCACCGGAAAGGTCCTGCACCTGCTGCAGCAGCAATGCGGTGTCCTGGATCCCCTTAGGGTCACCACATGGAACTCTGATGGGTATACTTGGGCTGGGTGTGGGTTTCATCTCAGGACTCCAATTAAGAATTGCCACTCCCCTTCGTGGTACTGCAAGCAAGAGGTGCCACATATAATATGTATTTTCTAACATTTTCCTTCACTGAGATAAACAGAACTTGGAGATATAAATAAGTTTTATAAAAACAAAATATATAACCTATATCACTTCAACCTTCTAAATCATTATAATATTTTAATCCAATAGGAATTCTGTCTGTAATTATTTATTTTACATTTGAATGTAACTAATGTAATGTATTTTGTGTGTATTTTACTATTCTAGTATAATTTCATTTGCACTACTTACATACAATTTTTTTCAAATTCTGAGATTCAATCACGTGTTTATGGATAAGTGTTTTGTTGTACTTTTATTTCAGTTTTCCATTATGGCCTTATGAATACAAACAATAAGATCCATTCTTGCTAATATAAAGTTCAATGATTTTGGACTAGAGAATTGAGGATATAGTATTACATATCATACAGTAATGTGTATCACTTTGTTTCTTACTGCTCCATAAAATAATTAATAATTCAGGTGGCAGCCACTTCATCTGGCATGCTCGTCTGTCTGGTGAAGGATCCTAGTGGCAGCCTGCCCATATCAGGCCATTGCGGCCACTTTCCTGGGACTGTGGGAGAAGATCAGGGTACACCTGCTGTTCAGCTAGGGCAGCAACCCGGCAGCTGCTGTGTGAATGACACAGTGTCAATAACTCACATCTAACACATGCTTGCCCCATGGGCTTGGGCCCTGAGGATCAGCCCCTGGGAGCACACACACACCTGGGGCAAGGGGCGCCTACCTAGGAAGGTGTGCAGACCAAACAGAAGCTACTCTGAGATTGGCTGGTACGGTATTTATTCTCCTTAGAGCAAGGGACAATTCTGCTCTGCTGTGGGGAGAAAACAAGAAAGACAGACCCAGGAGGGTGAAGCCAACTTTTGTACTCAGGCTGGCAAGGAAACTTTCCTCCATGCTCTCTCCAGCAGGCTCATGAAGTCGTTCCATGCACCTTGTCCATGAAGTAGCAGCCAGGGACACTCATGTCTGGTACTCCTGGCTGCTCTTTTGGATTTGTTTGTTAATTTATAAAGACAGCCCCTCCCTCAGACAGCAGAGTTATTCTGGGTTTTGTAAAACGTTCTGCATCTGAGCATTCCCAATGTTTGGTTTTTGCATTATTTCTTTGTGAATTTTGTGAAATGCTTTGTGAAATTTGTGTTTTAGGTGTTGTGGTGTGAGAGAAGGACCAGATTATGAACATAGTTTCCTACCAGTCTTTCATTTAAAAACGAAAACAGATTCTCTATAAAAATGCCTATCAGGAAGTAAATTTGAGAGGGGAAAAAAAGGCTGTTTTCTCATAAGATCAAAATTTGCTAGTTTTATGTGCATGTTTTATGCACTCAAAATACAATTAAGTAACTCACTATCTAGGAACAATTGTCCAGAGCTAAGAGTTAAGTGTCTGGGAGCTAGAAGCAGGGTGTTTGTGAGCTTTATCCAAAGGGAGGGAAGAAAGTTAAAATTCATAATTGACTTTGTAGAATCAAGGTGGCAAATCAAAATGAGAATCACAATAAATTTCTTTGCTATTCGGGGTCTTTTATTGTTCCATATGAATTTTTGGATTGCTTCTTCTATTTCATTGAAGAGTGAAATTGAGATATTGGTAGGTATCACATTGAATTTGGATATAGCCTTTCGCAGTATTGCCATTTTCATGATGTTAATCCTCCCAATCCAGGAGAATGGGAAGTTTCCCACATCCATAGCTCTGCTTTACTTTTCTTTTTCAGGTTTTTAAAGTTCCCAACATAGATGTCCTTCACCTCTTAAGTTTACTCCTAGGTATTTTATTTTTTGTGCGGCTAGTAAAAAGGGGTTGCTTTCCTAATTTCAGCTGCACTCTATCATTATTGGAATACAGGAAAACCTTTATTTTCTGAGGGTTAATTGTATACTCTGCTAGTTTGCCAAAGTTTCTGATCAGCTCAAGTAACTTGGGAATGGAGTCCATGGGTTTCATTAAATACAAGACCATGTCATCTTCAAAGAGGGAGAGTTTTACTTCATTTTTGCTATTTGGAACCCCTTTAAGATTGCATCTTATCTTATTGCCCCAGCTAGCATTCTAATACTAAGTTGAAAAGGAGTGTAGAGAGCAGACATCCTTATCTTATTCCTGAATTTATAAGAAATGGGTTTAACTTCTCACCATTAATATAATGCTGGCTGTACGTTTGTCAATTCTTAGCAGAAAGAACAGCACTAGAGCAATATCAGTTCCAAATTTCAAATGCTACTAAAAAGCCATAGTAATAAGAACAGCTTGGTTCTGGCACAAGAACAGACATGAGGACCAGTGGAGTAGGACTGAAGACTCAGAAATGAACTCCCTGACCGATAGCTACCTAATCTTTGACAAGGGAGCTAAAAAAAGAGAATGGAAGAAAGACAGCCTTTTGAGTAAATGGTGTGGGCAAAATTGGTTAAACACCTGTTAAACTAAACCTGCATCCGTGTATATTATCCTGCACAAGAATCAACTCCAAATGGATCAAAGACCTCAAAATAAAAGAGGACACAATGAAAACATTACATGAAGAAATAGGATAAACTCTAGAGCTTATTAGCACATACCGAAATTTTCTTAATAGAGAGCCAGAAACAAAGAGTAAAGAAAAATAAGATAAGGAATTCATTCCTTAATTCATCTCTTTATGAAACAAGTAATTTACTATTACAAGATGAGATGGAATTATAAATTCCAAGTGCTGATACAGTCTGTATGTAATAAACATATTACAAATGTCAAAAAAAAGAAATCAAAGAAAAGTTGAACAAATGGGATTGCATGAATCATGAGAGCTTCTGCAAGGCAAAGGTCATAGCGAACAATATCAATAGAAAGCACACGTTCTGGGAGAAGATCTTCACGAGGTATAAAACGGACAAGGTCTTATATCTAAAATGTACTTAGGACTCAAAAAATTAAATCCCCAAAAGCAAATCCTCAAAGAAAAAACTGCTCGATAATTAAGTGGGCTATTAACTTAAAGAGAGACTTCTCTGAAGAGGAAATAAAAATGGCGATTAGACACATGAAGAAATGCTCAACTATTCTAGCCACAAAAGAAATGCAAATCAAGACAACATTGCGTTTGCACCTTACTCTAGTTAGAATGGCTATAATCAAGAAATTTATTTTTTTTCTGTTGATGTGGTGCTGAGGAATCGAACCGAGGGCCTCATTCATGCAAGGCAAAGCACTCTACTATTGAGCCACCTTCCCGGTCCCTAATCAAGAAATTTAATAACAACATGTTGGAGGGGATGTGCCTAAATAGGAAGCCTATTTCATTGATGGTGGGAGTGTAAACTTGTTTAACCACTTTGGAATGCAGTATGGAAGTTCTTCAAAGGACTCCATGTAAAGTTCTCCTGTGTCCCAGCAATCCCACTTTTGGGCATTTATGCATTTACCCAAATCATCACAAACAAGGTCATACCAAAGTTGCCTGTGCAACCATGTTTATTGCAGTATTATTCACCATAGCTAAGATATGGAACCAACCTCGATGCTCCTCATTTCATGAATGGATCAAGAAAATGTGATACAATCACACACACACACACACACACACACACACACACACACACACACAATGGAATTCTATGCCTCCATTAGAAAGAATGAATGAAATTGTCACATTTGTTAGGAAATGGAAAGACTTGGTAAATATTATATTAAGTGAAGTAAGCCAGGCCCAAAGAAACATACATCCCATGGTTTCCCTTGTTTGCAAGGACTAGTACATGTCTAGGACAAGCATAGAAGATCGAAGGCTATCGACGTATAACCACATAAGATGACATTAAGTGAAAGGAATCCCAAGTCAGACACACAAGTGATTTTTTCTTTCTTGTTTTTGTTTTTAATATACTTATAATGCGCTATGTGATTCTTTTGTAAATTCATCCCTCCATGGTATAATCCCTGTTTTCATTGTATTTGATTCAAGTGTTCTGCATTTTTATATACATTTTTGTAATTTGGGGAGTGGAAAGGTTATAGCAGATGCTGAAATGGGGATGCAGGTTGACCCATTGTGATGATGAGATGTACAGGACACTGTGTCAAAAATGAATTTACAATGTCGGGTAGGGGTGAAGGAGGGAGGAGTTGGAGAGTTGTGGAGGGAAGGGGTAGTAGGGGAAAAACAAAGGAGGAGGTAACAATGCTCAATAGGAAATGTACTCATTACCCTACTCATGTAACTATATACCCTCTGTATATTATTTTTACAATAAATAATATAAAACTCTCTTCTTGGTATAATTCCAGTGCTGCCCTCGGCATTGCATTTTTTGTCTTTTCTGGCTGTGGTTAGGTCCATCTGCCTAGTGGATCAGTAGTCTTGGTCCTGAAGTGGGACTTGGATTATCCAGTGATGGTTGGAACTAGGCCAAGGACATGACAAAACCATTTCCAGGGCATGGCTTTTTCATTCCCCGCCGCTATGAAACTAGGATTGCAAGCAGAATGTCTCTGAATTTGACTCCAGAAAACAATCACTGAACCAAAAGGCAAGGTCACAAAACACCTCCCCTCCTCCCCCCATTCCCGCCTTTCTTCCTCCTTGGTAAAGTACAAAATAATTTTACAGGTTTTGGCAAACACACAAATTGCCTACCACCTCCCCTTTTAAACTAGGTTTAAAGTCACTAAGTCATGTAAACTGATAATGCCGCACTCATTATTCTGGACAACAACTTCAGGTTGTTTGATGCTTTAATTGGTTGTTGTTGGTGGTGGTAGTAGGAGGTCCTGAACTCTGGGTCTGGTTGCTGTATCTTAATGCTTCAATTCTTTAAATTTTATTTTAGTCAGTCCTGGGGTTTAATCTCAGGGAGTTAACATATCCCTGAGTTCTTCAGCTCAAGTGGAGCCCTCTACTACTTGAGCCACAATGCCAATTCCTGTTTTCAGATAAGTGTCTTTCAGACATTCCTGCCAGGGTTTGCTTTGATCAGTGAATTTTTAAATAATATTTCTTCTATGTATTTATTGGAATATTGCACTTTATCTGAAATTTAAAGTTTTCTGTAAAACTTTGTCTTCAAGTATGCAATAGTATTAAATATTACATTTACAATCTATTCTGTAGCAATACATTTAGAAATTTTTATGTTAAGATGAAAATCTTGTTGATTGTAGAAAAATCCTATTAAAGTCCAAATGGGAAATATGCTCATTTCAGCAGCCTTGAGTCTCCTTCGTATTTATTTATTTATCTATTTATTTGTGAAAATACCATACAGAGGGGTAACAATTACATGGGCAAGATAATGAGCACATTATTCATCAAGCATTGTTGCCTCCTCCTTTGTTTCCCCTTCCCATCTGTTCTCATCTGCGCCACCCCCCCCCCCCCGGCTCTCCAGACACCCCTTTGCCTGCCCCCCACCCTCGCCGGGCAAGTTGTAAAGTTCGCTTTTCTTTTCTTTTTTATTTGTTTATTTTTTTATATTGAGAATACCAACAGATGAGTTACAATTACATGGGCAAGATAATGAGTACATTTCTTATCAAGCATTGTTGCCGCCTCTGCCTCTTTGTTTCCCCTTCCCATCCCTTTCCATGCTACCCCCCTCTCCCCACCAGATCCTCCCCACACCCCCCCATCAAAGCTGTAAAGTTTGTTTCTCGACCTAACGACTTGTAAATCTCATTGTTGCAATGGGTCCACCTGTATCTCTAGTTAAAAGATTAGATTTTTCCCTTTCCCTCCACAAATTATACCATCAAATACCGTGAAAGCAGGAGCTATACTGTAGGGGAGGGACATACAAAGCAATATAGAAATCATCTTATAAATATGTTAGAAACAATCGCAAGAAAAAAAAATATTGAATCCTTATCTTGTGGTTCATTTCACCCAACACCAACTTGTTCGACCTTTTCTGCTTATCTCAGATATATACTGGTTATTGAAAATAAAGGAAACCATGGGACCTATGTTTCTTTGGGACTGGTTTACTTCACTTAATATAAATTTTTCCAAGTCTTTCCATTTCCTAACAAGTGGGGCAATGTCATTTTTTCTGATGGAGGCATAGAATTCTATTATGTATATATATACCACATTATATTGATCCATGCATCTACTGAGGCGCATCTGGGTTGGTTCCATATCTTAGCTATGGTAAATAATGGTTCAATAAACATAATTGTGCTGGAGCTTTAATATGGTCTTGTTTGTGACCTTTTGGGTAAATACCCAAAAGTCGGATTGCTGGGCCATATGGGAGCTCTA
The DNA here is from genome assembly GCF_019054845.1 of Dipodomys spectabilis. Taxonomy (NCBI): domain Eukaryota; kingdom Metazoa; phylum Chordata; class Mammalia; order Rodentia; family Heteromyidae; genus Dipodomys; species Dipodomys spectabilis. Next base: position 714,364 of record NW_024871095.1, on the reverse strand, counting down.
TGTGGAATCTTTTGAGGAACCTCCATACTACTTTCCAAAGTGATTGAACACGTTTACATGCCCACCAACATTGCAATAAATTTCACTTATGCCCACATCCTCTCTAGCATCTGTTGTTATTAGAGTTCTTCATTATAGCCATTCTAACTAGGGTGAGGTGGTATCTCAATGTTGTTTTGATTTGCATTTCTGTTATTGCTAGACAGATTGAGCATTTCTTCCTGGGTCTATTGGCCATCCTTCTTTCATATTCAGAGGAGTTTCTCTTTATGTCTTTAGCCCACTTATTTATTTGGCAGTTGTTTCTTTGAGGATTTGTTGTTGGGGGATTTAATTTTTTTGAGTTCCAGGTATATTTTAGATATGAGATCCTTGTCTGTTGTAGTGAAGAGCTTCTCCCAATCAATAGGCTTTCAATTGATCTTGCTAGCTATGTCCTTTGACATGCAGAAGCTCTGCAATTTCATGCAATCCCATTTGTCCAACATTTCTTTGATTTGTGTAATTCTGGGTCTCTATTAAGAAAATTTCGGCCTGTGCAAAGGAGACCTACTGTTTCTCCTCTTCCATTCTTTAATGTTTTCAGAGTGTCTGTTTGACTCCGAGGTCTTTGATCCATTTGAAGTTCATTCAGGTGCAGGATGATGTATAAAGTTCTAGCTTTAGTTTCCTACAAGTTGTTAACCAATTTTGCCAGCACCATTTACTGAAGAGATTTTGTTTCTTCCATTCTAATTTAGCTCCCTTATTGAACATTAGATGTCTATAGGTCTATAGGTTCATTTCTGGGTTTTCATTTCTAGTCCATTGGTCCTATGGGTTGTTCTTGTGAGAGGAGCAAGCTGTTTTAATTACTATGGCTTTGTAGAAGAGTTTGAAGTTTGGTATTGATATTCCTCCAGCACAGTTGTTTCCATTAAATATCGTTTTTGCTATTCGAGGTATTTTATAGTTCTATATGAATTTTTGGATCGCCTCTTCTTTTTACTAAAAGAATGAGGCTGGAATATTGATAGGTATCATATTGAATTTGTAGATAGCCTTGGGAAATATTGCCATTTTCACGATGTTGATCTTTCCAATCCAGAAGCATGGGGGTTTTTTCCACTTTCTAAGTTCGGTGCTGATTTCCTTTTTAAGGTTTTCAAAGTTGTCATCATAGAGGTCCTTCTTTTCTTTGTTAAGTCCTAGGTATTTTATTTTTTGTGGGGCTATTACGAATGGAGTTGCTTTCCTGATTTCAGCCACACTTTTCTCATTTTTGGCATACAGAAAAGCCATAGTTTTTTGAGGGTTAATTTTATACCCTGCTATTTTGTCAAAGTTTTGAATAAGCTTGAATAATTTGGGAATGGAGTCCGTGGGATTCTTTAAATCCAAGTTCATGTCATCTGCAAAGAGGTAGAGCTTCTTCTTTCCCTATTTGGATTCCCTTTTATATTTGAATCTTATCTTATAGCTGTAGCTAGGTATTCTAATATTAGTTTGAAGAGAAGTGGAGTGAGTGGACATCCTTATCTCATTCCTTAGTTAAGAGGAAATACCTTTATTTTTTCACCATTAAGTAAAATGTTTGAAGTAGGTTTGTCATATACATCCTTTATTGTATTGAGGAATGTTCACTGAATTCCTAATTTTCCCAGAACCTTCATCATAAAGGGGTGTTGGATCTTGTCAAATCCTTTTTCTTCCTCTATTGAGGTAACCATGTGGTTCTTATCCTTGCTCTTGTTAATGCGAGTTATTGTATCAAGTTATTTGCGTATATTGAAGTAGCTTTACATCCCTGAAATGAATCCTGTTTGATCATGATGTATGATTTTTTGGATGAATTGCGAAAGTAGATTGACCAAAATTTTGTTGAGAAGATTTGCATCAATGTTCATCAAGGAAATTGATCTACAGTTCTCTTTCTTTGATGAGTCCTTGCCTAGTTTGGGGATGAAGTTTAATGATGGCTTCATAGAATGAGTTTGGTATTGAACTTTTGCTTTCAATTTCATTGAAGACTTGACGGAGTATTGATGTGAGCTCTGCTTTGAAGGCCTTGTAGATTTCCGCTGTAAAACTATCTGGTTCTGGGCTTTTCTTAGATGGGAGGTCTCTTATTGCTATTTCTATTTCATTGCTTAATATGGGACAGTTAAGATGGTTTAACTCATCTTAGTTTAGTTTCAGCATGTCATTATTTGCTAGGAAAAGGTCCATTACTGCAAACTTCTTAAACTTACTAGCATAAAGTTTTGAGAAGCATTCCCTTATAATGTACTGAATCTTGGTTGTTTCTGTGGTGATGTTTCCATTCTCATCTCTGAGTTTATTTATTTCAGTGTGTTCTCTTGTTCTTCTAATAAGATTTGTTAAGGGTCTGCCAATTTGTTAATTTTTCAAAAACCAACTCTGTTTTGTTGATTCTTTCTATGTTTTTCGATTCTTATTTATTTAATTTTGATTTAATTTTAATTATTTCTTTCCATGTACTGGATTGGGGTTTATCCTGCTGCTCTTTTTCAAGGAGGCTCAGATGTCTCACTAAATTGTTGGTTTGAGATCACTCCAATTTGTTGATGTAGGAACTCAGAGCTATAAACGTGCCTCTGAGTACTGCATTTGCGGTGTCCCAGAGGAGCTGGTAATTTGTGTGTTCATTTTTGTTGAATATTACAAACATTTGAATTTCATTTCTGATCTCTTCCATGACCCACTGGTGATTCAACAGTGTGTTGTTCAGTCTCCATGTGTTACAGGACTTTCATTGGTGGCTTTTGGTGTTGAGTTCTAATTTTATTCCCTTGTGGTCTGAGAGAATGTAAGGTATAATTTCAATGTTTTTGTATTTGGACAAGTTTGCTTTGTGACCTAAATGTGGTCTATTTTGGAAAAAGTTCCCTGTGCTTCTGAGAAAAATGTGTATTCTGATGCTGCTGGGTAAAATATTCGGTAGGTGTCTGTTAAATCTAGGTGATCTATGCAGTTTTATATCTGTGGTTTCTCTGCTGATTTTTTGCCGAGTTGATATATCTAGTGGGGAGAGTGTGTGTTAAAGTCCCCAACAATTAATATCTTGGATCTATGGGTAGATGTGAGAAAAATTAGAATTTCTTGGATAAATTTGGGTGCTCTTGTGGGGAATAGATATTTAGAATTGTAATATCCTCCTGAAGGAGAGATCTCTTAATAAGTATATAGCGACCTTCTTTATCTCGTCTCACTAATTTTAATTTGAAATCTATTTTATCTGATATTAGGATTGCAACTCCTTCCTGTTTATGAGGCCGTTTGCATGTTAGATTTTGTTCCAGCCTTTCACTTTCAACATGTGTTTGTTTTTATGAGAAAGTTGTGATTCCTGAATGCAGGAGACAGAAGGATCTTTTTTTTTTTAAAATCCAAGTAGACAGTCTATTTTGCTTAATTGTATTGTTAAGTTTGTTAATGTTGGGAGTTAGTACTGAGAGATATTTGGGAGTTCCTGCCATTTTATGCACCTTCTTGGGGGCTGTGCCAACTGGGTTATTCCTACGGTTCTTGGATTCTCAATTTGGGTGTAGTTTCTTAGCCTTTATTGTGGTCCTGTTGGTTTTCTCTGTGTAGGACATCTTTAGGTAACTTTTGTAGGGCTAGTTTGGTAGAGATATATTGTTTCACTTTTTCTTTGGTATGGAAAGTTTTTATTTGTCCTTCAGTCATGAAGGAGAGTATAACTGGGTACAGTTTTCTTGGTTGATAGTTGTTTGTCTTTAGGGCATGGCCTACATCATTCCAGGCTCTTCTTGGTTTAATTGACTCTGCTGAGAAATCTGAGGTGATTCTACTTGGTTTCCCTTATAGGTGATTGATCTTTTCATCTTGACAACTTTAAGGATGTTTTCCTTGGTCTGAATTGATCTTGTGGATATTATAATGTGGAGTTGTGATGTCTTGTTTTGGTCTGGTCTATTTGGGGTTCTAAAAGCTTCTTGTATCTGAATAGGCCTATCTTTTTGCGTGTTTGGGAAGTTTTCTGCTAGGAACCTGTGAAACAAATTTCCTAGATCATTAACTTCTGTTTCTAGGTGCTCCCCTATACCTATTATCATCAGATTAGGCTATCTGATGGTGTCTTCCAAATGTTGAATAGGTCTATCATATTTCTTGGATTTGGCTTAGATAGTTGTGTGTTCTTCCTCTATAATATATAGGCTGTCTTCAATCCCCGAGTTTCAGTCTTCTTCATGGTCTAACCTATTTTCAAAATTTCTACTTTGGTTTTTTTAATTTCTTTTCCTTCTAATTGTTCGGCTTTGATGGCTTCAAATTCTTTGTTGGAGCTTTGTTTTAGATCTTGTATGAATTTGTTTACTTCCTTAATTTCGTGTTCAGTGTTTATTCACAAATCACTTAATTGATTGGTTATGGTTTCCTTGGACTCTCATTCCTTCTGTTAGGCTCCATTCAACATTCCCTTTCAGGTCTCCCTGACTTCTTTCAGCTGTCTTTTAATGGCTTCCACGAATGCCTCTATTTGGTATGAAAGTAACACAAGTTTTGTGCTAGAACACTATTTTAAGGCAAGCATCAACCAAATTCCTTTAGTTGTACAATCAAAAGTCGACAGATACAAACAATCTATTTCAACAGGTACAATCTATTCAACGTAAAACAACAATGTATTAATGGGATAAGAACAGCAAAGTAGAATTTGGCATACCAGAAATTAGTTTTAGGGAGAAAAGTGGGGGAAAATATGATTAGAGAGATGTGGAAAGGTAAAAGGAGAGTGAAATTAACCAAGTCCTAATCTCAAAGAAGAAAATGGATTGGACAAAATGATAGAAGAAAGAGAAGTGAAAGTAAAAGAGGCAAGAAAAAAATGGAAAAACAAAAATTTAAATTTAAAAAGTAAAACACAAAAATGATGCAATTTTAAAGAAGAAATATTGAGAGAAGAATGGGAATACGATGAGAGGAGGGGAAGAGTAGAAAGGAGATATGAAGAACTAAAAATACTTATAATAAAAATAAAAAATAAAAAATCATTTTAATATTATATATATATGGTATTATGAGATAATATTGTAATTAAGGAATTTAAGCCAGAGATTTTTTGAAATAAGTAATAAATCTCTGGATTCATCGTGTAAACAATGTGGAATAAGGTCTAATAATCAATGAAGGGTATATCTGAGGATGAGCAGAACAGCAATTAAGTTACCCAAAAAAGAATGAAGAGAAGAAAAAGTGAAAAGAATGAGAAAGAAAGAAAGGAAAAGGATCAAAAGTTCAATAGAGATAAAATAAAAATACAAAAGTGCACACACATATACACCAAAAATAAAATTTCTAAAAGCAAAACAAGATTAATAGAAAACAATTTTTAAAAAAAATAACAAGTTAATAAAAAGGTACAAAGAAAGTGTTCTTTGGGGGGGTTGAAAGGGAAAATCCTGTATCTCCCTTGTGTCCATAACTAGTCTCTTGGTGGAGTCTCTGATCTGCTTTTGGTGTTTGGTTTTCCTGTGGCTTGATTGGTTTCTTAAGTTAGTTTATTTGCCAGGCAGAAAAATGGTCTGCTTTACCCAGAATTTTGTGATCCCCCTCCCAGGCTAGTTCAGTGGGAGGGAGATCTGCTTTGTTTCTCACAAAAGAGGGAGTTGGCTGTTTCCTCTTGATTGGAGATGCTGTGATGAGGCTAGGTTCTGGGTAGAGTTGAGGCCTTTCAGCAAACAGTAGCTTTTCCCTGAGGGGCTAGCTTCTGAGACACTCACAGAACCAAGCATGGAGCCATTCTCAGGGTTTATGTTTACTGAAATTCAATTGATTTTCTAGGCTGCTATAGGGAGGGGAAGCCTCTGGCTCTGTGTACCCAGTGAAGAAAGACATTCCTCTGGGGGCAGAGTTTTCACTGCTTGGGCTGGGTGACTTTCTCCTGGGTGGAGCTGAGCCTGGCAGGTCGTGTCAGGTTCCTCTGACCTGCTAAATGACTCTTTTGTTTTCCTCCAAGGCCTGGGTTGGAGCTATATTCTCAGCTGGGCCTTTGACAGTATCAAAGATGGAGATCTCAGGTAGTCGCACAGTGGGGAGAGGAAGGGGGAGGGAAGCCATGCCTCCTCTGCTCCCTGAGAAGGTGTTATTATGTAAGGCTTCTACTCATGCCAGTGTCTTGGTTCCTGGGTCGTCTCTGGTCTGTGATCTGCAGGATGAAGATACCTGCTCCTTGTCAGTTCTTGCTGGTGTTGGGTAGAATCTGATCATTTGCTGTGTCTGGCACATTTGTCCAGGACTCTCTGTGTTGTAGGTGTGGAAGCAATGGCCACTGCTACCACCGCCACTGCTACCGGCAAGTGCTCAAATCTGTTTACTTGCCTGGATTTCCCCTTTCTGGCAAAACTCTTTGTACTGGGATGGCACACTTGGTGTTATTCTCCCGCCTAGGACTGTTCACTGAAACACTAATACTGCTTTCTGCTCTGCCATCTTCCTGGAACTACTCCTCTTTTTTTTCTCTCCAGTATATTTTCTTGTTTTGGAACAAATGTCATGGACTGTTTAACCATTCAAAAGGAAGCGTATTCCATTAATTTAATAGAAAAGAAATGCAGCCTGCCTTCATCTCAAGGAAACTTTGAGTATAATGTTAATCTCATAATTCACATCATTGAATTATCAAAGTCGTATTTATAATTTTTTGTTAAACTATTCATTAATGTTTTAAATGTTTTAAAAGCTAGTAATTCAAGAAAACACATTCTATTCTTCCAAGATTCCATAGTGAAGAATTTGTCTTTTATCATAGGCCTTACCACTGATCCCCTCCCTTCAAACTTGTAGCTTTATTCAGTTTTCTTGTTCCCACTTTCATTTTGGTACTAGCACGAATAATCTCCTTGTAGTATTTGACAATGAAATTCCATTTGTTGTTAGAGAGCTCAATATATATTGCCAAAGGCAGACCCATAGGCAAATAATAGAGCATAAACTATTGAATATCATTAACGTGATCCTATGCAACTATTCCATCAATTAATATAAATACCACAAAGTGTGCATTTTCATATAATTTTTAAAATACAATGTAGTTACATATCATATGTCATAAAATAATTCAGACCACTGATAGAAGAGACTAAGCTCAACCTTTTGCATTGTTCCCAATACTATTTGCAAAATTTTTTTTCTCATTAACTTTCACTGCAGGGCCTTCTTTCCCTAGCAATAAGTTATAAGTTATGTCCTTGGATTTTAGTCAACTTTGAGTAAGCTGTTTTCTTTCCACAACTAGTTAGTCCCTCACCTTAAATACCTGAGGAATAACTTGTTCCAATATGCCTGCAAGAGGAGTATCCAAGGCAACTGTCTGTGCCCACTCTTCCCTTACTTTGTTTGGGAATGCAGTATCATAGACAGGGGAGAAACGGGTTTCAGGGTTCAGGTGGCTGGAACCCTGGTGTTATGAATTATGGGTAGCAGAAAAGAGTAGTAGAAACTAGGATACCAGGTAAAGGTTAACTGTGACTGTAATTGCTGAGGTCCAGTGTCAGGAAATTGTTTAGCAGCAACAGCTTTGCAGGGGTTGGGGTAGCTAACACAGGTATCCAGAACTGTTTAGCAGGGACTAGGAAGCATAGACAAAGTGAAAGAGTAAAAGTTGTGAGGGATTGTGGGGCACGACCAGGGTAACAAGGTCATGGGTGTGCAAACTGGGTAGCCAGTACTATGTAGAAGCAATTGGCATGGTGTCCTGATGTGGTGCAGAGCTCTGGGTGTGCTTGTCCAGTTTTGGCTGTTAGATCTTTAGGGAAACTACCTCTAGCAGCTCATTATCAGCTTGTTGTGTTCAGGCATGTGCCATCTATAAATGTCTACTCCAAGTAGATTGCATTCTTTGACACCAGCTATAGGATCTTTGCCCTAAGCATCCTGAGAGACCACACTCCACAATGCTGCAGAACAGCCTCCAAATAATGAGTTGCAATCACCTCATACAACTCTTGCTTCTACTCTCCAATGTCAATGATCATGGTAGCAAGGAATTTGAGATGTGCTCAGCCGCAGTGCTCTGGGAAGCTACCAATTCGCCCTGTCTTTCTGGGAACTCCCTAGAAATGGGCAAGAGCACTTGTTGATGTTCTTCCAACTTTTTTCTGTGGCTCAGCACAACAAGACTGTTGTACCTCAGATGGGATACTTTGATGTCCAGGTGGCCTCAAATGTGCTCTGTCTTCTCTCTCTAGATGCTCTTCTGCTTCAGCTGCCTCTCCTTTCCCTTCCACGTATCTCGCTTCATCTCCACATCCTTTGAATTCTGCTTTATATCAACCTGTGGCTTTAAGACCAAGCCTTTCCACTTTCTCATCTACCTCTCTAGCTGTGAATCTGGTACAACAAGTAACTTCTGTATCTGTTTATCAAGATTTGAGCTGGAATCTAGGAGGTACTAGCTAACTGAGAACATAGGGAGCTTCCTAAATACTCCCTTGCCATTCACTGCTCATTGAGAAAGATGCAAATGTGTTCTGGTCAGTCTCTCCTTCTCCATTTCTGGTGAATAAAGTGAAGTCACAATGGACCTACCAGACAGCTGCTATGTCAGCAAGTGACCAAACTAAAGACAATATAGTGAGGGGTACTTATCAAGAGTAGTAGGACAAATGCACATATTTGTGTATATTACTAAGGGCTTTCATCAAACTAGTTATTTTATGTCCAAAATGGCAGACCAATGTTAGGCTCTCCCCGAGATCTTCCTGTTCTGCAAGTCCTGACGTCTCCAACATACAACTCAGACCTAATGACATGGGTGAACAAAAAAGTAAGGGAGTATGGATTAGTATTTTGAAGGTGTGGTAAGGTTTTGTCTTGTCATGACCACCATGAAATCAATGTCCTTTCTCTGACCTTCATCATATCTCTTTATTTGGCATAATTGGCAGATTTCTTAGTGTGTCGTTTTCTCCTGTTACTTCAGTTTACAAGTTAAAACATTAAGCATGCCAAACCAGGGGTTTCCATTGTCCTAGTAGATGTTTTGTCTTCTAGGACCTTCCTTCCAGGTAACTCTCTGTTTAGCATATTGCACAATGCCCCAATCAATGAAATAATTTTGAGCCTAGGAGAAAATCTCCATTTGTAAAGCAGTACACATAAGAAGGAGATGATGCCCCACACTCAAATGCTCCAGGAAAACAGAGTGTAAGGGTGTCTACACAGTTGGGAATTAGGATTCTGAGGGGTGGGAAGGGATGAGTTTAGATAGGAAACCTAGAAGTAATTATAAGTTTCTGAATGTCTAACCTTATTTCCTTCTGCCACTCAGACCAAATTCAGGAAGTGGTGGAATGTTTATGATCACAAAAAAGAGTTTTTAATCCCGGGCCCAAACTCTATGTGTTCTTGTTACATCGTCCCACCAGCTCCTGATGTAAATTGTCAGAAGGGCAAAGGGGAAGGGTGACCCCTGCTCAGGAATATAAATGGAGCTTAAAAGTAACTGCAATCTCTGACTTTCTATTTTGAAGGTAATATAAAAGGCAGTTTGAGTTTCTACGAAATCAGTTTCTAGGCTCTATTGTTCCTTCAGAACTTCTTTCCTTCCTTCTGTGTTTTGAGAGCAACAGTTAGTAGTGCTTCTGTCTCTTAGGGGCAATCTTTCTTTTCACACAATGCTTAAAGTAGACAATAGGTGGGAAGCTGCCATTAAATTTAAAAAGCATGAAATAGCACACAATGAGTGCTTTCCCTGAATTCCTGGACCTAACAAGTTCCAAATTCTGAAGAGAACGTGATTATGTGTGAGTACTAACAACCTCCACTGAATGGTGAGCTTAGAACACTTTTCCCAAGGCAGGTTCTGTCCAGGTTATTGGGATGGCTGAGATCTACTGGATCAATGAACTTACAGACCATGCAAGACAGAAAAATCTAAGAGATTTAGATCCCAAAAAGAAACTGGACCAAGAAGAGAAAACTTATCATTGCTGAAAAAGGAGGAAGAATTAACTAGGAGAATGTCCCTCTGAATACAGATATGGGTATAATTATAACAAAGTTCTAGGTTATGGCTCATCAGTAGAAACTATCAAGTCAAACCTCACTAAAGCTAAAAATAAAACTTATAAAATTAACAAAAAACTATTTGGATTTCAGTACTAACATCTGTTTTAAGGAGTGTGATTTTGGTGTGTGTGTGTGTGTGTGTGTGTGTGTGTGTGTGTGTGTGTGTGTGGTGTCTGAGATTATGTATGGGTGAGCATTAGTTCTTAAAATCATCATACTGTCAATATTCTTTAGATTTCCCATTCATGTCTGGTGGCATTCTAGCTCTACCACATGAAACACAATTCTCGCTTTCTTCTGGTTAAATGGAGATAAACATGTAATGGATATGTCAACCTGGGTTGGTTTCAAATGATGATATTCAGATCTTACTCTCTGGAATAGGTAATGTATAAGAGTGAGCCAGTATGGTCAGCCCAGTATTTCCAGTGACTTACTTAATTTTTCTGAATCTCAGTTTCTTCCTGTGTGGAAAGTGAAAAGAATTACTGTGTGGACCTTAGAATCAGGTGGGAGTTATGACTGGGTGTAGGAAGTATACGTGTTTGGGATGTGTGTACAGAGCCTGACACTCTCATAAAACTATTGATGTTTATATTGAAATGTATTCCAGGAATTGGAAACAAGAGGGATTTTTCTGTTCTAGTTTACTCTTTTATGGCATTGAGGGAACCAGAGATAGTCAAGGAGAACAGGGAAACAAATGCAGCACTTGTACACTGTAGCTATTGTGTTCACAATGAGCTATACCACTGTGGACAGGGACAGGAGGGATGGGATTGTCAAACAAGAAATTAACTCATTACCTGACTTACAAAATGGTTATCCATATAACAATTTTAAAAATATAATAACAATTATAAAAATCGAGGTTGATGATTCTCTCCTCCAGTTTTTGTAGGTGCCCTTAAGACTCAGGCCCACCAATGGAGTTTTTGAAAGTCAATATATATGATAATTAATATAAAGCCATAATCTCTTAAAAAATGTTATAACAAGTATTTCATTCTTAGTACTGGTTTCTCTTTGAGTAGAAATTCTATATGTTGTTGGCAGAGCTAATGTTTTACTTTCTGGTTTTAATATTTGTTAGGTGTTGAAATCCTTCTTAAAGATTTGCAACAGAGTTCTGCTGTGTCTTGGCACCCTGCCCCTAACTAAAATGGTAACCAACTTTTGAAATTCATGTACTTAAGTATGAGTTTTATTTATTTAATTTGCTGATGATGGTGAACTGTCGCTGTCCTTCAGCTCTTCAGCTCAAGACTGCTCTAGCACTTGAGCCAAAGTACCTCTTCTAGCTGTTTCTGCTTAGGTGGTGCTATGGAATCAAACCCAGGGTCTCGTACATTCAAGATAAGCTGTCTACCACTTATCCACCTTCTCAGCTCCCATAAGCGGTATTTTTGTGCTAAGGTCTATCAAGCAAATCACTGAGCAAATGTATTCATTTGCCACTAGACATAATCAAAATTATGAATTATCTGATATTTTAACAAATAAAACTGTTATCATTGTTACTAGGAATTGTTTGTCTCCCCATGCTGTAAACATGGAGGACGTATTTTAAACTAAAACTAAAAAAGTAATTTTAAGGTCTTGATGCTAACAAATGTGTCCAGGTGTTATTACACTAAACAGAGAATTCAAAATGACTTTTCATAAATACAGAGATTAAAGGACTTATAATACTTATTTCAAAACGCAAATTAAAGGGAAAATCAGTCAGGAGATAAAATTTATATTGAATGTTAATTTTTGAAGAGGAAAGGAAGATATTAGATGGCAGACTAAAGACAAAACACTATCAGAGCCCTTTATGCTGAATTATAAAAAAAGAAGCTTTAATTGAAAAATTGAGCTGGAATGTGCACATCAGGCAAAGGCAAGCAATCAGAGCATACCACCAACAAAAACGCCATAATGTATACCTCAGAAAAAGGAAACAAGTGCAGACCAGGGCTCAACATCCTTATCCTTTATTTCAATGATACACATATACCCCCCTACACACAGACGCACAATCACACACATAAACACACACACACACACACACACACACACACACACACGAACACACAAGAATGTATGCAACAGCTCAACCTACTCACTTCCATTCAACATGAATCAAAGATTTTCCTGTAATATTTGAAACTTTAAAAGTTTCAAGTCTTTTAAGTAATTGATAACAGATGCTTAAGCAATTATTTTCTGAATAGACTCTGCTATAGAAATGAGAGTTCAAGATGGTTATAACTACTTAAACATCTTTGAATCTCAAAAGAATTAAACAAGAGACAATCCGAATTTTGGGACTATATTTCTACCAGCTATTCTTCAAAGGCTTAATAAGAGGCTGCAAAATCCAAAATTAAATATCAAATTAATACAACTAATATTTGTGTAAGCGAAGTGAAAGACACTGATCAGTGACCTATGCTGCCTCCATTTCTAAGCCGGATGCACATTGTGGAACCTTTGATTCTACTGGGCCAGGCCCACAGTTGTCTTCCCCAGAGCAGTGGCCCTGCTGGGGTTGGCACTGGGAGCTGTGTGGAGAAGAGGGGAGGTCTCGGAGGCGGCCAAGCTGGGATTGGGGATGGGGGTAATAGGGAGAGTATGGGAGGCCCTGGCAGAGGCTGGTGAAGGGAGGAAGGAGGCAATAGGCCAATGACTCAGGAAGCAGCAGCCCCAAAGGCAGCTGGGTTCTGGAGAGTGTCTGTGAGGTGTGGAGTTTGGCCCCTGGGGCCTCGTGGCTGGGTGAGGAGAGGAAGGAGTCTCAAATCCCACCCAAATAGGCAATGAGAAATGAGACAACCAGTGGCTGAAGAATTTCAAGTAAAAAGGCAGGGACTTGTAGGTAAACTCTGGGGGTGGGGAGGGCAGCAGTGCTGAACCAGTGATGGTCATGCCTCTCTGGGGGCACTTGAAGTGAGTGAGGGCCTGCGCTGCTGTTCACTAGGCCTCACTCTCGCCTTGAAGCAGGCACCAGGAATCACAGGCACAGCTTCAGCCTGCCTCACAGAGCTGGCCTGCCATGAGTGCTGGGGACTGGGCAGCTGCTGGGAGGTTAGGAGCAGCAGGAAAGAGGAGAATGGCTGGTGGGTACTGCTCCACCCTAGCCAGGTACAGATCCATTGGGGAAGTTCTGGCTCTGGATCAGGACCAGGGACTGTCCCCCAGAGAAGTGGCCTCTGAGGATTTGCGTGTTGGCTGCTATGTGTGGGCTGGGAAATACCTTAATATGGCCAAGGAGTCTCCACAGCTAGGCACATTTGCTCCTGTGCCTCTCCCATCTTCTGGATTCCCACTGTCCTCCTGCCTCGTGCCATGTCCAACTACAGGAGTAAACTTCTCCAGGCCTCTAAGAGGCCTTCCCGGAGATGCTCACAGGGCTTCCCACGTCTGGTTCACCATGCATGCAGGGCTCACAGGGTGCTATCCTCCAGGCAAAGCGAACCCCAATTTCAGCTTAGAAGAGGGAAAAGCTTCATTGTCCCAGATACAGCTGCCCTTGGGGTTCTCTGTGTACACTAGTCTTGTGCTTAGATAATGATCCCCAAAGACCACCAAGGAGCCATTTCCGATGTGAGCACAGGAGGGTCATTTATTGCAAGCTCGAGCATGGACTCACAACTGTCAGCATCACAGTGGGTCAGAGTTGAGAACTCTGAATCTTCAGTTAGGTTTTTTATAGGGCATAGGGCTGAGGTAAGTGGGTTCATAGCTTGTCAGTTACATGATTGGTTGACATTTAATGAGTTAATATTGTAACAATATTTTTGGCTAATGTGTGTAAGCTTAGCAGTAAAAAGCAAATTATGCTAAATATGGAATCTTAAGAAACATGTGTAGCTTTAGGTACCTTCCTGTCATCTGCTGATGGCTATTGCTAGGGGAGTTATGGGAAGAATGTTATTGGGACATTTCATGGTGTTTCCAGGAACCTGAGTCCTAACTTTCGGTAAAAGTCTTAAGGTCTCCCACTTGGTGTGTGTGTGTGTGTGTGTGTGTGTGTGTGTGTTTGGTGTGAGAAAGTCAGACACAGCTGAGCTTTGGTGCAAAACACTTCTTCCCTTCAGCATTGAGTTTGGTATCTAGTGGTTGTTCCCTCTCCCGGATTCTGAACTCTAAATTTGTTCTTCTATACACTTTTATCTTTAGATCTTAATATTCAGATTCCTAATATCTGCTTGTGAACTTCAGAATTTGCTTCATAAATGGGGTGCTTTTCTTCTAACTTTTATGAAGCCCTTTGCTCTTTTTAAATGCAGCATGTGCTGTGTTAGTGGTTTTACTTAGCCCAGACTGTTGTGGCCCAGGCTGTGACTGTTAGTTCTGAGATTAGTTTAGGCTAATATGAGATACTATCATTTCAGTCTGTCTAGTGAAAAAAGTTCAGAATCTTTATTGAAACATTTTCCTGGCTGTAAAACCAACAAAAAATTCCAGTGGTATAAATGTACAATCTGTTGATTTTAGTTAATTGTGCACCACAGCAATGAAAAAAATCTTCTTACTGAAGTGATTATTTAGAATGTGGAAAGAAATCAAATATTATAGAACTTAAAAACTGATCAAATAACAAAAGAAAAAGAAAGACACTGATCAGGAATGCAGTACAAATGTAAGTGCTTAATAAATAAATGAAATGTTTGGGATTCTTATCCACATAGTAAATACAAAGGAAAATAAATAGGAAAGTCTCTGAAATCCCATCCTACACACCAGAATAGCTATCACGACTCAAATAAATAAACATCTGGAGAGGTAGAAATAAATTAGGAACTGTATTGGGTTTTGTGGTATTGTAAACTAGTGCAACCTATAATGATCATAATGGAAGTTTAGACAATACCAAAAAGACACATGTGTTGATGACCTTTACTGCAACCTTGATATATAAAAAAGGAATATATATCAACATCAATATCCATGTGCATGGCAGCAAGAAAGAAAGCTGTGCATTCAACCGAGATGCACAAAAAAGAGGGAATAAAGGAAATATGCTATTCATAACTATAAACATGTTCTGGTATATAAGAAAAGTGAATTTTTCCAATATCACTGCTATATATTTTTGGATGTATACCTAATCCTAATTTCACAGGTTTCGTGGCTTCTTGTTTTTCTTTAAAAGGGACCTCCATATTGATTTTTAGATGTTGAAGATATCCTATAGTATGTGGATATTAGAAGAAATTTAAATATATCAATGAACACATAAAGGACCATCATATACAGTTTGTAATTTGATCCAATTTTAAGAAGGCAACAATTGGGGGACAAGACAATGTTAGAAGCTTAATAACAAAAAAAACAGACATGGAAAAATTTTAGAAATGTGCAACTGATTAGTTCTAATACTAACAAAATATTTTCCTCAAGTTTTAAAAATGAAACAATTAAAATAATACTTAATAACATCAAATAAGTATGCCATGGAAGAAAATGTACAATAGACATATATTTCCCCATAATTTGTTTTAATTTATAACAAATGGATTAAAAGAAAATGTGATTACATGTCTGAAGATGATAACACATTCAAGTATCATTGATTGAATCCAGCAAAAGAAAGTAACAGAGAAGTAGAGAGTAAGAACAACCTTGGGCATGGATGAAGATACTCAGTAGAACATTGTGAGGAAAAAATGTGCTCCATTTTGCTCATCAACATTGAGCTAGGACAGCTACCTTTTGACAGAGTACTCGTAATGTAGTCAGAGCAGTGGAGTTACTAATTTAGGCAGTAATTTATTACTTTTATTCCCTAATCTTATGATGTGATTCCCAAATGATGTTAGTGATCCTAGATTTTCTGAGCCCTTTTTTTCACCAAAAATTACTAATTCTTTCCCCTGCCAATAATTCTTCTGCTACTCTCATTTCACCTTGTTTCTGAACTCAACTCCTGTGTCCTTTTGGTTTATGAGAAAGAGCTAGAGAAATATGAGGATTGTCTGGAATCTGAGGAACATCCACTCTAGCTTGGAGGATCTGGTAAAAAACCTCCACCTGGGACTCAGAATCAGATATTAATTGACCTCTTTGGAAATAGAGAATCTCAATCCCTCAAGCAGGATTCATCCTTCCTTGACTTTCTCTGAAGAGATTTGGTCCTAGGGCATAATTCAGAGAATGAACTTTCCCACCACTCACCACAGCTTTGTCAGGAGGAATAGGTTCAATACTAAAAGTGATCTCAGTCCTCACAGGGCCAGTCAGAAGCCAAAAGATCATATTTTCCTCCTCATCAGGCACCTTCTAGTAGGAACAGAGTCTGGGCAAAGTCTACGATGGAGATAAAGTGAGACTAGGCCTAAGGAGTACACAAAAGAATGATCCTCTCTTTGACTAAAAGTGAGTTGTGCAGTGAGACATGAAAACTTCCTTTATATATGAAAATTCAATAGGTGAGTTATCTCACTGCCACCGTGTGGGAGGTCAGTTTCCCCAAAGAAGTTGTTAAATGTTGTGTCTACCAGTTCACCCTCTAGGCTGTTGTCTCTCCCACGCCTTCCCATGCCAAGAATGCATTGCTTCTTTCAGACACTCAACTAATTGTCCTGAATTCTAAGCAGGAATATTGTAGGCTATTCTTTGGCAAACCTCTTGTTTTGGAGGTAGAAAAGACCAAGGCTCTGCATATACCAAGAGGTAGAGAAGGTGAGTATAAGCTCAGATTGGTACGGAAGAACAATCATATTGAAAAAAAAATAAATGAAATTAATGGTTGAGTAATTTAGGGTGTATAGCCACTAAATTTAGGTAATTATTAGTAACGCATATACAATCATGGATTAGGAAGAAAACAGTGAAGTAGGTTCATGATAACATGGAAAAGACAAATAACAGCCATAACAGGAGATGAGAGTGTGAAGGAACTGTTGGCAGAGGTCTATTTACTATCTGAGGAGTGACCTTGGATAGGAGGCTTTTAGAATAATATCTAAAAGAGAGGGACTTGCTGGGCACTAGTGGCTCACACCTGTAATCCTAGCTACCCAGGAGGGTGAGATCTGAATGTTATGATTCAAAGCAAGCCCAGCCAGAAAAAGCCAGAAGTAATGCTGTGGCTCAAGTGGTAGAGCGCTAGTCCGGAGCTCAGGGACACTACCTAGGCCCTGAGTTCAAGCTTCAGGATCATCAAAACAACAACAAAAAACAATAATGATAAAAAGAAATAAAAGAAGGACTTAAAGATATGCGATGGAATGATGATCCTGTGTAACTGTCTAGGTAACATAAAAGGAGACAAAATTTGGAGCAAAATGATACCTATTCATTACTAATCAAGGATGCAAAGCAAATGCCAAATTCCTCTTCTCAAAAACTTCCAAACCTGGGCTCCTTGGTTGAGTGATTGCCTTGCAGGCTTGACGCCCTGGGTTCAATTCCTCACCCAGAAGTGGTGCTATGGCTCGAGTGATAGAGCACTAGCCTTGAGATGAAGAGGTGAGGGACAGGACCCATGCCCAGAGTTCAGGCCCCATGACCTGCCAAAAAAAAAACAAAAAAAACAAAAAAAACCTTCCAAACTTATCTTTTCTCATAATTGAGGAGAGAGTTTTTATTTTAACAGGGATTCTTATCTAGTTCAAGGTCATCAGAACTTCAGTAGAGTTTTCCTGTTGAGATATAATGCACCTAACTCTGCTGAACTTAATCATGACTAGGAAAGTATGGACATTGATGTGTTTATTATTTTTTTCCTTATAAATATATAATTCTGTCAGGTATTATATATAATGTATATTGTACAATATATTATACATTTTATAGTATAATAAATATATTATAATGTAACATGTATTATATATGAACAGATTTCCTAATTTTAGAGTTAGGAACAAGCAACCTATTGAAAGACGAATGCTTGAATCTCTGAGTAATTTCTCTACCACTGGACAATTCCAGGTTTCATTCTTATTACCCAAAGAGCAACATAGGCAAGCAGTGCCCATGGAGGTGGACCTCTGGATTCTGGAAACTGTGATCAGCATATATATATATATATATATATATATATATATATATGAAATATTGTTTTATACTAGTGAATGTGTAAAACTATAACAGCAGATAATTAAGTCAACATCTATGTGCACACACACTCAATCAAATTTCAAGTATAATAATTTCTTTTCAGGCTGGGAAAATGGCTCAGTGGTAGAGCTCTTGCCTTGCATACATGAGGCCCTGGGTTTGATTCCTCAGTACTACATAAGCAAAAGGAAAAAAGCCAGAAGTGGCACAGTGGCTCAAGTGGTAGAGCGCTAGCCTTGAGCTGAAGAGCTGAGGGACAGCACCCAGGCCCAGAGTTCAGGCCCCACCTCCGGACCCCCCCCAAAAAAATAATGTCTTTTCTATGTTCCCTATGCACCTACACAGGGAGTACATGAATTGCCCATGAATTGTCCTGGGAGTTCTTTATCTGGCTACTGTAGCTTCACATCCTTTGTTCTCTTAGTAGCCAGATGTCATGTGTTCAACAACAATACTTGTTACAGGAAAAAGTATCCACCCTGACACACAGAGGAACTTGGATTTCAGAAATGCCACAAATAAGTGGGGGTTGCAGCAGTACTTTTCAAAATTAAATAGATTGCATATTTATTAGAAAGTTTGTCAGAAAAATAAACTTCAGTGCAGGATGAAACACTTGAAGAAAACTACAGTTGAAATTACATATAGCTAGGTGCTGGTAGCTCATGCCTGTAATCTTGGCTAATATGCAAGCTGATATCTGAGAATCACAGTTCAAAGCCATCTTGGGCAGAAAAGTTGCCATGAGATACTTATCTCCAATTAATCAATCAAGACTAAATTTGATACTGTGGCTCAATGTTGTACAAAGATAACCTTGAGCCAAAGACCTCAGGAACAGTGCCCAGGACCCAAGTTCAAACTCTGCAATAGAAAATAAATAAAAATAAAAAATAAATTACATATAATTTATTACCAACACTGTATAAGGAAAATATATGACACATGGCAACATATGACTTCAAGTTACAAAGTTACAAAGCATTTCCTCACTCTTGAGAACTAGGAGTAATCCATATTGAAAAAAATAAAAACATGAATGATTTATACCAAATTTCAAAACATACTATATGTTATACAAAGGAAATGCAATAAACATGCATTTCATAATTTAGTAACATCATATAGTATGAAGAATCTGATTAACTGATTCATAAAAATCAATACAATGCAGATAAAACATCCAATATCTCAGGGGTCAAATTAGCAGAATAATTTCCATCTATGATGGTTGTTTTGCAAATTATCCAGCCCTATCCATCCCACAATTGCAGAAGGCTTTTCCTGAGAATGTCCAGAAACCTGTCTACTGTGAGTACTCAATGGAGACCTGGTCCCATTCTCTATTATTCAGACATGTGATAGACTGAATATCTGATAACTTGCCAAAGACACAATTTGGGAATGGCTTCCAGTAATGACATTTTAGTTCTCAGAATAAAATGGAAATTGAAGACAGTGGGAAATTCTACCAGATCCCGGAAAGATTTCTATTATTGTGCTAAAACTGTCCCTTCTACTTACACTTGAACAAACTGCAGCAATTGTCACTCCAACCACATGTCCAAAAAAATAGTTTTCCAAATATTGACCTGTTTTCATGTTAGCAAATCAAGACATTCTATTGTGGCCCTGTTTTACTTAAACTATCTGCTCTGGTATGCCCAAGAGATAGTTGACCTTAACAATTTCTAAAATTTTAGGTCATCACACAATCACTTCATAGCTCTTAAACATTAAAAATACATATCCATATTAGTCTGCATTACATACTTATGATGGTTTTTCTTCATTTGTCATGTTATACATATTTGTGTATCCCAGGGCTTAGTTCTGTAATCTTCTTTCTCATGAGTGTTACCACTGAGTACATGTAATTATTTCGTTTTTTTTATCTTCAGCTCTGTTCTTTCTTTAATTCAAGTCCTTAATAGCATCATGTCTACTGACAACTCCTAGCTATTGATTTTAACAAATTCAAAAGAACCCAAAGTGAGCTTTGATTGTATCCCTCATTACTATTTGTTTAATTGATAATTCTTCTAGTTGCCTTGTCAAAATATCTTGGAGTCATTTCAGACTGACCTACTATTTCACACCTCATATGTAATGTATGAACAGGTTTTGACAAATTAACTCACAGAATATTTTAGGAACCATAAATATATAGTATATGAGTACTAATACTATGCCTTAAATTTGTGGCCTTGGTTTTTTTTTTTTTTTACTTTTCTTTTGTGCTCAGGCTGTCAAGTCTTCCATTTGAGCCACAGGTCCACTTTTAGCTTTTTGGTTCTTAGTTAAAGATAAGTGTCTCATGGTCCATTTACCTGCTCTAGCATGAAACTACGATCTTCTGTTTTCAACCTTATAAATACCTAGATTTAAACGCGTGCAACACTAAAACCACCCCTATTATATTTGAATTAAAAATAAGTTCAAAGAACGAATATTTGTGGTATTTTCAAATCAATATGTTTTCATTTACACATTGCCTTAAAAGGTTTTTGTTATTACAGCTCACTTATCAAGAAAGGAATGGAAAAATTCGTAACCAAAGAACCTTTGTATGTACCAATGCTCAAGCCTGCTAGCCACAATTTCTTTGCTGGGAAATAACAAAGGATTATATCGTCTACAGGGAAAACAAGAGAAAAAGCTCTTCACTGAAGTTGCTGAAAGGCTGATAAGGATGAGGACAAGCAACTTTATCCAGAAAGTATCACAAAGTGTTTGCTGTGGATAAGTGTAGCCAATCTTAGAGGATGATCATAATGATGAGGGGAATATTTGAAGGTGATTACAGAGGTGTACTTTCTTGAAGATTTATATTTATAGCATAGTTTGTATACTGTTAAAAATGAGACAGTTACGATAGGGATGTTGTCATTCCTGGTATCGTTCACAGTATAATATTAAAACCAGGTTTATACATGTAGTATTTATAGTAACTATAGAATATCACTAGTTATGCATATATTATAAATATATCATTTATATGTTATGTAATATAGTATATTACATATATTATGCACACATAATTTAATTTTTCTACTTGTCTGTCCAGGAATTAAACTAGCAATATCTTTGAAAATGGATAGAAAGTAGGGTCCTTACAATTTCGATTGCAACATAGAGTTTTACCCAATTAGAAGTTATTTATTCTGAATTGGTTTAGAAATGGAATATCAGAATATAATTGAGCTTTCAAAAATCATTATGTAAAAACATGCCAAGGATGGAGTTAAAAAACTATAACCTGACTCATGTATGTAATTCCAGCTACTTAGGAGCTGAGATCTGAAGATAGCTATATGAAGCCAGTCTGAGTGAAATGGCTCAGGGACAACACCCAGTCTGAGTAATGGCAGAAAAATAAATTATGTGACTAAAATATACATATATATTTATTTAAATAAAGTTGTCATTCCTTGTATCCTTCACAGTATAATACTAAAATGTTTAATGCATATATTATTTATAGTAGTGGTAGACTATCAGTAATGATACATATATATGTATATATATGATATATAAATATATAACTTCTATGTTATGTAATAAAATACATTACATATATTATGCACACCTAATTTATACTGATAACACTAATATCCATTAAATTGATATATGTTTTAGAATAGGGAATAGATTTTTTTTTTGGTACAACAAGGAAGTAAGTTGTCACAAAAATTATTCGTTTTGGATTGTATATCCATAGCAATCTATTCCCTGTGTATTGAGGGTACTGATTGATAAAAACCTGTGTTCATCAGCACAGGTGTCTTTAACACCAGGAATAATAAAAAAAACAGTGGAAGCTGAATGATGTTCATTCAGGTATTTCTTTAGAAATTAAACTGATCTACATTTGGTATGAAGATCACTTATGCTGTCATTATCCACACCCTTTTCATTTAAAAATATTTATATTCTGTATCAATGTTATTGCCCTTATTACCATAATTAGGGAGATAATGTGGATTCATCTGGTCCATAGCTCTTGAAAATTAATGAATGTGACAAAGAATATCTTCAGATATGGCTGGTGGAATTCTGGAGTTGAATTATGGGTCTCAACTGATCAGTCTTAAGAACTTGGGAAATTTGTTTGGGCTTCTTGCCTACTTTTGGTTTTAATAAAATACTTAATTCATTTCCTAACTTGAAGAACACTCATGAGCACTTAAATTACCCTATTGTAGGTTCAGTGCTTGGAATGGTGTCTGCAAATTGTGTAGTAGGTCCCAAAAAAGTCAGCTTCCATCAACATGGTCACAGCATCCTTCCTGAAGGCCTTAAGAAATATATACCCAGTTGATGTTAATATCTGTGAAAATTTGTCTTTACTAAAAAAAGTCTTATCTTCATATGAAACAATGAAAGCAATGTTGGGGTTGTCCTGTGGCTTTTATTCTGAAGGAGTTTTGCCTAAATTTCATTCTTACCCTATTAGTGATAGCAGAAGTATTCTTTAGTGCTACCCTTCATATTTCTAGTTCTGTGTTCCATTTGGAATACTATTGTAACTTCGTTTATAATCTTTATAGGGAATAAATAAACTACAACTGCTGAAGTTTTCAATAGTCAATGCATTACATTTTATGTGCTTAGTATTTTCCTGAAATTATTACCTTTGGATTATATATCCCTAACAAACTATTTTTTTATGATTTCTTTTATGATTTATATCGATTTCTTATGTGGTTCTCATATGACTTCTTAGAGATCCATAAATAAAACAGCTGAGAACAGGAAAAGAGTAGGTAAGAAGTCATAAAAATTACAATACTATTATGGTGCTCTTAATGGCTAAGTGTAAAGAATATGTAATAAAACTGTTGGAAGATTCATTTGTTTTTTTGCTATTCTCTCTCCTTTCTTTGTAGAAAGGTTCTCACTACAATGTTCCGAGTGGTCTGGACCTTTCAAGGCTTGTCTTAGTGACATAAGTGATGGGATTAGGGATATGTGTTCCCATGGCTGGCTTTTAGGAAGTTCACAATATAGCAATACCTATACACGTAAAGAAACTTTTGTTAGTGATGTGTATTCACTTCCTCAATAGCCACAATGTCAAAACATCAAATTACTAACAACTGGCATCACTAACACCTCCATAAATCAAAAGTAAACTAAAAGCTCTAGTTCAAAAACCAACATCTAAGGCAGTGTTGGAAATACAAGAAGAAACATAATACATCTAAAGGAGTGAGTTCTTTAACACTGGCAATGAGCAGGGATAGCTGAATTTTTAACCACGCTTGAAAAGTTCGGGTGTCCAGTAACTATGTGATTAGAGTTGCAGAGTTGACCTTGGTATCAAGATTGGAGGTAAAATTCAAGGCAGATACGTTGCTGCAGTATTGTAGCACGATACAGTGTGACCCTTCCTGAGAATGATAAACAGAGAGTAGAAGCTAAGTCATTAAAATTTATAGGAAGGATTCTCCACTGAGAATAATTTCAGGGGGTGATCATTACTCTTGCGTTGAAAATGAATAGCCCATCATTAAACTTTAAGCTCTAGCATATTTCTGATTTGAGGACAATTATAACATACCACTGTGCCATGAGTGCTGAGCAGTGTAGGTGTATATTACTCTAATATATGTAAAAATCCTTACAGGTATGGAATGGCCTGACCCTGACACTTCATTCTTTGTTGTTGAGTTTCATGGAGAAATGTTCATAATTAGGCAATTCACACTCATCTAAGTCTGACTCAGGCAACTGAGATAAGACATTAGGGTCATCACTCCAGTGACATGGTCTGTGACGTGTGAAATAAATGACATAATTTCACAATGCAGATGTGTTTCTGAAAATGCATACAATACCAAATACCAAATATACAAAAAGGACAATTATCCATCTCATATTATCAGAAGTAAAGATACTCCTGAATTGTACTTACTTGCTAGAAGATCACAGGGTCACTGCTAACGTTTGGTATCTTTCCAGGTGCTCAATCTTCCTCAATCTTTTTGGAGGAAGTGTTTTTCCATAGTTTTTTTTGAGGTGTTCAGAAAATCATTACTGTCACTAACCGCAACCATGGGACAGGAAAGATGATGGGATACCTGGCCAAAGAACTGAGAAATCACAGGAAGTGATAGGAAAGAAGACACCAGAGGACCCCCAACCTCATTGCCAGCTTCTGGATCACCAAATCCTGCTTAACAATTTATATTCCTTCTACTACAAGGGGATTGGTGGTCCTTGGCTATAGGTATGTCCATAAACTAAGGCATTAACCTAGCTTTGGTTACAACTATTAACATGAGGTATTGTTTGTATACATAGTGATAATTGAATGCCTTATTGTTAGGGAGCAGAAGGGAGCAATAGTCATTACATCCATAACACAGACATCCATCTTGTCTCCAAAGTCTTAATCTTTTAGTGTCCCCCA
Source organism: Dipodomys spectabilis (assembly GCF_019054845.1). Classification (NCBI taxonomy): domain Eukaryota; kingdom Metazoa; phylum Chordata; class Mammalia; order Rodentia; family Heteromyidae; genus Dipodomys; species Dipodomys spectabilis. Next base: position 689,865 of record NW_024871095.1, on the reverse strand, counting down.
GCTCGAATTTGAATACTCTTGAGGTAATAACTCATACCCCTGTCTTCCCTTGATTGACCTTTCCAGAGCAGAGCTCTCAGCCATTTGATTGCTGTTTGAGATGTCAAAAAAAAAAAAAAGATTTGTTGTTTCCATGTATTCGAGTTCGTTTCAATTAGCATCATTTTGTAAGGTCAAATGTATATAAATCTGGAGCCAGAAATCCCACTCATGGGCACTTGTAGAAATGATCTCAAGATAAAACACACTAAATCTACAACTATATTTTTTGCAGCATTATTATTGTAGCTAAGATATGGAACCAATCAAGATGTCCCTCAATAGATGAATGGATCAAGAAAATGTGGTATTGTTATTCTTCTATCATAAAGAATGATAGAATGATAGTTCCTTTCTTAAGAAAATGGAAAGACTTGGAAAACAATCATATTATGTGAAGGAAGCCAGACTCAAAGAAAAATAGGTTCCAAGGTTTGCCTCATTTTTATTAATTAATATATGCTTAGGATAGTCCTGACAGACAGGTTAACTTTTTAAACTCTTAATATTCCATTTTTTTCTCTTGTTCTTCTTCTTTCATGCCATTTGTGTGTGTGTGTGTGTGTGTGTGTGTGTGTGTGTGTGTGTACGCAGACAGTAATGAAACTTGACTCGGAGCCTCAAAACTCTTGCTTGGTTTCTTCATTCATGACTGACTGATTCTGTACTATTTAAACCAAGGTTTCAATCTGTCTTTGATTGAACAATTGAACATAAATATCTCATGGATTGCTACCTCAGCCATCTGTGAACCATGATCTTCCAAGCTCAGCCTCGTGACTATCTAGGAATAGGGATGAGGCACTGGCATCCAGCTTTATTGACAAGTGCTTTTTGCTTTGATTTGTTTTTGTTTTTGTTGTTTTGTGCATCCAAAATCTGTATGGAAAACAAATCACTTATAACCAAGAATATTCACATGAAATGGGTGTTGTTTAAATATTATTTTAGTAATGTTATCCTTTTACATGCACATTTTGTGATTTGATTTTTTGAACTCTATTTTTGCAAAAGGTCAAGTCACATATATAATTTGAATCTTCTTTTCTTAGTTTTACAGTGTGTTAGGTGTTTCAAAACAGAATTTACCAAGGTTTAACTCTGCACTACTGAAGCAGCACCTTTATGATTATTCAATGTCCTGTAAATCATAAGTTCATCACTTCTGGCACCATATGAGCACAGGTATTTGCTTATAATACCTCCACATAGTTTAGACGTCAATGCCATGTACTCTTCTGCCAAATATGCAAGGACATCCTTTGTAATTCTCCTTGCATTTTCACTGTTCTTCTCTCTACTCTCCCATGCTAAGTCCTGTGATGATCATGTTGATTTTCTCCCCTGTTACATTCATCATGCATCTTGGGAAATACTGGTATGCACTACTGTAATTCTGTCCATTCTCCTTGTGCTTCGTCTTGTACCCCTCTCACCGCAGAGGGTCAGAGATTGGGGATATTTTCTTCACTCTTTATCTCAAATATCAATCTTTATTTTCTAGCAATACATTCATTGAATTCTTTCTGTGAAGTCTAATGTCTTGAAAATGATTACTGCATTTTCATGGCTTTGCTATTTGGCATTAGGGAAGAACATAGGTCAGTAACTATAACTTAGGTAAAAGAAGATTGCAATCATGCCTCCATAGATGTTGTTATTTGGATAAGTTTTACTTCAAGGTCTACCTGCCTGCTTCCTTTTCATTGTTTATTTTTCAATGTAGCCTTTTTCTTCTGGAAAGTATTTATCGGCCTAGTGAAGATCCTACTGTAATTAGTCATTAATTTTATTCCAACATCATTTCACAGATCCTTCTGAGTTTCTTCAGGGTCTGTATAATAATGCTTCACATTCTTAGATATGTTTTTAACATCGATGCATCCGATGATAAAGACACATTGCTTAAGTAACCATTTTGATGATTGAAAAGAAACGATGCTGCAATCTCACTATATCGCAATTTTCTGGTTTTAAATTCTTTCAGATTAGAATTGATGCTAGAACGAACATTCTGTGTACAATTTTATATTTTCCTAATTATTTTTAGTATACTTTTCAATATTGTATAAAGTTAAAACATTACTACTTACTTAGTTTTAGGATTTCTAAAATGGTTAGAATAAAAGTTCTATTCATTCACAATTTTAAGACAATATTGTCCATTATGACCAAGTGAGATATTTTAAACTTTTTATTTGTGGTCCTTAATGGTGGTGCTGGGGAATCAAGTTCTTGGTTCATGTGTCTTAGTCTACTGTGTGCCTCTGAGCCTGATTTGACCTATGGTTTTATTTTCAATCAACTGGAATAAAGCAAAATTTCCCTAGGAAGGAATTAAAACTTGGTTACTTTCTCCAGTATCTCTCACACACATAAAAATAATATAATTCTACACTGAAAGAAAATGGTGTTCTTATATTTTATTTATTAGTAGTAACTTTTTATTTTTTGTAGCCCCACTCTTCACTAAGTCTTGCCCATTTGCTATCCCTCCTTCCCATAAAACTTGACTAGATCAACTGGAAACCCACTTCTAGTAAGCCTTATCCTTAAAAAGCTCAACCTTAACTAACCTACCCCCTGGAAGCCCTGCTAAAAACTTTCAAAGGCCTGACTGAAACCAGACTCCTTCCTGATAGCACTCCTCTGCTTTAGGGAAAACCCTCTTCTACTCCACCCCTTCCTGGAATCCCTGCTCTGCACCACCAGAAACCAGGCCACATCAATATCTCCTTCTATGTCCCACCTTGCTGCAATAGAACCCCGCCTACACCAGGCTCCTCCCTCAAATCCCCACCTCATCCACCAGATGAAGTCCGCCCCTAACTATTCTAGTCCCTCATAGTCGCATTGCTCCCATACCCTAGTACTTCCAAACTCCTCCCTTCCCTTTTATACCCCACCCCCAACCAGCCTTCTCACTCCAGCGCCCCCCCACCCGGTTTCATCAGATACTCAGCCTATAACTAGCCTACTTGTAAGAGACCTAATCCCTCAGACACAGACCTGAACCTACCTCTTCCCACAAAGCCCATCATGCTATACCAAAAACCCTTCAGCTCCCTATAACTGCCCTTGAAGCCCTGCCTTGCTTGGCCAGAAGCTTCTCACACAGCCCATTTCCTGCCTTGAAAGTACAAAATGTCATGTCAAAAACGAGGTTTACAATGTCAGTGTGGGGCAAGGGAGGCGGGGAAGGATTGGGTGGGGGAGAGAGGGGGGCTGGGAAGGGAGGTGAAGGGTAAACAAAGGAGGAGGATGCAATGCTTGGTAAGAAATGTATGCATTATCCTGCCTATGTAATTGTAACCCCTCTGGACAATATGTTCTCAAATAAAATTAAATTAAATTTAAAAAAAGACAGCCTTGCTCCACCACAAGCCTCTCTACCTCCCACATCTACTCTCTCAATGCCCTGCCTTGCTCTCCAGATAATCCTGCCCCCTATTGGCTCCTCCCTCAGTTACACATCTTACTCCACCAGATACACTGCCCAAAATTACCCTACACCATTGTAGCTCTTCCACTCTTTCTCAAAGCCCCTCTTCCAACTAGCCCCATGTCTCCAAACGCTGCCCTGCTCCTGAAAAACCCCACTAGAAAACCCCCACCACACTATGCCATTTCTGGACACCCACATTGCTCCACTGGAAACCACTGCACCAGTTGGCCTCCCTCTGAAAGGCTCACTAGACTCAACTGTAAATCCCAGTCCCTCCATAGTCCCTTTTGGAAGGTTGTTTTGCCCTGCTGGAAATCCTGTCCATAATCCATGTCCTGCCTTACAACACTGAAATACCCATCCAATCTTACTCTTCTTTACGAAGTGGTGACTGGCTACACCAGAAACCCCATCCTACCTAGTCTAGTGCACTGGATCTTATCACTGCTCTCACAAAGCCCTGGTCCTTAATAACGCCTCCATACATTGTGATTACATCCTGCTCTGCTGGAAACCCCACCTCCACCCTAACACAATTTCCCAAAGGCCTGCCATTCTCCATGAGAAACCCCGCCCCTTGCTAACCTATGTCTCCTGAGTACCACCCTGCCCTCTCAAAGCCACACCCTGAAAAGCCACTCCCTCATAGCTCCGCAATCCTGCTCCAGTATCCCCACTTTCTGTCAACCTCTTGCCTCCATTCCCTGCCCTGCCTTATGGGAAACCTCACCCTACATATCCCACAAGGGCTCACAGTGTTCCACCAAATCCCCTCGTCTAAGTAACCTCCTCCTTTGTAGCCTCATTCTTCCTTCTCAAAGCCCCACCCCAAACAGCCTCCTCCGCAGTGACCCAACCTACTTCCAGTGAAAACCTGTCCACCTGCCAGCGTCGGTCCTAAGTCCCACCTACTCCACAAGAGACCCCTCCCCTAACAAGTCTAGTCCTTCCTGTTCCCTCCCTGATGTCTCAAAGCCCTACACACACTGGCCTTCACCCTCAAAGCCCTGTCCTGTTCCACCATACAGGCTGTACCAATACCAACTCCTCCCTTAAACCAGACAGAGCTCCACCAGAAACCCAATATCACCTCACCCATGAAGGTCTCATCTAGTAATTTTTATAACAAATGTGATTTTGAACATATCTGTGGAAATAAAAGTTCCTGCCTCCAGCTGGGCTCAGTCACAGAGAAGGCTTTGTGCCTGTTTTTGATTTTTCAGCTAGTCCGGACAATGCAAAAATTCAAGAACTCAAGCAAATAATATGGACTAGAAGTATGGCAACAGTGGTTGAGCTTCTTGGTGCTATACAACAAAAGTCCTGTTTAGCAAGCAGAGAACTCCTGGATAGAACCCTAGTAATACTCCTCTCTTCCACCAAAAAGCCTAAATAAGTTTGTCCTATTTAAACATCTAATTTCAAGCCACTGACAGATCAGAGATGGTGACATTTCTTTAAAATCAGGTATTCAAAAGAGACAAAGTTATTTAGGCTTGAAATAATTGAAAAGAAAGGAAAATGCATGTGATTTTTGTAAGCTCCATAATTCTTGAAAACATAAAATGCATATATCCATGTATGTATGTATATACATGTATGTAAATATATGTGCAAGTAGTTCATCTCTTTTCTGTGTAGCAAATGGTACAAATGAATCTGCACAATCACTACTCAAAGGCATGAATATACAAAGAGAAGGAGCAAAGAACTTGTATTCAGAAATCTATGGTTAGACAATAAGCCTGAAAATCTTTTACATCAGTTTGCATTTTTCAGTTACTGCAGTACAGGGACAGTAAGGCGACAATGTGATATCAGGCAGAAGAAATAAGAGAAATGAGAGATGAGAGATACAAATGGTACAATATTCTTTCTGATGGGTAAGTAGAATTTCCAATGTGTGTGTGTGTGTGTGTGTGTGTGTGTGTGTGTGTGTGTGTGTGTGTGTATTACATTTTCTTCATTCATTTCTCACTTGAAGGGTATCTGGGCTGATTCAGTAAGCATGATTGTGCTGAAACTTTAACTATATCCTGGTTTGTAAACTGTCAGGTAAATGCCTAGGAGTAGAGTTGATGGAAAATATGGAAGTGGGTAGTCAAAAGAGAAGTAAAGGGAGAAAAGATAGAATGAAGAAGAGGAATTGGAGGAACAGTAGAGAGGAATCCAGTAAATTTCCTACAAAATTAAGAAAAGTGAAGAAAGATTTTCATAGAGGTGGGATGGATGAGAATGTTGAAAAGGTTGGCATTGATCAAAGTATACTGTATGCATTAACTGCTTTATTTAATGATAACTCAAAATAATGATTAAAAATCATGTCCCTAAAATGTTATGCAATTAGAGGCAAAGCATGAGAATGTGCACAGATCACCTCTAGGGTCTATAAATATTTTTTCGTTAGGATGAGTTTTATAACAACAGTAATGATGCCTATCATCTGAAGAAAATTTAATGATTTTCAGCTATTTAACATAATCATTTTAGTTGATATGGTTCAAGTGGCATTGGCTACCTCGTGACCAACGCTCTCAGATATTGAATTCAAGACTTGATCTTGAACATAAGTAAAAACAATCAATAAAAGTCAAGCACTTTCCCCGGCAATAGTAGCTCATGCCTTTAATTCTAACTTTAATCAGAAGTCAGAGGTCTGGGGATCTCAGTTCAGTATCAGCTTGGATAGGAAAGTCTGTGCGATTCTGGTCTCCAATTCACTGCCAAAGAAAGCTAGAAGTGGATTCGTGGCTCGTAGCCTACAGAATAAAGCTCAAGAACAGAACCCAAGCCTTGAGTTAAAGCCTTAGAATACTTCATATATATACACAAATGAAGTAAGTCTCTCAAGTTCTCAACCTTCAATTTCCCTAATCTTAACTCTAATCCTGGTCAAAACCCTAAGAGTTACCGTGCTGATAATAGTAACCCAATCCTAAAATTAATGGAAATTACTCCAGTTTAGATACATCCTTACAGATACCCATTGTCTTTGAAATGATTTGCAATTTGCTCCAAATCCTACAGATTTCCTAACCTGGACTCTGAAATCTATCTTGTTCCCTATTAGGAATCATTAACCTCAAATTCTCATATCATGAAAAATACCATAGTTTCCATTGATCTTAACTTTTACTGAACTCCTGTATATCCAAAAAGAAGCTGCGGGTTTACTTAAAATCTACTCTCCTTCCAAACCCTAATGATATATCTAAACCTTACTAGAAACCTAACTCTAAATTTAACCCTATTGAACCCTGAATAGGAAAATTAGGGAAACTCTGTAGTTTTTGTTAAATTTCGCACTTACTTTACTTGAAAGTGTTAGTAGAAACTCAGTTTTACCTTAAAGCTTACCGTTCCCTAACCCTAAGCCTAAGCGGAATTAGGAAAGTAAACCTAAACCTAGAACTAATGGCCTTTAGAGTCTAAAAGCCACACAAATACATTTGTTTTTATTCATCCTAACTTCAACTCATCTTTCTAAAAATAGTTTGTAGTTTCACTCATTATCTTGTCTTTATTGTAACCCTAACCCTAACTGGAATATTGATGTTAACCCTCACCCAAATCATACTCTAATCGTAATATTATTAGCAGTTTTCTATTTCACATTCATCCTAATTCTAACTCTACTTGTTATTCTAAGATTTACTTTCACTTTGACCCTAAATTTTCCATTTCCCTAATGTTTACAGTAAGCCTAGCTGGAATTAAAAACCTAACTTTCACCTTAATGATAATCCAATTCTAATGTTTAAGAAAAATACTCTAGTTTTTAATCATTCTAATGAATATTCCAGTTTTCACTCTGGAAATGAGTTTCAGTTTGCCCTAATTCACGCAAATTTTCTGACTCTACCTCGAAAGTTATGTTGTTCCCTAACATGAACCATTACATTACTTGTCTTCAAATTCTCTTACCAGGAAAATACTGTAGTTTCCATTGATTCTACCTTTTCCTGAGCCACTGTATCTGAAAACAGTTTCAGATTTTCTGACCATCTAGTCCATTACTTAACGCTAACTCTCAACATAAACCTGACTGCAAAACTCTCATTAATCACTACAAGAATGATCACTGAGGAATAAATATAATGATAATGTTCTAGTTACTATTCAGCCTCACATATTTGCTTTTACTTGTTAGTGAACACAATTTTATATTAAAAGCTTTCTTATTCATAACAGTAAATATAATCAGTAAATATAATCAAAAGAAAATACTGACCCTAATCTTAATCCAAATTATATGACAATACTAACACACAAGTACACTAGTTTTCATTCATCCTTCCAAACATAGGTTACAATTTTTCCAATATCTTAGTCATTTTCTAACCCAAAACTTAATTTTTCTTAACTGGAACATTGAGAATAACCATCAGCCTAATTGTAAGTAGATTCTAATATTAAAAGCAATACTTTAGTTTACATTCATTCTAATTCTTATCAGGCTTATATTAAAATTTACCTTCAATTTGACCCTCATTTATTTTCTCCTTCACTCCAAGCCTAACCATGGCTGGAATCCTAACCATAACCTTGACACTAATCATATCCCAATTCTAAAATGTATGAAAAATGCTTGTTTTGTGCAAGCCTAACTGAAATTCCACTGGTAATTCTTGAAATAAATTGCAGGTTTTTGGTAAACCCTACGGATTTTTTCACTCTTAACTTTGAATGTATTTTGTCCCATAACAGGAATCATTATACCCATTGATCTCAAATCCTGATATTAAGAAATACATTGTACGTCCATTATCCCAGCTTTTCCTGAATTCCTGGAATCTGAAAAATAGATTCACCTTTACTTAATATTTAACATTTCTTTTTTTTTCTTTTTGTCGGTCATGGGGCTTGCACTCTGGGCCAGGGCATGATTCCTGCGTTTTTTAGCTCAAGGTCTGCGTTCAACCAATTGAGCCATAGCACCGCTTTTGTGTTTTATGGTGGTTAATTTCAGATAAAAGTCTCATGGACTTTCCTGCCTGGGCTACCTTTGAGCTGCGGTCCTCAGAAAACAGCTTCCTGAGTGGCTAGGATAATAGGTGCGAGCCACTAGTTTAACCCATTTCTCTATCCTCAACACCGGTTAACCAGAAACCTAATCCAAATCACATTCGGAATTTAACACCAAATGGTTAATGCAAGGAAAATTGTTTAGATTCTATTCAATCACACATTTTTTTGGCTTCTACTTCTAATTGGAAAACTAAAATTTACCTTAAAGCTTATCCTTCCCTAACCCTAACTGGAACAAAAAAGTATCTCACACTTTAAACCTAATTATATCTGAACGTTTAAAGTAACAGAGACTGGTTTTCAATCATTCTTGCCATTCATTCTTCTTAAAATATGTGGCAGTTTTAAACAATGTCTTACATGTTTTTCTCATCCTAACCCCGCTCTAACTGGCACACCTTGCCTAATCCTAAGCCTACATATAACCGAATCATCGTGTTAATAGCAAGCCATTTTTTCATATTTATCCTAACTCTTGCTCAGCGTGTAGGTCTAAATTTTACTTGCATTTTGAACATAAATTTTTAAATGTTTTTCTATTTCCTGTCAGGTTTTATTTTTTATTATTTTTTAAAAATTTTATTTTGTTGCAAAGATGCTTTAAAGAGGGATTAGTTACATGTATAAGGTAAGGATTACGTTTCTTGTTGAGCATTGTAACCCACTTCTTTCTTGTTCTCCCACTACCCCATCCCTCCCCAATTCCTTTTCTCCTCCCTCCCCTTGGTGTAAACTTCATTTTCAACATAGTGTCTTGTGAATATCATTGTTGCAATGGGTCATCATTTGATGAAGCTAAATTTTCTATTTCTCTAATCCTAATTCTAATTCTATCTGGGATCCTAACCTTAACCATAATAATAATAAGAGCTCAATTCAAAAGTTAAAAAAAGATATTCAGGTTTTTGTTAATCCTATTAATTCGCTGTACATCTTGAATTAACTTGCAGTTTAGCTTAAATCTTCCAAGTTAGTTTATATGTGCATATATGAAGATGTAATTTTATGTGAATAACTCGTTCCATTGGAGGAACGAGTAATGAGAAGGAAATAGAGGGAGTATAATCAAATATGTTAAATATATTATGGAATTGTCACTTCTGACAATTAATATCCATTAACAAAATAACTAAAAATTAATAAAGAACACTGCCTTCTAATGTTCTTTAAGAGAGCCATGATCTGTCTTCTGAAAAAATAAACTCGTGTTAGATAAACATTTTTTATGCATAATTTATATTTTTGTCCAATTATTTAACTTAATGAATAAAAATTTATCGAATAAGATTCCATGACAAAACAATATAAAACAATTACTTAGCAATTGTTTGAGAAAAAGTTATTTTCATGAGTTTTAGGAAATGGGATTGCTATTTCCCTACAAAGCAATGAATTAGTTTTACTAATCTATATTTGTAGTAAGTTTAGAGAACTTAATTGGCATGAAAAACAACTAACTCTACATCTTATTTCTTGAATGAGCGATATTTTAAACATTTTCTTTTATTCAAATAAATACTTAGGTTTATATTTCAAAATAAGTGCAATTTTATCTCATTTCAGAACTAGTACTTACCCTGCAATTAAATGTACTAGCATATTCAGGTATTTAAAAGCTAAATTTTTTATGTTTTATATGTAGCTCTACATATTCAGAATGACATGATTTTTTTATTCATAAATGTCTAACCTCAGATTTTTGCTTTATCAGTATAAATTGTCTCATGAGGTTGTAGTGAAAGCTCCAGTAACCAGAGTGGTCAAAACCATTTCCGGAATTCTAAATTTTAAATCAAATCATTTTTAAGCTTTGATAATATCATTTATTGTCTCTTCAGAGCAATTAAGCTAAAACAAATACTACTTTTTAAACATTTCACTCATATTGTAAAGAATATTAACATAGATCAAAAAGAGACTATTTCAGACTCACCATATTTGGTGATCTTAGTGGGAAGAATGTAGAGAGTAGAAGTTCCTTATACTCAATAAGTAGTTTTGGTTAAATTAAATCATATATCTGGATTTCCAATTTGGAGGTTAATCAAATGGAAACAGGAAAATAATAAAAAATACTTTGGGATCAACAGAAAAAGGTATTTGTGCGTGTACCACAGTTGCTTTATTAGTTTGTAGTTGAACACTGGACTTCGATTTATATCTTGGCTGTTGTTGTGAATAATGTGAATAACAATGAACTACAGATATATTTATGAGTTACCCAGAGAGAAATAATCACGTGATTGGTGGGTCAGATGATATTTCAACTTTGGATGTCTTTAGAAAACTGAATACTACTTTCTACAATGAGAACACTAACCTGTATTTTGACCAAGAGTGTAGAAAATTTCCTTTTCTCCACAGAGTTTATTTAAATGGCAGGTTTTTACTGTGTGCAGTACCCAAGACTGGCCTTAGACTCAAATCCTTTTACTCCATCCTCCAATCACTTGGAATTACGAGCCTTTACCACCACACCTGGTTCCTTGGATATTTTTGATGAGAGTTATAATAGTTAAGAAGTAATATCATAACAATTTTGAATTGCATTTCTCTAATGACTTCTGCTCACAAAGCATTAAGCCAGCATAGAAGTTGTATTAAATACAAATTTGTAAATCCACAGGCAATTTTCAGGGCTTTTTGGAAAACATGTCTATTCAGAACTTTTGTCCATTTTTAATCAAGTTTCTTATTAATCTGATCTTTAATCTCTCTATAGAAAATCAATAATTAATTCATAGTAGTAGAAAGGAAAATGATTAAGCAGCTCCAAACATTTTTAAATTTTTATTAACATGATATTTTTTAAATCATTTTCTGTTAATGCTTGAGACTATATAACTCAATGTAGTTAGACCTTTTACAAGGCTATATATATTTTATTTATTTTTCTTTGATTGTTCTTTCTAAAGGCTACATGGCTAATTTCACTTGGTTTCTTTCAGTCTCATGTTCTTCAGATTTCAAACTGAAGAATAAATGGAAGGAAGCAAACAAAAAATATAGTTCCCTTCATCTGACGATGCCTCTACAAGAATGAGGAAAGTGTTCATCCTTCTAAGGACCTATGATAGACTATCAAAAAGACATTTTATTCTTCTAGGTCTTCCTTATCTTTGAGATGTAACTTAAATGATGTAAAACACAACATACTGCTCAGATACTTCCATGTTTTATCAGTTTTGCACATTTTCATATGGATTTCACCTCAGTCTACAACATTCCCTCATCGTTCTGTCCCTGATATTTTTACACTATCATGACATAAGATAACCAGTTTGATTTACAGCATAAGAAGTTATACACCTGGCTTCCTTGGACACAGAGCATGGTCAGTAGATATTATTTCTGGTTGCTCACACTACATGTAATGGTTTCTGTACTATTTATCACATTCTTTTTAGTATTTTAAAAAGAATGGTGGCTAAACTCAAAGATCATTCATAGGTTTATGTTAAGTGTTTCACAAGTTTTATTCTCTTAATTCTTAAGATAACATTTGCTATAATGCTAATGTTATTACCATTGTAGTATTGGGAAAAATTGTAGTTAAAGACAGTAAGTGCATGGCCCAAAGACACACACAGTGAGGAAGGAAATAAGTCAAAGTTTCCAAAAGTCTTTCAGCAATACCAAAAAGGTGGGTAAAATCTCTCCATTCTTTATACTCTCAATTCAATATTCATATAGCCCAAGAAATAAGAGCGTAGCAAATATTGCCCATGGTGATTGTTTTCTGTCACATTTTGTCTTCAACACAGACTGCGTTGGTGACATTGGGATATCATGCACAGAGCTGAGCTTATAAATTGATGTCCGAAGACAGCCAAATTTCTTCTGTCCCACAGTTCCAGTTTCTTTTTTAAAAAGTACTAAAACTTTTAAATATCATCACTTTCTATCTTTTAACAATCCCCAAACAAATTAAATTATCATAAAATCACTCCAAAAGGCTTTCAAATTAGGAGATGATAAAACAGGCTCCCTTGAAGTAAATTTTCTTTTATTTTAAAAATTATTCTAAAAGCCTTGTTCTGGCTGGTCACACCTATAATCCTATCTACTCTGAATATTTGCTCAGGAGACTGAGATCTGTGGATAACACTTGGGCGCCAATCAGGGCCAAAAAAAACACGTCATGAAATTATTTTTCAAAAAGTTTAATGAATTAGCAAAGAGCCAGGAATTGAAATTTAGCTTATATTTTAGCTAGATAGTAAAAGCCTACCAAGACCTTGAAGACCTGATTTTAAACTCTCAGCACGCCAATATACATGCATGGCGTGTGTTTGCACGCACGCATGTGTTTGATTGTGCGGTGCCGCACTCACTCACACACACACACACACACACACACACACACACACACACACACACACACACACATTTATTCAAATTACCTTCATATCAGTGTTCTGCATTAATTTCTTTGTTAACGATATTATATGGGTAAAATAGAGGAAATAAACTCTTCCATCTCAGAGCATTTTATATGTTTTTTATTGTAATAATACTGTGCAGAGGGGTCACATTTACATGAACAAGGAAACTAGTATATTTCCTAACAATCATTGTTAACTCCTCCTTTGTATTTCCCCTACCATCCCTTCCCTCCCACCTCCACAAGTACACTCCCCTCACCCTTCCTTCCTACGCCTAAATTGTAAAGTTCATTTTTCAACATAGTGTCTTGTGCATCTCATTGTTACAATGGGTCAACCTGTATCCCGGTTTGAGCATTTTTTCCCTTCCCCTCCCCAAATTAGAGAAGCATGCATACAAGATGTAAGTGCACCAACTTCAAATACAGAGAAAACAGGGGTTATAGCATGGGGAGAAACATACAAAGAAACAAAAAAATGACATCGCACATTATAAGTACGTTAGAAACAATAGCAAGAAACAAAAAAAACCACTTGTGTCCCTACCTTGGGGTTCAATTTCTTTAACATCATCTTATCTGCATATATGCACATATCTTTTGAACTTTTCTGCTTATCCAAGACATATATTCGTTATTGAAAATAAGGGAAATCATGGGACCTATATTTATTTGGACTTGGCTTACTTTACACAATAATTTTTTTTCCAAGTCTTTCCATTTCCTATCAAATTGGGAGATGTCATTCTTTCTGACGGAGACATAGAATTCCATTGTGTATATATACCACATTTTCTTGATCCATTCATCTAATGGGGCATCTGGGTTGATTCCATATCTTAGCTATCGTAAATAATGTTGCAATAACCATAGTTGTGCTGATAGTTTTAGTATGGTCTTGTTTATGATCATTTGGGTAAATCCTCAGAAGTGGGATTACTGTGTCATAGAGGAGTTTATGTGGAGTCTTTTGAGGAAACTCCATACTACTTTCCAAAGTAGTTGAACAAGTTTACACTCCCACCAAGAATGCAGTACGGTTCCCTTGTGGCCACATACCTTTCAGCATCTGTTGTAAAAAATATGGAACGCTCCACGAATTTTCATGTCATCCTTGCGCCTGGGGTGTGCTAATCTTCTCTGTATTGTTCCAATGTTAGTGTATGTGATGCTAAATTGAGCATAAAACATTTTTTATATAAAGTATAATTTTTATTGATTTTATTAAACTAGACAATTCAACAAAAAGTAAGTTCAAAAGAATTGTTGTGAAATTTTAGAATCATGTATTTCTTACATAAGCACACATTTAAGAATAAAATCAAGATAGACATACCAAAAACAAAATAATTCTGGATATTTATTGTTCAAGAGATGTGTATGAGGAGGAATTCAATTATTCTATACAAGGCACCTGTCAAAATGAACATTGAAGAAAGTGTTAAGGTTTGTTAAAAGTTTTAATGTTTTAAATATGCTTACTATGGGGATTTTGCTTATATATGCCAAAAAAAAAGGACTATTTGGCAAGTATAAAACTTTTCTATAAAGTATTTAAGATTTATGGTAGCAGACATTAAGCATTAAGTATGTGCATTTCAGAGCTTATGGAAACTTTATTAATGAGGAGTTGCAAAGTTTTTGTGTAAAGAAGCAGAGTGAAGAGTTAAGACTTTAACTACACAGTTTCTGTTAAAACTTTAGGGATTCCTTACTTTATTTGTTAGCAAGGAATAAATGATGATATAAGCCATAATGTACACATGTATGTTACTATTCACACACATACATATACACATGTATACATGCACACATGGAGAAAGACACATAATTACAGCCAACATAAGTTTCACCATTTGTTGAATATGCCTAAACGGAATACTTGGAACAATACGTGTTGAAGATGTATTTGTCTCTAAGAGTTCTTTTACCACTCCTCTTATCTCTTAAAACTGGTAGTTTTAGAGAGATTTGACTTACAAAATGCTGTACAAGTGATAGCAAGTCAATTGGGTATAAGTCATATGGTGTCTCCCTTCTTCTCATGGAATTCTTAGTCTTGTAGACACTCTCAACAACAAAAGTAGCAAGAGAATACCCTGGTAAAGAGTAAAGTTATAAGGCTTTAAATGGCATCTTTACTTGAGCTCTTTTTCCAACAGCCAGCATGAATTCCTAGGCAGATGAGTGAATCCTCAGAAAACTGGACTCTACATATACATTTAACTAACCTATGTGAAAATTCCTATGAGAGAAATGCTGACTGAGGTCTTGCTGATTTCCTGGCCAAGAAAATAAGAAAAAAAAAGAAAGTATTTTTAATGTTTTAAAGTTTGAGAGTAATTTGTAACCTGTCAATAAATGTGTAGAACACAATTATACCAACTGACAAAAAAATGATGGCATTTCATTTATGTGCTCTTGGACTTGGCCAGTGATTTTAGATGTGTCTACAAAAGTAGAATCAGCATAAATCAAGCCAGCATTTCTTCATTTAAGATATGAGGAAAGGATACTGGTTGACCCATTGTAACAATGAGATATACAAGACACTCTATCAGAGGATGGGTGAAGGCGGGAGGTTGGGAGGAGTGAAGGGAAGGGATGGTAGGGTTAAAACAAAGGAGGGAGTAACAATGCTCAATAAGAAATGTACTCATTACCTTACTTATGTAACTGTAACCCCTTTGTACAGTATTTATAATAAAAATATATATTAAAAAGATACAAGGAAAACTTGTGTCCATATATGAAGTGGTATTTGTCACTCAATATAAGTAAGGTATTGGTTTTAGGACCACAGGCTTATTACTTTGGATACTCAAAATCTCTACATGAACACAGTATATTATTTACATTAGAGCCTGCCCACAAGCTAGTGCAGTATAATTGCTATGAAAATTTTTACTACATTCTATATTTGTAATGAAACTAAAAGTATATGCACTATCAACAGATACAAATTTTTTCAGATAAATTTTGTATGCAGTTTGTGGATGGAATTTGGAGAGCAATTTTGATAAGCACAAATTTCATTAAAAAGACCAGTCTGCAAATTATTTATTTTTTGGGGGGAGGTCTGGTCGTGGGGCCTGAACTCTGGGCATGGGCGGTGTCCCTCAGCTCTTCAGCTCAAGGGAAGTGCTCTAACACTTGAGCCACAGTGCCACTTCCGGCTTTTTTCTTTTTGCTTATGTGATGCTGAGGAATCGAAACCAGGGCCTCATGCATGCAAGGCAAGCACTCTACCACTGAGCCACCTTGCCAGCCCCCAGCCTGCAAATTGTAACAAGGAGCTAATACAGCATCATTGAACAGTATGGAACTCCAAGGAGAAGTACTTGGATTGAGACAATATCAGAAAGTGTAACAACCCAAGGACTTTTTAGAAATGTGGCTGCTAGATTTCTCATGTAGAACTTTCATAACAGTTTGTGAAGCACAAATCAGAACCTCACTGAAGTGTAGATGGTTTTCCGTCAACTTTCTGTCATGATCAGTCATTATCAATCAACATATAGCTAATCTTGAATAATCCTCTAATAAAATGTTGATGCCGTGTTTATATGCAGAAAACCTCCCTCGGAAGGCTAACTTGTTCCAATTAGGACAGTCTCTATTCTATGATCCAGCCGAGAGAAAACTACGTAAGCATCCATTTACAACCTTCTGAATAATTCTGATTCTGCCCACATCACTTATCTATCCATACGTGTGCCCTAGTGAAACGATTTTAAAAATAATTTATCATTTAAATTTAAATTTAGGGTTCTGGGAAGATAGCAGAGGAGAAGCTGGAAGCTAAACAAGCTCTCATATAGAAAGCAGTATTAGTGCTCCAGTGAAGAGTCCTAAGCCAGAGAATCACACCAAGTGTGCCAACACAGTACAGAGAGTTAGGCCAGAGAGGGAAAATCCAGCCAAGGAGACAAATCTGAGCACTTGCCAGTAGCCGGAGCTGCTGTGGTGGGGGCGGGGGTGTCCGTAACAACCATACCTGCAACACAGAGAGTCTAGGACAAAGGCACCAGATGCAGCAGGAGAGAGGATTCTACTCAACACCAGCAAGAACTGACAAGGAGCAGATATCTTCATCCTTCAGATCGCCGACCACAGATGACCCAGGAATCAGACTCCTGTTTGAGTAGAAGCCTGACTTCCTCATTCCTCCTCAGAGAGCAAAGAAGGGAAGGCCACCCCTCCCTGCCCACTACTGGAGATCTCCATCTTTGATACTGGCAAAGGCGTGGCTGAGAATCTACCTCCAAATCAGTCCTTGGATGAAAACAAAAAGTCATTTAGCAGGTCACAGGAAACTAACCTGACCTGCCAGGCTCAGCTCCACCCAGAAGAAAGTCACCCAGCCTGGGCCTGTGCCAGCCCCAGGAGTGGCTTTCATCACTGGGTAAACAGAGCCAGAGGCTGCCCCTCCCTACAGCAGCCTAGATAATCAATTGAAATTCAGTAACATTAAACATTGAGGATGGCTCCTGGACTGGGCTCTGTGACTGCCTCAGATGCTAGCCCCTCAGGGAATAGCTACTGTTTGCTAAAAGACCTCAACTCTACCCAGAACCTAGCCCCATCACAGAATCTCCAACCTAGAAGAAACAGCCATCACCCTCTTTGATATTCAAAGCAGATCTCCCTCCCATTGAAGTAGCCTGGGAGGCGGATGACAAAATCCTAGGTAAAGCAAAGCATTTTTCTGCCTGCTCAAACAAACTGACTTAAGAAAACAACCAAGCTACAGGAAAATCAAACACCACAATCAGACCAGAGACTCCAACAAGAGACTGGTAATGGACACAAGGGAGATACAGGATCTTCCCATCTCACCCCCAAAAAGGAAAGAACTCTTTTTTTGGTACATTTTATTTAAAAATTTTTTAACATTTTTAATTTTTAACTTTAAAAAATTGTTTTCTATTAACTTTTTTTTCTTCTTCTTATAATTTTTATTTTAGGGGTATGTGTGTGTGTGTGTGTGCTTTTTTTCATATTTGTTTAGCTCTACTGACCTTTTGATCGTTTTTTCCTTTCTTTCTCATTCTTTTCATTTTTCTTCTCTTTCGTTCTTCTTTGCATGATTTAATCGCTTTTCTGCTCATTCTCAGATATACCTGTAGTCAATTATTAGACCTTATCCCCCATTGTATACACACTTAATCCAGAAAATTATTACTGAATTTAAAACCTTTTAGACTTAAATTCCTTAATAGCCGTATTACCTCTATATACATATATAAAATTTTACACATTTTTATTTTTTAATTTTTCACGTCTCCTTTCTATTCCTCCCCTTCTCTTATCCTATTCCCGTCCTTCGCTGAACATTACGTTTTTAATTTGCATAATTTTTAAGTGTTTCACTTTTTAATTTTTAATTTTTTTTACTATTTTTCCTTGTCTTTTTTTCTCTTTCTTTTTTCCCTCGTCTCTACTATCAATCTATCCAACCTATTTTCTGCTTTGAGATTAGGACTAAGTTAGCTCTCCCTCTACCTTTCCACATCCACCTATTCCTATTTATACCCATATCTCTCACTAAACCTAATAACTTCTTGTTTGCCAAATTCTTCTTTGTGGTTCGTAGCCTATTAATACATAGTTGTTTGATGTTGAAAAGTATATCTGTTGAACTAGATTATATCTGCAGGCTTTGGACTGTGCAACTAAAGACTTTGTTGATGCTTGCCTTAAGATAGTTTTCTAGGACCAAACTGTTGTTACTCTCATCCCAAATGGGCAGTATAAGCTGGAAAATCACAAGAAAACTGGCAAGTCCGGGTATCTCAACTCCACTCATGATAATCAGTGGACAGAACAGATAATGAATAATCCAGAAGAGAGCTCCCAAAAAGCTCTACAAACACTAATGGTAATTATGGTAAATGAAAAGATTGAAAACCTGCAATGGACTCTGTGTGATCATGATAGGGAGAGAGAGGAGGCAAACCAAAGATCAAAACAGGAAGCTCATGGGCGTGAGGAAGCTACTCAAAGATACATAAAGGAATTGCCTGAGCAGTTTGACTACACTCAAAAAGAAATAAAGGAATTGTGTGAGCAGGCTGAGATCAAACAAAGAGAACTACAAGAATTGCATGGACGTGAGGAAGCTAATCAAAGAGTAATACAGAAAATGAGAGAGCGGGATGAGAATAGACAGAGATCACTAGAGGCATTCATGCAATCCATAAACAGAGAGCTGAAAGAAGTCAGGGAGTCCACAAAGAGAATGATGAATGGATCCCAACAGAAGAAATGGGAGTCCAAGGAAACCATAACTAATCAACTAAGTGATTTGAGAATAAACACTGAACACTAAATTAAGGAAGTAAAGAATTTCATACAAGATCTAAAACAAAGATCCAACAAAGAATTTGAAGCCATAAAAGCCCAACAACTATAAGGAAATAAAAAAAAGTAGAAAGTGTGGATAGTGGGATAGACCATGCAGAAGACTGAATCCTGAGGATAGAAGACAGCCTAGATATTATAGAGAAAGAACATACAACCATTCAAGACAAATCCAAGAAATATGATAGATCTATTCAACATTCAACCCTTGGAAGACACCATTACAAGGCCTAATCTGAGGAAAATGTGTGTAGAGGAGCACCTAGAGCCAGAAGTCAATGGTCTAGGAAATTTGTTTAACAAGATCCTAGGAGAGAACATCCCAAACATGCAAAAAGATAGGCCTATTCAGATACAAGAAGCTTTTAGAACTCCCAATAGACCAGACCAGAACAGGATATCCCATTGTCACATTATAATATGCACAGGATCAATTCAGACCCAGGAAAAGATCCTTAAAGTTGTCATGGAGAAAAGATCAATCACCTGTAAAGGGAAACCAATTAGAATCACCTCAGATTTCTCAGCAGAGACGATCAAAGCAAGAAGAGCCTAGAATGATGTAAGCCATGCCGTAAAGACAAACACGAGTCAACCAAGAATAATTTACCCAGCTATACTCTCCTTAATAATCGGAGGTCAAATAAAACACTTCCATGGCAAAGAAAAATTGAAACTATATATCTCTACCAAACCAGCCCTACAAAAGAATCTTAAAGATGTCCTACACAGAGAAAACCAACAAGACCACAATAAAGGCCAAGAAACAGCACCCAAACTGAGAATCCAAGAACCATAAGAAGAATACAGTTGCGGCAGCCCCTAACAAGTTGGATAAAATGGCAGGAACTCCCAAATACCTCTGAGTTCTATCTCTCAACATTAACGGACTTAATTCTCCAATTAAGCAACAAAGTGTGTCTACTTGGATTAAAAAACAAGATCCTTCTATCTACTGCCTTCAGGATTCACTTCTTGGCCACAAATACAAACATTTTCAATTATAAAGCCTAGAACAAAATCTACCAAGCAAATGGTCCCCATAAACAAGAAGGAGTTGCAATCCTAATATCAGATAAAATAGACTTTTAATTAAAATTAGTGAAAAGTTCGGTACATACTAATTAAGGGATTACCCCTTCAGGAGGATATTACAATTCTAAATATCTATTTGCCAAACAACGGAGCACCCAAATTTATCCAAGAAACACTATTTTCCCTCAAATCCCACATAGATCAAAAGACATTAATTGTTGGGGACTTTAACACAGAACTTTCCCCACTAGATAGCTAAATTTTGCAAAAACTCAATAGAGAAACCACAGATATAAAAAACTGCATAAACCAAGTAGATTTAACAAACATATCCTGAATATTTCACCCAGCAGCATTAGACAATACGTTTTTCTCCACAGCACATGGAACATTTTCCAAAATAGACCACATTTTAGGCCACAAAGCAAACTTGTCCAAATTCAGAAACATTGAAGTTATACCTTGCATTCTCTCAGACCGCAAGGGAATAAAATTAGAGCTCAACACCAAAAGCCACCAAAAAAAGTCATGTAGTACATGGATCCTGAACAACACACTACTGAATCACGAGTGGGTCATGGAAGAGATTAGAAAGGAAATTCAAATGTTCATGATACTCAACAAAAATGAACACACCAATTTGCTGTGTCCGCTGGGACACAGCAAAGGCAGTACTCAGAGGCAAGTTTATAGCTCTGAGCTCCTACATCAACAAATTGGAGAGATGTGAAACCAATTTAATGAGACATCCGAGCCTCCTTGAAAAAGAGCAGCAAGATAAATACAATCCAGTAGAATTAAATCATAATTAAATGAATTGGAATGTAAAAAAAAATAGAAAGAATCAAGAAACCAAAGAGTTGAGTCTTCAAAACATTTAACAAAATTGACAGACGTTTAGCAAACTTAACAGAAAAAGAAGAGAACACACCCAAATAAACTCAGAGATAAGAATGGAAATATCAGAGAAACAACTAAGATTCAGAACATTATAAGGGAATGCTTCTAAAACCTTTAAACTAATAAGTTTGAGAACTTGGCAGAAATGGACCTTATCCTAGCAAATACTGACATGCTGAAACTAAGCCAAGATGAGTCAAACTATCTTAAAAGGCCTATACCAAGCATTGAAATAGAACCAGCAATAAGAGACCTCCCATGTAAGAAAAGCCCAGGACCAAATGGTTTTCCAGCAGAATTCTATAAGGCCTTCAAAGCAGAGATCACACCAATACTCCTCCAACTCTTCAATGAAACTGAAAGAGAAAGTTCACTAATGAACTCATTCTATGAGGCCATCATAACACACATCCCAAAACCATGAAGGGCCTCATCAAGGAAAGAGAACTATAGACCCATTTCATTTATGAACATTGATGCAAAGTTTCTCAACAAAATTTTGGCCACTTGACTTCAACAATTCATCCAAAAAATCATACATCAGGGTCAAACAGGATTCCTTTCAGGGATGCAAAGCTGGTTTAATATATGCAAATCAATTAATATAATTCATCACATCAACAGCAGCAAGGATAAGAACCACACGGTTGTCTCAATAGATGCAGAAAAAGCATTCGACAAGATCCAACACCCCTTTATTATGAAGGTTCTGGAAAAATTAGGAATCCATGGAACATTCCTCAATACAATAAAGGCTGTATATGACAAACCTATAGCCATCATTTTACTTAATGGTGAAAACTAAAGCTATTTCCTCTTACTCAGGAATGAGAGAAGGATGCCCACTCTCTCCACTTCTCTTCAATCTAGTATTTGAATGACTAACTACAACAATAAGACAAGGTGAAAATATAAAAGGGATCCAAATACGTTAAGAAGAAGTAAAACTCTCCCTCTTTGCAGATGAAATGTTCTTGTAATTAAAGAATCGCACAGAGTCCACTCCAAAATTACTCAAGCTGATTCAAAACTTTGGCAAAGTAGCAGGGTGTAAAATTAATCCTCAAAAATCAATAGCTTTTCTGTATGCCAACAATAAGAAAAGTGTGGCTGAAATTAGGAAAGCAACTCCATTCGTAATAGCTCCACAAAAAGTAAAATACCTAGGAATTAGCCAAAGAAGTGAAGGGTATCTATGATGAAAAGTTTAAAAAACTGAAAAAAGAAATCAAAACTGAACTTAGAGAGTGGCAAAAACTCCCATGCTTCTGGATTGGAAAGATCAACGTCGTGAAAATGGCAATATTTCCGAAGACTATCTACAAATTCAAGGTGATTCCTATCAATATTCCAAACTCATTCTTCAAGGAAATAGAACAGCCAATGAAAAAATTCATATGCAACAATAAAAGACCCTGAATAGCAAAAAATGATCCTTAACAGAAAGAACAGTGCTGGAAGAATATCAATAAAAATTCAAATTCAACTACATAGCCATAGTAATCAAAACAGCTTGGTACTGGCACAAGAAAGACCTCAGGACCAATGGAATAGAATTGAAAACCCAGAAATGAACCTACAGAACTATAGCCATCTAATCTTCGATAAGGGAGCTAAAAAATAGAATGGAAGAAAGACAGCTTCTTCAGTAATTGGTGCTGGCAAAATTGGTAAACAACTTGTAGAACACTAAAGCAAGATACATATGTATCACCCTGAACCAGAATCAACTCCAAATGGATCAAAGACCTCAGAGTCAAAGCAGACACTCTGAAAACATTACAGGATGGAATAGGAGAAACCCTAGGTCTTGTTGGCACAGGCTGAAATTTTCTTAGTAGAGACCTGGAAACACAACAAATCAAAGAAAAGTTGGACAAATGGGATTGCATAAAATTGCAGAGCTTCTGCATGTCAAAGGACATAGCTAGCAAGATTAATAGAAAGCCTACGGATTGGGAGAAGGTCTTCACTAGCCATAAAATGGACAAGGGTCTCTTATCTAAAATATACCTGTAACTCAAAAATTAAATCCCCCAAAAAAAATCTTCAAAGAAAATAAATAAGTGGGCTAAAGACTTAAAGAGAATGTTCTCTAAAGAATAAAGAAGGATGGCCAGTAGACAAATGAAGAAATGCTCAACCTCCCTAGTCATACAAGAAATATAAATCAAAACAACATTGAGATACCACGTCATGCCAGTTAGAATAGCAAAATTCAAGAACTCTAATAACAACAGATGCTGGAGGGGATGTGTAAAGAAAGGAACATGAATGTATTGTTGATGGGAGTCTAAACTTGTTCAGCCAGCTTGGAATTAATTATTGAGGTTCCTCAAAAGTCTTCACATAGAGCTCCCCTATGACCCACCAATCCCACTTTGGGTATTTACCCAAATGTTCACAAACAAGACCACACTAGAGCTTCTAGCACAACTATGTTTATTGCATCATTATTTACCATAGCTAATATATGGAATCAACCCAGATGACCCTTAGTAGATGAGTAGATCACGAAAATGTGGTAAATGTACACACTGGAATTCTATGTCTCCATCAGAAAGAATGACATTGCTCCATTTGTTAGGAAATGGAAAGATTAGGAAAAAAAATATATTAAGTGATGTAAGCCAGGCCCAAAGAAACATTAAGTGCCATGTTTTCCCTTATTTGCAATAACTAGTATATGTCTGAGACAAACAGAAACTGTCAGACAAGTTGATGTTAGGGAAATGAAACCTAAGATATATATTCAATTGTTTATTTTTCCTGTAATGCGATTGTTTCTAACACATTTATAAGATTATTTCTTTTTTGCTTTGTATGTCTCTCCTCCACTGTAAAAAACCCTGCTTTCACTGTACTTGATGTTGTTATAATTTGTGGAGGGGAAGGGAAAAAGCAAATCGTTTAAATAATAGAGATACAGTTTGACCATTACAACAATGAGATGTACAAGTCATTATGTAGAAAACAAACTTTAAAATTTTGGTGGGGGGGGAGGATTGGTTGGGGAGTGAGGAGAGGACAAGAAGTTATGGGAAGGGGAAACAAAGGAGGAAGCTACCATGCTTGATAAGAAATGTAGTCATTATCTTGCCCATGTAATTGAACAGTACTTTGTACTGTACTTTCACAACACCTTTGTACAGTACTTTCACAACAACAGCAAAACAATAAATTTAAATATGGAATCAAATTAGTTCCAATAATGCATTGCATTAAGGTATTTAGAAATAACTGAGAAACTTAAAGCTGCATAAGATTTTTTTTATTGGAAATGAAGGGATATTGGAATTTGGTTCTCTACATTTTAAGCAATTTGCATAAAAGAATAGGCAAAATAAAATTTACATTTTCAGCAGACTTGACACGCTAAATTTTGTATATTGAAAGGGAAACAAGCCTCAACAATATGCCAATTCTCTTCTTATTAATCTCTAAAGGTTTATGCTCTGGTCTATGAATATTAAAACTTCAAAAAATTTATGGTTAGCTAGTTGTGCAGAGGGGTTTTGCTTCATCATGTCAGTGTTGAATAGAGTGTATGTGCATTTCAATATACAGTGCATCTGGATTATTGTCAAACTTCACATTTTTCTTCCTTCCCTTACCCCAACCCCACCTATCGCTTCATGTTTCCTACTTATATTCTGACGTGTACATTGAATGTTATGAATGTATTAGTCCACCATTTGCCACTCCATTCTTCTACTCTACTCCCTTTTAGCCCAGATCCCCTTTTAAGACTTGTTTCAAATTCATGGTATTTTGTTAGATATCTCTACTTTGGCATTTGGCTATGGGCTTGCCACATACTCTCTTCCAGGTTTGACTAACATAAATGAGTATATTTCTCCACAAAACTAATCTCAGAATGGCTAAGATAGATCTCCTTTACTATTCACCTTCTGTCCTAAATTTAGAATTGGACTTTTAGGGCCATCCAATAGAGCATTTTTATTCTCTACACACTGAAGTTGGAAGGGAAATAATTTCCATGCTCTTAGCATTATGTTATCTATCCTGAATTCCCATCGCTTATCATTTCAGAAGTCTAAATTTAAAGTCATATTTTCTGAATTATATTCACACAGTATAAGTGAATATCAAGGGTAATTTACCTAGTATTGGAAGTTTAGGTATGATCTTCAATTTCTGATGATAGAAGCAGGAATCAGTTTTAATTTTCAGTTTACACTATGTAGTGAGCCCTGTAGTCTTCTAAATTTTCGATAAATTTCAAATTACTTTCTGTTAATAATTTAAAAAGTTTTATTTCAGTATTTGAAATGCTGCACCAATTATTTTAAAAGTTTCACAATAAGTTAGACTGAAGTTTTTCCTCCCATGTTCCCCACTAGTTCAGGTTAAGTCTCCTTTCACTTTATATTTTTTGAAACCAAGGGATGAGGGTAAACAGAGTGATGATCATTACTCAGATATCTCCTTCTTCTGTTTCTGCTTTTCTTGTTGAGAGGAAGACTGGAGCAGGGAACAAGATTGATGCTTGACTACACCGTACAAGGGGGCATTCCTGGCATGTCAATTATTGTTTCTCAGAATCACTTAAATTGCTTCCTCTTGCCTTCTCTCTGACAGTAACCTAACTGTGGCTTCCTTGGTGCAGAAGGAAGCACACTTACAGGTTATTACCCGTAAATTGGTATTTTATATCTCAGCTTACTAATACCAAAAATAAAAAGCTTTGGCTACATAAAAGCAAATGTACTGATTGTCCAACAAAACCTAAATGAGGAGAAGACAATTCTACTCAGCTACCTGGTCCTCTCGTATCCTCCCTTCCACTCCCCTCCCCTCATTTAACCTCCCTTCCTTTCTTCTTTCTTTGTGTCTCTCTCCTGAATATTCATCTCTAACTTTTCTCTTTTTCTCTTCCAGTAGCAAGTGATTAGGTTTATCAGACAACACATAAATAATTGAACAAATGTTTTTTTCTCCTCTTTTTGTGATTTTTTTTTATTCTTAAGAAGTGAGTTCTAGCACAGCACCAGGGGCTTACACCTAGATAGTTGGTAGGTTCAAATTTGACAATTGCAATTCGAAGCTATTCCAAGTAGATAAACCTAAGAGATTCTTTTCTCCACTTGTGGTAAATGGAAGAAGTGAAGGTGTGGCTCAGGTGGTGTAGAGCAAACATTGAGAATTAAAGCCCAGATAGAGGTCAAGGCCAGGAGTTCAAACCCCAGTACCAGAACAATATTTTTTTTTAAATGGGTCCTTTGTCTTTGAAAAGGGATATTTCTCCAAAAATTCATACCCAGGAAAATTTTCAAGGTCCAAGACTCTTTTTAAGGCTATTTCACATCTTAAACTAATTCCTCTAATTGATTTATATTATTTAAAATGGGAGTCACACTTCATACTAAAAAGTATGCACATTACTGAACAGTTCTTACCATTTTTAATGTAAAGGAAGCATGAGAGAAGAATTCACCTCACTTGGGTGAGTTAGGTTTGACTCACTGACAGACTTTTGCAAGTAAATGAGGGTTTGTTTACATGTAAAGAAGTTTATATAGATGGTTTTCTAGGAGAGAGAACAAGCTACCTTTTTCCAAGTTTGAATCAGATTAAGTTTATTCCTGATATGGTAAAGAGAAGCTCATCTCATACAACACTATACAGACAGTAATTTCAGAAATATTAAAAACCCATGTCTATGTTTTTGAACAGCTAATTTGTCACAAACAAAAAACAATTTACTGAGCCAAGAAAATATAAGTTAGAGCAATAGGAACTATGTTAAATATAGTTAATGGTTGAGTGATATGTGTAAAAGAGTTCTGTAATCACAACTAAAATATAAATTTTTTCATCATGTCCCTAAAAAGAATCTCTAAGATAGGCCTTACTAAATCTGTCATAGAGGGTTGTGTTTATGCAATTGTCAGGTTTGTTTAGGGTCCAATATCTTCCACTGTCGCTTGGGTTGCAAACTGCTCACACCACATGCATTTTCTGGAAACGCATGCTGTCTTGCTAGGCACCTAAAGTATTTTTGTGCAACTGTGAATAGTTATTGTTTTTCTTCTTGCAATTATACCTGTCAGTGTGAAGTCCTTTCATGATAAGAATAATAGTTTCTGTACCTTTTGTTCCACTAACAAATCTCAGATATAAGTGTAGTTGGGTGCCCGTGGCTCATGTCTATAATCCTAGCTATTCAGGAGGCTGAGATCTGAGGATCATAGTTCAATGCCAGCTCAGGCAGGAAAATCCATGAGATTCTTATCGCCAATAAACTACCAGAAAACTGGAAATAGCGCTACGTCTCAAGCGGTAGAGCTCTTGCCTTGATCTGAAGAGTACTTGGACAGCACCTAAGCCCAGAGTTCAAGCCCCACGACTGACCAAAAAAAAGTATCAATCTATCTATCTATCTATCTATCTATCTATCTATCTATCTATCTATCTATCTATCTATCTATCTATCTATCTATCTATCTATCTGTCTGTCTGTCTGTCTGTCTGTCTGTCTGTCTGTCTGTCTGTCTGTCTGTCTGTCTGTCTGTCTGTCTGTCTGTCTGTCTATCTATCTATCAATCAATCTATCTATCTATCTGTCTATCTGTCTGTCTTTCTGTCTGCCTGTCAGTCTGTCTGTCTGTCTGTCTATGTGTCTATGATGAGATGAATTACATTTAGATATAAATCAATATTTGTGATAAACATTTAAAATATAAGTAAATATATGATGTATTTATAATATATACATATATTTACATATATAAGATCATATTATATCTGTATGTTGATAAATATACTTTTTTTTTAATTTTATTTTATTTTATTTGAGAACATACTGTACAGAGGGGATTTTGGGGAAAATGTAGAGTGTCTAAAGGCTTACTGCTGACCCACCATACTTTCAATCATTTTATCAACTTATTACAATGTCTGGAGTACTAAAACTGAATGATTATGAAACAGAGTTGTTGTTTTATTCCTTACGATTTTGGATTAGAAACATCTACTTACTTGGTATAAAACCTAACCAAATGTGATCTTGAAATCACACTCCACAAACTGGACATATACATCAATTTAGCAACTTCCAGGTCTCAAACTTTCATTTGAATCCTGTATCTCACATACACTGAGTTTCCTTTGAGTCAGCTACATGTACAAACATGCCTAGATTTTCATGCTCACATACATCCCCATACTCAAATGACATACTAAAGGTAACATTGTAATAAAAATAATATATATATATACTGAAAAAGAAAACCTTTGCAAATGTAATTATATTTTATTTTTAAATACAATGCATTATTGAAATACTGATGAAAGAGCAGATGAGAGATGTTTCTTTTTTTTAAATTTTTATTTATTTTTTATTGTGAAAATGCTGTATAGAGGGGTTACACTTAGATGGGCAAGATAATGAATATATTTCTTATCAAGGATTGTAGCCTCCTCCTTTGTTTCCCCTTCTCATCCCTTCCCACCTCTCCCCACCCCTCACCCAGTCCTTCCCACCCTGCACCAATGTTGTAAAGTTCGTTTTCAACATGACAACTTGTACTTCTCATTGTTGCAACGGGTCCACCTGTATCCTTATAGTAGAGTGCCTGTCTAAAGAGCATGTTTCTTATTCCAAACATCATTATTTCCATCCTTCCTTCTCCCACATAAAAAAGCATAAATAACTACAGAATTAACTACATGTTTCTTAATCACTCATTGAAGAGAGAAACTGTAACATATATATATATATATATATATATATATATATATATACACACACACACACACAATGATATACTATTTAGCCACACATAATTATGAAAACATATCATCTTCAAGAAAATAGAATTGGAAAACTTCATATAAAAGCAGTTAGCGATACTGTGTAAAACAAATATTAGATTTCTCATATGCAGACTCTAGACCCAGAAAATAAAATGAATGACCCACGTGTAAAGATGGAACTGATTAAGTTTGGAAAAAAGTAAGAGATGAGATGAAGAGAAATATTGTGGAGTAAATATGTTCAAATATTTCATAAGTTAGTATGATGACATAATAAAATACAAGTATAAAAATAGGATAATAAAATTAATAAAAGGAATAAAATTTAACAAGCTACATTATGTGGACATATGTGTATAACACAATAAAATACTTTTGTGAAATTAATATTTGCTAATAAAAAGTAAAATTCATTCCAGTTGTTATAGATTCATGTTATTTTCCATTTTTAGCTTAGATATTTCCCTGATAAAGTGAAAGGAGAAATAGGTTTTGCTCATTTAGAAGGACAATCTTGTCCAATTAGCATTAAAGTATTCTAGATAATTACTGTCAATGTGAAATTGTTCAAATTATTATATTAGAATATTTCCAATTGACTCTTCAAAATATTATCCTATAGGTATATACTTTTTGTTATTTATAGAATATTTTTCTACTCAATTACTATATACCATTTTCTGAATGCGGTTTGGTATATGTAACTAGGATATATTATACCTGACCAGGAAATCAATTATTCAAACAGTTTTTATCAAAAATTTCTGTAACGAAATAAAGAGGTAAATCTAAATTATGTATATTTGAAGACAATACTTGCTTAGTCCTCTTCTCACATTCTTCAGTCCCTTCTTGAGAATAATACACATTGTAAGGGAATGCTTAACATGTTTTAGAGAAATAAGTTGACTTTAGTCGAATGAGTTACTCTATCCTGCATTTTGGTTTACTTTATATCCAGAAGAGCTCAATTCTTACCTTATGATTTTCCTTAGAGTCTATATTCTGGTTTAACCTCTGATGGGTGACAGATAAAGGTATAAACATTTTTTAAAAGTGGCTAAATTTAGGCTGAGGAATGTAGGTACAACTTTACTCATGCAATAGGCCTCATCAGTCATGAGACCATGGTATCAAAATGTTAACCTATGCTTCCTGAAATCATGCTTATGAGATTTTGTGTATTAAAAACAGTGGTTATTAGCATTTGTTTTGTAAACAACAAGATTTCATGGGTTAGGAACTGAAGTGAGATATTAAACCCAGAACAAATATTAAGGAGGCATCCAAAATTAGTTACCAAGATATAAATCATTTAACACAATGTTTAAAAAATGCAAGACAAAGGATATAATTTTTGAAAAAAGCCAACTTATAAAATAAATACAAAATCAGTATGACTGATTTTTCTTTTTATTCCAGTTGCAATACGGATTGCATGATGACTTTTCTAGTTATATGTATAGTTAGGTCTTGATATTTAGTTGGAGAAGTTATGTTCTTTCATATATTCATTTGTCAGATCAAAGAGGAACTGAATTCCATGCCAGAGTCAACATCCATAATAATGTTACAGTTGTATTCTACTACTTTGCCACAGTTTCAAATCAGCTCGAGTAACTTGGGTCTTCTTTGGATCTAATTAATTAGGTATACAATTTAGTCAGTACTAGATTTTGACCACCATTTATTAAAATATTATTTTCCAGAAACTACTACTCTTCTCTCTTTTCATGAGATTTTTAATTTCATTTATATAATGTGCTACTGTTTTCCTTTAGATAATCCACATTCAATCTTCTAAAAACAGTATAATTTGGAGTATTTTTAAATTATGTACACTCATGTACACTGCTCAGATTCTATTATTTGCACATTTTTTTCTTGTTAAATCAGTAGTATTTAGCTCTCATTATGGATATTTTGGAATTACTAATTGCATTTCCGAATTTTTAAGAATGTTATGATTTTTGGGATTTAATACTGTAGCATTTTTTTCTTTTAAATATGTGCAGATCTTACTTTATATACACCTTCATTTGTTTTAAACAATTTGATCCATTCAAGGGATTTTCTATATTAGGTTGATCCAGATGAATTTAATTACAAATTAACACAACCTTATTTCTGAGAGACAGTTATAGCTCTACTTAAATTAATGTATGCTTTAAGGTTTTGTAATTTAAAAAATAAACTGGGCACAACATGTTTTTGTTCTGGGGAAGTTCCAATTTGTTGGTTGTTTTTCCAGCTGTGATAACTTCAACATATGTGTGCATTTTATTTCAATTGTTTTGTGCCTATATTTTGTTTTATATAACAGAAAATACAAAAAAAAAAGAATCAGTGATTTAGAACTTTTCCAAATAGAATTCTAAGAGAGACACTGCAAGTTTTGTGACAACTGGGAAAAGGGACATCTTCTTAGTGCAGGGGTTAGCAGAATAAGAGAGACATTGTTTGATGAGATTTGAATTCTGCCACTTCCTGCCTCAATATTTCCAATGGTATTACTTCAACGTATTTAGTGGAAAGAAAATAATTTTGTCTGTATGAATTCACAATTTTTGGTTCAATTGAGCCACACTACATATTCATATGTGATTTTACCTCTAAAATCTTTTCTCCTTAGTTTAAAACCACAGATGTGAATTTATAATGTAAAATAGCACCTAGAATTTATATGAAATGGTCCAAACTATTTAGAATGTAATGATTATAGTATGTGAGATAGTATGTAATAATTTCTTTTGGGGAAAGTCAATTACAGTGGATTTTTGTGAAATACTGAGTAATAGAATTATATTTGATTCTATAAAAAAATTCAGCGTTATGGGCTAGGAAGTTGGCTCAGTGGTAGAGCGCTTGCCTTGCATGCCTGAGGCCCTGGGTTCGACTCCTCAGCACCACATAAGCAGAAAGTAAAAAGCCGGAAGTGGCGAAGGTGGCTCAAGTGATATGGCACTAGCCTTGAGCTGAAGAGCTGAGGGACAGTGCTCAGTCCCAGAGTTTAGGCCCCATGACAGGACCGAAAACAAACAAACAAAAAATTCACGGTTACATCTAAAAATTACTCATTTATAAGCTAATTCTGAAAAAAAATAAGATTGTTTACTGGAAAAAGCTAGAAGTTTCAATAAGCTTGTTTTTTAAAAATTCACCTGGATCTGGACTTTGGTGGTTCATGCCTGTAATCCTCGCTACACAGGAGTATGAGATCTGAGCATCGTTGTTGAAAGCCAGCCTGGGCAGAAAAGTCTGTGAGTCTCTTATCTCCAATAATCTGCCTTAAAACCAGAAATGGCACTGTGGCTCAAATGGTACAGTGGTAGCCTTGAGCTGAAGAGCTGAGGGACAGTGCCCAGGCCCAGAGATCAAGGCCCACAACCAAGAAAAAAAAATTGACACGGAGTTTTACTATATTATTTCATGATTTTTTATTAGTGGTTGTTAAGTGAAAATGTCATTGGTTTTTATATTTCTGATGGCATAAAATGAGCCTACTATTGTCTTAAATTAATCAAAAAAAATCTTATTCTATGACTGCACAAATTTTGTGGGTAATGGTTAAAACCAGTTGCCTTTTTGAAATAAAATATTTATATCACCCCCCAAAGAAGAGGAACAAAATAAAATATATGCCAGAAACTTACTATGTAAATCTTCATGGACTAATAGTTTGTCAGTTTGTTTTAAACTTTTAATCAAAAATTAAAGTAATACTGGATAATATGAACCCATTTAAATTTCTTCATCCTTGTCATTTAAGATTCACTTTAAAAAGAAAGTTCAACAGGTGAGTGTTTTTTCCTTAGTTTTCCAAAGAAATGATTATTTCACCACCATTATAATGTATAGCACAATATACCCAGAGAGCATTTCTTAAGGAAAAAGAATTTTTCCCATTCTTTGGTTTGCTTCAGTCTGTATTTAAACTGCATACCACAACTTACCCACCCTATTGTCTGGCTTTTCATTTGAAACATGTCAAAAGTTTTCCTTCCCTGCTGTGTCAGCCAGCAAAGTTTTATAAAGCAGTGTGTTTTAATTCATTGTGTTTTCCAAAATATATCTCACAAATGCCAACAATGAAACACAATCTGAAACAGCTGTGGACTTTTCCACTTGTAGTGGAAAAATCACTTTCCGTACTCCTTAGAAACACCTGTTTACAGGCATTAATTGCTCTGTCAGTTCCATGCTTTAGAACAGCTGCATTTGACAATGGCGTACATGTTAATTTGTTTACCACATCTGGTTTGTTTTCATGAGGGACTGTGTTCATGGAAGATGGTAATAGATGAGTTTTGCAATTATGTAGTTTAATAGGGCTCTGAGTTGTGGATATAGAACATCCATTTCAATGACTAAATATTTAAATTAAATTCCATAAAGTATATTCCTTCAATTTTCTGGGTAAAGTGTTCTACAATCTAGGTATTTTTAAAGAAATATTATATGTTGTTTCCTTGGTGAAACGTAATTGGAGGACTTAAAATTTTATATACCATGGCCATCTTAAATGAGGTAGATATACTTGGATTGGCATGCAAAACTTTTGGTAAGTAAGGTAAGTGCTCTACCACTGAGCCACCTTCCCAGCCCTTCATGCATGCAAAACTTTTGGGACAGTATTAATGTTTGAATCTTGGATAGGATTTGATTGGGAATTGTGGCACACTTTCATAGTATAAGAAGAAAAACGAAAGGCCATACTAATATTTTTTTGGGGGGTCCGGTTGTGGGGCCTGAACTCTGGGCCTGGGCGTTGTCGCTCAGCTATTCAGCTCAAGGTTATCGCTCTACCACTTGAGCCACAGCGCCACTTCTGGCTTTTTTCTTTTTGTTTATGTAGTGCTGAGGAATCTAACCAAGGGCCTCATGCATGCAAGGCAAGGGCTCCACAACTAAGCCACTTTCCCAGCCCCATTAATACTTTTCTCGGCTACATTGCTTTATTAGTTTATTCAAACACACACAACACACATACAAAGACACAGATACACACATTTGTAGTATAAAGACCCACCTCGTCTGCAAGAAAATATTTTAATAGGAATTCCATAAAATATTTAGTCTGCTGAGTTCTGATTAGAATTTACAGAAATATTTGTGAAGGTGTTGCCAATTGGTTTTAGAATGCCCCAGAAAGATCTATGTGTTAAAGAAAAATGATTTTCTATTTCCTCCCAGACTGTGGAGAATATCTGAATAGTTCTGGAGATTAAGTTCTTCAGCGTGTAAGCTATGAGAACATAGACTCTCAACTACTTTCTTATTTTATCGTTTAATCAGTCTAGGTCAAAAGCTTTTCTCTTTGACATACTCGCCACCTTGCCATTGTCTTGTCACAGGCTCCCAAAGCAATAAAACCAACTGAACATACACTGAAACATTCAAACTTGTAAATCTGAATCAACATTTCTGTTCAATAAGTCGACAACATCACTTATTATGGTAGGTTATAAAGCTAATCCAGAAATCTAGTCTTTCTAACAATGTAGAGTATATTAAATTATGCTTCATTATAAAATATCTAACTCCATGTTTTATTTTATATTTTTGTTTCTGTTGATCCCAGGGCTTAAACTCAGGGCCTGGATGATGTTTTTGTGTCCTAAGCCAGTGCTCAACATACAATCTGAACTGGAACTCCATTTGCCCTGGTGGTTAATTGGAGATAAGAATCTAATGAACTTTCCTATGCAGGCTGGATTTGAACTGTGATCTTCACATCTTAGCCACTTAACTAGCGAAGATTACATCCTTGAGCCACCAGTGCCTACCCATGTTGAATATTTTGTGTAATTCAAGTTTTCAGCATTTTATAGATGCTCCTACTACAATATAAGAAAAATCTTATCCTAGATTTTATTGTATTTGATGTTGGTATAATTTGTGGAGGGGAAGAAAAAACCAAATTGTTTAAATAGGGATACAGGTGGACCCAGTGCAACAATGAGATGTACAAGATGTTATGTAGAAAAATGAAATTTACAACCTTGGCTCAAGATTGGAGAGAGGGTCAGGAAAGGGAAATGGAAAGGGAGATGGAAAGGGTAACAATGCTTGATAAGAAATGTACTTATTACATTGTCCCTGTAATTGTAACCCCTCTGTATGGTATTTTCAGAAAAAAACTTAAAACACAATAAGGATATTTGTAAAGTATATAATGAAGGAAGAATTTTCATCCTCTACAAAATGTATGCAAAATCTATGCTAAACTATCTATATTTTACTGTACCTTTCCTGCAACCAGTTTGATATAGTTTAATACCTGTCACACCAAGTTTCTCTATAATCTACTGGAGATTTATTTTTTCATGTATGTATGTATATGTATATGTATATATGTATATGTATATATATATGTATATATACATATATATATATATATATATATATATATATATATATATATACATACCTGTATATGTTCCAATGTGGATCATCAAACTTGAAACTTTGCTTTTTTTTTGCTGTTCAGCAATTAACCTGGTCGGCTCAATCTGTGACAATATCTCTGCTCATTCTGATCATTCCTTTATTTACAACACCATCAGCCTTTTAAAATCAGCTTTATTTCCAGAGATGATTAACAATCAGTCCAACCAATATACACCCAGAGGGTTTTAATGAAACAAGCTTAAAGGAAGGAAGACAACATGAAGTGACAACTACAAAATTTCTACAGAGACCTGACATCTTTCACATTTCTGCTTCCTCCTGATACTTAAGCAAGCATTGACTAACACTATAAATAATACTGCAATTATAACTTAAAGATCAGTGATTTTTCCAACCTGAAGCCTTGTTTTCCATGATTTTTGACATAAACTTTTGTGAGACTTTTTTGATTGTGATGTGATTCCATCCAAAACAAAGCCATGTATATCAAGAAAGCCAATGTTTTCAACTCAGAGTACTAAACAAAAGAGGGAGAAAATTAAGGTTAGCTATATATGTTAAGCACAAATATAGGCAATGTCAAGATATTTTGAAATTGAATACCTTTACTGGATAAAGTGGCTCAAATCTATAATATTATCTACTTGGAAAACAGAGCTTAGAGAGTTCCAGTTCCAGGCAAAATGTTTTATGCTTGTGTTAGGAGGACCTCAGTCCAAGCAGGCCCAGGCATAGTGATACTACCTCAAAATAAGCAATCAAATTATAATCTGCAGGTATGGTAGTAGTAGAGATGCTGGTTCACAAGTATAGGCTTTGAGTTCAATATCCAGTAGCGCTGGGAATTTAAATGTGGCATATCTAAGATCAAGACTTCATACTTGTCTTACAAGTTCTAATAAAACCTTCACCTCTTTTGCTATTTTTAAAAAGTATAACCATAACTTCCCTGCCCCAAACAAATAATTTCATATTAGAGATTTTCTTCTATTAAGTAATATGTTATGTCCCACTGAAATCAGACTAAAGTTAAAAAAACCCATTGTCTTACAAAGTGATTGCATATGGAAACAGAATCTCAAAGGTAGCATTTAAGTTGAAGTCTACTCCAAGAGAAGCAGAATGTCTTGAATATGCCAAGGAAAGAGGAATCAGAAGCCAACTCTAATGTGGAGTTCTAATTCCAGCAACTCAGAGACAATGTATTTACAATGTTAATGCTACCCAATCTGTGCTAATTTATTATTGCAATTACTAGCAAACATGTAGAAGCTATAAGACACGAAAAGTCATTGACTCTTCAGATCCAAGACTCATCTCTATAATACCAATTATTAAGTACGAGACTTGGGGGATAATGGTTTTCAGGCTGGTAGGAAAGTTCATGAGGTTCTATCTCCAATTAACTACAAAAATTTCTGGGCTGGGGCATGGTTCAAATAGTAGACTGACTACAGTTTGCAAAAAAAAAAAAAAAAAAAAAAAAACTGAGAGCATAATGTATGTTCAAGCTTCAAACTGGCAGAAAGAAAAAGTCCTTAGAAGAAGACTATGAGACACAGAATTATGAATAGGAAAGCAGAAACAAAAGAAATAGGCAAAGATATAGACAAAGCTTCTCAATGTGAAATATTGCACAAACTGTAATATTTAGGATTTTCATTCCTATACAGTAGAAATAAATGGCATTTTTACTTGACGAAACTAAAATATAAAACTGTATGCAATAAATAATCACATTACTTTTATGATTCATAATTTAATTGTTTTCCAAAATATTTCTCAAATTGTGTAGCTTTTGAAAATCAATAAATGTTGCATTTTCATAAATGATTACATATTCTTCCAAGTGTTGTCTGAAATTGATCTACACTGAAATAATTGCCATTGACATCTTTGTCATGATATTTATACTTTCAACTGACGTTTCACAAAACTCATACCCAAAATATAACTTTTTATTTTGTTCATGCAAACATAGGAACATAAACATATGTCTCAAAATGTTAGTTACGTTTATCTGCTGTCATTAATGAAGTATAACTAATAGAATTAAGTTTATACCCTGAGGAAAATGAGATACTTCTTTCTAACTACAGACTTGCAGGCACCCACACAATCACACACGCACACATATATATTTACCACTCTGACTCAGGTTAGATTCCTGACATTGGGTGTCAGCAGTGATCTAATAATCAAATTTTCCTGCCCAGACGTAAAATACATTCATAATTCCACACAGACAAAAACACCAGATCATTCAAAATAATGAGAATATTTAACAGAACCAACCAGCACTTGAGCCATCTACACCCTGATTTCATTCATTCATGATAATGCATTTTTCATATCATTATTAAAAATATTTTGTCTCTGATTAGCAGAAAAAATATGCTATCATGTAATAGAAATTGTAGGTAAAATTACTTGTAATCTTATTATATCTTATCAAAACTTCTGTTTCCTTCTTGCAGAGTGTTTCGGACATTTTGCCTTAATGTCTATAATTAAATTACAAAGGACATGCCATATATCTTAATTCATTTTTCCTAAAGGTTATGCTATGGAGTTGAATCTGATTTGTTTGCTTATTCTAAATTAAATATTCTCAACAACTTGAATTATTGTTTATGTTACTCCTAATCCAAATGAAATATCATATAGAACTGGAAATTCCCCTCGGCAATGATTTGTGAATGTCATTAATGTTTGTGGAGGGATGAAGGATTTGAATTATCTAGAGTGCATTAAAAATGGCACTGTTATTCAAAGGGCTGATCATTTAGTCAGCTTTTAAAGTGTGGACTTCTTATTTCATCTAAGAAGATAACAGTATGCTTTTCATTACATTCTTGCCTGCAAAGCAGTAGAATTATTTCCTTTGTAACGTTCATGTCCAGCTGCGACTTTAGTGAAACCAACAAACAACTGCACAGCTATATTAGCTGCTCTAGATTTTGAAATTTTCTTCCTGTAGCCCTTGTGATTTGAGCCCAGATTCATGGGATAGTCACATAATCCACAAAAACAAAGCACCACAATATACAAAGACCACATGCAAAATGAGATTCAATTTTTTCTTTGTTGTTTCCTATTTTTTTTTTTTTTTTTGCCGGTCATGGGGCCTGAACTCTGGGTCTGGGCGCTGTCCCTCAGCTCTTCAGCTCAAGGCTAGCGCTCTACCACTGGAGCCACAGCACCACTTCCGGCTTTTTCTGTTTATGTGGTGCTGAGGAATCGAACCTAGGGCCTCATGCTTGCAAGGCATGCACTCTACCGCTGAGCTACCTTCCCAGCCCTGTTGTTTCCTATTTTTATTGATTGTCTTTTAAGGAGATAAGGGTGTTTATTTATCATTATTTTTGATGTGACTTAAATAAATTTTTCAGACTTTTGAAATAAAATAAAGAGATATAAAAGAGACCTATTTAGTCACAAAATACAGCTAACCGTTTGCATGATTTTTTAATTCTAATTCTGTTCTCAGTTATCTTCAAATAATGTTGAGATGAGCCTAGAATATGTGTAAATTGACAGGTATAAAGCACACAGAATTCTGGAATCTTTGGACTGTGATTTCTATATAACTTCACTTAGAAAAGAAAATTATCATTTTCTTCGTGTCTTAAGTAATCTACTTAAAACAAGTTCTATTAATTTTATTAATAGATGTCATAATCTATGGTACTGATGAATTGCATAAGTATTTGATTCCTTATGTCCACTGAATTAACATTATATTTATTTTATTTTTTACACATGAAATAATGACATTCTTGAGGATAAAACATGCCTGTTTTTCATTTTGGTTGCCAAAATTGAATTATTAGACATTTGGAACATTTAAATCTGAACTTTTAAATTTCACTAGGACTTGAATTGTGTTACTTACATATTTAATATTAAAATAAAAAGCATCATTAAATAGAAAGCAAAATTATGTTATCACACATTAACCCCTGAATTGACTTAATGATAAAAAATAATTAGATTAATATAACAAGATATATATTCTCAAACTAACTATGAGTTATGGAAACAGAAAACTTCTTTTGTGTTTTGTGTTTGTTGTTGTTTAAACTTTGTGATAAATCTGTCTTTTTTACCTTTTGCCTGGTATATTCATTGTATGTCTTCAGGAAAGTGAGGGGTGGGCACAGAGCTTTAGGGAAAAGAGTGAAAAATTGCAACAGTGGAGTTCATTGAACATTGATGAAAGTGAACTATTTAACACATGGGTAGGGACAGGAGGGTGGGATTGGGAACAAGTGTGGGTACTGAAGACATTTCACAAAAGGAAATGTACTCATAATCTGATACTTGTAATTGTAATCCATCTATAAATCTCCTTAATAAGAACAACAGAGTAAATTTCTGTTAAAAAGGTAAACAAAATGTTGTTTCTTAGAATCCTAGAAGTTTGTTTTGTTCACTAGTTTGAGCTGGTTGAGTCTATCTCTGAAAATAGCGACATTGACATTCATTGGGCGAATTTTTGAGCAAGTAGTAGATAAAAGTCAATTATGATTGTATGTTTTTGAGACTGATTAATTTATTTCTTTAATCTAATTTGTATTATTTCTGTCTACTGATTTTTGGTTTTGTTTTTCCTGTTTTGTCAAATACTTAGTGGTGCACCATTAGTGCTGATTTAAGATTGATCTAATTTGTTGATGTACATACTCAAAGCTATAAATATTCCTCTGAGTATTGTCTGTGCTGCTGCTGTGTCCCAGAGGAGGTAGTATTTTGTGTGTTCACTTCCACTGAATTCCATAAACGTTGGAACTTCCCTGCATATCTCTTCAGTGACTCACTGATGATTTAGCAATGTGTTATTCAGTCTCTGTGAGTTTCAGAATGTTATGTGATGCCTTTTGATGTCTAGATCTAATTTGGTCCCATCATGGTCTGACAGGATACAAAGAGTAATTTCATTTTTATTTTTGAATTTTGAAAGATTTCCCTTGTGATCTAAGATATGATCTACTTTGGAGAACATTCCATGGGTTTCTGAGTGGAATATATATTGTGACAATAGTAGTTGAAATACTCTGTAGATATCTGTTAGGTATAGCTTGTCAATACAGTTATTTAGCTCTAAAGATTTTTGCTAAGTTTTTACCTTGATGGCCTGTCTAGAGGTAAGAATGTTTTGTTCAAGCAACCAAAAATTTATTTGGATGTATGCATGTTTTTAGGGTAATTAGTATTTCTCTGATTAATTTGAGAGCTCTAGGATTCAGGATAATGATATTTAGAATTGTTATAAAACTCTGATGGAGAGTTTTCTTCGTCAATGTTTAATGTCCTTCTTTGTCTCTTTTTACTTTCATACCACTTTTATTTTAAAGCCAATTTTATCTAATATTAGTATAGCTCCTCTAATCTGATTATGAGGTCCATTTTTAATTTGTAAAGATGTTGTACAGAGGGGTTACCATTACATAAGTGAGTTAATGAGCACATTTCTTTTTGAACAGTGTCACCTCTTCACTCATGTTCTCACAGTTTTTCCCTTTCACCCTCCCTCTCGCGTAAGTTGTATAGTTCATTAACAATGTAGTGTCTATTGAGTAGCACTGCTGCATTTAAGCATTTGTGCCACCATTTCTCTTTTCCCTCTTGCCCTATCCAAACGTACATATAAGACCAAAGGTGAAGAAATTTAAAAAAAAAATGGCATCAGAACACTGAAGGAAAAAGCAAAATAATAAACAAACACTCATAATCATTTCTTGGAGATCATTTTAATGAACATTATTTTATATGACAATATTCGTACAGCTATTGATCCTTTGTGATCCCTTCCAAAGGGCATCCTCCTTTGATATAACTGTATAAATGTTTAGAATCCCATAAAATTTATCATGTCCAAGTGTAATGTTTTCTCTTTTACCATCCAACTGTGTTTACATGTACAATTAGAGGCACATTCTACTACAACAAATGAGGGAAATTAGGCAACCTATATTTATTTGAGTCTGTCTTTCTTCACTTAATATAAGTTTGCTCCAAGTCTTTCCATTTCCTTATGAATGGTGTAATATCATTCTTTCTGGACCAATGGAATCGCATCATACTGAAGAGTTTCTACATGGCAATGGAAAAAGTTAGCAGGATATATAGAAAGAGAACAGAATGGAAGAAGATTTTTACTAGCTAAGCATTAGACAAGTGTTTTCATAACTAACCCATATTTAGAGGTCAAAACGTTAAAACCAACAAAAATAACCCCTCAAATAAACAAGAACCCAATTAATATATGGGATAAAGACTTAAAGATAAATTCTTAGAAGAAGAAGTAAGAATGACAAATAGATGCATCTCTCTCCTTAAAAGAAATGCAAATCCAAACAACACTGAGATTCATCTCACCCCTCTTACAATGTCATTATGAAAAAACGAACAAGCACAGATACTGATAGGGATGTGGCCCAAAGGAAACTCTTGGTGGGAATGTAATCTTGTTCAATCACTTTGGAAAACACTATGGAAATTGCTCACAGAACTGAATAGAGAGCTACCTACCTATTATCCAGCAATTCCACTTATGGTCGTACTGAATAGAGAGCTACCTACCTATTATCCAGCAATTCCACTTATGGTCGTTTATCCAATAGAGCAGAAACAAGGCCACACTGAAGCTACCAGCATAATAAAGTTCATTATTGCATTATTTTCTGTAGCCAAAATATGAAATCAGCCCAGATGCCTCTCATTTTAAAAAGGGATCAAGAATTATATATGTATATATAAGTTATATTTATACATATATATCTAATTTTATTGATCCCAATTTACAAGTATATATGTACGTATATAAATGTATGTATACAAACATATATACATATATGTATACAAACATATAAATACATACATAATGGAATTCTGTTCATCCATCAGTAATAATAATATTGCACAATTCTTAAGGAAAAATGAAACACTTAGAAATAATATTAAGTGAAATAAAGCAGACCCAGAGAAACTTAGTTTGCATGACTTTCCTCACTTTTGGTAGATAGGAGTGTGTATAAATGTAAAAGTAAACACACTGGATGGTATGCAAGGAAGTAACTGAAGTGTCAGGGTCCACGGAGAGTGAAAATACTATAATTCTCTTAAAAGGCTAAGTCAAAGCCCAACAAAATAAATACCAGTAAATGTGTAGTGCAAGAGAGGACAGTGGGGGGCAATGTGCGAGGGGTAGGAAATTGAAGGGGAAAAGGATAGAATACAGGCAAGAATCCATTGTATACTT
Organism: Dipodomys spectabilis; assembly: GCF_019054845.1. Taxonomy (NCBI): domain Eukaryota; kingdom Metazoa; phylum Chordata; class Mammalia; order Rodentia; family Heteromyidae; genus Dipodomys; species Dipodomys spectabilis. Next base: position 647,217 of record NW_024871095.1, on the reverse strand, counting down.
CCCAGCATTGAAATATACAAAGCAAGGGGTAGTGTGAAATGGGGTTCAAGATGTTGAAGTGGTAACACAAATCCAGGTGCATTGTACACATAAACTGCTTTGTTAAATGGCAAAAAATTCCATAACATAATATTGAGATACATAAGGATTGGGGTTGATTGGTAGGGGAGGATGAGAGTGTTGAAAGAGGTGACATTGATCAAGATGCACTGTATCCATACACTGTTTCAGTGAATGGCAACTCCTTTGTACAACTAAAGAAAATAAAAATATTCAAAAAATTAATTATGATAGTTAATAGAATGTTGCACCTCAATTCCTATTTAAAAATATATTTAAACCGGAGACTTGGAGAATCTTTTTTTATGAATCTTTTTTATCAGAATTTGTGAAATTTAAATCAAAACTTTGCTTTTTGTCAGCCATTGGACTGTTAAAATATTTCAAAGTAAGGGGCTTAAAAACATCAGGAGTATATTATCCATATTGTAGAAGCTTAAACATTGATTTTAAAAATGGTTATTCAGAGCAATTCATTTTCTTCTGGGGGGGTCTACTTTCTGATTCATTATAATCTATTTGCTGGACGTTCACATGGCAGAGTAATTATATTGGGCTTCTTTCGTCAGGATCATTATTGCAGGGTCATCTCTGAAAGGCTGATTCTAATGTCACCAGACAAGAGAATAGAATTTTAACATGTGTATCTAAAAGGAGTTACATCACCCAAAACACTTTTCTACTTTTGCTTTAACTCAGTGTGGTGTACATTTGGATATTATTTCATAGAACATAATAAATTAAGGACAAGATTATATCATGTAAATTATGTGAATGATTCTTCTTACAATGGGAATAATTATAGTGATGGCAAAGTGAAGTATGATTGTTTAGTGGCTCTTGAATCACATCATAGGTAACCATGTTAACATGGTACAGCGTTTCTAAGGCCCTTCTGATGTATTTGAACAAACTCCAATGGGTTAATTGCTTTCAGAAATATGCGTTTGTGCCAACAAATTCAGATCTCCTTTCATTTTAATTACTGTCCGCTATTAGGACTCCCACAAACACCAAAATCAGAATATGCTAATTTCTCTGATAAAATATATAATAAAAATGTTACAATTAATATAACATAAAGACTAATATTAATAGCATTATAATTACTAGTATTCAAATTATATAATATATTGACATCCCTTGGTTACCTAAATAAATGTAAATTGTTTGCAAATAATTATTTGATGATGTATGGAAAATGAGAAAAAGATTTGCATACATATTTTCTACAGATGCAAACAGATTCACCTGGTTATTTCTGAACCTTCATTTGTTGGTTTCATTCATTTATGGGGAACATGTAGAGAAATGAAAATTGCAAACTTGCATTTACTAAAGTGATAATTACAAGTTTATGTTGGGCTAAATAGCACATTTTATGAATTAAATTGTTTTTGTCCCTTCCTTCCTCCCTCCCTTCTTTCGTTTCTTCATTCCTTCATTCCTTAATTCCTTCCTTTTTTCCTTCCTTCCTTCTTTTCTTTCCTTCCTTCCCCCTTCCCTCCATCCCTACACCTCTCTCTTTCTCTCTTCCTTCCTTCCCTCCATCCCTACACCTCTCTCTCTTTCTCTCTTCCTTCCTTTTCTTTCCTTCTTTCTTTCCTTCATTTTCTTCCTTTCTTCCTTTTTTTCTTTTACTCAGACTATTTCTTATGGCTATAGAAAAAATAGCAACTGTTATACTCCAAGGTGTTATGAGTAATTATAAATATACTATATTGATATTAATCTTAATAACCTAAGTTATATCTTAAGACAAATTGTAATAAAAACAACTTCACAAAATTTCAGGATATGTAACAAATATTACTTTCCATAATATTGTTTATTTCTTCAAACTAAAATAAGAATTTATACATAATATTTTGTTTGTGTTGTTCTTGTGATTTGGACTCCAGACCTATCCCTTGATTTTTTTCCTAGCAAGGACATTGCTCTAAGATTTGAGCCGCAACTCAACTTCTGTCTTTGTGTGTGTTTGCGTGTGTTGTGATGTGTGTTTGATTAATTGAGGTGCGACTCACAAACTCTTGCCAAGTCTGGCTTTTTAAATTTATTTTTATTTTTTATTGTGAAAATACCGTGCAGAGGGGTTATAATTACATGGGCAAGGTAATTAGTACATTTCTTATCAAGCATTGTTGCCTCCTCCTTTGTTTCCCCTTCCCAACCCTTCACATCTACCCCCCCTCCGCCCCTCACCCGGCCAAAGTTGTGAAGCTCTTTTTTCAACATAACGACTTTTACACCTCATACTTGCAGTGGGTCCACCTCTATCCTTATTTAAACCATTTGTTTTTTCCCTTCCCCTCCACAAATTATACCAACATCAAATACAATGAAAGCAGAGGGGAAGGGGCATGTCTGAGACAAGCAGCAAAGGTCAGATAAGTTGATGTTAGGTGAAATGGACCCCAAAATAAATATTCAAATGTTTTTTTCTTGTAATTGTTTCTAACATATTTATAAGATGATTTCTTTGTTGTCAAGGCTGGCTTTGAACCGCAGCTTCCTGAGTAGTGAGGATTACAAGCTTGAGATACCCATATTCAGCAATGATATATGTAAGAATAAAATACTTTTCTTGTTATTTGAATTCTAGAGGCTGAATTTAACAAATTAACATTTAGATATTTATTTAGTTATTGAATCTGAACCTGCAGTGTGAAAAAAATTTTTCATTTTTATGAAAAAATATACATTCAAAAGTTTAAATGACAGAATCTTTGCACAAATTGATATACTATAATATTCAAAAGCGATGAAGGGACCATTAATCAAATTTCTCATGTAAGCTATAAGCAATAGGCTGTGTCAGGGTGAATGAAGTAATTTTTCATTAAATTATATTATCTACTCTGGTCACATGATTTTCTCTTCTTTTAAACCTAAACTTTTTTGACATAAAATATAGATTTATACATTTTTTGAGTATATAAAAGTCTAAATACTGGTCATTTATTTCTGATGTTTGAGTACCGAGACTTTTCAGAGAAACACTGAATTTCATGTATTTTATGTCAACAGTGATTTTTAGAAATTGAATCAATCAATAATTGAATCAATTATTCTTATAGACTTGAAAATACCTTATTTTTGAATGATAGGAAATTCATATTATTCCTACTCTATAGAATAATTAAGAAAGAAATGTTTGTGATAGTATTTATTTTTCCTTCAACTAGAAAGCAAGAACCTAACTATAGATGACAAAAACTTGAAAAAAAGTCATAAAATTATGAAAAATTAAAGTCATTATGAGTTAGATGAAATAGTCATTTTTGAAGGTCACAAGATGAAATCTCTGAAGCTTCCCTATCTGTTAAATAAAATGTATTTGCACTCAAAATATTTCTCCAGCAATGGTATAACCAAACCACTTCCATGCCAAATAGCTTCTCTGATTAATTCAAGTAAATATTTAGGAACAGAAGTTATCAAAATGTATAGAAATATCTACCCACCACTCTAGAAATTAAACCTGAAAACATAAATGATTGAGATTAATAATTAGCTTTCACTAAGTTGCGATAAAGAGGTGAATCTTTTCATGTGGGCATAGTTGTAGAGATTTGGTCACTGAGAACTTGTGATCAAAGGTTTTAAGTTCAAAGTCCTTTCCTCTTCTTCCTTCTTTTTCTTCTTTGTCTCCTTCTCCTTCGTCTTTTCTTTCTTTTCTTCTTTGTCTCCTTCTCCTTCGTCTTTTCCTTCTCCCTCTCTCTTCCCTCTTCCTCCTTCTCCCTCTCCCACTCTTATGCCTCTTCTTCTTTACTTCCTGGCTTCCATGAATACACATATTCCAACACATATTCTTGACATCGGGTACTGTGCCACGCAAGTCAATGAGGATAAGAAATATAAAATCAGAAGTCAAGTTTAGTCTTTCCCCCTTTTAAGTTAATTTTATAAAGTATTTTTTCATATTAATAGGAGACTGTCACAGCATGCTCTCATTTATTATAGGGGATAAGATTTACTGGAAAAAATCTAACCAACATCACACTAATGAAATGATTGATTAAATTAATATTATATTAGGACAAATCTACTTTAAAATATCAGATATAGTTCAATACCTGGCAAAAAATCACCGCTATGGTTTCATATAAAAGACAACAGAATACAATCTGTTCCTCAAGGAAATTGACCTATAATTGGCAGTATTGTCAATTTCATAAATGATGTAATAAGACTATAGAACAAATTTTAACTCAAACTGCATGATATAACATTTACTTTGTCCCGTGTATACTATCTTTGTCTGGTTCCCAAAATGACTTGTATTTTACCATATTTTTAAATAATTTTAGGTACTTGTGTGGGACTTGCTGTTTGACAAAGCAGTATATTAACAGTGTATAGAGAGTTTCTTTTTTCTTTTTCCTCTCCTGAGGTTTGAACTCTGGATCTAGGGGCTGTCCCTGAGCTCCTTTGGATGAATTCTAGAACTCTATCACTTGAGGCACAGCAGCACTTTCTGATTTTTCTGAGATTTAATTGGAGATAAGAATATGACAAACTTTCTTGCCTTGTCTGGCTTCAAACGTCAATTGTCTGCCTCCTGATTATCAAGGAATACAACCATGAGCCGCTAGTGCACAGCTTAATAAAATGCACCTTTTTTTGCCTAGTCCTGGGGATTGAATTCATGCCTTGGCAATGTCCTTGAGCTTCTTTTCCTCATGCTAGTACTCTATGACTTGTGTCATAGTGCCAATTCCTGCTTTTTTCTTTATGTAGTACTGAGAAATCAAACCCAGGGCTTCACACATGCAAGGCAAGCATCTACCACTTAGCCACATTCCATGGGCAATACAATGCACCTTGATGATCATTATCCCTCATCCTTCTCAATCTTATTTAATAGCTCAATTTACATGAATTTGTAGAATATTCACTGGCTCTTAATGTTATTTATAGTCACTCAGAGGATATATCACAGATTATATTTTCTTGAAAGTCTTATTCATCAACGTACTAAAGTTGTGCATTATAGAATTCTGTGATTTTAAATTCTAAATTATCACTCAGATTCACCCACTACTATTATAAAAATTTTCCTAAGGTTAATGCAAATGAAATCTGTAATTCTTCGATAAAGTACAATGATTCCTAGAATGTTAAATTGTTGGAGTAAGAACATCACCTTCAGATCAGGAATATTGTATCATTACTACCCTCTCAAAATACTCAAATATTTATTAATAGTCATTTCCTGTCATCATTTCCACCTACTCTCCCCTTAAGCAGCTATTATTTCATATTCTACCTCTACAGATGTGTCAATTTTAAAAACCTCATATAATTAGAAAATGTAGTCTATTTTATCCATTTCTCCCATGTAATATCACTGTTTCCAAAGTAAGTCCATGTACATTTTTCTCATGGATAGAGCATATTGTTTTGTATGCATGCATATATTGGAATAACATCCTCAGTGGGCATTTCAATATTTTATTATGTGTTATTATGAAGGGTTTTGCAATGTATAATCTTGTACATGTGTCTCATTGGACATATGTTGAAATCTATTTTGTATATAAAATTATAATTCAAAATGCTGGATCATAGAGACAATTCTATGTGTAATGTCTTAAAGATTTCCAGTATGCTTAAGAAACTGACTATATCATTTTAAGTGCCAAGAACCAATGTATAAGGATTGCAATTTCTACATAATGGTTGTGCAGGGCTATCTTATTGTTTCTATTTTCGCTAATCTCTATATGTATGCAATGTCTAGGTATGTTATGATTTTTCCATATGTTCCTTTATTGCTTTTATATTACTATAGAGATATGTATTTGGATTTTTGGATAAGTTATTCAGGATGATTATAGTATTTCATTGGCATTTATATGCTATTAATATATTTCTGGTTCAAGTCTATTTAAATAAATGTATATGTGTACACACTACATGTGCAAATGCATATATTCATTCTTATATGTGTATATATTCTTATATATGTATACATATATAAAATATAATATGTGTACATACATGTAAATATACATATACATATATTATTATTTTCATTTGACTGTAAGTTATTGTTTTACTTTATTTGCCAAACATGCTCTTTATTGATTTTACTTTATTTTACGTTTAAAATGTTGTAAAGAGGAGCCAGGCGCAGGTGGTTCACACCTGTAATCTTAGGAAGTCAGGAGCCTGAGATCTGAGTATCATAGTTCAAAGCCATCGGGTGCAGGAAAAGTCCATGAAATTCTTATCTCCAATAAACCACCAGAAACCCTGAGGTGGTACTATGGCTCAAGTGGTAGAGCTCGCCTTGAGTTGAAGAGCTGAGGGACAGAACCCGGGTCCAAGTCTCAAGGCCCAGAACCACCACCAAAACCAGCAACAAGAAAAAGAATACTGACTCAAAAAGCAATAGTATTAAGCAGTCTTAAAGATAGGATCAAGTCTAACATTTTAGAATTATCTTAGATACCAACAATCTTCGAGTCAAATGAGCCATGAGCCCTCAGAATGTTGACTGAATTTCTTAAGTTATTTACACAATCATTATAAGTATGCATTTTTCATCCATCTTTATTTTCATTTCACCACAGAATGTGTATTTTTATATCCTTTATGTCATACTTGAATACCAAAGCCTATGGAAGATAGTTATTAATTGGTGTATATTAATTATATGAAGATATCTTATTGAAATATCTTACACTCTCACATATGGATGAAGGGACTGATTAACCTGTTTCTGGCTTTCTCCATTCCCATTGCTGCCATGCCTACTCTGGTGGAGTCTGCTTAGCATGGGACACCTGCTTTCAGATCTGAGAATGGGGCTTCAAAGAGGCCTACCTCTTGGAAAGGCTGGCAAGCCCCTGGGAAAGATGTGTTCCTGTTTTTCTTTTCTTCGCTGTATAGGAGTGCCTATTAATCTTTTACTGTTCCTGTTGCTTGTTCTACTTACTCATGCTCAACGTTCCCTTATTCAGGGCTCTTTCTTGGAAGTGTTGACTACTCCAACATCCGATGAGTGTCCTGAGAATATGACTAACTCACCAGAGTTAAGTGCTACCCTAAAAGTCCCTCTTATGGAGACCATGAGACAAGTCATAAGTAAATATAAAAGTATTGGGAGTTTCATGACGTCACTTCAGCAGAAGGAATTGTTTGTAAGAGATTTACAAGAAGCTGTAGGCACGGCTAGAGGAGAAAGAGTGTATGGTTATTGGAGATTTCCCTTTAATCCTGAAGAATATACAATAGACTCATATAGATATCCTGTAGATAAGAAAGATGTAGAGGGATATTTAGACCAAAAGCTAAATAAGATTCCTAAAGGTTGGTAGATGGAAAGTGGCAATGGCTTATCAGAGGAAAATGGTGGGATACTCCAATATCTAGAGGACCCCAAAGACTTCCCCCAGATCCATAGCCTTTTACAGGTGTGTATGATAAGGAGGGCAACCATTGGGAAAACTACTTATGAAAAAGAACTTCCTATTACTCTCTTCCATTTACTGAGAGACTTGCTAGATCTAGGTCTCCTTGGTGCTTACTATCAAAGAAGGAACAAGAAAGATCTTATGAGAGAGTTAAGGCCTCTATGGAGAAGAGTAATCGATTGTGAAAGGGTTACAGAGAAGACACTATGAGCTTGAATTTGATATATGGCCAGATTTAACTAAGTATACTGAATATCATGATTTTTGGCCACAAATTGGGGACCCTTGAAAGAATGGCAAAGAAGCACAATTGCTTAGAAAAGATTTGAAACGCATAAAGTACAAAACTAAACAAAAGTAACAATAATGTACTAGAGTTCATGCCTTCCTGTCCAGCACCTTGCCCATATGCTCTGGTTAATGGTTAATAGGTGATAAATATCTAAACCAATTGTATTTCTTAAAAATAGAGGTAAAGCCGAAAACAAGCGCCTATCATCCTAGCTTGTCATCCAAAAAACAAGATCAGGCGACCAGCTGGTGACCACCCAAAACGAAGCCTTGCACCAAGATTGTGTAACCTTTTGCCCTTTCTCTTGGAGACTTTTTCTATAAAAGCTTGTTATCTTCTGCAATAATCACACTCAGCATTCACTCCTCTTGTGTGTGAGTTGTCTGTTTGCCATCTCCCCACCTGTTCTATTTACCTCCACTAGGTGTCCTCCCTCGTCCCTACAGAGTCGGTCTGAGGCATATTGTCCTTTATATTTCAACTGTTTTCTGTGAATTTCTTTGTGCTACCTTCACACATTGTCAAAATCTATTAAAGTGCTATTTACTCACCATCATTGAAAATTATACAATGTTGAATATAAAAGCAAAAATCTAAATAAATGGAGTCATAATTTTTGTTGATTGGAGGATACAATTGAGAAAAGATATAAATTGTCTCTTCCCCCTTTTTTTTTTGTCATTCATGGGGCTTGAATTCTCTAGTCCTAGTGCTGTCCTTCTGTTCTTCAGTTCAAAGTGAATGCTCTACTCATTGAGCAACTGTGCAACTTTCTGTTTTCGGGTGGTTAATTAGACCTAAGTGTCTTAGGGACATTCCCATTCCAGCTAGATTTTAACCACACTCCTCAGATCTCAGCCTATATGCAGCTAGGATTACAAGCATGAGCCAACAGCGCTCGGCTTCACAGTTTTATTTATGTTTATGACAATTTCTAAAAACACCTGACTAGCACTCTTTGAGTCATTGACAAAGAAAAATAAACTGGAATATATTTCTCTGTAAAATATTAAAGTTATTAGTGTAAAATTGTTATATTTGTAGAGGAAAGATTATACACCTCAATGGGTCTGTAGGGTACCAGATTAGATCCACATAAATATTATCAAGGAATATTTAATAAGGGGTAAATCCAAACATTTGTGGAATGACGTTCTGCTTAATAAGAGGTGATAGTATAGGCAGTATTTGGGAAAATTAAAAAGTGAACATTGACTTAAAGATAGCAATTTATTCAAATGTTAACTTCAAGCAGGATTAAAACGTGGCATATAAAACAAAAAAGAGATGTAAATGTAAAGCAAAGGAAGATGTTTTGACAATTTTGAGATGAAGCAGTCAAATTTGGCATTAAAACTATAGGAAAGGAAAATGAAAGAGTTGAACTCAATAAAAATGTAAAACAATTTAGTCTATGAAAGCTCATATATAAGTGGTGAATAGAAGTTGGGAGCAGGTGGCTCATGTATCTCATCCTAGCTACTTGGGAGGCTGTGATTTGAGTATTGTTGTTTGAAGGCAGCCCACAAAATAAACTCCCTGATAATCTTATCTCTGATTAATCAGCAAAAAAGCCAGAAGTGAGGCATGACTGAAATGGTAAATTGTTAAAAAATTGCAACAAATCTCAGGGACCCTGAGTTCAAGCCCCGGGGACCAAACAAGTTGGAATCAACTTGATATAATGTAACTGTTATAAATTTTAACCAGTAAATCAATTAATATTCCACATTCCCACAAAAATATAATTGGTAACAAAAGGCATAATTGTTTTCTTAAAACAAGTAATGGAGTCATGAATTTCTTTCACTTTACAATTCATGTTTTATGTAACTTTAATTAGCAGACTTCCAGGACTAAAACTAAATATATTAATTGTATACTACAAGAAGCAAAGTGATTATAGTTAAAAATAGATATTTCATCCTAGCCAGAAGATGTTTTTGAGCATTCTCACTAAAAAGAAATGTTACATGTAGAAATTAATGGATATGATGTAGCTTTATCATTACACAACATATAAATGAATGCGATTATCAATCAATATCTCATAGCTATGTAAAAAATAATTGTGTAGCTAGGAGCCAGTGGCTCATGCTTATAACCCTAGCTACTAAGAAGGCTGAGAGCTGAGACTCATGGTTCAAAGCCAGCCTAGGCAGGAAAGTCCATGAGACTCTTATTTCCAATGAGCCACCAGAAAACTGGCAATGGCTCAAGTGGTAGAGCACTAGTCTTGAGCTGAAGAGCTGAGTGACAGTGTTCAGGCCCAGATTTCAAGCCCCACGACCAACAAAAAATAAACAGTTAGAAATAAACAAATATTTTGACATAAATGTTAAAAACTATACTCTAAAAATTTTTAAATCCTTACTTGGTATACTAGTTTATATAAATATAGAGAATTGCTTTCTGGATTAGTTGTCATTGAATGAATTTTGTAAATCACACATTTGTCACTCAATTCGTTTTTGTATATTTCTATACTTATATACCTTAAGTATAATTAAATGATACATGAAAGCCAATACTGTTTTAGGAATCTTCCTTGGCTTTCTATATTTAACCCTCCTACCCTAAAATCAATATGCCCTCCAACATAGTCAGACCTTTCATCTCATTGGAGCAGAAAAGTATAAGCCATAATCATTGTTGGAACAAGTAACGTTTCACTTAGTTTAAGAACCAAATTATTCAAATCACCTTAACAATGCCAGTAATAGCAAAATGTCTTCTGAGCTTTTCAGTCTTTAAGAAGATGAAAATCTTTAATTATACATCTAATTTTTTCTACCTAACATCCTATATCTTAGAAGATATTTTTGGGTAACTTTCTGTTCCTGATTAGAAGACCGGAACAAAGGCAATAATGAAAACAGCCAAGGAAAATACTTGAAAACTATTAAAAAAGCAATCACAGACACTCCTGTTTTCATCAATTTCGATGAGAATGTACGTTAAAGTATCACTTTTTGTTGCATTTAAAGAGCAATAATTAAACTTTAATTAGCAGTGAAGAAGGGAACATAAAACTTTGTTTGAAGACAGCTTGACTTTGAACAATTCAACACAAGCATAATGGAATTATCTTGTTTTTCTATGCAGTTGTCAAAATAATAGAGAACAACACCCAAAGGCAGGAAAACACCTAAGTCAAAGCAGTAAACTTTTGTCTATAAAATAATTTTGAGGGGCTGACTCTTTTAAAGTCAGGCTTGCAAAGAGGAAAGTGTATTTGCTTTGGTGTGAACAATAAAAAATATAAAAATCCTCTATTAATGTTTATCACATTTTGACTAGGACTTCTCGTGTTGGAGAAGAGAATGGTATGAAAAAGTTCAAGATTATTGGACTATTCCCCAATATCATTCTTATTTATCAGTTATAGCTATGGAAGTAGCCTTGATTACTCTTAATATCATTCTTCTTTACATTTAGAAGCATTGTTTGTTTCTGGGTTATAAGCTGCAAACACTTGAGTATTAATAATGGGTCATTTCCTAAGAGTAGAAAGATGCTGTGTAAACAAACCTAAAATATCAAAGACTTAGAATAGTGGAAACTATTTTCTAGCTATATCACACTTTGTAGATGTAGATTTTGTTTCCCATTGTTTCAGGGGAACCATTTTTGTTATCTTCTTTTTCACCGTCTAGTGATCCTATACCATCCTATACCATCCTGGGATGGCTGAACATTTACTGGATTCTCTAATTGCTGTTGGAAAGTTAGGAAGGATAGAAAAGTGAGTTTTGAATCTGTTTTATCTTATTTTTATTACTTTAGAAACTGTAACTCAAAATGACATATATTATCTCTATAATATTAGGAGACATTTCATTTCCACATTCTTACCCTAGCCTTCTTCATAATTTTGGTATTTAGTGATCTCTAAATGAGAAAATAAAGATAGGAAACTTCTTATTTAAATATTATTTAGAATTTCAAGACTTCTCTATGTAAGGCCCGTAAGTATTATGCACATCATACATGTGTACATAGACAGTGGCAACATTTTCTTATTCTCAAAAACTAGGAAATGTTGTGTCCCTGTAGTTTCTTCAGGAAAAGGCTGTAGTTGAATTAGTTTACTAAGCTAAATCTGCTGTTAGTTGGCTTGAATAATCTGTATTTATCATTTTTCAGTTCTAAAGGACAGAAATTGAAAAGAAGTCTCACTAGATAAAATCGAGCCACCTACAGAACTAAAATATTTTTCAAATAATTTTAGTGGAAAGAGCATTTACTTGCTGTTCTTCATTCCAGAAATTCAGAATCTGGGTTGTTGTTGTTTTATTTTCTAATGTAGCATCTTTACATGTCTTTGATGGTTCTAACCTCATTATGTCCTTTCGAACTACACCTGGGACTTTAAAGTACCCATTTGAGTATATTTCCCCCATCTGATAATTCTTCATATTTGTGTTCCTTGGATTATGAAAGGTGATTATTTTACAAACTAATATACATATAATGCAAATGTACATTTGAGAGATTAGTTATTTGGGGAAGACAGATATTATGGAAAGGTATTTTGATATGTAAAATGAGTGTGTAGCATTCTTTCTACTATAAACTGTTACCCTTTCATTAATTTTGAATAATATATTTCTTCAATGAAATATAACTAAACAAAAAAAATTAGTCCTGGAAAGCAATTAATCCTGATTAAAACATTGTCATGTACTAGAAATCTTAAATGCCAGAGAGCAACACCTGAAGTAGTTGTGGCACTATCACTTTTTGTATATTCTGCTTACAGTCTTCTCGTTTGAAGAGCATTGGATTGTTATTATTTTGGAATTATGGTTAATATTTATTTGACTGCTATTTTTAAAGAATGCATTACCCAATACTGGTTCTCTTTTTCTAACTTTTTTGGATCTATTCTATTTCTGAAAGAAACACAGCCATTTGCATTACATTGACTGCTTATTGAAGTTGAATCAGCATGGAGAGGAAAAGAAGAAAAAAAATATATCTCTCTGGGTATGTCAAAGTAAAAATGTATCTACTAGCTATTTATCTTAAAATCATCTATTTTTCATTATGTTTACATTCTGATAAAATTTAGCCTCTCAACTCAAATAATGTTAATGCAGTCTTATTTCATGCCTCCCCAAAGCAAACAACAAATTACTATTTATTTTTAAATTATTTTTAATTTTTTAATTATCATTTATTTTAGAAACTATATTTTTATAAAGTTAGCAAAGGCAAATGGTTCACTACCTGTTTAGAGTCATGTTCAGAGTATATGGTGAAATCCAGAAAGGGAAAAATAATCATGTTTTTATTCTTCGTTGAGCCACTCTGATTTACTTCATCTGTTTCTGAAAGAATAAAATTCTGGTTTTGAAGCCTTTTGCTTCATATCCACAATGTGTCATTCTTCCTTTATTAAAAGGAGAATTTGGAGAAAAGATGAGAATCCACACTAGAAAAAGGAGAAGAGGAAAAGAGAAAGAGAAATCTAGATATTATTTTCTTCCTCATGTCAATCACAAGGTCTGGATAATGATTGTGGATATTAGATACTGTGCTCTAGAGTGATTACACACATCTATAGAAATAGATAATCCCACAAGTTATCACATGGAGAATGCTTATTTATTAAAAATTGTAATATCATCCAATAAGAAATGTTATCAATTTGTTTAGTTCTTGTTTAGGATTTGTCAAATTCTAGTGTACTATAGTCAACTATCATAAAGGTATAAAAGAATGGTAAGAAACTAGCATCTTAATATCATATTCTAATATTAGCTTAGTTCTGCCTGTGTTATATGTATGAGGTTGTATTTGAGTTTTGCCTCAATTTCACATGCTATACTCTTCCAACATATAAGTTGAAAGAAGACTCCCTCTGGAAATATGCTACTTTGATAGCTAAGGGGAAAAAAGACACAGATAATGACATAGATATCTTCCCCTAGAAATAGCCTTTCACCACTTCTGGTTCACTTCTGTAAGCTGAAGTAAGTCACATGACCAACCTTGACATTGCAGAGTAGAGGTAAATCTCACCTACAGGAAGCTGATTCAGGACATAGAGTCATATGCCAAGATATGTAACACTTGAGATAAACAGGAAAAAAAAAGAGAACCATAATACAATCAATCATACTTGCCATCACATGTGTCTGCAGGAAGGATGCTATTACGTTCCTTATTTTCTGAAACTACTGAGATCTTCAAATCATGTCTTTTATGTTTGGATGTTACAGAAATTAGAGAACATTTTGATACTGAGACAGCATAAAATCTCAAAGAAAGTTGGAGTCATCATTTCAATACTACCTTTTGTACTCCAAGAAAAGACACCTTTTCATAGACAATAATTTATAATTTCTTACCTAGTATCTTATTTTTCCAGAAATGGATTTTGTTAATATATGTGACTATCCACCAGAATAAATGTCTTCATTATATGCATCTTGTGCAAACAGCAAGTCAATTAGATGTAAGTGGGAGTTCATCAGTAGCACTTTTTAAAAATGCAAAAAATGTGGACAGAGAGCCAATATACATATTTTTCCACCATCACATACTACATCCTCCTTCTTCCTTCCTAGGAAACACACCCAATCAATAAAAAGGCGTAGATAATTGGTTCTTCACAAGGAAAGTGGAAGCAGAATGTTATGGATGTCGGGGATGACAGTTAATAGTGTTCTACATAATAATATCACATACAACAGCCCTAAGAGTCCTGCAGGTCTTGACACTACTTCCTTAGTGATGTGATAGGAATGTCAGCCTTACTGGACTTAGTATTGTTTTCCACTTCCTTTTCTACCACCTGGCCTAAATTGTAATACATATTAACGGAATGAAAAAGCAATGCCATCTTAAGAAATTTCCATTGCAACAAAACATTATGTCAAAAAAAAAGAACTTTACAACTTTGGCAGTATGAGGGGATCGGTGGGCAGGGATGGTAAGGGGAAACAAAGAAGGAGGCAAAAATGTTTGATAAGAAATGTAGTCATTACCTTGCTCATGTAATTATAACCCCTCTGTATTGTATTTTAACACAAAAAATTATTAATATAAAAAAAGAAAGTCATTTAAGGATCTGGGAATGTAGTTTCATGGAACCGTTATTGCTTAGCATACATGAAACCCTGGGTTCAATTACTCAGTACCACATAAAGAGAAAAAGAAACACTGGAAGTGGTGTTTTGCCTCAGGTGGTAGAGTTCTAGCCTTGATCAAAAACAAAAACAAAAACAAAACAAGAAGCTCAGGAACAGTTCCCTGGCCCTGAGTTCAAGCCCTAGTACTGGCAAAAGAGTCATTTAACTAGGAAAAGCAAAATAAAGAACCCATGCTTGGAATATATAATTGCTCCTTCCAAATGATACCTATCAATAGTCCTTAATTCATGTACTTTACCTATATTAGAATACTGTGCTGAACAAAAAAAAAAAAACGTTGTGTTAATAGGTCATGGCAATTAATACCAGGACTGTGCTTAGATATCAGTGAAGATTAATCCTGGAAATTCAAAGATTCCAGGCTCCTGAGTGGCCACTGCAAATCACAATCAGAAGGGTAGTATAAGTGAGATTTGAAAATCTTTTTGGTAAGCTAAGGCACCAAAAAGGCAGAGGTTAATTAATAGTTTTGACAGAAGGAATAACTCCAGATGGAAGGAATAAATGATAATAATAACTAAGTTATACAATAAACTATTGTAGAGAACCATTTTTGGTTATTGAAGAACAAGTTATCAACTAGGCTTATTCCTCATTGCCTTTAGCATTCTAACAACTTAGACTAGTTCGTAATCTCTGTGTGATAAGTTGTATATCCTTCTATGCTGCTCTTTCATACCTGATCTCCTTTGCTTTCTACAAATCTGTCTTTCTCTATTTCTCTATGAACAATTTGTGATACTAAGTCCACATACGCAAACAACAGAGGATGCTAATGTAAGAGTCCCATAGCTCATGAGTCATTAATGTAAGAACATGGAAAAGGAGGACATATTTATTGCTACCTCCATTTTATTGAAAGCTGCAATGTCACACAATTTGATTCAAATTTCCATTCTTTGTTAACATAGTGCCATTAAGTGCACATAAATGCAAATACGAGCTGGGTGCTGGTGACTCACACTTGTAACACTAGCTACTCAGTAGGTTGAAACCAGAGGATTGTGGTTCAAAGCCAGCCTGGTCAGGAAAATCCATGAGAAACTTATCTTAAATTACCATCAGAAATCCGGAAGTAGTGCTGTAGCTAAAGTGGTAGAGCACTCATCTTCACTTGAAGTGCTGAGAGACAGCACCCAAGATCAGAGTTCAAGCCCCACGACCAACAGAAAAAGTTCCTCAAAAACAACGAGGAAGTCAATAGTAATCTTCCCAAGCAGAGAACATAATTCCAAAATAATTCAGTGAACCTACGTTTGCTGAGTTAAATTATGGTTTCTTTGCTGAACATATTCTCTTCTTTTAAAAAATTGTTGAATACTAGATTTATAATAAACTTCATCTAACATGTCTTGGTTCAAAAGAGAAGTCCATACAGTTGATGTCTCTTGGATTTATTGCAATCTCAAAGCCAACAGGCAGGAGAGTCTGTCAAACTCTTATCTGTAATTAAATACCAAAAAAGCAAGAAGTGGAGTTGTTGCTCAAGCAGTGGAGTACTAGCTATGGTGGCAGGAGGACAGGAAAGACAACTGTTTAGGGACAGGGTCCAGACTGAGTTCAAGCCCCAGAAGCAGCACAAACTAAACAAACAAGCACCGAAAAAAACCCACATATTTCTTTGGGACCATCCTTAAAGCACTGGTTTGAAAAGAGGCTCCTTTTGCTAATCATACTCACGGATCCTGCTTTTTGGAATCCTTATTGCTATGGTGAACTCAGGACCAGATTAAAGAAATGGATAACTGACTCCTGCAACAAGACAATCATGTCAGGAGTGAAATATCTAGGCATAAGGTACATTTAAACCTACATATCTTTGCTTCTTTGCAGTAGAACACTTTTAAAACAACGTTATTTCCATTTTATCTATTTTGGCCTTCAAATGGCATATTGTTTCCTTTTGTAATACTCTCAACTAGAAATTTGCAGACAAGTTTTATGTGAGTAAAGAACACACTCGAAAAAGTCAGGGACAGAGTTTCCTTCCAGCTTTGAATTCTTTTCTTGTACAGTAAAACGAGAGCACAAATTAAGTTGAACTTGTCATTTCTCTATGTTCAATTCCTCTCTTGGAATCAGTTTCCACTTCCAGTAACAGTTCCTTCCAATTACTTCAAGTAACAATCTATGGTGCTGCTCCAGGTAAAATGAACGTTTTGTGGCTTCATTGAAATAGCACAAGTAAATCGTTGTACATGAGGTAACATGTGTTTCAGAAACAACGTAGTAATGAGAAAATACGGAATTTAAATCGTTTATAAAACATTATAAATGTACATATGGCCATATAAAATGGTGTTAAGTGAAATGGACTCCAAGATAGGACACAACTTGATTTTTCTTTATTGTCACCTAACAGGTACTATGTGATATTTTTGTTTCTCTTCTATTTTCTACCTCCACGGTATAACCCCTGTTTTTACTGTATTTGATGTCGGTGATCTGCATCTTGCATATACCTTTTTCTAATGTGGGGAAGGGAAGGGAAATAACAAAATGCTGAAACAAGGATACAGTATGACCCATTTTAACAATGAGTTCTACAAGACACTATGTAGAAAATGAACTCTACAACTTGAGGAGGGCAGTGGGGATTTGGGGCGACGAGGAGGGAAAGGAAGGCAGGGGAAAAACAAAAGAAGAGGTAACAATGCTTGATAGATTATGTACTAATTAACTTACGTACATAACTCTAACCCCTCTGTACAACATTTTTACAATTAAAAAAAACATGAAAAATCCATTACCTTGGAGTACATTAAGTTCAAATTTCCTAAATGCTCTATAAATTAAGACCAGTTTTAAGTGAGAAGAAGGATCTCAGAAATATTTGTGTATGTGTTGTGCATTATTTCACAAGTGTACATAAGTTAACAGTAGGAGAAACAATATGAATAATAGGAGAAAAAGAAGTTCTGTGTTTAAGTATGGTTGTTCAATACAGTATAGAAGACTCTGCAAATAAGACAAATTTGAAACAATAAAGCCAAGGCCAGTATGTAAATCTACGGGAGTGATATAGAGAAAGCATTACTACTAAGTGGAACATGAAGGATGAGGCCACTCTGTTTCTTCTACTAACACTAAATCATGGCAACTAATCATACAAATTTGTAAAAAGTAGAATGGAAGAACAATTCTAGTTTCAAAGCAAGTCAGATATAAGAGCATGGAGTTAACTGGAAAAAAGCCATGTTGAGAGACAAGAAATTATATTAGCAATGAACTGTTTGCTAAGTTCATATATCTTTTTATTTCTTTCCTTTTCTTTTCTTTTTTCTTTGGTATTTGTGGGGCTTGAAGTCTGGGCCTGGGCACTCTTTCTCTACTCTTCAGCTCAAGGCTAGCAGTCTACCACTTGATCCACAGTGCCACTTCCAGTTTTCTGGTTGTTAATTGGAGAAAATTGCTTCAGAAACTTTCCTACTTGTGCTGGATTTGAACTGCAATCCTCAGATCTCAGCCACCTGAGTAGCTAGGATTATAGACGTGAGCCACTGTCACCAGGCTTAAGATCACATTTCTAACAGTGTACACTCAATATATGTAATGTGTATGTTCATCTATCTTTTTATGAATTCTTAAGTTAAAAATCTGGGTTAGACTTTACATTCACAAAACTGTTTCAATTTTAAAAGTTGATACTCCTGGAAAGATAAAACCTAAGAATGTAAAGGATTCTGGGAAGTTCAGTTTGCATTCAGCCTGGGGGAAAAAAAGTATTTGCGACAATACCTATAATTAACCACCCTAAACCTGCATTGTAAGAATGGCTGAAGTGATGGAATATTAGGTATAAGCAAGACTGCTGAATAAGAGCTTGAGATTTTGGCATATATACATGCAAGCATGCACATACACAGAGGCACTTAGATGTGTAAACACACATATGAAACAACTCTCAGAATGTGTAGAAAAAGTTGGAAAATAATAGAACATATGTCCTGAGTAAGAATAGAACAATGATAATTTTTAATATTAGAAAATCCTCAAGTGAACTTTCCTAAAAAGAGCTTGAGAATATGACAAAGGTAAGGACCGGAGACATTAAGAAAGTCAAGTAATCATTAATAAAGGGATCATATCAATGGAGGAATGAATCAGAGAACCCTACAGGTACATCTAAAAATGTTCATATCCTGTGTCAAATGTTAGAACGTCTTTGAAAATTGTACATAAACAGTCAGAGCTGTACATAAACAGCTCTGACTGTTTATGTAGCTGTCAGTCTAGTGTATAAGATCATTAGAGAAGTTCAGAGTTGCTAGTCTGTTTCTAGATTAAATAAACCAACAAACTATGGCAGGGCAATGTGATACAAGCCTGGAATTCTAGCACTCAGACTAAGATAGGAGATTAGAGAGTGGAATTACATAGTGATACCTTCCCTGGACCAGGTAGTATAATTTTGTCTCAATAAAACAAGCCAAACAACAAGAGAGCAATACACAGTTGGAAGTTTGGGCTAATTTTTTCACTA
This sequence comes from Dipodomys spectabilis, assembly GCF_019054845.1. NCBI lineage: Eukaryota > Metazoa > Chordata > Mammalia > Rodentia > Heteromyidae > Dipodomys > Dipodomys spectabilis. Next base: position 627,798 of record NW_024871095.1, on the reverse strand, counting down.
TGTTTTGATAAGTCAAGTTTCCTATTGAAATGCAACTCATATAGAATCCTCACTTGTGTTTTACATGCTCTCTTCATTACAGAACATTGCTAGATGCAAAATAGCTCATGATTACCAATCAAAAATTTGAAAAAGTAAGCATCATTCTGTTGGATTCCAAAGAAATGATGAAGAATTACAAAAGCTTAAGCCTGGAGAAATAGCAAAGTTCATCTAATGTAGGACTTTGGAGACTTGCCTAAATTAGAATTTAGATTTGGAATGAATGTTCTTTGTTTATAATTTCATATTCTCTAGGATACTACAAAATTGTTTTCAAGTAGAAGATTTAATTTAGAAATTCACAAATGATTCTGGCATTCTATTTGCCTAGAATATTCTTTCCAATGAGGTATAATTAGAAATTCGTTAATAGATTATTGCAACAGTTCATGTATAACATGATAATCTGAATAATCTAGACAAAGTTTCCAACAAATGGATGCTATTAATTTATAAATTTAGAAAAAGAGCAATTTTTGAGACTTTGGTGTAATATGGTATGAAGAGAGTAATTGTATGACATCTTTTTTCTTCTACGTATACATAACACAAGAAGAAATTTCCTTACGTACCTCTTAATTACTCATACAATGAGGGAAAAAAAGCTAGGTTTAATGTTTGTTTTTATTTTGTTTTTGTTGTTTAGTTTATGCTAGGGCTTGACCTCTGCGTCTGGGTACTGTCCCTGAGCCTGTTTTTGCTCAAGGCTAGTGCTCTACCACTTGAACCTCAGTGCCACTTTTGTCTGGCTATTCCTTATGAGTTTATTGGAAATAAGAATCTAAGGAACCTTGCTACCTGGGTGGGTTTGAACCATAATCTTCAGATCTTAATATTCAGATATTCAGATATCCTGAATATCTATGATTAGATAAAAATATATAATAAAATTAATATAAAATAATAATATAAATACTATTTGCAAGTGTTCTGATCTCAAGAATACCACTGGAGGGAAAATGATGCAGAAAAGTTTAGTGTAGTGTTCTTCGCACAATTGGGAGGGCATCACAGCAGAAGTGTAGTATTTTTTTTTTCACAATACTGATAAGCTAGTCATGATGAGAATTCAGGCAATTTTTAGGTGCACCTTACAAGTTGCAAACTGTTGGGCTAGGATGACTTTACAGCATAAAACTTGGGATTGATTGTCATAGAAATAATAGATTACTCTGATGAACAAATGTTTACTCTTCAGAAATTAATTATTATTGATAGGTCATAGTTTTATCTTCTACCAGAATGTGGCTATTTTTTCTATTGACTTTTAAATATGTAACCTCACATTCGAAATTTCATCTACTGCAGAATTAATTAAATTGCAAACAGATACTGTTTTAAATGTCTCTGGTATGACATGATCAGAATTTGAAAACGATTAGTTAGTAGTCATCTTAATCTTGATGAATACATATATTCTGTCGACTGAACAATTATTCAGTTTTAAAAGTTAGGAGTTTCCATAGAATTAAACTATTTTCTGTTTTAGTATGATATAATGGTTTTTCAACATAAAAGCACGTATATTGTGAAGATATTGTATAGTTTGTTAACATTCAAGTTGATGACCCTCTGATAAAGAAAGGGGGAATAGAATGGTATTTACTATATCAATACAATGAAATTATATTTTATGTAAGTTATTTTTTTATTTAATTTTATTGTCAAGGTGATATATAGAAGGGGTTGCCGTAATTATAAGATGGTGAATATATAACATGTCGAACTTTTTACACACTACCTCACTTTTCTCACAGTTTTCCTTCACCCCAATACCCTTCACAAGTTGTAATGTAAATTTCCATAATGTTGATTTGTGAGCATTGCTATTACATTGGTTTGTTCTTTGTACTTTGTCACAACATGTTGTTCCTCTTCCCCTTCCCTAATTAAGATAAATATATAAACAATGACACATGATACTGAAATCAAATACAGCAGGGGACAAACCATATGGGAAAACACAAAAGAAAAAAGAATCACAGAGTACATTAAAAACAACAACCACAAAGAACACCTTTGTTTCCATATGTAGGAGTTCATTTTGCTCATCATCATCTTACACATAGCTACTGAGCCATTCTGCTCATCTGCTAGGACTATCCTAGATATTTCCTACTTGTTACAAATTAGGGAAACCATGGAATCTCTTTGTTTGTGCCTTGATTATTTTACTTAGTAAGATTTTTCCATTTCCGTATGAATTGGAAGCATAGAATTGCACAGTGGATATATATATATATATATATATATATATATATATATATATCACATTTTGTCAATTCGTTCATCTACTGAGAGGCATATTGATTTAAAACATGACAGATGCCACCTCTCCAGATATTATAAAATCATGGTTTTTATGAAGATAGGATTTCATGTTGGTACAGGTGTTGGGATATCTGGATGAGTCTAATGTATATCTTGCACTGAATTAGGCAGGAAGATATCCAATATTGAATGGGTTAAAATGGTAGTGACAAAATATTCCCTTGAGAAAGATATAGGAGGCTGCCAGAAGTATGAATTAGTTCAGATAATTTTGAAGGATTTAGAAATGCAAGCTCAAGTATGTCTCTTTAAATAAAAATTATTTAATTGGAAGGACAAAAGATGGGAGTGGGAAGAAAATGACTGACAGCAGATCATTGTCCCAAGTTAGAGTATAAAATGCCATAATGTACAACTTCCCAGTTAAAAAGAGAGTAATATACTATGTCCCACTTAATTTAGGTACATGCAAAATATTTACTTGGGTTTTTCCTACTTTAACCCTCCAAAATAAGTGAAGTCTTATAAGAAAAATTATGTTATTTCCATTACTTCAACCTGAACACTAACTGTGATGAGCCCTCTTTTTCTCACTTTGCACTTTGAAAATAGTCCCTAAGTTGATGATGACGTGGCTGATTAGAGTCAGAGTTAGGGACTTCTACTTGTACAATTATCCCAGAAGAGTTTACAGCAGTTTTTCCCCAAGATATACAACTACTTTTTCTTAAGCTGAAATTATACTTCAGCATTTCCTTGGCACATTCTACTTTGTACCTCTCGCTTTTTTGCACATTCCTTTTGAGTTCATAGTTGCTCTATTTCCATTTCGTCTATATAAACTGCTAAGAACATTGTTCAACTACCACTTCTTGCTTGCACAAGACCAGTCTATGTATGAAAGTACTTTGTCCCCAATAAGCAATAGGGTAGTTCTCACTCTTTAAGGAGAAAAGTTCCAATTTGTAAACCTATGCCCACATTAGAGGATGTAGAATTTAAAGCATTTTGAGACAAACTGATATTAGAATTGAAAGTCTCCTTAGGTCAATTTCCTTGGAACTCATTAGTTTTCCCATGAGAAATATAAATAGACACAAAATCTAGAGCTAATTAGTAAGTATCTGAATTAACACTAGATCCTAGATGTTGTGTTAGTACAAGTCACCATTGTATTATTGTTACATCAGAATCCTTTCCTACTTGCCAATAGGTATGAGAAAATGAAAGAAAGGCATTAAAGCAAAATGTCTTATCTTTTTAGGCATTCAGTCATACTGCTGAGGGTAAAGTCTGAACTCATCCATTCAATAAAAGATTGAAGTTTATAAAAGCATTCTCTACATATAAGAATTTGTGGCAGGTTGATTGACAGGGTTATTTCACCATGGAGATATCCCTAACAAGAATTAGAGTGAAATAGAGTATATGGCAGTTATGATGTGTCAATGGCTAGTGAGGAATTTTCTATTCTAAAGAAGAATCTATTCGAGGAGTCTTCAGTTGCCACGCCTACTCCGGTGGAGTCTGCTTAGCATGGGAAACCTGCTTTCAGACCTGAGAATGGGGCTTCACAGAGACCTATCTCTGAGAATGGGACTTCACTGAAGTCTACCTCAGAGAATGGGGCTTCACAGAGACCTATCTCTGAGAATGGGACTTACACCGAAGTCTACCTCAGAGAATGGGGCTTCAGAGAGGCCAACCTCCTGGAATGGCTGGCAAGCCCCTGGGAAAGATGTGTTTCTGTTCTTGCTTTTCTTTTCTTCACTGTATAGGAGTGCCTATTAATCTTTTACTCTTCCTGGTGCTCATTGTACTTACTCATGCTCAACGTTCCCTTATTCAAGGATCTTTCTTAAGAGTGTTGACGACTCCAACATCTGATGAGTGTCTTAAAAAAATGACTAACTCACCAGAGTTAAATGCTATCCTGAAAGCCCCTCTTATGGAGGCTAATAGACAAGTCATAAGTAAATATAAAAGTATTGGGGTTTCATGATGCCATTTCAGCAGAAGGAATTGTTTGTAAGAGATTTACAAGAAGCTTTAGGCACGGCTAGAACAGGAAGAATGTATGGCAATTGCTGGGATAACTTCTTAGGAGAAAGAACTTCCTGTTACTCTCTTTCATTTACTAAGAGACTTGCTAGATCTAGGCCTCTGTGGTGCTTACTATTAAAGAAGGAACAGGAAAGATCTTATGGGATAGTTAAGGCCTCTATAGAAAAAAGTAATGGTTAATTGATGATAAACATCGAAACCCATTGTATTTCTTAAAAATAGATATAAGCTGGAAACAAGTGCCTATCAGGCGACCAGCTGGTGACCACCCAAGAATGAAGATTGTGTAACCTTTTGCCCTTTCTCATGGAGACTTTTGCTATAAAAGTTTGTTATCCTCTGCATTAAATCGCACTCAGCATCCACTCCTCTTGTGTGTGAGTTGTCTGTTTGCCATCTCCCCACCTATTCCAGTTCCTCCACTAGGTGTCCTCCGTTGTCCCGACAGAGCCGGTCCCCGGCATTCAGTCACATCAGTAATGATGTATGCTCAACCTAATACTTAGTGTTACTTGCCCTACATTTATAATGAATAGGCTGATAAGACATCCAAACATATCTAAAGATATTTCAATAAAATCCCAATCTGATGTGGATAGATGGGCCACACATTGGAACTGTAGGACAAATTAGGCTTCTCTGTGTGTAGTTCAATGTATAAATTCCTGAATAAACAAAGTCTTCAAAAATATTCACACAATACGTATAAGTAAAGTTTATGACAGTTATATATGTATAATTCTTCTAAGGTCAGGATAAAAGCATTGGTTCCCAACATTTAAAATCAACAGGATCTGTTGAATTTATGGATCCATAATAATATTTCTTCATATTCCTATCCCAAAATTTTATCAATATGACTTTGACCAAAACAATGTTCTTATTGAACTTGTCTATGTCCTTTTAATTTTCAAATCCAAATAGCATATTTCTTTCAATATCTTCTTGCAAATTCCTTCCTTTACTTCTGTAAATTTGTGTTTATTAGTTTTTTATTTCCTTATTTATCTCTTTCTCCCAATCTTGTCTACAGTGGTGCTCACATTGCTCACACTTGTGTCAGAATTTCCTTTTCCTTTTCCCTTCAATAGTATCCCCAATTTTATTATTCCTTTTCATATTCATGGTCATGGATATTTTGATGATGTCTAAACAGACCCATCTTTGCATCTAAACTTTAGAACTATCAGATTTTTTACCCTAAATCTATCATTTCCACTTGTGGTCCTTATAACTAAGAGTAGCACTAACACAGTTGCCAGCCAAACGTGTGGAAGCACATTGGATTTTTAGATTTCTTCTTACCCTTCTACTCCTTCCCATTAGATAAGTTGATCAAGATTTTCTCTTTCTGTAACACAAATGATTTCTATTTTTTGGGTGGGTCGGGTGGTGGGGCCTGAACTCTGGGCCTGGGCGCTTTCCCTCAGTTCTTCATCTCAAGACTAGCACTCTACCACTCGAGCCACATCACTACTTCCGGCTTTTTTTTCTCTGCTTATGTGGTGCTGAGAAATCGAACCCAGGGCCTCATGCATGCAAGGCAAGCGCTCTACCACTGAGCCACCTTCCCAGCCCCTACTCAAATGATTTCTATATACTCCTTTTTATGCACCTGACACCATCCTGTTTCATTTAATCAACACTGTCAACTAGTCCTTAAACAACCATTTCCAAATTATGCTTTTTCCCCATAGTCTTTTCGTATTGGTCCTTTCCATCACCAAATTACTCTCTTTGTAAGCACAGAGAGTGAAGAACACAGATACAAATTCTAGTATCATTTACTCACTACATTGACTGTTGGCCTTACATTTCTCATCTGTAAATGGATGTAATATACCAGAAATAATGAACAATATATGTGTTGATTTCTAGAGCAAGAAAAAAGAAAAGTGAAGAGTCCTTACATTTTCCAGCTTACCTTACAAATAAGGAAAGAGTCAAATTCAGTTTGTTGGTATAAAGTCACAAATTGTTTCCTGCAGAAATAAAAATAAATTTCACCTCCTGTCTCTAAGGTCTATTTCCTTTTAAGGTAACTACAGATATGTAAGTAGTACTGTGTAAAGAGTGTCATGTTTTTTCAGATGTATTGAAAACATACCCTTAATATATCATTGGAAACATTTATTATTGAATAGTATCTATATGAGAATATTTTTGAACTAATCACACTAAGCTAAAAACTACATCTTATCCCATCAAAATGTGGAAATAATTAAGTTTGTTTTTAAGAAATTCATACCACCAAGAAAAGTGTTTATACATTTGAGAGACTTGCAGGAATAACATTAGGGTTTTTACTGTCTCTACCTGTTTATGTGATAGTATTTCTTGATATTTAAACTCTCCTCTTGTTATTCTTATTGTATGTAATCCAACGCTATTTATTACTATATATTCAATGTGGGAAATACAGCTTCAAAATGTGTAAAGTTCTTTTTTTCCTTTTCAATCACAATATTGTCATTATCAGGGTATACTGTGGTCATCATTATCCTCATCAAAATTATTAGCATCATAAGTGATAACTATTGAAACTCTGATATGTATCTGTGATTTTCCGATTATTTGTCTTTTGATTAATAATTTTAATGTTACCACTGTGCATGCATCCATATTAAAATTTTGAACAAAGAAACAAAAAATAACTAAACCATAACAGGTAGCTTGACTATGTGCTTATAACAAATTATAGAATAGATTTTTGAAGTTTTGCAATTTCCTAAGCAGTATGAATTAACTTCCTCTCTCCCCACCACTACACACAAATATTTAAAAGTTTGAACAGAATTATTTCAAGTAATATACTATAAATATTACTACAATATTATGTGTATATCTAAAATTCCCTTAAAAGTAATAAACGCTACATTCCATTCAAATATTACTTATTTTATTCTAGGAAACTTTTGGAAAAATACACTGTATATCTTTGAAATAAAAAGGTAAAAAAATAGTAGCATAAAAAGTTTTAGAGGGAGTCTGTCTTCAGAAATATATTTGTATATATATATATAGATAGATAGATATACATATATATATTATGTGTAGAAAGACATACATTTTTAGAGATTATTTGTCATCAGAAATATGTACATATATCTAAATGTATGTGTAGAACGATGCACATTATAGAGAAAAAAAATCTTGAAGCATAATTAAAATTAAAAAATACATTAAACCAAGTGCCAGTGACTCACACCTATAATTCGAGCTATTCTGGGAAATGAGGTCTTAGAATTGTGTTCGAATCTAGCCCAGACAGAAAAGTACTTGTTAGATCCTTATCTCCAATTAACCACTAAAAACAGGAATTAGCTCTATGCCTCAAGATGTAGAGTGCTGGCTTTGAGCACAAAATGGCTTAGGGACAATGCCTAACCTTGCAATCAACATCAAGAACAACAACAAAATATATCACATTAATTTCACAGAAGCATGTTTTACCTTCTGTGAGCATTTCTTAGAAACACGAACACATGCCCATGAAAAATGTTAGGTAAAAAAGTATAGAATATTTATGTCTAGGTTAAAGACATGACTATTTAGATTATTTAAGATATTTAGGTAATGACTCGAAAATAAAAAAAATGATAATATATTGGGACTGGTCTTTTATTCTATTTTCTGATAGTAATAAAATGATATTTGTAATTATTCTGTAAAATTACTCTTGCTTGGTATTTTAATTATAATAAATGATAAAATTTTAAATGATTTCCATAGGAAAGGATAATTTTAATGGTATTAATTCTTTTGTAATTCTAAACAATTAGGAAAATTATTCCAAGGCTGGTTTGCTCTAAGACTATATTTGTTTTCTTATTCTAATTTTCATATGTTCGTAGAAATTAAAATTCTAAAAATTCAATGGATGTTGGCATTCAGGATCATCGTCATAGATACTACTAATAATAATAAGTGGAATTGTTTTATTTCATTTGTTTTTGTCACAAATAAATCAAGATGATTATGTCTTTTCACTTTATTGGCTCTTATCCTGAGAATACTTTTTTCTAGCAAAGTAGAGAAAAGCAAATATATTGCGCAAGTAACATATGGCTATCATAAAATGCAGATGCACAGATTTGTGTTTTCTATCATTTGCTAAAAGTTTCTTCCAGAAAAGGTTATCAATTACATACAAGTGATATATAATTCCTAGATATTCCAGTTATCACATACATTTTTTGATTGGGTTATCTCTGCATAAACTCAAAAAACAGACAAAAAAAACTCAAAAAAAAAAAAACCCCAGAAATCACATCTTTTTTTTAGAAGCTGTAGTTTACAAAGAATTTTTAGCCAACACCAAAAACATCTTTTTAAGTATTTTGGATTTTGTGTGAAGAATTTTTAACTATAGTTTTATTTTTTTGCTGATATGAAATTCGCATGCATTATATTATCTCCTTTCATTGTATACATTTTAGTGCTTTGGAAGTGAATTGTACAATCATAGCTTTTCCAAGCCTAATTTTTACAAATAGAAATGCTATAAATTTTAGAACAGATATTAAAATAGATATAAAATTGAGTTACCGGAATTTGTCCTGCATACATCTTCTATAGGGTGTCTTTTCAAAATTTGTTTTGGAGAATTATTTCCAGGTTCTCACTCATACTGTTGAAGTGCACTGTCAATGAACTACATACCTGATCCATACAATTTTTTTACTTCTCTGTAATACATACGTAAAATTGTAATGGCTAGAACATATACAATTCTCTTTGACCTTTTGAAGACTTGAAAATGTGCTTGCTAAAATGACTGCAGTATTACACAAACCATTCTGCTATGAGGAGCATATCAATTTCTCCACAAATGCATTACTATATTTTGTGTCATCTTTTTATATTATGGTTATACTAGTGAGTTTTCTTTTTCTTTTTTCTTAGATACTAAATAGGAGCTTAATTCATATGCACCTCCTATTGACTATTAATTTACATATGTTCTTTATAGGAATATCCTGTTCAGGAAAAATTTATACAGAATGAGAAGATATAAAAGTACTTAAGATTCAGGATCATTGTAGCATTAACATTGTAGCATTAACAATTATGTGCCTTCTATCTGTTGGATATGTTCTCACTACTTTCATGGAATTAAGAAAGGTTATCCCTTGATATTAGTTTATTCTTGCTTTTCTTTAACCACTAGTCCTTTCGTGTCAAATTTTTGGAAACCTTTACTGATCCATTGTCATGAATTTTTACATTTATGTATTGTAGGTTTTTACAACTAACATTTAGTTTGATAATCATTTTTTTTATTTTAAAATTTTGTATAAGTTTTGAGGTAGTAGTCTAAGTTCATTCTTTAAAACTAGAGAGGCAGTAGTACCAATACACCCATATTATTTCATTACACCCAACTTATTTCATTAAGTTATGGCATCCTTTTCAAAATCTATTGACAATAAAACTAAGAATATATTTTTGATAAATCTGTTACATTCTTCTATGTGTCTGTTCTTTCACTAAAAAACAAGGTAATAAGATTCAAATCTAGTATGAGTGCTCAAGCTACACCATTTTACAATATTGTTCTGACTGACCTGTCTTCCTTGAATTTATATACAAGTTTATTGAGCAGGTGGACCAACATTCTACAGATATCTGGATGTTTGATAGTCACTTATATATTGCACCTTGGGAAAACACAAGACCCAAGATATTATATAGGGAAAAATGTCTTTAGAAAATGCTTAAAACAACTAAAATTAATTTAGGAATGAGTTAAGATTTAGTTAACACTATAGCATAATAAAGTTGAATGATAACGACTTGAGCTGTACTACAGAGGAGAGTGAGAGAGGATAGAATGAGGGTCCACCTAGGAGCTGTATGTCATTGTTATTGTTTTTCAAAAACAGAAAGACTTCAGAGAAGAGAAGGAGGAAAATAATCAGTGTCCTTAATCAAGTTTCTTTTTAATCCACCTAATAGTTTGGACTGAGAGTCAGAGAAGATGGGAAAAATAAAATAGAAAGTAAAGCATTGTATAGACCTCTTACAATGTAAATAAACTGTAATAGGAATATGATAATTAATTTCCAAAGAAATAAAGGAAACAATAGGTAAACTCTAAAGGCAAACAGAATGAAGAGAGAAAAGAAGCAAAGTAAAGCCTTTATCAATAACAAACACAAGAATTTGGAAGTGAAAAAGCAGTGGAAATATTCTAAATACCAATAAAATAACAATAAAAATTGCTAACTTGGATAGAAAATGGATCACATTTTATCATATATAATTTTGAAAAACATACTAGGAATGAAAATTTAAAAGTCATAATTTAAAACACTGTTTACATTATAACTACACAGTATAGTTCAGTGGTGAAATCTTGACATAGCATATGTGAAATAATGGTGTGATCTCCCAAGCATTACAAAGTACACACAAAGCATACCCACACAAAAACCACAAAAACATACACACACACATACACACACACCACATACACACATTTGGAATATTGATATTATAATATTAAATATTGGAAATTATCACAAATAATAAAAATAGGTTAATATATGTAATCATAATATTGCTCATACTATTTAAACGTTTACTAGAAATCAAATAGTCACAGTATACTTGGATTCTTATAGATTAAGTAAATTGAAAATTAAGAAAAAGAAGACATGAGAACCTTTGCAAATAAGTTTTAAATAATAAACATGTTGAAACATGTATCCTTTAATTTTGACAAACGATTACTCTTACTGGTGTTTTAACCTCAAGATTTAGAATATGATAACCAGGTGCTCTATATCTCACTATGGGTGGCTATATCTCTAATCATTTCACTCTGGATATTTTTATGATAAGGTCTCATAGTTTCTCAGGCTCTCCCGAATTACAAACCCTATTTGCAGTTCCTACCATAGGTAGAAAATTGAAGCCACAAATCACCATGCCCAGCTCAAACTTTTCTTTAATTCAAGTACAAATATTTCCAAAAAAGTGACCAGGAAATGAAGGCTTTCTTAATATAGTATGTGCTTCTTGAAAATACAGTAATTATTTGTTACCTGGAAAAATATGTTTAGAACTATAAGAAAATCAATTTATTTAAATTCACTAACCATATAAAAATTAAGAAAATAATTTTAAATATTCACATGTTAAATATTTTAAAAGCAACATAAATGTGTCTGAATAATTTACATGTGTAAAAATCATGCAAAATTAAATTAACTAACCCTACACCTCTGAGAAAAGAATTATCCTAAAGAAACAAGAAAATGAGTAATTAAGATCAAAATTTGAAATATAGAAAATAAAATGAAGTGTACTCTTTAGTTGACTTAAGTAACTGTAATCCCTTTTTACATCAATTTTATAATAAAAAATGCATGAACAAAGAAAGCGAAAGTACATTTGATCAATAGCAACAACAAAAGCATCAGTAATTTTTTCAGTGTACAAAAAAATCGATGGAGGGGATAACAATGTTCCTTCCAAAGGAAATGTACTCATTACATTATTTATGTAACTGTAACCCCTCTGTACATTACCTTTACAATAAAATTATACTGAAATTAAAATAAAACAAATATTATAGCAATTAAGAATTCTTAGAAGCCATTAGTTAAAAACTTTATAAAAAACTGCCCCAAGTACCCAAGGAATATACTTTGATGATACCATTTAAATACTTAAACTTCAGCAGAAAAGCAAAATATTTAAAAACTGTATAGAAGAGTTTGAAATATGGTATTGCTTTTCCTCCAGCACTGTTCTTTCTGTTAAGGATCGTTTTTGCTATTCGGGGTCTTTTATTGTTCCATGTGAATTTTTGGATTGCTTTTTCTATTTCCTTGAAGAATAAGGTTGGAATATTGATAAGTATCACATTCAATTTGTAGATAGCGTTGGGAAGTATTGCCATTTTCACGATGTTGATCTTTCCAATCTAGGAACATGGGAGTTTTTGCCACTTTCTAAATCTGTTTTTTCTTTTCCAGGTATTTAAAGTTTTCATCATAGAGGTCCTTCTCGCCTTTGGTTAAGTTAATTCTTAGGTATTTTTATTTATGGGGCTATTACGAATGGAGATACTTTCCTAATTTCAGACACAATTTTCTCAATGTTGGCATACAGAAAAGCCATTGATTTTTGATGGTTAATTTCATACCCTGCTACTTTGCCCAAGTTTTGAGTCACCTTGAGTAACTTGGGAGTGGAGTCTTTAAATACAAGATCATGTCATCTGCAAAGACGGAGAGTTTTACTTTTTCTTTCCCTATTTGAATCCCCTTTATGTTTGCATCTTGTCTTATTGCTGTAGATAGGCATTCTAATACTAGATTGAAGAGCAATAGAGAGAGTGGGCATCCTTGTCTCGTTCCTGAGTTTATCGGAAATAGCTTTAGTTTTTCACCATTGAGTATAATGCTTTCTGTAGTTTCGTTCCATCTACTGGATTGGGGTTTATCTTGATGCTCTTTTTCAAGGAGTGTCAGATCTCATTAAATTGTTGGTTTCAGATCTCTCCAATTTTTTGATGTAGGAACTCAGATCTATAAAGTTGCCTCTGAATCATGCCTTTGCTGTGTCCCAGAGGAGCAGATAATCTCTGTGACAATTTTTGTTGAATATCATGAACATTTGAATTTCGTTTCTCAGCTCTTCCATGACCCACTGAGGTTTCAAAAGTGTGTTTTTCAACCTCCATGTATTACTGGATTTTCTTTGGTGACTTTTTGTGTTGAGATCTAATTTTATTCCCTTTTGGTCTGAGAGAATGCAAGATATGAATTCAATGTTTCTGAATTTTGACAAGTTTGTTTGTGACCTAAAATGTGGTGTATTTTGGAAAATGTTCCATGTGCTGCTGAGTAAAAAGTGTACTCTGATGCTGCTGGATGAATATTCGCTAGATGTCTGCTAATCAGTTGATGTATGCACTTGTTTAGATCGGCGGTTTCTATGTTGATTTTTTGTCGAGTTGATCTATTTAGTGGGGATAGTGGTGTGTTAAAGTCCCCAACAATTAATTTCTTTGGATCTATGTGAGATTTAAAGTAGTATTTCTTGGATAAATTTGGGTGCACTATTGTTTGGCAAATATTTAGAATTTTAATATGCTCCTGTAGGAGAGATCCCTTAATTAGTGCATAGTAACCTTCTTTATCGCTTCTCAATAATTTTAATTTGAAGTCTTTTTATCTGATATTAGGATTGCAACTCATGCCTGTTCATGGGGTCCGTTTGCTTGGTAGATTTTGTTCCAGCCTTTCACTTTCAAAATGTGTTTTTTTGGGGGGCAAGTTGTGATTCCTGAAGGTAGCAGATAGAACATTCTTGCATTTTAAAAAAACTAGACAGTCTATGTCGCTTAATTGGAGAGTTACATCCATTAATATTGAGAGATAGGACTGAAAGGTATTTGGGTGTTCCTGCCATTTTATCCACCTTCTTGGGAGCTACGCCTACTGGGTTCTTCCTATGGTATTGGATTCGGTTTGCGTGTGGTTTCTTGGCCTTTATTGTGGTCTTGTTGGTTTTCTATGTGTAGGACATCTTTAAGTATCTTTTGTAGAGCTGATTTGGTGGAGATATATTGTTTGATTTTCTTTACTATGGAAGATTTTTATTTTACCTTCAGTTATGAAGGAGAGTTTAGCTGGGTACACTATTCTTGGTTGATAGTTGTTTGTCTTTAGGGCATGGTATACATCATTCCAGGCTCTTGCTTTAATTGTCTCTGTTGAGAAATCTGTGGTGATTCTAATTGGTTTTCCTTTATAGGTGACTGATCTTTTCTCCTTCACAGCTTTAAGGATCTTTTCCTTGGTCTGAATTGATCCTGTGTGGATTATAATGTGACGGTGGGATGTCCTGTTCTTGTCTGGTCTATTTGGAATTCTAAAAGCTTCGTGTATCTGAATATGCCTATCTTCTTGCGTGTTGGGAAGTTCTCTGTTGGGATCCTCTTAAACAAATTTTCTAGACCATTAATTTCTGTCTCTATGTGCTCCTATACACCCATTTCCCTCAGATAAGGCCTTCTGATGGTGTCTTCCAAGTGTTGAATAGATCTATCATATTTCTTGAATTTGTCTTTGATAGTTGTATGTTCTTTCTCTATAATGCCTAGGCTGTCTTCAATGCTGGAGATTCAATCTTCTGCATGGTCTAACGTACTGGAAAGACTTTCTACTTTATTTTTCATTTCTTTTCCTTCTAATTGGTCAGCTTTTATGGCTTCAAATTCTTTGTTGGAGCTTTGTTTTAGATCTTGTATGAAATTCTTTACTTCCTTAATTTGGTGTTCAGTGTTTATTCCCAAAGCACTTAGTTGATGGGTTATGGTTTCCTTGGACTCCCATTCCTTCTATTGGGCTCCATTCAGCATTCACTTTGTGGGCTCCCTGACTCCTTTCAGGTGTCTGTTTATTGATTCCATGAATGCCTCTATTGATCGTTGTCTATGTTCATCCTGCTCTTGCAATTCTTGTATTACTCTTTGATTAGATTTCTCACGTTCATGCAAATTTTGTAGTTCACTTTGACTGATCTCAGCCTGCTCACACAATACTTTCATTTCTCTTTGAGTGTTCCCATCTTGCTCACACAATTCCAGTATCAATCTTTGAGTAGATTCCTCAAGCCCATGAGCTTCCTGTTTTGATCTTTGGTTTGCCTCCTCTCTCTCCCTATCACGCTCACACTGAGTCCTTTGCAGGGTTTCAATCTTTTCATTCACCATGTTTACAGGAGTGTTTGTAGAGCTTTTTGGGAACTCTCCTCTGGATTATTCATTATCTGTTCTGTCACCTGATTATCTTGAGTGGGCATTGAGACACCCGGACTTGCCATTTTCCTTGTGTTTTTCTTGCTTTTTCTTCCCATTTGGGATGAAAGTAATGCCAGTTTTGTGCTAGAACACATTTTAAGGCAAGTATCAACCAAAGTCCTGTAATTGCATAGTCAAAAGTCTGCAGATACAATCTAGTTCAAGAGATACAGTCTATTCAACATTAAACAACTATGTATTAATGGGCTAAGAATAGCAAAGAAGAATTTGACAAACCAGAAATTATTATATTTAGGGAGAAAGGTGGGGAAAAATAGGTTTAGAGGGATATGGAAAGGTAAAAGGAGAGTGAAATTAAGCAAGTCATAATCTCACATAGGGAAATGGATTGGAAAGAATGATAGGAAAGAGAGAAAAAAAATTAAAAAAGAGACAAAAAAATGAAAAGACAAATATTTAAATGTAAAAAGTGAAACTCTTAAAAGTAATGAAAATTTAAAGAAGTAATATTGAGAGATGAACGGGGATAGGATGAGAAGAGGGGAGGGATAGAAAGGAGACCAGAAAAACCAAAAAATAAAAATACTTCCAATATTGTATAGGTGTAAATAAATAATACTGCTATTAAGGAATTTAATCCTAACAGGTTTTGAATTGAGTAATACATTTTTGGATTAAGTATGTACACAATGGGGGATAAAGTCTTATAATCAATGACAGGTATATATGAGGATGAGCAGAACAACAAATAATTCAAGCAGATCAGCACGGGAGTTTTTACCTTCTCCGTTTCCAACCTGGGCCGGTTCACCCCTCCTTAGGCAACCTGGTGTTCCCTCGCTCCCAGGAGGGCACCATATTGATGCCAAACTTAGTGGGTACACCCAATCGGCATAGCGCACTGCAGCCCAGAACTCCTGGACTCAAGCGTTCCTCCGGGCTCAGCCTTCTGAGTAGCTGGGATTACAGGTGCGCACCACCACGCCCGGCAAATAATTCATGCAAAAACAACAAAAGATGACAAAGTAAAAAGAATGACAAAGAAGGAACAAAAAAGACCAAAACGTCAGTAGATACTTTTTTAATAAAAACCACAAACACACATTTTCACCTAAAATAACAGTTATAAGAGTAAGAAAAAAAGATTAAAGAAACAAAAGGAAAAATTAGGAACAACTCAACACATACATTCAAAAGAAACAAAACAACCGAAGAGAACAAAAATTAACTCAGTACTCAAGAACCTGCAGGAAATGCAAAGATTTTTTTTAAAAAATAGCTATGATAAGCTTCTGAAAATCCTGACTACATGGGAGTCTACTGTTGTGAGGATAGTGGTTAAAGCTCAGACTGGTCAGAATGATCTGTTCACAATGCCGGGCACCTATTATTCTAAATTCCAGGAAGAATAACATGAAGTAGACTGAGCCCACGATCATACACAAGTAGGAAGCGAGATTCTTTCTGAAAGTTAATCAGGATAATTTAGGGTTGGGGGCATGCCCAAGTGGTAAGAACATCCATTTACGAGACATAAGACACTCAATTCAAATTCTAATATTATGGGTATTAAAGAAAAAAAGCTATGACTTTCAATAATGGGAATAATTGCAAGATTTGAATATTTGAGTGGAGAAAAATCCATGAGAGATAGTTTACCCATGTTGCAATGTTTTCTACTTAAGTGATAATATTATGTGGTACTCCAGACATAACAGAGTTACCTTGCAAATGAGCATGGATGTGCATTTGGGTGAAGGAAATACTCTTCACAAGTGTAAATTAAATACTTTTTTGGGGTAGATTTTAGTTCTTGAACTAAGAGCCTGGGTGATATCTCTGAGTCTTTTCTCTCAAGGCTATCACTCTACTACTTTGAGCCACAGTTCCAATTCTGATTTTCTTTTGGTTGTTTGGAGATAAGAGGTTCATGGACTTTCCTGCCCAGGATAGCTTCAAACCATGATTGTCAGATCTCAGCCTCCTGATTAGCCAGGATTCCACGCCTGAGTCGTCCATGTTTTTAATAATTTAGTAAATTCTACAGTTACAGAAGTTATAATTTATCATTATAACCTTTATATGTGTGTATATTTATATCAATGCATACATATAGAAATATTTTAACATATTTTTGTATCTCCAGTACATTTATGAAATCATCCTTCATTATAAAATAACATGGAAACAAGTTTAATGAGGAGCAAAGAAAAGGGAATTGTCACGTTTCTTGTTGTTGAATGAAATATGAATTGTGTGAATCAGTTTCAGAAAACAATTTAACAAAATGGGTAATGGCTTTAATTCCAATCCCTTTATTTGCCCATGTTGTACATCCTCACACATGAGTGTCAAAGTCAAACCACATTTTTTTTGCCTTTGTATTTAAATCACATGTTATAATTTAGTGGATAGGTGTGAAGTAATCAAATAAAGATTAAAATAATAGTAAGTGAGGCTATGAGTTAGAGCTGAAAATTATTTTAAATATGATAATAGCTAATTAATTCCATATCTCTTACTTTTACTCTATTATCATATCCCTCATTCCCACATTAGGAAAGTACATAGAAGGTTCTTACTAAATCATGTGTAAAATTATGAAAAAATGTATTAAAAGAATATGGGCACATCAGGGCTGTGAAAATGGCTCAGTAGTAGAGCTCTTGCCTTGCATGCATTAGGCCCTGGGTTTGATTCCTCAGCATCACATAAGCAAAAAGAAGAAACTGGATGTGGCTCTGTGGTTCCAGTGGTAGATCATTAGCCTTGAGCAGAAAAGCTGAGGTACAGAGCCCAGGCCCAGAGTTCAGGCCCCTTGACTGGACAAAAAAAAAACAACAAAGAATATGGGCACAGTGTGGTTTTAGCTGATTGAGAACTGTAGGGGGTAGTGTGTTTTTGAGATCTTGAAAAACATTGTGATGGAGATGATGGAAGGGATGTGCTTATTCTGGAAAATTGGCTAGAGGATTGCTCCCAGAAAAATAGTGGTGAATTCTTACAAAAGGTTACGGTAAAATCACTCTCACAATAATGTTCTCTACTGCACTATTAACCGTAGAGAACTTATGGAAACAGCCCAGAAACCCTATAGTGGAGGGATGGTTGGAGAAAGTGTTGCACATATACACAATTGGATTGCACCCATCCATTATAAAGACTGTTACAGCAGTTGCAAAGAAATGGATAGATCTAAAATTATGTTAAATAAACGAGGTCAGAGCCAGACACACAAAGGACGCTTATTTGGAAGCCAGAATTTTATGCAAGTTAAACAACAATATTAATCAAAGCATGATATTTGCAGAGGAGTATTTGAAAGGTGTAATTTCTTATAAAATTGAACTTTTAATCCAACAAAATGAATACCAGGAAAATATCACTTGGAAAATGTGAGGGGAAGTCAAAGGGAAGGAATAAAGGGACTTCTGGAAGTAGAGAGTGAAGCCATAATATTCAATGCAGATAGTATGAAACTAGAAAAAATGAAAGTGGGGTGAGGTTTGGAAGGATGTGAGAAAGTTATGTAAAGATCCATTGTTCTTATAAACTGATTCGTTGAATGGAAAACCTTTCGTAAAACTATTTAATAAAAATATAATTAAAAACAATGGAGACATCTGATCTTAAACCATGAGTCAATATGATAATTTACTTCTCAGAAATTTTCTTTGTAGGTATTATCCTCATAATGACAAAAAAGTGAACAACGCAATGAATGCCAATGCATATCCTAAATAGACACAATATAAAAATCACAGTAAAAATATTAGAATATATCACATGATAAAATAACAGGTACAAAGTGTCAAACTCTGATTGTTTTTCCAAGTGCTTTACCTTTGGTATCTAATTTAATCCTTACAATAATCCCATAAAGTGGAACTACTTCTATTTTTAATTCTAAGATGATGATATTTAAGTCTTCAGAGTTGGA
The DNA here is from genome assembly GCF_019054845.1 of Dipodomys spectabilis. NCBI lineage: Eukaryota > Metazoa > Chordata > Mammalia > Rodentia > Heteromyidae > Dipodomys > Dipodomys spectabilis. The sequence continues at coordinate 608,701 of NW_024871095.1, read as the reverse complement.
ATTACTAGTACAACTTTGCACACATAGTAAGTGTTAGCCTGCGGTCCAGTCCCACCATATCAAATAACCTCATTCTATTTTATAACTAAATACCAGCACTCAGGCTACTAATTCTAGGAAAATTTCCCAAAATTATTGTGCACACTCTAATAATATTTCACTTCATTTTTCTTAGAAAATAGGTAATTAAGCCGGACACCAGTGGCTCATACCTATAATGCTAGCTACTCAGGAGGCTGAGATCTGAGGATTGAGGTTCAAAGCCGGCTCGGGCAGGACAGACTGTGAGACTCTTATCTCTAATAAACCACTAGTAAGCTGGAAGTGGCACTGTGGTCCAAGTGGTAGAGTGCTCGCCTTGAGTGGAAGAGTGCAGGGACAGTACCCAAGCCGAGAGTTCAAACCCCATGACCAACAACAACAACAAAAAAGAAAATAAGTAACTGCAATACGAAAATTCCAAGTTCATAATCAATTTATACCTCTCTGGTGAAAGGAACTGCTAAACTATAACATTCTTGGTTTCTAGCTCAAAATAGTAGAAATCATATTTTATTCCTTCACTCAACACTGTACTGCCTGGGGACCCCATCTCTTACCCCATTCTTACTGAAAGAATGACCTGCCCAATTCCTGATGGAAACAGACTGCAGATCTTTTGGAGCAATCGTTTCCACATTGTAGCTCACCTAAATTGTTTACCATTAGAAGTGTTTTCATTGTTTTTTATACCCAACATTTTGAGAGAAATGTACTACTTTAAAATATTATTAAAATAAGACTGATATAAAAATCACTTTTGACCCCAGATAAATATTTTACCCTTCATATACCCAAAAATGCAGTCTGACCTATCATTAATGTTAGGAACGAGAGGGTAAAAATCATAGACACCAAGACCTAAGTATGAATTTAAGACTCTCCAACTTGTGAATACAATTGGTTTAAAAAGACACCAATACTACTGCATTTTTAAATTCCCAATGATCATGATAATAATTCCCTATGATAATGATAATGATAATGATAATGATAAACTATTAACACTTAAAAATAACTCATTTTCTTGGGAGTAGGACACAAAACAAAAGGATAATCCTAATCATTTTAAGAGAACATTATTTATACTAAAAGTTCACTCATAACTAAAGAGAGTCTAAAACTAACTGAAGTACAGAGACACAAAGGAAATAATTTAAGTGCATCATGTACATTCAATGGACTGTTAATAGAAAACAAAGTTATACTAATAATTAGCTTACCCAATTCACTTACGTTCTTTATTCTATTCCATTTACTTTCATAAAAACTGGGTTTTCATAAAATGATGCATAAAAATGCCTATATACCCACTTACATTTACAGATCTTAACAATTTTTATTTCAGAAACTTTATCTCTATAGTCAATGAACTGAAATAAAACTAAAATATTCAAAGGATTTTCAGAAATTCCAAGACTTGCTCTGGGATGTTATGTAAGCCTTATTTGTTAAAATTGCCATAGTTACTCCCACAAAAGAGCCATTAGTAAAGATCCCTGTGCATGTACAAAACACTTTCAAATACGTCCACAATCTGGACATGACACATGCTTTTTGTTTGTTCATTTTTGAAAGGAATATCTAACAAGCATATCCACAATACTTACTTTCAATCAATAAGATGGGATATTCAAAAGTAATATGGGTTTGATTATCTCTTAGTGAGAATAGATATGATCTTGCAAAGAAAGTGATTTTCAACAGAAATCCGGAAAGAGTTTATCCAATTTGTGTTTTACAGGAATAACGAGAGAGTAATATCTGTTTGGTAAAGTCGGTCCAAATCACTCCATGAATGTATCTTAAAAGTATAACCAATTTAAGAGGTCAAATATATATTTTGTACTGACAATGATTTTACAGCAATAACTTACTACCTAATTATGTCTGTATCTTCTTACCTAACATACAATAAGAGCTGAAAGCAGTCTCTTTATCTAACTTAATGTTGTAAATGCTTTGATTATGATGACGTTATTATTAGACAAATAATATGTACAGACGGGTGGTTCCACTGAAATGACATGACAGAAGACTGATAAATAAAAACATTGCAACACAGTTAGCTCTTTTCAGCCTCACCCTGTCCACATTGGCAAGCAACATTGCAACAGCACACGCACACATATACACATACACACATGTTCGCACATGTATACACACATATACATGCATGCTAAATTCAGGGTTTATTGTACAAAAAAGTTCAAATAAAATATTAGTGATTAGGACAAATGATAATATGCCTTATTACAAAATAATACATAAACCATCACCACGCATGTTACATTTTATCTGCCTCTCCACATGTGACCACTTAATTTATTTTTAATTAATTAATTGCCTTATTAATTAATTCATTTGTTTGGTGCAAATACTAGGGCTTGAACTCAGGACCTGGCTTTGTCCCAGTATTTATTTTTTGTTTCAGTTTTCTCAAGGCTAGCATTTTACTGCTTGTACCACAACTCCATTTCTAGCTTTTGCTGGTTACCTTCAAATCAGAATCTAATGAACTTTTTATTCCTTGGTCTGCTTTCAAACCACAATCCACACATTTCATCTTTCTGATTAACTACTACTAAAGACATAAGCCATGAGTGTGGCTTCTACTTTTTCCTCTATAGGTATCTAATGCACATACTTAGATATTAATTTAAAAATGAGAGTATAGAAGCAAGGTGTACAGTGATGATACTGTCCTGTCAGAAATACAAGTTAGTAATGTAAATTTATTCTTAAGACCATACACAAAAAATACCATGATATAGTGTAAGAGAACTCACCATTGAACATATGAGCGTTAAGAGTTTTCTAATAGATCCATTATATATTGGTACCCAACATTAGAAAAATGCATGAGGCATTAGTAAAATAGAAGTCCTTTGCATGACTACATACATTCCTTGTTTTTTTTTAAAGACATTTGCTTTCATCTAAAAAGTAGGCCTGTCTATAGTCTTCATGTGATGTTGATGATTGAAAGTGAGGAGGTCAAAATGTATTAGTAGTCCTTAAATATCAATTCACATTTTTTTCTTGGAGAATATAATGATAAAATCAGTAGTTCAGAATCAGCAAGCAATAGTTCAGAATCATGCTTCCAGTGCAAGTGGATCATGAGTAAGAAATCCTCAATGCCAATTTCCACAAAGTTTTGTCACAGATACCATCTCCCTGACTTCTCTAGCTGCTTTACTACCCTCCTATTCCTTCATTGTACAGGAAAAGCGTGATTCAACTGATTTCAGTCAGATCTGTTACTAGAATTATCAAGGATTTAGTTGATTTTCTGTAATTTGATCAAAGTTATGTCTCTTTATGTAAGCTACTAAAAATGTATTTACTAACTTCAAATAATTACATGAATTCTATTTCCATCTTTTTTAAAAAATAAAATTTTGTTTGCTCTATAAATTGATCAGAGGCATAGATTTTGTGGCTAGCTAGGTCACTGCACATCTGTCTCTCTCTCTCTCCCTTTCTTGGTTCTCATGGATAATATGATTGTTCCATAATTATCCTAATTTATTTTGCTTTTGTATTTTTGGTTGCATCATTTCACTTTTTGCTTTGGATTTCCCAAATCATTTATATAGAAGGCATTAGATTCTATTTTCTCATTCCTAGAATAAGTTGCACATGAAGACATCACTGGTCCTCATTTTCAGTGTGTATGTTTGAATACGGAGGAACATCTTTCCTCTGCTCTCCATAAATTCCCTACTCTCCAGTTAGAATAATTTCGAATAGTAAAATTGGAAAAAGAGAAAACAAATAATGGTGAATAAACGGATGCAGAAAATTCAACGAATATTTCTGACCAGTTCAAACAATATGAACTATTAGGGAAATACATGGAGACCTCATTCTCACTGGCACTCAAAGTCTCTGGTTAGAAAATTCTTAGGAATATGAGGAACAACATGAAAAAGTAAGGAATGGTATCAACTGCAAGAAAAAAATGGAGAAGGATCCAAGTAAGTTTCTTCATTGGGCTGCCAAAAATATTCGGCTTACTACAGTGCAGAGACTTCTTTCCCAAAAGGCCACTCATGTGAATAGTAGGGATGACGATGAGTATACCCCTCTTCATCGAGAAGCCTACAGTGGACACTTAGGCATTGTCAGTGAGTTGGTGTCTCAAGTGGCACATGTAATAACTTTAGATGACTGGACACCCCTGCATAGTGCATATACGTGGAATAATACCAGAGTGGCTTTCCTACTTCATCATGATACAGATACCAATGCCCAAACTAAAGGCCTCTTGACACCCTCACATCTTGCTGCTGAGAATTGAGATAGCAAAGATACACAGGATCTCCTTCTTTTGAACCATTATATAAAACCAGGCCTGAAGAACAACATAGAAGAAACTGCATTTGATATTGCCAAAAAGAAAAGTATGTATCATTACCTCTATCAAGTTTTGGAAGGCTGCACAAATTGTTCACCTAAGTCGTAAGAGCAATATCTTTTTTTATTTTTTGGTCGGTCATGGGGCTTGAACCTTGGGCCTGGGAGCTATCCCTATGCTTTTCAGCTCAAGATGAGTGCTCTACCACTTGAGCCAGAGCTCCACTTCCAGTTTACTAGTGGATTATTGGAGATAAGAGTACCACAGACTTTCCTTCCCAGGCTGGCTTTGAACCATGATCCTCGGATCTCAGCCTCCTGTGTAGCTAGGGTTTATAGGCATGAGCCACCAGTGCCTGGCAACACCAATATTTTACTGTAAAAATTCATGGATTCCGCAGAATTCTTCCAAGTGAATTGCCTGCATTGGATGTCAAAATATATTAAATAGTTTTTGTACACATGTACAATGATTTCTTCAGGGTTTGTGATTTTTTAATCAGAAATAATTTTAACTTACCTGTTGAAATGAGTAGTACAGAAGATAAAATATTTCTGGTGCTTGCATGAAAATGTATATTTTAAAATATTCTATATTCTATGTTTGCATAATGTTCATAATTTATTTTATTTTCTCCTAGATATACTTTGAATTCTACATTATTTTATAATATATAGGTTCATTAACATGTCCTTTCTGATTGCATTCCATATAGAAACAGTTTTATTCCTTTTTTTTCTAGGTCTTAATATTATTTTTCTTTGGGATAAAATGACAATGTTGTCTAATTTGAAATTTTTTTTTTTTTTTTAAAGAATTGTTTATTTCTTAAATTTTTTTTTTTTTTTTTGTCGGTCGTGGGGCTTGAACTCTGGGCCTGGGCGCTGTCCCTCAGCTCTTCAGCTCAAGGCGAGCGCTCTACCTCTAATTTGAAAATTTTTGTAAAGTTTATGTTATGTAAACGCCTATCTGAGGTGAAGGTTTAATACACTGATGTCAAACTAAATTTAATTATATGAATTGTGTGTATTGTTATACTTGTAATTTTGTAATCAACTTTTTAATAACTGTTTTTCATTTCTTGCATCTGAAGAATGAAAAATATGGAATACATCTCACATTTTCATATTATCCTTGTGCAAGTGCCATTTTAGTATCTGTATTGTAATTTGAGTATACATGCTGCTGAAGCATGTAGTATCCTCTAAATTATGTAGTTAATGAAGCAATCTTTATACATGCTTATACCTATGGGTGCCTACTTGTAACAAGGTAACCTTATTGTTCCTAACAATGCTATTGGTCTTATTTCCCTAAAATTCTGTGAATAGTGGAAAAAATTATATTGATCAGTTGATTACTCACATTTGCAAATTTTTTTGTGAATGACTATCTTAAGTCTTTTGATTTGGAATTTGATCGTACTCTCAATTATTTATAGATAGGTCCAAAAGTGATGGCTTTTTCAAGTATTTATTTATCCAACTGAATTAGCTTTGTGGACCTAATGGATTCAAAGTAAGCGTTGCTTGAGAGCTACTTCTAAACTTCTTCAGCTGACATTTTCCCAAATGAGGTGTTACTGGCACAAATGTCTACCTGAGCCTTTACGCTTTTTCCATGTGGGAACAGACCAATCAGAACATCTTACCCTGACAGCATAGATTGTCTTACTGGAACAAAACTTCCATTTCAAAAGTAGCTAAAGCCAAGAAGGTGAAAAAATTGTTGGTATGCATGATTACTTAATGTCCTGGCCTGTCTACCATCCAACCAGGCAGGAACTTACACTACTGCCTTTTTATCACCAAATATTTTCAGAAGTCCATATATTTCTCCTCATTATTAGGCATTAAATTGATAATGTTTTAATCACAGTGTTTTCTATTGCCTCCATGCTGTAAATCTACAAATGGTAAAGTTTTAGGTCTAACTCTATCAAACACTGAGGTAGAGATAATGGAATAATACTTTAAAACAAAGTTGCCTTTGATACAGTAACTACAACAGAACAATGCAACACACGTGTCTTTTAATTATATTATATACAGTTATATATTTTATATTTATATGTGCTTATTTTATATTTCACACAGTGAAACTTACTGGAATTAGTTGATAATTGGACAAATAAATTGATACTTATTTATTCCAATAAATAGATTTGGAATATAAATAATTAGGTTTAAAATATATATTAGACTATAAAAAGTATCAATGCAATGTTTTTAGTATAAACTTGTGATACATTGTAACTGTTCTTGGTCTTCTGAATCCACATGGTAAAAAACAGTGTTTTCCTCTAATCTATAATGGATTTTACCCTGCTGCTCTGTTTACTGTTTTAACTCTCTTGTCCCAGGCTGTTTTTCTCCATATTTCTGAAGCATTCCTACTGATTATGCCCAAATTTTGCTAAGATGTCTAAAAAATATTATTCTTCTGCAGTAACTATGGGTCCTAGGATCCCAGGTCCCAGTTGCCTGCATCATCAGATAATAGGGGCAAGTCTTCCCACCAAGGCCCATGCAACATGTCAACACAAATAATTGAATACCCATCTCAATTTCTCATTTCCTACATTTCAGGGCCCCAATTCCTTGAGATGCAGGAATTAGCAGCAAGCAATTGTGAAATGCAAGGCAATTTAAAATGAAGGATGAGATCACAAAATTTGAGAGAAAGTACTGTAATTCAAACATTCAACTTACAGATGACCAGCCCATATGAGTGAACAAGTTCACAAAGTGTCATAAGATTATTTTTAATACTCCACCCCTATGATTAATGAAAGATTTTATTCCAACATAAATTGGCCAAAAAATAGTTCCTGGAAGGATAGATCCATAATTGATCTACCAAAGCCCAGAAAACTTGACTTAGAGGTCAAATGTAATTCAGAAAAAACATTTGAAGCACTAAGAAGTGCTTCAAAACACTGGGACTTCAGTACAACATGGTTCTGTGGTATAAAAATGTCACTCTCAAACCAATGATAATCTACATTGAATCTCCTAAAAGTGTATTCCTTTTCAAATAAATTTTTCAAAATCACATTCGCCAAAATAACATTTGACAAGTTGATGATACTTAGTGACATTACAAGTTTTTCAAGTGTAGGGAACAAGTTACAATAGAGTTGAATTATTTACACAACACTAATGCAAAACACGTTCAACCTTTCATTAAAGTGTAGAAATAGTACCACCCACAATTTGTGTTTTTCAGTAAGGGCCTTCCAGAAATGTGATAAATAGATCAGCCTCCTAAATTTCAAACCCAAACATTAGCTAATAAATTACATCATTTAATAAGTTACATTTTAAAAAGTCAAAAATAGTTGCCTTATCATATGTTATTTTATGTTTTCCCTCTGTCTAACATAGTAAGAAATATGACTTTAAGTCTTGAATATCGGTACTCTTCTGAGATATGACAAACATAATATCTGTCTTCTATTTTTATCATATTCCTCTCTAGGAATAAATTGTATTTTCTTCTTTTTCCAAAACTTATAGGTAGTAGAAAATATTATTCCATGTAAAATAAAAGAATCTCACCATTGTACAAAGCCATTTATAAAAATTCGTAGTTAAGAATACATTCTAATCCATTTTTAACTTTCTTTTCGACTAAAGATTAATCTTCTAAATGAATGAGAATAAAATCATGTTTAGGTGCTTCACGTCTCCAGTCTTGCAAATTGTTGCTGCAGATGAATCAATTATGGAAATATAGGCTGACATAGTTCAAGAATATGCAGGATTGAAAGTCCATGGAATGTATATAAACCTTTCAAAGTATTAATACACAGTTTAACAGAATGACAATCAGGAAGTTGAAACCAGAGAGGAATTATAGTAAAGACATAGAATGAATGAATAATGAACAAGTGGCAAGTACAGTTAGAATACTCAATGTGCACATATGATAAAGGAAGTGGTAAATTGGAAATAAATCTTGGAGAACAGGTTGGTGAGGAATGATGGAAAGAGTGACTCTAATCTAGGAGCATTAGACAATTAGATGGATATATTTAATTGTAATACAATTGCACAACCTTTTAAAATTCAGTTAAAAAACACAACAAGAAACAAAAGCACACAAAAATTACAACCTAACAACAATCTCTAGAGAGTATGAATATGACATCTCAAAATTTTAATCAGTTAAAGTAGGGCTGTATTGGGAAAAGCAAACAAAGCTGTTCAAAATGGGAAGTTTGAGATAGGGGAGAAATTTGAACAGAATTAAATAGATTATCTAAGGTTATAAATCACCTACATCTGCTGCAAATAGTATCTTTCTTCTAAGAGTTTTCTGTCTAAACTGGATAATCCAATCCTGAGACACACTTGGTAGCTTGTGAGGATAGAATAGAAGAAACAAGATCAAGAACCCATTACTCCACTGGAGAGAAAACAATCCTCTATATTTTCTCTAATCTCTCTTCACTACTCATTCTTCATATTTTAAGTCAATTGATTTTGAATTATATTTTTGCTTCTTTCTTCTGGCAAAGTAATTGGTCATCAAAGTAATTCATTAAATATTATTTGCCCTTTGCTTCTTTCATGCTGTTTAATTGGCCAAGTGAGTCCATTAGACTTCCCTCTTGCATTTGGTTGCCATGAAACAACATATATGTTAATGAGGAGAAATCTAATGTAAACCAATGTCTCCAGAAAACTGTCCAAGAAGCTGTGATCACAAATATTTGACTATATTTTTTCTTTTACCTTGAAAGACTTCTTGTGTCTAAAGTCAAAATTAAGTACTCCATCACATGTTGGTTCAATCAGAATTGTCTAACCTCAAAGATATATTTTGCTAACAAGATGTTTAGAGGAAACCAAAAAATACTGCACTTTTATCTTCTCTCTTAAGATTCTCCTGAGATACCATATCAGGAACAGTGAAGTTATTCCGTGCAAAATTATTTCTATAGATTATTTTTTTCTTGGTCTTGCATTTCTTCACCAAGATGTATGGAGGAGAATACAGTTAAATCACCCATACCTTGGAAGACAGTGTCTGTTACAAAAGGACAATGCTTCTATGTCCTACTTCTATGTCCTCCTCTTAGCTCTTGCCGGATTTCCAATTAATCACAGATTCTTGGCTTCAGGTCTAGTGAACCTGAAGGACTATATGGGCTCCACCACTGCTACATCTTCATTATTTCTCTTTTAAAACTCTTTAAGTTGCCTCATTTGGATGTGGAATTTATTTTCATGTCTTCATTCAATCAGTTCTGCATTGTGGTGAGCTAAATGGGCTCTGTAAAATCACTTTAGGGAGTAAAAATACTAACACAATTTATATAAAAAAGTTTTGACCTCCCTTCACTGCTGAAGACAATACACTTAGCTAAGGCTTCTAAGAGAACTTTTTTAATTAACATTTCCATTTGCCTAATTCTTTTCTGAACTTTTTGGCATATAAAATAACAGAAGTCTTCACTATCTGATATTAATAAGGATATTATTTTTTGTGAGTCACTTAGAAATGTGAAATCATTGGTTTGAAGTATACAATCAAATTTTTTTCTGTGTTTCACTGCTTTACATCCAAAGACATTGTGGAAAGTGTTAAAAACAGAAATGTGTAATCCCAACACCTTCTTCCATTATGAAGGGCACTTTCTCCCTAAATATTTTGACTCAAATTATCTTTTTCAGAGAATAACTGCTTGGAAATTAAAGGTAAATTCACAAATTTTGAAGCCTCATTTTTTTAAGAACTTTGAATTTAAATTGCAATACAACCTTGTTTCAAACAGTGAGAATATAGTTCCTGGGTAAAGACAATTCCAAGGGAACCTACAGGACTTACAGCAAGGTTTCTGAGGTCAGATTGTTTAGTGTGAAAAAGAGCCATCTTCATCCACATTTCTCCCTCTCTACTAAGTTTCCTTGGATTTCTTTGCATGAAAGCCTATTCTTCCAGGCAATTTTAAATTTTCTTAATAGGCTAAGTTGTTAAAATTTTGAACAATTAAAATTTACCTGTCATAACTTTAAAACTCTTGAAAATCCTTTATCAGAACCACGAATTCATCAATCTTATTTCCACCCTTACCATCAAAAAGTTAACATGCTGTTTCATGATATAGTATCCATGCAGCTATTATTTTCCAGTGGCTTTGTTATGCGTATATATAACCATATTAGCTGATGCTAAGCAAAATGAATTCAAATATATGGAACCAGATTTTTTTCATTTGTGGTTGTTGTTTTTGATGAACTATGTGATTTCTGATTTCTTTGGGGTTTTCCCCTATGGTTTATCCCTGCTGTATTTCATTTTGTATTGTGTATATATTTACCTTAATTAGCAAAGGGAAGAGGAAAAGCATAATGGTGAGTGAGACAAAGGACAAAAGGAAAACCAATGCAATAGCAATACTCACAAGACAATATGTTGGAAAAGTACATTAAAACTTGTGAGGGGTGAAGGGGTTAAGTAAAACTGTGAGAAAAATGAGGGAGTGTTAACAAGTTTGAAAAGTTAATTCCTTACAATTACTGTAACACCACTGTACATCACTTTGATAATAAAATTGAAAAAAATAAGCTGCGTAAAATATACTTTCACTGTATTGGCACAGTAAATAATATTCTTTATGTAGTAATATTTTAAAAATCAATACTATTTGGCATCTAATTTGAATTAATTACCCCTTCTTTATCAGCGGGTCATCAACTTGAATGTTATCCAACTAGAAAATATTTTCACAATATAATTGCCAAATTTTTCAAAAAAGAATAAATTTAGTACTTTCTCATTCTAAAACAGAAAACAGTTTAATGCTATGGAAACCCATAACTTTTAAAAGTAAGTAAGTTGTTAAGAGGACAGAATATATGTGTTCTTCAAAATTCGTATGACTAATAACTACTCATTTTTAAATTCGCAACATTCCTGAGAGATTCAAAACAGTACCTGTTTGCATGTTATGTAATTCTGCAATAGATGCATTTTCTAATGGGGTGTTACAGATTGAGAAGTCAACAGAAAAATAGCCACATTCTGGTAGAGGATAAGACTATGAAACATGTGTAATAATTAATTCAAGAGTAAACAATTGTTTATCAGAGTAAGCTATTATTTCTATGACCATCAATCCCAAGATTTATGCCATAAAGTCATCCTAGCCCAACAGTTTCCAACTTGTAAGGGGCAACTTTAAATTTCTTAATTCACATCATGAATACCTTATCTCTATTTTGAAAAAATACTACACCTCTGCTAATGTGAGGCCCTCCTTGTTCTGAAAATAACACCACAATAAAATGAACTGCATCATTTTTCCTCCACTGGTATTCTTGAGATCAGAACACATGCAAATATTATTTATATTTATACTTTTTTAACTATCATAGATATTCAGGATGCAAAGATAGGAAAATTATGGTTCAAAGCCCACCCAGGCAGGAAGGTTTCTTAGAATCTTATCTCCAAAAAACTTCTCCACAAAAGCCAGACTCAAGTGGCACTGAGGTTGAAGTGGTAGGGCACGAGCCTTGAGTATAAACAGGCTCAGAGACACTGCCCAGGCCAAGAGTTCAAGCTCTACGACGAACCCATAAAACAAAAACAAAACTGAAAACAAACCCCAAACCTAGCATTTTTCTTCATGTATACAGAAGCACGTAAATAAGGAAATGGCTTCCTGTATTACATATAGGTAGAAGAAAGTAGATGTCACACAATTACTCTGTTGATACCATATTAAAGCAAACCCTTAAAATATTGGTTTTTCTAAATTTATAAATTAATGTCATCCATTTGTTGGCAACACTGCCAACATGGTATACATGAACTGGGTGAATTATCTATTAACTATGCCCTAATTATAACTCTCTTGAAAGAATATCTAGGCAAATAGAATGCCAGAATCATTTGTGAATTTTTCACTTAATCCCTCTACTTAAAAAGAATTTTGTAGTATCCTATAGAATATGAAATTACAAACAAAACCAAAAAATATATTTTAAATGTAAATTCTAATTTAACAAGGTCTACAAAGTCCTACATTAGGCAAACGTTACTATTTCTCCAGACTTAAGCTTTTGTAATCCTTCAACATTTATTTGGAATCCAACAGAATGAGGCTTTCTTACTTTTGCAAATTTTTGGATGGGAATCATGAGCTATTTTGCATCTAGGAATGTTCTGTAATGATGAGAGCATTTAAAACACAAGTGAGGATATATATGAGTTGCATTCATTAGGAACCTTGACTTCTCAAAACATAATGACACAATTAGCCCAAGCTTCCAACTGTATATTCCTTTCTTGTTGTTTGGTTTGTTTTACTGAGACAAAATTATTCACGTGGTCCAGGGAAGGTATCCTTATGTAATTCCACTCTCTAATCTCCTGTCTGAGTGCAAGAATTCTAGACTTGTAGCACATTGCCCTGCCAAGTTTGTTTATATAATCTATAACAGACTAACAATTCTGAAATTATCCTCTGATCTTATCCATTAGACTGACTGCTCAGACTGTTTATGTACTATTTTCAAAGATGTTTTAACATTTGACACAGGATATGAACATTTTCAGATGCATCTGCAGGGTTCCCTGATTCATTCCTCCATGGATCTTATCCCATTAATAATGATTGTTTGACTCTCTTACAATCTCTGGTCCGTACCAATGTAATATTCTCAACTTCTGGCGGAAAGTTCAGGTGAGGGCTTGCTAATAATAAATTTATCACTTGATTCTAATCTTACTCAAGACCTGTTTTCTATTGTTTTCTATGTTTTCTACGTATTCTGAGCGTTGTTTCATTTGTGTATTTTTGTGTGCACCTATAAGTGCCTCTGTGTGTATGTGTATGATTGTACGTATGTATGCAAAAACCTAAAGCTGTTATTCAGCAATCTTGCTCGTGAGTGGTATTCCAGCTTTTGCCTGGTTAATTATAGGTAGTGTCGCAAAGCCTATACTGTCCAAGCTGGATGCAAATTGAACTTCCCAGACTCCTTTACATTCTTAGGTTTTATTTTTCCAGGAGTATCAACTTTTAAACTTCAAACACTTTTGTGAGTGTAAAGTCTAACCTGTAGCCCAGATTTTTAACTTGAGAATTCATGTAAAGATAGATGAACATTATACATTGCATATCCTGAGTGTACACTGTTAGAAATGTGATCATAAACTCAGTTGTTTTGAGATCTGAGGATTGGGTTTAAAGCCAGCATGGGTAGGAAAGTCCTGGAGACTCATTTCTCCAATAATTACCAGAAAACTGGAAGTGGTACTGTGGCTCAAGTGGAAGAGCACTAGCCTTGAGCTGCATTTCGGAGAGACAGCAACCTGTCCCATATTTCAAGTGCCACGAACAAAAATAAAAAAAGAATATAAGAAAAGGAAAAAAAAATGTGATCATAGCCACCAGGTTCATTGCTAGTATAATTCCTGTTCTCCTAAGATGGACTCTTTTTTTCCAGTTAAATCTATTCTCCCATATCTGACTTGCGTTGGAAACCGAATCATTCTTCCATTTTCCTTTTTGCACATTTAGGTGAATTGCAAGCGTGATTTAGAAAAGGAGTGGCCTCATGCTTCATGTTCCACTTAGCAATAATGCTTTCTCTATATCACTCCCATAAATCTACATATTGGACTTGGCTTTATTGTTTCAATGTTATCGTTATCTTATTTTTAGAGTCTTCTATATTGTAGTGAACACTTATACATAAACACAGAACTTCTTTTTCTCCTATAATTGCTATTGTTTCTCTTAGTGTTAACTCATGTACACTTGGGAAATTAATACACAGCATATAGACTCAAAAAAAATGATCTGAGAACATTCTTCCCATTTAAAATTCACCTTAATTTACAGAGCACATAAGAAGTTTGAACAAAATGTTCTCATGGATAAAGTATTTATAAGCAATTTAAATTTCATTTCTCTTCACTAAGTTGGCTCTGAAACACGTGTTACCTCATGTCCAAAAGTGTCCTTGTGCTATTTCAATGAAGCAAGAAAACATTCATATTTTTCCTGGAGCAGCACCATAGTTTGTTACTGGAAGAAAATGGAAGTAACTTTTAATGGATGTGGAAACTGATCCCAGGAGAGAGATTGAACATAGAGAAATGACAAAGTTGAAGTTATCTATTGCTTTCCTTTTTACTGTACAAGAAAAGAATCCAAGGCTTGAAGGAAACTATGTCTCTGACTTTTTTGAGTGTGTCCTTTACTCATGTAAAACTTGTCTGTAAACTTCCGGTGGAGAGTATTATAAAAGGAAACAATATACCATTTAAAGGCCAGCATAGAACAAAAGAAAGTAACTTTGTTTTAAAAGTGTTCTATTGCAAAGAAGCAAAGATATGGAGGTTTTAAAGTGTCTTATGGATGGATGTTTCACTCCTGAGATGATTCTCTTGTTGCAGGAATCAGTTATCAATTCCTTTATTCTGGTCCTGTGTTTTCCATAACAATAAGGATTCCAGAAAAGCAGGATCCAGTGAGTATGATCAGCAAAAGCAGCCCCTTCTCAGATCACCATTATTTTAAGGAGAGTCCCAAAGAAACACCCAGGGTTTGTTTTGTTTTCTTGTTTGTTTAGTTTGTGCTTGTTCTGGGGGTTGAACTTAGAGACTGGCCCCTGTCCCTGAACAGTTGTCTTTCTTTCCCACCTGGCCCAAAGCTACTACTCTACTGCTTGAGCCAAAACTCCACTTCTGGATTTTTTGGTATTTAATTACAGATAAGAGTTTGATAGACTCTCTTGCCTGGGTTGGCTTTGAACTAAGACAGTAAGAAAGCTAAGTGACATCAACTGTATGGACTTCTCTTTTGAACCAAGAAATATGAGATGAAGTTTATTATATAGCTAATATCTGACCATTTTTAAAGAAGAGAAATGTTTAGCAAGAAGCCATAACAAATAACTCAGCCAAAGTAGGTGCACTACTAAATCATTTGGGAAGATTACTATTGACTTCACATTCCTTTGGGGGAAACTTAAAGCCATATTTGCACTTTTTTGTTGGTTGTGGGGATTGAACATTGATCCTGGGCACTGTCTCTCAGCTCTTCAGCTCAACTGAGCACTCTACCACTTTAGCTATAACACAATTTCCGGGTTTTGGGGGTTAATTGAAGATAAGTGTTTCATGGACTTTCCTGAGCAGGCTGGCTTTGAACCAAAATCCTCTGGTCTCAACCTCCTCAGTAGCTAGGATTAGAGGCATGAGCCACTAGCACCCGGCTCATATTTGCAATTATGTACACTTAATGTCACTATGTAGACAAAGAACGGAAATCTGAACCAAATGATGTGACATTGCAGCTTTTCAGAATAATTGAGGTAGCAATAAATATGTCCTCCTTTCACATTTTGTTACATTAATGACTCATGAGCTATGGGACTCTTATATTAGCATCCCCTTTCATCTTTGTAGGTGTATTTAGTATCAGAAAATGTTCATAGAGAAATATAGAAAGACAGATTTTTAGAAAGCAAAGGAGATCAAGTATGAAAGAACAGCATAGAAGGAGATACATTTATCACACAGAGATTAAGAAATAACCTAGGATATTTTGAATGCTAAAGGCAATGAGGAATAAACCTAGTTGATAACTAGTTTTTCAATAACCAAAAATAGTTCCCTAGAACGCTTTCTGCTATACCTTAGTTACTATTATTTTTTCTTTCCATCTGGAGTTATTCCTACTCTTCTGTCACAACTGTTAATTAGCCTCTGCCTTTTTGGTGCGATGACTTGCCAAAAGAGTTTCCAAATCTCACTTAGACTACCCTTCTCATTGTGATTAGCAGTGACCACACTCAAAAGCCTGGAATCTTTGAATTTCCAGAAATAATCACCTAACATCTAAGCACATTCCTGGCATTAATTGATATGACCTAATGAACAAAATATTTTTTCAACACAGTATCCTAACACAGGTAAAGTACATTAATTAAGGACTATTGTCAGGTATCAGTATGGAAGGAGCAATTATACATTCCAAGTATGGGTTCTTTATTTTTCATTTACTAATTAAATGTTCATTGTTGTTGTTGTTGCTGTTGTTGTTTTGGCAGTCCTGGAGCTGACACTCAGCGCTTGGGAATTATTCCTCAGTTTTTCTTTTTTATCTCAAGGCTAACCCTCCACCATTTGAGGCACAGGACCACTTCCAGTGTTTCCTTTGCTATTTATAAGGAATTGAACCCAGGGTTTCATGCATGCGAGGCAATCACCATACCATGAAGCCACATTCCCAGAACCCTAAATGACTTTCTTAAGATGCATTACCTTTTCATTCTGTAACTATGTATCATAATTTTAACCAGAAAATTTTTGCTAGAAAAGAGCATTGACCACAGTACGGAGTCCAGGAAGGCTAGATGGACAATGGATAACTGTCACCTTGTAGACAGGGCACAGAGGGACTTACCTCATGGAGCTGGTACAATAGACTGAGTGAGACAGCTCCTGACCCACAGCCTACCTCCAGAATGAGAGGGCCACCTTGGTTCCAACCACATGGGGATGCTGGGTCACCTCCTCCAGCACGCATTGAATCAGTTCCTGAGAGTGAAAGAGAAAGAAAGAAGGTCAGAATTACACTTAAGCCAGGTGCTGGTGGCTCAGGCCTATAAGCTGAAGTACAATTGAGGCTGAGATATGAAGATCTTGGTTTATAGCCAGCCCAGGAAGGAACACCTATGAGACATTTATCTCCAAAGAACCACCAGAAAATTGGAAGAGGTGCCGTGACTCACGTGGTAGAGTGCTAGCTTTGAGCTGAGGAGCTCAGGGAGCTGCCCCGGGCCCAAATTTCAAGCCCCGTGACTGAAAAGAAGTGGACTTCCCACCACAAGAAGTGGACTGAATAGCACTCATTGTCCTAGGAAGGATGACAGAGAAGTCAGGCAGAGCTTCCTGTCAGCTGAAAGTTATTAGTAGTTCACCCGGCTTCTCTGTGCATCAGTTTCCCCAGCTTCATAACTGAACAAAGTGAAGGATCCCGTTACTCATGGGGATAGGGTAATAAAGAAAGAGAGCCATGTTTTGTTTCACAATCCCTTACATGTTGCACCATTAATAACACACACCATCGGATATCTTTCCAGGTATCTTCCTAACATATGCTCACAGAATTGCCAAGAACAGTATCAGATGGTCCCTCCCTCTGTGCCTGTCCCTGCTCCAGAGATCCCGCTGTATTAATCCCTTGTTTCCTCACAACTGTCACATGAGGAGATTGAAGTCCAATGGTCAAGGTCCAACCCAGAGCTTCACCTCTGGTCAAGAATCGGCTGCCCTGGACTGAGTTTGGGACAATCCATCTAAACCAATGACTGTGCGTGGCGCTATATGTCTACCATCCCAACTACAGAAGACCGGGCCTAGTGGTTCATGCCTGTCACAGATAGGAGGACCATGATCCGGCCCAGCCTGAGCATATATTAATTCTCCATCTCAGAAATGCCCAAGACAGAAGAGCTTGACTCGCATGGTAGAAGACCTGACTGGCAAGCCTAAGGCCTTGAGGTCAAACCCTAATATACCATAAAGAAGCAGAGTCCCAGTGCCAGATGCTCATGCCTATAATCCTAGGTACTCAGGAGGCTGAGATCTGAAGATCATAGCTCAACATTTAAAATAGGGCTGGCCTCGCCCATCAGACATCATGATGACAAGACCCAGAGTCTGACCTATGCTGTTGCGCTCCATACTAGCATAACTCATATCCTCACTAAGTGTTGGCCTTGCTCTCTGTCCCCCTAGGAAGCTATCCCCTGCAGGCCGCACTCCAAGGTCCTCCCAAGCTCGCACTGCCACCAACCAGGCCCAAGGGAGTACACAGCTCCATTGCACACAGATCCCTTGTTCTTGTAATTTAAGTGTGCTGTGTCCCCTTCACGCCTCTCACCATTCCAGGCCCCCAGACATCAGCTGTGAAGCCCATACATGCCCCAAAGATAGCAGGTAGAAGTTACCAAAACATTCAGCCTCCTTTTTACAACCCACTTCTACACACACACACATACACACACCCGCGCGCGCACACACACACACACACACACACACACACACACACACACACACACACACACACATCCAGACTGGTGACAGAAGTCTCATCCATGCAGCACCTGCAATTTGCCAACTCATTACTCACCTGAGCACAGTCAGGCTGTACAAGGAAAAAGATGATCTCTCTCTCTCTCTGTCCCTCTCTCTGTCTCTCTGTGTCTCTTTGTCTTCAGGTGAAAGATTGACCGAGCACAGAAGACAAGGGCTCACACAGCAAGGGTGTCTATCTTCTGTATCCAACATCTCCCATCTCCAGAAAAAAAGGAATAGACCCCAGAAGGCAGGTGTAGACATGCTGCTCCCCACCTCTGATTAAAGCCACTGGGTTCCCACCAGGGAGAGGAAGGGCGCTGATGTGAGGCTGTGTGGTTCCCACTGCTCCAGGCCAGAGGATCTGTGGCACCCACTCTTCACCCAACCCTGCATCTCCCTGTATCCTTGGACACTAGCCGCTGGGAATGGTGGTGGGATACTCGGGTCAACAACTACCCCCACCCCTGGGGCACATTTGTGTCAGTGTGTGGGCCAGACTGTGGGGCACAGGGGAGGCGTGGTTCCAGGTCAGAGGTGAGGGGGATATGGAGTAGCAGGGTGCGGGGTTCACATGTGTTGCTGGCAGAAGTTGTTCGGAACTGCTCAAGGTGGGGCAAGCAGCAATGGCAGTGGCATGACAGACACTCAGGCCCTGAGCAGAGAACAGGGCAGCCAAGACCAGGTCAGAGCCACAAGCTAGCTCGTGGCACACCATTACACCATTGCCTGAGGAATCCATGTGCCTGAACCCATAAGCACCAGGTTTGAAATGCTGCTCCATGGGGAAGGGGGGAGGGGCAGGGGCGCAGGCCGGCACATGGTGGGCCTGAGGAAGGCCTCTCTTCCTAGGTCTGGAGTCTCTTGCTCACCACTCAGCCATCTCTACCTTCCTCAACTGCTGGTAGTGTTGTCAACAAACAGAAGGAATCACAGTGCTACTGGGCAGCATGGAATGTGGGCGTGGCCACCATTCTTGTATCCCATTGGTCAGAAAGAACAATGAAACAATGGGGGTGTGGCTGGAATCCTGTGATGCAGGCAGAATGGGGGGAGTCAATATGACAGCACCCCCTTTCCCCAGAACTCTGTCCAAGCCAGTTGGGGACAAGAGAGTGACCTGCTTTAGCAGGATGGCTGCACAGATTATTGTGTATGTCTGTTTGTTCCCAGACCTTGAACTTAGGATCTGGGCACAATCTGTGAGTTGCTTTTGATCAAGGCTAGCTCTCCACCACTAGAGTCACACGGCTTTACTTCTGGCTTTCTTGGCACAAGTTGGACAGGAGTCTCAAGGACTTTCCTGCCTAGGGTGACTTTGACCATGATCCTCCTTTCACAGCCTCGTAAGCTTTAAGGAGGACTGCTGAGAGCCACTGATGCCTGGCTAATCATTGGTTTTGCTGATGTTCTTGGACAGACCTGTGAGTTACATATCCTCAGATTTAAGTGGTAGGAGCTGGAGCCCACAGTTTGAATCCTGGTCTGCCACCAACAAATGGCAGGAGATCCTATGATACTCATTTCTATTCATATGATTACCAAAGGAATATGATGTTTGTCATGATTAAATGGGCACTACTTGAATGATTCAATGATAAAATTATACACAATTACATTATAGGACACTGGTTGATATTAATTAATACTTTATGAATCATTTAAACAATCACATTCATTAAATGGAGGCCAAATGAAATACCTACGAATTGGGCATCACATATCATGGAGGTGCCATTTTTTTTCTGCCAGGACTGGGATTTGAACTCATGGTCTAGGTAACCCTGCTGTTTCACTATCTGGGAAGGGGAAGCTTGCCTCCTTGAATTCAAGAAATTCAAGTCTGTTCCTTTGGCCTGAAATCGATGTCCACCACTAGAAAACATCATTTTTGTGTACATTTTAAATATATGATTTATATTTATATACATATTTTGATTCCATATTGCATTCAGTGTAGTTATTAATTTTATTTTTTGTTTTATTCATGTATTGACTACTCATTTTATTGACTATTATGACACATAGAACAGTGATTACATTGATTACATAGGATATAGGTTTGCATATGTATTGCACGTCCTTCCTGACACTAACGACTTTCACAGAGAAGGAAAACATGTGTCACCATCAGCTTCTTACTACACTATTCATTTTTTGGGAGTACTGGCATCTGAACTCACAGCCTACAAGGCCCAATTCATGAATGAGTGAGTGTCAGCCTGCCATCATGTGGCAAATTGAGCTGACAGGCAGTTACGAGTCCCTGAGATTGAGCCCCAGCGGTTGACAAAATAAGAACAGATTGACATACAGATGGTAGTACACTAATAAATATATATCTTTATAGAGTGCCAGAGATGTCTATACATTATTCAGTTATGTAGACTACATTCCTACCAATTCATGGGTATTTATAATGCTACATGTAATTAATGTTATTGTTTCAATTCTTATCAAACAAGTAAATCAATCAATATCCTGAAATTATTGCATTCTGTAAGTAATAGTATTCTTTTAATGCTTCATAAATATTAAATAAAATCAGTCTCCTGAAATGATGCTGTCTAATTTTATAGGAGCATCATTCACCATCAACTCATTCAACTGTGACATTGATAATATTACCTTGTTATTCCCATGGATGGGAACGAATCTCTTAGTATCTCCTGCCATTGATTGGTGTCAGGACTGGGATTCGAAATCGGGGCCTACATTGCCATGTTGACCTATGACTTCCTCAATGGTCTGACAACCTTCAGCAATGCAAGGTGAAGTACCCTGTGCAACAGTGTCATTCAGACCCAGGAGGGTCACCGTGCAAAGGAAGAAAACATAAAAAGGCCATCTCACTGCATTTTTTTTGTACATTTTTGCCACACAAGGCCTGGGGGTCTAGGATTCCAGGATCTACTGTGGGTCCAATGGCTGTACCCCAGCATAGAGTGATCAAAGCTGAGGCAGTTACCACAACCTGAGTTCAAGCCCCCTGCTGAGCAAAAAATAATTAAAAGAGGTTAGCTCCCTGGCTTGCAATTCACCCCCTTTATTCTGCCAGGCTTTGGATTTGAACTCAGAATCTGGGTAAATCTGCAGCACTGCGGAAGAAGAGGGAAGCTCACTGTATTTGCAGATAAGAAAGTCAGGCCTGTACTGTAAGCCAAAATTCAAGCCCTAGCCTTGGAAAACACGCTATTTATATACTTTGTAAATAAATGATTTGTACTTACCTATGGATGTTCAGTCCATACATGTTTGGTGTGGCTGTTCCTTGTATTTTTGTTTTATTTATTTATTTACCATTGATTTTACTATGATGACACTCATTCCCTTTATTACATTGATGACATCCTATCACATGGAATCTAAATTTGTAGACGTGTTCTCCATCATGCCTGACACCTAGGACTCTCAGAGAAAAGGAAAAAAAGTTTCACACTTGGCTTCTAACTAAGCTGACATGGATAACAACCTATTCGAATTTCTATAGAGTTGTCTATATAGAATTCTCCATCCTCGCTGAGACCCAGGACTTTCACAGGACAGGAAAACAGGTGGATCGATTGGCTTCTCAAATCAAGGTGAATCTGTTTTCAGTGCTGGGATTTGAACTCAAGGTCTAGCAAGCCCAATTGGTGAATGGGTCATAGTGAACACACCAGCCTGTGAGGCACTAAGGAGGTAGGCCGTTCCCAGGACCTGAGATGAAGACCTGGTGGGCGCCAATATAGTCATAAATTCATCATTTAAACCAAAGATCTATATTTCCATACATGGATGGGCAGCATCTTGCATTCGGTGTAGTCATTCTCTTTATTTTGTGTCATATTCATTGATGTACTGTGTATTTTCTTGCGTATAGGATAATAGATATAACTGGTGACCTGGATGACAACCTATTCCCTTGAGTATAGAGTTGCCTATGCATTCTCCATCCTAGCTGAGACCCAGGACTTGCACGCACAGGAAAACTGGTGCAATGACTTGCTTCTCACATCAGTGTGAATTGTGACAGTGCTGGGATTTGAACTTTGGGCCTAGGAGGCCCAACTGCCCAATGGGTCCACGTGATCACACCAGGCTGTGAGCCACTAAGAGCTGGTCGGTTCTCAGGAACAGATATTGAGCACCAGGGGGGCCACAATTGTCCAGAATGCATCGTTTAAACATGGGATGTATATTCAAATCCATGTGTGGACTGTATTGTGCATTTAGTGTAGTTATTCTAATTTGTATTCTATTCATGGATGTATTGTGTATTTTCTTCAGTGTATGATGACAGGTATAACTGGGCTCACATGATAACAACCTATTCCCATGGCCACAGGTTGGCCCATGCATTCTTAATCCTATCTGAGACCCAGGACTTGCAGAGGAAATGAACACACGTGCAACAATTGGCTTCTGACATCAGGATGCATATTTTGGCACTGCTGGGATTTGAACTCGGGTACGAGCAGACCCAATTGACGAATGGGTTTATGTGAGCACACCAACCTGTGAGTCACTAAGGAGTAAGGTCGTTCCCAGGACTTGAGATAGACCCCCAGGTGGGGATGTCAGGGGAGGGCACACAACAGTCATCTATTCATACGTTGGAGGTAGTATGCAAATAAGTACACATTTGTATAGAGTAGGAGAGATGATAATCTGTGATGGAATCCAATCTACCATGTGTCTACTGATTCTTGGATCTTTCCAGATGCCTTCATTTCATGACTGTGATGATTATTGTCATGCTTAATCAACACTGCTTTACAAATAAGCGAAACCCCATGAGTCTTGCCTATCATTTCCTAGTCACATCATGCATGAACTACTCATTCGATTAGATCGATCGAATTTCATGACTTTTCCTGGTCGAGAAACCAGTATCTCAGGATTTCCCGCCATTGCTTTCTCATGGGGGTGGGCTGAATTCAATCTTCAGGCAGGGAAAACATACTCCTTGTATAGATTTTAAAGATAGGATTTATACTTCCATACCGATATTCAGTAGATACCGTGTTTAGTGTGTTAGGATTTATACTTCCATACAGATGTTCAGTCCATATCATGTTTAGTGTGGTTATTCGGTTTATTTCTTTTTTTATTCATTTATTTATGATTTATTTTATTGACTTTGATGACACCTATAACATTTATTACATTGTTTACATCATATCACATACCATCTAGATTTGTAGATGTGTTCTCCATCATGCCTGACACCCCGGACTCTCCCAGAAAAGGAAAACATGTGTAACACTCGGCTTCTTACTCAAAGATTAAATTTTTGGCCGTGCTGAGATCTTAACTCAAGGCCTAGCAGGCCCAATTCATGATTGGGTGAGTGTGAGCACGGAAGCCTCTAGCCAAGTTGGTTCCCAGTCACTGAGATCAAGCCCCAAGTTTGGCCAAAACAGCAAAACATAGATAGGCAGAGGGTGGCATACAAATAAATAAATATTGTTAAAGACTTCCAGAGCTGTCTATCTATGACTGAATGGCATCTACTACGTTTCTACCAACTCTTAGGTATTTATTATATCTCCATTGAAACAATATTATTCTTTTCATGCTTAATAAACAATTAAGGTCAATCAGCATCCTAGGATTATTGCATCCAATTTTAGACTTGACAAATGCATGAACTACTCTTTCAATCTGTATTCTTATGCATAGGAATGAGTCTCTTGTGATCTCCTGTCATTGGTAAGTGTAAGGATTAGGATTTGAACCCAGGGCCTATGTTGACATGTTGGTTTATGGCTTCCCTGATAGCCTGCCAGCCATCAGCAATGGCAGGCTAGGTCTACTTTGAAACCATATCATTCAGACCCAGGGTGGTCAGCAAGCAAAGAAAAAATTTTAAAACCCTGAGCCCTCTACAGCTCCCCACATTTTGTGCTGTTCTGCTTTTTTTTCCTTCCAGCAAGCCATCTGGGCCTAGGGTCCCAGGATCAACTTTGGGTCCCGAGGCTGCACCCCATCCTAGGGAGAGTGAAGCTGAGTCAGAGTTGCCATGACCTGAGTTCAAGCCCCGTGGTTGCAAAATTACTTAACTAATTAATTCATTAACTAACTAACTAACTAATGAAATTGAAATAATAAAGCTCTTTGGTTTGGTATTTCTGCCAGTTTTCTTTCCTAGTCTGGGATTAGAACTCAGAGTCTTCATGAATCCATAGAAATGTGACGGAAAGCGCAGAGTTGCCATTACTTGAGTTCAAACCCCATGCCAAGCCAAAAATAAATAAGTAAGTCACTGACCTCAGCAGGGAAGTTAGTTGTGAAGATGGGAGGTAAGGGATGGTAGGGGAAAAACAAACGAGGAGGCAACAATGCTCAAATGTACTCATTACCTTGGTCATGTAACTGTGACCCCTCTGTACAAATATTTTTTTTGGTCCAGTCGTGGGGCCTGAACGCTGGGCCTGGGCGCTGTCCCTCAGCTCTTCAGCTCAAGGCTAGCACTCTACCATGAGCCACAGCGCCACTTCCGGCTTTTTTTTCTTATGTGGTGCTGAGGAATCGAACCCAGGGCCTTAAACATGCAAGGCAAGTGCTCTACCACTGAGCCACTTTCCCAGCCCTTCTGTACAAATTTTTAAAATTTAAAACGTAAAACAATATTATGTAGTGCTCAAGAAGCACTTTGTGGGTAAGGGATGGATGTCTGAATAGCTGTACAAAATTCTACACTGATTTTTTTCAGTGTTCAGTATGGAACTTAATAAACAAAACTGTTTCTGTTACAAATATTAAGTCACTTTCTTGGAACTGGGGCCATTATTTCTGCCATTGCTGGGATTTGAGCTCACTGTCCAAGTTACTCTTTTGCACCTTGGGTGAAGGCTACGCTCCCTGTCCTTGAGGAAAAGATTTTCAAGCTAGAGTTCCCAGGGCCTGAATTAAGGCCCTGCAATAGGAAAAATATTTGTATACATGTGTAATATAAGCTATATAGGTACATATGTATGTTTATTTCATATTATGATTATTATTATTGATTTTGTATTTAATTTTTATTTTATTCATTTTATTGTTTATTGTATTTAGTATTGTTATACACATAATATTTATTATGTTGTGTACATATATTATAAAATTATACACAATAATTCAGTACATTGAATCATTTTCATTAATACTTTATTAAGTGTTGAAACATGATATATAATTAAATGGAGGCATTTGTCAAGTAATCACATGGTTAGAGTCTGTCCCCAGTATGAGCTTTGTCTTATTTATCTTTGGACAACTTCCTATAGGGATTTGTTTAGATGATTTATACTCAGAAGCCTTTTCTTGTGGATAGGCAAGTTCAGGGATAAAATTGTAAGGTTGGGCTGGGAATGTGGCTTAGTGGTAGAGAGCTTGCTCAGCATGCATGAATGCCAGGATTTGAATCCTCAGTGCCATATACTCAGAAAAAGCCACAAAGTGTGGTGTGGCTTAAGTGGTAGAGTGCTAGCCTTGAGAAAAAAGAAGCTCACAGACAGTACCCAGGCCCTAATTTCAAGCCCCAGGTCTGGCAAAACAATACGCCAGATTCCAGTGGCTCTGGAAACCTACTTTCTCAGGAGGCTGAGATCTGAAGATCACAGTTTGAAGACAGCCTAGGGAAGGAAAGCCTGTTAGACTCTTACCTCCAATGAACCATCAAAAAAACCCACATGTGGCACTGTGGATCAAGTCGTAGAGTGTTTGCCTTGAGCTGAAGGGCTCAGGGACAGCACCCAGGCTTCAGTTTGAGACACACAACTGGAAAAAAGAGTGAGGGTTAATCAAAGTAATTTTCCTATTTGCTATTTATGAGAATATTTTTTGGAAAATGTATGCTGATGTACACAGAATTGTAGTCAGCCCTCAAGATTCAATTGTAGCACATCCATAAGCCCAGCCTCTCAGACTCTAGCATTATAAACTTGTGTCCTACAGGGTTCTGAAAGGCACACTGTTGAAAGGCTTAATATGTTCCCCAAGCCGTTTGTGATAAGCAGTTAACTTGTCTTGTCAATGTCATTACAGTTCTGACCATAGCAGAGAACCAATAGCTCATGCCCATCACCCTAGCTCAGGAGGCTGAGGTCTCTATCACTGCGTGAAACCAGCAAAGGCAGGGAAGTCTAGGACACTCTGACTTCCTGTTCTGAAAGGTCAGATGCTCAAGAAATTCCTGTGCTTCCCTTGGTGATGAGAAGTTACTTGCACTCTAAATGTTCTTGGAGTTCTTGAGCTACAGAAGAAGGAAAGAAATATTATTGACCCATCTGGGATTCAAATGAAGTTCTCAGAATCCAAGCCCTAGCTCTGTTAGCAGCAAGAACTCCAGTGTAACACTGTATTTGAAGGACAGAAAACAGTTTCAAATGCAAGGCTAGGTGCAGAGAACTAGGCCTGCAGGATTAGGAGGCAGATTATACACACTCAACAAGGAAGTGAGCTGCGAAACCATTTCATTCATTCCAGGCACAGCCAGCAATGGGGGAAACCTGAAACATTTGATAGAGTTACAGCAGGGTCAGGCTTTTCTCAGCCTCTTCAAACGATGACTAATTAACCTTCCTCCTTCAGGTGAAGGGAGCTTCAGGCTATCTTTAAGTTACCAATAGAGAGCCAGTTTACTGGGGGAGAGGGGAGGAACAGAGTAAAAAACCCTGCTCTCTGGTCTTAGGGAGTGGGTTTTGGACTCTCCATTTGTCACATTTGAAGGTCCTTCAATCTCTACCAATCCATTATCCTTACTTCATGCTCCACATCATTAATGAAAATCCCCAGTCCAAGGAGGGGCAGGGCCATTTCTTTTCTGTCCCCAAGCACCTGAGTTAGAACCTGGCTCTGCCATCCTGACTCTAGGGTTCTTGGCTGCCTGAGAAGTGGGACAGAGACAGTCATCCTGCTCTGCGATTGTGTGAAGGCGATGCTGGTGTCCTGGCACACTGCAGAAAGCTTCATGACTGGGAAGTGTTCCCTTCTTTCCTTCTGACTTCAAAATCAGATTCATCTATCAATATTCTTTCTTTCTTTCTTTTCTTCCTTCTTTCCTTCAGTCTCTTCTTCCTTCCTTCCTTCCTTCCTTCCTTCCTTCCTTCCTTCCTTCCTTCCTTCCTTCCTTCCTTCCTTCCTTCCTTCCTTCCTTTCTTTCTTTCTTTCTTTCTTTCTTTCTTTCTTTCTTTCTTTCTTTCTTTCTTTCTTTCTTTCTTTCTTTCTTTCTCTCTCTCTCTCTCTCTTTCTTTCTCTTTATTTCTTTCTATCTCTTCTCTCTTTCTTTCTCTTTATTTCTTTCTATCTCTCTACCTACCTTCCTACCTAGGTAGCTATCTCCTTGACAGTTGTTGGGTTGAACTCAAGGCTTGGGCACTGTCTCTACCACTCTGCTACTTGAACAACAGCACATATTGTGGCTTTGTCTGTGTACTGGTGCCTGCGGAATCGAACCCAGGGGTTCTTGCATGCTAGGCAAGCATTCTCTCATTAATCTATATTCCAAGTCCCTTCATTTTTTCCTTAATAGCAATTTTTACATAAGTATGCTAGCATTTTATGTTCTCAAGTTTATTTTTCTGAATACCGGTTACTTCTAAGAAACCTGATCTTCTCTTCCCCTGCCTGATTTGTGATTTTTTCCTGAATTGCCCTCATAATAAAATGTAAATAAAGGCTGCTGAGAGCTTCAGTGTGCATCATATAAAGACACAGGCCTAGAACCCTGGAAGAGAAAAAGCAATGGGCCTGAAATGAAGAGAATGATGCAGTATGCACAACTAGCATATCTGAAAAATAAACCAGTAAATAAAAGCAGAGTTTGCACTATGGGAGGTAATATACATACACACATAAGTAGGTAGGGCACTGATATATAAACCTGACCTTCCCTTTTTGAATTTTCTTGTGGCCATCCCAGGGCTTAAACTAAGGGACTGATATGTTCCTGAGCTGCTTTGCTAAAGGCTGAAGCTCTACCTCCACCACAGCTACACTTCCTGCCAGCTGGTAGTTAATTGGACATAAGCAATTCCCAGGCTTTCCTGCCTGGTCTGGATTGTATCTCCTGCTCAGTTTTCTCTCTCAAAGCTGGAGCTCTACCCTCTGGGCCACTTCTCCACTTCTGGTTCTCTCGTGGTTTATTGGAGAAAATAGTCTCAGAGACTTTTCTGCTCGGCTGGCTTGAATGGCGTTCTCCTGAGGAGGCTTCAAGTGGTTTCCTCAGGGATTCACCGAGGATCCGCTCGACACAAAACCTTAGTCTAAAGCTCTAGGAGTACTAGAGAAAAATGGAAACATTGTTATACCCCAGTTGCAGAACCCCCACCAAAAAGACCACTGAGAGTCAGACTTTACAGCTGTTTTAAGGTTTTATATAAACGGGTTGCAGCTAGGGCCTTGTCCTACACTCTAAACAGCAGCACCTAGGAGGAGAGCCCCAAGGTAAAGATTTGCAGGGTTTATAAAGGCACACAACCAACCAGGTGTATGGATTACCACCATGTGATGCTCAGCTAGAAACAAGGAACAAGTGGTCACTGCCTCACAACTTTAACCCTTCATTCCCCCCATTGACTTATGGTCCTGAGACACAATTTTGTGGCTCCAGCCCCAAACTAAACTCCAACTGCTCTTGATCTTGAATGGGTATGATCCTTAACTGACCTAACCATACTATAAAACAACAATACCAGTAACAATCAGTTCATTTTTCTTTTCTTGAGGTGTATGCAGAGTGGTTGGGTAGGATGCTTGGAGAATTCCCATGTTTCCTCACGGTTGTCCAGGGCAAAGGGATCAGCCGTTCTGGTGTGGGAGCAGTGGGTCCAAGCAACAATGCCATCCACCTTAAGGGCAGTAGGTGTAGCCATTAGCACCATGTAAGGTCCCTTCCACCGTGGTTCCAGAGATATTAGGTTGTGCCTTCGAACAAACACCCAGTCCCTTTGTTTATACAAATGGAGGGGGGGTAGGAATAGAAGCAGAATCATATAATGCTCTAAGCTGGGGCCACATCCTCTTATGCACCAGCTGTAAATAGTCAAGCTTACACAGAAATACAATATCATCCAAATCAGCAAGCAATTCAGTCTGAAGGCTAGGGATAATGGGTGGGGGTGGGGGGGTACATACATTATTTCAAAAGAAGTAAAGCCCAGCTAAATGAGTGAATTTCTTACTCTAAACAGGGCAAAAGTAAGCAGCGATACCCAGTCTGGGCCAGTCTCTAAGGCCAATTTAGTTAAGGTCTCTTTTAGAATCCGATTCATTCTTTCTACCTGCCCTGAACTCTGGGGTCTATAAGCACAGTGCAATTTAGAATCCATCCCCAGTGCCGTGGCTATTCCCTGAATTACTTTTGAGAACAAAGCCGGTCCATTGTCCTACCTGATGGTGGATGGGAAGCCATACCTGGGTTGGATTTTTTCCAGGATCTTCTTAGCCATGATGTTCGCAGTCTCATGCGTTGTTGGGTAGGCTTTAACCCATCCTGAAAAGGTGTATACAAAAATTAGCAAAAATTTATATCCAAATTTTCCAGTTTCAATTTCTGTGAGGTCTACTTCCCAATACACACCTGGCCTATCTCCATGGAGGCAAGCTCCTTTTGTAACCAGTTGATTAGGGGCATTGGTGAGTTGACAGCCTTTAAAATTTTTAACAATGTCCTCAATGAGTTGATTTCCTTGCCTGATTTTTACTTCTGAGTTTAGGAGCAAGTCCTCCATTCTTCAGGTTCCCATGTGAGAGACCAGATGGATTCTCCTAAGAATCCTCTTGCCCAATCTTTGTGGCAAGATAAGTTTCCCCTCACCAGTTTTCTTCCAGTCTTCATTTCTTTCTCTGTCCATGGAA
Organism: Dipodomys spectabilis; assembly: GCF_019054845.1. Lineage (NCBI taxonomy): Eukaryota > Metazoa > Chordata > Mammalia > Rodentia > Heteromyidae > Dipodomys > Dipodomys spectabilis. The sequence goes on along the minus strand of NW_024871095.1, from coordinate 578,364 downwards.
ATTTTCTTTATCTACCCCAAGTCTTCTTGGGAGTACTGAGGCTCAGGAGGCAAAGCTTATGGCCCTGGGTCTACTTCCGCTCTGGGCTGGAGATCCACATCCTTAGCTGCCTGATCGGTCAAGTTATTTCCTCAGTTATTGAATCAGTTACCTTTTGATGTCCAGGACAGTGGCAATATTTACTGGTTCCCATGAGGCACGGATGAGGCTTAAAATTTCTTGTTCGTTTTTAATAGCCTTTCCGTCAGCTGTCAACAGCCCTCTCTCTGGGTAAATGGCTCCATGGACATGCACAGTGGCAAAAGCATACCAACTGTCCATGTAAATGTTTGGTCTCTTCCCTTTTCCCTTCTGTAGGGCTTTTGTTAGTGCCACTAGTTCTGCTTTTTGTGCAGACGTTCCCTGGGGGAGTGCTTCTGCCCACACTATCTCAGTGTCCGTTGTGACTGCTGCACCGGTGTACCTTTTACCATCTCAAATGAAACTGCTGCCTTTTGTGAACAAGGTATGATCGGCATGCGATAGTGGCGAGTCCAACAAGTCTGGCCTCTTTTCTTTCGCCTGGTCACTCTTTTCACACTCAATTTCACGTTCACTGTCTTTCCTTTCCTGTATTTGCTACTCTATCTCTCTCTCTCATTGTAAACCTTTTCACCGCAGCTTCGAGATCCCTAATAGACTTTTCACCAAGTCTGTCTAGAGCCTGCAACTTTCACTTTATGTCTGGTGCAGCTTGATTTATATAGGCAAACATAATCATCTGAGCCGACTCCTGGGTCTCAAGATCATACGGGTATATTGACTAAAAGCTTCCATGAGCCGCTCAAGATATGCTGTTGGACTTTCACTTCCTTCCTAACATCATAAACTTTGGCCATATTAGTACTTTGGCAATCCGCCACCTTGAGACCTGCCAACAGAGCCTGGAGATAGACGAGGAGTTGCTCCCTACTTTCAATTGTATTGTAGTCCCATGTTGGTTGCATCTCAGGAAAATAGGTAGTGATTAGGGCAGGATCTGTGATAGGTGCTCCTGTGGGGCCAGGGATATATTTCTGGGCCGCCTCTTGGATACAGTCTCTCTCTTCGGTGGTAAAAAGGACCTGTAAAAGCTGACTACAATCATCCCAAGTGGGCTGATGAGTAAAGAGAATAATTTCAAGCAAACGAATTAAATCCTGGGGTTTCTCAGAAAAGGGGGCATTTTGGGTGTGCCAATTGTATAGATCACTGGTAGAAAATGGCCAATATTGGAGTTGCTGTTGACCATCCGCATCCACAGGACCTATGGGGCATAAGGGAAAAACAGGTGCATTAGAAGGAGGATTTATATGATGGCATTGTCGAGTGACTGGCCCCTCAGAAACTTTAAGGGCAGGTGCCGAGTGTTCTATAGCTCCCTCCTCCTCTTGATCATTCACAGGTTCTGCAAAATGAACCTGGAAAGGAGAGTATGGGGGAGGAAACATTTCTTCATCCAAGTTACCTCCCTGAAAAACCAGGGGGTACTTTTCTTTCCCTCTGTGTCAGTTTCTTTTTGTAAGTCTAGGGGGCTAGATTGAGTGGTGCCTATGGTTTCCAGTCCCGTCAGACATACAGTCCAAAAAACAATAAACAGTACAAACAAAACACACTCATGCCCTACAGTTACAAAAAAAAAAAAAAGCCTTACAAAGTGGAGATCTCCCAAATTGGTCCACTTACTAATGTCACGATGGGGTTTCACACCCACGCCACACAGCAGAAAGAGCAGAGCCACAGTGGGCCTCCTAACAGAGGCCCTCTTGGTCAGTTCCAGCCCAAAACTGAACGGACCCCCGGCCTACAATACACACAGCAGTGTTCCAAGGACCGCCCCCGCCGCCACAGATAGCGGGGTTCCAAGGACTCCTGCCCCACATGGAGGGTTTCCGCCCCAAAAGATGATCTTGGACATCTCCCAGTTGCTCCAGGGTTGTGGTGCAAGCACTTCTGCTTCAACAACCCCTTATGAATCGGAGTGGCCATCCTCACAAAGGAAAATGAAAGTAAAACAAACAAATGATAGGACAAGACAAATTAACAAAGACAGCTCTGTTTTACCTTTGGAGTCTGAGATCTGGGGGGTTTTTGGGGGGGATCCTGGACGAGCCCCCACTAATATGTTATACCCATGTTGCAGGATCCCCACCACGAAGAACATCCACAGTCAGACTTTACAGCTGTTTTAATGTTTTATTTAAACGGACTATTGCTTGGGACTCATCCTATACTCTCACACAGCGGAGCCTTGGAGGAGAACCCCGAGCTAAAGATTTGCAGGGTTTATAAAGGCACACAACCAACCAGGTGTTTGGATTACCAGCACCTGTTGCTCTGCTAGAAACAAGCAACAAGCAATCACTGCCTCAAAACTTTAACCCTTCACATGAAGATGCTCCTAGTGGGTTCTAGACACTTAATGTTGGAGACACAAAACACTCATAATTATTAGATCATTTTATAGGCAAAAGGAGCAATGCAGACTGTATGAGGATCACTCCAGCTTTCGGCCCTCATATGCTGAGACAGTAAATTCACAGCAGCTCAATGCTAAGTGACAGAACTGGCCTGTACTGTGGATATTTGCTCCCAAATCCTGTGACACTCATTTCTCACTTTTGGCCTCAAACCTGTGACCAGAGGGGAAAATGAGGAGAGAAAATCCTTCTAAGGGAAAGCAGCTATAAAGAACATTTGGTAGTTTACTTATAAATTAAAACCTTGGGAATGACCCTGTTAAGAAGTCAGATTGTCCAGATTAAGAAATGAAGAAGAGAAGAAATAAGGTGCCAGTGGCTGCTGTCTGCAATCCCAGGTCCTCAGGAGGCTGAGATTTAGAGAAACTTAGTTTGAATGCAGCCAGTGTAGGAAAGTCCATGAGACAGTTATTTCTAAGAGATCACAGAAATACCCAGAAGTGGGGCTGGACTCAAGCTTAATGCAATACCCTTCAGCAAAAGGAGCTCAGGGACCATGCATAGGCTCATATTTCCACCCCAGGACCTGCCCCCTCAAAAAGAGCCTGTACTTCCATGTCTTTGTCTATTTATTGTATTCTTATAGGTGAAATTCCCGAGTAGCTATGATGAATAGCACCAACCTAATAAATTTGTATTCAGTAAAATGAGTTCATAACAGAGAGACTTCTTTCAAGATAGTGCATGTTCCGGGGGTCCCCTCACTGTTCTCAGTGTAACCTGAGGGTTTCTCTGCATCACAGTCCTGCTGGAGGAAAACTTTCTCATTGCCTGAACAGGCACACAAAAGCCCTCACTCCTGTACAGTTCGGTAACAACTCCATCTGTGCCAGTTAGTGAGGATGAGTGAAGGTCAGGAGAATAAGACCTCTTTGTACCCTTACTGATCTCTATCCCCAGTGCTCTGTTTTAATAGAAGACCTTCATTTGTGCCACCTCCGATGGCAGGCCAAGTTCTGTGTGCTTATCCTCCCTTTGTGAGACTATATTCTGGTGTTCAGTTACAGTGTTCAATATAATTCAGGAGTCCTTCAGGCAGACAACTAGGGCACTGAATATAATGAAACGATACATTGCAGGCAATGTTGGGCCTATGATGCCTCTCCTATGTTTGCGGAGGCTTGGGAAATCCAAGCACATGTTGGATATCACAAAGCTCCCTGACATCTATGATTGGTGAAGCTCATCAGGTTTTGAAACCTTTGACTTCTCCTAGTTTGGCTCTGGGTGCCTAGGTTTTGGGTTTGAACACAGGGCCTGGGTGCTGACCATGAGCTCAGTTGCAGAATCCCAGTGCTTTATCATTTTGTGTAACAACATTTCTTCTGGTCTGTGAGTGTATGTGTGTGTGAGTGTGTATGTGTGCACACCACGGTGTGTGTGTGCACAGGTGTGTGTGCATGCACACATATACATGAGTCCTGAAGCTTGACCTTAGGACATGAGTACTGTACCTATTTTCTCTTGTAGAATGATATCCCTCTCCCACTTGAGCCACAGAGCCACTTCAGGCTTTGTCCTAGTGACGTGGTCCTGAGAAATGAAGCCCATGATTTCATATATGCAAATTATTCTACCACTAAGGCACATTCCCAGCCCTCTACTTAAGCTATGTTAGTTTATTTCTGCCTTTTGTTCTTGTTATTGTTGTCGATTGAAGGAGTTGAAGTCTTGGCATGGGTGCTGTCCCTGACCTCTTCATGTCCATTCTTGTGCTCTACCACTTGAGCCACAGAGCTACTTCCGGTTTTCTGGTGGTTCATTGGAGCCAAGTTTCTCAAGGACTTTCCTGCCTAGGCAAGCTTTGAACCATGCTCTTCAGATTTCATCCTCCTGAGTAGGTAGGATATCCTACATGAGCTCAAGCACCCAGCTTCCCCTTCAGGTTGTTAGTAGTGAATTAGAGATAATAGTCTCATGGTACCTTTTGTGTCTGGGATAGTTTGGAACCCAGATCTTTAAAACTCAGCTTCCCGAGAAGGCAGGATGACAGACTTCAGCTACTGCCCCCTTGGCAATGGCCTCTGCTGCAAGGGGGTCCATGGCTCCACGGTGTGGAGTGCTAGCCATGAGTCCAAGAGGTAAGAGTCAGTGCCTCAGTCCCGATTCAAGGTCATGTCCAAGAAAAAAATAAACCAAACCATTGTCTGCTGTAGACAACTCATGAGTCTTCAGTAACACATAATTTTGTTCCTGACATGGGGACCTACCTGAGCCTCAATATTCATGTTTGTATAATCATCAAAGTTGTGGAGCTCTTACATAGACAACATGTAAGAATGCACTCTGTTATGGACATAGCACATGGCAGTCTTTGCACCACTCAGCACACAACATCCTGTGAAATATTCAGCACCCAGCTCCCAATGCAGGACTTAGTACACTGCATCCTGTGAAAGACCCAGCACATAGCACCATGTGCAGGCCTCAGAACGGAGAACCCTATGGAGGACTCAGCACATAGCTCCATTCCACAAGCTGTCACTAGAATTAGGGTGCTTTCATCATTATCACCATTCTTGGAGGAAAAATTTACAAACCATACAAACTCACATCTAAAGGTTTAGTCGGGTGTTTTTCTTGGGAGGGGTTGTTAGCCATGGGGCTTGAACTCAAAGCTCTACCACTTGGAGCAACAATTTGAGATGTCTCTTAGACTTCCTACCAGGACTGTGTTTTAAAGCCCCTGAGCAGCTAGGATGACGGGCATAAGCCAGGATGACATGGGTAACCTGTGGAGCTGGGTTGCAGCGATTTACCTATGGCTAAGTCAGGTTAGGTGGCAGCTGTCAGCACCAGATTACTAGCTTGCTCTAGGTTTTTGAAGTTCTGTTCTTCTATAATTACAGTTAGAGGATCCTACCTTTTTTTGGCATCAGACCTGGGGCTTGATTAAGAGCTTAGACACTGTCGCTAAACGCTTGTGCTCAAGGCTAGCACTCAATTGATTGAAAGATAGCAGAATTTCTGAGTTTTCTGTTTTGTGGCACTGAGGAATCGAACCCAGGGCTCCATGGTTACTATGAGAGCACTCAACCACCGAGCCTCAGGAGTGAACAAGGTATAAATAGATAGCAATTGCTGTATATAAATATTTTGTACACAAAAAGAGATTTCTGCATATCATTAAATTATAGATAATATTGCTACCAATTCTTAGGTATTAAATTATGTCTCCATTTAATGATGTCTCCCAGTTAACAACTAATAAAGCATTTATTAATAATTACTCAATATCTTATAATTGTTTATCATATATATACATATATCTATACATATAATTAGATATTTCATAGAATGAGACCAATGTCTATATATTATTAAATTATGCATCATGTGTTACTCCAAATTATTAGTTATTTAATTATGTCTCCATGTAATTTTTATTCTGTTAATGCTTAATAAAATATTAATTAAACTTAGTGCACAAACTATACTTATTGCATCTAATTTTATCCTAGAATGATTCACTACTGATTCAATCTGTTTATCATTTATTGTAGTGGCAATTCTTCTGTCTATGATGTTTTTTACCTTTATTACAACCTATTACATAGCATATAGATTTGCACCCAAATTATACATCCTACCTGACACTGAGAACTTTCACAGAAAAGGAAAACATGTGTCATGATTGGCTTCTCACTCCAAGATTACATTTTTGGGAGTTATGGGATCTAAACTCAGGGCAAAGAATGCTCTGTTCATGAATGGGTGACAGCTAGCACAGCAGCCACTAGCCAATTCAGCTGCCAGACAGTGCCCGGGCCCTGAGATTGAGCCACGTATGTTGACTCCATATTGTGCTTAGTGTAGTTATTCATTTTATTATTTTATTCATTTACCATTTATTTTATTGACTGCTATAACACATGGAATATTTAGTACATTTATTACATAGGATATAGAATTGCCTATGTATGAAACTTCACACCCAGGACTTTCACAGAAAAAAAAAAAAAACAAAAAAAAACATGTGTCTCCCTGTGTCTTATTGCATGATTCAATTTTTGTCAGTGCTGGCATCTGAACTCACAGCCTACATGGCCCAATTCATGAATGGGTGAGTGTCAGCACGCCAGCCTGGGGCATATGGACCCAACAAGCAGTTCCCAGCACCTGAGATTGAGCTCCAGGGGTTGACAAAACAAGAACATATGGACATGCAGATGTTAGTACACAAATAAATATAGATCTTTATAGAGTGCCAGAGATGTCTATACATTATTTAGTTATATAGGCTATGTTCCTACCAATTCTTGGATATTTATTATGCCTCCATGTAATTAATATTACTGTTTTCATCCTTAATGAATTATTAATTATATCGACCACTGTCCCGAAACTATAGTGTCCATGTAATTAATAGAATTCTGTTAATGTGTCAAAAAATATTCATTAAAATCCACCGGCCTCCTAAAATTACTCTCTAATTTTATGCTAGTATCATTCAGAAACAAGTAATTCAACCTTGACATTCATAACTTTCCATCGGTATTCCTATGAATAGGAACAAGACTCTTAGGATTTCCCTCCATTGGTAGGGGTCAGGACCCGGCTTTGAACACAGGGCCTATGTTATCATTTTGGCCCATAGCTTCTTTGGAAGCCCAACAGCCTTCAGCAATGCCAGGTTACCATCACTTTTCAGCCCTGTCATTTATACCCAGGATGGTCACCTTGAAAAGAAAACAAATGTAAAACTGGCAGCCATCAGCAAGTTGCTGTTTTTTTTTTTTCTGTGTCATTTTAATTATTTATTTTTCCTGTCAGAGTTTGAGGCCCAGGAACCTAAGCTCGGCTGTGGGTCCAGTGGCTGCAACCCAGCCTAGAGTGATCAAAGCTGAGGCAGAGTTGCAATGCCCTGAGTTCAAATCCTGTGCTTGACAAAATAAAAATACTTAATACATACATGCATACGTACATATATACATTAAAAATGTTTAAACAATTATTAGGCTACTTGGTGTTGTATTCACGTCATTTTTTCTGCGGGGCCTGGGATTTGAACTCAGGGTCTGGGTAAATCTGCAGTACTGTGGGGGAAGGGAAAGCTCACAAGGCTGGAAGACAAGAAAGACAGGCCTGTTCCTAGCACTCGCAAAAATAATATTCGTAAATATTTTAAATACATGATTTATACTTACATACACGTGTTACTGCATATTGCAGTTAGTGTATTCATTTTTTTATTAATTTATTATATAATTTAGAGAGTATGATTACATGTATAACATTTTTTACATCCTATTACATTGAACATAGATTTGCCTATGTAAATCATTCCTGAGACCCAGGACTTTCACTAATAAAGAAAACAAGTGGGACAATTACCTACTTCCACCAGGATTAAGTTTTTGGCAGTTCTGTGATTTGAACTCTGGGCCTAGAAGGCTCACTTCATGAATGGGTCAATGTTAGCACACCAGTCTGACGTAAGTGAAGTTGTCGGGCAAATTTGAGGACCTGAGATGAAGCCCTAGGAGTGGCCAATATATAAACAGATAGATATGTAGATTGCAGTATGTGTGCATATTTACATATGTATATGAATCTCTAAATAAAGTTATATAGAGAACCAGACATTTATGTCGATGCTAGTTTATAACTCTATATAAAGAATGATGACATATCTTATTTTTATATATTCTATTACTATTAATTATTTGGTCTAAAATTATGCCTCCATTAATTAATCACGGTAGGAGACTTAATAAAGTATTAATTAAATTAATCAATGACCTGTATTTGTTGCATACAATCTTATACTACAATGACTAGCTAATCAGTAGTTCAATTGGTACATTACAAAGATTCTATTATTGTTCCTATAGATAGGAACGAGTAGGTGGAATTCCTAGGATCAAACTCAGGGCCTAGGTGTCTTGGTTGGGCTCAGGCTTCCCTGACAGCCAGCCAGCCTTCGGCCATGCAAGGACATGTGCAATTTTCAAGCCGAGTCATTGAGAGCCAGGACGGTCACAGTGCAAAGGAAACAAAGGTAAAACTGTTGTCTAAAACTTCCAGGTTTTTCTTCCTCCATCTTGGTTGGTTTATTTTTTTTTGCCAGAGCTGGAGTTGAACTCGGGTTGTAGGATCCCTGGATCATCTGTGGGTGTAAATGCTGCACCGCAGCCTAGGGTAATCAAGGCTGAGGCAGAGTTGTGGCGACCTGAGTTCAAGCCCCGTGCCTGCACCCAAAAACAGTTAAGGTCCTGGCTAGCAGTTTGGGCCATTTTATCTGCCACACCTGGAATTTGAACTCAGGGACTGGGTAACACTATTGTGCTTTGGGTGAAGTAAAAGCTAACCTCCTAGAAGAAAAAAATCTGGAGCATTTCCCAGTGTGTGAATTCCAGCCCTATAACTGGCAAAAATAATATTTGTACACAAGTATAATATATGTCATATATATGTATTTGCATAGATATTACATGTTGTACCTAGGGCAAAATATTTCCACAGAAAGGAAATCAAGTCAACATTGGCTTCTTACTCCACCTATTGACTTCGGCACTGCTGGGATTTGAATTCAGGGCCTGGAATGTCTAATTCATCAAAGGGTCAGTTTAAGCACAGCAACCTCAAACAAATTCAATGCCAGGCAGTTCCTAGGACCAGAGTTCTAGCCCGAGGAGTGGCCAATATATAAAGAGATAGATGTGTAAATTGTTGCAAATACGTGTATATAAATGTAGAGAGAGAGAGAAAGAGAGAGAGAGATGTATATGTATATTCTACTGTACATTTAAATATAAATATATTTATAGAATGTTAGATGTCTATATATTATTAAATTACATGTAATATATTACTAATAATTATTAGATATTAAATTATGCCTCCATTTAATGAAGTATCATGGATTAAGGCACAATAAAGTGCTCTTTGTGTAAATGGAGCTCAGGGACAATTTCTAGGCTCATAGTTTAAGCCTCAGGATCTGCACTAAAAAAAAAAAAAGAGCCAGTAACTGCATGTGTTTGTGTATATATACATGTATTTCTATCAGTGAACATCCATAGTTGTTATCAAGAATAGCACCCAGCTAACAAATTTGCTTTGAATAGAATGATGTCATAGCACAGAGAGTGCTTTCAAGATAGGGCACGTTCCTGGTCAAAAAAAATTTAAGACCGTCCTTGGAATTTGAACCATTTTTCTGACAGGACTGGGATTTCAACTCAGGGTCTGATTAACTCTCTGGCACTGTGGGGGAGGGGAAACCCAACATCATTGAAGACACACACATACACACATACACAACCCATATGCATGCAAAATCAGAGATTTCTACACTGTAACCTTTGGGTATTCTCTACCTTTTTCCCCACTAAGTCTAGTGGTTGTTGGCCTAGGAGTTTGATGCATCCAACACCACCTGACATCTATAATTTTGGGGAACAGAATGGCTTCCCCGATCAGCCTTTCCCAATCCCAGCTCCTTGATTGGATCATGGTCTATCCAGACCCTTTGGGGTTCCTTTTACAGACTTGCCAAGATCCTTTAAAAAGGCATCACATTCTGGGCACTGGTGGCCCACGCCTGTCATCCTAGCTACTTAGGAAGGTGAGATCTGGCTTCCAAGCCAGCTTGGGCAGGAAAGTGTGTGAGACTCTTATCCTCAATGCACCATCAGAAAACAAGAAGTGTCCCTGTGGCTCAAGTGGTAGAGTACAAGCCTTGAGAAAAAGAGGTCAGGGGCAACAGCTCATGGACAACAACAACAAGGAGAGGCATTGCATATTGGCTTTGGGATTGGCATGGGCCAAATATTAGAAATTTCAAGTGCCCCAAGATAAAGCAGTACCTCCTTTAGTCCCGTGCTCCTCTATCTTGTCCACCTCGTGGTCTTGGCCGTGCTTCAGGTCAGGATGGCTCTGGATTGACAGGATGGCTCCAAGGAGGAAGATCCCAGACCAATTGCCCCGGCTCCTTCCTCCCTGCTCACACTGCTGCTTCTGCTATTTGACATAGACCTTCTTCCTGAAATCCATCCATGAGATCATTGACACCAACACAGTGATGAGTGGTGGGTCCAGCCTAACTCGGGGAACTCAGAAGTGGAAGTCAGCCTGGGACTAGGAGCTTCTACTCTGGGTGTGGGCTGAGGCCAGGGCTGACATTTATTTCATTCTGAGCCTTGCATGGTTAGGGAGACAGTGTAGACATGACATTGAGTCAGGTAAGACGGGAATCTGTAGGACCACTTGTGTGTGGGAGGCTGTGGGACTCAGGGGGCCACTGTTCTTGGTACTCCTCTCTCGGACGTCCCTCTCCCTCTCTCATCCCTCAATAGTAAAAGAGAAACTTTAAATAAGGGTGTCGAAGAGGGGGCAGAGGAGTATTTCCATGTGAACCAGACTTGTGCTTCATATTCATCCTAGTCCCTAATTTCTATTTATTTGAGGACTGGCCATATGGGTTTGAGGACAGGGAATCATCCTAGCTGAGAATGTGGCTCAGTGATAGAGTGGTAGCCTAGCAAGCCTGAAGCCCTGTGTTTGATTCCAAAAATGAAAAAGCTGGAAGGGGAGTTGGGGCTCAACTTGTAGACTACCAGGCATGATCAATTAGAGATCAAGGAGAGTGGTCAGGCCCTGTGTTCAAGCCCCATAACTGGAAGAACAAATCTTTGTGGAGGCTTTATTTTCCCTTTGGAAATAATTTATTCTTTGTGATAAGCATACCATAGGCCTCTTTCCTGACCACCAATGGGCCATTAGATGTCCCTGGAATTTGGGCCTCCTCCCAGCAGCCTCTGCTCTACTCGGCCCGGAGTTTACGCTTCCTATCACCAGGCAGATGGAGGCCTAGAGAAGCCCACCTGGCCACCTAGTTCTGGTGGCTGCTGAGGATTTTGGGACTCAGTATGTCACATAGGGAGTCATCATCCCCATCAGTCTACAGAAAATGGGACAGAGCACTGCAAGCCTGAGCGCACCAGCTGTGGGCAGTTCTGGATGTGGGGATCTGCAGCAGGACATGCTCTGTGGGGGAGTCCGGGGAAGGGAACCTTGACCTCTCCTCTTGCAGTTTCCACACTATCCTGAATTTGCAATTCTTCCAAACCTTTCTGCTTCTCCCTCATTTTGACCACCCAGGAGCCTGAGGCCTCTGAAGCAACTGCACTTGTGGGGAGCTCAGCCTGTGTCAGCATTTGGAGCCCTGTGTAAGAGAGACTGCAGCACTTGCAGTTATCTACTCTTCATCTTCTCCTGAGACAGCCAGCACTTGCACTCTGCTTTCTCCTGACACAGCTGATCCAGAATGAACATCTGTCCTTTAAATGCCAGGAGGGATTCCTGGATGGTGCGGATATGTGCTGACAGCTGGTTGCATCGATGCTGGAGCTCATCTGCAGGACTTTGGAGGTCCACCTCATCAGACAGGTTGTGGATGAAGCAGATTTTCTTCTCGGATGCCCACATGTCCCACTTCCCATTCTCTCACATGTTGTGGTGGCAGATCACGGGGCAGGGGACCTGTGGCTCTGGCTCTATCTGGCACTGAGCTGTCCCAGGGAGGAGGAGTGCCTGCAGCAGTCCTGAAGGAGTTGCCCCCTGTGGATCTCAGCCTCTGAGAGTGCTAACAGAGCCAAGCCCCCCTCAGTTTGGGAGACATCTCCATCCTCTGCCATGGGCACATCGAGGAGAGTCACTTCCTCAGCTTTTGCTTCTCCAGGGTTCACATCTTCCCCTTCCCCAGGGAAAGCCAGGAAGCTCAGCTGGGCCTGCAGGTGGACTTGTCACTTCCAAGCACTTGAAACTGTCCTGCCACTTTGGGGGCACCACCTAGTCCCCCCATTTGGTCGGACACTGCACTTGTTTCAGCTGCTCCAACAGCTGGGTCTACCTCTGCAGTTGCTACTGCAAGACCTACTACTTGGAGCACAGCTGCTCATTGGAAGTGATGTGCTGCTCACAGGTGGCTCTGAGCTCCTTCAGCTAGGCCAGGGACTGCTCTTGCTGCTCCTGCAGCCCCCGAGCCATTTGGCTCTCTCTCAGCCACCTCTTTCCATTCCTCTATCTTCTAATCTGAGCAGTCCAGCTGTTCCCGCAGATATTTCGTCAGCTGCTGTTCTGAGTCCACGATGCTGGTGAGATCCTCCTTCTCACTGCTCACCATGGGGAGAGCGTCCCGCAGCAAGGCCAGCTGTTCCTCCATCTGTGTGTTGCACACACATGCACATCGTCGGGTCTCGGCGATCTCCTGCCGATCCTGGGTTTTCTCCTCTAGTCTTCCCAGTTGCTCCCGCTGCTCCGCAATCTGGAGACGGAGTCTCTGGTTTTCCTGGACGTAGATGTGAAGTTGTTCCTCCAGGTTTTTCAACCGCATCTGCGTGTGGTAGATGTGGGCCTGCAGTTGCTGCTCCTGAGATGGACCCTCAGGGGGCAATGGCTCTGCCAGCTTCGTTCTCAGTTCCCCCAGCTATTCTCTAGGTGCATCACCTATCTCAATCCTCACTCCTTCTCCTCTGTCAGTTGGTTTACCTGGTCGGTCAGCCACCAGTCCTCCTCCTTCTGCAGGGTCCTCTAAATGTTCAGGTTCTGCGAGAAGGTGTCTGTCTCCAGATTTGCTGTGGTCACCATTCAGCTCAGGTTGTCCTGTAGTCTCTTTAGTACATCATGCCTCTGCAGCACTTGTTGGAACTTGCAGATTCTATTCTTCCTGTTGGTCCTCTATGTCCAGAGTGCTTCCAGCTTCTCCTAAAACTCTGTGTTCACTTGCTCCATGTCATAGAAACTTCTGGTCTCTTCCTTGAGCTGAGGTGTTACATCATTCAGCTGTTGGAACAACATTTCAGTCTCCTTCTGTAAGTAGTAACCACAGAAGATACCATCTCCAGCTCCCCCATGTCCTGCTCTATGGCCTGTAGGCAGCTGGTGTGGGCTTCGTGCTCCATTTCTGTCATCGGCTGTAAGCAGCATGTGGGCTGGTGCCGATTCTAAATCACTTTCTGCCCAAACCACCCTCTGTATGGGTAGCTTGTGGATGTCTAGCTCAGTTTGGTGCTTTGTGCACTTGGGCTACCTTCTCCTTCTCTTTCTCTTGTCAATCCTGCACGTCTGTCTTTTCCTTCTTCAGTGGTTGGATCTTGTCACAGAGCACCTGGTTTCTTCTTTTGCTGTAGTGTAGGGCAGGCACCACATGTCTGTAGCACCTCTGCAGATTCTTGGTGGTATCGGGACCCTTGAACTCTGGACCCTGGTGGCTGTGACTATGTCCAAAAGCAGGGGAGGCCTTTGGCAAGACCCTCCATTGAATCACCCTCCCCAGTGTAGTTTGTCTTTGGGATCCTTCCCTTTTTTGTATTCTTTGTTTTCTTGAATGTTGAAGGTCTGACGATGGGATTTTTCTGCTGGTGTTCTGGCAGTAGTTTGTTGCCCTCAGCTCTGTCTCAGATTCTTGTTGTTTGAGACATCTAAGTCCTGGGATGGGAAAGATGGGCTGGCCACATTCCCAGGCTCTGGGAAATCCTCTATTCTCCCACCCACTGACTAGGTCCTTAATTTCCTATTGTACTCCAAATTCACCTCGATACTCTTGCTTACCCTCAGTTACCTCTACCTTCCTCAACTGCTGGTAGTGGTGTTAACCAACAGACGGCCGGATGGTTGCACAGATTGTTGTGTATGTCTGTTTGTTGCCTGTCCTGGACATTGAACTAAGGATCTAGGCACAGTCCATGAGCTGCTTTTGCTCAAAGCTACACCTCTACCACTGGAGCCACACGGCTCTACTTCTGGCTTTGTTGATACTGAAGTTGGACAGGGGTCTCAAGTACTTTCCAGTCTAGGGTGACTTTGACCATGAATCTCCTTTCACAGCCTTGGAAGTATCATGGAGGACTGCTGAGAGCCACTGGTGCCTGCTTAATCATTGGTCTTGCTGATGTTCTTGGACAGACCAGTGAGTTCCCTAACTTCGGGTTTAAGTGTTGGGAGCTGGAGCCTACAATTCTAATCCTGGTCCTGCCACCTCCAAATGGCAGGAAATCCTAAGAAACTCATTTTTATCCATATGAATACCAATGGAATGTGATATATGTCATGCTTGAATGGGCAGTTCTTGAATAATTCTAGGATAAAATTATATACAATTATATTCTACGATACTGATTGATTTTAATCAATACTTTATGAAGCGTTTAAAAAATTACATTCATTAAAGGAGAAATAATGAAATATCTAAGAATTGATTGTCACATAGCATAGAGATGCCATTTTTTTCTGCCAGGACTGGGATTGCAACTCATGGTCTGGGTAACTCTGTTGTATTGTGTAGGAAGGGGAAGCTTGCTTTCTTGAAGTCAAGAAATTCAAGTCTGTTCCTTAGGCCTGAAATCGATCACCACCACTAGAAAACATCCTATTTGTGTACATTTTAAATATATGATTTAAAGTTACATACATATATTGACTCGATATTGCATTCAGTGTAGTTATTCATTTTACCTTCTGTTTTGTTCATGTAGTAACCATTTATTTTATTGACTGTTATGGCACATAGAATATTGATTACATTGATTATATAGGATATAGGTCTGTATATGTATTCCACTTCATACTTGACACACAGGACTTTCACAGAAAAGGAAAACATATGTCACCATCTGCTTCTTACTCCACGATTCATTGTTTGGGAGTGCTGGCATCTGAACTCATGGCCTACAGGGCCAAATTCATGAATGATTGAGTGTCAACCTGCCATCCTGGGGCAAACTGAGCTGATAGGCATTTCTCAGGACCTGAGATTGAGCCTCTGGAGTTGACCAAATAAGAACAGATTGGCACGCACATAGTAGTGTGCTAATAAATATATATCTTTTTAGTGTGCCAGAGATGTTTATCCATTATTCAGTTATATAGACTACATTCCTAACAATAATTGGGTATTTGTTATGCTTCCATATAATTAATATTATTGTTTTAATCCTTAATAAACTATTAAGTAAATCAGTGTCCTGAAATTGTTGTGTCCCTGTAAGAAATAGTCTTTTAATGCTTCATATTAAATAAAATCAATCAGCCTACTGAAATCATGATGTTTAAATTTATACAAGTATCATTCATGAGCAACTCACTCAACTGTGACACTTACAACATTCAATCATTACTCCCTCTCTTAGGATCCCCCGCCATTCAGAAGTGACATGACTGAGATTGGACTCTAGGTTTATATTGTCCTGCAGGACTGTCTTCCCCAGTACCCTGCCAGCCTTCAGTACTGCAAGGTGAAGTACCCTTTGTAGCCGTGTCCTTCAGACCCAAATGATCATGGTGCAAAATGTTAAAACTCCATCCCACCACTTCTTCTCTGTGCGTTCCCCCCCCCCCCATAAGGCCTGGACGTCTAGGATCCCAGGATCACATGTGGTTCCAGTGGTTGCAACCCAGACTATGGTCATGGAAGTTAAATAGAGTTGCCTTACATGAGTTCAAGACCTTGTTTCGCAAAAAAAAAAAAAAAAAAAATTATCTCCCTGGCTTGCAATTGGTGCTGTTTTTTTCTGCCAGGGTTTGGATTTGAACTCAGAGTCTGAGTAACTCTGCAGCACTGTGGACAAAGGGGTAGCTCACTGTGCTTAAAGACAAGAAAGTCAGACCTAGGCCCTAGGCTTGAATTCAAGCCCCACCCCTGGGAAACATACTATTTATATACATTGTAATGATAGGATTTGTACTTACTCATAGATGTTCAGTACATATCCTGTTTGTTGTGGTTATTTATTGTATTTCTGTTTTATTCATTTATTTACAATTTATTTTATTGACCATGGTAACACATATTCCATTTATTATTTTGATGACATCCTATCACATAGCTACATAATATCTAGAGTTGTAGACATGTTCTCCAACATGTCTGACACCCAGAATGCTCAGAGCAAAGGAAAACAGGTGTCACACTCTGCTTCTTACTCCATGATCCAATTGTTGACAGTGCTGGGATCTGAACTCAGGGCCTAGCAGACCCAATTCATGAATGGGTGTGTCAAAACGGCAACCTCTAGCCCAGGAAACTGCCAGGCAGTTCCCAGACCCTGACATTGAGCCACAGGGCTGGACAAAATAGACATACATGGATAGGCAGGTGGTAGTACACCAATAAATATATATTTGTATAGAGTGCCAGAGACATCTACCTAGGATTCAATGACATCAACTACATTCCTACCAACTCTTAGGTAGTTACTATGCCACCATTGAAGGAATAGGATTCTTTTCATGCTTAATAAACTATTCAATAAGATCAGTCAGCATCCTAGGATCATTGTGTCTAATTTTAGACTAGACCCATCCATGGGGAAACTTCTCAATCAAGAATTTTCTCACATTCCATCGGTATTCCGATGCATAGGAATGAGTCTCTTGGGAAATCCCCAGATTGGTTGGTGTCAGGACCAACTTGAACTCAGGGCCAACATTGCTGCATGGGACTATGGCTTCCCTGATAGCCCACTAGCCTTCGCCAATGCAAGGTGAAGTACCCTTTGTAGGCGAGTCATTCAGAGCCAGGATGATCACCGTGGAAAGGAAACCAATGTCAAAAATCCATCCCGCGGCATTTTTTCTGTGTGTGTGTGTGTGTGTGTGTGTATTTTCCTGCAAGACTTCAGGGCCTAGGATCCCAGGGTTGGCTATGGGCCCATGGCAGCCCGCCACCCTGAGGTTACTGAAGCTGAGGCCATTATATTCCTAAATTCATAACTTAAACATAGGATCTATATTGACATACATGGGCAGATAGCAACTTGCATTCAGTGCATTTCTTCTCCTAAATTTGTGTCTAATTCATGGAGATATTGTGTATTTTACTAAGTATGGTGACAGTTATAACTGTGCTGACATGGATGACAACCTGTTCCCATGGTTATACGGTTGCCTATGTATTCATTCTCCATCCTAGGTGAGACCCAGGACTTTCACAGGAGAGGAAAATAGGTGCAACGACTGGCTTCTGACATCAGGATGAATCTTTTGTCAGTGCTGGGATTTGAACTCAGGTCTGGGTAACTCTGTTGCACTGTGGGGGAAGGGAAGGCTCACCATCCTTGAAAACAAGAATGTCAAGCCTGGTCTAGGGCCTTCTTCGATGCCCTAGCACTGGACAAAATAAGAAGCCCAGCTCTTTTATGCATAGCATCTCTATTTACGTACAGGTGTGGTATGCGTCTTGTATTCAGTGTAGTTATTCTTTTAATTTGTGTCTTTTTCAAGGATGTATTGTGTATTTTATTGAGCATAGAATGACATATAAAACTGTGCTGACATGGATGACAATCTATTCCCACAGGTGTAGAGTTGCTTATGCTTTCTTGATTCTTGCTGAGACCCAGCACTTGCACAGTACAGGGAAACAGGTGCAAGGATTGGCTTCTCAAATCAGGATAAACCTTTTGGTAGTGCTGGAATTTGAACTTGGGGTCTAGGAAGCCCAACAGCCAAATAGGTCCACATGAGCCAATCAGCTTGTGAGCCACTAAGGATCTAGGCCATACCCAGGACCTGAGATCGAGCCCCAGGGTGGGGATGGGGCAAAATATTCATCCATTCATAAGCTGAAGCTAGTATGCTAATTACCTATTTGGATAGAGTAGGAGATGTAGTGAGCTGTGTTCGTATCCAATCTACCATTTGAGTACTGATTCTTGGATCTTTCCCAATACCTCAAATTCCTGAATGTGATTCTTATTGTCACACTTCATGAACTCTTAATTAAAACTAATTGTTGTGCCATACATCTTGCCTATCATTTCCTATGAGAATCATGCATGAACTAAATTCTTCCCTAGGCCTGAATTCAAGCACCTCATAACATTTATAGACATGTTAAATATATGATTTATACTTACATCAATATATTGAGTCTATATCATGTTTTTTGGAGTGATACATTATATTTTATCATTTATTTATTTAGTTAGCATTTATTTTATGGACTGTGAGTACACCTATAACATTTATTGCATTTATTCCCATCTATTCCATAGCATGTAGCTTTGCAGACATATTATGAACTTGTACAGAAAAGGAAAACAGGTGTCACCGTTGAAATCTTACACCAGGAAGAAATTTTTGGTAATGATGAGACCTGATGTGAAGGCCTGAGAGGCCGAATTCATGAATGAGTGAGTGTCAACTCCGCAGCCTCTAGCCCATTCAGCTTCCAAGTGGATCTCAGGATCTGGGATCAAGACCCAGATTTGGCCAAAATAGCAGTAACTTTGTATGACGATGGTGGTAAATAAATAAATATAAATTTATTTATTTATTTATTTTGGGGTTGCATCATAGGGCCTGAAGTCTGGGCCTGGGCGCTGTCTCTCAGCTCTTCAGCTTAAGAATAGCACTCTACCATTTGAGCCACAGTGCCACGTCTGGGTTTTACTTTTTGCTTATGTGGTACTGAAGAATTGAACCCATGGCCTCAGCCAAGCAAGGCAAGCACTCTACCACTGAGCCACTTTCCCAGCCCAAATATAAATTTAGATATTTAGGTACTGCCAGAGGTGTCTATCTAGTATTCAATGACATATATTACCTTCCTACTGATTCTCATGTATTTAGTTAGGACTCCATTTAATCAATAGTATTCTTTTAATGCATAATAAACTACGAATTAAAATCAAACCCTGTCCAGTGATTATTGGGTCTAATTTTATGCAAGACTGATTGACGGATTACCCTTTCAACCATGACATTAATCACATTCCTCTTGTGTTCTTATGGACAAGCAATAGTTTCTTAGGCTCTTCAACCCCTTGTAAGTGGCATGACCGCGGTTCGAACTCAGGGCTTAGTGTCCATGTTGGCCTATGGTTTCACTGACAGCGCCAGCCTTCAGAAATGCCAGGTGACCTACAGGTTGCAGCCATGTCATTCACACCCCGGATGGTCAACCTGCATGGAAGGAGAACAGAAACTGCTGACCTTCCGCGGTTTGTGGCTTTTTTTCTATGCTGTTTTCATTTTGTTTTCCTGTGAGCCCCTGAGGCCTAGGACCCCAGGATGAGCTGTGAGTCCAGAAGCTGCACCATTCCAGCCTAGGGTGATGGAAACTGAGGCAGAGTTGCCACAACCTGAGTTCAAGCCCCGTGCTTGGCAAAAAATTAATTAATTCATTAACAACACTATTGAATCTCCCTGTCTTGGATTTTGTGCCATTTTGTTGTCTACCAGGCCAGGGATGTCACCTTGGGATCTGAATAACTCTGATGCACTTGGGGCAGGGGGTGGAAGAAAAGGGAAGCTCTCCTCCCTTTAAGACAAGGAATTCAGGCCTGTTCCCTAAGCCTGAATTCAAGCCGCAGCCTTGGAGAACATAACATTTATCGACGTTTTTATTATATCATTTATACTTACATCCATACATTCAGTCTATATCTTGTTTGTTGGAATGATTCATTATATTTTATTATACATTTATTTGTTTACCATTTATTTTATGGACTGTGAGTGCACCTATAACATTTATTACATTCATTCAAATCTATTCCATAGCATGTAGCTTTGCAGACAAATTATAAACATCATACCTGACACCCAGCACTTGCACAGAAAAGGAAAACAGGTATCACACTTGCAATCTTACTCCAAGAAGACATTTTTAACAATGCTGGGACCTGAACTGAGGGCCTAGAGGCCCAATTCACAAATGTGTGAGTGTTAGCACGGCAGCCTCTAGCACATTCAGGTGCCAGGTGGATCCCAGGACCTAGGATGAAGACACAGGTTTGGCCAAAGTAGCAATACTTCTCTATGCAGATGGTGGTATAAAAATAAACATATATTTAGATATTTAGATATTGCCAGTGATGTCTATCTAATATTCAATGACATATACTACCTGCCTAGTGATTCTCAGATATTTAGTGAGGACTCCATTTAATCAATAGTATTCTTTTAGGGGCTGGGAATGTGGCTCATTTTGATAGTGCTTGCCTTGCATGCATGAGTCCCTGGTTCGATTCCTCAGCAACACACGATCAGAAAAAGCCGGGAATGGCGCTGTGTCTCACATGGTACCGCGCTAAACCAGAGCTGAAATGCTGAGGGACAATGCCCAGGCTCAGAGTTCAGGCCCCACTACTGAAAACACACACATACACACACACACACACACACACACACACACACATACACAGAGATTATTATTTTAAAGCATAATAAACTATAAATAAAATCAATCCACATCTTGTGAATTCTGGGTTTAATTTTATGCTAGACTAATTGACAAACTATTCTTCCAACCATGACACTGACGACATTCCTCTGGTGTTCCTATGGACAGGCAATAGTTTCTTACACTCTCCAGCCCTTGGTTATTGTCATGGCCGGATTCAAACTCAGGGCCCAGGTGTGCAGATTGGCCTATGGCTTCGCTGACAGCCTGCTGACAGCAATTCCAGGTGACCTACAGGTTGCAGTTGTGTCATTTGGAACCGGGATGGTCACCATGCAAGGAAGGAAAACCAAGAAACCTTTAACAGTTCGCAATTCATGGCTATTTTTCCTTGCCATTTTCACTTTTTTTTCCTGTCAGCCCCTGAACCATAGAATCCCAGGATGGGCTGTGGGTCTAGAGGCTGCACCAACCCAGACTAGGGTGATGGAAGCTGAGGCAGAGTTGCCACGACCTAACTTCAAGCTCCGTGCTTGGCTAAATAAATAAATAAATAAATGAAATATAGAAAATAAAATAAAATAAATTTTAAAAATTTAAAAATATGGCTTGGAATGCGTGCTCATTTTTTTTTCTGCCAGGCCTGGGATTTGAACTTGGAGTCTGGGAAACTCTAATGCACTGTGGGGAATGGGGAAATTCACCCTCTTTGAATACATGAAATTCATGTCTGTTCCCTAGGACTGAATTCAATCCCCAGCCCTGTAAATTAATTTTCATCCACATTTGAAATTATTAATATCTACATACTTATATTTACTGCATATTGCTTTTTTGTATTATTCATTCATTATATTTATTGACTATTATTACACTTATAACACATTTTAATTTACTACATCTTATGAAAATTATACAGATTTGCATATATATTATATATCTTACTTCAGACCCAGGACATTCACAGAAATACTATAGTAGATGATGCCATGCTTAGAAAAGCAGAAAGAATACACCAACTGAAATCTAATTTACTAAAGTCTAATTTATCCCTAGGCACCACAGTGGCTCTCATCTGTAAGCTACTCAGGAGGCTGAGAACTAGAAGATGAAATTTCAAAGCCAATGAATGCAGAAAAGCCTGAGAGATATCATCTCCAATTAACTGGCAAATGCCAGGCTACAGGCATAGCTGAAGTGGTAGAAAATCAGCTATGAATAACAAAGCCAAAAAGAGCAAGCTGACTTCAAATGTGAGGAGAGGAGGTAGGGGAATAAAAGGCAGAGAAATCCTCCAAAAACAGAGAACAAAATGACAATACATAAATCCCACCTAATTTAAGGTACCAACCAAACTGAAAAAAAATGAAGCTTGTGCAGTTGTATAACTGTACATGAACACATAAGCTCTTAGGTGCACTTCAAAGCTATGTTTTTAATAATATATATGTATATATATTTATAATGCATGTATATATATATATATATATATATATATATATATATATCTTTAAATAAACTAAGAAACCAACCAATGAATAAATACTTCTGAATTAGTGCCTTAACCATGGCATTATAAATTATTTATACTAAAAGTGTATTCCAAGTTTCTTTTCTCAGAATCAATCTTTAAGAAGTTTGTTCATGTTCCTGGCACCGGTGACTCAAGCCTATAATCCTAGCTACTCAAGAAGCTGTGATCTGAGGTTGCTGGTTCAAAGTCAGCCCAGGCAGGAAAGTCCGAGAGACTCTTATCTTCAATAAACCACTAGACAACGGAGGTGGCACTGTGACTCAAGTAGTAGATCATTCGCCTTGAGCTGAAGAGCACAGGCATAACCCCTGAGTTCAAGCCCCAGGACCAAAAGATAAATAAAAAACGAAGTTTGTTCATGAAGATCATAAAATTCTAACATTCTGAGCTTTAGGAAACTTTTCTGCCAGGGTCTTATGCTCTTTAGGCAAGTACTCCACTACTGAGATACATCACAGTCCCATTGTTTTGTTTTTCATGTTACAATCCAGTTTATTCCCAAAATGCTTAGAAGTACCTACTGTCCTCACAGAAGTGAGGTTTTATTCAGAAACCCAACCTTTTGTGCTATGAGGACTCCCCTAGTGTATTTCTTGGTAGGCACTGAGGAAAACTCATATGACCCAAATGCAGAGAGTTTATAATAGTAGAAATAACTGTAAATAGAAATAAATTCAACAGTCTAGATATTCTAGGGAGAAATGATATCCTTATTTTCACTCTCATTCTTCAAGGCAGATGGTCAAAATAGAAACACCAATGTGCTATACTGAAATGTAAAAGTTTAAACTCTTTTTTGAAAAATTCTCATGTTATAAAATCAATATGTATCAAATAAAGGCAAAGTGAACTTAAAAAAATATTAAAAATTCTAATGAAGCTCCCTGGCTTGGAATGTGTGCCATTTTTTTGTCTGCAAGTCTTGGAATTTGAACCCGGGGTCTGGGTAACTCTGTTGCACTGTGGGGAAAGGGGAAGCTCGCCGTGCTTGAAGACCAGGAAGTCAGGCCTGTTCCCTAGGCCTGAATTCAAGCCCCAGACCTGGAAAATGTACTCCTTATATACATTTTAAAGATAGGATTGAACTTCCATACAGTCTATATTATGTTTGGTGTAGTTATTCACTGTATTTTTTTATTTTTTTCATTTATTTACCATTTATGTTATTGACTGTGATGACACCTAACTATGTATTACATTGTTTACATCCTATCACATACCATCTAGATTTGTAGATGTGTTCTCCATCATGTCTGACACCCAGGACTCTCCCAGAAAAGGAAAACAGGTGTCGCACTTGGCTTCATACTCCAAGATTAAATTTTTAGCACTGCCAGGATCTGAACTCAGTGCCTAGCAGGTCCAATTCATGAATGAGTGAGTGTGAGCACAGCAGCCTCTAGCCAATGAAGCTGTTAGTTGATTCCCAGGTGCTGAGATCGTGCCCCAGGATTGGCCAAAACAGCGATACAAGGATAGGCAGACAGTAGTATACAAATAAATATATGTTGGAAAAAAGCACCATAGCCGCCTATCTATGATTGAATGACATATACTATATTCCTACCAACTCTTAGGTATTTATTGTACCATAATTAAACGAATACTATTCTTTTCATGCTTAATAAAGCATGAAATTAAGACCAATCATTGTCCTAGGATTTTTGTATCCAATTTTAGGCTCGACCAATGCACAAACTTCTCTTTCAATTGGTATTCCTATGCATAGTAATGAGTATGTTGTGATCTCCTGCCATTGGTAGTTGTCCTTACCTGAATTTGAACCCAGGGCCTATTTTGACAGGTTGGCCTATGGCTTCCCTGCTAGCCCACCAGCCTTCAGCAATGGCAGGTCAGGTGTACTTTGTACCCGTGACATTCAGACACAGGATGATCACCACGCAAAGAAAAAAAACACCCATCCCTCTGCAGCTTGCCACTTTTTGTGCTATCTCACTTTTTTCTTTCTGCAAGCCCTCTGGGCCTAGGATTCCAGGATTGGGTAAGGGTCCCGAGGCTGCACCCAGCCTAGGGTGGTCGAAACTGGGGCAGAGTTGCCACGACCTGAGTTCAAGCTCCATGATCAGCCAAAAAAAAAAAAAAAGGAAAAAGACAAAAGACAAAAATTAATTGATTAGTTAACAAAATTTAAAAATAATAGAGCTCCCTGGTTTTGAATTTCTGCCAGTTTTCTTTTCTAGACTGGGAATTAAACTCAGGAACTTGTAGCAATGTGAAGGAAAGTGCAGATTTGCTACTGCTTGAGTTCAAATCCCGTGCCAAGACAAAACTAAAAAATTAAGTCACTGAACTTGGCACGGGGAGTAGTTGTGGAGACGGGAGGTAAGGAATTTTAGGGGGAAAACAAAGGAGAAGGTAACAATGCTCAATAGGAAATATACTCATGACCTTGCTCATGTAACTGTGACCATTCTGTACAACATTTTTACAATAAAAAACATACAAAAAAAGAAACAATGTAGTATTCCGAGAAGCACTTTGGGGTTAAGGAAAGGATGTCTGAATAGATGTACAAAATTCTACACTGCTTTTTATTTAATGTTTAGTATGGAACTGAATAAACTGATTCCATTAAAAAATTAAGTCACTGTCTTGGAACTGGGGCCAGTATTTATACCATTGTTGGGATTTGATCTCACCATCCTGGTAACTCTTTTATACCATGGGTGAAGGAAAAATTTACTGTCCTTGAGGAAAAGAAATTCAGGCTAGAGTTCCCATGGCCTGAATGAAGGCCCTACAATGGAAAAGATATTTCTATACATGTGTAATATATGATATATCCTTACATATGTATGTTTTTTACATGTTATGTTTTTCATTATTGATTTTGTATTTATTTTATTTATTTGATTCATTTTTTATTTTTTATTTTACTTATATTATCATTCCATTTACATTTTGCACATCTATTATAAAATTATACACAATAATTTAAGACATTGACTCATTTATCATTAAAACTTTTTATGTTGAAACATGATACATAATTAAATGGAGGCATTTGTCACAGTCTTCTCACGTTTAGCGTCTCTCCCAAGAATGAGCTTTGTCTTACTTATCTTTGGATAAGTAAGGGATAAGGGATGTCTTTAGATAATTTATACTGAGAAGCCTTTTCTTGAGGACATGCAAGTTATTGGATAAAATTGTAAGGGGGAGGCTTTAAATGTGGCTTAGTGGTAAAGAGCTCACTCAACATGCATGAATACAAGGGTTTGAATCCTCAGTGCCACATACTCAGAAAAAGCTAGACACAGTGGAGTGGCTCAGATGGTAGAGTACCAGCCTTGAGAAAAACAATCCCCAGGACTGTCAAAAACAATAGGCCAGATGCCGGGGGCTCACACCTGGAAAACTACCTTCTCATTAGGCTTAGATTTGAAGACCACCGTTCAAAGACAGCCTAGGCAACTAAAGCCTGCTAGATTCTTATCTCCAATGAACCACTAAAAAATCCCATGTGGAGCTGTGGCTCAACTGGTAGAGAGTTAGCATTGACTCAATTGCTCAGGGACAGTGCCCAGGGTTGTTATAAGACACACAACTGGAAAAAAATTGAGGGTTAATCAAAGTACTTTTCTATTTGCTAATTACGAGAACATTCTCTGGAAAATCAATGCTCATATACACCAGAATTGGAGTCAGACCTCCAGGCTTAAGTGTAGCAGATCCACATGCCCAGCCTCATAGACTCTAGCATTGTAACCTTGTGTCCACAGAGTTCTGAAAGGTCCAATGTTGAAAGGCTTAATATGCTCCCAAAGCCTTTTGTGATAAGCACTTGGCTTGTATTGTCAATGTCATTACACGTCTGAACCTAGCAGAGCACCAGTAGCTCTTGCCCATCACCCTAGCTCAGGAGGCTGAGGTCTCAGGATCACACCAAACCCAGCCAGGGCAGGAAAGTCTATGACACTCTGACTTCCACGTCTGAAAGTTCAGATGTTCAAGAGCTTCTTGTTTTTCCTGATTTTGAGAAGTTACTCTAAATGTTCTTAGTGTTCTTGACCCATTGACCCATCCTGGGTTCAAATGAAGTTCTCAGGATCCAAGCCCTGGCACAGTTAGCCAGAAGAACTCCAGTGTAACACTGCATTTGAAGGACAGAAAACAGTTTCAAAAGCCAAGCTAGGTGAAGAGAACAAGGAGGCAGAATATACACACTCAACAGGGAAGCGAGCTGCAAAACCACTTTATTCATTTCAGGCACAGCCAGCAATGGGGGGAAACCTGAAACATTTGTTAGAGTTACACCAGGGTCAGGCTTTTCTCAGCTTCCTCAAATAATGACTAACCTTCCTCCCTCAGGTGAAGGGAGCCTCAGGCGATCTTTAGGTTACCAATAGAGAGCCAGTTTAGTTAGGGAGAGAGGAGGAACAGAGTAGAAAGGCCCTGCTCTCTGGTCTTAGGGAGTGGGTTTTTTACTCTCCATCTATCAGATTTGAAGGCCCTCCTTCTACCTCTGCCAGTCTTTTCTCCTTCCTTCATTCTCCACATCATTTATGCTAATCCCCAGTCCAAGGTGAGGCAGGGTCATTTCTCTTTTGGCTCCAAGCAGCTGAGTTACACCCTGGCTCTGCCCTCTTGACTCTGGGGCCTTCAGCTGCCTGAGAAGTGTGAAAGAGACATTCTTCCTGCTCTGTGGTTGTGTGAAGATGATGCTGGTGTCCTGGCACACTGCAGAAGGCCACATGACTGGGAATTGTTCTCTTCTTTCCTCTTGAAGTCCAAGACCAGATTCATCTATCATTTTTCTATCTATCTATCTATCTATCTATCTATCTATCTATCTATCTATCTATCTATCTATCTATCTATCTATCTATCTATCTATCTATCTGTCTATCTGTCTGTCTGTCTATTGACTTTCCTTCCTTCCTTCCTTCCTTCCTTCCTTCCTTCCTTCCTTCCTTCCTTCCTTCCTTCCTTCCTTCCTTCCTTCCTTCCTTCCTTTCTTTCTTTCTTTCTTTCTTTCTTTCCTTCTTCCATTCTTTCCTTCCTTCTTCTTTCTTTCTTTCCTTCTTTCTTTCCTTCTTTCATTCTTTCCTTCCTTCCTTCTTTCTCTCTTTCTCTCTTTCTTTCTCTCTCTCTTTCTTTCTGTCTGTCTGTCTTTCTTTCTTTCTATCTTTTTTCTTTCTTTCTTTCTTTCTTTTTATGTATCTATGTATCTATCTATGTACCAACCTACCTACATGCCTACCTATCTACCTACATACCTACCTACCTACCTACCTACATAGTTATCTCTTTCACATTTCTTGGGCTGAACCCAAGGCCTGGACACTGTCTCTAGCACTCTACTACTTGAACCACAGTACCAATTCTGGATTTTTCTGTGTATATGTTACTAAGGAATTGAACCCAGGGCCTCTTGCATGCTAGGCAAGCACTCTCCCACTAATCCACATTCCCAGCCCCCTCCTCTTTTTTCTTAATGGTAGTTTTTACATATATATGCTACCATTTTGAGTACCCAAGTATAATTTTCTGAATACCGCTTATTTCTATGAACTATGATCTTTTCTTCCCCTGCCTGATTTGTGACTGGTCCTGCATTGGCCTCATAATAAAATGTAAATAAAGGCTCCTGAGAGCTTCAGTGTGCATCATATAAGCAAACAGGCCTAGAAACCTGGAAGAGAAAAGCAATGGGGCTGAAATGAAGAGAATGATGCAGTATGTACAATGAGCATATCTAAAACATAAATCAGTAAATAAAAGCAGAAGTTTTGCATACAGCCACTTTGCACTTAGGGAAGTAGTATACACACGTAAGTAAGTAAGACACTGATACATAAACTTGGCTTCTCTTTTTGAATTTTCTTTTGTGGCCATCCCGTGGATTAAACTGAGGATGCAATGCATTCCTCAGCTGTTTTTCACAAGGCTGAGGTTCTACCACTGCCACAGCTCCACTTCCAGCCATCTGGTTGTTCAATAGACATAAGCACCACCCAGGCTTTCTTGCCTGGTCTGGCCCAGTATCTCCTGCTTGGCTTTCTCTCTCAAAGTTGGAGCTCTACCCTCTAGGCCACTCCTCCACTTCTGGTTTTCTGGTGGTTTATTGGAGACAATAAACCTTTCCTGCTAGGGCTGGCTTTGAATGGAGATCTCCCGAGGAGGCTTCAAGTGGATTTCTTCAAGGATTCACCTAGGAGCCACTCCACCCAAAACTTTAGTCTAAATCTCGAGAGGTACTAGAGAAAAACGGACACAGGAACATGTTTCTAGTGTGTTCTAGATAATGACTATTTGAGACACACAACTCTCATAATTATTAGATCACTTTATAGGCAAAAGGAGCAATGCAGATAGTGTGAGGTTTCGGTCCTCATATCCTGAGACAGTAAATTCACTACAGCTCAATGCTAAGTGACAGAACTGGCATTTCCTGTGGACATTTGCTCCTAAATCCTATAACAGTCATTTCTCACTTTTGGCTTCAACCCTGTGACCAGAGGGTAAGATGAAGAGAGAAAATACTCTCAGATAAAGCAGATATAAAGAACATTGGGAAGTTGACTTATAAGTCCCAGCCATAGGAATGACCCTATTAAGAAGTCATTCCAGATTAAGAGCAACGAAGAAAGAAAGAAGGTGAAAGTGCCTGGTGACTGTAATCCCACCTCCTCAGGAGGCTGACATGTAGAGAATTTGAGTGGAAGAAAGTCCTTGACAATGTTATCTCTAAGAGATCACAGAGAAACCCAGAAGTGGGCCTATGACTCAAGCTTAATGCAGTACCTTTGAGCAAAAGGAGCTCTTGGACCAGGCGTAGACTCATAGTTCAAGGCCAGGGCCGGCCCCTCCATAAAAACCTGTACCTCAATTTCTTTGTGTATGTATGGATGTATTCCTATAGGTGAATCTCCTGAGTGGCTATGATGAATGGCACCAAACATGGAAAATTGTATTCAATACAATGAGTTCATAACACAGAGACTGCTTTTATGATATTGCATGTTCCAGGGCTCCCCTCACTGCTCCCAATGTAGCCTGAGGGTTTCTCTGCATCCCAGGCCTGCTGGAGGAAGTCTCCCTCATTGTCTGGACAGGAACACAAAAGACCTCACTCCTGTACAGCTGCGTACCAAATAACTCCATCTGGGCCAATTAGTGATGATGTGTGGGCGGGCTCTGAAGGTCAGGAGAAAAAGGATTCTTTTAACCCTTAGCTATCTCTCTTCCCTGTGCTCTGTTTTAACAGGAGACCTTCATTTTTGCCACCTCCCATGGCAGGTCAAGTTCTGTGCTCTTATCCTGCCTTTTTGAGACTATATTCCGGTGTTCAGATACAGTGCTCAATATAATTCAGGAGTCCTTCAGGCAGACAACTAGGGCACTGAACCTAATGAAACATTTCATTGCCAGCAATGATGGGCCTATAATGTCTCTCCTAGATTTCCAGAAGCTTGGGAAATCCAAGCACATGTTGGTAGCACAAAGCTTCCTATCATCTAGGACTGGTGAAGCTCATGAAGTTTTGAAGCCTTTGACTTCTCCTAGTTGGGCCCTGAGTGGCTAGGTTTTGGGGTTGTACACAGGGCCTGACGTGCTGACCATGAGCTCAGAGATGAAATCTAGTGCTTTACCACTTTGTCACACCTTCACTTCTGCTTTCTCTCTGTGTGTGAGTGTGTGTACATGCATGTGTGTATACATACACAAGCCCTGGAGCTTGAACTCAAGACAAGAGCACTGTACCTAGTTTCTCTTGTATAAGGTTTGCCCTCTCCCACTTGAACCACAGAGCCGCTTCAGGCTTTTTCCTACTGATGTGGTTCTGAGAAATCAAGCCCAGGGTTTCATATATGCAAACCACTCTACCCCTAAGGCACATTCCCAGCCCTCTACTTCAAGTTTGTTAGTGTATTTCTGTCTTTTTTGTTGTTTTTGTCATTGTAGGAGTGGAAATCTGGGCCTGGGTGCTGTCCCTGAGCTCTTCAGCTCAAATCTTCTGCTCTACCACTTGAGCCACAGAGCCACTTCTGGTTTTCTGGTGGTTCATTGGAGCTGAGTGTCTCAAGGACTTTCCTGTCCAGGCTAGCTCTGAACCATGATCCTCAGATCTCATCCTCCTTAGTAGTTAAGATGACCAGCATGAGCCACAAGCACCTTGCTTCCACTTGAGTTTTCTTAGATGTGAATTGGAGATAATAGTCTGATGGTACCTTTTGTGTAAGGGATAGTTTGGAAACCAGATCTCAGCTTCTTGAGAAGGCAAGATGACTGACCTCGGTTATAGAACTCTAAGCCGTGGCACTCTGCTGCAAGGGGTCCTTGGCTCCATGTGGTGGAGTGCTAGCCATGAGCCCAGGAGCTATAGGTCAGAGCCTAGGCCCTGAGTTCAAGGTTCATGACTTAGAAAAAACAAGAAAAAACAATTGTCTCCTGTAGACAACTCACTGGTCTTCAGTAATACATAATTTTGTCCCTGCCCTGGGGACAGATCTTTGCCTCAATATTCTTTTCTGAATAGTCATGTCAGTTGTGGAGTTCTTACAAGAACAAGATGAAAGAATGCACCCTTTGAAGGACAAAATACATAACACTCTTTTTTTTGTCGGTCATGGGGCTTGAAATCTGGGCCTGCACTCTGTCCTTCAGCACTTCAGATCAAGGCTAGTGCTCTAGCACTGGAGCTATAGCGACACTTCCAATTGTCTGGTGGTTTATTGGAGATCAGATTTTCAGCGACTTTCCTGCCTGGGCTGGCTTTGAACCACCATCCTCAAATCTCAGCCTCCAGAGTAGTCAGGAATACAGGTGTGAGCCACTGGTGCTGGGCTCCAAATAACCCTCTTTACAGGACTCAATACACAGCATCCTGTGAAAGACTTAGCACCCAGCACCCAATGCAGGACTCAGCACACTGCACCCCGTGAAGGACTCAGCACATAGCATCCTATGCAGGACTCAGCACACAGCACCCCGTGAGGGCCCCAGCACACCAGGAAGGACTTATCACATAGATGTATCCCACAAGTTGTCATTAGTATTCAGTTGCTTTCATCAGTATCACCATTCTTTCAGAAACACATCACAAACGGCACAAAGTTCACATCTAATTATTCAGAGGGGTATTTTTTTTTGGTGGGGGAGTCAGCCACAAGGATTGCACTAAAATGTTGGGGGTGCTGTCCTAAGATCTTTTGCTCAAGGGTAGAGATGTATCACTTTGATCCACACCCCTGCCAGGGCAGGATTTTAAACCCACCAGTGTCAGATCTCAGCCCCCGAGAATCTTGGATGACAGGGGTGAGCAAGCCAGCAGCATCTTGTTCTGTGTGGCTGAGTTGCAGAAGTATACCTCTGACTAAGTCAGGTTAGATGGCAGCTGTCAGTATCAGTCTCCCGGCTTGCTCTGTGATGAGGTATTTGAAGTCCTTTCCTTATAGAGTTGCAGTCACATTCAATCTTTTTTTCATGCCCATCCTGGACCTTGAGTAAGAGTCTAGACACAGTCCCTAAGTTTTGTGCTCAAAGCTAATGCTCAACTGCTTGAGCGAGAGCACAACTTCTGGATTTTTATATGCATGTGGTAGTGAGGAATCAAATCCAGGGCTTTGTATGTACTAGCCATCATTATACCACTGAGCCCCAGGAGTGACAAGTGTATGAAGAGATAAATGTGTAGATTGGCATATATGTATATATATATGTATAAAACAAGAGAAAGGAGTCTGTAGAGTATGAAATTACATATATTATATTACTACCCATTATTGACAATCAAATTATTCCTTCCACATTTAAGTATCATGGTTATGGTTGAATACATAATAAAGTATTAATTGAAAATTAGTCAATGTAGTATAATTGTTGTGTATAATTTTATAGTACACTCGTACACTAATTACTAATTTGTTACTTTTATAAAATTCCATTCGTATGGATGCATATGGGAATGGGTTTCTTAGAATCTCATGCCAATACTTAGTGGCAGTCCGGGGATTTGACCTCCAGGCCTAATTTGAGGTTTTGGCTATTGCTTCCCTAATAGCCAGCCAAACATCAGTATGCTATATCATGTACACTTTCTGGGCCTTGTCATTTACATGCAGGATGGTCACAATGCAAAGGGAAAAATTGCAAAACCACCTTCTTGAATTTCTCCATTTTATCCTTCTCCTTTTTATTTTATTTCTTACCAAAGCCGAGATTTGAATTTGGGTCCTAGGATCCCAAGGTAGCTGTGGCAGAGATGCCAAGACCTGAGTTCAAGCCCCATGCTTGGCAAAAATAAAATAAAATAAGGCTCTGGCTTGAAATTTGCACCATTTTTCTGGAAGGCCTGGGATTTGAACTCAGTATCTAGGTATCTCTGTGGAACTGTGGGTGAAGGGTAAGCTCACCATCCTTGAAGACAAGAAATTCAGACCAGTTCCCAGGGCCTGAATTGAAGCTCCAGCACTGGAAAAATACATACATGAGTTTAGTGAGTATGAGGTTTATTACCCTTATTCATTTAGTATTATTACACATATAACATTTCATTTATTATATCCTATCACACAGGATATATTTGCATATGAAGTATACATAATTATGAGACCCAGGACAGTTTTTCAGGAAAAAAAAAATTGTGTGAAAAGTGGCTTCGTAATCCATGAATAAATTTTTGGCAATGCTAGGATTTCAACTCACAGCCTACAATGCCCAATCCATAAATGGGGTCACAGTCTTAGCACACCAACTTCTGACAAACTGAGGTGCCAGGAAGTTCTGACGACCTGTTATCAATCCACAGTAGTGCCAAATATATATATACATATATATATAAAGAGAGAGAGAGAGAGAGAGAGAAAGAGAAAGAGAGGGGGGTATAGATTGATGTATATATATGCATATATATATGGAGAGAGTATGTGAGGATATCATTAGATTATATATATATAGTTACCAATAATTAGTTATTAAGTTATGTCTCCCTTTAATGAAGTATCATAGTTGAATACTTACAAAAGCATTAATTAAAAATTAATCAATATCCTTCCATTAGGGGAATCATAACATGGTGCTAGAAAGGAAAATGAAAATGTAATAATTTTTGTGTGGCTTTCTAAAATAGAATCATGAAGTAACTTCAAATTTAATTACTTTTATAACATTCCACTACCATTCACATAAATAGAAATGAGTTTGTCAGGATCTCCCTCCATTTGTGTGTGGCAGTCCTGGCATTCATACTCCAGGCCTGGGAAGTTTACTTCGAATGCAAATCATTGGAATGACACTGAAGATTTCAGATTGTCAGGATTCAAAAGAGAACAACAAGAAGAAAAGAAACCCAGGTGTCAGTGGCTCCTGTATGTAATCCTAGCTCCTCAGGAGGCTGAGATGTAGAGAATGCCAATTTGAATACAGCCAGGGCAGGAAAGTCCACAACACTCTTATTTCTAAGAGATCACAGGAAAAGATCCCCAAGGGTTGTGGCTGTGGCTCAAGGGCTGAGAGCTACCCTAGAGAATGAGGAGATCAAGGATAGTGCCTATGCTCATATTTCAACCTCAGTCCTGCCAAAGAAAAAAAAAGAAGGCAATAACTCCATGTCTCTGTGTATTTATGAATGATGTATGAATGATGGGCATTCATCAGGTTGCCCATGACCAGACCCCCAACCTGGCAAGCTGGGACAAACCCTCAGAAAGTACTAAGCCTGAGCCAGTAGCTTGAACAAAGCATCCTTCTGTGCCATTTAATAACTGAAGCCCAGAAGGCTTGCCTTGGCTGGGGTATGCAATGGGTGCATTATGTTCTGGCTGAGGTGTCCCATTGGGACATCTAGTAGCCAGGGAAACCACTCTTCCTAGGCTGTAGGAGTTGTAGAACGTTCTGGCTCCATATTCCCTATCCCTCTGTAAGTTGTGAGCCTAGATCTCTGAGACCTGGTGGCTATCACTCATTCATCATGCCGAGTCTCACACTGGTCCCAAATCCTGACAAAGATATGAAATGGCCAGCGATTTCTATGCTGAAAAGAATATGCCAATAAATTCCACCCTCATAGTTCCTGTTAGAGGTAAGCCTTGGGCTGTGAATGTGGCTAAGTGGTAGAGTGCTTACCAAGCAAGCTTGAAGCCCTGGGTTGGATTACTCAGTACCACATAAACAGAAAAAGCCAAAAGTGTCACTGTGGCTTAAGTGATAGAATGTAGCCTTGAGCAAAAGCAGGTCAGGAACATACCCAGACCCAGAGTTCAAGCCACAACACTGTCAAAAAATGTGAGCTTGGTGAGATATACAGTTCTGGAACTCAGAGGACGGCCGAGGTTATAGGTAAGAGGTAGAGGGCTCACACTTGTGAGCTCACCATAATGGTGGTGGCTCACCCTTGTAATATTAGCACTCAGGAAGTTGAGATATGAAGATTATATGTGAAAGCAAGTGCAGGCAGGAGTCTTTATAAGACCTTTCTCCAATTAAGCACCAAAAAAACCAGAGCTGTGGTTCAAGCAGTAGAATACTAGCCTTGAGCATAAAAACTTAGGGATAGCATCCAGGCCATGAATTCAAACCCCAGGACTGACACACTTAGACACACACACACACACACACACACACACACACACACACACACACACACACACACACACACTGGAAATTCTACTTACCCATCAAAAAGAATATTGTACCATTTGTGGCTCTCATTTCTCATGTCATCTGCCTGGTATCTCACTGCCATCGTATTGTCCCTGTACTGCACTAACTGACACATGCAAACTGATGTAAAAGATTTTCAGGGTTATTTGCTAACCATAGATTCCTGAGTATGAGTTCTCTGCTCATTCTCTTTGTCTATTCATGCCTATGAGTAGTGATTGTACAGATTCATTTGTACCATTTGCTACAAAGAAAAAAGATTAACCATACATATATATGTATGTATATATATATATGATTATATACATACACACATTTATACATACATGGATATAAGCACACATATTGATATATATTAAATACTTGAGTACATTTTTTGTTTACAAGAATTATGTAGCTAACAAAAATCACATGCATTTTCCTTCCTTTTCAATTTTTTCAAAACATAAAGAACTTTGTCTCTTTTGAATACCTAATTTTTAAGAGAATGTCACCATCTCTGATTTGTCAGTGGCCTTGAAATTAGATGTTCAAATAGGACAAAATTATTTAGGCTTTTTGTGGAAGAAAGGAATATTACTAGGGTTCTATTCATGGGTTCTCTGCTTGCTAGACAGGAATTTGTCTGTATAGCAGCAAGCAGCTCAACTACTTTCGCCATACTTCTAGTCCATTTTATTTACTTGAAGACTTGGACTTTTTGCCCTATTCTGATCTTAGACTGACAGACTTTGATACCAATGCCTCATAACATAATTAACTAGGACTGCAGATATGAACCACTATGGCCAGTTCATTTGTTGAGATGGTTGTCTTGGCAGTTATTTCTCTGGACTGGCCTCAGAACATGATGCATATCATTTCTGCTTCCGAATCAGCTGGGATTTCAGATGTGGGCTACTATATATGGTGTACATGACACCTTCTGTTTTGTGTGTGTGTGTGTGTGTGTTTTTGTCGGTCGTGGGGCTTGAACTCTGGGCTTGGGCGCTGTCCCTGCACTCTTCAGATCAAGGGGAGCAATCTACGGCTTGAGCCATAGCACCCGTATCGGTATTCTAGTGGTTTTATTGGAGATAAGAGTCTCAGGCTGGCTTTGTACCGTGATCCTCAGATCTTAACCTCCTAATACCTAGGATTTCAGGTTTGAGTCGCCGGTGCCCGGCACACCTTCTGTTTTTCAGTAGAAGTTTTAATAGTAAAAATCCTGTATAGATAGGTTATAATTACATGAGCATGTTAATAAGTATATTTTCTATCAAGCATTGTTACCTCCTCCTTAGTTTTTCCCTAACCTTCCCCTCCTACCTCCACAACTATACTCCCCCCTCTTCGCTTCCCCTCTTCCCAGCCTATATTGTAAAGATCCTTTTTCAACATAGTGTCTTGTGCATCTCATTGTTGCAATGGATCAGCCTGTATCACTAATTAACTATTTTATCCCTTCCCCTCCCCAAGCTAGAGAAGGGTGTATACAAGACGCAGGGCACTGACATTAAATACAGTGAAAACAGGTGTTACACCATGGGGGAGGAACATTAAAAGAAAAACAAAACATATGGTAGATTATAAACCCTATCCTGGGGTTCATTTCGCTTAACATCATCTTATCTGGTCGTATGTACATAGCTTTTGAACTTTTATGCTTTTCTGAGACATATAATAGTTATTGCAAATAAAGGAAACCATAAGACCTATGTTTCTTTGGGTTTGGCCTACTTCACTTTTTATAATTTTTTCCAGGACTCCACTGAGAGCTCCCCTATGATCCAGCAATCCCATTTTTGGCATTTGTCCAAATGTTCACAAACAAGACCCTACTAAGCTACCGGCAGAACTATGTTTATTGCAGCATTATTTGCCATAGCTAAGACATGGAACCAACCCAAATGCCCCTCAGTAGATGAGTAGATCAAGAAAATGTGATACACACACACACACACACACACACACACACACACACACACACACAATGGAATTCTATGCCTCCATCAGAGAGAATGACATCGCCCCATTTGCTAGGAAATGGAAAGACACAGAAACAATTGTATTAAGTGAAATAAGCCAGGCTAAAATAACCATAGATCCCATGGTTAATCTTACTTGCAGTAACTAGTATTTGGTACCATATAACCATATAAGAGGATGTTATGTGAAATGAACCCCAAGATAGGGACACAAATGATTTTTATTCCGTGAGATTCTTATCTCTATATAATCCCCCAAATAAAGTTGGAAAGGGAGCTGTCGTTCAAATACAGAACACCACCCTTAAGGGAAAAAGCCTAAGTGACAAGGTAAGGTCCTGAGTTTAAACCGTAATATCAGCACTCAAAAAAGTTGATTTCTTTTCCTTGAGGTTTTAATTAAATTGCTCAGAAAATAATCGACGTTGTATTTATGTTTAGCATTACTATTAAAATCATGTTATATTTATTTATGTTATTCTTTATTTTCTTAAATTTTATTTACACATTAATATCCAGTAATGATAAGAGATGATTACTGTTTCACAAGTTTTTATGTCAGTAGAATATATGGATGAGAGGTGCATACAAGGGGTTTGGACTGAAAATAGATATTTGCAAGGTCTTCACATAAAGAATTTATAAATGAAGGAGCTGTGGGCATGTATGAGATAAACTAAAGAAACCAGCAAGGAAAGATAAGGTATGATTCTGGAAAGCACACAATTTTGGAAGAAAAAATAAAACAAGGAAAATATGTGGCTTTTGATAAAAACTTTGTAAACCACCTACACATTTGATTCCTTATTTCTAGCAGAAGACATTTCAGTTAACTTTATATTACAAAGTTAAACATGATTGACATTTAATACTAACTGGCCTCTGTCTCAGGTAAGCAATTTTTCTAGCCAGGTGCCAGGGGTTCATGCCTATCATCATAGTTATTCAGAGAGCTTAGACCTCTAGATCCTAGTATAAAGCCATTCTGGAGAGGAAAATTGGTGAGACTTTTCTGTTCAATTAATCAAGGGAAAATTGGAAGTGGCACTGTGGCTCAAAGTGGCAACACTAATCTTGAGTAGTAAATCTCAGAGACAGATCCCAGGCCCTGGGTTCAAGCTCTCTGAAATTATTCTTAAAATACTTGTTCTCAGTAATTCTTTAACTTGTCTAGAAGAATGTTTTAAGCTTAGAGATTTTTATTTCATGTTGTCAGAATTTATTTTTAAGATGTTCAGAGAAAAATTCTTTATAGTAAGAACTTGTTTGTATTGCTTTGTATTACATATTGCTTCTACACCAAGAGATCAGCTGGAAAGTAGATGGCCAAACCCCTCCTAACCCTACCAAAGTAGTAAAGTTCATTTTTCGACATAATGATTTGTACATCTCATTGATGCAACGAGTCCACCTGAATTCTTAGTTAAACGATTTGTTTTTGCCCTTCCCCTCCACAAATTATAACAACATCAAATACAGTGAAATCCGGGGTTATACTGTTGGGGAGGGACATTCAAAGCAATATAGAAATCATCTTATAAATATGTTAGAAACAACTGCATGAAAGAGAAAAATTGAATACTTATCTTGGGGTTCATTCACCTAACGTCAACTTCATCTGACCTTTTCTGCTTGCCTCAGACATATACTACTTATTGCAATAAAGCAGCCATGGGACCTATGTATATTTGGGTCTAGCTTACTTCACTTAATATAATTTTTTCCAAGCCTTTCCATTTCCTAACAAATGGGGCAATGTCATTCTTTCTGATGGGGGCACCGAATTCCATTGTGTATATATACCACATTTTCTTGATCCATTAATCTACTGAGGGGTATTTGGGTTGGTTCCATATCATAGCTATGGTAAATAAGGATGCAATAAACATAGTCCTGCTGGAATTTTTAGTGTGTGTGGTCTTGTTTGTGATCATGTGGGTAAATGCCCAAAAGTGGGATTGCTGGGTCATAGGGGAGCTCTATATGGAGTCTTTTGAGGAACCTCCATACTGCTTTCCACAGTGTTTGAACAAGTTTACACTCCCACCAACAATGTAGTAAGGTTCTCTTCTGTCCACATCCCCTCCAGCATCTGATGTTATTAGAGTTCTTGATTATAGCCATTCTAACTGGGGTGAGGTGGTACCCCAATGTTGTTCTTATTTGCAATTCTTTTATGGCTAGACAGTTTGTGCATTTCTTCATGTGTTTATTGGCCATCCTTCTTTCCTCTTCAGAGAAATTTCTCTTTAAGACTTTAGCCCACTTATTAATTGAGCATATGTTTCTTTGAGGATTTGTTGTTGGGAGATTTAATTTATTGAGTTCCAGGTATATTTTAGATATGAGACTCTTGTCCGTTGTATGGCTTGTGCAGATCTTCTCCCAATCCGTGAGCTTTCTAGTGATCCTGCTATCTATGTCCTTTGCCATGCAGAAGCTCTGCAATTTAATGCAATCCCATTTGTCCCATTTGTATTTGATTATTTTTGTATTTCTGGGTCTCTATTAAGAAAAT
Organism: Dipodomys spectabilis; assembly: GCF_019054845.1. Lineage (NCBI taxonomy): Eukaryota > Metazoa > Chordata > Mammalia > Rodentia > Heteromyidae > Dipodomys > Dipodomys spectabilis. The sequence goes on along the minus strand of NW_024871095.1, from coordinate 539,090 downwards.
TTCGGCCTGTGCCAAGGAGACCTAAGGTTTCTCCTATTCCGTCCTGTAATTTTTTCAGAGTAAGACTTGAAAATTTTAGAGTTTCAAATACTACAGGAAGATCTTTGATTCATGTTGAATGGATGTGATTAGATTAAGCTGTTGCATACATGCGTGTGTGGGGGGGTATGTTTATTATTGAAATCAAGGATAAGGAACTTGGTTCCTTTTTCTAAGATATACATTATGGTGTTTCTTTGTTGGTGGTAGGCTCAGATTGCTTGTCTTTGCCTGATGTGTACATTCCAGCTCAATTTTTCAATTAATGTTTCCTTATTATTGAACATATAGTGCTCTGATATTGCTTTTTCTTTAGTTTGCCATCTAGGATCTTCTTTTCCTCTTAAATGTTAACATTCGATGTAAATTTAACTCCTGACTGATTTTTCCCTTTAATTTGCAATTTGCAATAAGTATTATAATACCTTTGATCTCTGTATTCATGAAGAAAAACCATTTTGAATTCTTTGTTTAATGTAATAACACCTGGGTATATTTGTTAGCACCAAGACCTTACATTTTCTTTTGTAGTTTTAGTTTAAAATAACCCTCCTCCGTTTTTATAGCATTGGTAGACAAAGAATTCCCACAATGCCTCACAACCTTTATCTTTCAATTTGTCTATGCTTCTTTGTCCCTGCTAAATTTTTCTGGATTCCTGTATTACCTACCCCTACCCCTACAAAGCTGTTGCTGCTACCCAATTTCCTGCCACTGCAACTCAGCAATTACCCTATCCCTGGTACTCCCTTTCTCTGCTACTCATTTTGCTACCCATAATTCTTAACACCATGGTTCCAGCCACCTGATCGCTGACACGCCTGACTCTGCTACCACATTCCCAAAAAAAGCAAGGCAAGAGTAGGCACAGACAGTCGACTTGGGTATTCCTCTTGCAGGCACAATGGGACGTTTTCCTCAGGTATTTATCATGAGGAACCAACTAGTAGTGGAAAGAAAAAAGCTTACTTAGAGGGGACGAATATCCAGGGATATCAACTTATAACTTGTTGCTAGGAAAAGCAGACCCTAAGGTGAAACTTAATGAGAAAAGAAAATTTGAAAAATTATTGGGGATGATATAAAAGGTTTAGCTTAGTCTCATGTACCAGTGATATGAATTATTTTATGACATAGATATGTAACTACTTGGCATTTTAAAAAGTATATGAAGATGCACATTTATGTGGTACTTATATTAATTTATGAATTAGTTGCATATTATCATGTTAATGATATTCAATGGTTTATGCTTTATGATATGCTCATTACGCTGCCTTTGGCAACATGAATTGAGCTCTCTAAAAATAAATAGAATTTCATTGTCAAATACTACAAGGAGATTACTGAGGCTAATACCAAAACGCAAGCTGGTACAAGAAAATTGAACAAAGCTACAAATTTGAAGGGAAGGGGTCAGTGGTAAGGGCTATGATAAAAGAGAAATTCTTCACCGTGGAATATTGGAAGAAGAGAATGTGTCTTGTTGAATCACTAGCTTTTTAAAAATTCTTAGAAAGCAGAACATGATTTTTGATTCTTGCTTCATGGAACCTTTTTAATGAGTGGTTAAACAAAAAAAATCAAAATGACTGAAAATCCACTGACATGAATTATTAGATTAACATTATACTCAAAGTTGCCTTGAGATGCAGGCAGGCTGGATTCTTTTCCTCTTAAATTAATGGAATAAGCTACCTTTTGAATGGTTGGACAGTCCATGACACTTGTTCCAAAACAAGAAAAGATACTGGAGAGAGAAAAAAGGAAGGAGAGTCAAGGCTGCTGAAAAATTAGCATATTTCTCATTTGAACTTTAATGGGTTGTTACTACAAAGAATTAGAATTTCATCTTAAGATAATAATTTCAAAATGGATGTGCTAAAGGATAGCTTCAAAATGTAATATTTAATGCTGTTGGATTACTTGAAGACAAAAGTTTACAGAAAACTTTAAATTCCAGAAAACTCTAAGGTACCAATAAACACCTAGAAGAAATATAATTTAAAAATTCACCTGTTCAAGGCAAACCCTGGCAGGAAAGTCTGTGAGTCACTTATCTCCAAATAGGAAGTGACACTGTGGCTCAAGTGGGAGAGGGCTCCCCTTGAGCTCAAGATTTCAGGGATATGTAATACCCAGGCCCTGAGTTGAAGGCCCATGAGTGACAAGAAGAAATTTTATTATTAAACCATTAGGGCCGGAAGGAGAATTAGTGGTAGAATGTTTGTCTTGCATGAATGAGGTCCAGCGTTCAATTCCTCAGCACCACATAAGCAGAAATAACGGGAAGGGGCACTGTGGCTAAAGTGGCAGTGCGCTAGCCTTGAACTGAGCAGTTCAGGGACAGCACCCAGACCCAGATGTCAGGCCTCCCCACCACCACCACCAACAACAACTAAAATTAAAGCATCAAACAGCCTGAAGATGTTGTCCAGAATAATGAATGCAGCATTATCTGCTTACATGACAGTGAATTGAAACCTAGTTTAACAGGGGAGATGGTGGGCATTTTGTGTGTGTGCCAAAGCCTGCAAAATTATTTTGTACTTTTCTAGCAGGGAGAAAGAGGAAATGCCGGGGGAGGAGTGAGGTGTTTGGTGGACTTTCCTTTTGATTCACTGATTGTTTTCTGGAGTCAAATTCAGAGAAATTCTGCTTGCAATCTTAGTTGCATGGGGAATGAAGAAGCCATGGCCTGGAAGTGGTTTTGTCCTGTCCTTGGCCTGGTTCTAACCACCACTGGATAATCCAAGTCCCACTTCAGGACCAAGATGTCTAGAAGACTACTGATCCATTGGGCAGGTGGACCTCACCGCAGCCAGAATAGGCAGAAAATGCAATTCCGAGGGCAGCGCTAGAAATCTACACTAGGCAGAGATTTTTTTAATATATTTTAATTGTAAAAATATTGTACAGAGGGCTCAGAGTTACAGGACTAGGTAATGAGTGCATTTCTTACACATCATTGTTACCTCTTCCTTTGTTTTTCCCCTTCCATCTTTTCCCTCCTCACATCTCCAACTCCTCCCTCCTCGAACCCTGCCTGACATTGTAAATTCATTTTCGACACAGTGTCCTGTACATCTCATTGTCACAATGGTCAACCTGAATCCCCATTTAAGCATTCTGCTATATCCCTTCCACTCCCCAAATTAAAAATATGTATGATATGGTATAAGATATATATTATATCATATATATATATATATATATATATATATATATATATATATATATATATATATATGATGGAGAACACTTGAATCAAATGCAGTGAAAACAGGGGTATACACTGGGGGGATGAACCTACAAAAGAATTACGTAGTGCATTATAAACATATTAAAAACAAAAGAAAGAAAGGAAAAACCACTTGTGTCTCTGACTTGGGGTATATTTTGCTTAACATTATCTTGTATGGTCATATGTTCTTAGCATATGATCTTCTTTCCTTGTCCTAGACATGTTCTAATCCTTCGAAGGCAAAACGAGGTAAACTATGGGCCCTATGTTTTCTTTCGGTCTGGCTTATTTCACTCAATATAATTTTTGCCAAGACATTCCATCTCCTAACATAGGGAGCAATGCCATTCTTTCTGATGGAAGCATAGAATTCCAGTGTGTGTGTGTGTGTGTGTGTGTGTGTGTGTGTGTGTGTGTGTGTGTGTGTGTGTACCACATTTTCTTGATCCATTCATCTGCTTAGGTGCATCGGGATTGGTTTCATATCATAGCTATGGTGAATAATACTGCAAAAATATGGTTGTGTTGGTAGCTTTGTGATCATTTGGGTAAGTGTCCAAAAGTGGGGTTGCTGGGTCATTGGGGAGCTCTACATGGAGTCTTTAGAAGAAATTCCATACTGCTTTCCAAAGTGAGTAAACAAGTTTACACTCCTACCAATAATGCAGTAGGGTTCCCTTTTAGCCACATCCCCACCAGCATTTGTCTTTATTACAGTTCTTGATTGTAGCCATTGTAACTGGAGTGAGGTGCAATCTCAATGTTTTGATTTGCATTTCTTTTATGGCTAGAAAAGTTGAGCATTTCTTCATGTGTCTAACGGACATTTTTTATTTCATCTTCAAAGAAGTCTCTCCTTAAGTCTTCAGCCCACTTATTTATTGGGCAGTTGTTCCTTTGAGGATTTGTTGTTGGGGGATTTAAGATTTTGAGTCCTAAGTATATTTTAGATATAAGACTTTGTCTGTTTTATGACTCATGAAGAACTTCTCCCAGTAAGTGTGCGTTCTATTGATCAGAAGCTCTGCTGTTTCATGCAATCCCATTTCTCCAACCTTTCTTTGATTTGTTTTGTTTCTGGTTCTCTATTAATAACATTTTGGCCTGTGCTAAAGAGGCCTAGAGTTTCTCTTATCCTTCATGTAATGTTTTCATGGTGTCTGCTTTTATTTTGAGGTCTTTGATACATTTGGACTTGATTCTCATGCAGGCTGATATATATATATATATATATATACGGATCTACCTTTAGTTTTCTACAGGTGTTTAACCAATTTTGCCAACACTATTTACTGAAAAGGCTGTCTTTCTTCTATTCTATTTTTTATCTCCCATGTCAAAGATTAGGTGGCTATAGGTCACTTGATTGATTTCTGAGTCTTCAGTCCTATTCCATTGGTCCTCAGGACTGTTCTTGTGCCAGTACCAAGATGTTCTTATTACTATGGCTTTGCACTATACTTTGAAATTTGGAACTGATATTGCTCCAGTGCTGTTCTTTTGGCTAAGGATTGACGAACCTATAGCCAGCATTATACTTAATGGTGAAAAGTTAAAGTCATTTCTTATAAATTCAGGAAAGAGATAAATATGTCTGCTCTCTCCACTCCTCTTCAAATAAGTATAAGAATGCTAGCTGGGAAAATAAGACAAGATGCAAACTTAAAGGGAATCCAAATAGGGAAAGATGAAGTAAAACATATAAGATGACCAATGGAATAGAATTGAAAACCCAGAAATGAACCTATAGTCCCATAGGCATCTAATTTTCAATAAGGGAGCTAAAAATATAGAATGGAAGAAAGACAGCCTCTTCAGTAAATGGTGCTGGCAAAATTGGTTAACTTCTTGTAGAAAACTAAAGCTAGTCCCTTATTTATATCCCTGCACCAGAATCAACTCCAAATTGATCAAAGACCTCAGAGTCAAAGCAGACACTCTGAAAATATTACAGGATGGAATAGGAGAAACCCTAGGTCTCCTTGGCACAGGCCGAAATTTTCTTAATAGAGATCCAGAAACACAACAAAATCAAAGACAAATGGGACAAATGGGAATGCATGCAATTGCAGAGCTTCTGCATGGCAAAGGACATGGATAGCAAGATCACTAGAAAGCCCACGGATTGGGAGAACATCTTCACTAGCCGTACAACAGACAAGGGTCTCGTATCTAAAATATACCTGGAACTCAAAAAGTTAAATCTCCCAACAACAAATCTTCAAAGAAAGAACTGCCAAATAAATAAGTGACCTAAATATTTAACAAGAAATTTCTCTGACGAGGAATGAAGGATGGCCAATAAACACATGAAGAAATGCTCTTTAGTCATGAAAGAAATGCAAATCAAAACAGCATTGAAATAACACCTCACCCCAGTTAGAATGGCTATAATCAAAACTCTAATAACAATAGATGACGGAGGGGATGTGGACAGAAGGGAACCTTACTGCACTATTGGTGGCAGTGTAAACTTGTTCAACCACTTTGGAAAGCAATATGGAGGTTCCTCAAAAGCCTCCTCATAGAGCTCCCCTATGAGCCAGCATATCCCACTTTTGGGCATTGACCCAAAAGTTCACAAACAAGACCACACACACTAAAAATTCCAGCAGGACTATGTTTATTGCATCCTTATTTACCATAGTTAAGATATGGAACCAACCCAGATGTCCCTCAGTAGATGAATGGATCAAGAAAATGTGGTATATATACACAATGGAATTCGGTGCCCCCATCAGAAAGAATGACATTGCCCCATTTGTTAGAAAATGGAAAGACTTGGAAAAAATTATATTCAGTGAAGTATGCTAGACCTAAAGAAATATATCTCCCATGGTTTCCCTTATTTGCAGTAACTAGAATATGACTGAGTCAAGCAGAATAGGTCAGATAAGTTGATGTTAGGGAACTGAACCCTAAGATTTGTATTCAAATGTTTTTTTTTTTCTTTCATGGGATTGTTTCTAACACATTTATAAGATTATTTCTTTTTTGCTTTGTATGTTCCTCCCCCATGGTATAACCCCTGCTTTAACTGTATTTGATGTCCGTATAATTTCTGGGGGGGAATGGCAAAAGCAAATCGTTTAACTAGGGATACAGGTGGAACCATTGCAACAATAAGATGTACAAGTCATTCTGTTGAAATCGAACTTTACAACTTTGGTGGTGGGGGGGGAGGATAGGGTGGGGGAGCAGGGGGTAAATGGGAAGGGATGGATAGGGGAAACAAAGTAGGAGGCTACAATGCTTGACAAGAAATGTACTCATTATCTTGCCCAGGCAATTTTAACCCTTCCGTACAGTATTTTCACAAGAAAAAATAATAAATTTTAAAAAGAAAGAAAAAGAAGAAAAAAAAAACATGAGGATGACATGATCTTGTATTTAATGGACTCCATGGATTCCACTCTCAAGTTACTTGAGTTGATCAGAAACTTTGGCCAATTAGCAGAATATAATTTTGTCTCAATAAAACCAACCAAGAAAGGAATAAAAAATAAACAAGTAAGGAATACACAGTTGGAATTTTGGGCTAATTTTGTCATTATGTTTTGGTAGTCAAGAATCCTATAGAAATGCAACTCATGTATAATCCTCAGTTGTGTTGTAAATGTTGTCTTAATTACAGAACATGTCTAGATGCAAAAGAGCTCATGATTCCCAATTAAAAATTTGAAAAAGTAAACATCATTCATTTAGTTTCCAAAGAACTGAAGGATTACAAAAGTTTATTGGAGAAATAGGAATGTTCATTTAATGTAGGACTTTGTAGACCTGGCTAAATTAGAATTCAGATTTAAAATATATATTTTTGTTTATACTTTAATATTCGATAGGATACTACAAAATTCTTTTCAAGTAAAAGTTTTAATTTACAAATTCACAAATGATTCTGGCATTCTAATTGTCTAGAGTAGTTAGTCTTTCAAGTGAGGTATAATAAGAACTTAGTTAATAGATAATTTCAACAGTTCATGTGTAAAATGATAATGTCAATAATCTAGACAAATTGCCAACAAATTGATTATATTAATTTATAAATATAGAAAAAGAGCAATCTTTTGAGACTTTGGTGTAACATGGTTTGAAGATAGTAATTGGGTGACATCTTTTTTTTTTCTACCTATACATAACACAGGAAGAAATTTCCTTATTTATGTACCTCTGTATACAATGAGAAAAATGCTAGGTTTGAGGTTTGTTTTTATTTTGTTTTTGTTGTTTGGTTTGTCATAGGGCTTAACCTCTGGGCTCAGGTACTGTCCCTAAGCCTGTTTTTTCTCAAGGCTATTGCTCTACCACTTGAACCTTAATGCCACTTCAGTCTGGCTTTTCTTTATGAGTTTATTGGAGATAAGAATCCAAGGAACTTTCCTGCTTGGGTGGGCTTTCAACTATAATCTTGAAATCTTAATATTAAGATATACAGATCTCTTGAATATCTATGATAGATTATATATAATAAAATATATAAAAATAAAAATAATAATAAATAATATTTGCAAGTGTTTTAATCTCAAGAAAACTACTGCGGGGAAAATGATATAGCAAAGTTAGTGTAGTATTCTTTCCAAAATAGGAAGGGCATCACATTAGCAGAAGTGTAGTATTTTTTCACAATAGTGATAAAGTAGTCATGATGTGAATTTAGGGAATTTTAAGGTGCACCTGACGAGTTGCAAACTGTTTCGCTAGGATGACTTTACAGCATACAAACTTGGGATTGATTGTCATAGAAATAATAGCTTACTCTGATGAACAAATGTTACTCTTACGTAATGATTTATAGGAAGTGGCACTGTGGCTCAAGTGGTAGAGCACTCACCTTGAGCTGCAGAGTGCAGGGACAGCGCCCAAGCCCATAGTTCAAGCCCCAGGACTGACCAAAAAAAAAAAAACCAATTCAAAGAATTAATTATTATAGATACTTCATAGTTTTATCCTCTACAAGAACATGTCTATTTTTTCTGTTGACTTTTAAATATGTAATGTAGCATTGAAAACTGCATCTATGCAGAATTAAATAAAATGCAAACAGTTACTATTTTGAATGTGTCTGGTATGGCATATTCAGTATTTGAAAATGAGTAGTTAGTAGTCTTAGGAATGTTGAGGAACACATATATTCTGTGCTCTTAACAATTAGTCAGTTTTCAGTTTTTAAAGTTAGGGTTTCCATAGAATTGAACTGTTTTCTGTTTTAGTGTGAGCCAATACTAAAATAATGTTTTTTTTTTTCAAAATAATGGCAAGTATATTCTGAAAATATTGTATAGTTTGATAACATTCCAGTTGATGTCCCTCTGATAAAGAAAGAGCTAACTCAAGTTAGCAGCCCAAATGTTCATTTTTTAAAAGGTAATACACATAGAATAATATTTACTATATCAATAAAGTGAAATTATATTTTATGTAGTTCATTTTTAACTTAATTTTATTGTCAAGGTGATATATAGAAGGGGTTGCAGTAATTGTAACGTATTGAATACATAACATGTCAAAATTTTTACGCCCTCCCTCATTTTTCTCACACTTTTTCTTTACCCCAATACTCCTCACAAGATGTAATGTAAATTTCCAACATGTTGTCCTGTGAGTATGGCTATTGCATTGGTTTACCTTTTGTCCGTTGTCTCACCATTTTATTGTTCTGCTTCCCTTGCCAAATGAAGATAAATGTATATACAATACACAAGAGACTGAAATCAAATACAACAGTGGACAAACCATACGGGAAAACACAAAACAAAAAAGAAGTCACATAGTACATTAAAAACAACAACCAAAAAGAAAAACCTCTCTTTCCATATCTAGGAGTTTATTTTGCTCAGCATCATTTTATATGGTCATTTATACATAGCTATTGAGCCATTCTGCTCATCTGCTAGGACTATCTTAGATATTTCCTAGTTATTACAAATGAAGGAAACCATGGAATCTGTTTCTTTGTGTCTTGCTTATTTTTCTTAGTAGGATTTTTCCAAGTCTTTCCTTTTCCTTATGAATAGGAAGCATAGAATTACTCCGTACATATATAAACCACATTTTGTCAATTCGTTCATCTACTGAATGGCATATTGGTTTAAAACATGATTGCATGTAAATATCACTAAAGGCCATTCAAAAATGACAGATTCCACCTCACCAGATATAACAATATCATGATTTCTAAGTAAGATAGTATTTTATGCTGGTACAAGTGTTGAGATATAGGATGAGTCTAATATATATCTTAAACTGAATTAGGCAGGAAGATATCCAATATCATGTAGGATCAAAATGGTAGTGACAAAATATTCCCTTGAGAAAGATATAGGAGCCTGCCACAAGTATGAATTAGTTCAGATAATTTTGAAGCATTTAGAAGTGCAAGCTCAATTATGTCTCTTTAAATAATAATTATGTAAGTGGAAAGGCAAAAGAAGGGTAAGAGAAGAAAATAACTAACAGTAGATCATTGTCCCAAGTTAGAGTATAAAAATACATAATCTATAACTTCCAAGTAAAAGAGAGACCAATATAATACGTACACTTAATTTAGGTACATGCAAAATATTTACTTGGCTTTTCCCTACTTAATGTTCCAAAATAAATGAACACTTATAAGAAAAGTTATGTGATTGCAATTGCTTCAACTTGAACACTAATAGTGATCAGCCCTCTTTTTCTCACTTTGCACTTGGAAAATAGTTCCTAAGTTGATGATGTTGTTGCTGATTAGAGTCAGAGTTAGGGGCTTCTACTTGTACAGTTATCTCAGAATAGTTTAAAGCAGTTTTCTGCCCAAGATATCCAACTACATTGTCTGAACCTGTACTTTGAACACACCCTCACACCTGAGCACATTATTTAAAATTATACTTAAGCTTTTCTTGGCACATTCTACTTTGTGCCTTTGTCTTCTTTGCACATTCCTTTTGAGTTCATCGTTGCTCTATTTCCATTTCGTCTGTACAAACTGCTAAGAGCATTGTTCAACTACCACTTCTTATTTGTACACGCCCAGTCTAAGTATGAATGTACTTTGTCCATGCTAAGCAATAGGGTAATAGTAACTCTCTGAGTAGAAATGTTCCACAATATAACCCTATGCCCACATTCGAGAATGTAGAATTTAAAGCACTTTGCGACAAACAGTGATATTAGAATCGAAAGGCTCCTTATGGACTTTTTCCTGGAGTTCATTAGTTTACCCAGGAGAAATATAAATATCTACAAAATTTGGAGCTAATTAGTAAGTATCCGAATTAACATTAGATCCTAGATGTTGTGTTAATACAAGTCACGATTGTAGTATTGTTAAATCAGTATCCTTCACTCCTTGACAATGTGTATGAGAAAATGAAAGACAGACATTAAAGCAAAATGTCTTATCTTTTTAGGCATTTAATCCTAGTGGTCAGAGCAATGTCTGAACCTTTCCATTCAATAAAAGCTTGAATTTATAAGAACATTTTCCTACATATAAGAATTTGTGTCAGGTTTGTTGACACAGCATGGAGGTATACCTAACAAGAATTAGATTTCAATAGTGTATATGGCAGTTATGGTTTGTCAATGGCTATTGAGGCATTTTCTGTTCTAAAGTGGAATCAATTCCAGGAGCCTTCTGTCACATCAGTAAAGCTGTATGTTCAACCTAATACTTGGTGTTACTTGTCCTACATTTATAATGAGTAGGCTGATAAGATATCCAAACATATCTAAATATACTTCAATAAAATTCCAAACTGATATGGATAGATGGGTCACTAATTGGAACTGTAGGACAGATTAGGCTTGTCTGTGCTGTAGTTCAATCTATAATCTCCTGGCTAAATAAAGTTTTCAAAAATATTCACAGAATATCACTAAGAAAAGTTCATGACATTTATATCTGTATAAAATTTCCAAGGTCAGGATTAAAGCATTTGTTCCCAACATTTAGAATCAACAGGATCTGTTGAATAAATGGATCCAGATTTTTATGTCTTCATATTCATATCTCAACGTTTAATCAATATGACTTTCACCAAAACACTGTTCTTATTGAACTTGTCTATGTCATTTTACCTTTCAAATCCAAATAGCAGATTTCCTTCAATATCTTCCTGAAAATTCTTTCCTTCCTTTTCTTCTGAAAATCTGTGTTTATTAATTTTTTGTTTCCTTATATCTCTTTCCTCCAATCTTGTCCACACTGGTACTTACATTGTTCACACTTTCATCAGAACTTTCCTTTTCCTCTTCCCTTTAATAATGTCACTGATATTATGATTATTTTTCATATTCATGGTCGTGAATATTTTGATGATGTCCAAACAGACCTATCTTTGCATCTGTTTAACATAAACCTTAGAACTATCAGAGAGTTTTTTCCTCTAAATCCATCTTTTCCACCTGTAGTCCTTATCACCAAGAATGTAACCAACATAATTAGAAGACAGAGATGTGGAAAACCTTTAGATTTCCTCTTACCCTACCTCCATCCATTAGATAGGATGAATGATCATGATTTTCTCAGTTTCTGTCACTAATGTAATTTCTATGGACTCCTTTTTATGGCCCTGACACCAGCCTATTGCAAATACTCATCACCAGTCACTCAGTCTTAAAACAACTGTTTACAAAGTATGCATTTCTCCCCATAGTCTTTTCATATTGTTCCTCTCCATCACCCAATGACTCTCTTTGTAAGCACACAGAGTGAAGAACTCAGACAAAAATTCTAGTATCATTATTTACTCACAACATTGACTGGTGATCTTACATTTCTCATCTGTAAATGGATGTAATCTACCAGAAATATTGAAGAATATATTTGTTGAATTCTAGAGCAAGGAAAAAGAAAAGTGAAGAGTCCTTACATTGTCTACCTTAGCTTTCAAATAAGGAAAGTGTCAAATTCAGACTGTTGGTATATAGTCAGAAATACTTTCATGCAGAAATAAAAATAAATTTTAACTCCTGGCTCTATAGCCTGTGTCCTTTTATGGTAACTGCAGATATGTAAGTAGTATTATGTAAATTGTGTTATGTGTTTACAGCTGTACTGAAGAACATACTCTTAATATATCATTGGAAAACATTGGTTATTGAATGGTATCTATATGGGAATGTTATTTGAACTAATCACACAAAGTTGAAACCTACATCTTAGTCCATCAAAATGTGGAAATAAACGATTTTTTTTATAAGAAAATAATACCACCAAGAAAAGTGAGTATACATTAGAAAGACTGCTGGAATAACATTAGGGTTTTTACTGTCTCTACCTGTTTATGTGATTGAATTTCTTGATAATCAAACTCTCCTCTTGTTATTCTGTTGTTTTTTTTTTTTTTGTTTCGTCATTGGGACTGGACTCTGGGCCTAGCACAGTCCCCCAGCTCTTCAGTTCAATGCACTCTACCACTTGAGCCACAGTGCCACTTCGCGCTTTTTCTGCTTATGGGGTGCTGACGAATCAAACCCAGAACCTCATGTAGGCAATGCCAGCACTCTGTCACTGAGCCACCTTTCCAGCCCTCCTCCTGTTATTCTTATTGTTCTAATCCAACGCTGTTTATAACTAGGCATTCAATGTGGAAAATCCATTTTCAATATGTCTAAGTTTTTTTCCTTTTCAATCACAACATCGTCATTATCAGGCTACACTGTGGTCATCATTCTCTTCATCAAAATTATTATTAGCATCATAAGTGCTAATCATTGAACGTCGGATATGTGTCTATGATTTTATTATTATTTGTCTTTTGATTAATAATTTTAATCTTACCACTGTGGATGCATCCATATTAAAATTTTGAACAAATAAATAAAAACTTAACCATATCAGGTAGCATGACAATGTGCTTATAACAAATTACAGAATAGATTTTTGGAAGCGTTGCAAATTCCTAATCAGTATGAATTTACTTCCTCTCTCCCCCTAACTACAATCAAATATTTAAGAGTTTGGGCAGAACCTTTTCAAGTAATATACTGTAAATGTAACTACAATATCATTTCTATAACTAAAATTACCTTGAAAGTAATAAACTCTACTTTCTATTGAAATATTAGTTATTTTATTCTAGGAAACTATTAGAAAAATATACTGTATATCTTTGAAATGAAAAAGGTCAAAAATTGTAACATAAAAGTTTTAGAGGGAGTCTGTCTTCTCTCTCTCTCTCTCTCTCTATATATATATATCTTCTATATATATATAAATATTATGTGTAGAACAGTACATTTTTAGAGATAATTTGGCCTCAGATATATATACATATATCTAAATTTATGTGTAGAATTATATACATTATAGCGAAACAAGCATCTGAAAATATAATTAAAATTAAAAAAAAAACTTCTTGAAACCAAGTGCCGATAACTCACCCTTATAATAAGAGCTATTCTGGGTGCTGAGGTCTTAGAATTGTTTTCGAAACTAGCCCAGACAGAAAAGTACTTGTTAGATTCTTATCTCCAATTAACCACTAAAAACAACACCCACAACAACAAAATGTATCACATTAATTTCACAAAAGCATGTTTTAACTGCTGTGAACATTTCTTAGAAACATGAATACATACCCCTGGAAAATATTAGTAAAATAGTATAGAATATTTACGTCTATGTTAAAGACATGACTATTTATATTGTTTAAGATATTTAGGTAATGATTAGAATTTAAGAATAATGATAGGTAGGTCATATATTGGGACTGTTTTTTATTCTATTTTACAATAGTAATAAAATGATATTTATAATGCTTATATAAAATTACTCTTCCTTGGTATTTGAATTATCATAAATGATAAATATTTTTAAATGATTTCAAAACCAAAGGAGTATCAATTCTTTTGTAATTTCAAAACAATTAAGAAAATGATTTCTAGGCTGGTTCTCTCTAAGTCTATATTTGTTTTCTTGTTCTAGTTTTCATATGTTAGTAGAAATTAAAATTCCAAAAATTTAATGGATATTGGCAGTCAGGAACATCTTCACATACACTAATATTGGAGTCCCTTAAGTGGAATTGTTTTATTTCATTTGTTACTTTCACAAATAAATCAAGATGATTGTGTATTTTGTTCTTTTCACTGCTTTTGGCTTTACCTTGAGAACACGATTTTCCTAGCAAAGTAGAGATAAGCAATTGGATTGAGCAAATAACATATGACTTTCATAAAATGCAGATGCATAGATTTGTGTCTTCTGTCATTTGCTATAAATTTCTTCCAGAAAAGTTTCTCAATTACTTAGAAGTTTTTCCCCTTCCCCTCCACAAATTATACCGACATCAAATACAGTGAAAAGCAGGGGTTATACTGTGGGGGAGGGACATACAAAGCAACAAAGAAATGATCTTATAAATTTGTTAGAAACAATCACATGAAAGAAAAAAAATCAGAATACCTATCTTAGGGTTCATTTCCCTAACATCACCTTATCTGATCTTTTCTGCTTGACTCAGACATATACTAGATATTAAAAGTAAGGGAAACCATGGGAAAAAAAATAGGGATACAGGTGGACTCATTGCAACAATGAGATGTACAAGTCGTTAAGTCGAAAAATGAACTTTACACTTCGGTGGGGGGGAATAGCGGGGAGGATTGGGTGGGGCGGCGGGGGAGGATGGAATGAGATAGGAAGGGGAAACAAAGGAGGAGGCTACAATGCTTGATAAGAAATGTACTCATTATCTTGCCCATGTAATTGTAACCCCTCTGTACAGGATTTTCACAATAAAAAATAATAAAAAAATACTTGGAATTGATGTATAATTCCTAGGTACTCCAGTTATCACATATACTTTTGGATTGAGTTATTTCTGTATAAACTCAAACGGACAAAATACTCTCAAAATAAACAGAAATCATATCTGTGTTTTAAATGCAGTAGTTCACAATGAGTTTTTAGCCAACTCCAAAAACATCTTTTTAGCGATTCTGCATTTTGTGTGAAGAAGTTTAAAAGTAGTTTTTTTTTCCTGACATGCAATTCACTTACAATATATTATCTCCTTTTATTGTATACATTTTAGTGCTTTGGAAGTGAATTTTACCTTCATAGGTTTTCAAAGCCTAATTTTCACAAACTTGCAATTCTTCAAATAGAAATGCTGTAAATTTTAGAACCGACATTAAAATAGATATAAAATTCAGTTACAGGAATTTGCCCAGCATACGTCCTCTATAGTGTGTCTTTTCAAAATTTGTTTTTGGGGATCATTTCCAGGGTCTCACACATACTATTCAAGTTCACTGTCAATTATCTATATTCTCTGTCCAAAAAAGTTTTTTACTTCTGTTAAATACATTCATAGAAGTGTAATGCCAGAATCCTATACAATTCTCTTTCACCTTTTGAAGGCTTGAAAACTTGTTTGCTAAAATGATTGCAGTATTATACAAATCGATCACTATAAGAAGTATATCAATTTCTCCACAAATGAATTACTATATTTTGTGTCCTCTTTTTATATTATGGTCATAAAAGTGATTTTTCTTTTTATTATTTCTTAGACACTAAAGAGGAGCTTATTTCATATGCTCCTCCTATTAACTATTAATTTACATATGTAATTTAAAGAAATATCCTATTCAGGAAAAAAAATTATATAGAATTAGAAGATATTAAAATACTTGTTTCGGAATCATTGTAGCATTAACATTGTAGCATTAACAAATACGTGCCCTCTCTCTGTTGGATATGTTTTCATTTCTGTTATAGTGTTCTTTGAATTATGAAAGGTTAATACTTGATATAATCCAGTTCTTGCTTTTCTTTAGCTACTAATGTTTTCTATGTCAAATTTTTAGAAACCTTTACTGAGCCAATGTTATGAATTTTTATATTTATATTTTATAGGTTTTTACATCTCACATTTAGGTTGATAATCATTCTTTATAAGGTTTGAGGTAGGTCAGGTGCCGGTGGCTCATGCCTGTATCCTAGCTACTCAGGAGGCTGAGATCTGAGGATCGTGGTTTAAATCCAGCCCAAGCAGGAAAGTCCATGAGACTCTTATCTCCAATAAACCACTAGAAAACCGGAAGTTTTGCTGTTGCTCAAGCAGTAGAGTGCTCACCTTGAGCTGAAGAGCACATGGACAGTTCCCAAGCCCAGAGTTCAAACCACATGACCAACATACAAACAACAAACAAAGGATTGAGGTAGTAGTCTAAGATCATTCTTTAAATCTAAAGAGGCAATTGTGCCAATACAACCATTTAAGATTCTGTTTTATTTCATAAAGTCATAGCATCCTTTTCAAAATCTGTGGTCCATAAAACTAAGAATTTATTTTTGAAAAATCTGTTACATTCTTCTATGTGTTTGTTCTTATAGTAGAAATATGTTATCTTCACTAAACATGGTAATACGATTCAAAGCTAGTATGAAGGCTCCAGCAACACCATTTTACAACATTGTTCTGACTGACCTGTATTCCTTGAATTTACACACGTGATTGTTGAGCATGTGGACCAATATTCTCCAGAGATATCTAGGTGTTGGATAGTCACTCATATTTCACACCTTGTGAAAACACAAACCCCCGATATTATATTTAGAAAAATGTCTTTAGTGATTGCTCAAAGCAAATAAAAATAATTTAGGAATGAGTTAGGTTTAGATAACATTATAGCATAATAAAGCTGAATGATAACGACTTGAGCTGTACTGCAGAACTGGGGGGGGGGGGGAAGAATGGTGGACCACATAGGAGCTGTATGTCATTGGTATTGTTTCAAAAAACAGTAAGACTTCAGAGAAGAGAAGGAGAAAAATAAAGTGTCCTGAATTATGTTTCTTTTTAATCCACCTGATAGTTTGGACTGAAAGTCAGATAACATGGAAAAAATAAAATAGAAAATAAAGCATTGTATAGAGCTGTTACAATGTAAAAAAGCTGTAATAGGAATATAATTAATTTCCAAAGAAATAAGAGAAAAAATAACAATAACAATTGCTAACGTGGATAGAAGTTGGATCATATGCATGAAAGAAAAAAACCTTAAAATACATATCTAAGGGTTCATTTTCCTGACATCACATTATCTGACCTTTTCCGCTTGATTCATACATATACTAGATATTGCAAATAAGGGAAACCATTGTCAGTATAACTTGTGGAGGAGATGGGGAAAAACCAGTTGTTTAAGGATACAGGTGGACCTGTTGCAACAATGAGAAGTACAAGTTGTCATGTCCAAAACGAGCTTTACAACTTCGGTGCGGGGCGGGGGGAGGGGGTGAAGGGGGGCAAGGAGAAGGATTGGGATTAGGGGGGAGGGGGGAGGCTGGGAAGGGAGGTGAAGGGTAAACAAAGGAGGAGGCTGCAATGCTTGGTAAGAAATGTACGCATTATCCTGCCCATGTAATTGTAACCCCTCTGTACAGTATGTTCACAAATAAAATAAAATTAAATTTAAAAAAAAGAACTTGGATCACATTTTATCATATATAATTTTGAAAAAGCTTACTAGGAATGAAAATTTAAAAGTCATAACTTAAAACACAATTTGTATTATAACTAAACAGTATAGTTCAGTGGTAAAACATTGGCCTAACATATGGGAAGCAATTGTGTGATTTCCTAAGCATTACAAAGTACACAAAAAGCACACACACAAAAAACCCACATAAACACACACACACCATATACACACATTTGGAATATTGTTATTATCATATGAAACAGAGGAAATTATCACAAACAGTAAAAGTATTTTAATATATGAAATCATAATATTGCTCATAGTATTTAAAAGTTTAGTAGAAATAAAATAGTCACAAGATAGTTGGATTCTTATAGATTAAGTAAATTGAAAATTAAGAAATAAAAGACATGAGAACTTTGCAAACAAGTTTTAAATAATAAACATTTTGAAACATGTATCCTTTTATTTTGACAAAAGATTTTTGTTACTGGTGTTTTAATTCAAGATTTAGAATATGATAACCAGGTGCTCTATATCTTGCTAGGGATGGCTATATCTCTAATCATTTCACTCTGGAAATTTATGATAAGGTGTCATAGTTTCCCATTCTCTCCCGAATTACAAACCCTATTCACACTTCCCACCATAGTTAGAAAATGGAAACCACAAATCACTATGCCCAGTTCAAAGAGACTTTTTTTTTAATTTAAGTACAAATATTGCCAAAAAGTGACCATGTAATTAAGGCTTTTTTAATAAAGTATGTGCTTCTTGAAAATAAAGTGTTTGTTACCTGGACAAATATGTTTAGAACTATGAGATAATAAATTTATTTAAATTCACCAACCATATAAAATTTAAGAAAATAATTTTTAAATATTCACATGTTAACTATTTTGAAAGCAAAATATATGTCTGAATAATTTACATGTGTTAAAATTATGCAAAACTAAATTAACTAATCCTACAACTCTGAATAAAAGAATTACCCTAAAGAAACAAAAGAAAATAATTAAGCTCAAAATTTGAAATTTAGAAAATAAAATGAAGTGTACTCTTTGGTTGACTTAAGTAACTGTAAGCCTTCTGTATATCAATTTTATAATAAAAAATGCATGAACAAAGACAGCAAAGTACCTATTGATCAATGACGACAGGAAAAGCATCAGTAGTTTTTTTTAATTTTTATTTATTTTTTATTGTGGAAATACTGTGCAGTTGGGTTACAATTAGATGGCAAGATAATGAGTACATTTCTTAACAAGCATTGTAGCCTCCTCCTTTGTTTCCCCTTCCCATCCTTTCCCAGCCTTCCCCCCTTTTCCCCACACAATCTTCCTCCCCCCACACCAAAGTTTTAAAGTTCATTTTCGACATGACAACTTGTACTTCTCATTGTTTCAATGGTCCACCTGTATCATTATTTAAATGACTTGTTTTTCCCCTTCCCCTACACAAATTATACCGACATCAAATACAGTGAAAGAAGGGGTTATACTGTGGGGGTGGGGAGGACATACAAAGCAACAAAGAAATAATTTTATAAATGCGTTAGAAACAAATGCATGAAAGAAAAAAAAAACATTTGAATACATTTCTTAGGGTTCATTTTACCTAACATCAACTTATCTGACTTTTTCTGCTTGTCTCAGACATATAGTAGTTGCTGCAAATAAGGGAAACCATGAGACGTATGTTTCTTTGGGCCTAGCTCACTTCGCTTAATATAATTTTTGCCAAATCTTTCCATTTCCTAACAAATGGGGCAATGTCATTCTTTCTGATGGAAGCATAGAATTCTTGGTTTTTTTTTGAGTGTGCAAAAAAAATCAATGAAAGAGGTAACAATATTCCTTCCATAATAAATGTACTCATTACCTTATTTATGTAACTGTATCCCTCTGTACATTACCTTTACAATAAAATAAAACTGAAATTAAAAATAAACTAAATAATATACAAATTAAGAATTCATAGAGAGCTAGGAAGGTGGCTCAGTGGTAGAGCTCTTGCCTTACATGCTTGAGGCCCTGGGTTAGATTCCTCAGCATCACATAAACAGAAAAAGTGGTGCTGTGGCTCAAATGGTCGAGTGCTAGCCTTGAACTAGCATTGAGGAACAGCATCCAGGCCCAGAGTTTAGGTCCCAGGACCAGACCCCCCAAAAAAACAGAATTACTAGAAACCATTGGTTAAAAACTTTTTAAAATACTGCTCTAAGTACCCAAGTAATATTATTTGATGATACTATTAAAATACTTCAACTTCAGCAGAGAAGCCAAATGTTTAAAAACTGTTACAAAATAAAGTAATAAATCAGAATATATTAATATTAATAATAATCATAAGATGAGTTTATAGTGGTAGTCAAATATGTAAGAAATGAGGCAATTTGCCATTCGTTTGCACTTAATACATGAGAAAGAATTTTCTAGGTCTTTTAAAATATATAATAAATTTAATGAAGAAACTATTTTGTTACATCATATGATAATTAGATGAAGCTGATATTAGAGCAAAGAGCAGATTGTACTAAGTTTCTGGATGTTAAGGTATATACTTATTTTGGTTGTGGGAAATTGTGTTCAACTTGGCGTCTTGTTTTTGTTGGACTGGTGTCATATCAGTGGTTAATTTTAGGATAGGGGTTCCCTTTCCACAAGAACATGCACCTGATCTGTCGTTTTAGCCTTCCCATTATCAATGGCATAAGAGTTGCACACCAACTTGTCTAGCTTCCTACCTTGGCTGGCCTGGATTCTGCAGTCCTTCCAATCTTAACCTGTAGATAGTGCAGGATGGTGGAAATGATCCAATGCACCCAGCTATAGATTGAGAAGGAAGTCTACTAAACTTTTGGCCTGGGTTCTGTTCTCAAGCCTCCTCAGTAGTTAAGAGTTCAGATGGGAGCCCCTGGTGCCAAGCAGTAAGAGTATTTCTTAAGGCAACTAGACATATATATGACTTAGGCATGTGAACAACTCAGGACAAGAATAAATGAGCAGTGAAGCATAGAGGACAGGCCCAATTTTAACTAGCTACTTGGAGGATGAATAAGCTTAGCTAGCTTCTCTGGAGGCTGAGATATGAAGACCACTATTCAAAGCCAGTCCAATCATGAAAATACATGCGATTATCTCCAAAAAAACAGGAGTGGAACGATGGTTAAAGTGGTAAACCACTATCCTAGGTCACAGAAGCTTAGAGATGATGAATGAATGAGCACTTGCACATGCATGTGCGTGTATACACGTGCATGTGTACACACACACACACATAAGTATTGCAATGCAAAGTTCTTTTTTTACCTTGCTGTACTCTATTTCCCTGTATTAGTTTACAAATTAACAAAATCAGCTAAGCACCTATTTACATAAACTCATCATGTTTCTCTAAAGTCAACTCTCTTTTTGGAAGCATGCTTTTATTTGACCCAAATATAAACTATTCAGGAGTTTGATTCTTCTCCCTCAATTCTATAGAATCAGATGATTGTTTAGCTTCCTCCTAGCAAAATAATTTTGTGAAATCCTGCGTCAAGCAACGCATTTCTTTCACTGGAGGGAAAGCCTCTTACAAACAATTAATAATAGGTTTTTCTTCTCTTTGCTTACATCTGTAGTTTAATTATCTGCATATATTTCATGATCTGTCTGTATATGACAAAGACTGCTGTGAAAATAAAAAGACCCTTCGCAGCATTTATCATTTATATACCATCCATAGATATGAAGGTGTTTAAATGTTATTGAAATTGCTTGGGAATAAATCATGTTCATCTTGACTATCGTGAAAAAAAAGAATTGGTTTCTCAGCACTTTAGGTAAGAACTTGATTGAAAGAAACAAAAGGAAAAGTGAGGAACAACTCAACACATACATTGTAATGAAACACAATAAAAAAAATAAAAATAACCCAAGAAAACAAATTAATTCAGTACTCATGAACCTGCAGGAAATGCAAAGACTTAAAAAAAAATCAGCTATGACGAGCTTATGAAAATCCATACTACCTGGAAGTCTACTGTTGTGAGGATAGAGGTTAAAGCCCAGACTGGACAGTAAGATCTGTACACAATGCCATGCATCTGTTATTCTAAATTCCAGGAAGAATAACATAACATGGACTGAACCCAAGGTCATACACAAGTATCTGAAAAATAATAAGGATAATTTAGGGTTGGGGACATGACAAAATGGTAAGAACACCCATTTAGCGGGCATAAGACATTCAATTCAAACTCTAATATTTGGGTTTTAAAGTAAAAATCTATGATTTTAAATAATTGGAAAAATTCTAAGATTTGAGTATTTGAGTGGAAAAATGAATGAGAGAATGAACCCATAGTGCAATCCTTTTAACTTAAGTGAAAATGTTTTATGGTACTTCAGAAAAAACAGAGTTACCTTGCAAATGAGCATGGTTGTGCATTTGGGTGATGGAAATACTTTACTTACACATGTTTAAATTAAATAGATGTTTATTTGGGTAGATTGTATTTCTTGAACTAAGAGCCCGGATGATGTCGCTGAGATTTTTCTCTCAAGGCTACCACTCTACTACTTTGAGCCACAGTTCCAATTCTGATTTTCTGTTGGTTGTTTGGTGATAAGAGGCTCCTGGACATTCTTGCCCAGTATGGGTTCAAACCATGATCGTCAGATCTCAGCCTCCCGAGTAACCAGGATGCCAGGCATGAGCCGTCGATAGTTTTAATAATTTAGTAAATTGTACAGTTACTGAAGTTATACATTATCATTATAACCTGTGTAATATATGTGTGTTTGTATATATCAATGCATACTGATAGAAATATTTTAACATATTTTTGTATCTACAGTAGATTTATGAAATCATCCATTATAAAATTAAATGGAAACAAAAGTTAATAAGGAGCAAATCAAAGGAAATTATCACATGTTTCTTGTTGTTGAATGGAATGCGAATTGCGAGAATCAGTTTGGGAAAACCGTCTCTACGTTAACAAAATGGATAAGAGCTATTAATTCCAATCCATCTATTTGCCCATGTTGTGCAACTTCACACATGAGTGTCAAAATCAAACCACACTTTTTGCCTTTGTTTTAAACTCACCTGTTATAATTTATGGGTTAGATGAAGTAATCAAATAAAGATTAAAATAATATTATGTGAGGCTATGAATTAGAGCTGAAAATGATTTTAAATATAATAGCTAATTAAATTACATATTTTTTACTTTTACTCTGTCATGTCCCTCATTCCCACATTAGGAAAGTATATAGAAGGTTCTCACTTAATTATATGTCTAATTATGTAAAAAATGTATTGAAAGAATATGGGCACTGTGTGGTTTTAGCTCATTGAGACCTGTAGGGGGAAAGGTGTTTCTGAGGACTTGCAATACATTGTGATGAAGATGAAGGGAGGGATATTCTTATTCTGGAAAACTAGCTAAAGGATTGCTCCTATAAAGGTAGTGATGAATTCTTCCAAAGGGTTACAGAAAATCACTTTCACAACCATGTTCACTGCTGCACTATTCACCGTAGCCAAGTTACGGAAACAGCCCAGATGTCCTTTGGTGGAGTGATGGTTGGAGAAAGTGTGGCACATATACACAATTGGATTGCACCCATCCATTTGAAGACTGTTACATTATTTGCAACGAAATGGATAGATCTAAAAATATATTAAGTGAACTAAGTCAGATCCAGACACACAAAGGACCCATGCTCTGTCTCATATTTGGAAGATAGAAATTTATACAAGTTTACACAAAAATATTAACCAAAGCATGCTATTTGCAGAGGATTATTTCAAAGGTTTAATTTCTTATGAAATTGAACTTTACTCCAACAAAATGAATACCAGGAAACTAACACTTGGAAGATATGAGGGGAAGTCAAAAGAAAGAAATAAAGAGAGTTATGGAGGAAGAGAGTGAAGGTATAATATTCAATTCAGATAGTATGAAACTAGAAAAAAATTAAAGTGGGGTGAGGTTTGGAAGGGTGTCGAAAAGCTATATAAAGATCCATTATACTTAAAAAACTGATTTGTTTAATGGAAATTCCCTTGTACAAGTATTTAAGATAATAAAAATATAATTAAAAACAATGGAGACATTTGACCTTAAATTCTATTTCCATCTCTTTTAAAAAGTAAAATTATTTGCACTATAATTTGATCAGAGGGATGGATTTTGTGGCTAGCTAGATCATTGCACATCTGTCTCTCTCTTCCTCTCTCCCTTTCATGGTTCTCATAGATAATAAGATTGCTCCATAATTATCCTAATTTATTTTGCTTTTATATTTTTGGTTGCATCATTTCACTTTCTCCTCTGCCATTTCCCAATTCATTTACATAGAAAGCATTATTTCCTATTTTCTCATTCCTAGAATAAGCTGCTCATGAAGACACCACTAGTCCTCATTTTCATTCTGTACCTTTGAATACGGAGGAAAATCTTTCCTCTGCTCTCTACCAATTCCCTACTCTCCAGTTAGAATAATTTAGAATAGTAAAAATGAAAAAAGAGAAAATAAATAATAGTGAAAAAAACAAATGCAGAAAATTCACCGGATTTTTCTGACCATTTCATCCAATGTGAACTATTGGGAAAATACATGGACAGCTCATTCTCACTGGCACTCAAAGTCTCTGGTTAGGCAATTGCTATGAAGTTGAAGAACAAGATGAAAAAGTGAGAAATGGTATCAGTTGCAAGAAAAAAATGGCGAAGGATTCAAGCAAATTTCTTCTTTGTTCTGTTGAAAATAACCGCCTTACTACAGTGCAGAGACGACTTTCCAAAAAGACCACTCATGTGAATACTAGGGATGACGATGAGTATACCCCTCTTCATCGAGAAGCCTACAGTGGACACTTAGACATTGTCCATGAGTTGGTGGCTCAAGGTAGATATTCCTGGAATAATTGTGAATGGCTGGACACCCCTGCACAGTACTTATACATGGAATAATACCACAGTGGCTTCTTTATTTCATCACGATACAGATACAAAGCCCAAACTAAAGGCCTCTTGACCCCCTTGCATCTTGCTGCTGGGAACAGATATAGCAAAGATATGCTGGATCTCCTTCTGGTGAACCATTATTTCAAACCATGTCTGAAGCACAACTTGGAAGAAGCTGCATTTGATATTGCCAAAAGGATAAGTATGTATTACTACCTCTTTGAAGTTTTGGAAAGCTGTACAAATTGTTCTCCTAAGTCCTAATGATTCTCCATCCTATGTGTCCATACAAAATATTTTCACAATACAAAGCAACAGCAATATCTTACTTTAAAAATTCATGGATTCCATGGTATTCTTCCAAGTGAATTGCCTGACTTTGATGTCAAAATATATTCGAGTTGTTTGCATACATCTATAATGATTTCTATAGAGTTTGTGATTTTTTAAATCATAAATAATTTTAACTTATCTGTTGAAATGAGTAATACAGAAAGTAAAGATATTTCTGGTGCATGTCTGAAAAACGTATATTTAAAAATATTTAGTATTCTGTTTGTGTAATGTCCATAACCTATTTCATTCTCTCCTAGATATAATCCTTTGAATTCGACATTGTTTTATAATATATAGGTTCATTAAATAAATGTGTCCTTTCAGATTGCATTCCATATAGAAACAGTTTAAGATTCCTTTAATTCCTAGGTCCTTAAAGAATTTTATTTCTTTAGGATAAAATGACAATGTTATCTTATTTCAAAAGTTTTATAAAGGTTATGCTATGTAAAGGAATTTGTAAAAAGTGAAGATTGAATGATGTCAAACTAACTTTTATTTCTATGAATTACATGTATTCTTACACTTGTATATTTGTAATCAACTTTTTAATAACTGTTTTTAATTTCTTGCATCAGAAGAATGAAAAATATGCAATACTTCACAAATTTTCATATCATCCTTGTACAAGAGCCATGTCAATCTCTGTATTGTAATTTGGGTGGACGTGCTGCTGAAGCATGTAGTATCCTGGAAATTTAAGTAGTTAATGATGCAATCTTAAGACAGGCATATATCTTTGGTTGCCTATTTGTAAGAAGGAAACCTGATTGTTCCCAAAATTGCAGTTCATCTTATTTCTGTAAAATTGTTTGTATGGTGGAAAAAACTTATATTGTTTGTTCAATTGCTCACATTTGCAATTTTTTCAATGACTATTTTAAGTCTTTTTCATTTGAAATTGGATCATACTTTGCAGCCTTTATATCTAGGTCCAAAGATGATGGATTTTCAAGTACTTATTTATTAACTGATTTAGCTTTGTGGAGATAATGGAGTCAAAGTAAGCCTTGCTTAAAAGCTACTTCTAAACTTCTGCAGCTTAAAATCTCCCAAATGAAGTCTTACTGGCACAAATGTCTTCCTGACCCTTTATCCTTGCTCCATGTAGGAACAGACCAACCAGAATCTTACCCTGACAGCATAGATTTTCTTATTGGAGCAAAACTAATCTGTTACAAGGGATCATAAAGAGACAAACAGTTCAGACAGTACTGTTCAGACTAGAAGGTATTTTTTCAAAATATAATTGTTTATTACACACTAACATTTCAAAAGAAGCTAAAGCCAAGAAGGTGAAAAAATTGTTCATATGTATGATTACCTAATGTCTTGGCCTGTCTACCATCCAAGCAGGCAGGAACTTACACCACTGATTTTCTATCACCAAATATATTCCATAGCTCCAAAAGAAGTCCATATGTTTCTCCTCATTATTAGGCCTTAAATTGGTAATGTTTTAATCACAGTGTTTCCTCTTGACTCTAGGCTGTATATCTCGGAATGGTAAAGCTTTAGCTCTAATTCTACCAAACACTGAGGTAGAGGTAATGGAATAATACTTTAAAACCGTTGCCTCTTGTGGCTCAGTGGTAGAGTGCTTGCCTTGCATGCCTGAGGCCCTGGGTTTGATTCCTCATCACCACATAAGCAGAAAGAAAAAAAAACTGTTGCCTTTGATACCCTTACCACAACAGAACAATGCCAAACATTTTCTAATATTATATATTATTATATATTTTATATTTATATGTGTTGATTTTATATTTCACACAGTGAATCTTATTAGAATTAATTGGTAATTTGAAAAATTAATTGATATTTATTCCAATAAATAGATTGGAATATAAATAATCAGGATTAGAATATATATTAGAATATAAAAATTATCAATGCAATGTTTTCGGTATAAACTTGTGATAACTTCTAAATGTTCTTGATCTTCTGAATTCACATGGTAAAAAAAACAATGTTGTTTGCTTCTAATCTATAAGGGATTTTACTTTGCTGCTCTGTTTATTGTTTTAACTCGCTGGTCCCAAACTGTTTTTCTCCATGTTTCTGAAGCATTCCTACTGATTATACTCAAATTTTTCTGATATGATGTCTAAAAGCTATTATTCTTCTACAGGATCCACGGGTCCTAGGATCCCAGGTCCCAGTTATCCGCATCATCAGATAACTAAGGCAAGAGTTCTCACCTACGTCCATGCAACATGCCAACAGAAAGTAATAGAAGACCCATCTCAATTTCTCATTTTCTATATTTCAGGGCCCCAATTCCTTGAAATGCAGGAATTATCAGTAAGCAATTGGGAAATGCAAGGCAACTTAAAATGCAAGATGAAATCACAAAATGTGAAAGTACAGTAATTCAAACTTTTAATTTTCAGATGACCATCATATATGATTGAACAAGACCACGAATGTCACTAGATCATTTGTAATACCCCTCTCCTAATGATTAATGAATAATTTCATTCCAGCATCAGCAGGCCAAAAAATAGTTCCTGGAACAATAGATCCATATTTGGTCTACCAATGCTAGGAATACTTGACATAGAGGTCAAATATAATTCAGAAAAACATTAATTGAGAAGATCCTTAGTGCTTCAAAACACTGGTACTTCAGTAAAACTTGGTTCTGTAGTATAAAAATGTTGTCATTGTCAAACAAATGATAACCTACATTTAATCTCCTGAAAGTATATTCCTTTTCAAATAAACTTTTAAAAATCACATTTGCCAAATAACACTTTACAAGTAGATGATGTTTAGTGACATAAATAGTTTTTCAAGGGTAGGGAGCAAGTTACAATAGAGTTTATTTATTTACCCAGCACTAATGCCAAACAGGTTCATCCATTCATTAAAGTGTAGAAATTACACCCCCCATCATTTGTTTTTTCAGTAGGTGACTTCAAAAATTTGTTAAATAGATCAGCCTCCCATATTTCAAACCAAAACATTAGCTAATAAAGTAAATTTCATCACATACTAAGTACATTTTAAAAAATCACAAATAGTTGCCTTATCATATGGTGTTTTGTTTTCCCTATCTGCCTAACATAGTAAGAAATATGACTTTAAGTCTTGAATACGGGTACTCATCAGAGATTTGACAAACATAAAATCTTTCTTCTACTTCTATCATATTCCTCTACAATAGTAAATTTTAGTTTTCTTCTTTTTCCAAAACTTATTGGTAGTAGAAAATATTATCTCATGTAAAATAAAATAACCACAAACCACAGTGCAAAGCCATTTATAAAACTGGTACTTAGGAATACATTCTAAGCATTTTTTAAACTTTCTTGTTGACTACAGTTCATTAAGCTCTTCCAATCATGGAGGCAGTTAAGATCAATGCTAAGGGTTTCGAGCATCTGTTGAGCATTCAGGGAGTGTAACCCATCTTCCTTGACAGCGGCCCGGTATTTTTGGGTCATGGGGGTACCATTGGTTAGGTCGTGCAGATGTTCGGTGGACGTTTTCAGGGAACATGAACTGGGGTTCAATTATAGGCTTGGCTGTCGTTGCCATGGTAGATGTGGGGCCTGTGAACAACTGTTGTATTACAGGGGGAACAACGAGTTTTTGTTCTTGGGCAAAGTTGGATATCTCTGCCCAAGGATACAAAATTTTCTGAGAAGAATTCCCAGGCTTGCCTAAACAGCCGAAAGAAGTGATTGGGCAGGCTTCCTGGGACTGATAGTGTGGGGGAGGTGGTTGTACAAGCGTAGCTGGCTGGCCCCCTGGGTCACCTGTTAGTGGAAGTTGTTGGTTATCTGTGTTCTTGCTGGAATTGTTTGCTGTGTCACAAGAAGATGGGAGTGCTAAAGCAGCTTCACAATTTTCCTTTTGTTCTGTTTCTTCTTGCAGCGAGGTGTTAAATGCTTGCAGAGTTTCCCCTTCTTCTTTCCCTGATAGACAGGCTTGAATAGCTACTACAATGGGGTAAAAGATTAGGGGCAGCTCAGAGCCTTCACGGACTTCCTTTTTATGAACTGCCTGAAGGACGAGGGTCCACCTGTCTGGATCCCAAAGGGCCCCGGAATCAATCCAGGGATACAATTCATTCACTATTTCCCATATTAATCTAGCTTCCTTTTGTAATACTTTTATCTGCCTA
This sequence comes from Dipodomys spectabilis, assembly GCF_019054845.1. Taxonomy (NCBI): domain Eukaryota; kingdom Metazoa; phylum Chordata; class Mammalia; order Rodentia; family Heteromyidae; genus Dipodomys; species Dipodomys spectabilis. Next base: position 509,957 of record NW_024871095.1, on the reverse strand, counting down.
CTCCGGAGCAGGGCAACAAATGCTTGTGATTGAGGCTCTCCTGCTGCTGGGGGAAGGCTGCCCATGGAGGCACTAATTTTTCACTAGACCCTCGACCGTCCATCTGCAGAAAGCGATCGAGCCACTCGTTGGGCACCACTTGTAGGGCTAGATCTCCAGCAGGAGGTAAGCATGAACGACTCACACAAGGAACACACGTTGGGAGAACAGGCTTATGCAGGTCTTGTTTATTTCTGCACAAGGGGGGGATTATATAGCCCCAGCGTTCCCAACCTCCTGAGTCCTTCCCAGCCAATTACTTAGTGGGGAGTTGATGTAAGGCACTTGTGATGGGCACTGCTTGGTGACAGGCACTGATTGGCCTTCCCGAGCTTGTAGGGAGCATGGACAGCTCATTTCTGGCAAGCTAGGCAGACATGCCTGTTTGTCACGTCTCTATTAGCAGGAAGTGTGCTTCAACTGCTACTCTAGCTGACTCAACCAGATCTGACCGGCTCTACCCACACTACATCTTCATGGTTTTCCTTTTAAAACTCTTTTATTTGGATGTGGAATTTATTTTCATGTCTTCATTCAATCTGTTCTGCATTGTACTGAGCTAAATAGGCTCCGTAAAATCATTTTAGGTAGCAAAAATATTAAGACAATGAATATCAAAAAGTTTGGCCTCCCTCCACTCCTGAAGTCAATATGCTTAGCTAGGGCTTCTAAGAATGAGTATTCTCGCCTTTTCAATTTGCTCAATTATTTTCTGATCCCAAAACTTTTTGACTTATTTAATAAGTGAAGTCCTCAATATTTCATGTTAATAAGGATATTACATATTGTAAACTACTAAAAAATGTGAAATCATTGGTTTCAAGTATCCAATCAGATTTTTTTCTGTTGTTCAGTGCTTCAAGTGCAAAGACATTGTGGAAAGTATTACAAACAGAAAAATGTAAACCCAATACCTTCTTTCAATGTTGAGGGCACTTTCTCCCTAAATATTTGGACCCAAATTATCTTTTTCAGAGAATTACTGTTTGGTAATTAAAGTCAATTCACAAATTTTGATGTCTTTTTTTTTAAAGAACTTTGAATTTAAATTCCACTACAACCTTGTTTCACACAGTAAGAGTAGATTTCCTGGGTAAGGACAATTCTCAAGGGAACCTACAGGATTTATAGAAAGGTTTCTGAGGTTTGTTTAGTGTGAAAATGAGCCATCTTCACCCACATTGCTCCCTCTCAGCAAAGTCTCCATGGATTACTTTACATGAACGCCTATTTTCCCAGGCAAATTTAAATTTTCATAATAGGCAAAGTTGTTAAAAAATTTGAACAAATAAAAATTTACCTGTTATAATTTTAAAACTTTTTTGAAATTCTTTTATTAGAACTGCGAATTCACCAATCCTAACCCCACCTTTACCATGAAAAACAGTTAACATGTTGTTTTCATGATACAGTGTCCATGAAACTATTATTTTCCAGTGGCTTTGTTATGCGTATATAAAACCATATAAGCTGATTCTGAGCAAAATGAACTCCAAGATATGAAAATGAGAATATTATTTGCGGTTGTTGTTTTTAATGTGCTATGTGATTTCTGTTTTCTTTGGGGTTTTTCCCCTGTGCTTTATTCCCTGCTGTATTTGATTTTGGTAGCCTGTGTATTGTGTATATATTTACGTTAATTAGAGAAGGGAAGAGGAACAAAAAAGTGGTGAGACAAAGGACAAAGGCAAACCAATGCAATAGCAATACTCACAAGACATTATGTTGGAAATATACATTACAACTTGTGAGGAGTATTGGGGTGAAGGAAAACTGAAGAAAATCAGGGAAGGGGTATCAAGTTTGCAAAGTTATTTATTCATTACCTTAAAATTGCTGTAACCCCACGGTACATCACTTTGACAATAAAATTAAATTTAAAAAATAAGCTGCATGAAATAAAATTTCACTGTATTGGTATAGTAAATATTATTCTTAATGTAGTACCTTTTTAAAAATCAATACTGTTTGGCGTCTAATTTGAATTAACTATCCTTTTTAATCAGAGGACCATCAACTTGAATGCTATCTGATTAGACAATATTTTCACAATATACTTACCAATATTTTTAAAAAAGAATATAGTACTTTCTCATACTAAAAGCGAAAACAGTTTAATTCTATAGAAACCTATAACTTTTAAAAGTAAATAAGTTGTTAAGAAGACAGAATATATGTGTTCTTCAACATTCCAATGACCAATAACTACTCATTTTCAAATTCAGAAAATTCCATACCTGAGAGATTCAAAACAGTACCGGCTTGCATGTTACATAATTCTGCAATAGATGCATTTTTCCATGGGGTGTTACAGATTGAGAGTCAACAGAAAAATAACCACATTCTGGTTGAGGATAAAACTATGTACCATAGGTAATAATTCTTCAAGAGTAAGCAATTGTTTATCACAGTAAGCTATTTTTTATGACCACAAATCCCAATATTTATGACATAGAGTCATCCTAGTCCAACAGTTTTCAAATTTTAGGGTGCACCTCAAACTTCCCTTAATTCACATCATGAATAGCTTATCTCTAATGTGAAAAAAATACAACTCTGCTAATGTGATGCCATACATGTTTTGGAAAGAACACCACAATAAACTGGGTTGCATCATTTCCCCCCCCACTGTTATTCTTGAGATGGGAACACTTGCAAATATTATTTATATTTATACTTTTTTAACTATCATATAAATTCTGGATGCTAAGGTCAGAAGATTACAGTTCAAAGCCCATCCAGGCAGGAAGATTCCCTAGATTCTTATCGTATAAACTTATCAGCAAAAGTCAGACACAAGTGGCATTGAGGTTGAAGTGGTAGAGCACGAGCCTTGAGCATAAACAGGCTCAGACACAGTGTCCAGGCCCAGAGTTCAATCCCTAGGACAAACCAATAAAACAAAAACAAAAATAAAAAGAAACCTCAAAACTAACATTTTTCTCATTGTATACAGTGACAAATAATTAAGGAAATTGCTTCCTGTGTTACGTCCAGGTAGAAGAAAGTAGATGTCACATGATTATTCTCTTCATACCATGTTATAACAAATACTCCAAAAATTGCTCTTATTCTAAATTTATAAATTAATATCATCAATTTTTGGCAACTCTGTCTACACCATTCACATTATCATTTTATACATTAATTATTGGAATTATCTATTAACTAAGTTCTAATTATAACTCTCTTGAAAGAATATTCTAGGAAAATAGAATGCAAAATCATTTGTGAATTTGTCAATTAAACCCTCTACTTAAAAAGAAATTTTAGCATCAGATAGAATATGAAATGAAAAACAAAATCAAAATATTTATTTTAAATCTAAATTCTAATTTAGCAAGATCTTCAAAATCCTACATTAGACAAACTTTTCTATTTTTCTAGGCTTAAATTGTTGTAATCCTACATCATTTCTTTGAGATACAACAGAATGATGATTATTTACTTTTTCAAATTTTGGATGGGAATCATGAGTCATTTTGCATCTAGGAATGATCTGTAATGAAGAGAGAATTTAAAACACAAGTGAGGATTAAGTATGAGTTGCATTTCAACACAAAATTTGACTTCTCAAAACATAGTGACAAAATTAGCCCAAACGTCCAGTTATGTATTCCTTTCTGGTTTGTTTTTTTTTTATTAACACAAAATTATACTACCTGGTCCAGGGAAGGTATCACTATGTAATTCCACTCTCTAGTCTCCTGTCTTAATCTCAGTGCTAGAATTCTAGGCTTGTATCACATTGCCCTGCCATAGTTTCTTGGTTTATTTAATCTAGATACAGACTACCAATTCTGAACTTCTCCAGGGATATTATACACCATAGTGACTGTTCAGACTGCTTATCTACTATTTTCAAAGATGTTCTCACATTTGACACAGGATATGAATATTTTCAGATGCACTTGCGGGGTCTCTGATTCATTCCTCCATGGATGTGATCCCTATAATAATGATTAATTGACTCTCTTACTATGTCTGGACAGTACCTATGTAATATTCTCAAACTTTTTTGAAGGAAGTTCACTTGAGGACTTTCTAATATTAAAAATTAACCCTTGATTCGAGTCTTAATCAGGATATATATTCTGTTGTTTTCTAACTTTTCTACACATTCTGAGAGTTGTTTCATTTGTGTATTTGTGTGTGCACATATAAGTGCCTCTGTGTGTTTGTGTAGGTTTCTATGTATGCATGCAAAGCCTCAACCTCTTATTCGGTAATCTTGCTCATAACTGGTATTCCACCACCTGAGCCATTCTTCCAATCCAACTTTTGGCTGCTTTTTTATATGTACTGTTGGAAAGACTGTTCTGCCCAAGCTGGATGCAAACTGAACTTCCCAGACTCCTTTTCATTCTAAGGTTTTATTTCTCTAGGAGTATCAACTTTTAAACTACAAACATTTTTGTGAGGGTAATGTCTAAGCTGTAGCCCAGATTTTTAACTCAAGAATTCTTTTTTTGTTGTTGTTTTTTTTGGTGGGGGGGGTCCGGTCATGGGGCCTGAACTCTTTGCTTTGGCGCTGTCCCTCAGCTCTTCATCTCAAGGCTAGCAATCTACCACTTGAGTCACAGCGCCACTTTCGGCTTTTTTCTTTTTGCTTATGTGGTGCTGAGGAATCAAACCCAGGGCCTCTTGCATGCAAGGCAACTGCTCTACCTCTGAGCCACCTTCCCAGACCCTAACTCAAGAATTCTTATAAAGATAGATGAACACACACATTACTTATCCTCAGTTACACTGTTAGAAATGTGATCTAAGCTGGGTTGTGGTGAGATATGAGGATTGGGGTTCAAAGCCAGCCCAGGTATGAAAGTCCCAGAGACTCTTTTCTCCAATTAACTAAAAGTAAACTGGAAATGGCACTGTGGATAAAGTGGTAGAGCATTAGCCTTGAGCTGAATAGAAGAGAGACAGCTCGCAGGCCCAGAGTTCAAGTGCCAAGACCACCGCCAACAAAAAAATATACATATGCAAGTGAAGAAAAAAAAAAGAAATGTGATCTTAGCCACCAGTTCATTGCTAATATAATCCCTGCTCTCACAAGATGGACATTTTTTTTTCAGTTAAATCCATGCTCATATATCTGACTTGCTTTGGGAACAATATTATTCTTCCATTCTACTTTCTACAAAATTGCATGATTAGCAAGCATGATTTAGAATGAGAGTGGCCTCATAATTCATGTTCCATGTAGGAGTCTTGCTTTCTGTATATCACTCCCATAAATCTACATACTGGACTTGGCTTTATTGTTTCAATGTTGTCTTATTTGTAGTTTGCTATATTGTATTGAAGCCTTATACTTAAACACAGAACTTCTTTTTCTCCTATTATTGCTATTGATTCCCTTACTGTTAGCTCATGTACATTTGGGAAATTATGAACAGCACATACACTCACAAAAAGAATGTTCTGAGAACCTTCTTCCCATTTAAAATTCACCTTAATTTACAGAGAACTTACAAAGTTTGAACTCAATGTACTCATATGTAATGTATTTATAAGCAATATGAATTTCATATTTTCTATTTACTGAGTTGTCTCTGAAACACGTGTTACCTCAGGTCCAAAGGTGTCCTAGTGTTATTTCAGTGAAGCCAGAAAGCATTCATTATAGTTCAAGCAGCACCATCGATTGTTACTGGAAGTAACTTTTACTGGATGTGGAAAATGACACCAGGAGAGTAATGGAACATAGAGGATTAACAAAGTTCAAGTTACCTTGTGCTTTCCTTTTTACTGTACAAGAAAAATATCCCAAGACTTGAAGGAAACTCTGTCCCTGGCTTTTCCCGAGTGTGTTCTTTACTCATATAAAATTTTTCTGTAAACTTCTAGTTGAGAGTATTACAAAAGGAAATAATGTACCATTTGACGACCAGCATAGAACAAAAGGAAATAACGTTGTTTTAAAAGTGTTCTCCTGCAAAGGAACAAAGAGGTTTTAAAGTGTCATATGGATGGACATTTCACCCCGAGATGATTCTCTTGATGCAGGAGTCAGTTATCAATTCCTTTGGTCTGGTCCTGAGTTCTCCAGAGCAATAAGGATTCCAAAAAAGCAGGATCCAGTGAGTATGATCAGCAAAAGGAGCCTCTTTTCAGACCAGTACTCTTTTAAGGAAGGTCCCAAAGAAATATCTGGGATTTTTGTTTGCTTGTTTGTTTAGTTTGTACTGGTTCTGGGGCTTGAATCCAGAGCCTGGATCTTGTCCCTGAACAGTTGTCTTTCCTGCCCACCTGCCCCCAAAGCTAGTACTCTACTGCTTGAGCCAAAACTCCACTTCTGGTTTTTTGGTGTTCAATTTACTATAAGAGTTGGACAGACTCTCCTGCCTGGTTTGGCTTTGAATTAAGATAATAAGAAAGCTAAGTGACATCAACTGTATAGACTTCTCTTTTGGAACAAGAAATGTTAGATGAAGTTTATTGTAAAGCTAATATATGACAATTTTTAAAGGAAGAGGATATGTCTAGCAAAGAAGCCATAACTTAAATAACTCAGCAAAAATAGGTGCACTGAATCATTTTGAAATTATTTTTTCTGCTTGGGAAGATTACTGATCTTGTCCGTCCTTTTGGGAAACTTAAAGTAATATTTGCACTTTTTGTTGGTTGTGGGGCTTGAACTCTGATCCTGGGGGCACTCCCTCAGCTCTTCAGCTCAAGTTGAGCGCTCTACCGCTTAAGCTACAGCAACACTTCCGGGTTTCTGGTGGTTAATTGAAGATAATGGTCTCATGGACATTCCTGACCAGGCTGGCTTTGAACCACAATCCTCTGGTCTCAACCTCCTGAGTAGCTAGGATTACAGGCATGAACCACCAGCACCCAGCTCATATTTGCACTTATGTGCACTGAATGACACTATGTAGACAAATAATGGAAATTTGAATCAAATGATGGCATTGCAGCTTTTCAGAAAATGTGAGATAGCAATAAATATGTCCTCTTTTCCATGTTGTTTCATTAATGACTCATGAGCTATTGGACCCTTACATTAGCATCCTCTGCCATCTTTGTAGTTGTATTTAGTATCAGGAAATGTTCATAGAGGAATATAGAAGACTGAGATTTTTAGAAAGCAAAAAAGATAAGGTATGAAAGAACAGCACAGAAGGAGAAACATTTATTACACAGAAATTAAGAAGTAGCCTAAGAGATTTAGAATGCTAAAGGCTATATGGAATAAGACTAGTTGATAACTATTTCTTCAATAACCAAAAATGGTTCTCTAAAACAATTTCTGGTATACCTTATTTACTGTCATTTGTTCATTAACTCTGGAATTATTCCTTCTCTTCTGTCACTACTGTTAATTTGTCTCTGCCGTTTTGGTGACATGAATGACCAAAAATATTTCCAAATCTCACTTAGACTACCCCTCTCATTGTGATTAGCAGTGACCATTCAAAAACCTGGAAACTTTGAATTTCCAGAATTAATCTTCACCTGACTTGTAAGCACATTCAAGCCATTAATTGCTGTGACCTAATGAACAAAACTTTTTTTTCAACACAATATCCTAATATAAGTAAAGTACATGAATTAGGGACTATAGTCAGGTGTCAGTGTGACAGACCAGCTCAGCCAGAGCACTGGGACCGATGGGACAGGGATCTTGGGATAGGTGGGCAAGGTGTCGGCGAAGTGACAAACGACACAGACTCAAAAGTGTTGCATCTGGGTGTATCTTTATTGAGGAGAATTAACATTTTTATACAGTGTGTGATTGTGACATAGATTCTTTGTTTATTTAAGCACGTAATCAATTTTTTTAAAGGCAAAGCATTGATGAATTACATGAAAATTGATGACTATCCCACCAACAGTTTAAGCTAAGTGGTGTGAAACAAGTCTAGCATATTGTTTAATAGAATGTGTCATCTATTCAGCCTTTTTATATTTAATAATTAAGAAACCTAAGGCAGGGATGTACTTATATTGTACTCTTTTTATTTTTATTTTTATCCAACAATTTTCATCTTTATAAGCTCCTGTATAAGGAAATGGTTCTTCGGTTGGTTATATTTTGTGTGAAACCACCATCTATTTCCTATAACGTAAGTTGGACTAAACTTAATATTAACTGTTGGGAGAATCTTTCTTTTTCTTTTATAAACAGAGGTCCCTTTTTTTTAGAACTCTCTGAACTACTGGGATAACTCTTTCTAACTTAGTTTAATTCATTGATTTTGTCTGTTGGACATATCTGGAAATTTTAAGTCTATATATTTACTATGCGTGAGCTGCAAAACCGCTTGTGAAGTTGTAGGAGTTTCTGGAGGCAATTTAACATCAGATGATAGATTGATTGGGGCATTGCCCACATTTAAACTTTGGTCTTAGTCTTTATTACTTAGAGAAGCCATCTCTATTGGCCTGGAAAGATACAACATGCTCTGTTCGCGGATCAGTAGAAAAATAGCCGAAACGAGAATAAAGGCAATGAATGTACAGCCAAGAAGAATATAGTAAAAATAAAGGTAGAGGCTATAAAGTTGCAGCGAAGTGTATGGGAAGCCTTGAACCAACACCCCCTCCCTGCAGGCATGCTTCCTTGACGCTCTTTGTCTAACATGATCTCTCACGCAGACTCCGCAGAAGGTGGCATGGCACCAACTGGCCACAGAAAGATGTACACTCAGCTGGAGATACCAGGAACCACTGGAAGTGCAGAAACTTAAGCGTTTGACTTTGTTTCTCTGGCCAGAGACTATTCATTGAATTTGCAGCCCCTTATTCTGTTGCCGATGTCAAATCAGAAGCCATCTATCCACCACAGGCAGCTTTATTAGATGTTCAAATTGGTTATGGAAGTGCCCCGCTCACCTACGCCAGCCTCTCTTTGCTGAACCCAGACACATCCTCATGGCTGTTTTGCCTGCTGTGATCTCTGCTCCTTTCCAAACGCTTGCTTCAGCAGCTTCCCCTCCATTGTGCCTGTGCCTCTCGGACTGGGTTCCCATGGTGTTTGGATATTGAGCTGCTTGTTAGAGGAGGAAACAAGGGTTGTTGTGTACATTGGCAGGCCTGAACTGGCCTGGAGGCAGGACAGACGCTCTCCCAGGTGGGACTTGTCAGGGCACAGGGCAGGCATCCTGCCACTGGGCCCTGGGTAACTGTGGTGAGCAGCAGTCACACTGGAACTTCTCTTTCTCAGAGAACAACCGGTTAAGTCTAACCAGATTGTCTTCTCTAGGGAATCCGGTTCTTCACCAACTCCTGGAGGATCCCTGGGGCTTGAGTCTATGCCAGGCTCCACTCCTGTCCAGAACCTTTCATTCCAGAAGTTTCAACCAAGTGTATGTGCCATGGCATGTCAGTATGGAGAAGCAATTTTATATTCCAAGTATGGGTTCCTTATTTTGTATTTATTAACTAAATGTTTTTTGCGTTTGTTTTGTTTTGGTTTGGTTTGTTTTTTGCTAGTCAAGGGGCTTAAACTCAGGGCTAGGGAATAATTCCTGAATTTTTTTTTTGCTCAAGTCTATCACTCTACCACTTGAGGCACAGCACCATTTCCAGTGTTTTTCTTTTTATGTGGTACTGAGGAATTGAACTCAGGGTTTCATGCATGCAAGGCAATCACCATATCATGAAGCCACATTCCCAGAACCCTAAATGACTTTCTTAAGTTGACATTACATTTTCATTCCATAACTATGTACCATAATATTGTCCACATGCTAGAAAATGATGTAGAAAGAATACAATAAAATAAATGCAGTATGGCTAGATGGACAATGAATAACCCTCACAGTCTAGCAAGGGCACAGAGGGCTTACCTCATGGAGATGTATCAACACGCTGAGTGAGACAGCTCCTGACCCACAGCCCACCTCCAGAATGAGTAGGCCATCTTGGCTTCCAGCCACCTGGGGATGTTGGGCCACCTCCTACAGCACGGATTCAACCAGTTCCTGAGAGAGAGAGAGAGAGAGAGAGAGAGAGAGAGAGAGAGAGAGAGAAAACCAGAATTACAGTTAAATCCAGTGCCAGTGGCTTAGAACTCTAATTCTAACTAAACAGGATGCTGAGATATAAGGATCATGGTTCATAGAAAACCCAGGCAGGAACGTCTGTGAGAATCTTATCTCCAAAGAACGACCATAAAACTGGAAGGGGCACTGTGGGCTCAAGTGATAGAGTGGTAGCCTTGAGCTGAGGAGCTCGAGAACAGTGCCCAATCCTAGAGTTCAAGACCCACTACTGAAAAGAAGTGGACTTCCCACCACAAGAAGTAGACTGAATAGCACCCATTGTCCTAGGGATCATGGTAGAGAAGTCAGGCCGAGCTTCCTGTGAACTTGAGGTCATAAGTAGGTCACCTGGCTTCTCTGTGCCTCGGTTTCCCCAGCTGCAAAACTGAACAGGTAATAATGAAAGAGAGCCATGTTTAGGTTCATAATCCCACACCTGTTACACTATTAATAACAGGCCACACCTGAGCCCTTTCTGGTATCTTCCAGTCATATACTCACAGAATTGCCAAAACCTTATCTGAAGGCCGCTCCCTCTCTGCCTAGCCATTCTCCAGAGATCTCTCTATATAAATACCTTGTTTCCTCACAACTGTCCTGTGAGGACAATGAGGTTCAATGTCTGAGGGTCTACAAAGAACTTCACGTGTGGTCAAGAATCCAGTGCTGTGGACTGAGTTTGGGATAATCCATCTAAACCAATGACTGAGCATGGTGCCACATGTCTACCATCCCAACTAGAGAGGACCAGGCCCGGTGGAGCATATCTTTCACAGGAGGACTGTGATCCAGCCCAGCCTGAGCATATATTTAGTTTCTATCTCAGAAATGCCAAAGACAGAAAGGTGGCTCATCAGAGGCGAGGAGAGGAAACAAGTACGGGGGTCATGGTGCCCCAAGAGGGGTGTTTGACCCCGGTTGAATTGGTGTTGGGGCGGCCACTCACCTGCTGAGAGAAGCTGTTGGAAGCCCCTCCAAGTGTGGCAGCAGCGATGGCAACAGCATTGCGGACATATAGGCCCAGAGCAGAAGACTAGGGGCAGGGACCAGGTCGGGGATTTAGGCCTGCTGGCAGCACGCCATTGCCTGAGGTTTGAAACCTGGCACCACATGAACAGAAGGAAGGGGCCAGGTGGGGGTGGGAGCATCAATTTCCTACTATACTCCAAAGTCACCTCAAGTCTCTTCCTCACCACTCAGCTACCTCTACATTCCTCAACTACTGGTAGTGGTGTAAACTAATAGAGAGAATCCCAGTGCTACCTGGCAGCAAGGAATGTGGATGTGGCCAGCATTCTTGTATCCCATTGGTCAGAAAGGAGCATGAAAGAATGGGGGTGTGGCCAGAATCCTGTGAAGCAATTAGAATGGGGGAGTGTCAACAGGCCATCCTGGGGCAATTTGAGCTGACAGGATGTTCCCAAGACCTGAGAACGAGGCCTAGGGCTTAACAAAATAAGAACAGATTGACATGCAGATGGCAGTATGCTAATAAATATATATCTTTATAGAGTTCCAGAGATGTCTATACATTACTCAGTTATATAGACTATATTCCTATCAATTCCTGAGTATTCATTATGTGTCCATGTAATTAATGTTATTGTTTAAGTCCTTAAACTATTAATGAAAGCACTCAGTGTCCTGAAATTATTGTGTTCCTGTAAGTAATAATATTCTTTTAATGCTTCATAAATATTAAATAAAATCAACCAGCCTTCTGAAATGATGCTGTTTAATTTTATAGGATCATCATTCACTATCAACTCATTCAACTGTGACATTGACAAAATTCCAGTAATATTGCTTTGGATGGGAACCAGTTTCTTAGTATCTCATGCCATTGGTTGGTGTCAGGACCAGGATTTGAAATGAGGACCTATGTTGCCACATGGGCCTATGGCTTCCATGATAATCTGTCAGCCTTCAGCAATGGAAGGTGAAGTACCCTTTGCAACAGTGTCATTCAGACCGAGAAGTGTCACTGCAAAGGAAGAAAACATAAAAGGCATTGTTTTCCCTGCAATACCTGGGGTATTGCAGGAGCACCTGCGTGTCCAGTGGCTTTACCCCATCCTAGGGTGATTGAAGCTGAGGCAGACTTGCCATGACCTGAGTTCAAGCCCCATGCTGAGAAAAAAAATTAGCTCCCTGGCTTGCAATTCACAGTTTATTCTTACAGGCTTTGGATTTCAACTCAGGATCTGGGTAAATCTGCAGCAATGTGGATAAAGGGGAAGATCACCTTACATGAAGATAAAAAAGTCATGCCTGTTCACTAGTCCTGAATTCAAGACCCAGTCCTCGAAAACATACTATTTATATATATTGTAAACATAAGATTTATACATACCTATAGATGTTCAGTCCATACATGTTTGGTGTGGTTGTTCCTTGTATCTTTTGTTTTATTCATTTATTTACCATTGATTTTACTATGATGAAACCCATTCTGTTTATTACATTGATGACAACTTATCACAGAACATCTAGATTTGTAGAAATGTTCTCCATCATGTCTGACCCTCAGAACTCACAGAGAAAAGGAAAAAAAGTTTCACACTGTCCTTTTTACTCCACGATCCACTTGTTGGTAGTGCTGGGATCTGAACTCAGGGCAGAGCAAAACCAATTGGCCAATCAGTCAAGATAATCATATGAACCAATGAGCAACTAAGGAGTGTGGCCATTCCCAGAATCTGACATTGATCCCCAGGGTGGTCCACTATAGTCATAAATTCATAATTTAAACATAGGATCTATATTGACATACATGTGTGGACAGCGTCTTGTGTTCAGTGCAATTGTTCCCCTTATTTTGTCTCTAAATCATGGAGGTATTGTGTATTTTAATAAGTATGGTGACAGGTATACCTGTGCTGACATGAATGACAACATGTTCCGATGGTTACATTGTTGTTTATGCATTCTCCATCGTATTTGAGACCCAGGACTTTCATAGGAGAGGATAAAAGGCACAACGACTGGCTTCTGACATCAGGATGGAATTTTGTCAGTGCTGGGATTTGAGCTCAGGACTGGGTAACTCTGTTGCACTGTGGGGGACAGGGAAGCTCACCATCTTTGAAGACTAGAATGTCAGGCCTGGTTCAGGGCCTGATTTGAAATCCCAGCACTGGACAAAATAGCAAGCCCACCATTTATAAACATAGAATTTCTCATTACCTAGAGGTGTGGTATGCATCTTGCATTCAGTGTAGTTATTCGTTCTATTTTGTCTTATTCATGGATGTATTGTGTATTTTATTGCACATGTGGTGACAGATATAACTCTGCTGACATGGATGACAACCTATTCCCATAGCTAAGGGTTGCCTATATAGCATTCTCCATCCTCAATGAGACCCAGGACATTGTCAGGACAGGAAAACATGTGCCAACATAGGCTTCTCACATCAGAATGAATCTTTGGGTAGTGCAGGAATTTGAACTCAAAGCCTAGCAGGCACAATTGGTGAATGGGTCATGGTGAGCACACCAGGCTGTGAGCCACTAAGGAACTAGGCCATTCCTGGGACCTGAGATGGAGCCCTGGTGGGGGCCAATATAGACATAAATTCATAATTAAATAGAGCATCTGTATTACCTAACATGCGTGGGAGGCATCTTGGGTTTGGTGTAGTCATTCTCTTTGTTTTGTGTCTTATTCATTGATGTATTGTGTATTTCCTTGAGTATAGGATAACAGATATAACTGTGGTGAACTGGATGACAACCTATTCCCCTGAGTATAGAGTTGCGTATACATTCTCATTCCTAGTTGAGACCCAGAACTTGCACAGTACAAGAAAACAGGTGCAACGACTGGCTTCTCACATCAGTGTGAATTTTTGGCAGTGCTGGTATTCGAACTTTGGGCCTAGAAGGCTCAACTGCCCAATGGGTCCACGTGATCACACCAGACTGTGAGCCACTAAGGAGCTGGGCCATTCCCAGGAACTGAGATCGAGCCCCAGGGAGGCCAAAATAGTCCTCAATGATCATTTAAACATGGGATGTATATTCACATCCGTGTTTGGACTGCATCGTGCATTGAGTGTAGTTATTCTCTTTATTTTGTATGCTATTCATGGCTGTATTGTGTATTTTCTTGAGTATATGATGACAGATATAACTGGGCTGACATGGATAACAACTTATTCCCATGGCCACCGGGTGGCCCAAGCATTCTCCATCCTAGCTGAGATCCAGGTCTTGCACAGGAAAAAAAAATAAAAATAAAACAGGCGCAACAATTGACTTCTGACATCAAGATGAATATTTTGGCAGGGCGGGGAATCTGAACTCGGGACCTAGCAGAACCAAGTGGCGAATGGGTCCAATTGAGCACACCAGCCTTTGACCCACGAAGGAGCTAGGCTGTTCCAAGGACCTGCTATTGAGCCCCCGACCCCGCGGGTAGAGCGGGGATCACAACAGTCATCCATTCATAAGGTGAAAGTAGTATGCAAATAAGTACACATTTGAATAGAGTAGGAGAGATGGTAATCTGTGGTGGAATCCAATCTGTGGACTACCGATTCTTGGATCTTTCCTAATGCCTCCATTTCATGATTGTGATGATTATTGTCGTGCTGCATCAACTGTTCTTTACAAATAATCGATACCCCATGAGTCTTGCCTATCATTTCCTACTTGCATCATGCACGAACTACTCATTCAAGGATGAGATCGATCACATTCCATGTCTCATCCCAGGTCCACAAACTAGTATCTCAGGATCTCCCGCCATTCCCTCCTCATAGGGAGGCTGAATTCAAGCTTCAGGCCTGGAAAAGATACTCCTTATATACTTTTTTTTTTGGTCCACTCGTGGGCCTGAACTCTGGGCCTGGGCCCTGTCCCTCAGCTCTTCACCTCAAGGCTAGTGCTCTACCATTTGAGCCACCTTCCCAGCCCTCCTTATATATATTTAAAAGATAAGATTTATACTTCTGGAAAGATGTTCAGTCCATATTGTGTTTGATGTGGTTATTTATTTTATTTCTTGTTTCATTCATTTATTTAGAATTTATTTTATTGACTCTGATGACACCTATACCATTTATTATATTGTTTACATCCTATCACATAACATCCAGATGTTAGATGTGTTCTCCATCATGCCTGGCAATGCCAGGATCTGAACTTTGTGCCTAGCAGGCCCAATTCATGATTGGGTGAGATTGAGCATGGCAGCCTCTAGCCAATGAAGATGTCAGGTGGTTCCCAGGCTCTGAGATCGACCCCCAGGTTTGGCCCAAACAGCGATACATGGATAGGCAGACGGAGGTTTACAAATAAATATATATTGGTAAAGAATTCCATAGCCGTTTCTCTATGATAGAAGGACACCTACTATGTTCCTACCAACTCTTAGGTATTTATTAAACCACCATTGAAGGATTATTATTCTTTTCATGATTAATAAATTATTAAGATCAATCAGCATTCTAGGATTATTGCATCCAATTTTAGAGTAGACCGATGCTTAAACTACTTTTTCAATCGGTATTCCTATGCATAGGTATAAGTCTCTTGTGATCTCCTGCTATTGGTGTCAGGACTGGGATTTGAACCCAGGGTCTATGTTGACAGGTTGGCCTATGGCCTCATTGATAGCCCACCAACCACCAGCAATGGCAGGACAGGTCCACTTTGCAGGTTTGCCATTCAGACCCAGGATGGTCACTGTGCAAAGAAAAAAAATCGTAAAACCCCAGCTCTCTGCAGCTCACCACTTTTTGTGCTTTCCAATGTTTTTTTTCTTCCTGAAAGTCCTCTTGGCCCAGGATCTCATGATTGGCTATGGGTCCAATGAGTGCACCCCAGCCAAGCGAGATCCAAGCTGAAGCAGGGTTTCCGTGACCTGAGTTTAAGCCCCATGGTTGGCCAAAAAAAAGAAAAAAGAACATATAAAAATTAACTATTTAACTAAATTTTAAAAAATGAAGCTCCCTGTTTTGGAATTTTTGCCAGTTTTCTTTCCTAGCCTGGGATTTGAACTCAGGGTCTTGGTAAATCTGTAGCAATGTGAGCAAAGAGTTCCATTACTTGAGTTCAAACCCCATGCGAACCGAAAATTAAAAATTAAGTCACTGACCTCGGCACGGGGAGGTAGTTGTGGAGATGGGAGGGAAGGGATGGTAGGGGAAAAACACAGGAGGAGTAAACAATGCTCAATAGGAAATGTACTCATTACCTTGCTCCTGGAACTGTAACCCCTCTGTAGAACATTTTTACAATAAAAAAATGTACAAAAAAAGAGAAACAATGTAGTTCACAGAGAAGCACTTTGCAGGTAAGGGAAGGATGTTTGAATAGCTGTACAACTCTACACTGCTTTTTTTAATGTTCAGTATGGAACTGAATAAACATAACTGCTTCCATTTAAAAAATTAAGTCACTCTCTTGGAACTGGGGCCAGTATTTCTGCCATTGCTAGTTTTTGAGCTCACCGTCCAGATAACTCTTTTGCACCATGGCTGAATGCGAAGCTCATTGTCCATGAGGAAAAGATATTCAGGATAGAGTTCCCAGGGCCTGAATGAAGGCCCTGCAATGGAAGAAATATTTCTATAAATGTGTAATACATGACATATATATGCATGTTAATTTCCTATTATGATTTTTATTATTGATTTTATATTTTATTTTTCTTTGATTCATGTATTGATTATTGTATTTAGTATTGTTATACACATATTATATTTTGCACATCTATTATAAAATTATACACAATAATTTAGGGCATTGACTCATTTTAATTAACATTTTATTAAGTGTTGAAACATGATACATAATTAAATGGAAGCATTTGTCACAGTCTTCACATGTTTAGAATCTCTCCCAAGCATGAGCTTTGAGTTCAAGCCCCAAGACTGGCAAAAAAAAATTGAGCCTGGTGAGACATATTCTTCTGGGACTCAGAGGAGGGCCGAGGTTATAGGTAAGAGGTAGAGTTGAGGGCAGGTGCTGGTGGCTCACCCCTGTAATCTACTCAGGAAGCTGAGATCTGAGGATCCCAATTGCAAGCAGGAAAATCAATATGAGACACTTTTCTCCAATTAAAAACCCAAAGAGCCGGAAGTAGAGCTGTGGTTCAAGTAGTACAGTGCTAGCCTGGAGCACAAAACCTCAGGGATAGGATGGCATCTAGGCCTGAATTCAAACCCCAGGACTGGCACACACACACACACTCACACACACACACACACACACACACACACACACACACACACACACACACATACACCAATATAGAGCATTTGCCAGTCAGCCTGCACAAGTTCCATCTCTAACAAACCAATATTAAAAAAAAATAAAGTTGGAGAAGGGAAGGAAAGATTTGCTCCTGGAAGTGATATAGCCAGTGCCAAAATTCCACAGTTGTTCTAATATGTGGGTACAAGACAGAGCGCCTCAGGCAGAAGGTAAAGCATGGGCATAGGTCCTGAGGTGTGCTGCAGAGCAGGTGGTGTGAGTGGTATGAAGGTTCTATGGCTTCAGCAAAGGCAGGCATGAAATTCAAGGCTGGGTCATCCAGGTCAAAACTAATGCCCCAACATAATGAGGTACTGGCTATACCAATCTCTCATCCCCCAGTTCCCTGGCCCTGGAATCTAAAGTATATGACTCTGTATTCTGGGCATCCAGAATTGTCTAGAAGGACCTGAGAGGCCCAGCTGGGGCCAGAAGATAGACTTGCCTACAATAAGGTACGTTGACATTTCCTAGACATCGAACAATACATCCACATCCATGCCACCTTGGCCTCACCTCTCATGTAGCCCCAGATTATCCTTGTTTGGGGGCCTTCAGTCAGCTATCAATGTCTAGCTGGCCAGAGCCACTGGCATCCACCCTTCCTCCACACCACTACCAGCCTGCTGGGAGTGGGTCATGCAGCCAGGGGTCCAGTTGAGAAAAGGACAGGACACAGCATGACTGACCCTGCCCCCCCCCCCAGAGGCAGGAGAGAACATATGCTAGACAGCACTGAGCACGCAGAATCCCCTGGATGAGGACAAAATTATGGATACCCGGACTTGGGTCCCAAGGAAAACCTGGAATATGCATTCAGGTCTCTGGCAATTTAGGACTCATTGTAGACCATGACTAAAGACAGGGTTGCTATTGAGGAAGGGCTCCATCCAAGGTCAAGAAGAGGGAGACAAGCATACAGGAAGTGGGTAGAGAATGATGAGGGAAAAATACACACACACACACACACACACACACACGCAAAAGTAGCCCAAGGCCTCAGCAGTCCCTGAGCAACTGAACTTCCCAAACTCTGAGAAGACGGCACTACCATCCTCAGACGAAATGTTGACAAAACTCAGAGCCTCTCACACATCTGGAATGGCTCATAAAACAGCATGACATTTCGTACTGTACACACCACTATTAAGAAAACTCAGCCACATTATTTTGATTGTGGGTAATAGGGTTTGAACTTTGGGCCTGCGTGCCATCCCTCAGCTCTTCAGCTGAAGGTGTGTGCCCTACCACTGGATCCACAGCACTACTTCCAGTTCTCTGGTGCTTCACTTGAGATAAAGTCTCACAGACATTCCAACCCAAGCTGGCTTTGAACAGTGATCCTCAGATCTCAGCCTCCTGAGTAGCTAGGATGACAGTTGTGAGATACTGGCAATGCCAGGTTTCAGCCACCTTCTTACAACCAGGGGAAATCCAGCTTGTCAGGCCATAAAGCACATACAACCCTTCACTTTCAGACTTTGACACCAGTATCCAAAGCCATTCTTCCTTGGTTGGAGAGAATATAATCGACACTACCCTCCAACCCTGCCCAAACCCTGCCTATGATTGGCCATAAGACATGCCCAGCCTGCTTTAACTTCACACTCGGGCAAACATGGGAAGTTCTTAAAAATGGCTGTACACTGAGGCCAGAACCTGGTGTCCCAACCACAGCAACCCTACTCCTTCACCATCTCTGCCAAGCAAGGGGTGTCTTTCTTTCTTGTTTTTTTGGATGAGGGGCTTGAACTCAGGGCTTGGGTACTGTCCCTGGTGATGAACTTTGCTCAAGGCCAGTGCTCTTCCACTTGCACCATGGCACCACATCCGGTTGGAGATTAGAAATGAGACTCTCATTGGACTTTCCACCCTGTGCAAGGATACAAGACCTTCTGGATCTCAGCTTCCCGAGTAGCCAGGATGAGCCATCAGCGCATGGCCTATGGTGTCTTATTTTTTACAATTTCCAACTAGTCCTCCTCTAGACACTACCACCTAGACCCTCCTCTACCTCCCTCAGGGACAGCAAAGGGAGGCTCAGAATCAGGGTAGGGCCATGGGCATTAAAGAGTCCCCTTCAAATCACTTCCCTTTCCTAAGCTCCCATCCACTTCCTCGGGATGGCCTGGTTGTCTGGGGCATATCAGACCCACTAGGACTTCTTAGGCCTGCCCTGTAATCCCCCGCCACACACAACCGGTACCTGAGAATTTCTGGGGCCAGTTGCTCCATATCCCAGTGGAAGCTTTTGGGAGGTTTGCTGATAACCGTGTCTAGGGGTGCCCAGAGCAGAAGGAGTGTCCAGATGCCCTCTGTCATAGAAGGAGACACGAAGCATGGATGGATTTACTAAGTGCTAGAGGGCACACCATCCATCTGTCACCCAGGTCTCTTGGAGTGAAGTTTTACGTTGACAGTGCTAGGGCTCGAAATCGGGGTACAGGCGCTGTCCCTGAGCTTCTTTTGCTTGATGTGAGCACTCTTCCACCTGAGCCACAGTACCACTTCTGGCTTTTTCTGTGTATGTGGGACCTAGGAATCGAACCCAGGGTTTCCTGTGTGCTAGGTGAGCCCACTACTGCTAAGATAAAATCCCAACATTGGATAGCTGTTCTGTGACCCCTTGGGCCTGTTTCAGGACAGTCTTGCACATATTTACCGAGTATCTAACCAGCAGCCTTGGCTGGAAAAGAACACGGTCTGCTATGTTGTCCATGATCTATGGCACCTTTTCTCTCTGTGCTTCCTGTCACATCCTCCTTGTTAAGCAAGACCCCCTTTCAAGTGCTGCCTCTAAGAAGCCCGCTCCAATCACCCTGGCAGAGGGGTATCTTCTTGGCTCTGCAGGCTGCTAGCGTTGTCATGCTCTGCCTCAAGCTGGTGTGGTTGAGAGTGTGCAAAGGTGAAGGCCTGGCTTTCACCACCTAATTTCTGAAGACTCTGATACACTACCCAGGACCAGTGCAGTATCACACTCTGTGAGAAGGCACTTGAGGCCCAGGCAGTCTGGGGGCAACAAATGGGGCCATTTCTTGTGTGGGTTTGAACTGAGGATCTGGGAGCTGTCTCTGTGCGTTTTCATGCTCAAGGCTGCTACTCTACCACTTGAGCCAAAATTCCACGTTTGGATTTTTGGTGGTTCCATGCACAGAAGAGTCTTATCGCCTTTCCAGCTTATGGCTGGCTTCGATCTTTGATCTTCAGATCTCTGCCTACCGAGGAGCCAGAATGTCAAGTGTGAGCCTGAGCCAGAGAGGGTCCAGAACCTTTCCTTTAAGCTTCTGTTTATTTTGTATCAACTAGCAAGCCCTACTTAAAATAGTCATTTATAGGGGATCAAGTTCCTCTCCTAGGCCAGTTAACCCAAGGAGATAAAGTATCTTTGGAAAAGGCTAGTCAGAGTTGGCCTAGGTGAGTGTGTGTGTGTGTGTGTGTGTGTGTGTGTGTGTGTGTGTGTATGTGTGTGTGTGTGTGTGTGTGTGTATGAGTTTCAGGGATACCTACTCCACTCTCTCTAGTGCTTCTTTCACCCAGTGGTGAGTACATCCAGGATCCCCACCCCAAGAAAATCGGGCAGGGGAGGTTACTTAAGGTCATATCAAGTGGGATGATCTGAATTCTATCCTGCAACTGAATCCAGGAGAAATAATAGACAGAAGGAGATGTTTAGAGGAAAATAAAGGGACGCCACTTACCTTTGGCTACAAGTACCGGAGAGAAGAATGAATCCATCCTTTTTGGTAGTAAGATAACATGTGCCCACTATTCATTTATTTTATATTTTGTGAGTCCCAGGTCTTGGATTCAGTGACTGGGTGTTATCCCTGAGCTTCTTTTACTTAAAGCTGAGGCTCTATCACTTGTGCCACAGCACCACAACTGGCTTTTTCCGGGGGGGGGGGGATGAGGTAGTTTATGGGAGATAAGAATCTCACAGACTCTCCTGCCTAGGCTGGCTCTGAGTCACGACCACCAGAACTCAGCCTCCCAAATAGCCAGGATGACAGGCAAGAGCCACTGGCACCTGACCACCACCATCCATTTATAGTCTCCTAGGGCCAGTGCTGGGCTACCTTCACTACATTCTCCTTTTTGTGATTGGGAAGCAGACATGGGTCGGTTTGATACTTCAATAGCCTACCTACCTTTGAGCATTGTTCTGGCTCAGTCTGATGCTGGCTTTCTTCTTATCCACAGCAATGACTTCGTGCTGTCACAGAACAAATGTCCCCCAGGAAGTGTCGGATCTGTGGTCTTTCCTCTGCACACTGCCCCCTATCCCCGAAACGACACACTGCAGCAATGTAAGGTAGACATAGAGTAAATTCAGTTTCTTATAATCAGGGTCTGGCCAGATAAGTGGCAGTGAGGATCAGAGGCTCGGGATAGTGCTGTGCAGTTGGACAATGCGATGCCTCCTCATCCACTTTCCTTTAAGTGACTTAGCAGAGGGTAGTGGGGAAGGACTCACCAGACAGACTGACAATGAGTAACCATCACGGTCTACCCCAGGCACAGAGGGGCTTACCTAAGGAAGCTAATTCCACAGTCCAAGCCAAAATGATCCTGACCCACAGCCTACCTCCAGAATGAGAGAGTCACCTAGGGTCCCAGCCATATGGGGACGCTGAGCCAAAACCTCCAGCACACATTCAACATGTTACTGAGCTAGAGAGACAGAGACAGCGAGAGAGAGAGAGAGAGAGAGAGAGAGAGAGAGAGAGAGAGAGAGAGAGAGAAAGGGAAAGAGAGAGAGAGAGAATTACACTTAAGCCGGATGCCAGTGGCACAGGCCTACAATGGTAACTACACAGGAGGCTGAGATATGAGGATCATGGTTCATAGCCAGCCCAGGTAGGAATGTCTGTAATACGCTTATCTCCCAGAAGTGGTGTTGTAGCTCAAGTGGTAGAGCCCTAAACCTGATCTGAGCAGCTTGGGGACAGTGTGCAGGCCCAGAGTTCAAAACTCACGACTGACAATAAGTGGAATTCCCACCACAAGAAATGGACTGAATAGCACCCATTGTACTAGGGAGCATGGCAGACAAGTCAGGCGGAGCTTCCTGTCATCTGGGGGTCATGAGTAGGTCACCCAGCTTTTCTGTGCTTTTTCCCCAGCTGCAAAGCTGAATAGTGAATGATCCCCTTCCTCATGGGGATAGGGTAAGGATGAAAGAGAGCCATGTTTTGTTTCCTAATCCCATACCTGTGGCATGATAAATAACAGGCCCCTTCTTAGTCCTTTCCAGGTATCTTCCTGTTATATGCTCACAGAATTGCCAAGAAACTTATATAATGACCGTTCCCTCTATGCCTGGCCCTGCCCCAGATTTCCCCTTGTATTGATCCCTTGTTTCCTCACAACTGTCCTGTGAGAAGACTGAGGACCAATGGTTCGAGGCCGAACCCAGAGCTTCAACTCTGGTCAAGAATTGGCTGCTGTGGACTGAGTTTAGGACAACCATCTAAACCGATGACTGAGCATGGTGCTACATATCTACCATCCCAAATACAGAGGACCAGGCATGGTGGCGCATGCCTGTCACAAGAGGACCATGATCCAGCCAAGCCTGAGCATAAATGGAGTCTCCATCTCAGAAATGCCCAAGACAGAAAGGCTTGGCTCCCATGGAAGAAGACCTGACTGGAAAGCCTAAGCTCTTGAGTACAAACCCTAATATACCAAAAAGTATCTGAGGCCCGGTGCCAGAGTCTCATGCCTATAACCCTACCTACTCAGGAGGCTGAGGTCTGAAGAACACAGGTCAAGATTTAAAGTAGGTTTGGCTTTGCCCATCAGACGTCATGATGAGATGACCCAGAGGCTGACCCATGCCAATAAGTTCCATACTAACAGGGCTCACAGCCTTACTAAGTGCTGACCATGTTCTCTGTCCTCCTGGGGAGTCAACCCCTATGGGCCCCACCCTCTGGTCCTCCCGTGCTCCCTCTGCCACCAACCAGGTCCAAGGGAGTAGACAGTTCCAGGTCACAAAATCCCTTGCTCTTCTAATTTATAGGTGCTGAGTCCCCTTCAAATGTCTCACCCTTCCAGTCCCCTAGAACTCAGCCACAAAGCACATGCACCCCCCAAAGACAGTGATAAGAAGTTACCAAAGGTTCCAGCACTCCTTGTTTCAACCAATATCTACACACACACACACACACACAGAGCCATGACGGGTGGCTCCTTTCTGTCATCCTAGTTACTCAGGAGGCTGAGGTTTGAGGATCACTGTTCAAAGCCATCCACACAGGAAAGTTTGAGGCTCCTATCTACACTGAACCACCAAATAGCCACAGGTGGACCTGTGGCTCAAGTGTCAGAGCTCTAGCTTTGAGCAAGATATCTCAGGGACAGCAACTAGGCCATGAGTTCAAGGCCCAGGTCTTCCACCTCCGAACACACCCAGACACAGACACAGACAGCAGACAGACAGACAGACAGACAGAGAGACAGACAGACAGACAGACAGACACACACACACACACACACACACACACACACACACACACACACACACACAGGATAGCCCAAGGATTCAGCAGTCCCTGAGAACAGAAACATGAACTCCCTCAATTAGCATCAGATCTCAACCCCTAGAAGGTGGCAGTACCGACATCAGACCCACTGTAGACAAAACATTGAGCCTCACACATATATGGAATGTCTCATACACCAGCATGGCATTTCCTATCATACACACTGCTATGTGGAAAACTTAGTCACCTCTTTTTATGTTGTTGGTCCAGGGGTTTGAATTCTGGGCCAACGTGCTGTCCCTCACCAATTCAGCTGAAGGTGAGCATACTCCCAGTTGAGCCAAAGCAACAATACCTGTTCTCGAGTGGTCTATCATCAATTTTCACAGACTATTCTGCCCAAGCTGACTTGTAACCACGGTCCTCACTTCTCAGTCTTCTGAGTAGCTAGGATGAGAATTGTGAGCCACCGGTGGCTTCCACCTTCAGCCACCTTCATATACACAGAGGAAACCCATCTCGTCAGGCCACAAACTTTTTGCAACCCTTCACTTCAGATTTTGATACCCAGCATCCAAATCTATCCTTCAATGGAGGAAATAAAGACACAACAATCTCACACCTGCACCCTTTGCCCACTCCCTGCCTGTCACAGGACATGTCCTCTTGAAGCTGTGGCTTTAAACTGGGGCAAACTTGGGGAGTTCTTAAAAATGTCTGTACAGCGAGGCCAGCACTTGCTCTCCCAAACACAGCACCCTCCCCACACCCCCACACCTCCACCATCATTTGCAGGCAAAGATGTCTTAATTTCTTTCTTTTTTATGTTGTGGGGCTTGAATTCTGGGCCTGGGTGCTGTCCCTGAGCTCTTTAGCTTAACGCAAGCATTCAATTGCTTGAGCCACAGCACCACTTCTGGTTTTCTGGAAATTCCTTTTAGGTAAAACTCTTAGGGTCTTTCCTGACCAGGCTGGCTTTGACTCGTGATCCTCAGATCTCAGCTCCTGAGTACCTAGGAGCTACTGGCACCCAGCCAAAAAAATTTTTCCATTCCTGTCATCCTTTCCCCTCAGGAGACTGAAATCTGAGGACTGCAGTTGGATGCCACTTAGCAGCAAAGCCCGTGAGAACTCTTTATCTAATTAAACACCCAAAAAAGCTGGAAGTGGAGCTGTGATTCAAATGGTAGGGTGCTATCTTGGAGCATAAAAGACAAGATCCACACCCTAGTTTCAAGCTTTTTCTAGCGTGCACCCACCCAAGAAAGGGAAGCAAGTGGGCACACGGGAGCTCAAAGCCAACACATAATACTCAAAACTCCCAGAACAGACCCCATCCAGCTCTGATTCCCTAGATATTATGTCCTACATCATGGCAGTCTTAGATAGGACTGACCATGCACCAATTTGGGACATTCAATTACAATCTCATACTGAAGATCCCATGACCTTATCAAAGAATCAGGATCTCTCACTGTACTGCCTAAACACTGGGCAGTCAGGTAAGGTCTAGTTATCCAACCATATGATATGGGAACCAAAGGGATTCCTGGTCAAGGGACAGAGACTGGGGGGATGTAGGTCCTCTTGGGGAGGTGAAAAGGGCTGCTCTATCCCAGAAATGTTCCTACGTTGTGAGTATTATCAAAGAAACAACCTTGCTCAAAGCCCAGTCACTCTGGTTTTCCCACCAGCCTTTACCCAGCTCTGCCCCACCTTCAGCCTGCCTTCTCTGAATCCCAGATCTGCCATCTAGACTAAAGACTGAGCCAGCCAAGAGACCCATTTCCTGCCCTCATTCCCACGCTGTCCTGTGGCAGTGGCATGCTTACCTCAGTCTTTGGAGAAGGAAAGAACACCGGGGGTGGTATCATCAGATTGAGCCCTGGAATGTCCTAGTCCCTAAGGATATACTGCACAGGCATCCTGCAGTGAACGGCAGCCAGGTTGTCAATGATGAACCCAAGGTGCCAGGACTTTTAATAGCAGTGTGGCTGGATCAAAGGCTGGTAGTCTTTGTTGTCAAGCGAGGTCATGGCTCCAATATCCTTACACACCTGACCTTTCTCCCTCTTCAAATTCCTACTTATGCTTTGCCCCCCCCCCACCTTGAAACCTTCTCACTCCAATACCTCCCTAGATCTTGGAAACTTTCTTCTGATCTGACCAGATGAGGCTGGGGTTAATTGAAACCTGGTGACCCACTATGAGCCCTAGGTTCTACCCGAGGCTAGTTCCCTATATAGTCTGTGATCACACAGCTCCTGGCTGTCATGAAGTTGCTGAGGGGTCAGTGGCTTGGTCCTACGTACTGACTTTAGGCTCTGAAACTGTCTTCACATAGAATGTGAATAGTTGGCTCCCTTGATCCATGGACTCCAAACCAAGGCTTGCATGTTCCCCTTCTTCCTTCTTTTCCTCGTTTTCTCCCTCTGTCCTTCCCTCTTCTCTCTCTTCACTTTCTTTGTGTCAGTCCTGGGCCTTGTACTCAGAGCCTAGGTGCTGTCCCTAAGCCTTTTTACTCAAGGCTAGCAGTCTATGGTTTGAGCCACACATCCACTTCTGGTGTTTTGTTTTTGGTAGTTAATTGAAGACAAGAGTCTTACGGGCTTTCCTGCCTGGGCCAAAAGCCTCAATCCTCTTATCTCAGCCTCCTAAATAGCTAGGATGACACGCTTGAAGCACTGGCATCCAATTCAATCCAAAGTTTCTTCATGGGCTGTGGAACCAGTCCTGGAACTTTTCATTGTCTATGACATCCCAGAGTCTGTTGCACACTGTAATGGTTTGTTGGATAAATAAATGAGCATCTCTCTATGACAATACTACAGAAAAGTCCCATCTGATTCAGGTAAGAATCCTCTGTGGGGGAGCGGGGGACGAATCCTGATGAAGCTCTCCCACATTTCTCCCTCCTCCCTCTTACCCCGTCCTGGTGCCACCACACTGAATGGTTTTTGTCTCTGAGGGTGTGAGCCACTATGTACTCACTACATTCCAGGGCCTCTGGAATGACTATCATCTCAAAGATCTCTGTCCAGCAGCTGACCAGCACTGTGGCACTCAATTCCCCACATAGGTGTGAATGAGGTTGCTGTGAGCTGAATGCCTGGCTC
Source organism: Dipodomys spectabilis (assembly GCF_019054845.1). Classification (NCBI taxonomy): domain Eukaryota; kingdom Metazoa; phylum Chordata; class Mammalia; order Rodentia; family Heteromyidae; genus Dipodomys; species Dipodomys spectabilis. Next base: position 483,056 of record NW_024871095.1, on the reverse strand, counting down.
AAGGGGCCTCCTGTCCTCCCCTGGGACCAGTCAGGATCATCCACCATATCTGGCCCCTAAGTTTCATGCTGCCGAGGAAGGATCCTTGAGGCAGCCTGGGTTCTCTGAATCTCCCAGAGTCCAGTACAGGTGCTGGGAATCATCTATGCTCATAGCTGACAGGCTGAGCATGGTGAGGTCACAATCTCTGCCCCCCTCAATGTCTGCGAGTGGGGTGGTCACTCTAGAGAGATTCAACAGCTGCCAGAGAAAGGCAGTCAAGGCACAACGTTCAAAGCAGGACACAATCTGGCTTGGGAACTCTGCCTGTGTCGCTTTGAACATCATTGTTTGATGGCTGAAATCATCCATATAATTTGATCCATAATCCCAGGCATTAGTCGAACTTGCCAGCTTAAATTTAAAAAAACCTGGAAAATGTGATATTTAATTTGTCCCAATCAAACTTAAAGGGTTCCAAAGTCAGTGGTCCCCTTTTCCTTCAGACAACCTATAGCAGGTTACAGAAACTAGCATTCAGCAAGACCTAGCTAACTGCCACTTCCTGATACCGAGCGGGCTCCAGCAGGGGGAATGGATTTGCCAACTACTGCCCAGCTAGAAACAGCCCAGGCGGGACACAGATTGGATTCTGCAGGACTCCAGGGAGGAATGACACTGGGCACTGCCCCAGGAGGGTATCCTCCCCACCAGTGGGGACCAGAACCCTGTGCCCGGATGCCCACAGAGACTGTTAATGCCCTAGATATGGTTCTCCTCTCATCCACTCTCATGGTGAACCATCTGCCATGTCACATCGTACGCCAGTCCCCAAAACCTCATAGCTTCACAGCCCCTGCCCTATCCTTTCCCTCATCTCGTTCCCTAATTATGTTGGGCAGACACATTCCACACCCTTGAATTATCTCCAACTAAACACACAAGAGTAGAGTGTCTGGCTGGAAGAATGTGGCTGTGATCTCATTTGCCTCACCAAACTTCTGGCTGGGGATAGAAGGACAGACATCCACTCCAGTCCAGGGTTCACACTGTTCTTCTAAGGGAGGCTCACTCAGGCCCAGCAGCTACTGTGGGCTACAGGAAAGGGGGAAGAGAGAGGTGGAAAGGGGAGGAAAGTAATGTCTACTGAAATCTTCCATAAAGGAGCCATAAAACTGTGAAGGAGAAAACAAAAATTGTGGCTGGGCTTGTATTTGGTATTGATGAAGAAAGAACAACAACAAATACACACAGAGAGAGAAAGAAAATGGTTTTGCTGTTTTAAACATGGTGACTTAAATATATTTTCATTGTTCTCATTTCCTTGCTCTCCCAACACACAGACAGACACACACACACATTCACACACAGACACACAGACACACACACACACACACACACACACACACATACACACACACACACACCTCTGCAGAATGGTGAAAGTTGACTCTTCCATGCAGCACCTGCAATTTGCCAACTAATCACTCACCTGAGGACGGTCAGGCTGTACAAGGAGAAAGATTCTCTCTCTCTCTCTCTCTCTCTCTCTCTCTCTCTCTCTCTCTCTCTCTCTCTCTCTCTCTCTCTCTCTCACTCTCTCTCTCTCTCTCTCTCTCTCTCTCTCTCTCTCTCTCTCTCTCTCTCACACACACACACACACACAGACTCAGAGTAGTACTTCTCCTAAGTTTTTTGATTCCTCATCTGGGACAATGTATTAGCTGGAGCATGCGGGTTCCCATTCTCTGTTCCCTTGTCAGAACCAAGGGATCCCACCCAAGGGGAGCACCACTCTAATGGCACAGCACGACCCCTCCTCTCCCCTTCTCCAGGGCCAGACTTTTCTCCTTGGGAACAATCAGCCTTAACTCCCCATTCACCAAAACCCTAGGCCAGGACGCTGGGTGAAGGAATCCCCAGACAGGTGGCTCCTCAGAGCCAGGACTGAAACAAGCAGTGGGTCATGGGGTCCCAAGGGGGGTATGTGACCCAGGGTGGGGGCGGTGTTGAGGACATGGATGTGGTCCTAAAGGCTACATACATGGACAGACTCCTACTTCCAGCCTAGATTCTTCTGGTCAACTGGGCAAATTCTTGTGGAGGACAAAGAGACCAGATGGACAGGGAGCACCACCAGACACTGGCAGAGGTGGGAAATGTGATCACCCTGTGAGTACTGTTGACAGCTGGGGTTGGGGATAGACCAGGTATATGTGTGTCTGAGGGCCTGTATTCCACCCATATATTCACCTACTATCTGACCCCCAGTGCCCTCACCTCCCTAGTGGGCTTTTCTGGGACCCTCCTCAGATGAAAGGGTGACTGAGTACAGAGGACTAGGGCTCACACAGCAAGGGAGGCCTATCTTCTGCAACCAACACCCCCTACTCCCAGAAAAAAAGAAAAAGACCCAATAAGGCAGGTGCAAAGGTGCTGTTCCCCACCTCTGCCTAAAGCCACCAGGTTCCCACCAGGGAGAGGAAGGGTGCAGATGTGGGACTGTGTTGCTCCCACTACTCCAGCCAGGGGCTCAGTGGTGACCCCTTCTCACCCATTCCTGCATCTCCCCATTTCCAGGGATACTGGCCACTAGGGATGAGTGTGAGTTCCCAGAGTCAACACCCAATCCCCTAGCCCCCCACTCCTGGGGCGCATTTGTGGCAGAGTCAAGGCTGGCCTGCCTGGTGCTGGGGAGGCATGGTTGGGACACAAGAGGGGAGGCGGGATTTGCAGGGTGGCAGAAGTAGTGGTAGGGGGAGGTGGCAAGGTGCTGACCTGCGGGTGGCCACTCACTTGTGCTGCTGGGAGAATCTGTAGGCTGTGGTTCTGTGTGCAGCTTGCAGCGATGGCAGTGGCATGGTGGACGCTTGGCCCCAGAGCAGAGGACCAGGGGTCTGTACCGGGTCCGGGCCTTAAACCAGTTGAGGGCGCACCATCACTGGATGACTACAAGAGGTGCCGCAGGTCTGAGCCAGAGGAGATGCAATGCTGCAGGGAGCGCAGGAGATGGGGCAGGGGCAGGGGCTGGTGGATGGCTGGGCTGAGCATGCCCCTTCTTCAGCTGAGCTCCCAGCCAGGGGCCTAAGACTTAGGGCATAGCTAACCTTTGAGCCTCCCTGGGGTGGTGCGAGGAATGTGCCTGATGTGCTGGCTTTGTGTGCTCTGTGCTCCTGGCCCAGACCCATGCTCCTACAGCAGCTCTGTGCTCCTGGCCCAGACCCATGCTCCTACAGCAGCAGAGGCATTGAGGCTGCCACCCCTGATGTATGTGCCTGCTCTTATCTCTGCAAGTGCTCCACCCCCTGTGTGCCACTGGTTTCAGCAGATATGTGCCCCCTCAGCCATGCCCTGTCCTCCCTGGGTCACGCCTCTTCCCCCCTCAGCCACGCCTCCATCCCTGGTTTTGTGCTGTCCTGACTCTGCCCTAAGGCTATCAGGCTGTGGCAGAAGAAGCCTCACCTCAGGTCAGGGCTTCCCCCCCAACCCCAGCAGCTGTCCAGGGGGTGCATCGAATCTCCCCTCAGCCCAACCGCTGGGGGACTCTTCTCCATCCACCCCATACACCAAGCAGGTACACGGTGACCCTCCATGTGTGTGTGTGTGTGTGTGTGTGTGTGTGTGTGTGTGTGTGTGTGTGATTGTTGGGATACCTACCTCTCAAGGACTCAGAACAATTTTAAAAAATAGCACAAAGAACCCTGTGTAATGCACTCAGCACAATGAGCCTTTTGAAGGACTCAGCACATAGCAACCTTTGGGATCCTCATAGTAATCTAATGACAAATAAGATAAGACATGCCATTTTGACATCACTAAACTTACATATCATAGTATTATGACATCATATGTCATAGTGACATTATAGACATATTGTGAATGCCTATTCTGTGATTTCATTCTATTTCAAGTGAGAGATATTGGTGGATATCAGAAATCCATTATGACCTCAAAGCCATTGTGACATGAAAATCCCTTTGTGACATCACAGTGCCATTGTGATAGTAACCTGTTGTGACATCACAAACTGGTCCTGTCCATTGTGACCTCATCACCAATGTGACATCACAAAGCCATTGTGATATCACATTGCTGTTATGACATTACAATCACCTAGAGACCTCCCAAACCCATTATGACATCTTTAGCACCTTTGAAAAAACACTTGGTCTTTGTGACATGACAGTCCCTTTGTGTATCCATATCCTTAATGTGAAATGTCAATTGAGATCAGATATGCCAAAGAAATATCACAAAGTATTTACAATATAATCATCGATGTGACAGCACATTGTCATTATGACAACATCAGCTCATTGTGACATCACAAATCTGTAATGACATCATACCACTATGACATCACATTGTCATTGTGACATCATATATACATTATGAATGCCTATTATGTGATTTCATTATATTTCAAATGTGGCATGTGGGTTTATATCAAAAACACATTTTGACTTCATAACCATTGTGACATCACAATCCCTTTGTGATGTACCATTGAAATTGTGATATCTAAACAACTGTGACAACTCAAACATGTCCTCTCCTCAAAAGTTTTGTGACATGTTGCCACTGTGTTATGTTAGGCCCATTGATAGCTCAATCTATTTTTGACCTCATATTATTTCAGGAATGTCATGAAATATTAGAAATATACTTTGACATCATGAGCATAGTGATATCACACTGCTAGATGTAATGACCATTGTGTCATATTGTCACATCACAAATCTGTTCTGACTTCATCACATTTGTGCCAACAAATGCTTTAGAATCCTCACAAGCCCGTTCTAAATTTATATACTTATTGTGAGTTAATGAAAATTGAGGTCTGGAATGCCATTGTCACATCACCAATCTACTGCGACATCACAAAACAATTTTGAAATCATCACTATTATGGTATCACCAATTAATTAGAATTTGACATCATATAGTAATTGTGATATTACTGTACCATCATGCTTTCACAATCCTACTATGACCTAATCACATCTTAGAAAATGCATGGCCTTTGGGACATCAAGCTCCTTCTGTGAACTTGTATCATTATGAACTTGTAGCAATTGAAATTTGAAATAATATGTGATATTACAAAATAGTTTTGACATCATTAACCTATTTTTATATCATTAACACTTTGACAACCAAAACCTGTTAGGAACTTTAGCACTTTTGACAAAAAAACATGGCATTTGTGTCATCACAGTTAATTTGTGTATGTCATGGTGACTTCATTCTCATGTCCTCACTGTAAACTAATAGCAATTAAGATCTGACATATCATTGTGACATACAAACCATTTGTGACATCATCACCAGTTTGATATCAATCATTATGACACAATCAGCACATTGTGACATCAACAAGCTACAGTGACCACATAGAATGACACTGCATTGCTATTTTGCTGTCTTAGACATATTGTGAGGGTATATCTTGAGATTTCATTTTATTTAAAATGTGGCATATCAGTTGATATCAGAAACACATTGTGACCTCATAACCATTGTAACATTATAAACCCTGTGTGACATCATAACTGGTGTAACATCACATTGTTGTTATGACATCTTTTGCTTATGGTGACATCACAAAATGGCAATGACATTATAACATTTGCCATTATGTCATTGTGATATCATAGTCACATTATGAATGCCTAATCTGTGATTTCATTGTATTTGAAATGTGGCATGTGGGTTGATATCAGAAACTCATTGTGATGTCACAACCATTGTCACATCAAAATCCCTTGTGACATCAATTTGGCAATGTGACATCACAATGGCAACATGATGGAACTAAGGCATTGTGATATCAAAATAGTCATGAACACACAGTGGGTTTCTGATATCAACCAACATGCCACATTAGAAATAGAATCAATAACATAATAGGCAAACACAACATGTCTATGACATCAGAATAACAATGTGATGTTGAATTGCTATGATGCCATTGTAATTTTACATGTCAAAATGAGCTGCTGGTGTCATAATGGCAACATGATGTCACAATTATCATGTCAGAAAGCATTTGTTATGTTTCCTTGGTATGTCTGATGTCAGTTGTCATTAGTTCCCCATGAGGTTATGGATCCAAAAAAGGTTCGGTGATGTTACAGAGGCCATGTGTGTTTTCAAAGGTGGTTATAAGTCATAATAGTTTTGTAATGGCACAATATAATCCATAATGTCACAATGGAAATGAGATGTCCCATTGGGTTTTTGATGTCAAAGTGGTGATGAGGTCACAATGGCTTTGTGATATCACAGGTTGTTTGTAATATCAGAATGATATATCCAATTTCAATTACCCATAATTCAATATGAGGATACCAGTTGATAGAAGAAGCTTCATAGTGTGAGGTCATACTATGTGAAAACCCAACGGGACAGTGATTTCACAATGACAATGTGATGTTTCAACATCATGTTACAATAATGGTTTGATGTCACAACTGGTGATGCCATACTGATGTGGAGGTCATAACTTAGTCATAACTTGTGTGATATGCTGCCATTAGGATATTTTAGGCTTTTAGTAAGCTTATAATCAGTTTTGAAACTCATAATAATTCAGGTATGACATATGATATCAGAAATTGACTCTGACATCATGAACACTGTGACATCATGACCATTGTAACATCACATTGATAGATATCAAGACCATGGTGGCACATTATGAACTCACAAATCTGTTAGGACTTCATATTTGTGAAACACATGACTTTAGAGACAACACAGTCCCTTTGTGAACTCATATCTTCATTGTGAATTAATGACATTTGAGATCTAGCATGCTATTGTGACATTTCCAACCAATTGTGACAGCACAAACCTATTATACTAGAAACACATTGTGATCTAATAGCCATGGTGATAGCACAATTCCTTTGTGACCCCACATTTCCATATTGATAACACTAACCCACTGTGAAATTGCAATGCTTTCAAACCCAATCCAGGTATGAAATGTGATACTAGAATCCAATGTGACATCTAGATTATGGTGACATCACACTGATAGATGTTATGAGCATTTTGTCACATTCTGGAAACACACACCTGTTAGGACTTCATCACTTTTGTGAAAATGCATGCCTTTGGAGACATCAGAGTACCTTTGTGAGCTCATGTACTCATTGTGAGTTAATGACAATAGAGATCACATGTGTCATTTTGATATCACCAACCCATTGTGACATCACACACTTCTTGTGAACCCATCAGTGTGGCATCACAAATTGTGATATCAAAATATTATTAAGTCATCATATTGCAACATCACATTGCCATTGTGATATCACTGTACCATTGTGTTTTCAAAAACCTAGTATGTCTTCATAGCATTTTAGAAAATTCATGGCCTTTTATACTTGTCTTTTTCTGTGAACTCATACCTTATTGTGAAATTGTAGCAACTGAAATTGGACATGTGATTATGAGATGTGACTTCACAAAACTATTTGATTTCATCACCAATGTGTCATCACAAAAGCATTGTGAGCTTTCATTGCCATTTGGCTTCACTATCACATTGTGACAACGCAAACCTATTAGGACCTCTTAGCACCTTTGAAAAAACACATGACCTTTGTGACAACACAGTCCCTTTGTGGAACTATGCCCTCATTATGAACTGACAATTGATATCAGACATGCCAATTTAACATAATGAACCCTTTGTGACATCACCAGGGTGACATAACATTGTCATTATGACAGCATCAACTACTTTTGACATGACAAAACTACAATGACAAGACAGCATTATGTGATCACATTGTGATTGTGATGTTATAAAAAGATTGTGAATGCCTAATTTTAATTTTTTTTTGTCAGTCGTGGGGCTTGAACTCTGGGCTTGGGTACTGTCCCTGCTCTTCAGCTCTAGGCAAGCTCTCTATCGCTTGAGCCACAGAGCCACTTCTGGTTTTCTAATGGTTTTTTTTATTGGGAATAAGATTCTCATAGACTTTCCAGCCTGAGTTGGCTTTGAACCACGATCCTCAGATCTCAGCCTCTGGTGTAGCTAGGATTACAGGCATGAGCCACTGCCACGTGGCTTTTTCATTCTGTTTCAAAGTTAACATGTGTGTTAGTATCAGAAGCATATTGTGACCTCATAACCATTGTAACACCTTAAATCACCAATGACATCAAATTGTCATTATGACATCATCAGTTCATTGTGATGTAACCAAACGACAATGGCATCATAGCATTATAAATCACAGTGACATTGTGACTTAACAGTGTGAAGGCCTATTCTGTGAATTCAATCTATTTCAGAAGCCCATTTTGACCATATAACCATTGTCATATCACAATCCTTTGTGACTTCACATTTTCATTGTGATATCATTAACATGCTGTGCCATCACAAACAAGTCCTGTCCTTATAAGTTTTGTGACATACTGCTATTGCCATATATTAGGCCTTTTGTGAGCTGATATGTTTTCAATCTCATATTTCTGGTTTGACATGTGATATCAGAAATCCCCTGTGACATCAAACTGCCAGATTTCATGACCATTGTGTCACATTTTGAGCTCACAAGACTGTTAGAACAGCATCACATTTGTAACAAAACATGCCTTTGTAGACATTACAGTCCCTTTTTGAACTGATATATTCATTGCCAATTAATGACAGTTGAGATCTCCCATGCCACTCTGACATCGTGAACCCATTGTGACATCACAAACTTATTGTGACCTCATCATGAGAATGGCATCAACAACTAATTGTTGTATCAAATCATAATTTTTCATAATATTGTAGTATTGCTCTTGTGATATCACTCTCCCATTGTGTTTTTATAAACCTGTTATTGCCTCATCAGATCTTAGAAAATTCATGGACTTTGAGACTTCAAGCTCTTTCTGTGAACTCATGTACATATGACCTCTAAGGAAAGGAGACAAATCATCGAGTCACATTTAATATAATAAACCATTTTTCACTAGAAAGGGGATTGTGATTACCTTATTCTGGACTGGATACCCAGGTTCAAGAGCAGCCTTGACCACCAAACCTCAGACCTCCAAGGGGCAGCCCTGCCCTTTCTTAATTGTTCTGCAAACAACCAATCACAAAATTATGATCTCCAAAGCTCCAAACCTCAATGGGCAAGGCTTTTTTTCTTTTCCATTCTTCCCTCCTCTACAGACATGTCATTCCTTCCTGGTCTTTCCCTTTTTCCCTTCCACCACTTCCTTCTTCTCTTCAGGCCTTTCCACTCTCCACAGGCCTGCCCTACTCTGACCCAGTGACCACTTGCCAACCTTCTGCTCTCCCTCAGCTTCCTCTCTTCTCAGGCTTTTCCTTTCCTGCTGTCTCACCACTTTCTTCCATCCGGGTAACTCCCATTTTTATCTCCATTACAATGCTCTGAAAATGAAAATGCAACTTATATATAGGTTGTATCCCTCCTCCTTCCAACGGATCTCCTGCCTAACAGTTTTCAACCATCACTTCCAAAACTGCCCAATGCTCAATCACTTCTTGACAGCTCACCGTGTGAGGCTTGACACCTCCACCTTTAGCGGCATTCCCCACAATCTCCGGTGGGCCAAGCCAAGAATTTACAATGAATATCGGCTCCCACAGATAATTCTGGCCCCACTGGTTATTATAGTATCCTCATAGTGACTTAGAAGAAATTGAAATTGTATATGTCATTGTTATATTACAAACTTGATGAGACATCCTTAACTCTTTGTGACCTCATCACCTCGGAGGCATCACAAACTCATGGTGTTATCACATTCCCATTGTATCAACATGATCCCAAAACTATTATGACCTCAGAAGCTTTGAAAGAAAGCATGGCCTTTGTGACATGACAGGCCTTTTGTGTACTCATATCCTCATGTTGAGCTAATGACAATTGAGATCAGGCATGCCATTTTAACATAGCAAAACCTTTGTGACATCATCACCAGTGTAACATCACATTGTCATTATGATAACATCAGCCCAACATGACATCATAAAACAACAATGACATCAAATCACATGTAATTGTGATGTCACAGATACATTGGAATGCCTAGTCTGTGATTTCATTCTATTTCAAATGTTGCAGGTGGGTTGATATCAGAAATACATTGTGGCCACATAATCATTATAATATCACAATACCTTGATGACACCATATTACCATTATGATATCACTAACCCACTGTGACATCACAAAACAGTCTTATCCTCATAATTTTTTTGACATTCTGCCAGTGTGATCTCTTTGGCCTCTCTGAGTACATAAATTGTTTAACTCATAATACTTAAGTCATGACATGTGATATCAAAAATCCACTGGGATATCATGACCACTGTGACATCACACTGCCAGATGTCATGACCACTGAGTCACATGAGGACATCGCAAATATGTTAAGACTCATTACACTTGTGCCAACATAGGCCTTTGGATACATCATTATCCCTTGTGAACTTAGTCATTGTCAATTAGAGATCTGGCATGAGATTGTGACATCACCAATCCATTGTGAAATCACAAACTTAAGTGACCTCATCACCTGTAGGGCATCACTATTTGTGACTTCAAAACAATACTATCTCATGTAATGGTAGAATCACATTGCCAATGGGATATCTCTGTCTCATTGCATTTTCTTTTTTTAATACCAAAACTAAGTATGATGTATTTTTATTTATTTTTATTGTGTATTGTGAACATATTGTACAGAGGGGTTACAATTACATGGTTAAAATAATGAGTACATATCTTATCAAGCATTGTAGCCTCCTCCTTTGTTTACCCTTCACGTCCCTTCCCAGCCTCCCCCTGCCCTCCCCAATGCTCCCCCCCACCAAACTTGTAAAGTTCATTTTCGACATGACAACTTGTAATTCTCATTGTTGCAATGGGTCCACCAGTATCCTAATTTAAATGACCTGTTTTTCCCCTTCCTCTCCACAAGTTTTACTGACATCAAATACAGTGAAAGTAGGGTTATACTTTTCAACAAAGAAATAATATATATTTCAACAAAGAAATAATCTTATAAATGCGTTAGAAAGACATGCATAAGAGAAAAAACATTAAAATACATACCTGAGGGTTCATTTTCCTAACATCACATTATCTGAGCTTTTCTGCTTGACTCATACATATACTAAATATTGCAAATAAGGGATACCATGGGACCTATGTTTCTTTGGGCTTGGCTTACTTCCATTAATATATTTTTTTCCAAGTCCTTCCATTTCCTAACAAATGGGGCAATGTCATTCTTTCTGATGGAAGCATAGAATTCCATTGTGTATCTATACCACATTTTCTTGATTCATTCATCTACTGAGGGGCATCTGGTTGGTTCCATATCTTAGCTATAGTAAATAATGCTGCAATAAATATAGTTGTGCTGGTAGCTTTAGTGTGGTCTTGTTTGTAAACATTTGGGTAAATGCCCAAATCTGGAATTGCTGGATCATAGGGGAGCTCAATGTGAAGGCTTTTGAGGAACTTCCATACCACTTTCCAAAGTGGTTGAACAAGTTTACACTCACACCAACAATGCAGTAAGGTTCCCTTCTGTCCACATCCCCTCCAGCATCTGTTGTTATTAGAGTTCTTGATTTTTGCCATTCTAACTGGGGTGAGGTGGTATCTCAATGTTGTTTTGATTTGCATTTCTTTTATGGCTAGGGAGGTTGAGCATTTCTTCATGTGTCTATTGGCCATCCTTCTATCTTCTTCAGAGAAGTTTCTCTTTAAGTCGTTAGCCCACTTATTTATAGGGCAGTTGTTTCTTTGAGGATTTTTGGTGGAGAGATTTAATTTTTTGAGTTCCAAGTATATTTTAGATATGAGAACCTTGTCCGTTGTATGGCTAGTGGAGATCTTCCAATCCGTAGGCTTTCTATTGATCTTGCTATCTGTGTCCTTTGCCATGCAGAATCTGTGCAGCTTCATGCAATACCATTTGCCCAACCTTTCTTTGATTTATTGTGTTTCCGAGTCTCTATTAAGAAAATTTCAGCCTGTGCCAAGGAGACATAGGGTTCCTCCTATTCCATCCTGTAATGTTTTCAGAGTGTCTGCTTTGTCTCCGAGGTCTTTGATCCATTTGTGGTTGATTCTGGTCCAGGGTGATATATAAGGATCTAGCTTTAGTTTTCTATAAGTAGTTAATTTTGCCTGCACCATTTACTGAAAAGTCTGTCTTTCTTCCATTCTATTTTTTTAGCTCCCTTATTGAAGATTAGATGGCTATAGGTCTGTAGGTTCATTTCTGCGTTTTCAATTCTATTCTATTGGTCCTGAGGTTTGTTCTTGTGCCAGTACCAAGCTGTTTTGATTACTATGGCTTTATAGTAGAGTTTGAAATTTGATATTGATATTCCTCCAGCAGTGTTCTTTCCATTGAGGAGCGTTTTTGTAATTCGGGGTCTTTTATTGTTCCATATGAATATTTTGATTGCCTCCTCTGTTTCCTTGAAGAATGAGGTTGGAATTTTGATAGATATCACATTGAATTTGTAGATAGCCTTGGAAGTATTGCCATTTTCACAATGTTAATCTTTCCAATCCAGGAGCATGGGAGTTTTTCCCATTTTCTAAGTTCTGTTTTGATTTCTTTTTTCAAGTTTTTAAAGTTTTCATCATAGAGGTCCTTCAATTCTTTGGTTAAGTTAATTCCTAGGTAATTTTTTTGTGGGGCTATTACAAATAGAGTTAATTTCCTAATTTCAGCCACACTTTTCTCATTGTTGGCATACAGAAAAGCCATTGATTTTGGGGGGTTAATTTTATACCCTTCTACTTTGCCAAAGTTTTGAATCAGCTTGAGTAATTTGGGAGTGGAGTCTATGGAATTCTTTAAATACAAGATCATGTCATCTGGAAAGAGGGAGAGTTTTATTTCTTCTTTCCTTATTTGGATCCCCTTTTTGTTTGCATCTTGTCTTTTTGCTGTAGCTAGGCATTCTAATAATAGATTGAAGAGAAGTGTAGAGAGTGGACATCGTTGTCTTGTTCCTGAGTTAAGAGGAAATGGCTTTAGTTTTTCACAATTTAGTATAATGCTGGCTGTAGCCTTGTCATATGCAGCCTTTATTGTATTGAGGAATGTTCCATGGATTCCTAATTTTTCCAAAACCTTCATCATAAAGGGGTGTTGGATCTTGTCGAATGCTTTTTCTGCATCTATTTCTGTCTCATTGCATTTTCACCAGCTTATTATGTACTCATATTTTACAAAATTCATGGCCTTTCTGTCTTCTAGCTCTCTACGTGAACTCCTATCTTCATTGTGATCTAGTAGAATGAAATTGGACATGTAATGGTGATATTACACATTCGTTGTGACATCCCTATCCAAGTGTGACCTTATCACCACTTGACATCACAAACCCATTATGACATCATATTGCCACATTGATATCATCATAACCTTGTGACATCACAAACCTGTTGTGACTGCTTAGCACCTTTGAAAAAGCTCATGGTGTTTGTGATATTATGGTCCTTTTGGGTTATCATGTCGTCATTGTGAACAAAGACAACTGACATCAGACATGCCAATGTACCCTTACAAACGCGTTGTGACATTTTCTCCAGAGTGAGATCACATTGTTGTTATAATACCATCAGCCCATTGTTACATCCCAAAACGACAATGACATCATGGCATTATGACACCAAATTTTCATTGTGAGGTCCTAGAGAAAATGCAATTGCCTATTCTGTGATTTCATTCTATCACAAATGGGGCATATAGGTTGATTTCAGAAACCCATTGTGACCACATCATCATTGTGACATTACAATCCTTTTGTGACCTCATATTGACATTGTGATATCATTAATGCAATGTAACATCACAAACCTGTCTTGTCCTCATAAATTTTGTAACAAACGACTACCTTGGCCTGGGCTGGATGCTGAGAGCTAAATTCAGTCTCAACCATGAACCCTCCAAAGAGCAGTTCAGCCACTTGTTAACTGGTCTGCAAACAACCAACCCCCAAAATAATGATCTCCAAAGCTCCACACTTCAAAGGACAAGGCTTTTTCCTTTCTCTTCATTCTCCTTCTCTACAGATCTGTCCTACCTTTCAGTTCTTTTTCTTTTCCTTCCACCATTCAATTCTTCTCTTCAGGCTGCTCTGCTCTTGACAGGCCTGCCCTGCCTTGTCCAGGTGGCCAATTGCCGTCCTTCACCTCCTGCTCTCTCTCAATTTCCTCTCCTCCCAGGTCTTTGCCCTCCAGCAGTCTCATCACTTCTTTCCATCCAGGCCTTTAACCTTTTTCTCTCCCCTTCTCTTGCTCTGAATATGCAGCTTATATAAAGGCTGTACCCTTTCCCAACTACAATATGTTTTTTGCCTTCCAGTTTTCAATTATCACTTACCAAATGTCCATTCCCAATCACTTCTTGGCAGCTCACCATGTGGGGCTTGACATCCTATCTCCTTCAGCAGCATGCCCTGCCCCCTCCAATGTCATGCACCCCTCTCTCCATTGGTCCAGACTAGGGGGCCATGATGACTATCTGTTCCCGTGGATTATAGGGGCACTTCTGGTTATTACTGTGTCCTTATGGTGAACTAGTAGCAATTGAAATTGGACAAATAATTGTGATATTACAAACTGTTGACATAACTAACCCATTGTGACCTCATCACCACTGTGACATCACAAACCCATTGTGACTTCACATTGTTGTTTTGATACCTGGATCACATTGTGACATTCCAAATCTATTATAACCTCTTATAACATTTGAAAAATACATAGCTTTGTGATATCAGAGTCTCTTTGTGTACCCAAAGCCCCACTGTGAAATACTGACAATTGAGAATCAGACATGACATTTTGACATCCAAAACAATTTGTGAGATCATCATAATTGTGACATCACATTATCATTTTTATACCATCTTCTCATTGTGAAATCACAAAACTAAAATGATATGATAGAATTAAAACTTTACATTGTCATGGTGACATCAAAGACACATTATGAATGCCTTTTCTGTGATTTCATTCTATTTCAAATGTGGCATGTACATTGATATCATAAACAAATCAGGAACTCATAACCATTGTGATATCACAATCCCTTTGTATATCATGTTTCCATTGTGATATTACTAACCCGCCATGATATCACAAACCTATCCTCTCATCATAATTTTTGGACATGCTGCAATTCTGATACCTTAGGCCTTTTTGTCCTCAGAATCTGTTGTTGACCTCATTAGATTTCACAGATGACATTTTATATCACAATTCCCAGTGACATCATGACCATGGTGGCATCACACTGCCAGATGTAATATCCATTGTGTCAAATTCTGACATCACAAACCTTTTAGGATTTCAGTATATGTGTGACAACACATACTTTTGGAGAAACCACAGTCCCTTTGTGAACTAATATACACATTGAAAGTTAAGACAATTGAGAATCATCATGTCATTGTGACATGCCCAACACAACAATATTTTGTGACCTCACCACAACTGTGGAATCATCAATTAATTGTTACAGCAAAACAATAATAATGAGTTGACATTGTCATGGTGATATCACTGTCCCATTGTATATTCACAAACCAAAATGACCTCCTAACATTTTTAAAATTTCATGTCCATTATGACTTCCAGCTCATTCTGTGAACTTGTATGCACATTGTGAAATAGTAACAATTGAAAATGGACTTGTGTTTGAGATATTACAAATCATTATAATATCAAAAGCCCATTGTGACTTCATCACAACTGTGTATCATAAAGCTATCATGACCCCAAGTACCTTTGTAAACACACATGGCATACGTGACATCATAGGCCCTTTGTGTACCCATATCCTCATTGTGAACACATGACTATTGAATTCATATATGCCATTGTAACATCACAAACCCCTTGTGATCCCATTGCCAGTGTGACAATACATATTCATTATTACACAATTACCTTCTTGCAACATTACCAATTTACAATGATCTCATAGCATTATGACATTATATTGTCATTATGATGTCATAGACACATTGTAAATGCCTATTCTCTTATTTCATTCTATTTCATATGTGGCATGTGTGTTGATGTCAGAAATATATTGTGATCTCATAAATAGACGGCATCACAATCACTTTGTGACATCACAGTGCCATGGTGATATCACTAACACACTGTGACATCCAAAACCTGCCCAGACCTCATAAGTCTTGTGATGTGCAGCAATTCGGATGTCTTAGGCCCTTTATGAGCTCATAATCTGTTTTCAACCTTATAATATTTCAGTTATGATATATGATATCAGAAATCCACTGTCACATCATGACCATTGTGACATCACACTGACAGACATCGTAAACATTGTGTCACAATGTGACATCACAATCCTCCTATTACTTCATAACATTTGTGAAAACACATGACTTTGGAGATACCACAGTCTGTTGTGAACTCATATTCTCTGTGATTTTATAACAATTGAGATCCATTATGCCATTTGGATATCACGAACCAATTGTTACATCATAGCCCCTTTACTGTATGGTATCACCAATTAATTGTGATATCAAAACCTTTTGTGATATCACAACGTGACATGATGATCATGACATCTGTCAGTGTGATGTCACAATAGTCATGATGTCAGAGTTGATTTCTGTTATCTCAAGTCATAAATGAGATATGAGGTTGAAAACAAATTATGAGGGCAAAAAGTCTAACATATCACAATGTCAGCATGTCACAAAAGTTAGGAGGACAGGAGAGGTTTTTGATGTCACATTGTGTTAGTGATATCACAATGGTACTGTGATGTCACAAAGTTAGTATGATGTCAAAATGGTTTGTATGCACAAAAATGCATTTCTGATATCAACTCTCATGCCACATTTGAAATACAATGAAATCACAGAATAGGCATTCCCAATGTGTCTGTGATTTCACAAGAATTGTTGTCATAATGCGATTCTGTCATTAAGTTTGGTGATGTCACAATGAGCTGATGCTCTCATAATGAAAATGTTATGTCACACTGTTAAGGATGTCACAAACAATTTTTGATTTTATAATGGCATGTCTGATCTCAACTGTCAGTTCACAACAAGGATATGTGTACACAAAGGGACAGTGATGTTGAAAATGGCATGTTATTTTTCCAAGGAGCTAAGAGGTCATAATAGATTTGAGATGTCAAAATGGAATCATGATGTCACAATGACAATGTTGTTACAAGGGGTTTGTTATGTCGTCGTAGTGATGATGTCAAAGGGTTTGTGATGTCACAATGAGTTTGTAATACCACAATCAAATTTCCAATTTCAATTGCTACTTGTTCACAAGGAGGATACTGTAATAATCAGCAGGGCCTGATAATCTATAGGGTGTGATAATCAGCATGGGCCCATTTCCTGGCCAGCTGGAGAGGACAAAGAATGCCACCAAAGAAGGTGAGGCATCCTGTGGGAGGGACTGGTGCATTAATCACCACGAATTGAGCTGTTAAGAAGTGATTGGCTGTGGGCAGTTTGAAAACAGGCAGTTGGAATGGAGAAGGGGTACAGACTTTATGTAGGCTGCTTGTTCAGAGCAAGAGAAGGTGAGAGAAAAAGAAAAAGTCCTGGAAGGAAGGAAGTGGTGTGATAGCATAAGGGGAAAAACCTGGGTGGAGAGGAAGTTGAGGGAGGGCAGAAGGTGAAGGATGGTAACTGATGAGCCTTGAAAAGCAGTTCAGGTCTGTGGAGAGTGGAGAGTCCTAAAGAGAAGAAAGAACTGGTAGAAGGGAAAAAGGAAAAGACCTCGAAAGAAGTATTGTCTGTAGCGAAGGAGAGACAAAAAGAAGGGGAAGAGAGGCTTTCTCTTTGATGTTTGGAGCTTTGGATATCATAATTTTGGGGGTTGGTGGTTTGGAGAACATGTATTATATAAAACGTGTCTCGATGGATTTTTTGAACTACAGAGGTCCTTATTTTTGAAGACTATCGAGATAATCCATTTGGATTGCATCAGGCCTTGGCCCCACGGAAAAATACCCATAGGTGAGAGTGTCAGCCCTCAGGGTTGAGAGTCTACCTCGAGTGTTTGTCTCCGGAGGTCCAACATGGACAAAAGTCATTTATGTACCTCTAGAGGTGCATCTTCGCAAGCTTGCCAGCTTGTTTTGTACCCCTCTGGAAGCTATTTGTGGCTTCATTGGGATGCCATCTAGAACCTACTTGAGAGATAATGTAGGGCTTCTGTGGGAAGCCATCTGGAACCTTATCAAGAGTACATCTGCGACTTACTTGAGAAGACCTCTGAGACCTACACTGGAGGTCATCTGGGTCCTTCTCCAGGGGCCATCTTGGATTCTCTCCAGAGGTCACCTGGGGCTTCCTCAGGAGGCCACCTGAGACCTCTTCAAAAGTAGTCATTGGGGCTTTCTTAAGAGGCAATCTAGGACTACCTCCTGAGGTCGTCTGGAGCCTCTTTGGGAGGTCACCTCAGGCTACCATGATGAGAAATCTATGACCATCTTTGGACATCATCTGGGACTTCCTTGAGAAGCTATATAAGACCTTCTCTGGAGATCATCTGTCGCTTTCTCAAGAGGGTTATCTGGAACTTTCTCTGGAGTTCATGTGGCCTCCTTGAGTGGCCATCTGGGAGCTACTTGAGAGGTAATCTCAGTCTCATTGAAAAGACATCTGGAAACTCCTTTGGAGGTCATCTGACACTTCCTTGGGAATCCATTTGGAAACTCCATGAGAGGTCATGTTGGGCCTCCTAGGTAGTATATATGTGACATCCTCCAGAGGTCATCTGTAGCCTCCTCAAGAGGCAATCTGGGACGTTCTCTCTGTCATCTGGGACCTCCTGTAGAGGTCAACATTGAGAGGTATGGGACATGTGGGTTAAGTGTCTATGGATCTTGGTCTTTGTATGTATGCTGATAGTTCTATCTATGTCCTGTATGCACCTGTTTACTCATGTTCTCAGGATGGGAGAACAAGGCCTTAGGTTGTCATATCCAAAAAGTATTCTTCCCCAGGTTTACAGAATCCCTCAGAGGAAGATGCACTGATGTACTCTCTCTCCTATTCTTTTTCATCAGCAACTTTAATGAGTCCTCCCATACTAAAAGTGGTTACTTGTACTAGACTGAGGTGGTACAATGTGGTATGTTACCCTTATTACCCTTGAGACAGGAACATGGAGGAGATGGTGGGCAGGACCCCTTTCTAATATATGTTCCCTTTACAAGTAATGACCTGTGTAACTGGAAACAGAAAAATCCATCCTTTTCAAAAAAAAAAACAGGGGCTCATTACCTCATTAGAGACAGTAATTTTCACACAAAAGCACATCTGGGATGACTGTCAGCAAATTTTACAGGTGTTTTTCACCTGGTAGAAAAGGGAGTGATTACTGTCGTTGACTTGACGGTGGTCCTTGAACCAGACAGTAGCCCCACTATTGACCCAGACTATTTGGAACAAGTCTTTCTCCAGACTTACCCAAGCTGAGGCTTACAGCAGTCGAGATATGGAGGTGTTTACAAATTATTTCCAGGTTCAGCTAGCAGGGATACTGCAGTGTCTAGAAAGCCCAGTCTTCAATTTAAGGTGAGTGAGATGGTACTCTTCCCCAGTGAGTACCCTAATGCTTTTTCTGGAAATTCTGCCAGAAGCCTATAGAACCTATAGGCTATAGATCTTTAAATCCTGGAGAATCAAAGAGCCCTAAATATGGCCTTTGTTACCCAGTCAGCCACAGATATTAGAAGAAAGCTTGAAAAGTTAGAAGGTTTTGAGGTAAAGTGGTTGCTCAGTTGGTGTTTGATAACAGAGACACCCTGAAAAAAAACGAGTCTAAAAAAAGGGTTTGAGTTTTGGTAGGAGCACCAGAATAGGGATCAAGAAACCTTTGGTAAATACAGTACAGATCATTTGCAAATGGCAGTAGGGAACCTCTAGGACTAGATCAGTGAGCTTAATGCAAGCAAAATGGACATTAGAAAAAGGAATGTCCAAGGAGGACACATTCACCACCTGGAAAATGTAAATGACAGGTTAAGTAATCACATTAATTACAAGGAAAATGTGTTCATTGCTCTGGAGAAACATGCAAAGGATCTCTGAATTCCATTAAGAAATTATGGCTATGAAAATGGAGCTGGGGGGCTGGGAATGTGGCTCAGTGGTAGAGTGCTTTCCTTGCATGCATGAGGCCCTGGGTTTGATTCCTCAGCATCACATAAGCAAAAAGAAAAAAGCCAGAAGTGGCAATGTGGCTCAAGTGGTAGAGCACTACCCTTGAGCTCAAGAGCTGAGGGACAGTGTCCTGGACAGAGTTCAGGCCCCATGACCAGACCCAAAAGAAAAAGCAAAGAAAAAAAAAGAGAAGAGCTGGACCTGATATAAGAATATATTAGGTTGAAGTACATGTCGATTATAAGCTTTGAAAAGTGTCACCAGAAATTCAAAGCAACAGAGAAAGTAGGAAAGAGTAGTTAGCAGAGAAGACGGGAAAGTGCTGTGTTATAGAAGAGGCCAAGAAAAGAGAACAGGAAAATATCAGGCTCAAGAAAGAGATTGTTTCTCTTCAGAAAGAGTTAAAAGACCACTTGCTTTGATAGAGAATGCCATGGAAAGGGAAAGACCATTAGGAAGAAAAGCAGAAATGCTAAACAAACAGTTGAAAGATCTGTCACAAAAATACACTGAAGTGGAAAACTAGAAAGAGAAACTACTAGAGTAAAAGCCCCAAAAGACTGCTGAGATCTTCACCAAAAATGTAATGCAGAAGCATCGTGTCCCAGTGGAACAGGTGGAGGTGGGAAAAATACCTCTCAATGGCACCTTTGTGAACTTAAGGGAGGAGCTGAAGAGCAAGCAAAGGTGTTATGAAAAGGAGCAGCACTTGGCCAATCAAGGGAACTCTCCGGTGACCCTGCCAAAACACATGTAGGTTAAGGAGCACATTGAGAAGGAGAGTGGGATCATGAAAGCAAGTTTAAGATAAAAGGAGGAGAATAAAATGGAAGAAGTCTCCAAGTTTCAGAGTACTTTACAGGAGTTAAAGAAACTAGAGACCCTAAGATACAGGGAAACATCTGAGCTGATGAGGTAGCTTGGGAGACCACTCTAAAACTAGTTGTTTCTCTAGAAATACTGGTCATCAATATTAAAGTAAGAAGCATAAACAGTGGTAATCAGTGTGCAAATGTTGATACTGAACTTGTGAAAAATGCATACAGGCTCAAGCTTTCTGTCAGTTTACATTTAGATATTTGCAGCCTGGTAAATTGCCCGAGGACACTGCCTAAAACTGTTCTGAAAACCGGTGGGGCCTCAGCCTGACAATGCTTTGTAACGTGTGTAGGTAATTTCCAACAGGTAAATGCTGAAATGCTGGAACATATGAAAATAATTCATATTTGAGGAACCTCAGATGGTGAATTTGGGAAAGTGGACTCCACAGAGGTAAAGCCTGGAAAGTATGGCTATTGGTATCTGTTAGTAATAATGGACATTTTTTCAGGCTGAGCTGAGGCATGTAATAATACTTTGATTTGGCTTACCCTTAGCTGTGGGGTCCAAAAGATGGCCCAGCATTCATGGCCCAAGTTCTCAATTATTAACTAATGCCCTAATAAATTGGAAGTTACAATCCATTTATAAGCCTCAGAGTTCAAGCATTAGAAAGAATGAAAATGACCTTAAAGGAAACTTTAAATAATTAAATACAGGGACTGGCCATAGCTAGGTAAGCCTCCTCCACTTCACTCTCTTTAGAGCAAGATGTAGCCCTTATGTTAAAGGACTCAATCCCTTTGAAATACTTTAGTGTAGAACACCCCCTTGGCTTCCTAAAATTAGGAAGGCTATATTAACAGAAGTGTCTAACTTCAATCTGCAGGCTTTACAACACATTCTTTTATGTACCTTTCTTTTGGTAACCAAGGCCCACTGGCTGGCTAAGAAAAACTCCACCTGAAGGGGAGGGACCAAGAAGATGATGGAACAGCAGGGAAACACCACAGCTCTCTCCAACCAAATACAGAGTTTGTATTTCAATGCTCTGTTTCTCCAAGTGACCCACAAAAAAAGGCAATTACTCAGAGAGATAAAGGAAGTGCAAAAAGAAAAGGGAAAATCCTACACAGACAGTAAAGTGGGAAGACCCTTCCCTCACTCTTTGTAGGTGATGGTGCTCCACGTTGCAGAGCTTAAGTGACAGGGTTTTGTGCCAAGTTGCTTAAGTGCCCCGGGTCTGGACCCTCTGAGGACCACACACCCACAAGCTTCCCAAGTCTCCCAGGAACTCCCAAGAGTTGGGCCAACCCAGAATATACAAACAGAAATCTCAGAAGGCAGAGCTGGAACAAAGACTCCCCTCAACCTCCCTAGAACAGCGCCTCTGCCTGGCTGGTACAAGTAGCCCAGCCCAGTCAGGAGCAGTAGCAGCTGTCAACAGTGGCAAAGGATCTTAAACTCTCAGGGTGGCACCTCTGTCCTGCTGGTGTAAATAGCCTAGCCTAACCTGAAACAGCAGCAGCAGCTGGCAGTGGTGGCAAATCACCCAGAATTGGGGCACAATGCCTCTTGGCACTTGCCCAGACCAGCCAGGGGTGGCAGCCGTGGCTGAGGTGGGGACAGCTGCAGTGAACAAGTCCAGACCCGTGGTGGTTTCTGCCTCTCCATACTGGCATGCATAAGCAGCTCATGGTGGCAAAAGTGGTGAACAACCCCAGACTTGAGGCAGGCTGTGGTGCTGAGCAACCCCAGAAAAGCATCATGACCTTTCCTACCTGGGCTGGCTTTGAACCTAAATACACAGATCTGAGCCTCCTGAGTAGCTAGAATTACAGGTATTCACACCAGTAGCGTCTTCCTCTTGCAACCCCCGTAACTTTTTCTAAAATAGATCATTTCTTAGTTGATACATGGAATTGAAGCAAATACAAGAGGATCGACATAATACTCTGTATTCTATCTGAGCATAGTGTAATCTAACTCGTTCTCAAGAACAAGGCATAAATAGAAAAAAAACACATGGAAATTAAACAGCACTCTGTTGAACAATACATGGATCACAGAAGAAATTAAAGAAGAAATTTAAAAGTTCCTACAATTCAGTGAAAATGAAGAAACATCACAAAGAAACCAATGGGACACAGCGAAAGCAGTCCTGAGGGGCAGATTCATTGCTCTCAGTGCACACATCAAGAAAACATAGAACAAGTAAACGATCTTATGATGCAACTAAAACTACTAGAGAAACAAGAAAAAATTGAACCTAAAGTTGCTAGACAGAAAGAGAACCGAAATAATAGCTGAAATTAATGAGACAGACTATGAAAATTATAAATAAAATTAATTTTTAAAAGCTGTTTAAATAATAGACACTAAAACTGAGGGACCACTGGCAAGAGTAACTAACAAAATAAGAGAGGAGACCCAAATCAATAATATCAGAGATACGACAGGAAAAATTACAGCAAACATCCAAGACATCAAAACAATCATAAAGAAATAATTCCAGACTCTACTCACAAAGGAAGGAAAACCTAGCAGAGATGGATGAATTTCTACAGATGTACAAATTGCTATCCCCCTCCCTTTCCTTTTCAGCCATTCTTCTCTACCATGTATGGTGGGGGCAGCAGTTCGGTAAATAAATTTCTTTTCATGCCTGAATAGCGTGTGGTGTTCTCTTCATGGGCTACTTAATGAAATCTACCTATTTCATATACCTTACAAATGGTGCCATGACTGGGATGAGGTTTTTGAGTTGGAAATGCTAGAATTTCCTAACCACCCCTTTTCTGCAAACCAAACTGCCTTGATAAACCATGTGAGACTTTTCAGCAATTGGTGAAAAGTCAATACCATTGCTGGCCTTCACATCCATGTACACAACACTTCTCTACTTTGGTGAATGAAACAACTCTCCACGGCTCTCTGTTGCTCAATCTCTGCTCAGATGTGGTGCCATTCCACAGAGCTCCTATGGCCTTTATCAGAAAGGATGGTCATCTCTGAAGTGGAGAATGCCTGGTTTGGGGGGCTTAGACATTTCTCTCTATAGGGGTCTGGGGCAAGCCGGGACACCGCTTCTTCCTAGTCAGCTCTCCTTCACTCACCAAACTGACTCTCTAACACATTTAATGGGGTCCTGTGAGTCATTCCCGAGCCGTGAAACCCCGCTGACAAGCCTCCTGCGCTCCCTGGATAGCCATATAACCTAATATTTTTTGCTGTTCTCAGATTTAGACAATTTATGTCTCTGCAATGGTACATTGTGAGAAGTCTCTTTACCTTCAGGATCTCTTTGCTCTCTACTATTCATCCAGATCCAATGTGGCCACAATTTTCCAGCACCTGGCCACACCTCTTCCTGTCCTTGGCCTAGATAAGACTTGATCATAGGTGGGTCTACGCCCTTCCTTTTCAGTCATGCTTTTCCACCATGCATGGTGGGGGCAGCCTTTTGGTAAATAAACTTCTTTTCCTGCATGAAAAAAAAGAAATACAAATTGCTCAAACAGAACCAAGAAGAAATACATCAATTACAAATGTCAATAACCTACAATGAGATAGAAGTAATAAGAAATCTTCCAACAGGAAAAGCCCAGGACCTGATGGATTCACTACAGAATACTATAAGACCTTTAAAGAGGAACTAATACCCATACTCCTCAAGCTCTTCAGAGAAATAGAAACAGAGGAGGTAATCCCAAACTCATTCTATGAACCCAATATCACATTCATCCCCAAACCAGGCAAAGACCCAACAAAAAAAGAACTACACACCGATCTCTTTGATTAAGACAGACGCAAAGCTGCTCAATAAAATTGCAACCAACAGAATCCAGAAACATATCAAAAAATCATACATTATAACCAAGTAGGCTTCATCCCAGAGATACAGGGATGGTTTAACACATGTAAGTCAATAAATGTAATCCATCACATCAACAGTTCCAAGGTCAAGAACCACATGATTATCTCCATTGATTTGGAAAAGGATTTTGATAAAATTCATCACTCATTCATCTTAAAAGCTCTGGAAAAAATAGGAATAGAAGGAACATTGCATAAGACAATAAAAGCCTTACATAGTAGATCAAAAGCCAATATTATGCTTGATAGGGAACAACTACAACCAATTCCCCAAAAAACAGGAACAAGGCAAGGATGCCGACTCTCTACATTCCTCTTCAATATAGTTCTGGAATTTTTAGCCAGAGCAATAAGGCAAGAAAAATACATTGAAGGGATCCACATAGGAGAGGAAGAATATAAACTCTCTCTTTTTGCAGATGGCATTATTTTATAAATTAACGATCCCTAAAGCTCCATCACCAAACACTTAGAGCTTATAAACCAAATTGGCAAAGTAACAGGATACAAAATTAACCCACAAAAATCAGTCGGTTTTCTGTAAACCAACAAATTACAAACAGAAATGGACATCAAGGAAACAACCTCATTCACAATAACTTCAAAAAAAAGTATTTAGGAAGTAACCTAACCAAAGATGTAAAAGTTCTATTTAATGAAATCTATAAAAGCTTAAGAAAAGGAATCTTAGAGGATACCAGGAAATGGAGAGACTTCCCATGTTCCTGGATAGGCAGAATTAATATGGTGAAAATGGCCATACTGCCAAAAATAATAAACACATTCAATGCAATTCCCATTAAAATTCCAACCACTTACTTTTCTGAAATAGAGAAAATAGTCCAAAATTTCCTATGGAACAACAAAAGCCCTAACATAGCCAAAAAATTTTAGGGAAAAGAAAGGATGCAGGAGGGATCATGATACAGGACTTCAAGCTCTACTATAGAGCCATAATAACAAAGACAACTTGGTACTGGCACAAAAAGAGACCCAAAAATCAGTGAGACAGGTTAGAGGACCCAGAAGTATAGCTGAACATGTACAGTCAGTTGATATTTGACAAAGGAGCCAAAGACATGCGGTGGAAGGATCATAACCTCTTCAACTACTGGTGCTGGGAAAACTGGCCACATGTAGAAAACTAAAAGTGGACCCTAGCCTATCATCATACACTAACATAAACTCAAAATGGATTAAAGACCTTAACATCAAGCCTGAAACTCTGAAAATACTGCAGGACCGAGTATGAGAGAGACTTGGACTTATAGGCAAAAGCAGGAACTTCCAGAACAGATTCCCAGGGTCACAACAAATTGGAGAATTACTCGATAAATGGGACTACCTTAAAATAAAAAGTTTCTACACAGATAAAAAGTAGCAACTAACTAGAAAGAAAGCCAAATAATTGGGAAAAATATTTACCAGCAATATATCAGACAAGGGTCAAATATCCATTATATATGGTAAACTCAAGAAACTAACCCTTTACAAACCTAACAAACCAATTTTGAAATGGTCAAAGGAGCTAAAGAGAGACTTCTCAGAAGAAGAGGTAAAAACAGGAAAGAAACATTGAGGAAATGTTCATCATCCCTGGCCGTAAAGGAAATGCAAATTAAAAACAACTCTGAGATACCACCTTACCCCAGTCAGAATAGCCCACATCCTAAATTCAGCCAATGACAAATGCTGGAAGGGATGCAAAGAAAGAGATGCATTACTTCATTGCTGGTGAGAATGTATACTAATACAACCATTTGGAAAGAAGTCTGGAGGTACCTCAGAAAGCTAAATATCGACCTGTCCTATGAACTCGCCCTTCCACTCCTAGGCATCTACTCAGAAAAACAGGAACCAGTATACAAAGACACACACACCTTTATGATTATTGCAGCACTGTTCACAATAGCTAAGATATGGAAACAACCCAGATGAGCCACTACTGATAAGTGGATCCAAAAATTGTGGTACCTATATACAATGGAATACTATGCAGCGATTAGACACGATAAAATGATGGCATTTGTAAGGAAATGGATGGAACTAGAAAAAATTATTTGAGTGAGGTAAGCCAAGAACAAAGAGACAAATGGCACAGGGTCTACCTGATATGTGGATTCTAAAGCCAAAATGCAAGAAGGTATGACAAAGTAAACAGAACTCGAGAAAAAAAGGACAGCCACTCTTTTTGTTGTATCACCGTTAATGACTTCATGTTCTTGACTATGTAGATGGTAGAAATATGTACACAATGGAGGGAAGCCAGGAGGAGGAACAGAATAAGTGGGAAATGGAACAACATACAACAAAGATGTCCATCAGCTGCACTGGACATAGAAGAAAAATAACTAAGTAACCCAAACACACTGATGGGAAGGGAGGAATGAGAGGGAAAGAGGGAATAGCTTACACTAAGCAAAAGGGAAAAAATGTAAGCATCACCTGAGGTAGGAAAAATAATTTGGATTGTCAAAGCTCATAGAATTAACAAACTTTAGACCATGATAACGATACTTTGCCTTGTCAAGTTTAAAATGTGTTTGTGACTTTAACTAAGTATCACAATTCCACAATGTTGTGAAATATATGTAATCACCTCTCGCAATTTTTACAAAAAAGTGTGAGAAGGGAAGGGTTATGAGGGATGGGTGACAATGTTGTCAGACAGCTTGTATTCATGTACTGTTTTATAGAATGGGAACTTCTTTCTACAACTACTTAAAAATAATAACAGTACAAAGTATTTAAAAAATAAATAATCATGATGGCAACAGATAAGTTCAAATATAAAATAAGAAATTAAATCCAATTGGAAGGCAAATTTCTTTGGGGAGAGTGATGTAGTTTATTCTATAGCAAGTCTCCTTCAACAATAAATTCAAAAGCTAGACCTTAAGTAAGTGAAATAAACTAAGAAATGGAGATGAAAAAAAAAAAAAACTTCACCCACTCTTTCTTGCCTGGAGAGCTGGTGTAAAAATTCATCATGCTCCTGAATTAGAAACAAAGTGACAAGGACCATATTTGGTGGTGCTGGGACCAATATACAGAGAAGGCTGCAAGATGAACTGTTCAGAGAAACTCAGATGATCCTTTAAGGATAAGACTTTCTAAGTGTTAATTACTGCTAACTAGTGTGTTTCTATAATTTACTTGTTTTCTATTAAATTTACATTTCAAGCCTGTTCATTGGGTGGAGAGAAGGGAATTTTTAGGATTTGGTAAGAAGGAATAAAGGATTTGATTGGACATGAAAACCAGTGGGGGGTGTATAAAGCAGCGGGGCCCTAATAATCAGCAGGGCCCACTAATCAATGTGACCCCATGTCATGGCCTACTGGAGTGCATGGGACATACCACCAAAGGGCCAGGTATGTTGTTGGAAGGGGTAGGATGTCATCCTCACTTGATTAGCTGTGAAGAAGTGATTGGGGAATGGGCAGTTTGTGAAGTGATGGTTGAAAACTGTTAGGCAGGAGACCCACTGGAGTGATGGAGGTGTTCAAACTATGTATACGCTGCATGGTCAGAGAAATGGAATTGGAGAAAATCAAGGGAAGGAAGTGGTGAGACAGCAGGAGGGGAAAGTCTTGGGAGAAGAGGAATTTGAGGGAGAGTAGGAGGGAAAGTATGCCAGTTGGCCACCAGGTCAGAGAAGTGTAGGACTGTGGATAGTGGAGAGGCCTAAAGAGAAAAAGGAAGTGATGGAAGGGAAAAAGGGAAATGAAGGAAAGTCTATAAAGAAGAAGGGAGTAAGGGAAAAGGACAAAGACTTACCTATTGAAGTTTGGAGCTTTGGAGATGATAATTTGGGGAGTTGGTGCTTTGTAGACCAATTAACTATGTGTGGCTGCCCACTCACTGGAGGTCTGAGATTTCGTGGTTGGTGTTGGCTTGTCACTGAGTGTACAGACCAGGACAAGTTAAATGCAGGCCCATTTTGAGTGTAAATAAAGTTATTTTCAATGTGCCTTATTGGATTGTCTTGTGTTTTATGCATCGTAAGTTTAATAGTTCATATTAGTAATCTCAAAGGCCACGAAATTTGTAAAATGTTATGAGGTCATAATTGGTTTGCAAATCCGAATTGGACAGTGATGGCAATATGGTGTCACAATATCAATTCATAATAATATTTTGATATAATAATTAGTTGGTGATTCCATAATGGTGATGAGGTCACAATAGGTTTATGATGTCACAATTGGGTTGATGATGTCACAATGGCATGCTGGACTTCAATTTTCATTAACTCCCAATGAGAATATGATTTCAGAATGGGATTGTGATATCTACACAGTCATGCATTGGCCCAAATGTGATGAACTCCCAACAGGTAAGTGATATCACAATGTAACACATGCTCATGATATCTGACAATGATGACACAATTTTTATGATAGAGTGCGTTTCTAATATCACACATCATACCTGAAATATGAAGTCAAAAACATTATGAGATCACAAAGGCCTATGTATCACAAGGGTATCGTGTCAAAGTTATGAGGAAAGGACAGGTTAATGATGTCACACTGGTGATACTGCCTCCAAGGGTTTGTAATATTACAATAGTATAAATGATCTTTTTAGACCACAATGATTATATGGGTAAACAAGTGAACTTTGATGTCGCAAAGGCCATATGCTTTTTCAAAAGAGCTAAGAGGTCATAACCGATTGAAATGTCACAATGTGATTGTGATGTCACAATGTCAATGCGGTGCTGCAATAGGTTTGTGATATCAGGTTGGTAATGAGGTCACCCATAGAATAGTGATGTCACTTCTAGTTTGTAATATTAAAATCACATGTCTGATTTCAATTGCTACTAGGTTACAATGAGGACAAGAGTTCAAGGAAGGAGCTAAAAGTCCTAAAACCCATGACTTTTCTAACATGAGATGTCATAATAGGTTTGTGAAAACAGAATGGCACAGTGATATCACAATGTCAATGTGATGTCACAATATCATATCATAATAATGTGTTAAGGGAGTTCAGAAGAAAATAGCTGAGGAGAGGTAGGATTTGAAACAAGTGCTCGCATAGAAAGCAGTTTTAGTGTTCCTGTGAACAGTCTTAGGCTATAGAATTATACCCAAGTGCGCCATCACAGTACAAGGAATATGGCCAGAGAGGGAAAATCCAGGCAAGGAAAGAGATCTGAGCACTTGCCAGTAGCCGCAGCTGCAAGGGCTGTGGTGGCAGCGGTGGCGGCCATAGACACCATACCTACAACCTAGAGTCCAGGACAAAGGAGCCAGACACAGTAGACTGGTGGATTCTACTCAATACCAGCAAGAACTGAGAAGGAGCAAATATCTTCGTCCTGCAGATTTCAGACCAGAGTGGGTCCAGGAACCAAGATTCTGGTGTGAGTAGAACCCTGACTTCCTCACTCCTCAGGGAGCAGAGGTGGGAAGGCCACCCCTCTCCTCACCACCACTGGAAGTCTCCATCTTTGATACTGACAAAGGCCCGGTTGAGCAGATAGCTCCGAGTCAGGCCTTGGAAAAAAAACAAAAGAGTCATTTTGCAGGTCACAGGAACTAGAAGTGACCTGCCAGGCTCAGTTACACCCAGGGGAAAGTCACTCTGCCCAGGCAGAGTAAACTGTCCTCGGAGAAAAGACTTTCTTCACCGGGTAAACAGAGCCAGAGGCTGCCCCATCCTACAGAAGCCTAAGCAACAATTGAAATTCAGTAAACATAAACCCTGAGAATGGCTCTAAGCTGGGCTCTGTGAATGTCTCAGGTGCTAGCCCCTCAGGGAAAAGCTACTGTTTGCTGAAAGGCTTCAACCCAACCCAGAACCTAGCCTCACCACAGCATCTCCAAACTAGAGGAAACCACCATCTCCCTCTTTTGTGATACTCAAAGATCTCCCTCCCACTGAACTAGCCTGGGAGGAGGATCACAAAATCCTGCTTTACACCGGGCATTTTCTGCCTGACCAAATTGACTTAAGAAACCAATCAAGCCATAGGAAAACCAAACATCACAAGCAGACCAGAGACTCCACCAAGACACTGGTTATAGACACAGGGGAGATATAGGCTCTTCCCATCCCCCCTCCAAAAAAAAAAAACCCAAAACGAAGAACTCTTTTTTGAACATATTTTTTTAATTTTTCATTTTTTTAAAGTGTTTTCTGTTGATCTTTATTTTCTCATATTTTTATTTTTGGTGTGTGTGTGAGTGTGTGTGTGTGTGTGTGTTTGTTTAATCTCTTTGACCTTTTGGTCCTTTTTATTGGTTTCATTTTTTCTCTCTTTCTTTATTTTTTGCATGACTTAATTGCTGTTCTGCTCAACTCCGGATACATACCTGTTGTCAATTGCTAGACCTTCTCCCCCATTATGTACTTACTTAAGCCAGAAATTTATTACTCAGTTCACAACCTCTTAGGCTTAACTTCGTTAATAGCAGTATTATCTCTTTATACTTACATAATTTTCAAGTTACTAATTTTAAAAAATTTATTTTTTAGTTTTCACGTTTCCTTTCTATCCCTCCCCTCCTCTTATCTTATCCTTTTCTTCTCTCAATATCATTTCTTTAAACTTACATAATTTTTACGTGTTTCATTTCTTAAATTTAAATTTTTGTTTCTCCATTTTTTTCTTTTTTAAAAAAAATTCTCTCCTATGATTCTGTCCGGAATTGGTTATATTTACTCTCATTTTACCTCTCCACATCCCTCTAGTCCTATTTTGACCCACATTTCTCCCTGAAGCTAATAATTTCTGGTTTGCCAAATCCTTCTTCGTTGTTCTTAACCCATTAATCCATGGTTGTTTGATTTAGAATAGATTGTATCTGTTGAACTAGATTGTATCTGCAACCATTTTGGTTGTGCAACTGAAGGACTCTGGTTGATGCTTACCTTAAAATAGTGTTCTAGCACAAAGTTGCTGTTTCTTTCATACCAAATGGGCAGAACAAGCCAGAAAAACACAAGAAAAATGGCAAGTCCAGGTATCTGAACTCCCACTAATGATAATCAGGTGACAGAATAATTAATGATAATAATAAGAAGAATAGTTAATGAGTAAAATAATAATTAATATTTCCCCAAAAGCTCTACAAACACTACTGGTAAACATGGTGAATGAAATGATTGAAAATTTGCAAAGGTCTCAATGTGAGCGTGAAAGGGACCAAGAGGAGGCAATCCAAAGAGTAGTACAGGAATCTTGTGAGAATTAGGAAGCTACTTAAAAATTAATAAAGGAATTACATAAGCAGGCTGAGAACAGTTATAGAGAATTACAGGAATTGCTTTAATGTGAGGAAACTAATCAAAGAGTAATACAGGAATTGCGAGAGTGTGATCATAATAGACAGAGATAAATAGAGGCATTCAAAAAATTCATAAAGAAACATCTGAAACAATTCAGGGAGACCACAAAGGGAATGCAGAATAGAGCCTGCCAAAAGGAATGGGAGTCCAAGGAAACCATAACCAATCAACTAAGTGATCTGAGAATAAACACTGAACACAAAATTAAGTAAGTAAAGCTCATACAAGATCTAAACCAAAGCTCCAACAAAGAATTTGAAGCCATCAAAGCCGACCAACTATAAGGAAAAGAAATTAAAAACAAATAGAAAGTCTTAACAGTAGGTTAGACCAGGCAGAAGATCAAATCTTGGGGATTGAAGACAGCCTAGATATTATAGAGAAATAACGTACAACTATCCAGTATACATCCAAGAAATATGATCGATCTATCCAATATTTGGAAGACACCATCAGAAGGCCTAATCTGAGGATAATGGGCATAGAGGAGCACCTAGAGACAGAAGTTAATGGTCTAGGAAATTTATTTAACAGAATCCTAGCAGAGAACTTCCCAAACATGCAAAAAGATAGGCCTATGGCCTAATCAGATACAAAAAGCTTTCAGAACCCCAAATAGACCAGAACAGCACAGGACATGTCACTGTCACATTATAATCCGCACAGGATCAACTCAGACCAAGGAAAGGATCCTTAAAGCTGTCAAGGAGAAAATACCAATCACCCATACAGGGAAACCAATTAGAATACCATCAGATTGCTTAGCAAAGATGATTAAAGCAAGAAGAGCCTGGAGTGATGTAGGCCATGCCCTAAAGACAAACCACAACAAAGAATAGTGTACCCAGCTAAACTCTCCTTCATAACTGAAGATCAAATAAAAATTGTCCATAGCAAAGAAAAATTGAAACAATATATCTCCACAAAAACCATCCCTACAAAGGTACTTAAAGATATCCTACAGATAGAAAACTAACAAGACAAAGGCCAAGAAATGGCATCTAAGGGAAAAGAATTAGAACTCCACATGAAAAGCGACCAAAGACAGTCCTCTAACACATGGAGGCTGAACAACACACTGTAGAATCACCAGTGAGTCATGGAAGAGATTAGAAAGGAAATGCAAATGTTCATGATACTTAACAAAAATGAACACACAAATTACCAGCTCTTCTCAGACACAACAAAAACAGTACTCCGAGGCAAGTTTATAGCTCTGAATTCCTACATCAACAAATTAGAGAAATCTGAAACCACAATTTAATAAGACATCTGAACCTCCTTCAAAAAGATCAGCAAAATAAACCCCAATGCAGTAGACAGAAAGAAATAATTAAAATTAAATTAGAATTAAGTAAATTAGAATCCAAAAACACCCTAAAAAGAATAAAAAAACAAAGAGTTGGTTCTTTGAAAAAATTAACAAAATTAGGGCTGGGAAGGTGGCTCAGAAGTAGAGTGCTTTCCTTGCATGCATGATGCCCTTAGTTCAATTCCTCAGCACCACATAAGCAAAAAGAAAAAAGCCAGAAGTGGTGCGGTGGCTCAAGTGGTACAGCACTAGCCTTGAGCTGAAGAGCTGAGGGACAGTGCCCAGGCCCAGAGTTCTGGCCCCACGACCGGACCACCCCCCCAAAAAAATAACAAAATTGACAGACCCTTAGCAAATTTTATCAGAAAAAGAAGTGAGCACACCCAAATAAACAAACTCAGGGACGAGAATGGGAACATAACCATCAGAACATTATAATGGAATACTTCTCAAAACTGTATGCTAATAAGTTTGAGACATGGCAGAAATGGACCTTTTCCTATCAAATATCGACATGTTGAAACTCAACCAAGAGTTAACAACTTAACATGCCCATATCAAGTATAGAAATAGAAACAGCAATAAGAGACTTCACATCTAAGAAAAGCCCAGGACCAGATGGATTTGCAGTGGAATTCTACAAGGCATTCAAAGCAGGGCTCACACCAAACCTCCTCCAATTATTCAATAAAATTGAACGAGTAAGTTCACTACCGAATTCATTCTATGATACCAACATAACCGTTATCCCAAACCAGGCAAGGAGTCATCAAAGAAAGAGAACTATAGACCCATTCCTTTGATGAACATGGATGTTAAACACCTCAACAAAATTTTGGCTAATCAACTTCAACAATTCATCCAAAAAATCATACATACGATCAAACAGGATTTATTTCAGGGATACAAAGCTGGTTCAATATATGCAAATCAGTTAATATATTTCATCACATCAACAAGAGCATTGATGAGAACCACATGGATATATCAATAGTTGCAGAAAAAGCATTTCACAAGATCCAACACCCTTTATGATGAAGACTCTGGAAAAACTATGAACCCAGAGAATATACCTCAATACAATAAAGGCTGTATATGACAAACCTACAGCCAGCATTATGATTAATGGTGAAAATCGAAAGCCATTTCCTCTTAACTCAGGAACAAGACAAGGATGTCCACTCTCCCCACTTCTCTTCAATTTAGTATTAGAATGCCTACCGACAGCAATAAGACAAGATGCAAACATAAAAGGGATCCAAATAGGGAAAGATGATGTAAAACTCTCCCTCTTTGCAGATGACATGGTCTTATATTTAAAGAATCCCAGAGACTCCACTCCCAAATTACTCAGGCTGATTCAAAATTTTGGCAAAGAAGCTTAGTATAAATTAACTTTCAAAAATGAATGGCTTTTCTGCATGCCAACAATGAGAAGTGTGGCTGAAATCAGGAAAGCAACTCCATTCATAATAGCCCCACAAAAAAATAAAATACCTAGGAATTAACTTAATCAAAGAAGTGAAGGACCTTTATGATGAAAACTTTAAAAACCTGAAAAACAATGTCAAAACAGAACTTAGAAAATGGAAAAACCTCCCATGGTCCTGGATTGGAAGGATCAACATCGTGAAAATTGAAATACTTCCAAAGGCTATCTACCAATTCAATGTGATACCTATAAATATTCCAAAATCATTCTTCAAGAAAATTGAAGAGGCAATTCAAAAATTCATATGGAACAATAGAAGACCCCGAATAGCAAAAATGTTCCTTAACAGAAAGAACAGTGCTGGAGGAATATCACTACCAAATTCCAAACTTCACTACAAAGCCACAGTATTCAAAACAGCTTGGTATTGGCACAAGAACAGACCTCAGGACCAATGGAATATAATTGAAAACGCAGAAATGAACCTACAGACCTATAGCCATCTAATCTTTGATAAGGGAGCTTAAAAAAATAAAATGGAAGAAAGACAGCCTCTTCAGTAAATGGTGCTGGCAAAATTGGTTAATCACTTGTAGAAAACTAAAGCTAGATCCTTATATATCACCCTGCACCAGAATCAACCCCAAATGGATCAAAGAACTCGGAGTCAAAGCAGACACCCTGAAAACATTACAGGATGGAATAGGAGAAACCCTCCATCTCCTTGGCAAAGGCCGAAATTTTCTTAATAGAGACCCAGAAATATGAAAAATCAAAGAAAGGTTGGATAAATGGATTTCATGAAATTGCAGAGCTTCTGCCTGGCAAGGGACAAAGCTAGCAAGATCAATAGAAAGCCCACAGATTCGGAAAAGATCTTCACTAACCGTACAACAGACAAGGGTCTCATATCTAAAATATACCTGGAACTCAAAAAATTATATCCCCCAACAACAAATCCTCAAAGAAAGAATTCCCCAATAAAAAAAGTGGGCTAAAGACTTACAGAGAAACTTCTCTGAAGAGGAAATAAGGATAGCGAATAGACACACGAAGAAATGCTCCAACTCCCTAGCCATAAAAGAAATGCAGATCAAAACAGCATTGAGATACCACCTCACCCTAGTTAGAATGGCTATAATCAATAACTCTAATAACAACAGAAGATGGTGGGGATATTGGTGGGACTGTATACTTGTTCAACGACTTTGGAAATCAGTATGGAGCTTCCTCAAAAGACTCTACATAAAGCTCCCCGATGACCCAGCACTCCTACTTTTGGGCATTTAACCAAATGATTACAAACAATACCATACTAAAGCTACTAGCACAACTATGATTTTGCCTCATTATTTACCATAGCTAAGATACGGTACCTACCCAGATGCCCCTCAGTAGATGAATGGATCAAGAATATGTAGTTTATATACACAATGGAATTCTATGCGTCCATCAGAAAGAATGACATTGCCCCATTTGTTAGGAAATGGAAAGCCTTGGAAAAAATTATATTTAGTGAAGTAATCCAGGCCCAAAGAAACATAAGTGCCATTGTTTCTCTTATTTGCAATAACTAGTATATGTCTGAGACAAACAGAAACTGTTAGACAAGTTGATGGTAGGAGAAATGAACCCTAAGATAAGGACTAAATTTTTTTTCCTTCTTGCTATTGTTTCTGCCATATTTATGATGTGATTTATTTGTTGCTTTTTATGTCCCTACCCTACGGTGTAACCCCTGTTTTCACTGTATTTGATGTTCTTATAATTTGGGGATGGCAAGGGAAAATCCAATTGTTATACAGGTGGACTAATTACCACAATGACATGTACAAATATTATGTCGAAAAATGAACTTTACAACTTTGGTGCAGAGGGGGTGGTGGGGTGGTAGAAGGGGAGATATGAAGGGATGGGAAGGGGAAACAAAGGAGGAGGCAAAAATGCTTGAT
Source organism: Dipodomys spectabilis (assembly GCF_019054845.1). Classification (NCBI taxonomy): domain Eukaryota; kingdom Metazoa; phylum Chordata; class Mammalia; order Rodentia; family Heteromyidae; genus Dipodomys; species Dipodomys spectabilis. Next base: position 446,175 of record NW_024871095.1, on the reverse strand, counting down.
AAGAAATGTACTCATTACCTTGTTCATGTAATTGTAAACCCTCTGTATTTTCAACATAAAAAATCATAAAATAATAAATTAAAACTCATGTCAATTTTGTTTTGTCGGTCGTAGGGCTCTAACTCTGGGCCTGCACACTGTCCCTCCTCTCTTCCACTGAAGGATACCACTGTATCTCTTCAGCTACAGTGCCGTTTCTAGTTTTCAAGAGATATCTTGGAGATAAGAGTCTCACAGCTTTTTCTGCTGACTTTGAACCACTATCCTCAGATCTCAGACTTTTGGGTAGCTAGGATTACAGGCTTGAGCCAACAAAGCCCAGATCTAAGACAATTTTTAAAAAGTAAGCTTATTGAAACTTCTGGCTTTTTCCAATAAACAACCTTTCTTTTTCAGCATTAGTTTATATCTATGATTTATTTTTAGATGTAACTGTGAATTTTTTAATAGAATTATATATGTTTTACTATTACTCAGTATCTCACAAAAATCCATAGTTATTGACTTTCCCCAAAGTCAATTATTACATACTATATTACTTACTATTATTATTACACTCTATATTACATATAATGTGAAGTGAAAATAGTTTGGATCATTTAAGATAAATTAGTAGCTGCTATTTTAGCATTATAAATTCACATCTGTGATTTTAAACGAAGATTTAAAAGGAAAGATTTTTGAGTTAAAATGAAGTATGAATGTGTAGTGTCCCAATTGAAACAAAACTTCTGAATTCATACAGACAAAATTATTTTCTTTCCACTTATGACTTTGCAGTAATACTATTGGAAATAGTGAGGCAAGAGGAGGAAGAATTCAATCTTTTTTTTTTTTTTTTTTTTGTCAGTCGTGAGGCTTGTATCCTGGGCTAGAGCCCTGTCCCTGTGCTCTGAAGCTCAAGGCGAGTGCTCTACCGCTTGAGCCCCAGCTCCACTTCTGGTTTTCTAGTGGTTTATTGGAGACAAGAGTCTCACAGAGTTTCCTGCCCGGGCTGGCTTTGAACTGTGATCCTCAGATCTCCGTGATCCTCCTGAGTAGCTAGGGAGCTAGGGTTACAGGTGTGAGCCACTGGTGCCCAAAAAGGAGGAAGAATTCAAATCATATCAAACAATGTCTTTGTATGAAGACCTGCCTATTCCCAGTTGTCACAAAATTTCAAGTGTGTATCTTAGAATTCCATTTGGAAAAGTTCTAAATCATTGATTCTTTTTGTAGTTTCTGTTATAGGAAACAAAATATAGACACAAAACAATTGAAATAAAATGCACACATATGTTGAAGTCACAACTGAAAAAACAACCAACAAAATAGAACTCCCCCAGGAACAAAAATATGTTGTGCCCAGTTTTTTTTAAGCACAAAAACCTCAAATACACGTTAACTTGGCGTAGAGCCAAAAAGATAACTGTGTCTCAGAAATACAGTTGTGTTAATTTGTAATTAAATTCATCTAGATGAACCTAATATAGCAAAACCCTTGAATGGATCAAATTGTTTAAAACAAATGTGACTGTATGCAGAGTGAGATCTGCACATATTTAAAAGAATAAAATAACAAAATCATGACATACTTAAAAAATTCAGAAATGTAATGAATAACTCCAATAGTATCCATATTGAGAACTAATTCCTACTGATTTAACAAGAAAAAATATGCAAATAGTAGAATCTGAGCATTGTACATGAGTGTACATAATTTTAAACTACTCCAAATTACACTTTGTAGAAGACAGAATGTGGCTTATCTAAAGGAAAACATCAACACATAATATGAATGAAAATAAAAGTCTCATGAAAAGAGAGAAGTAGTTTCTGGAAAATAATAGTTTAATAAATGGTGGTCAAAATCTTTCTAGTACTGACAAAATTGCATATCTATTTATTTAGATCCAAAAAAGACCCAAGTTACTAGCGCAGATTTGAAACTTTGGCAAAGTATCAGTATACATCTGTAACATTATTATGGGAGTTGACTCTGGCAAGGAATTCACTTCCTCTTTGTTCTGACAAATGAATATATGAAAGAACTTCTCCAACTAAATATCAAGACCTAACTAAATATATAATCAGAAAAGTCATCATGTAAGCCATATTGCAACTTAGGTAGAAGAAAAATCAGTCATACTGATTCTGTATTTATTGCAAATGTTGATTTTTTACACAAATTATTTCTTTAGCTTGCATTTTTAAAACATTGTGTAACATGATGTATGTCTTAGTAACTAATTTTGGATGCCTCGTTAAATTTTGTTCTGAGTATAATGTCTCACTTCAGTTCCTAACCCATGAAATGATGTTGATTACAAAAATAAATTCTAATAACCACTGTTTATGATACACAAAATCTCATAAGCATGACACTAGTAAGCATTGGTTAACATTTTGATATCATGGTCTCACGACTGATGAGGCCTATCTGCATGAGTATCATTGTACCTAGATTCCTCAGCCTGAATTTTGCTACTGTTAAAAAAATATTTATAGCCAGGCGCTGGTGGCTCACGCCTGTAATACTAGCTACTCAGGAGGCTGAGATCTGAGGATCACGGTTCAAAGCCAGCCCGGGCAAGAGAGACTGGAAGTGGCGCTGTAGCTCAAGTGGTAGAGCGCTCACCTTGAGCTGAAGAGCTGAGGGATAGCGCCCAGGCCCAGAGTTCAAGCCCCATGACTGACAAAAAATATTATATCTTTATTTGTCACCGATCAGAGACTAAATCTGAGTGTAAAGCCTAAGGAAAATGATAAAGTAAGAATTTAGTTTTTCTGGATATAAAATAAACAAAATTCAGCATAGATTAACTCACTGGTTTCAAGTCAACTAATTTCTCCAAAACATTCTAAGCATTTCCTTACAATGTGTATTGTTCTCAAGAAGGGAATGGGTAATGTGAAAAGAGGACTAACCAAGCATTGTCTTCGAATATACATAATTTGGATTACCCTCTACATTTGGATATAAGCATTTCTGATAAAAAAGAAACTGTTTGAATAATTGATTTTCAGTTCAGTTATACTATATCCTAGATTCATATACCAAACTACATTCAAAAAATTGTATATACCAATTAACTAAAGAACTTCCTGGCAGAAAAATGGCATCTCTATACTATGTGATGCCCAATTCTTAGGTATTTCATTATGCCTCAATTTAATGAATGTGATTGTTTAAATGATTCATGAAGTATTAATTAAAATTGATCAGTGTCCTATAATATAATTGTGTATAATTTTATCCTAGGATCATTCAAGAACGGCCCATTCAATCATGACATACATCACATTCCACTGGTATTCATATGGATAGGAATGAGTTTCTTAGGATCTTTTGCCATTTGGAGATGTCAGGACCAGGATTCGAACTATAGGCTCCAGCTCCTACCACTTAAACCTGAGGACAGGGAACTCACCGGTCTGTCCATGAACATCAACAAGACCAGTGATTAGGCAGTCACCAGTGGCTCTCAGCAGTCCTCCTTGATACTTATAAGGCTGTGATAGGAGGATCATAGTCAAAGTCACCCTAGGCAGGAAAGTCCTTGAGACTCCTGTCCACCTTCAGTTCCAACAAAGCCAGAAGTAGAGCCATATTGCTACAGTGGTAGATGGCTAGCCTTAAGCAAAAGCAGCTCATGGACTGTGCCCAGATCCTGAGTTCAAGGTTTGGCAACAAACCTTGGCAACAAACAGACATACACAACAATATGTGCAGCTATCCAGCTAAAGCATGTCACCCTCTTGTCCCCAGCTGGATTGGACAATGTTCCCTGGGAAAGAGGCTGGGGTAGCCGCTGTCATTTGACTCCATCCATGCTGCTTACATCACAGGATTCCGGCCACACCCCCATTCTTTAATGTTTCTTTCAGAACAATGGGATACAAGAATGGTGGCCACACCCACATTCCATGATGCCCAGCACCAGTATTCCCTTTGGTGGTTGACACTACCACCAGCAGTTGAGGAAGGAAGAGGTGGCTGAGTGATGAGCATGAGACATGAGGCGACATTGGAGTAGAGTGGAAAATTGATGTCCTAGTCAGATAGCGAGAGAATAGAGTATTTCCCAGAGCCTGGGAAATGGCCAGCCCATCTTTGCCATCCCAGCGCCTTAATGTCTGAAACAACAGGACTCCGTGAAAGAGCTACAGGCAAGAAACTACTTCCAGAACACCAGCAAAAGTATCCTCCCATCAGACCTGCAACATTCACGAAAACAAAGAACACAAAAAAGGGAGGGATCCCCAAGACAAACACCACTGGGGAGAGTGATTCAACACTAGCCAAAGGTGATGCAGACCATGGGCCTTCCCTGCCTTTGCACACAGTCACAGCCACCAGGAGCCAGAGTGTCAAGGGTCCTGATACCATCAAGGATCTGCAGAGGTGCTAGTGACACGTGGTGCCCACTGGACTGCAGCAAAAGAAGTAACAAGGCACTCAGTGCCAAAGTTCCACCACTGAAGCAGGAGAATACAGACCTGCAGGATCGACCAGAGAAAGAGAGTGAGAAGATAGGCCAGTTGCATGAAGCACCACAAACAGAGCTAGAGATCCACAAGTCACCCATAGAGAGGTTGGTTTCAGCAGAAAGAGATTTAAAATCTGCACCGGCCCAAGTGAAGCAGGTGGCCAATGACAGATAAATGGAGCACGAAGCTCTTACCAGCCACCTGCAGGCCACAGAGCGGTGTGTGGCAGAGCTGGATATGGTGGCTTCTGCAGTCACTGCTGCATAGAAGGAGACTGAAATGTTCTCTGAACGGCTGAATGGTGTGACCTTTCAGCTTGAGAAAAAGACCAGAAGCTTCGATGACCTGCAGCAAGTGAACACAGAGTTTCAGAAGCTGTAAGTGCTCTGGACACAGAACACCACCGAAGAACAGAATCTGCAAGTTCCAACTAGGGCTGGCGGGGCATGAGTTACTGAAGAGACTACTGGACAACCTGAGCTGGATGGGGACCTCAGCAAGTCTGGTGAGAGACACGTTCACAGAGGACCTGAGCATTGAGAGGTCCGCATGGAAAGAGGAGACTCAGTGGCTGCCCGAGCAGGTGAACCAACTGACAGAGGAGAAGGAGAAAAGGGCGAGGCAGGTGCTGGAATATGAGCTGGGGTAACTAAGAAAGAAGCTGACAGAGCCATGGCCCCCCCGCAGGACCATCTCAGGTGCAGCTGCAGTTACAGGCCTAGGCCTACTGCACACAGATGGAGTTGAAAAACCTGGAGTAACAACTTCACAACCAGGTCCAGGAAAACCAGAAGCTCTGTCTCCAGAACACAGAGCAGCAGGAGCAACTGCAGACTGGAGGATAAGGCCAAGGATCTACAAGAGATACCCTAGACCCCACAAGGTACATGTGTGTTTGTGTGATCCATAGCCAGAGGAAGAGCTGCCTGCTGTGGGACACTCACCGCAGGGGGAGCGGTGAGAAGGAGGAGCTTACCAGCATCCTGGACTCATAGCAACAAGTGAAGAAAGAACTGCGGGAACACCTAGACCACTCAGAGGAGAAGATAGAGGAATGGAAAGAGATGGCAGAGAGAGAGAGAGAGAGAGAGAGAGAGAGAGAGAGAGAGAGAGAGAGAGAGCCAAGCATCATGGGAGCTATAGGACCAGCAAGAGCAGTCCCTGGCCCAGCTGCAGGTGCTCAGAGCCACCTGTGAGCAGCACATTGCCTCTAATGAGCAGCTGAACTGTGAGAAAGAGGCCCTGCAGCAACACCTGCAGAGGCAGACCCAGCTGCTGGAGCTGCTGAAGCAAGTGCAGGGCCCGAACACCTGGGGGGACCAGGTGGTGCCCCCAAAGTGGCAGGACACTCTCAAGTGCCGGGAAGTGACCAGACCATAGGAGGAGCGCCTGCAGGCCCAGCTGAGCTTCCTGGCTTTCCCTGGGGAAGTGGAAAGTGTGAGCCCTGGGGAAGAAAAGGAGAGGAGGTTACTTCCCCCGCCATGACCACCCCAGAGGATGGAGACATGCCCCAGACCTAGAGGGACGTGGATCTGAGAGCCCTCTCAGAGGCTGAGATCCACAGGGGAAAACTCCTGCTGCAGGAGCAGCGGCCCTGCTGCAGGTGTCCGGCCTACCTGCAGCGCAGTGCCAGACAGAGCCAGAGCCACATGGCCCCTGCACTTTGAGCCGCCACCACAGCTGGCGTGGGGATGACAAGTGGGACACGTGGGCATCTGAGAAGAAAATCTGCTTCATCCACGACCTATCTGATGAGGTGGATTTCCAGAGTCCAGTGGATGAGCTCCACCATCAATGTAGCCAGCTGTTGGCACACATCCGCACCACGGAGGAGTCCCTCATGGCATGTAAAGAGCAGATGTCTGTCCTGGATAAGCAGTGTCAGGAGAATGCTGAGCATGTGTGCTGGCTCTACCAGGAGAAGATGGAGAAGAAGAGAGGGCTGCAGGAGCTGCTGTGGGTCCTCGCATGGGAAGGCGTGGACAGCAGCCTCCAGATGCCAACACAGGCTGAGCCTCTCCCCCCCACACTGCTTCAGACGCTTCAGGCTCTGGGGTGGGCGAAATGAGGGAGGAGCTGAAAGGTTTGAAGAATTGCAAGTTCAAGACAGCTTGGAAACTGCCAGAGTTGGAGTTCCAACCCCGTAGATGAATCCCTCATGAAGCACATCCTGCAGCAAATGCCCCACATCCAGAGCCACTGATAGCTTGAGGGCTCAGGCAAGGAGCACTCCCTCCCTTTCTTCTGTAGACTGATGTGGATGATAACACTCTATGTGACATACTGACGCTCAAAAGCCTCGGCAGCCACCAGAAGTAGGTGGCAGGTGGCCTCTCAGGTCTCCATCTGCCACAAGATGGGGGTAAACTGTGGGTCAGGTAGGGCAGAGGCTGCCGGGAAGTGGCCCAAATTCAAGGGACATCTAATGGCCCATTGGTGGCCAGGGAAGAGAACCATGTTATACTTATCACAAAGAATAAATTGTTTTCAAAGGGAAGAAAAGTCTCCAACAAAGATTTGTTCTTCCAGTCCTGGCGTTTGAGTTCAGGGCCTGGCCACTGTCCCTGAGATCTTTTTGATCAAGGCTGGTGCTCTACCAGTTGAGCCCCACATCTCCTTCCAGCTTTTTCTGTGTGGAATGAAACCCCTGGTGTCAGGCATGCTAGGCAACCACTCTACCACTGAGCCACATTCTCACCTAGGATTATTCCCCCCCCCCCCCCGGCTAAACCCATATGGCCATTCCTCAGTTAAATAGGAAGTAGGGGCTAGGATGAATATGAAGCACAAGTCTGCTTCACACAGAAATACTCCCCTGCCCCTTCTTGGACCCACTTAGTTGAAGTTTCTCTTCTAACATTGAGGGATGAAAAAGGGAGGGGGGAGTCTTGAGAGAGGAGTACCAAGAACAGTGGCCCCCTGACTCCACAGCCTACCTCACACAAGTGGTCCTCTAGATTCCAAACTTAGCTGACTCAATGTGGATTCTACACTGTCTCCTCACCTCTTCAATACTCAGCATGAAATAAATGTCACTCTGGCCCCAGCCCACACACAGGGTAGAAGCTCCTAGTCCCAGACCAACTTCCATCTCTGACTGCCCCGAGTTAGGCCAGACCCACCACTCACTACAATGTTGGTGGCAATGACCTCATGTATGGATTCCAGTAAGATGGTCTCTAGCAAAGAGCAGAAGCAACAGAATGAGCAGGGCAGAAGTATGTGGTGGGGGTGATTGCTCTGAGATCTTCCTCCTTGGAGCCCTCCTGTCAAGCCAGAGCCATACTAACCAAAGCATGGCCAAGTCCAGAGTGTGAGATAATATGGAAGAACACAGGACTAAAGGAGGTACTGCTTTGTCTTGGAGCACTTGAAAATTCCAATTATATTTGACCCATACCAATCTCAAAACCAACATGCAATGCCTCTCCTTGGTATTATTGGCTGTGAGCACTGTCCCTGAGCTCTTTTTCTCAAGACTGGGACTCTACCACTTGAGCAACAGGGACACTTCTTGTTTTCTGATAATTCATCGAGGATAAGAGTCTCACACACTTTCCTACCCAGGCTGGCTTGGCACCATAATCCTCCAGATCTCATCTTCCTGAATATCTAGGATGACAGGTATGAGCAACCTGTGCCCAGCATGTGATGGCTTTTGAAGGCATCTTGGCGAGTCTGTATAAGGAGCCCCAAAGGGCCTGGATAGACCACAACCCAATCAAGGAGCTGGGATGGGAGAAGGGTGACCTTCTAACCATATTGTTCCCCAAAATTAAAGGTGCCAGAGGGTTTTGTATGCATCAAATACCTAGGCCAACAGCCTTGAGGCTTAGTGGGGAAAACATGGAGAATACCTAAAGATTGCAATATAGAAATCTCTGATTTTGCATGTATGTGGTGTGTGTGTGTGTGTGTGTGTGTGTGTGTGTGTGTGTGTGTGTGTGTGTGTGTGAACTCAGGGCCTATGCTCTATCCCTGAGTTTTCTTGCTCAAGCCTAGTGCTCTGCCACTTGAGCCACAGCCCCACTTGCTTTTTGATGGTTAATTTTATGTAAGAGTCTCAAGGACTTTCCTGTCCAGGTTGGCTTCAAAGCATGACAGGGCCCCAGGGCAGTAAGAGTAAACATAACTCACAGGTACAATCCCTATGTTAGGTGACTACTGCCTCCTCAAGGCTAGACATGGGACATGCAGCCTCGTGTCATCGTCCTCTAGAGTTCAATTGGGGGAAGTGAGCAAGGCCAAGCTGACTTTTGCCCACCCTGAGTGCTGATGCCAGAGCAGGTCTGTTCCACCCTAGGGCAAGAGGCTCCCAGAGGCACAAGGAAGGTAGAGGTCAGCTCCAGGCCGAGCTAAGAGCCTTTGCCCATGGATACCCCAAGTTGGCCTTCCTGATCACCGTAAGGCCTGTCAAAGAATAAACCAAAAATAAAAAATTGAAGCTGTGCCTCCAAGTGCTAGAGTTCTCGCATTGAACCAAAGAGCTCAGGGACAGGGCCCTCAAGCTTTGAATTCAAGACCCTCAGCTGATCCTCCTGCAGTTTAGCTAAATATGAACTAGTAGGATTTGTGAAGTATTTCTGAAGAGTGGTGATACTGAAGAAAGCATCCTAATTCTAATGAAAGCTGAACTTGTGACATACAGCTATGTGCTGAGTCCTTCACAGGGTCCTGTTTGATGGGTCCTTCCAACATGGGGGTTTTGTGCTGAGTCCTCAAAAAGTCCTGTTTGTTGAGTCATCCCAAAGGGCCTTATGTGCTGAATCCCTGAGAAGAGTGGGCCCTGCTTGTTTTTCCAAAGGGTGCTGTGGGCAGTGTCCATTACACAGCTACTGTATACTGAGTCCTTCAAAAGGTACAGTGTGCTAATTCATCTCAAAGGGTATACTTCTATGTGCTGAGCCCTTGAGAAGAGATGGATAAGGTGAAATTTTCAAGTGCTATGCGCCGAGTCCTTTGACAATGTGGTATGTGCTGAGTATTTCCACAGGGCAGTATGTGCTGAGCCCATCAAAATTTTGCTATGTGCTGAGTTTTTCAAAGGGTACTGTACACTATTTTACACAGTGTGCTACGTACTCAGGCCTTCAAAAGGGGCTGTGTGTGGTCTTAACACAGGGTGCTGTGTACTGAGTCCCTGGGAAAGAATGGTACGCATTGAGTTTTTCAAAGCATGCCATGCACTTAGTCCATTACATTGTGGGCTATGGACTACCTCCTTCAAAGGATGCTGTGTGCTGTGTACTCTCCACATGGTACTATATGCTGAGTCCTTCAAAGGGAGCTGTGTGCTGAATCCTTTACACAGGGTTCTTTGTGCTGTTTCTTGAAGTGTGCTGTGTGCTGACTCATCTCAAAAGGTACTATATTCTGAGTCCTTGAGAGGTAGTTATCCCCAACAATCACACACACACAAACAGACACAAACAAACATACACAAACAAACATACACACAAGGGTCACCTTACACCTTCTTGGTGTGTGGATTGGAGGAGCATGGAGGAGAGTCTCCTCCAGCGATGGGGCTGAGGGGAGATTTGATACCCCAGGCAGGTACTGGGGTTGGGAAGGAGTGATGAGCAGAGGTGAGGCTACAATTTCCATGGCCTGGAAGCCTTTGGTCCCAGTCAGGGCTTGGCTTGCAGCAAGGGGTGGGGGCCAGGACCGAAGCGAAGAGGGGGAGGGGGGCAAGAGGAGGAGGGAGCTGGGCCCAAGGCACACTCCCATGGCAGCAGTGGCCAGGGGCACGACTCAGGAGAGGGCGAGGAGGTGGGTATGCCCGGCGGGTGCAACACAGCCCAGGAGAGGAGTGGGGGCAGATAGAGAGCAGAGAGAAGAGCGAGTACACATAAGGGCAAGTGGCTTCATCAGCTGGCGGCCTCGCTGATCATAGTGCAGGTTCTGGTGGGGAGCACAGAGCACGTGGAGCTGGCACAGCAGGCACATCGCCACGGGCAGCCACGTGGAGGCAAGGTGCCCATGGCAGCCCTGAGACTGAGGTCCCCACAAGGGGGGCACAGGAACGGCTGAAGTGGGGGTGTTGCTGGCTGAAGAAGAGGAGTAGAGGTCACAAGCAGCCCTGCCATGTGTTCGCAGATGCCCCGCCCCCTCCCAGCAGCATTGCATTTCAAATATGGCACTTTCAAATCCGACCAGCTGCACCTCTCACAGTCGCCCAGAGGAGATGGCGTGCCCCTGGCAGGCTTGTGGCCCTGAACTGGTCGCTAGGCCCTGGTCCTAGGACTCTGGGCCCATGTGCACCCGGGGCCTCCACTGAGAGCTTCTCCGATTAGTACATGTGAGTGGTGGCTCTGAGGGCCCACAGCCTGGAAACACTCTGGCCAACCAACCACTGAAACGGACCTGCACCTCCTGCCTCCCCTTTCCTGTCTCCTCCTCAAGTCCACCCTCCCCCCCCAGTCTGCCATGGTCCTGTCACAAATGTGCCCCAGGGGTAAGGGGTAGGGGTGTGTGTTGACCTGGGGATCCCACCCCCATCCCTAGTGGCCAGTGTCCCAGGAAACAGGAAGATGGAGGAATGAGTGAGGAGGTGTGCCACAGAGCTCCTGTCCTGGAGCATTGGGAGCTACACAGCCACACATCTGCACCCTTCCTCTCTCTGGTGGGAACCTGGTGGCTTTAATTAGAGGTGGGGAGCAGCACCTTCACACCTGTCTTCTCGAGTCTTTTTCTTTTTGCTGGGGTTGGTGGGTGTTGGATGCAGAAGATAAGCCCTCCTTGCTGTGTGAGCCCTTGTCTTCTGTGCTCAGTCACCCTTTCACCTGAGGAGGGTCCCAGAAGAGCCCACTAGGTATGTGAGGGCTCTTGGAGTCAGATAGAAGGTGAATATCTGGGAAGAATATACCCACTCCGACCCACATACACCCAGCCTGTCCTCCTTCCCCCCATCCCAGCTGTCAACAGTACTCACAGGGTGATCACATTTCCCAGCTCTTCCAGCATCTGCTGGTGCTCCCTGTCCATCTGGTCTCCTCGTCCTCCCCAAGAATCCACCAAGTCACCCAGAAGCATCTAGGCTGGAAGTAGGGAGTCCATCCATGTATGTAGCCTTTAAGACCCCATCCATTTCCCCAACACTGAACCAAACCCAGGTCAGACACCCCCCTGGGGCACCATGACCCCCTGCTTGTTTTCAGCCCCGGCTCTGAGGAGCCATCTATCTCGGGACACCTTCATCAAGTGTCCTAGCCTAGGGTTTTGTTCAATGGGGAGTCAAGGCTGGCTGTTCCCAAGGGAAAGTGTCTGGCCCTGGAGAAAGGGAGAGGCAGGGTTGTTCTGCGTTATTAGAGTGGTGCTCCCTTTGGTTGGATCCCCTGTTCTGACCAGGCAACCCCCATGCTCCAGCTTGTATCTTGTCCCAAAGAAGGAACCAACAAACTCAGGAGAGGCACTGCTCTGACTCTGTGTGTGTGTGTGTGTGTGTGTGTGTGTGTGTGTGTGTGTGTGTGTGTGTATGTGTGTGTGTGTGTGTGTGTGTGTGCATGAGAGAGAGAGAGAACATGAGAGAGAGAGAGAGAAAGGGAGGGAGGGAGGGAGAGAGAGAGACAGACAGACAGACAGATAGACAGACAGATCATCTTTCTCCTTATACAGCCTGACTGTGCTCAGGTGAGTGATCCGTTGGCAAATTGCAGGTGCTGCATGGACTAATCTTCTGTCAGAGTTCTGGATTTGTGTGTGTTTGTGTGGTTTGTTTGTGTATGTGTGTGTGTGTGTGTGTGTGTGTGTGTGTTGGGAGAGCGGGGAGATGAGAGCAATAAAACATATTTAAGGCACCGTGTCTACAAAGAGCAAAAGCATTTTATTTGTGTGTGTGTGTGTGTGTGTGTGTGTGTGTGTGTGTGTATGTTGTTCATTTTTCATCAATGCCAAGTATGAGTCTAGCGATAATTTGTGTTTTCTCCTTTACAGTTTCATGGTTCCTTTGGAGAAGGTTTCAGTACACGTTCCTTTCCACCTTTCTGTTCTCCCTTTCCTGTAGCCCACAGTAGCTGCTGGGGCTGCGTGGGTCTCCCCTAGAATGCTTCTGTGAACTCCAGACTAGAGTGGACACCTGTCCATCTGTCTTCAGCCAGAAGGCTCTTGAGGCAACTGTGACCACAGCCATACTCTTCCTGCCAGACAGTCTGCTCTAGTGTGTATAGTTGGAGCAAAGTCAAGGGATGGGATTGTGTCCTCCAAACGTAATTAGGGAACGAGTTTGGGGGGGCAGTAGGGCAGGGGCTGTGAGGCTAGGAGGGTATGGGGGGTAGTGAATGTTGTGACATGGTAGATGGTTCACCACGACCGAGAATGAGAGGGGAAACTTACCCAGGGCATTGACTGTGTCCATGGGCATCTGGGCAGGGGACTCCAGGCCCCCACTGGTGGCACGGATTCCCTCCTGGGGCAATGTACTGGTGGGCAGTTCTCCCTGGAGTCCTGCAGACTCCAGTCTCTGTTTGGCCTGAGCCATTACCAGCTGGGCAGTGGTAAGCAAGTTCATTCCCCCTGTTGGAACCTGCTTGCTAACTGCTGTGGCAGTTAGCTAGGGCTCTCAGAATGCCACTTTCTGTAATCTACTGTAGGCTGTCTGGAAGAAAATGCAGATGACTGAATTTAGAACCCTTCAAATTTTCCAGGTTTTTTTTTTCCTTGAAGCTGGCCATTTCCACTAACGCCTGGGATGATGGGTCAAATTAGACAGACGATTTCAGCCTCCAAACAATTTCGTTCAAAGCAGCACAGGAAGAGTTCCCAAGCCAGATGGTCTCCTTTAAAGAACATCATGCCTTGACTGACTTTCTTCGGCAGCTGTTGATTCTCCTCTGGCTCTCTCTAGGGTGACCACCACAGTCAAAGATGTCGTGAGGAGCAGAGATTGTGACCTCACCATCCCTAGCCTGCCAGCTGTGAGCAGAGATGATCCCCAGCACCTGAACTAGACTCTGGGAGATTCAGAAACCAGGGATACCTCGAGGATCCTTTCTCTGCAACATGAAACTTGGGGGCCGGATGTGGTAATCCTGACTGACCCCAGGGGGAGGAGAGGAGGCCCCTTGAGCCAGGCTTTCAGCTCACAGCAACCTCATTCACACCTACATGGGGAATTGAGTGCCACAGAGCTGGTCAGCTACTGGACAGAGATCTTTGAGAAGACAGGCATTCCAGAGGCTCTGGAGTCCAGCGAGTACATAGTGGTTCACATCCTCAGAGCCAAAACAGTTATGTATGGTGGCATCAGGAAGGGGGAAGAAGGAGGAGGGAGAACTGAGGGAGAGCTACATCAGGCTTCGTACCTCCTCCCCCACAGATGATTCTTATCTGAATCAGATGGGTCTTTTCTGTAGTATTTTCATAGACAGATGTTCATTTATTTATTCAACAAACCATTACAGTGTGCACCAGTCTCTGGGGGGGACACAGACAAAAGTTCCAAGACTGGTTCCACAGCCCATGAAGAAACCTTGGATTGATTTGGATGCCAGTGCTTCAAGCCTGTCATCCTAGCTACTTAGGAGGCTGAGTTCAGAGGATTGAGGCTTTTGGCCCGGGGAGGAAATCCTGTAAGACTCTTGTCTTCAATTAACTACCAAAAACAAAATGCCAGAAGTGGATGTGTGGCTCAAGCTGTAGACTGCTAGCCTTGAATAAAAAGGCTTAGGGACAGCACCTAGGCTCCAAGTACAAGGCCCAGGGCTGACACAAAGAAAGTAAAGAGAGAGAAGAGGGAAGGACAGAAGGAGAAAAAGAGGAAAAGAAGGAAGAAGGGAGAATATGGAAGCCTTGGTTTGGAGTCCCTGAACCAAGGGAGACAACTATTCACAATCTCTGTGGGGACAGTTTCAGAACCTAAAGCCAGTATGTAGGACCAAGCCACTGATCCCTTAGCAACTTCATGACAGCAAGGAGCTGTGTGGTCACCGATGTAGAGGGAACCAGCCTCGGGTAGAACCTAGGGCTCAGGGTGGGTCACCAGATTTAAATTATCCCCAGCCTCATCGAGTTTATTTTCTGGTCAGATAAGAAGAAAATTTCCAAGGGCTAGGGAGGTATTGAGGTGAGAAAGTTTCAACGGGGGGTAAGGGTTAAGCAGGACTTTGAAGAGGGAGGATGGTCCCAGGTCAGGTGTGTCAGGAAATTGGAACCATGACCTCACCTGACAACATAAACTACCAGTCTTTGATCCAGCCAAAATGCTATTAAAAGTCCTGGCACCTTGGGTTCATCATTGACAACCTGGCTGCCGTTCACTGCAGGATGCCTGTGCAGTACATCCTTGGGAACAAGGACTTTCCAGGGCTCAATCTGAGGATACCACCCCCGGTATTCATTCCTCCACCAAAGACTGAGGTAAGCATGCCACTGCCACAGGACAGCGTGGGAATGAGGGCAGTAAATGGGTCTCTTGGCTGGCTCAGTCTTTAGTCTAGATGGCAGATCTGGGATTCAGAGAGGGTAGGCTGAAGGTGGGGCACAGCTGTGTAGAGGCTGGTGGGAAAACCAAAGCCACTGGGCTCTGAACAGGGTGGTTTCTTTGATAATACTAACAACATAGGAAAATTTCTGGGATCGAGCAGCCATTTTCACCTCCCCAAGATGGACTTAGATCTCCCCAGTCTCCGTCCCTTGACCAGGAAACCCTTTAGTTCCCTTTAGTGATTGAATAACTAGACCTTACCTCACTGCCCAGTGCTGAGGCAGGACAGTGAGAGAGCCTGAGTCTTTGATAAGGTCAGAGGATTTTCAGTATGAGATTGTACTTGAATGTCCCAATTTGGTGCATGGTCAGTCCCATCTAAGACTGCCATGATGTAGGACATAGAAGCTAGAGAATAAGAGCTGGATGGGGTCTGTTCTGAGAGTCCTGAGTATTATGTGTTAGCTTTGAGCCCCCATATGCCCACCTGCTTCCCTTCCTTGGTTGGGTCTACGCTAGAAAAAGCTTGAAACTAGGGCGTGGATCTTATTTTTTATGCTCCAAGATAGCACTTTAGCATTTGAATCACAGCTCCACTTCTAGCTTTTTTGGGTGTTTAATTGGAGATAAAGGGTTCTCATGGGCTTTGCTGCTAAGAGGCATCCAACTGCAGTCCTCATAACAGGAATGGAAAAGTATGTTTGGCTGGGTGCCAGTATCTCATGGCTTTTATCCTAGGTACTCAGGAGGTGAGATCTGAGGATCATGGGTGAAAGTCAGCCTGCTCAGGAAAGACCCTGAGACTCTTATCTCTAAGGGATTGCCAGAAAACCAGAAGCAGTGCTGTGGCTAAAGCAATTGAGTGCTTGCCTTAAGCTGAAGAGCTCAGGGCAAGCAACAAAGTCCAGAGTTCAAGCACCTTAACCAACAACAACAAAAAAAGAGGTGATTAAGTTTTCCGCATAGCAGTGAGTATGGTAGGAAATGCCATGCTCTTCTATGAGGCATTCCAGATATGTGTGAGGCTCACTGTTTTGTCTACACTGGGTCTGATGTCAGGACTGCAACCTTCTCAGGGGTGGGATGTGATCCTAATTGAGGGAGTTCATGATTCTTTTCTCAGGGACTACTGAATCCTTGGGCTCTCCGTGTGTGTGTGTGTGTGTGTGTGTGTGTGTGTGTGTGTGTGTGTGTGTGTGTGTGTGAGTGTGTGTGTCTGTGTCTGTGTCTTTGTCTGTGTGTCTGTGTGTCTGTGTGTGTCAGTCTGTCTGTCTATCTGTGTCTGTGTCTGTGTGTGTTTGGAGGTAGAAGAACTGGGCCTTGTACTTAAGCCCTAAATGTTGTTCTGGAGATTTCTTGCTCAAAGCTAGAGCTCTGACACTTGAGCCACAGCTCCACCAGTGGCTATTTGGTGGTTCAGTGTAGATAGGAGCCTCACAAACTTTCCTACATAGCTGGCTTTGAACAGTGATACTCAGACCTCAGCCTCCTGAGTAACTAGGATGACAGACAGGAGCCACCCGTGATGGCTTTGTATGTGTTTGTGTGTGTGTGTGTGTGTGTGTGTGTGTGTGTGTGTTTTATTTATTTATTACAGACGGGTTACAATTACATGGGCAAGATAATGAGTACATTTCTTATCAAGCATTGCAGCCTCTTCCATTGTTTACCCTTCACATCCCTTCCCAGCCTCCCCTCGCCACCCCCATCCAATCCTCTCCCCCGCACCAAAGTTGTAAAGTTCGTTTTTGACATGACAACTTGACAATCATAGTTGCATCGGGTTCACCTGTATCCTTAAACGACTTGTTTTTCCCCATCTCCTCCACAAATTATACCGACATCAAATATAGTGTGGGGGAGGGACATACAAATCTAGAAAGAAATAATCTTATACATGAGTTAGAAACAAACGCATGAAAGAAAAAAAAAACATTTAAATAGATATCTAAGGGTTCATTATCCTAACATCACATTATTTGAACTTTCCTGCTTGACTCATACATATACTAGATATTGCAAATAAGGGAAATCATGGGACCTATGTTTCCTTGGGCTTGGCTTACTTCATTAATATAAATTTTTCCAAGCCTTTCCATATCCTAACAAATGGGCAAAAGACATTCGTTCTGATGGAGGCATAGAATTACCTTGTGTATATATGCCACACTTTCTTGATCCATTCATCTACTGAGGGGCATCTGGGTTGGTTCCATATCTTAGCTATGGTAAATAATGCTGCAATAAACATAGTTGTGCTGGTAGATTTAGTGTGGTCTTGTTTGAAAACATTTGGGTAAATGCCCAAAAGTGAGATTGCTGGGTCATAGGGGAGCTCTATGTGAAGTCTTTTCAAAAACCTCCATACTGCTTTCCAAAGTGGTTGAACAAGTTGACACTCCCACCAACAATGAAGTAAGGCTCCTTTCTGTCCACATCCCCTCCAGCATCTGTTGTTGTTAGAGTTCTTGATTCTAGCCATTCTAACTGGAGTGAGGTTGTATCTCAATGTTGTTTTGATTTGCATTTCTTTTATGACTAGGGAGGTTGAGCATTTCTTCATGTGTCTATTGGCCATCCTTCTTTCTTCTTCAGAGAAGTTTCTCTTCAAGTCTTTAGCCCACTTATTTATTGGGCAGTTGTTTCTATGAGGATTTGTTGTTGGGGGATATAATTTTTTGAGTTCCAAGTATATTTTAGATATGAGACCCTTGTCCGTTGAATGGCTAGTGAAGATCTTTTCCCAATCCGTGGGCTTTCTATTGATCTTGCTAGCTATGTCCTTTGCCATGCAGAAGCTCTGCAACTTCTTGCAATCCCATTTGTCCAACCTTTCTTTGATTTGTTGTGTTTCCGGGTTTCTATTAAGAAAATTTCGGCCTGAGCCAAGGAGGCCTAGAGTTTCTCCTATTCCATCCTGTACTGTTTTCAGGGTGTCTGCTTTGACTCTGAGGTCTTTGATCCATTTGGAGTTTATTCTGGTGCAGGGTGATATATAAGGATCTAGTTTTAGTTTTCTACAAGTAGTTAACCAATTTGCCAGCAGCATTTACTGAAGAGTTGGTCTTTCTTCCATTCTATTATTTTGGCTCCCTTATCCAAGATTAGTTGGCTATAGGTCTGTTGGTTCATTTCTGGGTTTTCAATTCTATTCCATTGGTCCTGAGGTCCTTCTGGTAACTTCTAAATGCTGTCTTTGGGGGCAGCATGGGCTTTGAGTCTGAGGTCTGGGTGCCTGGAAGTGTGAGACCCTTGAAGGGGACTCAGCAACGTTAAATTATAAGAGCAAGAGAACTTTGTGCCCTGGAACTGTCTATTCCCATTGGCCTGGTTGGTGGCAGAGGGAGTTTGGGAGGATCTGGAGGTGGGGCACACAGGGGTTGGCTACCCAGGGGGATAGAGAACGTGGTCAGCACTTAGTACGGTTTGAGTCCTGTTAGTATGGAACATATTGGCATGGGTCTTCTCATCATGACGTCTGATAGGCAAGGCCAACCCTACTTTAAATCTTGACCTGTGTTCTTCAGATCTCAGGCTCCTGAGGAGGTAGGTTTATAGGCATGAGCTTCTGGCACCGGGCCTCAGATTCTTTTTGGTATATTATGGTTTGAACTCAAGGCCTTAGGCTTTCCAGTCAGGTCTTCTTCCATGGGAGCCACGCCTTTCTGTCTTGGGCATTTCTTTTTTTTTTTTTTTATTTTTTTGTCGGTCGTGGGGCTTGAACTCTGGGCCTGGGCGCTGTCCCTCAGCTCTTCAGCTCAAGGTGAGCGCTCTACCACTTGAGCTACAGCACCACTTCCGGTTTTCTGGTGGTTTATTGGAGATAGGAGTCTCACGGTCTCTCCTGCCCGGGCTGGCTTTGAACTGCGATCCTCAGATCTCAGCCTCCTGAGTAGCTAGGATTACAGGCGTGCATCACCAGTGCCCGGCTCTGTCTTGGGCATTTCTGAGATAGATATTCCATATATGCTCAGGCTTGGCTAGATAATGGTCCTCCTGTGACAGGCATGCACCACCATGCCTGGTCCTCTGTAGTTGGGATGGTAAATATGTAGCGCCATGCTCAGTCATCGGTTTAGATGACTGTCCCAAACTCATAATCCACAGCAGCCGATTCTTGACCACAGTTGAAGCTCTGGGTTCAGCCTGGAACCATTGGTCCTCCGTCTCCTCACAGTACAGTTGTGAGGAATCAAGGGATCAATACAAGGGGAACTCTGGGGCAGAGCCAAGCATAGAGGTAACAGTCATTGGATAAGTTTCTTGGCAATTCTGTGAGCATATAACAAGAAGATACCTGGAAAGGACTCAGAAGGGGCTTGTTATTTATCATGCTGCAGGTCTAGGATTATGAAACAAAACATGGCTGTCTTTCATTCTTACCCTATCCCCATGAGGAAGGGGATCCTTCATTGTTCAGCTTTGCAGCATCAGAAAATGAGGCACGGAAAAGCTGGATGACATACTCATGACCCCCAGGACAGAAAGCTTGGCCTGACTTCTCTGCCATGCTTCCTCGGACAATGGGTGCTATTCAGTCCACTTCTTGTTGTGGGAAGTCCACTTATTGTCAGTCGTGGGGTTTGAACTCTGGGCCTGGGCACTGTCACCAAGCTCCTCAGAACAAGGTTCGGACTCTACCACTTGAGGCACAACACCACTTCCGGTTTTCTGGTGATTCTTTGGAGATAAGCATCTCACAGGCATTCCTGCCTGGACTGGCTATGAACCATGATCCTAATATCTCAGTCTCCTCTGTAGTTACCTTTCTAGGTCTGTGCCACTGGCAGCCGGCTTAAGTGTAATTCTCTCTCTCTCTCTCTCAGTAACTTGTTGAAGGGGTGTTGGTGGAGGTGCCTCAGCATCCCCATGTGGCTGGGACCCTCTCATTCTGGAGGTAGGCTGTGGATCAGGAGCTTTCTTGCTTGGCCTGTAGAACTAGCTTCCTTAGGTAATTCCCTCTGTGCTAGGGGTAGACCGTGATGATTACTCATTGTCAGTCTGTGTGGTGAGTACTTCCCCACTACCCTTTGCTAAGACAGTTGAAGGAAAATGGATGAGGAGGCATCGCATTGCCCAACTGCACAACTCTATCCCTAGCCTTTGATCCTCACTGCCACCTATCTGGCCAGACACTGATTATAAGAAACTGAATTCACTCTATGTCTACTTCACGTTGCTTCTGTGTGTCATTTCAGAGAGTGGGAGCAGTGTGCAGAGGAAAGACCCCAGATCTAACACCTCTTGGGGGACATTTGTTGTGTGACAGCACGAAGTCATTGCTGTTGATAAGGAGGAAGCCAGCATCAGACTTAGCTGCAACAATGCTCAAAGCTAGGTAGGTTGTTGAAGTATCAAACCCACCCATGTCTGCTTCCCACTCACAACAAGGACGGTGCAATACAGGTAGCCCAGCACTGGCCCTAGGGGACTATAAGTGGATGGTGGTGGTCAGGTGCCAGTGGCTCTCGCCTGTCATTCTGGCTGTTCGGGAGGCTGAGTTCTGATTGTCGTCACTCAGAGCCAGCCCAGGCAGGAGAGTCTGTGAGATACTTTTTTTTTTTTTTGGTCCAGTCATGGGTCCGGAACTCTGTGCCTAGGCACTGTCGCTCAGCTCTTCAGCTCAAGGCTAGCACTCTGCCTCTTGAGCCACAGTGCCACTTCTGGCTTTTTTTCCTTTTTGCTTATGTGGTGCTGAGGAATTGAACCCAGGGCCTCAGGCATGCAAGGCAAGTGCTCTACCACTGAGCCACCTTCCCAGCCTCAAGTCTGAGATTCTTATCTCCCATAAAATACCTCCCTCCCCCTCCTGAAAAAAGCTAGTTTTGGTGCTGGGGCTCAAGTGATAAAGCTTCAGCATTGAGTAAAAGAAGCTCAGGGATGACACCGAGTCCCTGAATCCCAGACCTGTGACTCACAAAAAATAAAATAAATGAATAGTGGGCACTTGTCATCTTACTACCAAAATGGATGGATTAATTCTTCTCTCTGGTTCTTGTAGCCAAAGGTAAGGGGCTTCCCTTGATGTTCCTCTAAACTTCTCCTCTCTATTATCTTTCCCAACATCAGTTGTAGGATAGAATTCAGATCATCCCACTTGATGTGACCTTATGAACACTCCCCTACCTGCCTTCCTTGGGGTGGAGATCATGGATGTTCTTGCAATTGGGAGAATGAATCACGGAAGAGATGGGGGTAGGTATCCCTGAAACTCACACACACACACACACACACACACACACACACACACACACTCACCTAGGCCAATTCTGACTAGCCTTTTCAAAATACATTTTATCTCCTTGGATTAACTGACCTATGAGAGGAACTTGATCCCCTATAAATGATTATTTTAACTAGTGCTTGCTAGTTGACATGAGATAAACAGAAGCTCAAAGGAAAGGTTCTGGAGGCTGTCTGGCTCAGCTTCACACTTGACATACTGGCTCCATGGTAGGCAGAGATCTGAGGATCAAAGATCGAAGCCAGCCATAAGCTGGAAAGCCGATAAGACTCTTCTCTGCTTGGACCCACCAAAAATCCAGACATGGAACTGTGGCTCAAGTGGGAGAGTAGAAGCCTTCAGTATGAAAACTCAGAAAGACAGCTCCCAGATCCTCAGTTCAAGCCCACACATGAAATGGCCTCATTTGTTGCCCCCAGACTGCCTGGGCCTCAAGTGCCCTCTCACAGATTGTGATACCTCACTGGTTCCTGGGTAGTGTATCAGAGCCTTCAAAAATTGGGTGGTGAAAGCCAGGCCTTCGCCTTTGTGCGCTTTCAACCCACACCAGCTGGAAGGCAGAGCATGACAAGGCCAACAGCCTGCAGAGCGGAGAAGATCTCCCTCTGCCATGGTGATTGGAGTGGGCTTCTTAGAGGCAGCACTTGAAAGGGGGTCTTGCTTAACAGGGAGGATGTGACAGGAAGCACAAAGAGAAAAGATGCCATAGATGAAGGACAACAGAGAGGAGCGTGTTCTTTTCCAGCCAAGGCTGCTTGTTAGAAACTCGGTAAAGTTGGGCAAGACTGTCCCAAGACAGGCCCAAGGGGTCACAGAAGAACAGCTATCCAATATTGGGATTTTGTCTTAGCAGTAGTGGGCTCACCTAGCACACAGGAAACCCTGGGTTCGATTCCTAGGTCCCACATACACAGAAAAAGACAGAAATGGTACCTTGGCTTTGGGTGGAAAAGGTCTCACCTCAAGCAAAAGAAGCTCAGGGACAGTGCCTGGACCCCGAGTTCGAGCCCCCGCACTGCCAATGTAAAACTGCACTCCAAGGGACCTGGGTGACAGGTGGATGGTGTGCCCTGTAGCTCTTAGTAGATCCATTCATGCTTTGTGTCTCCTTCTTTGACAAAGGGGATCCTGACACTCCTTCTGTCCTGGGCACCCTGGACCCAGTTATCAGCAACCCTCTCAAAGGCTTCCACTGGGACATGTAGCAGCTGGCCCCAGAAATCCTCAGGTATCGGTTGGGTGTGGAGTGGGTATACATGGGCGGGCCTCAGAAGTCCTAGTTGGTCTGATCTGCCCCAGACATCCAGGCCATCCAGAGGAAGCAGATGGGAGCTTAGAAAAGGATAGTGATGTGAAGGGGGCCCTTTAATGCTCATGGCCCTCCCCATATTCTGAGCCTCCCTTTGCTCTCTCTGAAGGATGTAGAGGCGTGTCTAGGTGGTAGTGTCTAGAGGCGGACTTGTTGGAAATTGTAAATAGTGAGACACCATAGGCCATGCATTGATGGCTCATGCCTGTCATCCTGGCAACTTGGGAGGCTGAGATCCAGAGGGTCTTGTGTCCCAGCACAGGGAGGAAAGTCCAATGAGAGTCTCATTGCCAATGTTGGTGCCATGGCTTAAGTGGAAAAGCACTGGCCTTGAGCAAAAATCATCATCAGGGACAGTACCCAAGCCCTGAGTTCAAGCACCTCATCCAAAAAAACAAGAAAGAAAGTCACCATTTGCTTGCCAGAGATGGTGAAGGAGTAGGCTTGCTGTGGTTGGGACACCAGGTTCTGGCCTCAGTGTATAGCCATTTCTAAGAACTCCCCAAGTTTGCCCGAGTGTGAATTTACAGCAGGGTGGGCATTGTCTTACCAAGAACTGCAGAGGTTGTGGCCTGTCAGGCAGGGAATGGGCGAATGGGACCAGGTGTGGGAGATTAATGTCAATTATATTCTCTCCAACCAAGGAAGAATGTTTTTGGATGCTGGTGTCAAAGTCTGAAAGTGTAGGGTTAGATGTGCTTTATGACCTGACAAGTTGGGTTTCCCTGGTTGTAAGAAGGTGGCTGAAACCGGGCACTGCCAGTGTCTCACAACTGTCATCCTAGCTACTCAGGAGGCTGAGATCTGAGGATCATGGTTCAAAGCCAGCTTGGGCAGCAATGTCTGTATGATTTTAACTCAATTGAAGCACCAGAAAACTGGAAGTGGTGCTGTGGCTCCAGTGGTAGAGCGCACACCTTCAGCTGAAGAGCTGAGGGATGGCACGCAGGCCCAAAGTTCAAACCCCATGACCGTCGATCAAAAATAATCTGGCTGAGTTTTCTTCATAGCGGAGTGTACAGTAGGAAATGCCATACTGTTTTATGAGCCATTCTAGATGTGTGAGAGGCTCTGAATTTTGTCAACATTTGGTCTGAGGATGGTAGTGCCATCTTCTCAGAGATTGGGATGTTCAGTTGGTCAGGGACTACTGAGGCCTTAAGCTAACCGTGTGTGTGTGTGTGTGTGTGTGTGTGTGTGTGTGTGTGTGTGTGTGTGTGTGTGTGTGTGTATGTGTGTGTGTGTGTGTGTGTGTGTGTACTTGGGTGTGTGTATTTTTCCCTGATCAATCTCTGTCCACTTCCTGGATGCTTGTCTGCCTCTCCCTGACCTTGAATGGTGCCCTTCCTCAATTGCAACCTTGTCTTTAGCTCTCTATCATGGTCTACAATGAGTCCTAAATTACCAGAGACCTGCATATTCCAGCTTTTCCTTGGGACCCAAGTCCGGGTGTCCATATCTTTGTCCTCATCCAGGAGATTCTGGGTCAGCAGTGCCAGCTGGCATATATTCTTTCCTGTCTCTGGGGGGGGCAGGGTCAGTCATGCTGGGTCCTGTCCTTTTCTCAGCTGGGCCCCTGGCTGCATGTCGCACTCCCAGCAGGCTGGCAGTGGAGTGAAGGAAGGGTGGTTG
Source organism: Dipodomys spectabilis (assembly GCF_019054845.1). NCBI lineage: Eukaryota > Metazoa > Chordata > Mammalia > Rodentia > Heteromyidae > Dipodomys > Dipodomys spectabilis. The sequence continues at coordinate 422,097 of NW_024871095.1, read as the reverse complement.
CCAGTGCCTCTGGCCAACTCGACCTTGATAGCTGACTGAAGGCTCCCCAAACAAGGATAATCTGGGGCTACATGAGAGGTGATGCCAAGGTGGCTTGGATGTACACTTAGATGTCTAGGAAATGTCACCGTATCTTATCGTAGGCAAATCTATCTTCTGGCCCCAGCTGGGCCTCTCAGGTCCTTCTAGACAATTCTGGATGCCCAGAATACAGAGGAATATGCTTTAGATTCCAGGGCCAGGGAACTGGGGGATGAGAGATTGGTATGGCCAGTACCTCAATGTTTTAGGGCATTAGTTTTGACCTGGATGAGCTGAGCTAGGACTGGGGGCAATCCTGAGTCACAGTCACAGTAAACTCTCAAGCCTAATCAAGTGGTTTCTCCCTATGTCCTTCTTTGGCTGAGGGGTTTGGGCCATGGCAGTAAGTTCCACGGAACCTGCCCTTCGATTTCAACATGGAGCCACAGGATCAAGGGAAGGACACTAGGGATGATCCTTTGTAGTCGGCCCATGATTGCAGACCTTCATCTGCCCCCTTTCCCCAACACTGGTGAGGAAAGCAGGGCTCCATGCCCTAGGACTCCTGGGATAGTGCCTGCTACAAGCAGCAGCCAGTTGGCTGTGGATTCCTGAGTCTACAAAATTTTCATGAGCCCAACTCAACACCTGCCCAAGTTCTGACTGACAAAATTGCACTCTTGTGATACTTGTGTGAGTGGGTATTATCTGGTGTGATATCTTGCAGCTCCTGCACCTCCTGGCCCAGAACCGTGATCTGAGATAGTAATTTACTACTCAGATCCACATTGCACCCATGATAGATGCCATTCTGATGATCTTCATGCCCCCAGGCTTGATAATTCTCTGGTAGTGTGGCTTGCTCTCTAGGTAATGTCCTCAAACAAGCTGCCATCAAGACTTGCAGGACACCTAGACATTAGGAGACCCTGAGGGGCCCACTGGAAAACCTCTGCCTAGAGCCACAGAGTAAGGTCCAAGCAGGCCAGGTATTGGTCATGGGGCTTGAACTCTGGGCCTGGGCACTGTCCCCCAGCTCTTCACCTTACCACTTGAGCCACAGAGCAACTGGTTTTCTGTAGGTTCCTTGGAGATCAGAGTGTCCCAGACTTTCCTGCCAGGGCTGGGTTTGAAACGTGATCTTCACATCACAGCCTCCTGAGGAGCTAGGAGGACAGGCGTGAGAGACCTGTGCCTGGATGACCTGGCCTTACACCACAGTGGACTGGGAGCTCCTGAAATCTTTTCTTTAATTTTCCTGTGCTAGTATTGGGACTTGAACTCAGGGTCTGGGCTCTGGTCTCTAAAGTTTTTCCTTCAAGGTTACCACTTTACCACTTTAGCCACAGCTCCATTTCTGGATTTTGGTAGCTAATCGGCAAGAAGAGTCTCATTAACTTTCCTCTCCGGAGCTGGGTTGACCCTCGATCTCTATCTCAGTCTCCTGAGTAGCTAGGATTTACAGGGGTTGAGCCACTGGTGGCATTGGGGTAGAAGCTTTTCTAAAGCAAGAGTTTTTCCCTGCGTTTGCCCTGACACCTCCATGCAAAGGAGGCCTGAGAGTCAGGAGCTGTGAAAACAGGTTTCCAGCCACAAGAAAAGGCTTTGGGACCCTGGCAAAAACCAAGATAATCTTCCCCCTGGCCGCCATTCTGGGACCACTTCCTCTGCCCTGTGACTCAAGTGAAAGTTGACCCAGCCTTGAATTTCCTACCAGACTTTTCTGAAGCCATAGAACATTCATACAACTCACACAACCTGCTCTACAGCACACCTCAGGACCTTTGTCCATGCTATACCTTCTGCCTGAGGCTCTCTGTCTTGTACCCACATAATAGAACTACTGTGGAATTTTAGCACTGCCTATATCACTTCCTGAAGCAAGTCTTTCCTTCCCTTCTCCATCTTTATTTTTTTTTTTTAATATTGAGTTGATAGAGATGGAATTTGTGCAGGCTGAGTGGCAAATGCTCTATATTGGGGTGTGTGTGTGTTTGTGTGTGTGTGTATGTGTGTTTGTGTGTATTTGTGTGTGTGTGTGCGTGCGCTAATCCTGGGGTTTGAATTCAGGGCCTGGATGCTATCCTATCTCTGAGGTTTTGTGCTCTAGGCTAGCACTGTACTACTTGAATCACAGCTCTACTTCTGGATTTTTGGGTGTTTAATTTGAGAAAAGTGTCTTAAATTGACTTTCCTGCTTGCAATCGCTTCCTCCTGAGTAGCTTACAGGGGTGAGCCACCAGCCCCTGCCCGCTACCCTACCTCTTACCTATAACCTCGGCCCTCCTCTGAGTCCCAGAAGAATATGTCTTTCAATTTAATTATGTAGCATGCTTCAATACTGAATATAATGTTCATGAAAAATTAGTCAATGTCCTAAATTATTGTGTATAATTTTATAATAGATGAGCAAAATATAATATTATGTGTATAATAATACTAAATGCAACAATCAATAAATGAATCAAAGAAAAATAAAATACAAAATCAATAATAAAATTCATAATATGGAATTAACCTACATATATAAGTATATATCATGTAATACACATATAGAAATATTTTTTTCCATTGCAGGGCCTTCATTAGGCACTGGGAACTCTATCCTGAATTTCTTTTCCTCAAGGACAATAAGCTATGCATTCACCCATCGTGGAAAAGAGTTACCTGGATGGTGAGCTCAAAAACTTGCAATGGCAGAAATTCTGGCCCCAGTTCCAAGACAGTGACTTAAATTTTTTAATGGAAGCAGTTATGTTTATTCAGTTCCATACTGAACATTAAAAAAGCAGTGTAGATTTTTGTACAGCTATTCAAACATCCTTCCCTTACCTGCAAAATGTTTCTCTGAGAACTATATTGTTTCTCTTTTTTTGTATGTTTTTTATTGTAAAAATGTACTACAGAGGGGTTACAGTTCCAGGAGCAAGGTAATGAGTACATTTCCTATTGAGCATTGTTTAATCCTCCTGTGTTTTTCCGCTACCATCCCTTCCCTCCCATCTCCACAACTATCTCCCCCTGCCAAGGTCAGTGACTTCGTTTTTCATTTTTGGTTGGCATGGGGTTTGAACTCAAGTAATGGCAACTCTTCGCTCACATTGCTACAGATTTACCAAGACCCTGAGTTCAAATCCCAGGCTAGAAAAGAAAACTGACAGAAATTCCAAACCAGGGAGCTTTATTTTTTTAATTTAGTTAAATAATTAATAAATTATTTATCATAATAAAAAAATAAATATTGTTTTTTTTGGCCAAGCATAGGGCTTTAACACAGGTCATGGAAATTCTATTTCAGCTTGGATCTCCGTTGGCTGGGGTGCAGTCTCTGGACCCATAGCCGATCCTGGGATCGGGGGCCCAGAGTGCTTTCAGGAAGAAAAAAAAGTTGGAAAGCACAAAAAGTGGTGAATTACACACAGATGGGGTTTTATGATTTTTTTCTTTGGACAGTGACCATCCTGGGTCTGAATGACACAGCTGCAAAGTGGACCTGACCTGCCATTGCTGGTGGCTGGTGGGCTATCCGTGAAGCCATAGGTCAACCTGTCAACATAGGCCCTGGGTTCAAATCGCAGTCCTGACATCAATCGCAGAAGATCACAAGAGACTCATTCTTATGTACAGGAATACTGATTGAAAAAGTAGTTTATACATCGGTCTATGCTAAAATTGGATACAGTAATCCTAGAATGCTGATTGAGCTTAATTAATAGTTTATTATGTATGAAAAGAATAATATTCCTTCAATGGCGGTATAATGAATACCTAAGAGTTGATATATATAGGTAAAGAGTTCCAAAGCTGTCTATCTATGATAGAATGACACCTACTATGTTCCTATATATATCGCTGTTTTGCCCAAACCTGGGGTTGATCTCAGAGCCTGGGAACCACCTGACATCTTCATTGGCTAGAGGCTGCCATGCTCAAACTCACCCAATCATGAATTGATCCTGCTAGGCTCTAAGTTCAGATCCTGGCACTGCCAGGCATGATGGATAACACATCTAACATCTAGATGTTATGGGATAGGATGTAAAAAATATAATAAATTCTATAGGTGTCATAAGAGTCAATAAAATAAATTCTAAATAAATGAATGACACAAGAAATAAAATAAATAACCACACCAAACACAATATGGACTGAACATCTGTACAGAAGTATAAATCCTATCTTTAAAATATATATAAGGAGGGCTGGGAAGGTGGCTCAGGGGTAGAGCTCTTGCCTTGCATGCATGAGACCGTTGGCTCGATTTCTCAACACCACATAAGCAGAAAAAAAAGCCGGCAGTGGCGTTGTGTCTCAAGAGTTAGAGCACTAGACTTGAGGTGAAGAGCTGAGAGGCAGTGCCTGGGCCCAGAGTTCAGGCCCACGAGTGGACCCACAAAAAAAAAGTATATAAGGAATATCTTTTCCAGACCTGAGGCTTGAATTCACCCCCCCCCCCCCCAATGCGGAGGGAATGGCGGCAGATTCTGAGATACTCGTTTCTGGACCTGGGAAGAGTCATGGAATGTGATCAAACTCATCCTTGAATCAGTAGTTCGTGCATGATGCAAGTAGGAAATGATAGGCAAGACTCATGGGGTATCGAATATTTGTAAAGAAATTGATGAAGCATGATAATAATCATCACAGTCATGAAATGGAGGCATCAGGAAAGATCCAAGAATCGGTAGTTCACACAGACTGGATTCCATCACAGGTTACCATCTCTCCTAATCTATATAAATGTGTACTTATTTGCCTACTACCTTCAGCTTATGAATGGATGACTGTTGTATTCCCCGCTTTCCATTCAGGGGAGGGGGCTCAATGGCAGATCCCAAAGGCTGGTGTGCTCATGTGGACCCATTCGCCACTTGGTCCTGCTAGGTCTCGAGTTCAGATTCCCCGCTCTGCCAAAAGATTCATCTTTATGTCAGAAGTCAATCATTGCACGTGTTTTCTTTCCTTTGCAAGTCCTGGATCTCAGCTATGATGGAGAATGCTTGGGCCACCCTGTGGCCATGGGAATATGTTGTTAACCATGTCAGCCCAGTTATACCTGTCATCATACACTCAAGAAAATACACAATACACCCATGAATAGCATACAAATAGAATAACTACTAAATGCACGATGCAGTCCACACACAGATGTGAATATACATCCCATGTTTAAATGATCATTGAGGACTATTTTGGCCTCCCTGGGGCTCGTTCTCAGTTCCTGGGAACAGCCCATCTCCTTAGTGGCTCACAGTCTGGTGTGATCATGTGGACCCATTGGGCAGTTGGGCCTCCTAGGCCCAAAGTTCGAATACCAGCACTGCCAAAAATTCACCCTGATGTGCGAAGCCAGTTGTTGCACCAGTTTTCCTGTTCTGTGCAAGTTCTGGGCCTTGGCTAGGAAAGAGAATGTATATGCAACTCTATACTCATGGAAACAGTTTGTCATCCAGTTCACCACAGCTATATCTGTCATCCTATACTCAAGGAAATACACAATACATCAATGAATAAGACACAAAGCAAAGAGATTGACTACACCAAAAGCAAGATGCCTTCCTCCCATGTTTGGAAATATGTATCCACTGTTTAATTATGAATTTGTGACTATATTGGCCTCCACCAGGGCTCCATCTCAGATCCTAGGAATAGCCTAGTTCCTTAGTAGCTCACAGCCTGGTGTGCTCACCATGACCCATTCACCAATTGGGCCTGCTAGGATTTGAGTTCAAATTCCTGCACTACCAAAAGATTCATTCTGATGTGAGAAGCCTATGTTGGCACATGTTTTCCTGTCCTGAGAATGTCCTGGATCTCTTTGAGGATGTAGAATGCTATATAGGCAACTCTTAGCCATGGGAATAGGTTGTCATCCATGTCAGCACAGTTGTATCTCTCACCCCATATGCAATAAAATACACAATACATCCATGAATAAGACACAAAATAGAACAAATAACTACACTGAATGCAAGATGCATACCATATCTGTAGGTAAATAGAAATCCTATGTTTAAAAACAGTAGGCTTGTTATTTTGTCCAGTGTTGGGGCTTCAAATCATGTCCTGCACCAGGCCTGACATTCTAGTCTTCAAAGATGGTGAGCTTCCCCTTCCCCCACAGTGCAACAGAGTTACCCAGTCCTGAGCTCAAATTCCAGCACTGACAAAAGATTCATCCTGATGTCAGAAGCCAGTCGTTGTGCCTTTTATCCTCTCCTATGAAAGTCCTGGGTCTCAAATACGCTGGAGAATGCATAGACAACCCTGTAACCAAGAGAACAGGTTGTCATCCATGTCAGCACAGTTATACCTGTCACCATACTTATTAAAATACACAATATCTCCATGAATTAGTTACAAAATAAGGAGAATATTTGCACTGAACACAAGATGCTGTCCATACATGTGTGTCAATATAGATCCTATGTTTAAATTATGAATTTATGACTATAGTGGACCATCCTGGGGATTAATGTCAGATTCTGGGAATGGCATCACTACTTAGTTGCTCACAGGTTCATATGATCACCTTGACTGATTGGCCAATTGGTTTTGCTCTGCCTTGAGTTCAGATCCCAGCACTACCAACAAGTGGATCATGGAGTAAGTAAGAAGGAGTGTGTGAAACATTTTTTCCTTTTCTCTGTGAATTCTGGGGGTCAGGCACGATGGAGAACATTTCTACAAATCTAGATGTTTTGTTATAGGTTTTCATCAATGTAATAAACAGAATGGGTTTCATCATAGTAAAATCAATGATAAATAACTGAATAAAACAAAGGATACAAGGAACAACCATACCAAACCTGTATGGACTGAAAATCTATAGGTAAGTATAAATCCTATCTTTACAATATATGTAAATAGTATGTTTTCAAGGACTGGGTCTTGAATTCAGGACTAGTGAACAGCCCTGACTTTTTTATCTTCATGTAAGGTAATCTTCCCCTTTATCCACATTGCTGCAGATTTACCCAGATCCTGAGTTGAAATCCAAAGCCTGTAAGAATAAACTGTGCGAATTGCAAGCCCGGAGCTAATTTTTTTCTCAGCATGGGGCTTGAACTCAGGTTGTGGCAACTCTGCCTCAGCTTCTATCACCCTAGGATGGAGTGCAGCCACGGGACACACAGGTGCTTCTGGGATCCTAGACTGCCACGCGTTGCAAGGAAAACAATGCAAAGAAAAAATGTGGCCTTTTATGTTTTCTTCCTTTGCACAGTGACCCTTCTGAAGGTCACTGTTGCAATGGGTACTTCACCTTGCTTTGCTGAAGGCTGGCAGATTATCAGGGAAGCCATAGGCCCATGGGGCAACATAGGCCCTCATTTAGAATCCCCATCCTGACACCAATCAATGGCAGGAGGTACTAAGAAACTGGTTCCCATCCAAAGGAATAACACTGGAATTTTGTCAATGTCACAGTTGAATGAGTTGATCATGAATGATGATACTATAAAATTAAAAAGCATCATTTCAGAAAGCTGGTTGATTTTATTTAATATTTATGAATTATTAAAAGAATATTATTACTTACAGGAACACAATAATTTCAGGACATTGAGTGCTTTCATTAATATTTTAAGGATCAAAACAATAACATTAATTACATGGACGCATAATGAATACTCAGGAATTGGTAGGAATATAGTCTATATAACTGAATAATGTATACACATCTCTGGCACTCTATAAAGATATATATATTTTTAGCATACTGCCATCTGCATGTCAATCTGTTCTTATTTGGTGAACCCCTGAGGCTGGTTCTCAGGTCCTGGGAACAACCTGTCTGCTCAATTTGCCCCAGGATGGCATTTTACACTCACCCATTAATGAATTTGGCCTTGTAGGCCATGAGTTCAGATGCCAGGGCTCCCAAACAATGAATCGTGGAGTTAGAAGCTGATAGTGACACATGATTTCCTTTACTGTGAATCTTCTGGGTGTCAGGTATGAAGTGGAATACAAATGTAGACCTATAGCCTATGTAGTCAATGTTCTATGTGCTGTATAATAGTCAATAAAATAAATGGCCAATACATGAATAAAACAAAAAATAATATAACTATACTGAATGCAATATGGAGTCAACATATGTATATAAATATAAAACACATATGTAAATTGTACATGAATAGGGTGTTTTCTAGTACTGGAGATTGATTTCAGGCCTAAGGAACAGACTTGAATTTCTTCACTTCAAGAAGGCAAGCTTCCCCTTCCTACACAGTGCAACAGAGTTACCCAGACTATGAGTTCCATTCCAATCCCAGTCCTGGTAGAAAAAACGTCACCTTTATAGTATGTGAGACCTAATTCTTAGGTATTTCATTATGCCTCCATTTAATGAATGTGATTGTTTAAAAACTTAATAAAATATTAACTAAAATCAATCAGTGTCGTGTAATATAATTGTGTATAATTTTATCCTAGAATCATTCAAGAATTGTTCATTCAATCATGACTTAAATCACATTCCATTGGTAATCATATGGATAGGAACAAGTTTCTTAGGATCTCCTACCATTTGGAGGTGGCAAGACCAGGATTCGAATTGTGGACTCCAGCTCCCACCACCTCAACCTGAGGATAGGGAACTCACCAGTCTGTCCAAGAACATCAACATGACCAGTGATTAGGCAGGCACCAGTGGCTCTCAGCAGTCCCCCTTGATACTTACAAGGCTGTGATAGGAGGATCATGGTCAATGTCACCTTAAGCAGGAAAATCCTTGAGACCCCTGTCCAACTTCAGTGCCAACAAAGCCAGAAGCCTTGTGTTGAGGACCAGCCTTGAGCAAAAGCAAGTCATGGACTGTGCCCAGATACTGAGTTCAAGGTCTGGGACTGGTAACAAACAGAAATACACAACAATCTGTGTAGCCATACAGCTAAAGCAGGTCACCCTCTCGTCCCCAACTGAACTGGACAGCATTCCCTGGGAAAAGGGCTGGGAGAACCACTGTCATCTTGACTATGCCCATGCTGCTTGCTTCACAGGATTCTGGCCACACCCCCATTCTTTCATGCTTCTTTCTGACCAATGCGATACAAGACTGGTGGCCACGCCCACATTCCATGCTGCCAGGTAGCACTGGGATTCCCTCTGTTAGTTTACACCACTACCAGCAGTTGAGGAAGGTAGTGGTGGTTGAGTGGTGAGGAAGAGACTCGAGGTGACTTTGGAGTATAGTAGGAAATTGATGTTTGCACCCCCACCTGGCCCCTTCCCTCCCTTCACGTGGTGCCAGGTTTCAAACCTCAGGAAATGGCGTGCTGCCAGCAGGCCTAAATCCCCGACCTGGTCCATGCCCCTAGTCTTCTGCTCTGGGCCCAAGTGATTGCAATGCTGCCACCATCCCTGCTGCCCCAATTGGAGCAGCTGCCAACAGCTTCTCCCAGTAGCACAGGTGAGTGGCCGCCCCAACACCAACATACCCTGGGTCAAGCACTCCTCTGGGGGCACCATGAACCCCCCTGCTTTTTTCCTCTCCAAGCCTCTGATGAGTCACCTTTCTGTCCTGAGCATTTCTGAGATAGAAACAAAATATATGCTCAGGCTGGGCTGAATCACGGTTCTCCTGTGAAAGATATGCTCCACCAGGCCTGGTCCTCTCCAGTTGGTAAACATGTGGCACAATGCTCAGTCATTGGTTTAGATGGATTATCACAAACTCAGTCCACAGCAGCGGATTCTTGACCACACGTGAACCACTTGGTAGGGCCTCAACCATTGGACCTCAGTCTCCTCACAGGACAGTTGTGAGGAAACAAGGGATTTATACAGAGAGATCTCTGGAGAATGGCTAGGCAGAGAGGGAGTGGCATTCAGATAAGGTTTGGCAATTCTGTGAGCATATGACTGGAAGATACCAGGAAGGGCTCAGGTGGGGCCTGAAGCTCGGCCTGACTTCTCTACCATGCTACCTAGGACAATGGGTGCTATTCAGTCCACTTCTTATGGTGGCAAGTCCACTTCTTTTCAGTCGTGGGTCTTGAACTCTAGGATTGGGCACTGTTCCCGAGCTCCTCAGCTCAAGGCTAGCACTCTATCACTTGTACCCACAGTGCCCCTTCCAGTTTTCTGGTGGTTCTTTGGAGTTAAGATTCTCACAGACGTTCCTGCCTGGGCTGTCTATGAACCATGATCCTCATATTTCAGCCTCCTGTGTAGTTAAGTTAATTTTATGCCACTGGCACCCGATTTAAGTTTAATTCTGATTCTCTCTCTCTCTCTCTCTCTCTCTCTCTCTCTCTCACTCACACACACACACACACACACACACACACACACACACACACACACACACACACTTGATCTCAGGAACTGGTAGAATGGGTGCTGTAGGAGGTGGCCCAACGTCCCCAGGTGGCTGGAACCCAAGATGACCCACTCATTCTGGAGGTGGGCTGTGGGTCAGGAGCTGTCTCATTCAGCGTGTTGATACATCTCCATGAGATAAGCCCTCTGTGTCCTTGCAAGGCTGTGAGGGTTATTCATTGTAGGTCTAGCCTTACTGGATTTATTATATTGTATTCTTTTCTACATTATTTTCTAGCACCTGGCCAATATTATGGTACATATTTATTGAATGAAAATGTAATGTCAAATTAAGAAAGTCATTTAGGGATCTGAGAATGTGGCCTCATGATATGGTGATTGCCTAGCATGCATGAAACCCTGAGTTCATTTCCTCAGTACCACATAAATAGAAAAACACTGGAAGTGGTGCTGTGCCTCAAGTGGTACAGTGATAGCCTTGAGCAAAAAAGCAAAAAAAAAAGAAAGAAAAAACGCAATCCAAAACAAAACCAAAAAACATTTAGCTAGTAAATGCAAAATAAAGAGCCCATACTTGGAATATATAATTGCTCCTGCCATACTGACACCTGACAATGGTCCCTAATTCATGTACTTTACTTATATTAGGATATTGTGTTGAAAAAAATAGTTTTGTTCATTAGGTCACAGCAATTAATGGCTTGAATGCGCTTAGTGTCAGGTGAAGTGTAGTTCTGGAAATTCAAAGGTTCCAGGTTTTTGAATGGTCACTGCTAATATTCTAAGTGAGATTTGGAAATCTTTTTGGTTAGTCATGGAACCAAAACGGCAGAGGCAAATTAACAGTTGTGACAGAAGTGAAGGAATAACTCCAGAGTTAATGAATAAATGATATTAACTAAGGTAAAGCAGAAACTGTTTTAGAGAACCATTTTTGGTTATTGAAAAAATAGTTATCAACTTGTCTTATTCCTCATTACCTTTATCATTCTAAATCTCTTAGGCTACTTCTTAATCTCTGTGTAATAAATGTATCTCCTTCTGTGCTGTTTTATCTTACCTTATCTTCTTTGCTTTCTAAAAATCTCAGTCTTTCTATATTTCTCTATGAACATTTCCATATAGTAAATACACCTGCACAGATGGCAGAGAATGCTAATCTAAGGGTCCCATATCTCATGAGTCATTAATGAAACAACATGGAAAAGGAGGACATATTTATTGTTACCGCAAATTTTCTGAAAAGCTGCAATTTCCATTATTTGTCTACATAGTGTCATTCAGTGCACATAAACGCAAATGTTAGCTGGGTGCTGGTGGTTCACACCTGTAATCTTAGGTATTCAGGAGACCAGAGGATTGTGGTTCAAAGCCAGCCTGGTCAGGAATGACCATGAGACGCTTATCTTCAATTAACCACCATAAACCCTGAAGTGGTGCTGTAGCGTAAGCTGTAGAGTGCTCAATTTGAGCTAAAGAGCTGAGGGAGTGACCCCAGGATCAGAGTTCAAGCCCCACAACCAAGAAAAAGTGCAAATATTACCTTAAGTTTCCCCAAAAGGAAGACAAGATCAATAATCTTCTCAAGTAGAAAAAATAATTTCATATAGAGGAAGAAGCGAGACATGAATCTCAAGGTGAAGAAAAGAAAGACCGTTTGAAATTCAAAAATGATTTCTATTTTTACAAGTTTTGCACCGTGAATAAATTCAACTCAGCCTAACATAGTTAAGTCACAATGCATCTACTTTTCTAAATATGTAAAGAATGTAACAACACATTGTCTCTCATCAAATGTTTCTATTAAATAAATCTGAGCTTTCATAAATTTTAAAAAAAAAAGAATTTCAAAATGATTCAGTGCACCTACCTTTGCTGAGTTATTTGTTATGGCTTATTTGCTACACATATTCTCTTCCTTTAAAAATTGTCAAATATTAGCTTTACAATATACTTCATCTAATATTTCTTGTTTCAAAAGAGAAGTCTATACAATTGATGTCACTTAGTTTACTTACTATATTAATTCAAAGCCAAACCAGGCAGGAGGGTCTGTAAAATTCTTATCTCAAATTAAAAACCAAAAAACCAGAAGTGGAGTTTTGGCTCAAGCAGTAGAATACTACTTTGGGGGCATGTGGGCAGGAAAGACAACTGTTCAGGGACAGGATCGAGCCTCAAGGTTCAAGCCCCAGAACCAGCACAAATTAAATAAACAAACAAAAATCCCAGATATGTCTTTGGGACCTTCCTTAAAGGAGTACGGGTCAGAGAAGAGGCTCCTTTTGCTGATCATATTCACTGGATCCTGCTTTTTTGGAATCCTTACTGCTCTGGAGAACTCAAGACCAGACCAAAGGAATTGATAACTGACGCCTGCATCAACAGAATCATCTTAGGGGTGAAATATCCATCCATAAGACCCTTTAAAACCTCCATGTCTTTGTTCCTTTGCAGGAGAACACTTTTAAAACAACGTTATTTCCTTTTGTTCTATGCTGGCCTTCAAATGGTACATTATTTCTTTTTGTAACACTCTGAACTAGAAGTTTACAGAAAAATTTTATATGAGTAAAGAACACACTCAAAAAAGCCAGGGACAGAGTTTCCTTCAAGTCTTGGGATACTTTTCTTGTACAGTAAAAAGGAAAGCACAAGGTTACTTGAACTTTGTTATTCCTCTATGTTCCATTCCTCTACTGGGGTCAGTTTCCACATCCAGTAACAGTTACTTCCAGTAACAATCGATGGCGCTGCTTGAGGTATAATGAAGGTTTTTCTGGCTTCACTGAAATAATACCAGAACAACTATGGACCTGAGGTAACACGTGTTTCAGAGACAATTTAGTAAAGAGAAAATATGAAAATTATATTGCTTATAAATACATTATACATGAGTACGTTGAGTTCAAATTTTGTAAGTTCTCTGTAAATTAAGGCAAATTTTAAATGGGAAGGAGGTTTTCAGAACATTCTTTTTGTGAGTGTAGGGGCTGTTCATTATTTCCCAAGTGAACATGAGCTAACAGTAAGGGAAACAATAGTAATAATAGGAGAAAGAGAAGTTCTGTATTTAAGTATAAAGGTTCAATACAATATTGAAGACTACAAATAAGACAACATTGAAACAATAAAACCAAGTCCAGTATGTAGAATTTTGGGAGTGATATGCAGAAAGCAAGACTCCTGCCTGGAACATGAAGTATGAGGCCACTCCCATTCTAAATCATGCTTGCTAATCATGCAACTTTGTAGAAAGTAGAATGGAAGAATAATTCTCTTTCCAATGCAAGTCAGATATAAGAGCATGTATTTAACTGGAAAAAATGTCCATCTTGTGAGTTCAGCGATTACGCTAGCAATGAACTGGTGGCTATAATCACATTTCTTTTTTTCTTTACACACACACACACACACACACACACACACACACACATATATATTTGTTGGCAGTGGTCTTGGCACTTGATCTCTGTGCCTACGAGCTGTCTCTCTGCTATTCAACTCAAGGTTAATGCTCTACCACTTGATCCACAGTGCTATTTCCAATTTTCTTTTAGTTAATTAGAAGAAAGAGTCTCTGGGACTTTCCTACCTGGGCTGGCTTTGAACCTCAATACTCATATCTCACCATGATCCAGCTTACGATCACATTCCTAACAGTGTACACTCAGGATATGTAATGTGTGTTTTCATATATCTTTATAAGAATTCTTGAGTTAGGGGCTGGGAAGGGGGCTCAGTGGTAGAATGCTTGCCTTGCATGCATGAGACCCTGGGTTTGATTCCTCAGCAGCAGTTAAGCAAAAATGAAAAAGGCCGAAATTGGCGCTGTGTGGTAGGGTGCTAGCCTTGAGCTGAAGAGCAGAGGGACAGAGCCCAGGTCCAGAGTTCAGGCCCCAGGACCGGACCTCCCACTAAAACAAAAGAAAAAGATTTGTTGAGTTTAAAATCTGGGTTACAGCTTATACATTACCCTCAAAAAATGTTTGCAGTTTAAAAGTTGATACTCCTGGAGAAATAAAACCTAAGAATGTAAAGGAGTCTGGGAAGTTCAGTTTGCATCCAGCCTGGGCAGAACACTCTTTGCAACAGTATATAAAATTTAGTAGTCAAAAGCTGGATCGGAAGAATGGCTCAGGTGATGTAATACCAGTCATGAACAAGACTGCTGAATAAGAGCTTGAAGCTTTTGCATACATACATACAAACATACACATACACACAGAGGCACTTATATGTGCACACACAAATACATAAATGAAACAACTCTCAGAATGTGTAGAAAAGTTAGAAAACAATAAATATATTTCCTGAATAAGACTAGAATCAAGTGAGAATTTTTAATATTAGAAAGTCCTCAAATGAACTTCCTTCAAATAAGTTTGAGAATATTACATTGGTATGGAACAGAGATAGTAAGAGAGTTAATAATCATTATTAAAGGGAACGGATCCATGGAGGAATGAATCAGAGATCCCGCAGGTGCATCTGAAAATGTCCATATCCTGTGCCAAAGTTAGAACATCTTTGAAAATAGTACATGAACAGTCTGAGCAGTCACTCTGGTGTATAATATCACGGGAGAAATTCAGAATTAGTAGTCTGTATCTAGATTAAATAAACCAAGAAACTATGGCAGGGCAATGTGATACAAGCCTAGAATTCTAGCACTAAGATTAAAACAGGAGATTAGAGAATGGAATTACATAGTGAAACCTTTCCTGGACCAGGTAGTATAATTTTGTCTTAATAAAAACAAAACAAAGCAGGAAGGAATGCGTAGTTGGACGTTTGGGCTAATTTTGTTACTATGTTTTGAGAAGTCAAATTTCCTGTTGAAATGCAACTCATACTTAATCCTCACTTGTGTTTTAAATTCTCTCTTCATTACAGATCATTCCTAGATGCAAAATGACTCATGATTCCCATCCAAAATTTGAAAAAGTAAGTAATCATCATTCTGTTGTATCCCAAAGAAATGATGAAGGATTACGAAAGCTTAAGCCTGGAAAAATAGCAAAGTTCGTCTAATGTAGGATTTTGAAGACCTTGCTAAATTAGAATTTAGATTTAAAATAAATATTTTGGTTTTTTTAAAATTTTATATTGTATAGGATTCTACAAAATTCTTTTTAAGTAGAGGGTTTAATTGACAAATTCACAAATGATTTTGCATCCTATTTGCCTAGAATATTCTTTCAAGAGAGCTATAATTAGAAATTAGTTAATAGATAATTCCAACAGTTCATGTATAAAATGATAATGTGAATGCTGTAGACAGAGTTGCCAACAAATTGATGATATTAATTTATAAATTTAGAATAAGAACAGTATTTGGAGTCTTTGATATAACATGGTATGAAGAGAATAATCGTGTGACATCTTCTTTCTTCTACCTGTATGTAAGGAATTTCCTTAATTATTTGCTACTGTATACACTGAGAAAAATCTTAGGTTTGTTTTTATTTTAGTTTTTGTTTTATTGGTTTGTCCTAGGTCTTGAACTCTAGGCCTGGGTACTGTCTCTGAGCCTGTTTATGCTCAAGGCTCGTGCCCTACTGCTTCAACCTCAGTGCCACTTGCATCTGGCTTTTGCTGAGAAGTTTATTGGAGATAACAATGTAGGGAATCTTTTCTGCCTGGGTGGGCTTTGAACTGTAATCTTCCGATCTTAGCATCTAGAATTTATATGTTAGTTTAAAAAGTATAAATATAAGTAATATTTACAAGTGTTCTGATCTCAAGAATACCAGTGGGGGGAAAATGATGCAACCAAGTTTATTGTGGTGTTCTTTCTAGAACATGTATGGCATTCCATTTGCAGAGTTATATTTTTTCACAATAGAGATAAGCTATTCATGATGTGATTTAAGGGAAGATTGAGGTGCATCCTAAAAGTTGGAAACTGTTGGGCTAGGATGTCTCTATATCATAAATATTGGTATTGATGGTCATAAAAATAATAGCTTACTGTGATAAACAATTGCTTAATCTTGAAGAATTAATTATTACAGATGCTTCATAATCTTATCCTCTATAAGAATGTGGCTATTTTTCTGTTGACTTCTCAATCTGTAAAACCCCATTGGAAACTGTATCTACTGCAGAATTACATAACATGCAAGCCGGTACTGTTTTGATTCTCTCAGGTATAGAATCTCCCGAATTTGTAAATGAGTAGTTACTAGTCATTGGAATGTTGAAGAACACATATATTCTGTCTTCTTAACAACTTATTTACTTTTAAATGTTATAGGTTTCCATAGAATTAAACTGTTTTCACTTTTAGTATGAGAAAATACTATGTTTATTCTTTTTCAAAATATTGGTAAGTATATTGTGAAAATATTGTCTAGTCAGATAGCATTCAAGTTGATGGTCCTCTGATTAAAAAGGGGTAAATAATTCAAATTAGACGCCAAACAGTATTGATTTTTAAGATGTTACTACATAGAGAATAATAATTACTATACCAATACAGTGAAATTTTATTTCATGCAGCTTATTTTTTAAATTTAATTTTATTGTCAAAGTGATGTACAGTGCTGTTACAGTAATTTAAAGGTAGTGAATACATAACTTTTCAAACTTGTTACCCCCTCACTCATTTGCTCCGCAGTTTTCCTTCACCCCAATACTCCTCACAAGTTGTGATGTACATTTCCAACATATTGTCTTGTGAGTATTGCTATTGCATTGGTTTGCCTTCGTCCTTTGTCTCACCATTTTGTTGTTCCTCTTCCCTTTCCTAATTAAGGTAAATATATACACAGTACACAGGCACCAAAATCAAATACATCAGGAAATAAAGCATAGGGGAAAAACCCAAAAGAAAATAGAAATCACATAGTACCTTAAAAACAACAACCTCAAATAATACTCTCTGTTTCCATATCTTGGAGTTCATTTTGCTCAGAATCAGCTTATAAGGTTATATATATGCATAACAAAGCCACTGGAAAATAATAATTTCATGGACACTATATCATGGAAACAACATGTTAACTTTTTTTGATGGTAAAGGTGGAGTTAGGATTGGTGAATTCGTGGTTCTAATAAATGAATTTCAAAAGTGTTTTAAAATTATGACAGGTAAATTTTAATTTGTTCAAACTTTTTAACAACTTAGCCTATTATGAAAATTTAAAATTGCTTGGGAAAATAGGCTTTCATGCAAAGTAATCCGTGAAGTCTTACCTGAAAGGGAGCAATGTGGGTGAAGATGGCTCATTTTCACACTAAACAAACAAACCTCAGACACCTTGCTATAAATCCTGTAGGTTCCCTTGAGAATTATCCTTACCCAGGAAATCTATTCTTACTGTGTGAAACAAGGTTGTAGTGGAATTTAAATTAAAAGTTCTTTAAAAAAAAAGACATCAAAATTTGTGAATTGACTTTAATTACCAAACAGTAATTCTCTGAAAAAGATAATTTGGGTCCAAATATTTAGGGAGAAAGTGCCCTCAACAATGAAAGAAGATATTGGGTTTACACTTTTCTGTTTGTAATACTTTCTACAAGGTCTTTGCACGTGACGCACTGAAACACAGAAAAAAATCTGATTGGATACTTGAAACCAATGATTTCACATTTCTTAGTAGCTCACACAATATAATATCCTTATAAACATGAGATAGTGAAGATTTCTCTTATTACATAAGCCAAAAAGTTTTGAGATCAGAAAAGGATTGAGCAAATTGAAAAGGCAAGAAAACGCGTTCTTAGAAGTCCAAGCTAAGCATATTGGCTTTAGCAGTGGAGGGAGGCCAAAGTTTTTGATATACATTGCCATAATATTTTTGCTACCTAAAGTGATTTTACAAAGCCTATTTATCTCATTACAATTTAGAATGGATTGAATGAAGACGGGAAAATAAATTCCACATCCAAATAAAAGAGTTTTAAAAGAGAAACCATGAAGATGTAGCAGTGGAGAAGGCCTTATAGTCCTTCACCTTCACTAGACTTGAAGCCAAGGATCTGTGATTAGTTGGAAATCAGGCAAGAGCTAAGAGGAGGACAGAGAAATAGGACATAGGAGCATTGTCCTTTTGTAACAGACACTGCCATCCAAGGTATGGATGATTTAACTATGTTCTTTTCCATACATCTTGCGGAGCAAATGCAAGACAAAGAGAAAGATAATCTATTGAAATAGTTTTGGAAAGAATAACTTCACTGATCCTGATATGGTATCTAAGGAGAGTCTTAAGAGAGAAGATAAAAGTGGAGTATTCTTCTGTTTCCTCTAAGCATATTGTTAGCAAAATATATCTTTGAGGTTAGAAGTGATTGTGACAAAAAGTGGTGGAGTACTTATTTTTGAGGTCACTTTAGACACAAGAAGAATTTCAAGGTAAAAGAAAAAAAGATAGCTATATATTTGTGATCGCAGCTTCCTGGACTGGTATTTTGGAGACAAAGTTTTACATTAGAGATTGTCCTCATTAGCATTGATGCTGGGTTTCCATACCTACCAACTGAAAGGAGGAAGTTTAATGGGCTCAGTTGGACAAGTAACCAGCATGGTAGAAAAAAATGGCAAATAATAGTAATCAAAACAGCTTGGTACTGGCACAAGAACAGACCTCAGGACCATTGGAATAGAATTGAAAACCCAGAAATGAACCTACAGTACTATAGACATGTAATCTTCGATAAGGGAGCTAAAAAAATAGAATGGAAGAAAGACAGCCTCTTCAGTAAATGGTGCTGGCAAAATTGGTTAACTACATGTAGAAAACTAAAGCTAGATCCTTGTATATCACCCTGCACCAGAATCAACTCCAAATGGATCAAAGACCTCGGAGTCAAAGGAGACACTCTGAAAACATTATAGGATGGAATAGGAGAAACCCTAGGTCTCCTTGGCACAGGCCAAAATTTTCTTAATAGAGACTCAGAAACACAACAAATCAAAGAAAGGTTGGACAAATGGGACTGCATGAAGTTGCAAAGCTTCTGCATGGCAAAGGACATAGCTAGCAAGATAAATAGACAGCCCACAGATTGGGAGAAGATCTTCACTAGCCATTCAACAGACAAGGGTCTCATATCTAAAATATACTTGGAACTCAAAAAATTAAATCCCCCAACAACAAATCCTCAAAGAAACAACTGCCCAATAAATAAGTGGGCTAATGACTTAAAGAGAAACTTCTCTGAAGAAGAAAGAAGGATGGCCAATAGACACATGAAGAAATGCTCAACCTCCCTAGCCATAAAAGAAATGCAAATCAAAACAACATTGAGATATCACCTCACACCAGTTAGAATGTCAAAAATTAAGAACTCTAAAAACAACAGATGCTGGAAGGGATGTGGACAGAAGGGAAACTCACTTCATTGTTGGGGGAGTGTAAACTTGTTCAACAACTTTGGAAAGCAGTATGGAGGTTCCTCAAAAGACTATACATAGAGCTCCCCTATGACCCAGCAATCCCACTTTTGGGCATTTACCCAAATGTTTACAAACAAGATCACACTAAAGCTACCAGCACAACTATGTTTATTGCAGCATTATCTACCATAGCTAAGATATGGAACCAACCCAGATGCCCCTCAGTAGATGAATGGATCAAAAAAATGTGGTATATATACACAATGGAATTCTATGCCTCCATCAGAAAAAATGACCTTGCCCCAATTGTTAGGAAATGGAAAGGATTTGAAAAAATTATATTAATTGAAGTAAGCCAAGCCCAAAGAAACATAGGTCCCATGGTTTCCCTTATTTGCAATATCTAGTGTATGTATGAGTCAAGCAGAAAAGGTCAGATAATGTGATGTTAGGAAAATAAACCCTTAGATATGTTTAAATGTTTTTTTTTCTTTCATTCATTTTTTTAACTCATTTATAAGATTATCTCTTTGTTGCTTTGTATGTCCCTCCCCCACAGTATAACCCCTGCTTTCACTATATTTGATGTCGGTATAATTTCTAGAGGAGAAGGGGAAAAATAAGTTGTTTAAGGATACAGGTGGACCAGTTGCAACAATGAGAAGTACAAGTTGTCATGTCGAAAACGAACTCTACAGTTCCTGTGGGGGGCAAGGATGGGGTGAGGGGACGGGGGGAGGCTGGGAAGGGACGTGAAGGGTAAACAAAGGAGGAGGCTGCAATGCTTGATAAGAAATGTACTCATTATCTTGCCCATGTAATTGTAACCCCTCTGTACAGTATGTTCGCAATAACAAATTTTAAAAAAGAAAAAAATGGTAAATAATATATAGTAAATTACTTTGAACAAAGAAGGAAAAATATAATTCAAAATATCTTGACTTAAAATTATGAATATAAGTAGTCAAGAGAAATGAGAGAAAACATAAAGGACTGTTTTCTTTCCAGTGGAGTAATGAGTTCTTGATCTTGTTTCTTCCATTCTATCTTCACAAGCTATCAAGGGTGGTGAGGACTGGAGTATCCAGTGCAGACCAAGAGAATTCCCAGAAGAAAATATTTGCAGCAGATGTAGGAGATTTATAACCTTAGACAATCTATTTAAATCTATTAAAAATTCTCCTCTACCCCAAACTGCCCACTTAAAACAACTTTGTATGCTTTTCCCAAGATTGTCCTTCATTAACTATTTAAAATTTTGAGAGGTCATAATCATACTCTATAGAGATCTCTGTTTCGTTGTGCTTTTTGTGTGTTTTTGTTTTTTAGTTGTGTTTTTTCACTGAATTTAAAAAGGTTGTGCAAGTGTGTTACAATTAAATATGTCCATTTAATTGTCCAATGTTCCGGGATCAGAGTCACTCCTTCTATCATTCTCAACCAACCCCTCGACAAGATTAATTTCCGATTTACCACATCCTTTCTCACATGTGTATATTGAGTATTCTAGCTGTGCTTGCTCCTTGTTCCATTTTCATTCATTTTATGTCTTTACTATTATTTCTCTCTGGTTTCAACTTCCTGACAGTCATTCTGTTAAACTGTCTGCTACTACTTTGAAAGTTTTATATACATTCCATGTAGTTTATATCCTGCATATACTTGAACTGATGTCAGCTTATATTTCCATAATTCATTCATCTGAATTAACATTTTGCAAGATTGCAGACATGAAGCACCTAGACATGATTTTATTCACCTCCTTTTGGAAGATTAATCTGTAGTCAACAAGAAAGTTTAAAAAAGGCTTAGAATGGATTCCTAACTACCAGTTTTATAAATGTCTTTGTACAATGGTTTGTGATTATTTTATTCTACATGGGATAATATTTTCTACAACCTATAAGTTTTGGAAAAAGAAGAAAACTAAAATTTACTACTGTAGAGGAATATGATAGAGAAAGAAGACAGATTTTATGTTTGTCAAATATCTGATGAGTACCCATACTCAAGAATTAAAGTCATATTTCTTAGTATGTTAGAATGATAGGAAAAAAATAAAACACCATATGATAAGGCAACTATTCATGACTTTTTAAAATGTACTTATTATGTGATGAAATTTACTTTATTAGCTAATGTTTTGGTTTGAAATATGGGAGGCTGATCTATTTAACAAATTTTCGAAGGCACCTACTGAAAAACACAAATGGTGGGGGGAACTATTTCTACACTTTAATGAATTGTTGAACCTGTTTGGCATCAGTGCTGGGTAAATAAATCAAGTCTATTGTAACTTGCTCCCTACACTTGAAAATCTAGTAACGTCATTAAATATCATCTACGTGTAAAGTGTTATTTTTTCAAATGTGATTTTAAAAAGTTTATTTGAAAAGGAATATACTTTCAGGAGATTAAATGTAGGTTATCATTTGTTTGAGAATGACAACTTTTTATACTACAGAACCAAGTTTTATTGAAGTACCAGTGTTTTTAAGTACTAAGGATCTTCACAATTAATGTTTTTTCTGAATTATATTTGACCTCTATGTCAAGGATTCCTAGCATTGGTAGACCAATTATGGATCTATCATTCTAGGAACTATGTTTTGGCCTGCTGATGCTGGATTGAATCATTCATTAATCATTAGGAGAGGGGTATTACAAATAACAAATCTTGTGACATTTTTGGTCATGTTCACTCATATGGGATGGTCATCTGAAAATTGAAAGTTTGCATTACTGTACTGTACATTTTGTACATACTGTACATTTTGGATCTCATTCTGTATTTTAAGTTGCCTGGAATTTCACAATTGCTTACTGCTAATTCCTGCATTACAAGGAATTGGGGCCCTGAAATATAAGAAATGAGAAATTGAGATGGGTCTTCAATTACTTTCTGTTGGCATGTTGCCTGGGCCTAGGTGAGAACTCTTGCCCTAGTTTTCTGATGATGCAGATAAATGGGACCTGGGATCCTAGGACCCGTGGATCCTGTAGAAGAATAATAACTTTTAGACATCATATCAGCACAATTTGTGTATAATCAGTAGGAATGCTACAGAAATATGGGGAAAAATAGTTTGGGACCAGCATGTTTCCAAAATGAGAGTTGACTTTAGAGAAACATGATGAGTTGTATGTAAATAGGTGCTTAGCTGATTTTGTTAATTTGTAAACTAATACAGGGAAATAGATTACAGCAAGGTAAAGAAAAAAGAACTTCACATTGAAGTACTCATTTCTGTGTATGTGTGTGTGTGTGTGAGAGAGAGAATGTGTGTGTACACATGCACGCATATAAACGCACTCGCATGTGCAAATGCTTATTCATTCATTCATCATTCCTGAGGCTTGATAGTGCCTGGGCACTCTCCCTAAGCTTCTGTGACCAAGGATAGTGGTTTACCACTTGAGCCATTGTTTCACTTCTGTTTTTTTGGAGATAATCGCATGTATTTTCATGATTGGATTGGCTTGGAACAGTGGTCTTCAGATCTCAGACTCCTGAATAGCTAGCTAAGCTTCTTCAGCCTCTAAGTAGCTAGTTAAAATTGGGCCTGTCCACTATGCTTCACTGCTCTTTTATTCTTGTCCTGAGGTGTTCACATGGCTAAGTCATATGTATGTCTAGTTGCTTTAAAAAATACTCTTACTGCTTGGCACCAGGGGCTCCCATCACAGAACTCTTAACGATTGGGGAGGCTTGAGAACAGAACCCAGGCCAAAAGTTTAGTGGACTTCCTTCTCAATCTATAGCTGGGTGCATTTGATTATTTCCACCATCCTGCACTATCTACAGGTTAAGATTGGAAGGACTGCAGAATCCGGGCCAGCCAAGGTAGGAATTCAGACAAGTTGGTGTGCAACTGTTATGCCATTGATAATCGAAAGGCTAAAAAGACAGATCAGGTGCATGTTCTTGTGGAAAGGGAACCCCTATCCTAAAATTAACCACTGATATGACACCAGTCTAACAAAAACAATACACCAAATTGAACACAATTTCCCACAACAAAAATAAGTATATACATTAACATCCAAAACTTAGTACAATCTGCTCTTTGTTCTAATATCACCTTCATTTGATTATTATATGTGACAGAATAGTTTCTTCATTAAACATATTATATATTATATATTTAAAAAGACCTAGAAAATTCTTTCTCACTTATTAAGTGCAAACGAATGGGAAATTGCCTCATTTCTTACCTATTTGACTAACACTATAAATTCATCTTATGATTATTATTAATAGTAATATATTCTGATTTATTACTTTACTTTGTACCAGTTTTTAAACATTTGGCTTCTCTGCTGAAGTTGAAGTATTTAAATAGTATCATCATATTATCTTACTTGGGTACATAGGGCAATTTTCTAAAAAGTTTTTAACCAATGGCTACTAGTAATTCTGTTTTTTTTGTATTTTTTGGAGGGGGAGGTCCAGTCGTGGAACCTGAACTCCGGGCCTGGGCGCTGTTCCTCAAGGGTAGTTCAAAGCTAACACTCGACCACTTGAGCCACGGTGCCACTTCCGGCTTTTTTTTTCTGTTTATGTGATGCTGAGGAAGTGAACCCAGCGCCTCAAGCATGCAAAGCAAGAGCTCTGCCACTGAGCCACCTTCCTAACTCTCTACGAATTCTTTATTGGTACATTATTTAGTTTATTTTTAATTTCAATTTAATTTTATTGTAAAGGTAATGTACAGAAGGGATAGTTACATAAGTAAGGAAATGAGTACATTTATTATGGAAGAAACATTGTTATCTCTTCCATTGATTTTTTGCACACTCAAAAAAAACTACTGATATTTTTCCTGTCGCTATTGACCAATGTGTAATTTTCTTACTTTGTTCATGCATTTCTTATTATAAAATTGATATACAGAGGGTTTACAGTTATTTAAGTCAACTAAAGAGTACACTTCATTTTATTTTCCAAATTTCAAATTTTGAACTTATTTTGTCTTGTTTCTTTAGGGTAATTCTTTTTTCAGAGTTGTAGGATTAGTTAATCTAGTTTTGCATAATTTTAACACATTTAAATTATTCAGACATATATTTTTGCTTTCAAAATAGTTAACATGTGAATATTTAAAAATTATTTTCTTAAATTTTATGATTGGTGAATTTAAATAAATTTATTTTATTATAGTTCTAAACATATTTGTCCAGGTAACAAATACTGTATTTTCAAGAAGCACATACTTTATTAAAAAAGGCTGCATTACATGTTCAGGTTTGGAAATATTTGTACTTGAATTTTAAAAAAAACTGTTTGAGCTGGGCATAGTGTTTGTAGTTTCCATTTTCTAACTATGGTGGGAAGTGTAAATAGGTTTGTGATTCAGGAGAGACTGAAAAATATGAGACTTTATCATAAAATTACCAGAGTGAAATGATTAGAGATATAGCCATCCCTAGCAAGATATAGAGCACATGGTTATCATATTCTAAATCTTGAGTTAAAACACCAGTAAGATCAATCTTTTGTCAAAAAAAAGGACACATAATTCAAAATGTTCATTATTTAAAACTTGTTTGCAAAGTTCTCATGTCTTTTATTTTTTAATTTTCAATTTAATTAATCTATACGAATCCAAGTATCTTGTGACTATTTTATTTCTACTAAACGTTTGAATAGTATGAGCAATATTATGATTTCATATATTAAAATACTTTTACTATTTGTGATAATTTCCTCTGTTTAATATGATAATAACAAATGTGTGTATGTGGTGTGTCTGTGTGTATATTTATGTGGGTTTTGTGTGTGTGTGTATTTGTGTGTACTTTGTAATGCTTGGGTGATCACACAATTGCTCACATATGTTAGGCCAATGATTTACCACTGAGCTATACTATCTAGTTATAATAAAAATTGTATTTTAAATTATGACTTTTAAGTTTTCATTTCTAGTATGTTTTTTCAAAATTATATATGATAAAATGTGATCCATCTTCTATCCACGTTAGCAATTGTTATTCTTATTCTTTCTCTTATTTCTTTGGAAATTAATTATATTCCTATTACTTCTTTAAATTGTAACAGCTCTATACAATGCTTTTTTTTTTAATTTTATTTTTCCCATGTTATCTGACTTTCAGTCCAATCTATCAGGTGGATTACAAAGAAACTAGATTCAGGACACTTTATTTTTCTCCTTCTCTTCTCTGAAGTCTTTCTGTTTTTTTGAAACAATACCGAAGACCTACAGCTCCTATGTGGTCCACCATTCTTCCCCCTCCCATTCTCTTCGGCAGTACAGCTCAAGTCGTTATCATTCAGCTTTATTATGCTGTACTGTTATCTAAATCTTAACTCATTCCTAAGTTAATTTTAGTTGCATTGAACAGTCTCTAAATACATTTTCTATATATAAAATCAGGGGTTTGTATTTTCACAAGGGGCGAAATATGAGTGAATATCAAATATTTAGATATCTCTGTAGAATATTGGTCCACCTGCTCAATAATCTCCTATGTAAATTCAAGGAATACAGGTCAGTCACGGCAATCTTGTAAAATGGTTTAGCTTGAGCCTTCATACTAGCTTTGAATAGTATTACCATGTTTAGTAGTGAAGACAACATAATTCTACTATAAGAACAGACACATAGAAGAAGATAACAGATTTGTCAAAAATAAATTCTTAGTTTTATGGTCCACAGATTTTGAAAAGGATGCTATGACTTTATGAAATAAAAACAGAATCTTAAATGGTTGTAATGGCACTATTACCTCTCTAGATTTAAAGAATGATCTTAGACTACTACCTCAATCCTTTGTTTGTTTGTTTGTATGTCAGTCATGGAGTTTGAACTCTGGGCTTAGGCACTGTCCATGTACTCTTCGGCTCAAGGTGAACACTCTACCGCTTGAGCAACAGCAAAACTTCCGGTTTTCTACTGGTTTTTTGGAGATATGAGTGTTATGGACTTTCCTGCCTTGGCTGGCTTTAAACCACGATCCATAGATCTCCGCCTCCTGTGTAGCTAAGATTACAGGCTTGAGCCACCAGCACCTGGCCTACCTCAAACCTTATAAAGAATGATTATCAAACTAAATCTGAGGTGTAAAACCCTATAAAACATAAATGTAAAAATTCATGACATTAATCAGTAAAGGTTTCTAAAAATTTGACATGGAAATTATTAGTAGCTAAAGAAAAGCAAGAACTGGATTATATCAAGTGATAACCTTTCATAATTCAAGGGACACTATAACAGAAATAAAAACATATCCAACAGAGGGCACATATTTGTTAATGCTACAATGTTAATGCTACAATGATTCTGAACCTTAAGTATTCTTATATCTTCTACTATATAAATTTTTTCCTGAATAGGATATTTCTTTAAATAACATATATAAATTAATAGTCAATAGGAGGAGCATATGAAATAAGCTCCTTTTCAGTGTCTAAGAAATGATAAAAAGAAAACTCATTAGTATGACCATGATATAAAAAGAGGACGCAAAATATATTAATACACTTGTGGAGAAATTCATATACTTCTTGTAGTGATCGATTTGTATAATACTTCAATCATTTTAGCAAACAATTTTCAAGTCTTCAAAAGGTGAAAGAGAATTGTATAGGATCCCGGCATTACACTTCCATTACTGTATTAATCAGAAGTTAAAAACTTTTTTGGACAGAGAATGTAGTTAATTGTCAGTGAACTTGAATATTATGTGTGAGTCCCGGGAAACGATCCCCAAAAACAAATTTTGAAAAGACACACTATACAGGATGTATGCTGGGCAAATTCCTGTAACTGAATTTTATATCTATTTTAATGTCTCTTCTGAAATTTACAGCATTTCTCTTTGAAGAAATGCAAGTTTGTGAAAATTTGGCTTTGAAAACCTATGAAGGTACAATTCACTTCTAAAGCACTAAAATATATACAATAAAAGGAGATAATATATTGTAAGTGAATTGCATGTCAGAAAAAAAAAAAACTATTGTTAAAACTTCTTCACCCAAAATGCAGAATAGCTAAAAAGATGTTTTTGGTGTTGGATAAAACTCTTTGTAAACTACTGCATTTAAAACAAAGATGTGATTTCTGTTTATTTTGAGGGTATTTTGTCCGTTTGAGTTTATACAGAGATAACTCAAGGCAAAACTACATGTGAAAACTGAAATACCTAGGAATTATGCATCATTTCTAAGTAATTTTTTATTATTTTTATTTTTTTATTGTGAAAATACTGTACAGAGGGGTTACAATTACATGGGCAAGAAAATGAGTACATTTCATATCAAGCATTGTAGCCTATTCCTTTGTTTCTCCTTCCCATCCCTTCCCATCCTCCTCCACCGTCCCACCCAATCCTCCCCGCTAACCCCCCCAACCAAAGTTGTAAAGTTCATTTTTTGACGTAACGACTTGTACATCTCATTGTTGCAATGAGTACACCTGTATCCCTATTTTTTCCCATGGTTTCCCTTATTTGCAATATCAAGTATATGTCTGAGTCAAGCAGAAAAGGTCAGATAATGGGATGGTCGGGAAATGAAGCCTAAGGTATGTATTCAAATGTTTTTTTTTTTTTTTTCATGCGATTGTTTCTAACACATTTATAAGATTATTTCTTTGTTTCTTTGTATTTCCCTCCCCCTCAGTATAACCCCTGCTTTCACTGTATTTGATGTCGGTACAATTTTTGGAGGGGAAGGGGAAAAACTTCGAATACTTGAGAAACTTTTCTGGAAGAAACATTTAGCAAATGACAGAAGACACAAATCTATGCATCTGCATTTTATGAAAGTTATATGTTACTTGCTCAATCCAATTGCTTATCTTTACTTTCCTAGGAAAAACGTATTCTCAAGATAAGAGCTAAAAGCAGTGAAAAGAACAAAATACGCAATCATCTGGATTCATTTGTGAAAGTAACAAATGAAATAAAACAATTCCACTTAAGGGACTCCAATATTAGTGTATGTGAATATGTTCCTGAATGCCAATATCCATTAAATTTTTGGAATTTTAAAGTCTACTAACATATGAAAACTAGAACAAGGAAACAAATATAAATTTAGAGTGAACCAGCCTTGAAATCATTTTCTTAATTGTTTTGAAATTACAAAAGAATTGATATTCCTTTGCTTTGGAAATCATTTAAAAATATTTATCACTTATGATAATTCAAATACCAACCAAGAGTAATTTTATATAATCATTATAAATATCATTTTATTTCTATTGTAAAATAGAATAAAAAAACCAGTCTCAATATATGACCTACCTGTCATTATTCTTAACTTCTAATCATTACCTAAATTTCTTAAACAATCTAAATATTCATGTCTTTAACATAGACGTAAATGTTCTATACATTTTTACTTAATATTTTCCAGGGGTATGTATTCATGTTTCTAAGAAATGTTCACAGCAGTTAAAAGATGCTTTTGTCAAATTAATGTGATACAATTTGTTGTTGTGGGTGTTTTTTGCAAGGCCTGGGCATTGTCCCAAGCCTTTTTATGCTCAAAGACAGCACTCTACAACTTGAGGAAAAGAACTAATTTCTGTTTTTATTGGTT
Organism: Dipodomys spectabilis; assembly: GCF_019054845.1. NCBI lineage: Eukaryota > Metazoa > Chordata > Mammalia > Rodentia > Heteromyidae > Dipodomys > Dipodomys spectabilis. The sequence goes on along the minus strand of NW_024871095.1, from coordinate 392,878 downwards.
AATTGGAGATAAGAATCTAAGAAGTACTTTTCTGTCTGGGCTAGTTTCAAAAACAATTCTAAGATCTCAGCACCCAGAATAGTTCATATTATAAGGGTGAGTTACCAGCACTTGGTTTCACGAAGTTTTGTTTTTTTAATTTTAAATATGTTTTAAGATGTTTGTTTCACTATGATGTATATCATTCTGCAAATAAATTTAGATATATGTATATATTTCTGAGGACAAATAATGTCTAAAAATGTACTATTCTACTCATAATATTTATATATATATACATATATATATATGACAGACTCCCTCTAAAACTTTTATGTTACTATTTTTGACCTTTTTCATTTCAAAGATATACAGTCTATTTTGCTAAAAGTTTCCTAGAATAAAATAACTATATTTCAACAGAAAGTAGAGTTTATTACTTTCAAGGGAATTTTAGATATACACATGATATTGTAGGAATATTTACATATATTACTTTAAAAGGTTCTGCCCAAACTCTTTAATATTTGTTTGTTGTTAAGGAGAGAGAGGAAGTTAATTCATACTCATTAGGAATTTGCAATGCTTCAAAAATTCTATTCTATATTTTGTTATAAGCACATAGTCAAGCTACCTGATATGGTTTAGTTTTTTTGTTTATTTGTTCTAAATTTCAATATGGATGCATGCACAGCGGTAACATTAAAATTATTAATCAAAAGACAAATAATAGTAAAATCATAGACAGATATCCGACATTCAATAATTAGCACTTATGATGCTAATAAGAATTTGGGTGGAGAGGATGATGACCACAGTGTAGCCTGATAATGACGACGTTGTGATTGAAAAGGAAAAATAAAAACTTTAGATAACTTTGAAGCTAAATTTCCAACATTGAATACATAGTTATAAACATCGTTGGATTACATACAAAAACAATAACAAGAGGAAGGCTGGGAAGGTGGCTCAGTGGCAGAGTGCTGGCCTTGCCTACATGAGGCTCTGGGTTTCATTCCTCAGCACCAAATAAGCAGAAAAAGCGGGAAGTGGCACCGTGGCTCAAGTGGTAGAGTGCATTGAGCTGAAGAGCTGAGGGACAGTGCCAGGCCAAGAGTCCAGTCCCCATGATGAACCAAAAAAAAAAAAAAAACAGAATAAAAACAGGAGTGTTTCAATATCAAGAAATACAATCACATAAACAGGTAGTCTTTCTAATGTATACTCACTGTAATTGGTGTTATTATTTTCTTATAAATAAAATCATTTATTTCCATATTTTGATGGACTAAGATGTAGGTTTCAACTTAGTGTGATTAGTTCAAATAACATTCTCATATAGATACTATTCAATAACTAATGTTTTACAATGATATATTAAGAGTATGTTCTTCATTACAGCTGTAAATACATGACACAATTTACATAATAACACTTACATATATCCAGTTACCATAAAATGACACAAGTTGTAGAGCCAGGAGTAAAAATTTATTTTTATTTCTGCATGAAACTATTTCTGTCTTTATACCAACAAACTGAATTTGACACTTTCCTTATTTGTAAGCTAAGGTAGAAAATGTAAGGACTGTTTGCTTTCTTTTTCCTTGCTCTAGAAATCAACAAATATATTCTTCAATATTTCTGGTAGATTACATCCATTTACAGATGAGCAATGCAAGACCAAAAGTCAATGTTGTGAGTAAATAATGGTACTAGAATTTTTGTCTGAGTTCTTCACCCTGTGTGCTTACAAGGAGAGTCATTGGTTGATGGAGAGGACCAATATGAAAAGACCATGGGGAAAAATGCATATTTTGTAAACAGTTGTTTTAGGACTGAATGACTGGTGATGAGTATTTGCAATAGATTGGTTTCAGGGGCACAAAAAGGAGTACATAGATATTACATTAGTGACAGAAACTGAGAAAATCTTGATCATTCATCTTATCTAATGGATGGAGGTAGGGTAAAAGGAAATCTAAAATGTTTCCACATCTCGGTCTCCTAACTGTGTTAGTTACATTCTTGGTGATAAGGACTTCAGGTGGAAAAGATGGATTTAGAAGGAAAAAACTCTCTGCTAGTTCTAAGGTTTATGTTAAACAGATGCAAAGATAGTTCTGTTTGAACATCATCAAAATATCCACGAACATGAATATAAAAAATAATAATAAAATCAGGGAAATTATTAAAGGGAAGAGGAAAAGGAAAGTTCTGACGAAAGTGTGAATAATGTCAGTAAGAGTGTGGATAAAATTGGAGGAAAGAGATAAATAAGGTAACAAAAAATTAATAAACACAGATTTACAGAAGAAAAGGATTGAAAGAATTTTCAGGAAGATATTGAAGGAAATCTATTTGGATTTGAAAAGTAAGAGGACATAGACAAGTTCAATAAGAACAGTGTTTTGGTGAAAGTCATATTGATAAAATGTTGAGATATGGATGTGAAGACATAAAATTCTGGATCCATTAATTCAACAGATCCTATTGATTTTAAATGTTGGGAACAAATGCTTTAACACTGACCTTAAAAATATTATACAGATATAACTGTCATGAACTTTTCTTAGAGGTATTCTGTGAACAATTTTGAAAAATTTATTTAGCCAGGAGATTATAGATTGAACAACAGCACAGAGAAGCCTAATTTGTCCTACAGTTCCAATTAGTGACCCATCTATCCATATCAGTTTGGGATTTTATTGAAATATATTTATCAGCCTACTCATTATAAATGTAGGACAAGTAACACCAAGTATTAGATTAAACATACAGTTTTACTGATGTGACTGAAGACTCCTTGAATTGATTCTTCTTTAGAACAGAAAATGCCTCAATAGACTTTAACAAATCATAACCGCCAAATACTCTATTGAAATCTAATTCTTCTTAGGTATATCTCCATGCTGAAATAACCCTGTCAATCAACCTGATACAAATTGTTATATGTAGAAAAATGTCCTTATAAACTTCAAGCTTTTATTGAATGGAAAAATTCAGACATTACACTCACCACTAGGATTAAATGCCTAAAAAGATAAGACATTTTGCTTTAATGCCTTTCTTTCATTTTCACATACACATTGTCAAGTTGTGAAGTTTTCAGATGTAACAATAATACAATGGTGACTTGTATTAACACAACATCTAGAATCTAATGTTAATTTGGATACTTACTAATTAGCTCCAAATTTTGTGCATATTTATATTTCTCCTGCGTAAACTAATGAGCTCCAAGAAAATGTCCCTAAGGAGCCTTTCAATTCTAATATCACTGTTCTCTCAAAATGCTTTAAATTCTACATGCTCTAATGTGGGCATAGGGTTATATTGTGGAACTTTTCTCCTCAGAGAGTGAGTATTACCCTATTGCTTTACATGGACAAAGTACTTTCATACATAGACTGAGCGTGTGCAAACAAGAAGTGGTAGTTGAACAATGTTCTTAGCAGTTTGTACAGATGAAATGGAAATAGAGCAACTATGAACTCAAAAGGAATGTGCAAAGAAGACAAAGACACAAAGGAGAATGTGCCAAGAAAAGCTGAAGTATAATTTCAAATAATGTGCTCAGGTGTGAGGGTGTGTTCAAAGTACAGTTTCAGAAAATATAGTTGGATATCTTGGGAGAAAACTGTTTTAAACTACTTTGGGATAATTGTACAAGTATAAGCCCCTAACTCTGACTCTAATCAGCCACAACATCATCAACTTAGGGACTATTTTCCAAGTGCAAAGTAAGAAAAAGAGGGCTGATCACAGTTAGTGTTCAAGTTGAAGCAATGGCAATCACAAAAATTTTCTTTTAAGTTTTCATTTATTTTGGAGCATTTAAGTAGGGAAAAGCCAAGTAAATACTTTGCATGTACCTAAATTAAGTGGGACGTATTATATTGTCTCTCTTTAATTTGGAAGTTATAGATTATGTCTTTTCCTACTCTAATTTGGGACAATGATCTGCTGTCAGTTATTTTCTTCTCTTACCTTTCTTTTCCCCTTCTACTTACATAATTATTATTTAAAGAGATATAATTGGGCTTGCATTTCTAAATTCTTCAAAATTATCTGAACTACTTCATACTTTTGGCAGCCTCCTATATCTTTCTCAAGGGAAATATTTTGTCACTATCATTTTAATCCTATATGATATCTTCCTGCCTAATTTAGTGCAAGATATACATTAGACTCATCCAGATATCTCAACACTTGTAGCAACATAAAATACTATCTTACTTGGAAATCATATTAGTATGTCTGGTGAGTTGGCATCTCTCATTTTTGAATGGCCTTAAGAGATACTTACATACAATCATGTTTTAAAACAAAATACCACTCAGTAGATGAACGAATTAACAAAATGTGGTTTATATATGTACAGAGGAATTCTATACTTCCAATTCATAAGGAAATGGAAAGACTTGGAAAAATCCTACTAAGAAAAATAAGCAAGAAAAAAGAAACAGATTCCATGGTTTCCCCCATTTGTAATAACTAGGAAATATCTAGGATAGTCCTAGCAGATGAGCAAAATGGCTAAATAGCTATCTATAAATGACCGCATAAAATGATGTCGAGCAAAATAAACTCCTAGCTATGGAAAGAGAGGTTTTTTTGTGGTTGTTGTTTTTAATGTACTATGTGATTTCTTTTTTCTTTTGTGTTTTCCTCTATGGTTTGTCCACTGTTGTATTTAATTTCAGTATCCTGTGTATTGTATATACATTTATCTTCATTTGGCAAGGGAAGCAGAACAATAAAATGGCAAGACAAAGGACAAAAGGCAAACCAATGCAATAGCAATATTCACAAGACAATATGTTAGAAATTTACATTACAACTTGTGAGGAATATTGGGGTGAAGGAAAAGTGTGAGAAAAATGAAGGAGGGGGTAAAAATTTTGACGTTATGTATCCACTACCTAACAATTACTGCAACCCCTTCTATATATCAGCTTGACAATAAAATTAAGTTAAAATGAGCTATATATAATATAATTTCACTGTACTGGTACAGTAAATATTATTCTATGTGTATTACCTTTTAAAAAAAATGAACATTTTGCGTGCTAATTTGAATGACCTCTTTCTTTATCAGAGGGACATCAACTGGAATGTTATCAAACTATACACTATTTTCAGAATGTAGTTGCCATTATTTTGAAAAAAATATTATTTTAGTATTGTCTTATACTAAAACAGAAAACAGTTCAATTCTATGGAAACTCCTAACTTTGAAAACTGACTAATTGTTAAGAGTACAGAATATATCTGTTCCTCAACATTCTATGACTACTAACTACTCATATTCAAATTCTGAACATGCCATACCAGAGACATTCAAAACAGTACCTGTTTGCATTTTAATTAATTCAGCAATTGATGCAGTTTCCAATGAGGCGCTACATATTTAAAAGTCAACAGAAAAAAAAGAGACGTTCTGGTTGAGGTTAAAACTATGAAATCTATAATAATTAATTCCTTAAGAGTAAACATTATTATATCAGAGTAAGCTATTATTTCTATGACAATCAATCCCAAGGTTTTATGCCGTAAAGTCATCCTAGCCCAACAATTTCCAACTGGTAAGGTGCACGTTAAAATTCCGTAAATTCACATCATGACAACTTTATGACTATTGTCAAAATATATTACACTTCTGCTAATGTGATGCCATTCTTATTGTGGAAAGAATACTACACTAAACTTTGCTACATCATTTTCCCCGCAGTGGTGTTCTTGAGATCAGAGCACTTACAAATATTTTATTTTATTACATATATTTTATTATATATTTTATCTATCATAGATAATCAGGAGATCTGTATATCTTCATATTAAGATTTGAAGAATATGGTTGAAACCCCACCCAGACAGGAAGGTTCCTTATATTCTTATCTCCAATAAACTCATAATGAAAAGCCAGACCCAAGTGGCACTGAGGTTCAAGTGGTAGTGCAGGAGCCTTGAGCAAAAACAGGATCAGGGACAGTGCCCAAGCCCTGAGGTTAAGCCTAGGACAAACCAAACAACAAAAACAAAATAAAAACAAACCTCAAATGTACCATTTTTCTCATTGTATGCAGAGGTACATAATTAAGGAAATTTCTTCCTGTGTTATGTATAGGTAGAAAAAAAAAAGATGTCACACAATTACTCTCTTCATACCACGTTACACCAAAGTCTCAAAAGATGGCTCTTTTTCTATATTTATAAATTAATATCATCAATTTGTTGACAATTTGTCTAGATTATTCACATTATCATCTTACACATGAACTGGTGGAATTATGTATTAACTAAGTTCTTATTATACCTCACTTGAAAGAATATTCTAGTCAATTAGAATACCAGATTCATTAGGGAATTTGTAAATTAAATCTTTTACTTGAAAAGGATTTTGTAGTATCCTATAGAATATTAAATTATAAACAAAAAATATCTATTTTAAATCTAAATTCTAATTTAGCCAGGTCTACAAAGTCCTACATTAAATGAACTTTCCCATTTCATCAGGCTTAAACTTTTGTAATCCTTCATCATTTCTTGGGACTCTAACAGAATGATACTTACTTTTTCAAATTTTTGGTTGGGAACCATGAGCTCTTTTGCATCTATAAATGTTCTATAATTAAGACAACATTTAAAACACAACTGAGGATTATATATGAGTTGCATTTCTATAGGAAACTTGACTTCTCAAAACATAATAATAAAATTAGCCCAAATTTCCACCTGTGTATTACTTTCTGGTTTATTTTATATTCCTTTCTTGTTTGGTTTTATTGAGACAATATTTTATTGTTCTAGTTGGTCAAAGTTTCTGATCAGCTCATGTAACTTGGGAGTGGAGTCCATGAGGTCCATTAAATAAAACATCATGTCATTTTCATTTTTTTCTTCTTTTTCCTATTTTTAAATTTATTATTTTTTATTGTGAAAAAATTGTACAGAGCGATTAAAATTACCTGGGCAAGAAAATATGTACATTTCTTCTGAAGCATTGTAGCTTCCTAATTTGTTTCCCCTTCCCATCCTTTCCCATCCTCCCCCCTTGTCCCCACAACCAAAGGTGTAAAGTTCGTTTTCGATATAAAGACTTGTACATCTCATTGTTGCAAGGGGTCCACCTGTATCCCTATTTAAACTATTTGTTTTTTCCTTTCCCCTCCACAAATTATACCAACATCAAATACAGTGAAAGCATGGGTTATACCGTGGGGGAAGAAATACAAAGCAACAAAGAAATAAATTTATAAATGTGTTAGAAATAATCCCACAAAAGAAAAAAAAACATTTGAATACATATTTTAGGGTTCATTTCCCTAACATCAACTTATCTGACCAATTCTGCTTGACTCAGACTTATACTAGTTACTGTAAATAAGGGAGACCATGGGACCTATGTTTCTTTGGACCTGGCATACTTCACTTAATATAATTCTTTGTAAGTCTTTCTATTTCCTAACAAATGGGGCAATGTCATTCTTTCTGAGGGAGGCATAGAATTCCATTGTGTATATATACCCCATTTTCTTGATCCATTCATTTACTGAGGGTCATCTGGGTTGGATCCATATCTTAACTATGGTAAATAATGATGCAATAAACACAGTCGTGCTGGAAGCTTTAGTGTGGTCTTGTTTGTGAACTTTTGGGTAAATGCCCAAAAGTGGGATTGCTGGGTCATAGGGGAGATCTATGTGGAGTCTTTTGAGGAACCTCCATATTGCTTTCCAAAGTGGTTGAACAAGTTTACACTGTCACCAACAGAGCAGTAAGGTTCTCTTCTGTCCGCATCTCCTTCAGCATTTGTTTTTATTAGAGATCTTGATTATAGCCATTATAACTGGGGTGAGGTGTTATTTCAATGCTGTTTGGATTTGCATTTCTTTCATGGCTAGAGAGTTTGAGCATTTATTTATGTGTTTATTGGCCATCCTTCTGTCTTCTTCAGAGAAATTTCTCTTTAAGTCTTTAGCACAATTATTTATTGGACAGTTGATTCTTTGAAGATTTGTGGTTGGGGGTTTTAATTTTTTAATTTCTAAGTATATTTTAGATATGAGACCCTTGTCCATTGTATGGCTAGTGAAGATCTCCCAATCCGTGGGCTTTCTATTGATCTTGTTAACTATGTCCTTTGCCAGGCAGAAGCTCTGCAATTGCATGCAATCCCATTTTTCCAACCTTTTTTTAAATTTTTTTGTGCTCTGGGTCTCTATTACGAAAATTCTGGCCTGCCCCAAGGAGACCTAGGGTTTCTCCTATTCCATCCTGTAATATTTTCAGAGTGTCTGCTTTGACTCCGAGGTCTTTAATCCATTTGGAATTGATTCTGGTGCAGGGTGATAATGATCTAGTTTAGTTTTCTACAAGTAGTTAACGAATATTGCTAGCATCATTTACTGAAGAGGCTGTCCTTCTTCCATTCTATTTTTTTAACTCCCTTATCGAAAATTAGATGGCTATGGGACTGTAGGTTCATTTCTGGGTTTTCAATTCTATTCTATTGGTCATCTTGTATGTTTTACTTCATCTTTCCTTATTTGGATTCCCTTTAAGTTTGCATCTTGTCTTATTGCCCCAGCTAGCATTCTAATACTAAGTTGGAGAGGAGTGGAGAGAGCAGACATCCTTATCTCTTTCCTGAATAATAAGAAATGGCTTTATCTTTTCACCATTAAGTATAATGCTGGCTGTAGGTTCGTCAACTCTTAGCAGAAAGAACAAAACTGGAGCAATATCACTTCCAAATTTCAAACTATACTAAAAAGCAATAGTAATAAAACCAGCTTGGTATTGGCACAAGAACATGCCTGAGGACCAATGATATAGTACTGAGGACTCAGAAATAAACCCATTGACCTATAGCCACCTAATCTTTGACAAGGGAGCTAAAAGAATAGAAAGGAAGAAAGACAGACTTTTCATTATATGGTGCTGGTAAAATTGGTTAAACACCTGTAGAAAACTAAGGCTAGATCCATAAATATATATATATATATATATATATATATGATATACATATATCATATATATACATATGTATGATATATATATATGTCACCCTGCATGAGGATCAAGTCGAAATGAATCAAAGACCTCAACATAAAAGCAGACACCGTGAAAACATTACATGAAGGATAAGAGAAACTCTAGGGCTCTTTAGCACAGGCCAAAATATTCTTAATAGTGAATCAGAAACAAAACAAATCAAAGAGAGGTTGGACAAATGGGATTGTATGAAACAGCAGAGCTTCTGCAAGGTAAAGTTCATAGATTGCAAGATCAATAAAAAGCCCACTTACTCGGAGAAGTTCTTCATGAGTCATAAAACAGAAAAAGTCTTATATCTAATATATACTTAGGACTCAAAATCATAAATCCGAGTCCAACAAATCCTCAAAGAAACAACTGCCCAATAACTAAGTCAGCTGAAGACTTACAGAGAGACTTCTTTGAAGAGGAAATAAAAAATGTCCATTAGACACATGAAGAAATGCTCAATTTTTATAGTCATAAAAGAAATGCAAATCAAAACATTGAGATTACACCTCACTCCAGTTAGAAAGGCTGTAAACAAGAAATGTAATAATGACATGTGCTGGTGGGGATGTGGCTAAAAGGAACCTTACTGCATTACTTGTAGGAGTGTAAACTTGTTTAACCACTTTGGAAAGCAGTATGGAAATTTTTCAAAAGATTCCATGTAGAGCTCCCCAGTGACCCAGCAACCCCACTTTTGCACACTTACCCAAATGATCACAAACCTACCAGCACAACCATGTTTATTGCAGTATTATTCACCATAGCTATGATATGGTACCAACCCCGATGCACCTCAATAGATGAATGGTTCAAGAAAATGTGGTACACATACACACACATACACACAAACACACACACACACACACACACACACACACACACACACAAACACACACTGGGATTCTATGCTTCCATCAGAAAGAATGACACTGCCCCATTTGTAGGAAATTGAAAGACTTTGTAAAAATTATATTAAGTGAAGTAAGCCAGACCCAAAGAAACATAGGTCCCATCATTTACCTTGTTTTACCTTTGTTTGCAAGGATTAGCACATGTATAGGACAAGCAGAGAAGATCAAAGGCTAGGTACATATGACCATACAAGATGATGTTAAGCGAAATGTACACAAGTGGTTTTTCCTTTCTTTCTTTTGTTTTTAATATGCTTATAATTCTCTATGTGATTCTTTTTTTTTTAATTTAATTTAATTTTATTTGTGAACATACTGTACAGAGGAGTTACAGTTACATGGGCAGGATAATGCGTACATTTCTTACCAAGCATTGCAGCCTCCTCCTTTGTTTACCCTTCACATCCCTTCCCAGCCTCCCCCCTCCCCCCCAATCCCAATCCTTCTCTTCCCCCCCCTCCCCCCCCTTCCCCGCCCCCCACCCCGCACCAACGTTGTAAAGCTCGTTTTGGACATGACATCTTGTACTTCTTATTGTTGCAACAGGTCCACCTGTATCCTTAAACAACTGGTTTTTCCCCATCTCCTCCACAAGTTATACTGACAACAAATATAGTGAAAGCAGGGGTTATACTGTGGGGGAGGGACATACAAAGCAACAAAGAGATAATCTTATAAATGTGTTAGAAACACATGCATGAAAGAAAAAAAACATTAAAATACACATCTAAGGGTTCATTTTCCTGACATCACATTATCTGAGCTTTTCCGCTTGACTCATACATATACTAGATATTACAAATAAGGGAAACCATGGGACCTACGTTTCTTTGGGCCTTGCTTACTTCACTTAATATAATTTTTTCCAAGTTTTTCCATTTCCTAACAAATGGGGCAATGTCATTCTTTCTGATGGAGGCATAGAATTCCATTGTGTATATATACCACATTTTCTTGATCCATTCATCTACTGAGGGGCATCTGGGTTGGTTCCATATCTTAGCTATGGTAAATAATGCTGCAATAAACATAGTTGTGCTGGTAGCTTTAGTGTGGTCTTGTTTGTAAACATTAGGGTAAATGCCCAAAAGTGGGATTGCTGGGTCATAGGGGAGCTCTATGTGAAGTCTTTTGAGGAACCTCCATACTGCTTTCCAAAGTGGTTGAACAAGTTTACATTCCCACCAACAATGAAGTAAGGTTCCTTTCTGTCCACATCCCCTCTTTTCTGAATAGAGACCCGGAAACACAACAAATCAAAGAAAGGTTGGACAAATGGGATTGCATAAAGTTGCAGAGCTTCTGCAGGGCAAATGACATAGCTAGCAAGATCAATAGAAAGCCCACGGATTGGGAGAAGATCTTTACTAGCCATACAACCGACAAGGGTCTCATATCTAAAATATACTTGGAACTCAAAAAATTAAACCCCCCAACAACAAATCCTCAAAGAAACAACTGCCCAATAAATAAGTGGGCGAAAGACTTAGAGAAACTTCTCTGAAGAAGAAAGAAGGATGGCCAATAGACACATGAAGAAATGTTCAACATCCCTAGCCATAAAAGAAATGCAAATCAAAACAACATTGAGATATCACCTCACTCCAGTTAGAACGGCAAAAATCAAGAACTCTATGTGATTCTTTTGTACGTTATTCCCCTACGGTAAACCCGTTTTCACTGTATTTGAGTCCAGTGTTCTGTATCATATATATATATATATATATATATATATATATATATATATATATATATATATATATACATATATTGATTTGGGGAGTAGAGGGGATATAGCAGAATGCTTAAATGGGGATGCAGGTTGACCATTGTGACAATGAGATGTACAGGTTATTGTGTTGAAAATGAATTTACAATATCAGGCAGGGGTCGAGGAGGGAAGAGTTGGAGAGGTGGGGAGGGAAAGGACGGTAGGGGTAAAACAAACTAGGAGGTAACAATGCTGTATAGGAAATGTATTCATTACCTAGTCCTGTAACTCTTAGCCCGCTGTACAGTATTTTTACAATAAAAATATATTTAAAAAATCTCTGCCTGCTGTAGATTTCCAGTGCTGGTCTCAAAATTGCATTATCTGCCTATTCTGGCTGTGGTTAGGTCCACCTGCCCAATGGATCAGTAATCTTCAAGGCATCTTAGTCCTGCAGTGGGACTTGAATTATCCAGTGGTGGTTGGAACCAGGCCAAGGACAGGACAAAACCACTTTCAGGACATGGCTTCGTCATTACCCATGCAACTAGGATTGCAAGCAGAATTTCTCTGAATTTGACTCCAGAAAACCGTCAGTGAACCAAAAGGCAAGTCCACCAAACACCTCACTCCTCCCCCCCCATTTCCTCCTTTCTCCCTCCCTGGGAAAGTATAAAATAATTTTGCAGGTCTTGATACACACACAAAATGCCCACCATCTCCCCTGGTAAACGGTTTCAAGTCACTAAGTCATGTCATCGGATAATGCTGCATTCATTATTCTGGACAACATCTTCAGGTTGTTTGATGCTTTAATTTTTTTTTGTTGTTGTTGACGTTGTTAGGGGGGCCTGAACTCTGGGTCTGGGTGCTGTCCTTGAGCTGTTCAGCTCAAGGCTAGCGTATTACCACTTTAGCCACAGTGTCACTTCCAGTTTTTTTCTGCTTATGTGGTGCTGAGGAATTGAACCCAGGACCTCATGCATGCAAGACAAGCACTCTAACACTGTGTCTTCTTCCAGCCCTAATGATTTAATTCTTTAAAATTTCTTTTTGTCAGTCAAGGGCCTTGAATTCAGGGCTTCGGAATTAATATATCCCAGATTTCTTCAGCTCAAGGGGAGCCCTTTCCCAATTGAGCCTCAGTTGCACTTCCTGTTTGGAGATAAGTGATTCACAGACTTTCATGCCAGGATTTGCTTTGAACAGGTGAATTTTTAAATTATATTTCTTCTAGGTATTTATTGGTACATTACAGTTTTTCTGGAATTTAAAGTTTTCTGTAAACCTTTGTCTTCAAGTAATCCAACAGCATTAAATATTACATTTCGAAGCTATCCTTTAGCACATCCATTTTGAAATTATTATCATAAGATAAAATTCTAATTCTTTGTAAAAACAACCCATTAAAGTCCAAATGGGAAATATGCTAATTTCAGCAGCCTTGACTCTCCTTCCTCTTTTTTTCTCTCCAGTATCTTTTCTTATTTTGGAACGAGTGTCTTAGACTGTCCAACCATTCAAAAGGAAGCTTATTCCATTAATTTAATAAGAAAGGAATCCAGCCTGCCTGCATCTCAAGGCAACTTTGAGTATAATGTTAATCTAATAATTCATGTCAGTGGATTTTCAGTCATTTCGATAATTTTTTGTGTCACCACTCATTAAAGAGGTTCCAAAAAGCAAGAATCAAAAATCATGTTTTGCTTTCTAAGAATGTTTGAAAAGCTAGTAATTCAACAAGACACATTTTATTCTTCCAAGATTCCGTGGTGAAGAATTTCTCTTTTATCATAGCCCTTACCACTGACCCCTTCCCTTCAAACTTGTAGCTTTGTTCAGTTTTCTTGTTCCAGCTTTCATTTTGGTATTAGCCTTAGTTATATCCTTGTAGTATTTGCAATGAAATTCCATTTATTGTTAGAGAGCTCAATTCATATTGCCAAAGGCAGACTCATGAGCATATCATAAAGCATAAACTATTGAGTGTCATTAACATGATCATATGCAACAATTCCATAAATCAATATAAGTACCACATAAATGTGCATCTTCATATACTTTTTAAAATGCAAAGTAGTTGCATATCTATGTCATAAATCATTCAGATCACTGGTAGAAGAGATTAAGCTAAAACTTTTATTTATATCATCCCCAATATTTTTGTCAAATTTTCTTTTCTCATTAACTTTCACCTTAGGGCCTGATTTTCCTAGTAATAAGTTAAAAGTTGATATCCTTGAATTTTAGTCCCCTCTGAGTAACCTCTTTTTTTTCCACCACCAGTTAGTCCCTCATGATAAATACCTGAGGAATAACGTCCTATTATGCCTGTAAGAGGAGTACCCAAGTCGATTGTCTGTGTCTACTAGTGCCTTGCTTTGTTTGGGAATGTGGTAGCAGAGACAGAGTGTCAGGGATCAGGTGGCTGGAACCATGGTGTTAAGAATTATGGGTAGCAAAATGAGTAGCAGAGAAAGGCAGTACCAGGGAAAGGATAATTGTGACTGTAATTGCTGAGTTGCAGTGGGATGAAATTGGGTAGCAGCAACAGCTTTGCAGGGGTTGGGGTAGATAATACAGGCATCCAGAACAATTTAGCAGTGACAAGGAAACATAGACAAAGTGAAAGATAAAAGTTGTGAGGCATAGTGGGAATTATTTGTCTAACCATTCTAAAAACATGGAGGAGGGTTATTTGAAACTAAAACTACAAAAGAAAATTTAAGGTCTTGGTGCTAACAAATCTGTCCAGGTGTTAATACATCACACAGAAAATTCAAAATGGTTTTTCGTCAGGAATACAGAGATCAAAGGTATTATAATTCTTATTTCAAAATGCAAATTAAAGGGGAAAATTAGTCAGGAGATAAAATTCATATTGAAAGTTAATATTTAATTGGAAAAGAAGATCCTAGATGGCAGACTAAAGACAAAACAGTATCAGAGCATTATATGTTCAATAATAATTGAGAGAGCTGGGAAGTTGGCTCAGTGGTAGAGCACTTGCCTTGCATGCATGAGGACCTGGGTTCGATTCCTCAGCACCACATAAGCAAAAAGAATAAAAGCCGGAAGTGGCGCTGTGGCTCAAGTGGTAGAGTGCTAGCCTTGAACTGAAGAGCTGAGGGACAGCGCCCAGGCCCAGAGTTCAGGCCCCACAACCGGACCCAAAAAAAAATAATAATAATTAAGAAATTTCATTGAAAAATTGAGCTGGAATGTGCACATCAGCAAAGGCAAGCAATCAGAGCCTACCACCAAGAAAGAAACACCATAATATATATCTCAGAAAAAGGAACCAAGTTCCTTATCCTTGATTTCAATGATACACATTACCCCCCTTAGACACACACACACACACACACACACACACACACACACACGAATGTATGCAACAGCTCAATCTACTCACATCCATTCAACATGAATCAAAGATCTTCCTGTAATATTTGAAACTTTAAAAGTTTGAAATTTTACTCTGAAAACATTACAGGATGGAATAGGAGAATCCGTAGTTCTCCTTGGCCCAGGCCGAAATTTTCTTAATAGAGACCCAGAAATACAAATATAATCAAAGACAAATGGGACAAATGGGATTGCATAAAATTGCAGAGCTTCTGCATGGCAAATGACATAGCTAGCAAGATCACTAGAAAGCCCATGGATTGGGAGAAGATCTGCACTAGCCATAAAACGGACAAGTGTCTCATATCTAAAATATACCTGGAAATCAAAAAATGAATTCCCTCAAAAACATATCTTCAAAGGTACAAATGCCCATTAAATAAGTGGGCTAAAGACTTAAAGAGAAACTTCTCAGAAGAGGAAAGAAGGATGACCAATAAATACATGAAGAAATGCTCAACCTATCTAGCCATAAAAGAATTGCAAATAAAAACAACATTGAGGTACCACCTCACACCAGTTAGAATGGCTATAATCAATAACTCTAATAACCACAGATGCTTGAGGGAATGTGGACAGAAGGCAACCTTACTACATTTTTGGTGGGAGTATAAACTTGTTCAACCACTGTGGGAAGCGGTATGGAGGTTCCTCAAAGGCTCCACATAGAGCTCCCCTATGACCCAGTAATCCCACTTTAGGGCATTTACCCACATGATCACAAACAAGACCATACTAAAGCACACCTATGTTTATTGCAGAAATATTTACCGTCGCTATGGTATGGAACCAACCCAGATGCCCTTCAGTAGATGAATGGATCAACCAAATGTGGTATATATACACAATGGAATGCTAGGCCTCCATCAGAAAGAATGACATTACCCCATTTGTGAGGAAATCGAAAGAATTGGAAAAAATTATATTAAGTGAAGTAAGCCAGACACAAAGAAACGTAGTTCCCATGGTTTCCCTTATTTGCAATAACTAGTATATGTATGAGTCAAGCGGAAAAGGTCAGATAATGTGATGTCAGGAAAATGAACCCTTAGATATGTATTTTAATGTTTTTTTTCTTTCATGCATGTGTTTCTAACGCATTTATAAGATTATCTCTTTGTTGCTTTGTATGTCCCTCCCCCACAGTATAACCCCTGCTTTCACCATATTTGATGTCAGTATAACTTGTGGAGTAGATGGGGAAAAACCAGTTGTTTAAGGATATAGGTGGACCTATTGCAACAATGAGAAGTATATGTTGTCATGTCCAAAACGAGCTTTACAAAGTCGGTGCGGGGGAGGGGGGGAGGGAAAAGGGGGGGAAAGGAGAAGGATTGGGATTGGGGGGGAGCGGGGAGGCTGGGAATGGATGTGAAGGGTAAACCAAAGGAGGAGGCTGCAATGCTTGGTAAGAAATGTACGCATTATCCTGCCCATGTAATTGTAACCCCTCTGTACAGTATGTTCACAAATAAAATTAAATTAAATTAAAAAAAAAGAAAATAAAGAATAACATAAATAAATATAACATGATTTTAATAGTAATGGTAAACATAAATACAATGTCGATTATTTTCCCGAGCAATTTAATAAAAACCTCAAGGAAAAGAAATCAACTTTTTTGAGTGCTGATACTATGGTTTAAACTTAGGATCTTACCTTGTCACTTAGGGTTTTTCCCTTAAAGTTGGTGCTCTGCATTTGAACGACAGCTCCCCTTCCAACTTTATTTGGGGGATTATACAGAGATAAGAATCTCATGGAATAAAAATCATTTGTGCCCTACCTTGGGGTTAATTTCACATAACATCCTCTTATATGGTTATATGGTACCATGTACTAGTTACTCCAAGTAAGATTAACCATGGGACTTATGGTTATATGAGCCTGGCTTATTTCACTTAATACAATTGTTTCTACGTCTTTCCTAGCAAATGGGGCGATGTCATTCTCTCTGATGGAGGCATAGAATTCCATTGTGTGTGTGTGTGTGTGTGTGTGTGTGTGTGTGTGTGTGACATTTTCTTGATCCATTCATCTACTGAGGGGCATCTGGGTTGGTTCTATATCTTAGCTATGGTAAATAATGCTGCAATAAACATAATTGTACCGGTAGCTTAGTATGGTCTTGTGTGTGATCATTAGGGTAAATACCCAAAAATGGGGACTGCTGGATCATAGGGAAGCTCTAAGTGAGGTCTTAGAAAACATTATATCCAGTGAAGTAACCCAAAAGCAAAGAAACATTGGTCCTATGGTTTCCCTTATTTACAGTAACTATTATATGTCTGGAACAAGGATAAAAGTTCAAAAGCTATGTACATACGACAAGATAAGATGCTGTTAAGCGAAATGAACCCCAAGATAGGGTTTATAATCTACCATGTGTTTTTTTTTTCTTTTTATGTTCCTCCCCAATTGTTTAACCCTTGTTTTCACTGTATTTAGGGTCGGTGCCCTGCATCTTGTATACACCTTTCTCTAGCTTGGGGAGGGGAAGGGAAAAAGCAAAATAGATAAATAGTGATATAGGCTGACCCATTGTACCAATGAGATGCACAAGACACTATGTTAAAAAAGGATATTTGCAATATAGGCGGGGAAGAGGCGAAAGGAATAGAGGGGAATGAAGTTATGGTGTTTGGAGGGGAGGGGAGGGGAAAAACAAAGGAGGAGGTAACGATGTTTGATAGAAAATGTACTCAATAACTTGCTCATGTAACTATAACCCCTCTACACAGCATTTTTACAATGAAAAACTCTTTTAAAATCAGAATGTGTGCCTGGCATTGGTGGCTCACGCCTGTAATCCTAGCTACTCAGGATGCTGAGATCTGAGGATCAGGGTTCAAAGACAGCCAGAGAAAGAAAATCCGTGAGACTCTTATGTCCAATAAAACCACTAGAAAACCGATACTGGTACTGTAGCTCAAGCGGTAGAACACTCCCCTTGATCTGAAGAGTGCAGGGACAGCGCCTAAGCCCATAGTTCAAGCCCCACGACCGACAAAAAAAAAAAAAAAAAAAAAAAAACAGAAGGTGTCATGTACACCAAGTATAGTAGCCCCATCTGTAATCCCAGCTGATTGGGAAGCAGAAATGACAAGGATCTTGGTCTGAGGCCAGGCCAAAGAAATAATTGCCAAGACAGCCATCTCAACAAATGAGTTGCCCATACTGTTTCACATCTGTAATCCTAGCTAATTTTGTTTTGAGGCATAGGTAGCAAAGTCTCAGTCAATCTAAGATCCGACCAAGGCAAAAGTTCAAGACCTCAAGTAAATAAAATGGACTAGAAGTATGGCAAAAGTAGTTGATATGCTTGGTGCTATACAGACAACGTCCTGTCTAGCAAGCAGAGAACCCCTGAATAGAACCCTAGTAATATGCCTTTCTTCCACCAAAAAGACTAAATAACTTTGTCGTATTTGAACATCTAATTTCAAGGCCACTGACATATGAGAGATGGTGATATTATCTTAAAAATTAGGTATTCAAAAGATACAAAGTTCTTTAAGTTTTGAAAAAATAGAAAAAGTAGGAAAATGCATGTGATTTTTGTTAGTTCCATAATTCTTGAAAACATAAAATGTACTCAAGTGTTTAATATATATCCATATGTGTGCATATATCCATGTATGTATATATATATATATATATATATGTGTGTGTGTGTGTGTGTGTGTGTGTGTGTGTGTGTGTGTATGTATATAATCATATATAGAGAGAGATACATATATATATGGTTCATCCCTTTTCTGTGTAGCAAATGGTACAAATAAATCTGTACAATCACTACTCAAAGGCAAGAATAGACAAAGAGAATGAGCAGAGAACTCATACCCAGGAATCCATGATTAGCCCATAACCTTGAAAATCTTTTACATCAGTGTGCATGTATCAGTTACTGCAGTACAGGGACAATACGATGGCAATGAGATACCAGGCAGATGAAATGAGAAATGAGAGATACAAATGGTACAATGTTCTTTCTGATGGGTAAGTAGAATTTCCAGTGTGTGTGTGTGTGTGTGTGTGTGTGTGTGTGTGTGTGTGTGTGTGTTTGTGTATTACATTTACTTGATACATTTCTCTTTTGGGGAGTATCTGGGCTGATTCAGTAAGCATGGTTGTGCTGATACCGTTACTATATGCTGGTTTATAATCTTTCAGGTAAATGCCCAGGAGTAGAGTTGCTGGAAGTGGGTAGTCAAAAGAGGAGTGAAGTGGGAAAAAGTAGAAGATTGAATAGAAGAAAAGAGGGAAAATTCAGAGAGGAATCCAGTAAATATCCTACAAAATTAAGAAGAGTGAAGGAAGAGGTATATAGGGGAGGGAGGGATGAGAATTTTGCAAAGGTTGGCATTGATCAAGGTATATTGTATGCATAAACTGCTTTATTTAATGATAACTGCTTGCTGCTTAAAATAATAATTAAAAAATCATGTCCCTAAAATGTTATGCAATTAGAAGCAAAGCATGAGAATCTGCTCAGATAATCTCTAGGGTCAATAAATCGTTTTTGGTTAGGGTAAGTTTTAGAACAACACTAATGATACATATCATCTGAAGAAAATTAAATGATTTCCAGCTATTTAAAATAATCATTTTTGAAGATATGGCTCAAGTGGCAGAGTGCTACTTAGTGAGCAAAGCTGTCAGATAATGAATTCAAGTCTCAATCTCGAACAAAACTAAAAACAATCAGTATAATTCAGGCAATTTCCTGGGCACTAGTAGCTCATGCATTAATCCTACCTTAAATCAGAAGGCAGAGATCTGGGGATTTCAGTTCAATGTCAGCTTAGATAGGAATGTCTGTGAGACTCTCATCTCCAATTCACTGTCAAAGAAAGCTGGAAGTGCACTCATGGCTCCAGTGGTAGAATGCTAGCCTACAGCTAAAAGCTCAGGGGCAAAACCCAAGCCTTGAGTTCAAGCCTTAGAATAGTGCATATACATACACAAAGAAAGTAAGTCACTCAATTTCTCAACCTTCCATTTCCCTAATTCTAACTCTAATCTTGGACAGAACCCTAAGAGTAATCTTGATGATAATAGTAACCCAATCCTAAAATTAATGGAAAATACTCGAGTTTACACACATTCTAACAGATACTAATTGTCTTTGAAATAATTTGCAGTTTGCTTCCAAATCCTACAGATTCCCTGACTTGGACTCTGAAATCATTCCCTATTATGAATCATTAACCTTAAATCTTCATATCATGAAAACGATCAAAATTTCCACTGATCTTAATGGTTACTGAACTCCTATATCTCCAAAAAGAAGTTGCAGGTTTTTTTAAAAATCTAGTTTAGTACCTAACCTTAACTATATATAAACCTTACTAGTAACCTAACTCTAAATTTAACCCTATTCAAAAGTGAATAGAAAACTTAGGAAAACTCTGTAGTTTTTGTTAAATTTCAAACTTATTTTACTTGAAAATGTTAGTAGAGAACTTTTACCGTAAAGCTTACCCTTCCCTAAGCCTAAGTCTAACCTGAACTAGAACAGTAACCCTAACCCTAGAACTAATAGCCTTTGGATTCTAAAAGCCATACAAATACATTAGTTTTTATTCATCCTAACTTTGATTCAACTCATCTTTCTAAAAATAGTTTGTAGTTTTACACAATATCTTGCCATTTTTGTAACCTGAACCCTAACTGGAATATTCAGGCTAACCCTCACACTAATCATACCCTAATCTTAATATTATTAGCAGTTTCTTATTTCACATTCATCCTAATTCTAACTAGACTTGTTATTCGAAGATTTACTTTCAGTTTGACCCTAAACTTTCCATTTCCCTAAGGCTAACTCTAACTCCAGCTGGAACTGAAACCTAACTTTCACTTTAATGATAGTCCAATTCTAATGTTTAAGAAAAAGACTCTAGTTTTTAATCATTCTAATGGATACTCCAGTTTGCAATCTGAAATGCGTTTCAATTTGTCCTAATTCCCACAATTTTTCTGACTCTACCTCAGAAGTTATCTTGTTTCCTAACATGAAGTATTATAATATTTGTCCTCAAATTCTCTTATCAGGAAAAATACTGTAGTTTCCAATGATCTTACCTTTTCCTGAACCCCTGTACCCTGAACAATTTCAGATTTACTTACCATCTAATCCATTACTTAACACTAACTCTCAAGCTAAACATGGCTGGAAAACTCTCATTAATCATTACTAGAATGATCACTGAGAAATAAATATAATGATAATGCTCTAGTTACTATTCAATCTCACATTTTTGCTCCTAGTAGTTAGTGAAAACTGAAATGTTTTTTGGTAAGTCATGGGGCTTGAACTCTGGGTTTGGGCGCTATCCCTCTGCTCTTCAGCTCAAGGCGAGCCTTCTACTGCTTGAGCCACAGCTCCACTTCCAGGTTTGGGGGTGTTTAATTGGAGATAAAGGGTTCTCATGCACTTTGTTGCCAAGGGTGGCATCCAACTACAGTCCTCATATCTTAGTCTCCTGAGAGGATAAAATGACAGGCATTGAAAAGTATGTTTTGCTGGGTGCCAGTAGCTCATGGCTGTCATCCTAGGTACTCAGGAGGTGAGATCTGAGGATCATGGTTCAAAGCCAGACTGGGCAGAAAAGACCCTAAGACTCTTATCTCCAACAAACCACCAGAAAACTGGAAGGGGTGCTGTGGCTCGAGTAGTAGAGTACTTGCCTTGAGCTGAAGAGCTCAGGGACAGCACTCAGGCCCAGCATTCAAGCCCACAATCGAAAAAAAAGAAAGAAAGTAAAACATTTTCGCTGCAAAAATATGGAGTTGTGTGTGGGAGGGTGCTGTGATTGAGAGACCAGGTGCTGGCCTCACTTTACAGACATTTCAAAGAACTCCCCAAGTTTGCACCAGTTTGAAGCCACAGTAGAATGGATGGTGCCTTACCAAGAACTCAAGTGGTCAAGGCATATGGCAGGCAAGGAGTGGGCAAATGGGTGCAGGGGTGGGATTGTTGTGTCTGTACTTTCCCTAATGAAGGATGGATTTGGATGCTTGGTGTTAAAGTATGAAGTAAAAGGTTACAAGAAATTTGTGGCCTAAGAAACATAGGCCCCATGGTTTCCCTTATTTGCAATATCTAGTATATGTATGAGCCAAGCGGAAAAGGTTAGATAATGTGATGTTAGGAAAATGAACCCTTAGATATGTATTTTAATGTTATTTCTTTCATGCATGTGTTTCTAACGCATTTATAAGATTATTTCTTTGTTGCTTTGTATGTCCCTCCCCCACAGTATAACCCCTGCTTTCACTATATTTGATGTCAGTATAACTTGTGGAGCAGATGGGGAAAAACAAGTCGTTTAAGGATCCAGGTGGACCTGTTGCAACAAGGAGAAATACAAGTTGTCGTGTCCATAACGAACTTTACAATGTCAGTGCGGGGGGCGTGGGGGGGGAGGGGGGAGAAGTATTGGGACTGGGGGGGGAGGGGGGAGGCTGGGAAGGGATGTGAAGGGTAAACAATTAGGAGGCTGCAATTCTTGGTAAGAAATGTACGCATTATCCTGCCCATATAATTGTAACCCCTCTCTACAGTATGTTCACAAATAAAATAAAATAAATTAAAATAAAAAAAAAAAGAAATTTGTGGCCTAATGAATTGGGTTTCCTCTGGGTATATGAGATGGATGAAGTCTGGCGCCTTCGGTGGCTCACAACTGTCATGCTAGCGACTTATAAAGCTGAGATATAAAGACCACGGTTCAAAGCCAGCTTGGGTAGAAAAGTTTGTGGGTCTTGACATCCAATGAGCCACCAGAAAACAGGAAAGGGCACTGTGGCTCAAATTGTACAGTGCTCATCTTCAGCTGAAGAGCTGAAGGACAGTGCCCTGACCCAGAGTTCTAACCCCATGACCAATAATAAACAAAGAGGTTGGCTGAGTTTTTCACATTGCAGTGTGTACGGTAGGAAATTCCATGCTGGGTTATGAGACATTCTAGATATGAGAGGCTCAATATTGTGTCTACAGTTAGTCTGAGTATGATAGTGCCATCTTCTCACGGGTTTGATGTGATCCTAATAGAGTGAGTTCAGGGTTTGTTCTCAGGGACTGCTAAGGGCTTGGAATATCCGTGTGTGTGTGTGTGTGTGTGTGTGTGTGTGTGTGTGTGTGTGTGTGTGTGTGTGTGTGTAATTTTCCCTCGTATTTTTCGGTCCCCTTCCTGGTTGCTGGTCTGCCTATTTCTGACCTCAGATGGTGCCCCTCCTTCACACAGACCTTACCTTTAGCCCCCTATCAGGGTCTACAATGAGTCCTAAATTGCCACAGGCCTGTTTTCCAACTTTTCTCTGGGGCACAAGTCTGGCTGTCCCAATATTTGGCCGCCTCCAGGGGATTCTGGGTCAGTGATGCTAGCTGGCATAGGGTCGCCTCTGCCTGAGAGGGAGGGCCTCAGTCATGTGATGTCTTATCCTTTTCCTCAGCTGGGCCTCTGACTGCACATCCCTCTCAGCAGGCTGGCAGTGGAGTGGGGAATGGGGGATTGCTGGTGGCTCTGGCCACCTCGAGCTTGACAGCTCACTGAAAGCTGCCCAAGCAAGGAGGATATAGTGCTACATGGGAGGTGAGGCCAAGGTGGCTTGGAAGTATAGATCAGTGTCTAGGAAATGTAAATGTACTTTATCACAGGACAGCCTATCTTACGGCCCCAGCTGGGCCTCTCAGGACCTTCTAGACTATTCCAGATGCTCAGAGTACAGAGGCACAGACTTTAGATTCCAGGGCCAGGGAACTGGGGGATGAGAGACTGGTATGGCCAATACCTAATTGTTTTGTGGTATTAGTGTTGACCTGGCTATGCACCCCCTTGTGTACTTTCACTTCTTAACCCAGTGTTGGCCACATACCGGCCACTTGTGGTAGTACTGTGGAAGTGGCAGGAGTGGAAGTGAGGTCTAGGATCACAAAATCAGGATTTATGGCCTTTGGGGGGGCAAAGGATGTCTTTTAAAAAAATCTTAGAGCTGGAACTGAGGGCCTAGGGAATGTCCCTGAACTTCCTTTGGTCAAAGCTAACATTCTACCACTTGAACCAGAGCTCACCTTTCAATTTTTTTTAGTAGTTTAGTGGAGATAAGAGTCTCATGGACTTTCTTGCCTGTTCTGGCTTCAAGCTGCCATCCTAAGATCTCAGCTTCTTGAGTAGCTAGGATTGCTGGTATAAGCCACTGGCATCTGTTAAGGATATTAGTGTGTGTGTGTGTGTGTGTGTGTGTGTGTGTGTGTGTGTGTGTGTGTGTGTGTGTGTGTGTGTGTGTGTGTGTGTGTTTACCGGGACATGAATTCAGAGCCTAGGTGCTACCCTTTACCATGTTTTCACAAGGTTGGTGCTGTACCACTTGAACTACAGGAGCTCTGCTTCCTAGCTTTTTGGTGATTCATTGGACATAAGAGTGTGCCCAGGCTAGCTTTTAATTTTGACTGATCCTCAGGTCTCAGGCTTGAGTAGCTAGGATGATAGGCATTAGCCACCGGCGCCCAGTTGATAATGGCCTTTCTCCACAGTGGACTGGGATTTCCTGAAAACTTTCCTTATTTGTTCTGTGCCAGTACCGGGGCTTAAACTCAGGGTCTGTGTGGAGTACATGGGCAGCAAAGATGGCGCTGGGAGGGGTTTGAATGGGCAGAGCCTAACTTACTGTAGAGCACATGGGCAGCAAGATGGCTCTGGGAGAGAGTAGAGTGGGCAGAGCCCAATTTACTGTAGAGCACATGGGCAGCCAAGATGGCGCTGGGAGAGAGTAGAGTGGGCAGAGCCCAATTGATCTTCCGATCAGTGCCTAACCAGCCTGTGAAGGCTCATGTGCATGATAGGGTGTGACCTTGAGAGTGATTGATTCCTCTTCCTCCCTTGCCATGCCACCCACCCTTTTTGGCTTTAAAAAGGGCTGCTCTCTGTTAATAAAGGAGTTTTCTACCTGCTGGATTTGGCTCACCTCTGTGTCTGATTGTCTCCTGGGCTGAGGGAGGCTGGGGAATGGGCGAGCGCCGAACTTATTTTTCCTTGGACCTCGTCTGTCTTTCGTGGGGCGGACGAAGACCCAACAGGTCTGGGCTCTGGTCTCTTAATTTTTCCCTCAAGGCTGGTACTCTACCACTTGAGCCACAGCTCCATTTCTGGATTTTGGTAGTTTATTGCCCAGAAGAATGTCACTAACTTTCCTCCACTGAGCTGGCTTTGACCAATGATCTTTGATCTCAGACTTCTGAATAGCTAGGATTTACAGTGGTTGAGCCACTGGAGGGATTGGGTAGAAGCTTTTCTTAAGCAAAAGTTCTTCCCTGCATTTTCCCTGACTCCTCCATGGTAAGGGGGCCTGAGGGTCAGGAGCTGTGAAAAATAGGCTTCCAGCCACAAAATTGGCTGGGGTCTTTGGTAAAAAGCCAAGCTAGTTTTCCCCTGAGCCCCATTCTGGGACCCCACACTCTACCCTACCTGTGACTCAAGTACAAACCTTGACCTAGCCTTCAGTGTTCTACTAGCCTTGTCTGAGGCCACAGAACCTTCATTCCACCCACACCACTTGCTCTACACCACCCCTCAGGACCTTTGTGCAAGCTCTGTACCTTCTGCTCGAGGCCCTCTGTTCCACATCTTAGAACTCCTGTGGAATTTTGGCACTGGTCATATCACCTCCTGGAGCAAGTCTTTCCTACCCTTCTCTCACTTTTTTTTAATACTGAGTTGCTAGAGATCGAACTTGTGTAGGCTGACTGTCAAATGCTCTGACTTGGTGTGTGATTGTGTGTGTGTGTGTGTGTGAGTGTGTGTGTGTGTGCCAGTCCTGGGGTTTGAATTCATGGCATGGATGTTATCCCTGAGTTGTTATGCTCAAGGCTAGCATTCTACTACTTGTACCACAGCTCTGTTTTTTTTTTTTTTTTGGTGTTAAATTGGATAAGAGTCTCATATAGACTTTCCTGCCAGCACAAGCTTACAGTTATTATCTTCAGTTCTCAACTTCCTGAGTGTTATTATTACAGGGGTGAGCCACCAGCACCTGCCCTCTATCTCTTACCTATAACCTCGGCCCTCCTCTGAGTCCCAGAAGAGAATGTTTCACCAAGCTAACATTTTTTTTTGCCAGTGTTGTGGCTTGAACTCAGGGTCTAGGCATGTCCCTGAGCAGCTTTTTCTCGAGGCTACATTCTATCTCTTAAGCCACAGTGACACTTTTGGATTTTTCTGTTTATGTGGTACTGAGGAATCCAACCCAGGGCTTCATGCTTGCTTGGTAAGCACTCTACCACTTAGCCACATTCACAGCCCAAGGCTTACTTCTAACAGGAACTATGAGCGTGAGATTTATTGGCATACTCTTTTCAGCACAGAAATCGCTGGCCATTTCATATCTTTGCCAGGATTTGGGAGCAGAGTGAGACTCGGCAAGGAGGAATGATGAATGAGTGATAGCCACCAGACCCCAGAGATCTAGGCTCAAGTCCTACAGAGGGATATGTAATATGGAGCCAGAACCTTCCACAACTCCTACAGCCTAGGAAGATGTCCCACCCAATTGGACATCTCAGCCAGAACTTAATGAATCCGTTGCAAGGCAAGCCTTCTGGGCTTCAGTTATTAAATGGCAGAGAAGGATGCTTTGTTCAAGCTACTGCCTCAGACTTAGTACTCTCTGAGGGCTTGTCCCAGCTTTCCCAGGTTGGGGGTCTAGTCATGGGCAACCTGCTGAATGCATATCATCCGTACATCATCCATATATAGACAGAGACATGGGGTTACTGCCTTCTTATTTTCTTTGACAGGTCTCAGGTTGAAATATGAGACTAGGCCCTATCCCTGATCACCTCTTCCTTTCTCAAGAGTAGCACTCTGCCCTTGACCCACAGCCCCAACCCATGGGGATATTTTCCTGTGATTTCTTAGAAATAAGGGTGTTGCAGACTTTCCTGCCCTGTCGGAATTCAAATTGGCATACTCTCCATCTCAGCCTCCTGAGGAGCAAGGATTACATACAGGAGCCACTGACACCTGGCTTTCTTTTCTTCTTGTTGTTCTTTTTTTTAATTGTGACAATCTGACATCTTCAATGTCATTCCAATTGTTTGCATTAAACTTCTGAGGCCTGGAGTTCGAATCCCAGGACTGCCACACACAAATGGAGGGAGATCCTGACAAACTCATTCCTATTTACATGAATGCTAATAGAATGTTATAAAAGTAATTAAATTTGCAGTTAATTCATGATTCCCTTTTAGAAAGCCACACAAAAATCATTGGATTTATATCTTCCCTTCTAGCACTATGTTATGATTCCCCTAATGGAAGGATATTGATTAATTTTTAATTAATGCTTTTATAAGTATTCAACCATGATACTTCATTAAATGGAGACATAACTTAATAACTAATTATTGGTAACTATATATATAAAATTTAATAATATCCTCACATTCTCTCTCTCTAAATATATATATATATATATATATATATATACATCAATCTACACACACACACACACACACACACACACACACACACACATGTATATAGCGCACTACTGTGGCTTGATAACAAGTAACAGGTCGTCAGAACGTCCTGGCAGCTCAGTTTGCCAGAGGTTGGTGTGCTAAGACTTTGACCCCATTTATGGATTGGACATTTTATACTGTGAATTGAAATCCCAGCATTGCCAAAAATTTATTCATGTAGTAAGCAGCCACTTTTCACACATTTTTTCCTGAAAAGAAAGTCCTGGGTCTCAGTATGATGTATAATTCATATGCAAATTATCCTGTATGATAGGATGTAATAAATGAAATGTTATATGCGTAATAATACTAAACGAATAAGGGTAATAAACGTCATACTCACTAAACTCATGTGTGTAATTTTTACAGTGCTGGGGCTTCAATTCAGGCCCTGGGAATTGGTCTGAATTTCTTGTCTTCAAGGACAGTGAGCTTCCCCTTCACCCACAGTGCCACAGAGATACCAAAATGCTGAGTTCAAATCCAAAACAAAAGTTAAAATAAATAACTACACTGAATGCAATATGGAGCAATTATATGTATGTAAATATATATCATATACTTAAAATGTACACAAATAGGATGTTTTCTAGTGGTGGGGATCGATTTCAGGCCTAAGGAACAGACTTGAATTTCTTGACTTCAAAAAAGCAAGCTTCCCCTTCCTACACAGTGCAACAGAGTTACCCAGACCATGAGTTGCAATCCCAGTCCTGGCAGAAAAAAATGGCATCTCTATGCTATATGACAACCAATTCTTAGGTATTTCATTATTTCTCCCTTTAATGAATGTAATTTTTTAAACGCTTCATAAAGTATTGATTAAAATTAATCAGTATCGTAGAATATAATTGTATATAATTTTATCCTAGAATCATTCAAGAATTGCCCATTCAATCATGACATACATCACATTCTATTGGTATTTATATGGATAAAAATGAGTTAGGATCTCCTGCCATTTGGAGGTGGCGGGACCAGGATTCAAATTGTGGGCTCCAGCATCCACCACTTGAACCCGAAGATAGGGAACTCACCAGTCTGTCCAAGAACATCAGCAAGACCAATGATTAAGCAGGCACCAGTGGCTCTCAGAAGTACTCCATGATACTGACAAAGCTGTGAAAGGAGATTCATATTTAAAGTCACCCTAGTCTGGAAAGTACTTGAGACCCCTGTCCAACTTCAGTGTCAACAAAGCCAGAAGTAGAGCCATGTGGCTCCAGTGGTAGAGGGGTAGCTTTGAGGAAAAGCAGCTCATGGACTGTGCCTAGATCCTAAGTTCAATGTCCCCGACTGACTGGCAACAAACAGACATACACAACAATCTGTGCAGCCATCCGACTGTCTGTTGGTTGACACCACTAGTAGCATTTGAGTGGTAAGAAAGAATCTCAAGGCGAATTTGGAGTACAATCAGAAATTGATGACCTAGTCAGTGAGTGGGAGATTACAGGATTTCCCCGAGCCTGGGAATGTGGCCAGCCCATCTTTCCCATCCCAGCGTTCAGATGTCTGAAACAACAAGACTCTGAGACAGAGCTGAGGGCAACAAACTACTGCCAGAACACCAGCAGAAGAATCCTCCTGTCAGACCTTCAACATTCAAGAAAACAAAGAATACAAAAAAGAGTAGGATCCCAAAGACAAACACTACTGGGAGGGTGATTCAATGCAGGGTCTGGCCAAAGGTGATGCCTACTACAGGCCTCCCCTGCCTTTGGACACAGTCACAGCCATCACTGTCTGGAGTGTCAAGGGTCCCGATACCACCAAGAATCTAGAGGTGCTACCAACATGTGGTGCCTTCCCTGTACTGCAGCAAAAGAAGAAACCAGGTGCTCTGTGCCAAGATCCAACCACTGAAGCAGGAAAAGACAGACCTGTAGGACTGACAAGAGAAAGAGAAGGAGAAGGTAGCCCAAGTGCACAAAGCACCAAAAACAGAGCTAGACATCCACAAGCTACCCATACAGAGGTTGGTTTCAGCAGAAAGTGATTTACAATCGGCACAAGCCCACATGAAGCTCATGGCATATGACAGAGAAATGGAGCACGAAGCTCTAACCAGCTGCCTATAGGCCGCAGAGCAGCACATGGGGGAGCCAGAGATGGAGGCTTCTGTGGTTACTACTTACAGAAGGAGACTGAAATGTTGTTTGAACAGCTGAATGATGTAACATTTCAGCTCAAGGAAAAACCCAATAGCTTCTATGACTTGGAGCAAGTGAACACAGAGATTTAGGAGAAGCTGGAAGCACTCTGGACATAGAGGAGCAACAAGAAGAACAGAATCTTCAAGTTCCAACAAGTGCTGGATGGGTGTGAGGTACTAAAGAGACTTCAGGACAACCTGAGCTGAATGGTGACCGCAGCAAATCTGGAGACAGACACCTTCTCGCAGAACCTGAGCATTGAGAGTTCCGCGCAGAAGGAGGAGGCCTGTTGGCTGACCGAGCAGGTAAACCAACTGACAGAGGAGAAGGAGTGAGGATCGAGGTAGGTGTTGCACCTAGAGAATAACTGGGGGGACAGAGAAGGAAGCTGGCAGAGCCATGGACCCCCGAGGGTCCATCTCAGGAGGAGCACCACCTGCAGGCCCACACCTACCGCATGCAGATGGGGTTGAAATACCTGGAGGAACAACTTCATATCTAGGTCCAGGAAA
This sequence comes from Dipodomys spectabilis, assembly GCF_019054845.1. Taxonomy (NCBI): domain Eukaryota; kingdom Metazoa; phylum Chordata; class Mammalia; order Rodentia; family Heteromyidae; genus Dipodomys; species Dipodomys spectabilis. The sequence continues at coordinate 362,621 of NW_024871095.1, read as the reverse complement.
ACCAGAGACTCCATCTCCAGATTGGGGAGCAGCAGGAGCAACTGGGAAGACTAGAGAAGAAAACCAAGGATCGGCAGGAGATCCCCGAGACCCCACGATGTGCATGTGTGTGCAACCCACAGCTGGAGGAACAGCTGGTCTTGCTGCGGAACGCTCTCCACAGGGTGAGCAGTGAGAAGGAGGCTCTCTCTAGCATCGTTGGACTCAGAGCAGCAGGTGAAGAAACATCTGCCGGAACAGCTAGACGGCTCAGAGGAGAAGATAGAGGAATGGAAAGAGGTGGCTGAGAGAGAGCCAAGCGATTCGGGAAATGCAGGAGCAGCAGGAGCAGGCTCTGGCCTAGATGCAGGAGCTCAGAGCCACCTGTGAGCATCACATCACTTCAAATGAGCAGCTGTGCTCCAAGTAGTAGGTCCTGCAGTAGCACCTGCAGAAGCTCACCCAGCTGTTGGAGCAGCTGAAACATTTGCAGGGTCCGACCAACTGGGGCACTAGGTTGTGCCCCCAAAGTGACAGGACAGTTTCAAGTGCCTGGAAGTGACCAGTCTACAGAGGAAGCACCTGCAGGCCCAGCTGAGGTTCCTGGCTTTCCCTGTGGAAGGGGAAGCTCTGGACCCTGGAGAAGCAAAATCTGAGGAAGCGAATCTCCTCAATGTGCCCATGGCAGAGGATGGAGATGTCCCCCAAACTGAGAGGGATGTGGCTCTGTTAGCACTCTCAGAGGCTTAGATCCACAGGGGGAATCTCCTGCCGGACTGCTTCAGGCACTCCCCCTTTCTGGACAGCTCAGTGCCAGATAGAGCCAGAGCCACAGGTCCTCCGCCCCGTGAGCTGCCACCACAACATGTGAGAGAATGGGAAGTGGGACAAGTGGGCATCCGAGAAGAAAATCTGCTTCATCCACAACCTGCCTGATGAGGTGGATTTCCAGAGTCCTGCAGATGAGCTCCAACATTGATGCAACCAGCTGTTGGCACATATCCGCACTGCCCAGGAATCCCTCCTGGCATGTAAAGGACAGATGTTCATTCTGGATCAGCTGTGTCAGGAGAAAGCCCCGTGCATGTGCCAGCTGTCTCAGGTGAAGATGAAGAGTAGATAGCTGCAAGAGCGGCTCTCACTCCTACACAGGGCTCCAAATGCTGACACAGGCTGGGCTCCCCACCAGTGCAGCTGCTTCAGAGGACTCAGGCTCATGGGTGGTCAAGATGAGGTAGGCGCAGAAAGGTTTTGAAGAATTGCAACTTCAGGATAGTGTGGAAACTGCAAGAGGAGAGGTCAGGGTTCCATGCCCCGTACAGGACTAGCCCACAGAGCATATCCTGCGGCAGATCCCCAAATCCAAAACTACCACAGCTGGTGCACTCAGGCTTGCAGTGCTCCATCTCTTTTTCCTGTAGACTGATGGGGATGATGACTCCCTATGTGACATGCTGAGTCCCACAATCCTCAGCAGCCACCAGAACTAGGTGGCCAGGTGGGCTTCTCTAGGCCTCCATCTGCCTGGTGATGGAAGGGTAAACTGTGGGCCGAGTAGAGCAGAGGCTGCTGGGAGGAGGCCCAAATTCCAGGGACATCTAATGGCCCATTGGTGGCCAGGGAAGAGGCCCATGTTGTGTTTATCACAAAGCATAAATCGTTTCCAAAGGGAAAATAAAGCCTCAACAAAGATTTGTTCTTCCAGTTATCGGGCTTGAACTCAGGGCCTGGCCACTGTCCTTGAGCTCCATTTGATCAAGACTGGTGGTCTACAAGTTGAGCCCTACCTCCCTTTCCAGGGTTTCGTTGTGGAATTGAACCCAGGGCTTCAGGCTTGCTAGGTGACTATCTCTGAGCTACATTCTCATCTAGGATGATCCCCCACCCCTAAACCCATATGGCCAATCCTCAGATAAATAGGAATTAGGGGTTAGGATGAATATGAAGCACAAGTCTGGCTCACGCGGAAATACTTCCCTGCCCCCTCATCGACACCCTTACTTAAAGTTTCTCTTTTAGTATTGAGGGATGAGAGAGGGAGAGGGACGTCTGAGAGAAGAGTACCAAGAACAGTGGTCCCCTGAGTCCCACAGTCTTCCCAACACAAGTGGTCCTACAGATTCCCATCTTACCTGATGCAATGTTTTGTCTACACTGTCCCCTACCCCTGCAAGGCTCAGGATGAAATAAATGTCAGCACTGGCCTCAGCCAACACCCAGGGTAGAAGCTCCTAGTCCCAAACTGACTTCCACCTCTAACTTCCCCGAGTTAGGCTGGACCCACCACTCACCATTGTGTCGGTGTCAATGATCTCATGGATGGATTTCAGGAAGAAGGTCTATGGCAAAGAGCAGAAGCAGCAGTGTGAGCATGGAGGAAGGAGCCAGGGCAATTGGTCTGGGATCTTCCTCCTTGGAGCTTTCCCGTCAAGCCAGAGCCATCTTGACCCAAAGCACGGCCAAGGCCATGGTTTGGAAAAGATAGAGGAGCATGATTAAAGGAGGTACTGCTTTATCTTGGTGCACTTGAAATTTCCAATATTTGGCCCATGCCAATCCCAAAGCCAACATGCAATGCCTCTCCTTGTTGTTGTTTTCCATGAGCTCTGTCCCTGAGCTCTTTTTCTTAAGGCTTGCACTCTACCACTTGAGCACAGGGACACTTCTTGTTTTCTGATGGTTCTTCGAGGATAAGAGTCTCACACTTTCCTACCCGAGCTGGCTTGGAAGCCAGATCTCACCTTCCTGAGTAGCTAACTTGACAGGCTTGAGACACCAGTGACCAGCGTGTGATGCCTCTTTAAAGGATCTTGGCAAGTCTGTAAAAGGAACCCCAAAGGGTCTGGATAGACCATGATCCAATCAAGGAGCTGGGATTGGGAAAGGCTGACGTTATAGCCAGTGTGTTCCCAAAATTATAGATGTCAGGTGGTGTTGGATGCATCCAACTCCCAGGCCAACAACCACCAGACTTAGTGGGGGAAAAGGTAGAGAATACCCAAAGGTTACAGTGTAGAAATCTCTGATTTTGCATGCATATGGGTTGTGTGTGTGTGTGTTTCTGTGTGTGTGTGTTTATCAAGGCTTGAAGAACCTAGGGTTAACCTTTAGCTTGTTTGCACATGTTTGGTGCTCTAACATTTGAATTATAGTATTTCTTCTTCCCAGCTTTTTGGTGATTCTTTGGAGATAAGAGTATGCCCAGGCTAGCTTTGAGTCTTGATTGATCCTCCAGTGTCAGCCTTGAGTAGCTAGGATTATAAGCATGAGCCACTTGCATGCAGCTGCACGGATGTCTTTTCATACTATCTTTTCTAACAGCTGTCTACTTGCCCTGGCCTAGATCTCTGACCTGTACATCAGCTCCCAGCAGCCCCTGACTCTGTGGAGAACATAAAGCTCAAACCTGTCAGGGCATCCTTTTTCTTTGTCCTCAGGGAAGAGTATGTTTCCTCTGAATCCCAGAGGGTTAGGGGAAGGGAAAGAGGGATAGCTGTAGATGGGTGCTTGGCTAGGAAATAGGTATTCTGTTTTATCCAAGAAGGAAAGCGAGGCCAGATTCTAATGGCTCATGCTCTCATATTCCTAGCTCCCTCAGCAGGCTGAGATCGGAGGACTAACATTCAGATGCAGCCCAACAAGAAATGTCTGTGAGACTCTCCTCTCCCAAGAACCACCTGCAAGCTGGAAGAAAAGCTGTGGTCAAGTGGTAGAGTGCTATCCTTGAATGAAAAAACTGAGGGACAGAGCACAGGCCCTGAAGTCAAGCCCTACTACTAAGTTTCACTCATGCACACATTTGCATGCACGTGTGTGTGCATGCACACACACACACACACACACACACTGAGGAAGGTAGTAATGATAAGCTGAGCTAGAACTAAGGGCAGTCCTGAGGCATAATCCAAGTAAACTCTCAAGCTACGTCAGTAGTTTCTCCTTAAGTCCTTCTTGGGCTGAGGAGTCTGGCCTATGGCAGGAAGTTCCATGGAACCTACCCCTCCATCCAAGCATGGGGCCATAGAATCAAGGGAAGGACACTATGGATGCTCCTTTTTAGTTATCCCATGATAGCAGACCTTCATCTGCCAATGAGCAATGGTGAGTTAAGCAGGGCTCTGAACCCTGGGACTCCTGGGATATAGTGACTGCTACAAGCAGCAGCCAGCCTGCTTTGGATTCCTCAGCCTACAAGTCTCTCATGAGCCCAAAACCTGCGGAAGGTGTGCCTGACAAATTCACATTCTTGTGATTCCCTTGTGAGCCGGCGTTATCTGGTCTACCCTTTCTGACGCAGAACCGTGGTCTGAGACATCGATTTAGTGCTCAGATCCACACTGCACTCATGACAGATGCCCTTCTGATGACCCGGCCGATGACCTCCATTCCACAAGGCTTGATCCTTGTCTTGTACTGTGTCCCGCTCTGTAGGCAAAGGCTTTCAGGGAGGCTGCTTTCAAGACTTGTAGGACACATAGACATTGGAAGACCATCAGGAGCCCAGTGGAAAGTAGTCTGCCTAGAGCCACAGCATGAGGTCAAAGTAGGCCAGGTATTGGTCATGGGGCTCTAAGTCTGGGCCTGGGCACCATCTCTCAGCTCTTCAGCTTAGCACTTCAGACACATCACCGCTTCTGGTTTTCTGGTGGATCACTGGAGATCAGAGTCTTCCGGACATTCCTGCCCAGGCTGGATTTGCACGGCAATCCTCACATGTCAGCCTGAGGAGCTAGGAGGGCCAGCATAAGCCACCCTTGTCTGGCTGATGAGTCCTATCACCACAGTGGACTAGGAGCTCCTGAAAGCTTTTCTTTATTTTTTAGGTGCCAATTCTGGGGCCTGAACTCAGGTTCTGACCTGTAGTCTCTTAACGTTTTTTCTCAATGTGGACATTCTACCACTTGAGCCACAGCTCCATTTCTGGCTTTTGTTAGTTCATGGTCAAGAAAGTCTCACTAACTTTCTTCCTCTGAGATGGCTTTGACCCATGATCTCTGCTCTCAGGCTCCTGAGTACCTAGGGTTTACAGGGGGTGAGGCACTGGTGGGATTGAGCTAGAAACTTTTCTTAAGCAAGAGTTCTTCCCTGCATTTGCCCTGACTCCTCCATGCAAAGACTGCCTGAGGGTCAGGAGCTGTGAAAAATAGGCTTCCAGCCACAGAAATTGTCTGGGGTCTTTGGTGAAGAGCCAAGCTAATCTTTCTCTGGGCCTCAATCTGGGACCCCTCCCTCTGCCCTACCTGTGACTCAAGTACAAAACTTGACCCAACCTTCAGTGTTCGGCCAGACTTGTCTGAAGCCACAGAACCTTCATTCCATCCACACCACATGCTCTACCCCACAAATCAATACCTTTGCCCATGCTGTACCTTGTGCCTGAGGCTCTCTGTCCTGTTCCACATCTTAGAACTCCTGTGGAATTTTGGCACTGATTATATCACCTCCTAGAGCAAGATTTTCCTCCCTTCTCCCTCTTTTTTTTTTAAATATTGAGTTTCTGAGGTGGAAATTGTGCAGGCTGACTGTCAAATTCTCTATCTTGGTGTGTATTTGTGTGTGTGTGTGTGTGTGTGCGTGTGTGTGCGTGTGCCAGTCTTAGGATTTGAATTCAGGGCCTGGATGCTATCCCTGATCTTCTGTGCTCACGACTAGCACTCTACTACTTCAACCACAGCTGTACTTCTGGCTTTTTGGGAGTTTAATTGGAGAAAAGAGTATCATATAGACTTTCCAGCTTGTATTTGGGATCCTCAAATCTCAGCCTCATGAGTACCTAAGGTTAATGGGGTGAGGCAACAGCACCTGCCCTCTACCTGTTACCCATAACCTCAGCCCTCTTCTACATCCCAGTAGAAAATGTCTTACCATGCTTACCTTTGTTTTGTTTTTTTTTTTTTTTGTTTTTGTTTTTGGCCAGTCTTGGAGCTTTACCTCAGGGTCTGGGCATGTTCCTTAGCTTCTTTTGCTCAAGGTAAGCACTTTTATTGCTTAAGCCACAGTGTCACTTTTGGCTTTTTCTATTTCCGTGTTAGGGAGGAATCAAACTCAGGGCTTCATGTGTGCTAAGTAAGCACTCTACCAGTAAGCCACATTTGAAGCTGAAGGCTTACTTCTAACAGGAGTTATAACGGTGGGATTTATTGGATTACCCCTTTTGGCACAGAAATTGCTGCTTATTTTCTATCTTCCCAGGATTTGGGACCAGCCTGAGACTCAGCAATGAGGAATGATGAATGAGTGATGGCCAGCAGGCCCCAGAGACCTAGGCTCACATCCTACAGAGGGATATAGGATATGGAGCCACAACCTTCGACAATTCCTACAGCCTAAGAATTGTGGTTTCCCTTGATAAGTGCCAGGACATAATTCACCAGTTGTACACACCAGCCCAGGCAAATGCTTCCTGGCTTCAGTTCTTAAACTGCACTGAAGGATGTTTGTTCAAGCTGCCTGCTCAGACTTAGTACTCTCTGAGGGCTTGTTCCAGTTTGTCAAGGTTGGGGGACTGGGCATGGCAACCTGCTGAATGCCCATCATTCAGGCCATGTCCCTGAGCCCTTTGGCTCAAGGGTAGTGCTATGCAACTTGAGCCACAGGGCCACTCAGGGTTTTTTTGTTGTTATTTTCTTTTCATTTCCTGTGATCTCTTAAGAACTATGAATATCGCAGTCTTTCCTACCCAGCTGAATTCAAATTGTCATCTCAGCCCCCTGAGGGGCTAGGATTACAGGCAAGAGCCACTGACACCTGGCTTCCTTTTCTTCTTGTTGTTCTTTTTTATCGTGACAATCTGAATTCTTCACGGTGTCATACCAATGGTTTGCATTCGAAGTAAACTTCCAAGGCCTGGAATTCGAATGCTAGGATGGCCACCCACAAATAATGGGAGATCCTGAGTAACTCATTCCTATTCATGTGAATGCTAATGGAATGTTATAAAAGTAATAATTAAATTTGCACTTAATTCATGACTTTATTTTTGAATGCCACACAAAAATTATTAAATTTATATCTTCCATTCTAGCACGATGGTATGATTACGGATATTGACTGATTTTTTATTAATATTTTATAAGTATTAGATGATGATACTTCATTAAATGGATGCATAATTTAATAACACATTATTTGTAAAAATATATAATTCAATAGTATCCTCACATTCCCTCTGTCAGTATACTATATATATATATATATATATATATATATACACATATATATATATGCACACACACATAGATAGATAGATAGATAGATAGATAGATAGATAGATAGATAGATAGATAGATAGATAGATAGATAGATATCTGTATGGATATATATAGATAGATAGATAGATAGATGGCACTACTGTGGCTTGATCACAAGTACTCAGATCTTCCGGGCTAAGACTGTGACCCCATTGGTGGACTGGGCATTGTAGGCTGAGTTGAAATCCCCGCATAGCCAATAGTGTATTCATGGAGTAAGAAGCCAATTTTCACACATTTTTTTCCTTCTCTGTGAAAGTCCTGGGTCTCAGTATACATGATATGATGTAATAAAATAAATGTTTTATGTGTAATTATACTAAATAAATAAGGGTAATAAAAGTCATATGGAATAAACCCATGTATGTAAATAGATCTCATATATTAGTATTATTTTTTCCAGTACTCGGACTTCAATTCAGGCCCTTGGAACTTTTCTGAAGTTCTTGTCTTCAAGGACGGTGATCTTCCCCTTCACCCACAGTGCCACAGAGTTACCCAGACCCTGATTTTAAATGCCAGGCCTGCCAGTAAAATGGTGCAAATTCCAAGCCAGGGCCTTATCATCATCATCATCATCATCATTATTATTATTGTTATCATTATAATTATTGTTATTTTTTTTTAGTACAAGCACCAGGCTTGAACTCAAATCTTGGCATTTCTTCCAAAGTTGATCCTGGAATCCTAGGTCCTGAGTTCAGATCTCAGGGCTGGCAAAAATATAAAAAGGAAAAGGATAAAACTGAGAAGTTCAATCAGATGGTTTTACTTTTTTTCCTTTGTATAGTACCATCCTGGGTCTAAATAACAATGCCTAGACAATGTACATGACCTTACATTGCTGATGTTTGGCGGGCTATTAGGGAAGCCAAGCCGAAATCAGCAACTTAAGCCTGAAGGTTGAATCTGGGGATTCCCACTAATGAATGTCTGGCAGGAGATTCTAAGAAACGCTTTCCAGGGCTGGGAAGGTGGCTCAGTGGTAGAGCACTTGTCTTGAATGCTAGAGGCCCTGGGTTCGATTCCTCAGCACCACATTAGCAAAAAGAAAAAAGCTGCAAGTGGCGCTGTGGCTCAAGTGGTAGAGCGCTAGCCTTGAGCTGAAGAGCTGAGAGACAGCGATAAGGCCCAGAGTTCAGGCCCCACAACCGGACCCCAAAAAAAAAAAACAAATTAAAAAAATTAAAATTAAAGAAGAAACGCTTTCCAATAGACATCTGTAAAAATAGAATGTTGTAAAAGTAACAATTACATTAGTAGTTAGTGTACAATTATATTATAAAATTATACACAACAATTATACTACATTGACTAATTTTCAATTAATACATTATTATGCATTCAATCATGATACTTAAAAAGGAAGGAATAATTTAATTGTCAATATTTATATTCAATTTCATAATTTACAGACATCTCTCGTTAAATATATCTACATCTATCTATCTATCTATCTGTCTGTCTATCTACCAATCTACACATTTATCTGTTTATACACTTGTCACTACTGAGGCTCAGTGGTAGAGTGCTCGCCTAGTAAGTACGAAGCCCTTGGTTCAATTCCTCACTACCATTTGCATAGAGAAATCCACAAGTTGGGCTGCAGCTCAAACATTCGAGCACTAGCTTTGAACATAAAGGCTTAGGGACTGTGTCTAGATCCTTACTCAAGACCCAGGACTGGCACCAAACCAAAAAAAAAGGAAAAGATAGAATGATCTGACTGCAACTATATAAGGATAGGGCTGCAAATACCTCATCAGAGAGAAAGCTGGGGGTCTAGTGCTGACATTTACCATCTAACCTGAATTAGCCAGAGGCAAACCGCTGGAACCCAGTGCCAGGGACTAGATGCTGCTGGCTTTCTCACCCTGTCATCCAAGATACTCGGGAGCTGATATCTGACACTGGTGGGTTTAAAACCCAGCCCTAACAGGAAGTGTGCGAAACTCTGAGCTGTGGCTTAAAGTGGTAGAGTTCTAGTCTGATCAAAAGACCTTAATACAGTACCCCCAACATTTCAGTGCAATCCCCATGGCTGACTCCCCCCAAAAAAAACCTCACCACTCTAAAATCTAAATTTGGATTGTATGTGGCGTGTTTCTTAAAGAATGGTGATACTGATGAAAGCACCCTAATTCTAATGACATTATGTGGGTTACAGTTATATGATGAGTCTTTCATGAGTTGTTGTGTGCTGAGTCCTTCATGGGGTGCATTTTTTCATCTGGTTCTTGTAAGAGGTCCACAAGTAAGATTATTGTGCAGATGAGAAACTTGTGGCTCAGATATGTCCTCATGTCAGGGCCAAAATTATGTATGTACCTAACTCTAGTGAGTTGTCTCCTGCACACAATTGTTTTATTTTTGTTTCTTGATCATGAACCTTGAACTCAGGGTCTAGCTACTGACACTTACCAGTGGGGATCATGGGTAGCGCTCTACCACATGGAGCCAAGGACCCCCTTGCAACAGACTGTTACAGTCTAGGCGTGTAGTAGCTGAGGTCTGTCATCCTGCCTACTCAGGAAGCTGAGATCTGACGATCTGGGTTCAAAACTGTCCCAGACACAAAAGGTCCCATGAGACTATGATCTCCTATTCACCACTTAGAAACTTGAAGTGGAAGCTAGTGGCTGCTGACTTGTGCCTGTCATCCTAGGTACTCAGGACACTGAGAGCTGAGGATCACGGTCCAAGGTCCAAAGCCAGCCTGGGCAGGAAATTGCTTGAGACGCTTCTCTCCAGTGACCCACCAAGAATCTCAAGGGGTGCTGTTGCTCAAGTGGTAGAGTGATTGGCTTCAGGTAAGAGCTCAAGGACAACACCTAGGACTAGACTTAAATACCTCCAACTTCCAACAAAAGAAAGAAAGAAATCTAAAGTAGAGTGCTGGGAATATGTCTTAGGAGTACAGTGCTTTGCATGTATGAATCCCTGGATTGGATTCCTTAGTACTACATCACTAGAAAAAAGCCTGGAATGGCTGTATGCCTCAAGTGGTAGAGTGCTATCCTTGTACAGGAGAAACTCAGGTACAGTATTCAGGTCTTGAGTTGAAGCTCCAGGACAAGTATATGAACACACATACATGCACAAACACATACACACACAGATACCAGAAGTGAAGCTGTGACACCAAATGATAAAGAACTGAACTTCTGCTCTGAGCTCATGGTCAGTATCCAGGTCCTGTGTTCAACCGTGAAACACAGCTACCCAGGGCCCAACTAGGAGAGGTCAAAATTTCAAAATCTGTTGAGTTTAACCAGCATAGATGACAGGAAGCATAGTGATATTACATATGTGCTTTGATTTACCAAGCTTTTGGAAACCCAGGGAGGCATCATTGCCAATAATGAATCATTTCATTAGGTTCTGCTCCGTAGTTGTCTGCCAGAACGACCCTTGAATTAATTGTAGCAGGTTATTTCAACACTGGAACATAGTCTAATAAAGACAGGATAAGTGCAGGGAACTTGGCCACGGGAGCTGCACAAATGAAGTCTTCCTGTCACAACAGAGCTCTCGACAGAGAGATAGCTTAAGGTACATAGAGGCCTTTTTCTCCTGGCCTTCAGAGCCTACCCAAACTCCTCACTAATTGGCCTAGAAGGAGTTTTTTTTTTATCACTCAGCTGTACAGGAGTGAGACCTGTTCCAACAATGAGGAAGACTTCTTCCAGCAGTCCCCGATGTGGAGAAAACCTCAGGCTACAATGGTAACAGTGAGAGGAGCCCCGGAACATGCACTGTCTTGAAAACTCTCTCTGTTCTATGAAATCATTCTATTCAAAGCAAATTGCCTAGCTGGATACCTTTCATCATAGGAACTCTAGACCTTCATGAGTAGAAATACATGCATACAATCATGGGGAGACATGTTGTTACTGGCTTTTTTTTTATTGGCTGGTCTGGGGATTTTACTATGAGACTAGGCAATGTTCCTGAGCTACTTTTGCTCAAGGGTAGCGCTCTGCCCTTGAGTCAGAGCTCCGTTCATGGGAATTTTTTATTCCTCTAATCCCTCAGAAATAAAAGTGTGGTGGAATTTCCTGTCTTGGCTGAATTCAAACTGGCATTGTCTACCTCTCAGACTCCTGAAGAGCTAGGATTACAGGTAGGATCCACAGACACTTGGCTTTCTTTTCTTCTCATTCTTTTCTTTCATCCTGACAATTTGAAATCTTCACAGTGCAATTCCAATGGTTTGCATTTCGAAGTAAAATACCCAGGTCTAGAATTGAAGTGCCAGTACCGCCATCTACAAATGGAGGGAGATCTTGAGAAAATCATTCCTATCCATGGGAATGCCTAATGGAATGTTATAAAAGTAACAATTAAATTTGCAGTTAGCTCATGATTCTCTTATAGAATGCCACACAAAAAGTATTGGATAATGTCTTCCATTCTAGCACCATGGTATGATTCTCCCAATTAAGGAATACTGACTACTTTTACATTAATGCTTTAGTAAGTATTCAACCATGATACATCATTTCATTAAAAGGAGGCATAATTTAATAACTAATAATTCATAATATATATAATTTAATATCCTCAGATTCTCTCTATATACATAACAAACTACACATCTATCTATCTATCTATCTATCTATCTATCTATCTATCTATCTATCTATCTATCTATCTATCTATCTATCTATCTATCTATCTATCTATCTGTCTGTCTGTCTGTCTGTCTGTCTGTCTGTCTGTCTGTCTGTCTGTCTGTCTGTCTGTCTGTCTATCAATCTATCTATCTGTCTATCCGCCACTACTATTGCTTGATCACAGGTCCTCAGAAATGGCTTGCAGTTCAGTTTGCCAAAGGCTTTTTTTTTTACAACTGACCCATTCATGATTTGTGCATTGTGGGCTGTGATTTCAAATCCCAGCATGGCCAAAAGTTTATATGTAGAGTCAGAAGACAATTTTGACCCATTTTTTTTCCTTCTCTGTGAAAGTCCTGGGTCTCTGTGTGATGTATAATCTATATGGAAATAAGTCAATGTCATAAGATGTAATAAATGAAATAAATGTTATATATGTAATACTACTAAATAAAATCAATAAAAAATAAATAAAGGATTTTTTCCAGTGCTGGGGCTTGAATTCAGGCCCTGGAAACCGGTCTGAAATTCTTGTCTTCAACGATGGTGGTTTTCCCCTCCCCCACAGTGTCAGAGAGTTAATCAGACCCTGAGTTGAAATCTCAGGCCTGTCAGAAAAATGGTTCAAATTCCAAGCCACGGTCTTAAATTTTTTTTGACCAGGAACATGCACTGTCTTGAAAGCACTCTCTGTGCTATGACATCATTCAATTCAAAGCAAATTTACTGGGTGTTATTCTTCATAACGACTATGATGTTCACTGATAGAAATACATGCATATATACACATACACATGCAGTTACTGGCTCCTTTTTTTAGTGCAGATCCTGAGGCTTGAACTATGAGCCTAGAAATTGTCTGTGAGCTCCGTTTACACAAGGAAGCACTTTATTGTGCCTTAATCCATGATACTTCATTAAATAGAGGCATAATTCATTACCTAATAATTATTAGTAATATATTACATGTAATTTAATAATATATAGACATCTCACATTCTATAATATTTTTATATTTAAATGTACACTGGAATATACATATATATCTCTCTCTTTCTCTCACTATATATATTTATTTACATATATTTGCAGCAAATTGCACATCTATCTATTTATATATTGGCCAATCCTGGGGCTAGAACTCAGGTCCTGGGAACTGCCTGACATTGAATTTGTTTGAGGCTACTGTGCTTAAACTACCCCTTGATGAATTAGACATTCCAGGCCCTGAGTTCAAATCCCAGGAATGCTGAAGTCAATAGGGGAGTAAGAAGCCAATGTTGACCTGGTTTCCTTTCTGTGGAAATATTGTGCCCTAGATACAATGTGTAATATCTATGCAAATACATGTGTATGATATATATTATACATGTATATAAATATTATTTTTTTGCCATTTCTAGGGCTGGAATTCACACACTGGAAAATGTTCCGGATTTTTCTTTCCTCTAGGAGGTTAGCTTTCACTTCACCCAGAGCACAATACTGTTACCCAGTCCCTGATTTCAAATTCCAGGTATGACAGATAAAATGGTTCAAACTCCTAGCCAGGACCTTAACTTTTTTGGGAGGGCAGGCACGGGGCTTGAACTCAGGTCGCCACAACTCTGCCTTAGCCTTTATTACCCTAGGCTGGGGTGCAGCTATTACACCCACAGATGATCCAGGGTTCCTACAACCCGAGTTCAACTCCCAGCTCTGGCAAAAAGATAAACCAACCAAGATGGAGGAGGAAAAACCAGGAAGTTTTAGACAACAGTTTTACCTTTGTTTCCTTTGCACTGTGACCATCCTGACTCTCAATGACTCAGCTTGAAAATTGTACATGTCCTTACATGGCCGAAGTCTGGTGGGCTGTCAGTGAAGCCTGAGCCCAACGAAGACACCTAGGCCCTGAGATTGATCCTGGGACTTTCACCTACACTTTCCTGTTTATAGGAACAATATTAGAATCTTTGTAATGTACCAATTGAACTACTAATTAGCTAGTCATTGTAGTATAAGATTGTACGCAATAAATATAGGTCATTGATTAATTTAATTAATACTTTATTAAGTCTCCCACCGTGATTAATTAATGGAGGCATAATTTTAGACCAAATAATTCATAGTAATAGAATATATAAAAATAAGATATAGGTCATCATTCTTTATACAGAGTTATACACTAGAATCTACATAAATGTCTATTTGTCTCTCTATATAACTTTATTTATAGATTCATATACATATGTAAATGCACACACACACTGCAATCTACACATCTATCTGTTTATACATTGGCCACTCCTAGGGCTTCATCTCAGGTCCTCAAATTTGCCCGACAACTTCACTTGCGTCAGAGTGGTGTGCTAACATTGACCGATTCAGGAAGTGGGCCTTCTAGGCCCAGAGTTCAAATCACAGAACTGTCAAAAACTTAATCCTGGTGGAAGAAGACAATTGTCCCACTAGTTTTCCTTATAAGTGAATGTCCTGGGTCTCAGGAATGATGTATAATACATAGGCGAATCTATGTTCTGTGTAATAGGATGTAAAAAATATCATACTTGTAATCATACTCTCTAAAATATATAATGAATAAATAAAAAACAAAATAAAATGAATAACTACACTAACTGCATTATGCAGTAAACATGTGTATTTAAATATAAATCTTGGACGGTTCCGGGAAGATGGCGGAGGAGAAGCTGGAATCTGAACAAGCTCTTGCATAGAAAACAGTTTCAGAGTTCCAGTGAACAGTCCCAAGCCAGAGAATCACACCAAGTGTGACATCACAGGACAGAGAGTTAGCCAAGAGAGGGGAAGCCAAGCAGACACATCTGAGCGTCTGCCAGCAGCTGCTGCTGCGGCGGCAGGGTCGCAGCGGCCACCCCAGCCGCGGTCATACCTGAGCGCTCACACAGAGAGTCCGGGACAAAGGAGCCAGACGCAGCGGGCGAGCGGATTCTACTCAACACCAGCAAGAACCGACAAGGAGCGGACAACTTCATCCTGCACTTTGCAGACCAGAGACGACCCAGGATCCAAGACTCGGCGTGAGTAGCCCCACTTCCTCACTCCTTCCCAGGGAGCAGAGGAGGGAAGGCCACCCCTCCCCCCCCCAGCACCGGTGATCTCCATCTTGGATACCGACAAAGCTCGGAGGAGAGGCTAGCTCCAGCTCAGGCCTTGGAATAAAACGAGTCATTTAGCAGGTCACAAGAACTTAACGGCGAAGTGACCTCACAGACTCAGTTCCATCCAGGGAAAAGTCACCCAGCTCAGGCGCCAGCCATTGGAGTGGCTCTCCTCACCGGGTAACCAGAGCCACAGGCTGCCCCTCCCTCTAGCAGCCACCACAATCAATTGAAAAACAGAAACCCTGAGAATGGCTCCAGGCTGGGTGCTGTGAGTTTTTTTCACAAAATAGCCCCAGGGAAAAGCTACTGTTTGTTGAAAGGCCTCAACTCTACCCAGAACCTAGCCTCATCACTGCATCCCCCTCTTTTGTGATTCTCAAAGCAGATCACCCTCCCAGTAAACTAACCTGGGAGGGGGAATCTCAAAATCTTGGGTAAAGCAGAGCATTTTTCTGCCTGCTCCAACAAACTGACTTAAGAAACCAATCAAGCCACAGGACCTCAAGCTGACCAGAGACTCCAACCACACTCTGGTTGCAGACAAAAGGGAGATACAGGACTCTTCCCCCCCCTCCCCCCCCCCCCAAAAAAAATCAAAGACCTTTTTTTCTTTTTTTTTTTTTCTTCTTCTTCTTTTCTTTTTTTCTTTTTTTTTTTGTTTTTTTTTCTTCGTTTTTTGTTACCTTATATATATAAAAAATTTTTTTTTGCTTTTCTAAAACTTTTATTAATTAATTTTTGCCTCTTCTGAAAAAATAATTGTTTTCCATTAACTTTTTTTTTTTCTTTTCTCCTCTTATAATTTTTATTTTAGGAATACGTGAATGTGTGTTTTCCTTTCTTTTCTTGTCTTCTTTCTCTTTTTCTTTCATTCTTAATTATCTTTTTGTTTTTTGTCTAGCTCTACTGAACTTCTGATCTTTTCTTCTCACTTTCCTATCCTTTCCATCTTTTCCTCTTTGTTCTTCTTTTTGTGACTTAACTCTTGTCCTGCACATCCTCAGATAAACCCATAGTTAACCAGTAGACCCTACCCCCCATTGTGTACACACTTAACCCACAAACTTATTACTCAATTCAAAACCACTGAGACTTAAATTCATTAATAGCAGTACTACCTCTTTATACCTATATAATATTTTAAGCATTTTTATTAAAGTTTTCCACATCTCCTCTATGTCCCTCCCTTTCTCTCAACATATTCATATTCCTCTATAAATAGATGGTCTTTTAATCTCTAAAATAACATTAATTTTTACGTTTCTATTTTTTTTTCTGGTCTCTTTTCATTCCCCTTTCCCTTTCTTCTTTCTCTCTCTCTCTCTACTTGCATCCTACCCAACCTATTTCCTGCACTGTGATTAGGACATAGTTGACTCTCCCTGTGCCTCCCCACACCAATCTATTCCTATTTTTTACCCACATCTCTCCCTAACCCTAATAATTTCTGGTTTTCCAAATTCTTCTCTGCGGTTCGAAGTCCTTTAACATATAGTTGTTTGATGTCGAATAGATGTATCTGTTGAACTAGATTGTATCTGTAGACTATTGACTGTACAAATGCAAACTTTGGTTGATGGTTGCCTTAAGATAGTGTTCTAGCACAAAACTGGTGCTATCTTCATCTCAAATGGGCAGAGTAAGCCGGAAAAACACAAGAAAAATGGCAAATTCGGGTATCTCAATTCCCAATCTTGATAATCAGGGGTTAGAACAGATAATGAATAATCCAGAGGAGAGTTCCCAAACAGCTCTACAAACACTGCTGTCAAACATGATAAATGAAAAGTTTGACAATGTACAAAGGACTCTGTATGAGCGTGACAGGGAGAGAGAGGAGGCATCCCAGAAGTTTATATAGGAATATCATAAGCGTGAGGAAGCTACTCAAAAACTGATACAGGATTTGCGTGAACAACTTGAGAATACTCAAAGAGAAAGGGAGGAATGGCGTGAGCAGGCTGAGAACACTCAAAGAGATCTGCAGGAATCCCACGAACGGGAGGAAGCTAATCAAAGAGTAATACAGGAATTGAGAGACCAGGTAGAGAACACACAAAGATCACTAAAGGCATTCATGGAATCCATTAAAAAGAGCTGAAGGAAGTCAGGGAGACCACAAAGGGAATGCTGAATGGAACCCAACAGAAGGAATGGGAGCCCAAAGAAACCATAACCAATCAACTAAGTGATTTGAGGACAAACACTGAACACCAAATTAAGGAAGTAAAGAAATTCATACAAGACCTAAAACAGAGCTTCAACAAAGAACTTGAAGCCATCAAAGCTGACCAACTAGAAGGAAAAAAGATAAAAAACAAAGTAGAGAGTCTTGACAGCAGGTTAGACCATGCAGAAGGTCGAATCTCAGGGATTGAAGACAGCCTAGATATTATAGAGAAAGAACATACAACCATCCAAGACAAGTCCAAGAAATATGATAGATCTATCCAACACCTGGAAGACACCATCAGAAGGCCTAATCTAAGGATAATGGGTGTAGAGGAGCACCTAGAAACAGAAGTTAATGGTCTAGGAAATTTGTTTAACAGGATCCTAGCAGAGAACTTCCCAAACATGCAAAAAGATAGGCCTGTCCAGATACAAGAAGCCTTTAGAACCCAAATAGACCAGACCAGAATAGGACATCCCACCGCCACATTATAATCCACACAGGATCAACTCAGAACAAGGAAAAGATCCTTAAAGCTGTCAGAGAGAAAAGGGTAATCACTTATAAAGGGAAACCAATTAGAATCACCTCAGATTTCTCAGCAGAGACAATCAAAGCAAGAAGAGCCTGGAACGATGTATGCCATGCCCTAAAAACAAACAACTATCAACCAAGAATACTGTACCCAGCTAAAATCTCCTTCATAACCAAAGGCCAAATAAAAACCTTCCATAGCAAAGAAAAATTGAAACAATACATCTCCACCAAACCAGCCCTACAAAAGATTCTTAAAGATGTCCTACACATAGAAAACCAACAAGACCGCAAAAAAGGCCAAGAAACTGCACCCAAACTGAGAAGCCAAGAACCATAGGAAGAACCCAGTTTTCGCAGCCCCCAAGAAGGTAGATAACATGGCAGGAACTCCCAAATACCTCTCAGTCCTATCTCTTAATGTTAACGGACTGAACTCTCCAATTAAGCGACATAGACTGTCTACTTGGATTAAAAAACAAGACCCTTCTATCTGCTGCCTGCAGGAGTCACATCTTGCCCGTAAAAACAAACACATTTTCAATGTTAAAGGCTGGAACAAAATCTACCAAGCAAACGGACCGCATAAACAGGCGGGAGTTGCAATCCTAATATCAGATAAAATAGACTTCAAATTAAAATTCGTGAAAAGAGATAAAGAAGGTCACTACATACTAATTAAAGGATCTCTCCTTCAGGAGGATATTACAATTCTAAATATCTATTCACCAAACAATGGAGCACCCAAATTTATCAAAGAAACACTACTTTCCCTCAAATTCCATATAGATCCAAAGACATTAATAGTTGAGGATTTTAACACACCACTCTCCCCACTAGATAGATCAACCCGGCAAAAACTCAACAGAGAAACCACAGATCTAAACAACTGCATAGATCAACTAGACTTAACAGACATTTACCGAACATTTCACCCAGCAGCATCAGAATACACGTTTTTCTCAGCAGCACATGGAACGTTTTCTAAAATAGACCACATTTTAGGCCACAACGCAAACTTGTCTAAATTCAGAAACATTGAAGTTATACCTTGCATTCTCTCTGACCACAACGGAATAAAATTAGAACTCAACACCAAAAGCCACCAAAGAAAGTCCGGTATCACATGGAGGCTGAACAACACACTGCTGAATCATGAGTGGGTCATGGAAGAGATTAGAAAGGAAATTCAAATGTTCATGCTATTCAACAAAAATGAACACACAAATTACCAGCTCCTCTGGGACACAGCAAAGGCAGTACTCAGAGGCAAGTTTATAGCTCTGAGCTCCTACATCAACAAATTGGAGAGATCTGAAACTAGCAATTTAATGACGCATCTAAACCTCCTTGAAAAAGAGCAGCAAGATAAACCCCAATCCAGTAGACGGAAAGAAATAATCAAAATTAAATCAGAATTAAATGAATTAGAATCCAAAAAAACTATAGAAAGAATCAACAAAACAAAGAGTTGGTTCTTCGAAAAACTTAACAAAATTGACAGACCCTTAGCAAATCTTATCAGAAAAAGAAGAGAACACACCCAAATTAATAAACTCAGAGATGAGAATGGAAACATCACCACGGAAACAACCAAGATTCAGAACATTATAAGGGAATACTTCTCAAAACTGTATGCTAGTAAGTTTGAGAACTTGACAGAAATGGACCTCTTCCTAGCAAATATTGACATGCCAAAACTAAACCAAGATGAGGTAAACTATCTTAACAGGCCCATATCAAGCATTGAAATACAAACAGCAATAAGAGACCTCCCAGGTAAGAAAAGTCCAGGACCAGATGGTTTTACAGCGGAATTTTACAAGGCTTTCAAAGCAGAGCTCACACCAATTCTCCTCCAACTCTTCAATGAAATTGAAAGAGAAAGCTCACTACCGAACACATTCTATGAAGCCATCATAACCCTCATCCCAAAACCAGGCAGGGACTCATCAAAGAAAGAGAACTATAGACCCATTTCTTTGATGAACATTGATGCCAAACTTCTCAACAAAATTTTGGCCAACCGACTTCAACAATTCATCCAAAAAATCATACACCACGATCAAACAGGATTCATTTCAGGGATGCAAAGCTGGTTCAATATACGCAAATCAATTAATATTATTCATCACATCAACAGGAGCAAGAATAAGAACCACATGGTTATCTAAATAGACGCAGAAAAAGCATTCGACAAGATCCAACACCCCTTTATGATGAAGGTTTTGGAAAAATTAGGAATCCATGGAACATTCCTCAGTACAATAAAGGCTGTATATGACAAACCTACAGCCAGCATTATACTCAATGGTGAAAAACTAAAGCCATTTCCTCTTAACTCAGGAACAAGACAAGGATGCCCACTCTCCCCACTTCTCTTCAATCTAGTGTTAGAATGCCTAGCTACAGCAATAAGACAAGATGCAGACATAAAGGGGATCCAAATAGGGAAAGAAGAAATAAAACTCTCCCTCTTTGCAGATGACATGATCTTGTATTTAAAGAATCCCATAGTCTCCACTCCCAAATTACTTAAGCTGATTCAAAACTTTGGCAAAGTAGCAGGTTATAAAATTAACCCCCAAAAATCCATGGCTTTTCTGTATGCCAACAATGAGAAAAGTGTGGCTGAAATTAGGAAAGCAACTCCATTTGTAATAGCCCCACAAAAAATAAAATACCTAGGAATTAACTTAACTAAAGAAGTGAAGGACCTCTATGATGAAAAGTTTAAAATCTTGAAAAAGGAAATCAACACAGAACTTAAAAAATGGCAAAACCTCCCATGCTCCTGGATTGGAAAGATTAACATTGTGAAAATGGCAATACTTCCCAAGGCTATCTACAAATTCAACGCAATACCTATCAAAATTCCACCCTCATTCTTCAAGGAAATAGAAGAGGCAATCCAAAAATTCATATGGAACAATAAAAGACCCCGAATAGCAAAAACGCTCCTCAACGGAAAGAACACTGCTGGAGGAATATCAATACCAAATTTCAAACTCTACTATAAAGCCATAGTAATCAAAACAGCTTGGTATTGGCATAAGAACAGACCTCAGGACCAATGGAATAGAATTGAAAACCCAGAAATGAACCTACAGACCTATAGCCATCTAATCTTCGATAAGGGAGCTAAAACAATAGAATGGAAGACAGACAGCCTCTTCAGTAAATGGTGCTGGCAAAACTGGTTAACTACATGTAGAAAACTAAAGCTAGATCCTTATATATCACCCTGCACCAGAATCAACTCCAAATGGATCAAAGACCTTGAACTCAAAGCAGACACTCTGAAAACATTACAGGATGGAATAGGAGAAAACCTGGGTCTCCTTGGCTCAGGCCGAAATTTTCTGAATAGAGACCCGGAAACACAACAAATCAAAGAAAGGTTGGACAAATGGGATTGTATAAGGTTGCAGAGCTTCTGCAGGGCAAATGACATAGCTAGCAAGATCAATAGAAAGCCCACGGATTGGGAGAAGATCTTTACTAGCCATACAACGGACAAGGGTCTCATATCTAAAATATACTTGGAACTCAAAAAATTGAACCACCCAACAACAAATCCTCAAAGAAACAACTGCCCAATAAGTAAGTGGGCGAAAGACCTAAAGAGAAGCTTCTCTGAAGAAGAAATAAGGATGGCCAATAGACACATGAAGAAATGTTCAACATCCCTAGCCATAAAAGAAATGCAAATCAAAACAACATTGAGATATCACCTCACTCCAGTTAGAACAGCAAAAATCAAGAACTCTAACAACAACAGATGCTGGAGGGGATGTGGACAGAAAGGAACATTACTTCATTGTTGGTGGGAATGTAAACTTGTTCAACCACTTTGGAAAGCAGTATGGAGGTTCCTCAAAAGACTCCATATAGAGCTCCCCAATGACCCAGCAATCCCACTTTTGAGCATTTACCCAAATGACCACAAACAATGCCACACTAAAGCTACCAGCACAACTATGTTTATTGCAGCATTATTTACCATAGCTAAGATATGGAACCAACCCAGATGCCCCTCAGTAGATGAATGGATCAAGAAGATGTGGTATATATACACAATGGAATTCTATGCCTCCATCAGAAAGAATGACATTGCCCCATTTGTTAGGAAATGGAAAGGCTTGGAAAAATTATATTAAGTGAAGTAAGCCAGGCCCAAAGAAACATAGGTCCCATGGTTTCCCTTATTTGCAATATCTAGTATAGGTATGAGTCAAGCGGAAAAAGTCAGAGAATGTGATGTTAGGAAAACGAACCCTCAAATATGTATTTTAATGTTTTTGTTTCATTCATGCATGTGTTTCTAACGCATTTATAAGATTATTTCTTTGTTGCTTTGTATGTCCCCCCCCCACAGTGTAACCCCCGCTTTCACTATATTTGATGTCAGTATAACATGTGGAGGAGATGGGGACAAACAAGTCGTTTGAGGATTCAGGTGGACCTGTTGCAACAATGAGAAGTACAAAATGTCATGTCAAAACCAGCTTTACAATGTCGGTGGGGGGGAGGGAGGGGGGTATGATTGGGTGGGGGGGAGGAGGGAGGCTGGGAAGGGAGGTGAAGGGTAAACAAAGGAGGAGGCTGCAATGCTTGGTAAGAAATGTATGCATTTTCCTGCCCATGTAATTGTAACCCCTCTGTACAGTATGTTTTCAAATAAAATAAAATAAAATAAAATAAAAATGCTTAAAAAAAAAAAAAAAAGAAAACCAGTCTAGGAAGGAAAGTCCATGAGACTCCTGTCTCCAATTAAGTAAGAAAGAGCTAAAAGTAGAAATGGGGCTCAACCCTGAGCAAAAAGAAGGAAAGAAAGAAAGAAAGTAAGGAAGAAAGAAAGAGAAAACTAACTTAACTAAACAAAAGTTTGAGGCCCCTGAGTTCAAGGCCCAGTATTGACAGAATAAAATAATAAAATAGAACAAATTGATTTTAACCTGTTATTAAAAATAAATTTCAAATCTATTTTTAAGGAACTTGTAGGAATTGAGCAGGGCACACTGCACTTTCCTATCTACTGTCATTAAGGGAGAAATCACCTCTTCCACCTTCAAGAAATTGCCCAGCATGTCACACTTGTTATACTGCATCTGCACAACCTCAACCCCAGGCCTCAGTTAACTTGAGGTTCACTCCTATAGTGATGGAGACTTTGGTTAAGCAGAGTGGTTGGTATTTGTCCTTTTAGGATCACCAGGTTTTGCTGTACCCAAATCAGTGTCCTGCCCGGTCCTTCATTTCTATGGATCCCTGAAAACTTTACTATCTATATTGTATTCCTCAGTATTACAATGGGATGATATAGGAAACTGACATTTTCGACTGGTTTTCTTCACTCAGTAATACTTACGTCAATTCTTCTGTATCTTTCCTTGTCTTTAAATTTCACTGAATAATAGTTTCTGGCTTGCATGTATCACAGTTTATTTACTCACATGTTAAAGGATACCTTGGTTGGTTCCAAGTTTGGGCAATTATAAAGAAAGGTGTCATAAATATGCTCATTTAGTTGATTTGTTTATGTGAATATAAGTTTTTAACTCCCTTGGGTAAAATACCAAGGAATTCATCCATTGCTGGCTCACATGGCAAAGTTTTGTTTAGCTTTTTTAAGAAACTCCTGAGCTATAAGACTGCACTATTTTGTATTTCTACCACTGACCTCTTTGATGAGGTGTCTGTTCTAATCTTTTGCTCAAATTGTTTTCCTATTGTCAGATTTAGAGATTTTTCTACATTTTTCTTTATCAGATGTTTTTGCATATATTTCCTCTGGCATATGGATCATCTTTTTTTTGTGTGTCAGTATTGGGGCTTGAACTCAGGTACTTGCATTTCACTTGTCTTTTTCTGCTCAAGACAGACACTCTACCACTTGAGCCAAACCCTTACTTCTGGCTTTCTGCTGAGTAACTGGAGATAAGAGTTTCCCATACTCTAATGCTCTTTCTGACTTTGACCCATGATCTTTAGAGCTTGGCTTCCTCAAAAGCAGGCAATAGCACCAATGCTCACTTTGATATCTTTCACAAAGCAGAAACTTTTAATTTTAATGAATTACTATCTACCAATTATTTATTTTCTGTTCATTTTTATTGTTTATGAGCTTCAAACTACTGTATAAAGGGGTTGCAATTCAACATGTTCATGTGTGTACACAATGCATATTTAATGATTTATGCCTTTGGCATAGTATCTGAAAAGGCATGCCCTAACCCAAGCACATATCAAATTTCCCTTACATTTGCATCTCATAGTTTTATAGCTTTTATGTTTTGTATTTAGGCATATGATCTATTTTGAGTTAGTTTTTGTGGGGGGTGCAACACTGGTGTCTAATTTCATGGTTCTTAGGTAGATTTTCAGATGTTCCAGTAACCTCCTGACAAAAGGCATGCATTTTATCAATGGCCTGGTCTTCTCTGCTTTGCAAAAGATGAGGTGATTGTGCTTATGTGAGCCTACTCTGGGGCATTCTTTTGTGCCATGTCAGGGTACATGTTTACTTTCCCCCATTGTACTACAGCTTTCATTGTAACAGCTTGAGGGTGAGTCTTTAAGCCCAGCAGCTTCACGGAGATGTAGCTTTTGTTCGCCCTCAGAAACTGTATCATGTTTATCAATAGCCACAAAATAACATCCTGGGATTTTGATTGGAATTACCTTGAATCTATTGATCAATCTGAGAGGAATTGACAACTTGATGATATTAAATCCTATTTTCCATTGAAAAAAAAATATAAATCTTGTATGTAAAATGTATACAAATATTATTTTTACGAATGCTAGGAACAAGCCTGTCTTTCTTGTCTTCCAGCACTGTGAGCTTTCCCTTCCCCCACAGGAATGCAGATTTACCCAGACCCTGAGTTCAAATCCCAGGCCTGGCAGAAAAAAATGGCATGAATACAATGCCAAGTAGCCTAATAATTGTTTAAATATTTTAATGTATATGTACGTATGCATGTATGTATTATGTATATTTATTTTGTCAAGCACAGGGCTTGAACTCAGGGCATAGCAACTCTGCCTCAGCTTTCATCACTCTAGGCTGGGTTGCAGCCACTGGAACCACAGGCGAACCTAGGTTCCTGGGCCTCATAGGCTGACAGGAAAAATAAATAAATAAAACGACACAGGAAAAAAAAAAAAAACCAGTAACTTGCAGATGGCTGCCGGTTTTACATTTGTTTTCTTTTCAAGGTGACCATCTTGGGTCTAAATGACAGGGCTGAAAAATGTTGGTAACCCGGCATTGCTGAAGGCTGTCGTTCTTCCAGAGAAGCCATGGGCCAACACGACAACATAGGCCCTGTGTTCGAAGCCAGGTCCTGACCCCTACCAATGGAGGGAGATCCTAATTGTCTCGTTCCTATTCATAGGAATACTGATGGAAAGTTATGAATGTCAAGGTTGAATTACTTGTTCCTGAATGATACTAGCATAAAATTAGAGAGTGATTTTAGGAGGCCGATGGATTTTAATGAATATTTTTGACACATTAAAAGAAAACTATTAATTACATGGACACAATAGTTTCAGGACAGTGGTTGATATAATGAATAATTCATTAAGGATGAAAACAGTAATATTAATTACATGGAGGCATAATAAATACCCAAGAATTGGTAGGAATGTAGCCTATATAACTAAACAATGTATAGACATCTCTGGCACTCTATAAAGATCTATATTTATTTGTATACTACAATCTGAATGTCCATCTGTTCTTGTTTTGTCAACCCCTGGGGCTAAATCTCAGGTGCTCGGAACTGATTGTTGGCTCCATATACCACAGGCTGGCATGTTGACACTCACCCATTCATGAATTGGGCCTGGTAGGCTGTGAGTTCAGATGCCAGCACTAACAAAAATTGAATCATGCAGTAAGACACAGGGTGACACATGTTTTCTTTTTCTGTGGAAGTCCTGGGTGTCAGGTGTGAAGTTTCATACATAGGGAATTCTATAACCTATGTAATAAATGTAGTAAATATTCCATGTGTTATAGCAGTCAATAAAATAAATGCTAAATGAATAAAAAAATAAAATGAATAACTACACTAAGCACAATTTGGAGTCAATATACGGGGCTCAATCTCAGGGCCTGGGCACTGCCTGGCAGCTGAATTGGCTAGTGGCTGCTGTGCTGGCAGTCACCCATTCATGAACTGAGCCTTCTTTGCCCTGAGTTTAGATCCGAGCACTCACAAAAATGTAATCTTGGAGTGAGAAACTGAGCATGACACATGTTTTCCTTTTCTGTGAAAATGCTCGTTGTCAGGTAGGATGTATAATTTGGATGCAAATCTATATACTACGTAATAGGATGTAATAAAGGTAAAAAACATCATAGGTAGAAGAATTACCACTACAGTAAATGATAAACAGATTGAATTAGTAATGAATCATCCTAGGATAAAATTAGATGCAATAAGTGTAGGATGTGCACTAAGTTTAATTAATATTTTATTAAGCATTAACAGAATAAAAATTACATGGAGACATAACTAATAATTGGGAGTAACACATGATGCATAATTTAACAATATATAGACATTGGTCTCATTCTATGAAATATCTAATTATATGTACGGCTATATGTACATACATGATAAATAATTATGGGATATTGAGTAATTATTAATTAATGCTTTATTAATTGTTAACTGCGAAACATCATTAAATGGAGACATAATTTAATACCTAAGAATTGGTAGCAATATTATCTACACTTTAATAATATGCAGAAATCTCTTTTTGTGTACAAAATATTTATATACAGCAATCGTTATCTATTTACATCTCGTTCACTCCTGAGGCTCGGTGGTTGAGTGCTCTCATAGTAAGCACGAAGCCCTGGGTTCAATTCCTCAGTACCACAAAACAGAAAACTCAGAATTTCTGCTGTCTTTCAATCAATGAAGTGCTAGTCTTGAGCACAAACGTTTAGCGACAGTGTCTAAGCTCTTACTCAAGCCCTAGGTCTGATGCCAAAAAATGTAGGACATTCTAACTGCACTTATAGAAGGACAGAACTTCAAATACCTCATTAGAGATCAAGCTAGGAGTCTGGTGCTGACAGCTGCCACCTAACCTGACTTAGCCATTTGTAAACCACTGCAACCCAGCTCCACGGGTTACCCATGTCATTCTGGCTTATGCCCGTCATCCTAGCTGCTCAGAGGCTTTAAAACCCAGTCCTGGCAGGAAGTCTGAGAGACACCTCAAAATGTGGCTCCAAGTGGTAGAGCTTTGAGTTCAAGCCACGTGGCTAACACCCCTTCCCCAGAAAAACACCCCACTAAACCATTAGATTTGAACTTGTATGGTTTGTAAATTTTCCTCAAAGAATGGTGATACTGATGAAAGCACCCTAATTCTAATGACAGCTTGTGGAATGGAGCTATGTGCTGAGTCCTCCTTAGGGTGCTCAGTTCTGAGTCGTACACAAGGTGCTATGTGCTGAGTCTTTCACAGGATGCAGTGTGCTGAGTCCTGCATTGGGTGCTGGGTGCTGAATCTTTCATAGGATGTTGTGTGCTGAGTGATGCAAAGAGTGCCATGTGCTATGTCCTTAACCGGGTGCATTCTTACATCTTGTCTATGTAAGAGCTCCACAACTTAGATGATTATACAAACAAGAATATTGAGGCTCAGATAGGTCCCCATGTCCGGGACAAAATTATGTATTACTGAAGACTCGTGAGTTGTCTACAGCAGACAATGGTTTGGTTTGGTTTTTTCTTGGTCATGAACCTTGAACTCGGGGCTGAGGCACTGACCCTTACCTCTTGGGCTCATGGCTAGCACTCCACCACGTGGAGCCATGGACCCCCTTGCAGCAGAGGCCATGGCCAACGGGTCAATAGCTGAAGTCTGTCATCCTGCCTTCTCGGGAAGCTAAGTTCTAAAAATCTGGACTCCAAACTATCTCAGTCACAAAAGTTACCATGAGACTATTATCTCCAATTCACTACTAAGAACCTGAAGGTGAAGCTGGGTGCTTGAGCTTATTTCAGTTATCCTACCTACTCAGCAGGATGAGATCTGAGGATCATGGGTCAAAGCTAGCCTGGGCAGGAAAGGCCATGAGAAACTTAGCTCCAATGAACCACCAGAAAACTGGAAGTAGCTCTGTGGCTCAAGTGGTAGAGCACAAGACTTGAGCTGAAGAGGTCAGGGACAGCACCCATGCCAAGACGTAAACTCCTGCCACAATAAAAAACAACAACAATAAAAAAAGACAGAAATAAACTAACAAAGCTGAAGTAGAGGGCTGGGAATGTACCTTAGTGGTAGAATGCTTTGCATATATGAAATCGTGGGCTTCACTTCTCAGGACCTCATCACGAGGACAATGCCTAAAGTGGCTCTGTGGCTCAAGTGGGAGAGGGATATCATTCTACAAGAGAAAGTAGGTACAGTGCTCAGGTCTTGAGGTCAAGCTTGAGGACTCATGTATATGTGTGCATGCACACACACACCCATGCACACACACACGTGGTGTGCACAAACAAACACACACACACATACACTCACAGAGCAGAAGTGATGTTGTTACACAAAATGGTAAAGCACTGGGCTTCTGCACTGAGCTCATGGTCAGCACCCAGGCCCTGTGTTCAACCGCAAAACCTAGCCACCCTGGGCCCAACTAGGAGAAGTCAATGGTTTCAAAACCTGATGAGCTTCACCAGTCCTAGATGACAGGAAGCTTTGTGATATCCAATATGTGCTTGGATTTCCCAAGCTTCTGGAAACATAGGAGAGGCACCATAGGCCCAAAATTGCCTGCAGTGAATCATTTCATTATGTTCAGTGCCCTAGTTTTCTGCCTGAAGGACTCCTGAATTATATTGAGCTCTGTAACTGAGCAACAGAATATAGTCTCACAAAGGCAGGATAAGTGCACAGAACTTGGCCTGCCATGGGAGGTGGCACAAATGAAGGTCTCCTGTTGAAACATAGCATTGGGGAGAGAGATAGCTAAGGGTACAAAGAGGCCTTTTTCTCCTGACCTTCAGAGCCTGCCCACACATCCTCACTAACTGGCCCAGATGGAGTTGTTTGTTACCCAACTCTACAGGAGTGAGGGCTTTTGTGTGCCTGTCCAGGCAATGAGAGAGACGTCCTCCAGCAGGCCTGTGATGCAGAGAAAACCTCATGTTACACTGTGAACAGTGAGGGGAGTCGCGGAACATGCACTATCTTGAAAGAAGTCTCTCTATTATGAACTCATTGTACTTAATACAAATTTCCTACGTTGGTGCCATTCATCATAGCTACTCGTTAATTTCACCTATAAGAATACAATACATAGACAAAGACATGGAAGTACAGGCTCTTTTTGAGGGGGCAGGTCCTTGGGTGGAAATATGAGCCTATGCATGGTCCCTGAGCTCCTTTTGCTCAAAGGTACTGCATTAAGCTTGAGTCACAACCCCACTTCTGGGTATTTCTGTCATGTCTTAGAAATAACTGTGTCATGGACTTTCCTACAATGGCTGGATTCAAACTAAGTTTCTCTACATCTCAGCTTCCTGAGGACCTGGGTTTACAGACAGCAGCCACTGGCACCTTATTTCTTTGTTTCTTCATTTTTTAATCTGGACAATCTGACTTCTTAACAGGGACATTCCCAAGGATTTAATTTATAAGTAAACTACACAATGTTCTTTATAGCTGCTTTCTTTGAGAATGATTTTCTCTCCTCATCTTCCCCTCTGGTCACAGGTTTAGGCCAAAAGTGAGAAATGAGTGTCACAGGATTTGGGAGCAAATATCCACAGTACATGCCAGTTATGTCACTTTGCATTGAGCTGCTGTGAATTTACTGTCTCAGGATATGAGGACCGAAAGCTGGAGCGATCCTCATACAGTCTGCATTGCTCCTTTTGCTATAAAATGATCTAATAATTATGAGTGTTTTGTGTCTCCAACGTTAAGTGTCTAGAACACACTAATAGCATCTTCATGTGTAGGGTTAAGGTTTTGAGGCAGTGACCGCTTGTTGCTTGTTTCTAGCAGAGCAACACGTGGTTGTAATCCAAACACTTGGTTGGTTGTGTGCCTTTATAAAGCCTGAAAGCTTTAGCTCTGGGTTGTCCTCCTGAGCTCCGCTGTGTTGGAGTGTAGGATGAGATCTGAGCTTCAGCCCGTTTAAATAAAACCTTGTATTTGTATGAGTCAAGCGGAAAAGTTCAGATAATGTGATGTCAGGAAAATGAATCCTTAGATGTGTATTTTAATGTTTTTTTCTTTCATGCATGTGTTTCTAACACATTTATAAGGTTATCTCTTTGTTGCTTTGTATGTCCCTCCCCCACAGTATAACCCCTGCTTTCACTATATTTGATGTCAGTATAACTTGTGGAGGAGATGGGGAAAAACCAGTTGTTTAAGGATACAGGTGGACCTCTTGCAACAATGAGAAGTACAAGTTGTCATGTCCAAAACGAGCTTTACAACGTTGGTGCGGGGGGGGGGGCGGGGAAGGGGGGGAAGGGGGGGAAGGGGGGGAAGGAGAAGGATTGGGATTAGGGGGGGAGGGGGGAGGCTGGGAAGGGATGTGAAGGGTAAACAAAGGAGGAGGCTGCAATGCATGGTAAGAAATGTACGCATTATCCTGCCCATGTAACTGTAACTCCTCTGTACAGTATGTTCACAAATAAAATTAAATTAAATTTAAAAAAAAATAAAATAAAAAAAAATAAAACCTTAAAACAGCTGTAAAGTCTGACTCTCGATGGTCTTCTGGGTGGGGATCCTGCGACCTGGGTATAACATATTAGTGGGGGCTCGTCCGGGATCCCCCCAAAGACCCACGAGATCTCAGACTCCAAAGGTAGAACAGAGCTGTCATTGTTAATTTGTCTTGTCCTATCATTTGTCTGTTTTACTTTCGTTTTCCTTTGTGAGGATGGCTACTCTGATTCATAAAGGGTTGTTGAAGCAGACACGCTTGCACCACAACCCTGGAGGAACTGGGAGACGTCCAAGATCCTCTTGTGGGGTGGGGGTTCTTGGAACCCCGCCATGTGAATTGGGGGGTGGGGATCGATTCAGTGTTAGGCCGGAACTGACCAAGAGTGCTTCCTAACAGAGGCCCAACTCCCCCACTGTGGCTCTGCTCCTTCTGCTGTGTGGCCTGGGTGTGGAACCACACCGTGACTGTAGTCAGTGGACCAGTTTGGGAGATCTCCACTTTGTAAGGCTTTTTTTGTAACTGTAAGGTGTGTTTTGTTTGCACTGTTTATTGTTTTTTGGACTGTATGTCTTACGGGACTGGAAACTATAGGCACCACTCCATCTAGCCCCCTAGACTTACAAAAAGAATCTGAGACAGAGGAAAAGAAAAGGTACGCCCCGGTTTTTCAGGGAGATAACTTGGAAGAAGAAATGTTTCCTCCCCCATACTGTCCTTTCCAGGTTCCTTTTGCAGAACCTGAGAATGATCAAGAGGAGGAGGGAGCTATAGAACACTTGGCACCTGCCCTTACAGTTTCTGAGGGGCCAATCACTCGATGATGCCATGGGATCAACCCCCCTTCTAATGCAGCTCTTTTCCCCATACATGCCATAGGTGCTGTGGATGCGGATGGTCAACAGCCACTCCAATATTGGCGATTTTCTACCAGTATCTATACAATTGGCACACCCAAAATGCCCCCTTTTCTAAGAAACCCAGGATTTAATTTGTTTGCTTGAAAGTATTCTCTTTACACATCAGCCCACTTGGGATGATTTTAGTCAGCTTTTACAGGTCCTTTTTACCACCGAAGAGAGAGACTATCCAAGAGGCAGCCTGGAAACATATCCCTGGCCCCACAGGAGCACCAATCCTGGATCCTGCCATGATAACTGCCTATTTTCCTGAGATCTGACCATCATGAGACAACAATACAGTTGAAAGTAGGGAGCCATTCCTCATCTATTGCCAGGCCCTTTTGGCATGTCTCAAGGCGGTGGCTTGCCAAACTAGTAATATGGCCAAAGTTTTTGATGATAGACAGGGAGGAAGTGAAAGTCCGGCAGCATATCTTGAGCGGCTCATAAAAGCTTTTAGTCAATATACCTGTATGATCTTGAAACCCAGGTGTTGGCTCAGATGATTATGTTTGCCTATATAAATCAAGCTGCACCAGACATAAAGTGAAAGCTGCAGGCTCTAGACAGACTTGGTAAAAAGTCTATTAGGGATATAGTAGCTGCAGCAGAAAAGGTTTACAATAAGAGAGAGACAGCAGCAAAGACAGGAAAGGAAGGACAGAGAACGTGAAATTGACTGTGAAAGGAGTGAACAGGCCAAAGAAAAGAGGCCAGACTGGTTGTTCCCACCACTTTCACAAGCCAAGCATACCTGGTTCACAGATGGCAGCAGTTTCATTTGAGATGGAAAAAGGTATGCTGGTGCAGCAGTCACCTCGGACATTGAGATACTGTGGGCAGAAGCACTCCCCCAGGGAATGTCTGCACAAAAAGAAGAACTAGAGGCACTAACAAAAGCCCTACAGAAGGGAAAAGGGAAGAGACTAAACATTTACATGGACAGTCGGTATGTTTTTGCCACTGTGTATGTCCATGGAGCCATTTACCAAAAGAGGGGGCTGTTGACAGCTGAGGGAAAGGCTATTATAAATGAACAAGAAATTTCAAGCCTCATCTGGGCCTTATGGGAACCAGTAAATATTGCCATTATGCACTGTCCTGGCCATCAAAGGTAACTGATTCAATAACCAAAGGAAATAACTTGGCCGATCAGGCAGCTAAGGAGGTGGACCTCAGCCCAGAGCGGAAGTAGACCCAGGGTCACAAGCTTTGCCTCCTGAGCCTCAGTACTCCCAAGAAGACTTGGAGTGGATAAAGAAAATTTCCATGTCCTATAAACCCCCAAACAGAGAAAGAAATAAAGACTGGTGGAAAACTGGTGGGGGAAACTTATCTTGCCTCAAAGATTGGGCAAGGGAATTCTTATGAGAATCCATCTGGTCTCTCAAATGGGAACCCGAAGAATGAACGACTTGCTGACACTCAGAAATAAAAATCAGGATAGGAAATCAACTCATTGAGGACATTGTTAAAAATTTTAAAGCCTGTCAGCTCACCAATGCCCCTATTCAACTGGTTACAAAAGGAGCTCACCTCCATGGAGATAGGCCAGGTGTGTATTGGGAAGTAGACTTCACAGAAATTAAAACTGGAAATTTTTGATATAAATATTTGCTAGTTTTTGTAGACACCTTTTCAGGATAGGTTAAAGCCTACCCAACAAAGCATGAGACTGTGAATGTCATATAGAAGAAGATCCTGGAAGAAATCCTACCCAGGTATGGCTTCCCATCCACCATTGGGTAGGACAATGGACCGGCCTTCAACTCAAAAGTAAGTCAGGTAATAGCCGCCGCACTGGGGATGGATCGGAAATTGCACTGTGCTTATCGACCCCAGAGTTCAGGGCAGGTAGAAAGAATGAATCGAACTGTAAAAGAGACCTTAACTAAATTGGCCTTGGAGACTGGCCCAGACTGGGTATCGCTGCTTCTTTTCGCCCTGTTTAGAGTAAGAAATTCACCCAATCAGCTTGGCTTTACTCTTTTTGAAATAATGTATGGACACCCTCTACCCATTATCCCTAGCCTTCAGACAGAATTGCTTGCTGATTTGGATGATATTGAATTTCTGTGTAAGCTTGACTATTTACAGCTTTTGCATAAGAATATGTGGCCCCAGCTTAGAGCATTATATGATTCTGCTTCTATTCCTACCCCACATTTGTTTAAACCAGGTGACTGGGTGTTTGTTCGAAGGCACAACCTGATATCTCTGGAACCACGGTGGAAGGGACTTTACATGGTGCTACTGGCTACACCTACTGCCCTTAAGGTGGATGGAATTGCTGCTTGGATCCTCTGCTCCCATGCCAGACCGGCGGAGCTCCTTTGCCCTGGACAACCTTGGGGAAACATGGGAAGTCTCAAAGCATCCTACCCAACCACTCTGAGTTAACCTCAAGCGAAGAAAAATGAACTGATTGTTATTGGTATTGTTGTTTAATAGTATGGCTAAGGTCAGTTAGGGACCATACCCTTTCAAGATCAAGAGCTGTTGGAGTTTAGTTTGAGGCTGGAGCCACAAGATTGTGTCTTAGGACCATAAGTCAAGGGGGGAGAATGAAGGGTTAAAGTTTTGAGGCAGTGACCAATTGTTGCTTGTTTCCAGCAGAGCAACATGTGGTGGTAATCCAAACACCTGGTTGGTTGTGTGCCTTTATAAACCCTGCAAATCTTTACCTTGGGGCTCTTCTCCTAGGTGCTGCTGTGTCGGAGTGTATAACAAGGCCCGAGCTGCAGCCCGTTTAAGTAAAACCTTAAAACAGCTGTAAATTCTGACTCTCGGTGGTCTTTTTGGTGGGGGTCCTGCGACTGGGGTATAACAATGTTTCCATTTTTCTCTAGTACTCCTAGAGATTTAGACTAAGGGTTTGTGTGGAGCGGCTCCTCGGTGAATCCCTGAGGAAACCACTTGAAGCCTCCTCAGGAAAACGCTATTCAAACCAGCAGAGCAGGAGAGTCTCTGAGACTATTTTCTCCAATAAACCAACAGAGAACCAGAAGTGGAGCAGTGGCCCAGAGGGTAGAGCTCCAGCTTTGAGAGCGAAAACTGAGCAGGAGATACAATCCAGACCAGGCAGGAAAGCCTGGGAATTGCTTATGTCCAATTAACTACCAGTTGGCAGGAAGTGGAGCTTTGGTGATGGTAGAGCCTCAGCCTTGACCAAAAGCAGCTCAGGGACACATCGGGCCCTTAGTTTAAGCCCTGGGATGGCCACAGAAAAATTTAAAAAGAGACGGCCAAGTTTATATATCAGTGCCCTACCTACTTATGTGTGTATGGATATTACCTCCCATAGTGCAAACTCTGCTTTTATTTACTGGTTTATTTTTCAGATATGCTAATTGTGAATACAGCATCATTCTCTTCATTTCAGGCCCATTGCTTTTGTCTTCCAGGGTTCTAGGCCTGTGCCTTTATATGATGCACACTGAAGCTTTCAGCAGCCTTTATTTACATTTTATTATGAGGGCAATGCAGGAACAATCACAAATCAGATGGGGAAGAGAAGTAACTGGTATTCAGAAAATTCAACTTGAGAACATAAAATGGTAGCATACTTATGTAAAAACTACCATTAAGGAAAAAAAAATGAAGTGGCTGGGAATATGGATTAACGAGGGAGTGCTTGCCTAGCATGCAAGAAGCCCTGGGTTTGATTACTCAGGCACCTGTTCACAGACAAAGCCAGAATATGTGCTGTGGCTCAAGTAGCAGAGTGCTAGAGACATTGACCAGGCCTTGAGTTCAATCCAACATCTGGCAAAGAGATAGCTACCTAGGTAGGAAGGTAGGTAGATAGCTGGAAAGAAAGAACTAGAAAGAGATAGAGATAGAGAGAGAGAGAGAGAAAAAGAAAAGAAAGAAAGAAAGAAAGAAGGAAAGAAGGAAAGAAAGAAAGAAAGAAAGAAAGAAAGAAAGAAAGAAAGAAAGAAAGAAAGAAAGAAAGAAAGAAAGAAAGAAAGAAAGAAAGTTGATAGAAGAATCTGTTTTTGATATCAGAAGGAAAGAAGGGAACATTCCCAGTCATGAATCTTTCTGCAGTGTTCCAGGACACCAGCATCGCCTTCACACAAATGCCGAGCAGGATGACTGTCTCTGTCCCACTTCTCAGGCAGCCAAGAGTCCCAGAGTCAAGAGGGCAGAGCCAGGTTCTAACTCAGGTGCTTGGAGACAGAAGAAAAATGGCCCTGCCCCTCCTTGGACTGGGGATTAGCATTAATGATGTGGAGAATGAAGGAAGGAGAAAAGACTGGCAGAGATAGAAGGGTTTTCAAACCTGACAAATGGAGAGTCAATAACCCACTCCCTGAGACCAGAAAACAGGGTTTTTCTACTCTGTTCCTCCTCTCCCCCCACTAAACTGGCTCTCTATTGGTAACTTAAAGATAGCCTGAGGCTCCCTTAACCTTAGGGAGGAAGGTTAATTAGTCATTGTTTGAGGAAGCTGAGAAAAGCCTGACCCTGGTGTAACTCTAACATATGTTTCAGGTTTCCCCCATTGCTGGCTGTGCCTGGAATGAATGAAGTGGTTTTGCAGCTCACTTCCCTGTTGAGTGTGTACATTCTGCCTCCTAATCCTGCAGGCCTAGTTCTCTGTACCTAGCCTGGCTTTTGAAACAGTTTCCTGTCCTTCAAATATAGTGTTACACTGGAGTTCTTCCTGCTAACAGAGCTAGGGTTTGGATCCTGAGAACTTCATTTGAACCCCGATTGGGTCAATAATATTTCTTTCCTTCTTCTGTAGATCAAGAACTCCAAGAACATCTAGAGTGCAAGTAACTTCTCATCCCCAAGGGAAACACAGGAATTTCTTAAGCATCTAACCTTTCAGAACAGGAAGTCAGAATGTACCAGACTTCCCTTCCTTGGCTGGTTTCACCCTGTGATAGAGACCTCAGCCTCCTGAGCTAGGATGATGGGCGTGAGCTACTGGTTCTCTGCTAGTATCAGAACTGTAATGACATTGACAATACAAGTCAACTGCTTATCACAAAAGGCTTGGGGAGCATATTAAGCCTTTCAACAATGTGCCTTTCAGAACCCTGTAGGACACATATTTATAATGCTAGAATCTGAGAGGCTGGGCTTATGGATGTGCTACACATGAACCTTGAGGTCTGACTCCAATTCTGGTGTACATCAGCATTCATGTTCCAAAAAATATTCTCATAAATAGCAAATAGGAAAATTACTTTGATTAACCCTCACTCTTTTTCCAGTTGTGTGTCTCAAACTGAAGCCTGGGCGCTGTCTCTGGGCCCTTCAGCTCAAGGCAAACACTCTACCACTTGTCCCACATGGGGTTTTTTGATGGTTCAGTCTAACAGGCTTTCCTTTCCTAGGCTGTCTTCAAACTACGCTCTTAAGATCCCAGCCTCCTGAGAAAGTAGGTTTCCAGAGCCACTGGAATCTGGCGTATTGTTTTTGCCAGACCTGGGGCTTGAACTTAGGGCCTGGGTACTGTCTTTGAGCTGCTTTTTTTCAAGGCTAGCATTTTACCACTTGAGCCACACCACAGTTGCTGGCTTTTCCTGAGTATTTTGCACTGAGGATTCAAACCCTGGCATTCATGCATGCTGAACAAGCTCTCTACCACTAAGCCACATTCCCAGCCCCAAACTCAAGATTTTATCCCTGAACTTGCCTAGTCACAAGCAAAGGCTTCTGAGTATAAATCATCAAAACAAATCCCTATAGGAAGTTGTCCAAAGCTCATACTGGGGACAGACTCTAACCATGTAATGACTTGACAAATTATGTATCATGTTTCAACACTTAATAAAGAATTAATGAAAATGAGTCAATGTACTGAATTATTGTGTATAATTTATAATATATGTACACAACATAATAACTATTATGCATATAATAATACTAAATACAATAAACAATAAAATGTACAAAATAAAAATTAAATACAAAATCAATAATAATAATCATAATATGAAAAAAACATGCATATGTACCTATATATATTTATACTACACATGTATACAAATATTTTTTCTATTGCAGGGCCTTAATTCAGGCCCTGGGAACTCTATCTTGAAAATCATTTCCTCAAGGACAGGGAGCTTAGCCTTCACCCAAAGTGCAACAGAGTTACTTGGACAGTGAGCTCAAATCCCAGCAATGGCAGAAATACTGGCCCCAGTTCCAAGACAGTGACTTAATATTTGTAACAGAAACAGTTATGTTTATTCAGTTCCATACTGAACACTGAAAAAAAATCACTGTAGAATTTTGTACAGCTATGCAGACATCCATCTCTTATCCCCAAAGTGCTTCTTAGCACTACATAATTTTTGTACGCTTTTAATTTTTAAAATGTTGTGCAGAGGGGTCACAGTTACATGAGCAAAGTAGTGAGTACATTTCCTATTGAGCATTGTTGCCTCCTTGTTTGTTTTTCCCCTACCATCCCTTCCCTACCATCTTCACAACTAACTTTCCTGCTGAGGTCAGTGACTTTTTTTTGGCTTGGCATGGGGTTTGAATTCAAGTAATGGCAACTCTGCACCTTTCGTCACATTGTTACAGATTCATCAAGACTCTGAGTTCAAATCCCAGGCTAGGAAAGAAAACTGGCAAAAATTCCAAACCAAGGAGCTTTATTATTTCAATTTAGTTAGTTTTGCCAACCACAGGGCTTGTACTCAGGTCATGGCAACTTTGACTCAGCATCACTCTCCCTAGGCTGGGGTGGACCCTCGGGACCCAAAGCTGATCCTGGAACCCTAGGTCCAGAAGGCTTGCAAGAAGAAAAAAAAAAGCAGAACAGCACAAAAAGTGGGGAGCTGTAGAGGGCTCAGGGTTTTACAATTTTGTATTTGCACGGTGACTATCCTCTGTCTGAATGACATGGTTTCAAAGTGGACCTGGCCTGACGTTGCTGATGGCTGGCAGGCTATCAGGGAAGCCATAAGCCAACATGTCAGCATAGGCCCAGGGTTCAAATCCTAATCCTTACACTTACCAATGGCAGGAGATCACAAGAGACTCGTTCCTATGCATAAGAATACAGATTGAAAGAGTAATTCATGCATTTGTCTAGTCTAAAATTGGATGCAATAATCCTAGGATGCTAGTTGACCTTAATTAATAGTTTATTAAGCATGAAAAGAATAATATTGTTTCAATGGAGATATAATAAATACCTAAGAGTTGGTAGGAACGTAGCAGATGTCATTCAGTCATAGACAGACAGCTCTGGAACTCTTTAACAATATATATTTATTTGTATGCCACCCTCTGCCTATCCATGTATTGCTGTTTTGGCCAAACTTGGGGCTTGATCTCAGTGCCTGGGAACCACCTGAAAGCTTAATTGGCTAGAGGCTTCTGTGCTCACACTCACCCAATCATGAATTGGGCCTGCTAGGCCTTGAGTTCAGATACCAGCACTGCCAAAAATTTAATCTTTGAGTAAGTAGCCGAGTGTGACACATGTTTTCCTTTTCTGGGAGAGTCCAGGGTGGAAGGCATGCTAGAGAACACATCTACAAATCTAGAAGATATGTGATAGGATGTAAACAATGTAATAAATGGTATAGGTGTCATCAAAGTCAATAAAATTAATCGCAAATAAATGAATAAAAACAGAAATAAAATGAATAACCACACTGAAAGTGATATGGAGTGAACATCTGTGTGGAAGTATAAATCCTACCACACCAAACACGATATCTACTGAACATCTGTATGTAAGTATAAATCCTGTATTTAAAATGTATAGAAGGAGTATGTTTTCCATGCCTGAGGCTTGAATTCAGCCCACCCCAATGAGAAAGCAATGGCGGGAAATCCTGAGATACTAGTTTCTGTACCAGGAAAAGTCATGGAATGTGATCGATCTCATCGAATGAGTAGTTCAAGCATGATGTGACTAGGCAAGACTCATGGGGTATAGCTTATTTGTAAAGTAGTGTTGATTAAGCATGACAAGAATCATCACAGTCATGAAATGAAGGCATCTGGAAAGATCCAAGAATCAGTAGACAGATGGTAGATTGGATTCCATCACAGGTTATCGTGTCTCCTACTCTATACAAATGTGTACTTATTTGCATATTACCTTCAACTTATGAATGGATGACTGCTGTGTGTCCCCCCAACCCCACCTGGGGGTCCATCTCAAGTCCTGGGAACGGCCTTACTCCTTAGTGGCTCACAGGCTGGTGTGCTCACAGGGACCCATTCGTCAATTGGGTCTGCTGGTCCCCATGTTCAGATCCAAGCAGTGCCAAAAGGTTCATCCTGATGTCAGAAGCCAATTGTTGCACCTGTGTTCCTTTCCTGTGCAAGTCCTGGGTCTCAACTAGGATGAAGAATGCATGAGCCACTCTGTGGCCATGGGAATCGGTTGTTATCATGTGAGCCCAGTTATACCTGTCATCATATACTGAAGAAAATACACAATACATCCATGAATAGCATACAAAATAGAATAACTACACTAACTGCACAATGCAGTCCACATACGGATTTGAATATACATCCCATGTTTAAATGATTCATTCAGAACAATTGTGGCCTCCCTGGTGCTCGATCTTTGTTCCTGGGAACAGACCAGATCCTTAGTGGTTCAGAGTCTGGTGTGATCACGTGGACCCATTGGGAAGTTGGGCCTCCTAGGCCCAAAGTTCAAATACCAGCACTGCCAAAATTCACCCTGATGTGAGAAGCCAGTCATTGCACCAGTTTTCCTGTGCTGTGCAAGTCCTGGGTCTCAGCTAGGTTGGAGAATGCATAGGGAACTCTATACTCATGGGAATAGGTTGTCATGCAGGTCACCACAGTTATATCTGTCATCCTATAATAAAGAAAATACACAATACATCAATGAAGAAGACACAAAATAAAGAGAATGACTACACTGAATGCAAGATGCTGCCCATCCATGTATGGAAATATAGATCCTCTGTTTAAATGATGAATTTATGACTATATTGGCGCCCACCAGGGCTTTACCTCCTTAGTGCCTCATAGGCTGGTGTGTTCACCATGACCCATTCACCAATTTTGCCTGCTAGGGCTTGAGTTCAAATTCCAGCACTGCCAAAAGATTCACCATCGATTTGAGAAGCTAATCGATCCACCTGTTTTCCTCTCCTGTGAAAGTCCTGGGTCTTAGCAAGCATGGAGAATTCTATATAGACAACTCTATAGCCATTCAAATAGGTTGTTATCCATGTCAGCATAGTTATATCTATCACCATACTCAATAAAATACACAATACATCCATGAATAAGACACAAAATAAAAAGAAAAACTACACTGAATGCAAGATGCATACCACACTTGTAGGTAAAGAGAGATCCTATGTTTACAAAAGGCGGGCTTGTTATTTTGTCCAGTGCTGGGGCTTCATATCAGGCCCTGCACCAGGCCTGACATTCTATTCTTCAAGGATGGTGAGATTTCCCTTCCCACAAAGTGCAAAAGAGCTATACAGACCTCAGTTCAAATCCCAGCATTGACAAAAGATTCATTCTGTTGTCAGAAGCCAGTCGTTAAACATGTTTTCCTCTCCTGTGTAAGTCCCAGTCTTCCACTAGGATGTAGAATGCATAGGCAACCATATACCTATAGGAACAGGTTGTCATCCATGTCAGCAGAGTTATATCTGTTACCTTACTCAGTAAAATACACAAAACTTACATAAGACAGAAAATAAGGAGAAAAAGTACTCTAAACGTAAGATGCTGTCCACACATATATGTAAATATAGATACTATGTTTAAATTATTAATTTATGACTATCGTGGCCCAACCTGGGGATCAATGTCAGTTCCTGGGAATGGCCTAACACCTTTCTTGCTCACAGGCTGGTGTGGTCACCTTAAACTATTCACCAATTGGTCCTGCTAGGCCCTGAGTTCATATCCCAGCACTACCAACAATTGGATCATGCAGTAAGAAGCCAAGTGTGAAAATTTTTTCCTTTTCTCTGAGAGTCTTGGGTGTCAGGCATGATGGAGAACACGTCTACAAATTTAGATTAGATTCCATATGATAGGATGTCATCAATGTAATAAAGGGAAGGGGTTTCATCATAATAAAATCAATGGTAAATAAATGAATAAAACAAAAAGTACAAGGAACAACTACACCTAACCTGTATGGACTGAACATCCATAGGTAAGTACAAATCCTGTATTTACAATGTATATAAATAGTATGTTTTCCAAGGCTGGGGCTTGAATTTTGGCTTAGAGTACAGGCCTGACTTTCTTATCTTCAAGTACGGTGAGCTTCCCCTTCTTCCACAGTGCTGCAGATTTACCCAGACTCTGAGTTCAAATCCAAACCCTGGCAGAATAAACGGGGTGAATTGCAAGCCAGGAAGCTAATCTTTTTTAATTATTTTTTGCCCAGCAGGGGGCTTGAACTCAGGTTGTGGTAACTCTGCCTCAGCTTTGATCACCCTATGCTGGGGTGCAGCCACTGGACCCACAGTAGATACTGGGATCCTAGACCCCAGGCCTTGTGTGGCAAAAATGTACAGAAAAAATGCAGCAAGATGGCCTTTTTATGTCTTCTTCCCTTGCACGGTTACCCTCCTAGGTCTGAATGACACTGTTGCAAAGGGTACTTCATCTTGGATTGCTGAAGGTTGTCAGACTATTGAGGAAGTCATAGGTCCACATGGTAATGTAGGCCCTGATTTCGAATCCCAGTCCTGACACCAATCAATGGCAGGAGATAATAAGAATCTTGTTCCCACCCATGGGAATAACAAGGTAATATTATCAATGAGTTGATGGTGAATGATGCTCCTATAAAATTAGACAGCATCATTTCAGGAGACTGATATTATTTAATATTTATGAAGCATTAAAAGAATACTATTATTTACAGAATGCAATATTTTAAGAATATTGATTGATTTACTTAATAGTTTGTTAAGCATGAAAGCAATAACATTAACTACATGTAGCATTATAAATACCCAAGAAGTGGTAGGAATGTAGGCTATATAACTGAATAATGTATAGACATATCTGGCACTCTATAAAGATATATATTTATTAGTGTACTACCATCGGCATGTCAATCTTTTTTTATTTTGTCAACCGCTGGAGCTCAATCTCAGGTACTCGGAACTGCCTGTCAGCTCAATTTGACACAGGATGGCAGGCTGACACTCAGTCATTCATGAATTGGGCATTGTAGGCTGTGAGTTCAGATGCCAACACTCCCAAAAAATGAATTGTGTAGTAAGAAGCTGATGGTGACATATGTTTTCCTTTTCTTGTAAAGTCCTGGGTGTCAGGAAGGATGTGCAATACATATGCAAACCTATATCCTATGTAATCAATGGAATCACTGTTCTATGTGTCATAATAGTCAACAAAATGAGTAGTCAATACATGAATAAAACAAAAATAAAATAAGTAACTACACTGAATGCAATATGGAATCAACATATACATATAAATATAAATCATATATTTAAAATGTACACAAATAGGATGTTTTCTAGTGGTCGGCATTGATTTCAGGCCCAAGGAACAGACTTGAATTTCTTGAATTCAAGGAGGCAAGCTTCCCCTTTCCCCTTTCCACACAGTGCAACAGCAGGGTTACCTAAACCATGAGTTCAAATCCCAGTCCTGGCAGAAAAAAAAAAGGCATCTCCATGCTATGTGATGCCCAATTCGTAGGTATTTCATTTGCACTCTATTTAATGAAGGTGAATGTTTAAATGCTTCATAAAGAATTAATATTGACCAGTGTCCTATAATGTAATTGTGTATAATTTTATCCTCGAATCACACAAGTACTGCCCATTTAACCATGACATACCTCACATTCCTTTGGTAATCATATGAATAGGAATGAGTTTCATAGGATCTGCCATTTGTTGGTGGCAGGACTAGGATTCAAACTGTGGGCTCTAGCTCCTACCAAGTAAACCTGAGGATAGGGAATTCACAGGCCTGTCCAAGAACATCAGCAAAACCAATGATTAGCCAGGCATCAGTGGCTTTCATCTGTCCTCCTTAAAACTTACAAGGCTGTGAAAGGAGGATCGTTGTCAAAGTCACCCTAGGCAGGAAAGTCCTTGAAACTCCTGTCCAACTTGTGCCAACAAAGCCAGAAGTAAAGCCATGTGGCTCCAGTGGTAGAGAGCTAGCCTTGATCTAAAGCAACTCACAGATTGTGCCCAGATCCTGGGTTCAAGGTTTGGGAACAAACAGACATACACAGTAATCTGTGCAGCCATCCGGCTAAAGCAGGTAACCCTCTTGTCCCCAACTGGATTGGACAGAGTTCTCTGGGAAAGGGGCTGCCATCATTTTGACTCTGCCCATTCTGCCTGCATCACAGAATTCCAGCCACACCCCCATTGTTTCATGGTTCTTTCTGACCAATGGGATACAAGAATGGTGGCCACGCCCACATTCCATGCTGCCCAGTAGCACCATGATTCCCTCTGTTTGTTGACACCACTACCAGCAGTTAAGGAAGGTAGAGGTGGCTGAGTGGTGAGCAAGAGACTCGAGGCCTACAAGGAGAGGCCTTCCTCAGGCCCACCCTGTGCCTGCCTGAGTCCCGGCCCCCTCCCCACCTTCCCCATGGAGCAGCATTTCAAACCTGGTGCTGCGGGCTCAGACCCATGGTTTCCTCAGGCAATGGTGCAATGGTGTGCCACGAGCCAGTTTGCGGCCCAGGTCCTGGCTTCTCTGTCCTCTGCTCAGCGCCTGAGTGTCTGTAATGCCTCTGCCATTGCTGCTTGCCCCACCTGGAGCAGCTGCCTAAAGCTTCTGCCAGCAACACATGTGAGTGGCTGCCACACAGCCCTGCACCCTGGGACCCCATATCTCCTCCCTCCGACCCGGACCCGCGCCTCTCCTGTACCCCACCTTCTGGCCCACGCCCTGCCATAAATGTGCCCGAGGGGAGAGGGTGGGTGTTGACCTGAAGATCCTACCCCCATCCCCAGCAGCTAGTGTCCCAGGAAACGGGGAGATGCAGGGTTGGGTGAGGAGTGGGCGCCACAGATCCCTGGCCTGTAGCAATGGGAGCCACACAGCCGCACATCTGCGCCCTTCCTCTCCATTATGAGAACCCAGTGGCTTTAATCAGAGGTGTAGAGCAGCATGTATACACCTGCCTTTTGGGGTCTTTTCCTTTTTTTCTGGGGATAGGAGGTGTTGGATGCAGATGATAGACACCTTGCTGTGTGAGCCATTTTCTTC
Organism: Dipodomys spectabilis; assembly: GCF_019054845.1. NCBI lineage: Eukaryota > Metazoa > Chordata > Mammalia > Rodentia > Heteromyidae > Dipodomys > Dipodomys spectabilis. Next base: position 318,100 of record NW_024871095.1, on the reverse strand, counting down.
TGTGCTCAGTCAACCTTTCACCTGAAAACAGAGAGACAAAGACATAGAGAGAGAGACAGAGAGAGAGAGATCATCTTTTTCCTTGTACAGCCTGACTGTGCTCAGGTTTGTGATCAGTTGGCAAATTGCAGGTGCTGCATGGATGAAACTTCTGTCACCGGTCTGAATGTGTGTGTGTGTGTGTGTGTGTGTGTGTGTGTGTAGAAGTGGGTTGTAACAAGGAGGCCGAATGCTTTGCTAACTTCTACCTGCTAACTTTGGGGCATGTATGGGATTCACAGCTGAGGTTGAGGGCCTGGAAAGGTGAGAGGCTTGAAGGGGACACAGCACTGTTAAATTACAAGAACAAGGGATCTGTGTGCAATGGAGCTGTGTACTATTTTGGCCTGGTTGGTGGCAGTGTGAGCTTTGTAGGACCTGGGAGTGCGGCCTGCAGGGGATGGCTTCCCAGGGGGACATAGAGCATGACCAACATTTAGTAAGGATATGAGTTCTGCTAGTATGGAGCGCAACGGCATAGGTCAGACTCTGGGTCTTCTCATCATGACGTCTGATGGGTGAGGTCAACCCTATTTTAAATCTTGAGCTGTGATCTTCAGATCTCAGCCTCCTGAGTACTTAGGATTATAGGCATGAGCCTCTTGCACTGGGACTCTGGTTCTTTTTGGTATATTAGGGTTTGACCTCAAGGCCTTAGGCTTGCCAGTTAGGTCTTCTACCATGAGAGTCAAGCTTTTCTGTCTTGGGCATTTCTGAGATGGAGAATTAATATATGCTCAGTCTGGGCTGGATCATGGTCCTCCTATCTGTGACAGGCATTAGCCACCAGGCCCATTCTTCTGTAGTTGGAATGGTAGATATGTAGCACCACCCTCAGTCATTGGTTTAGTCAGATTGGCCCAAACTCAGTCCACGGCAGCAGATTCTTGACCAGAGGTGAAACTCTGGGTTGGGCCTCAACCATTGGACTTCAATCTCCTCATGGGACAGTTGTGAGGAAACAAGAGATTAATACAGAGGGATCTCTGGATCAGGGACAGGCACAGAGGAAGAGGCCATCTGATACTATTCTTGGCAATTCCATGAGCATATGATAGGAAGATACCCGGAAAGATCTCAGATGGTGTGTATTATTAATGGTGCAACAGGTATGGGATTATGAAACAAAATATGGATCTCTTTATCCTATCCCCATGAGTAATGGGATCCTTCACTTTGTTCAGTTTTAAAGCTGGGGAAACTGAGGCACAGATAAACCGGGTGACCTACTAATGACTCCCAGCTGACAGGAAGCTCGGCCTGACTTCTCTGCCATGCTCCCTAGGACAATGGGTGCTATTCAGTCCACATTTTGTGTTGGGAAGTCCACTTCTTTTCAGTCATGGGGCTTGAAATTTGGGCCTGGGGCAGCTCCCTGAGCTCCTCAGCTCAAAGCTAGCACTCTACCACTTGAGTCACAGCACCACTTCCAGTTTTCTGGTGGTTCTTTGGAGATAAGAGTCTCAGAGGTGTTGCTGCCCGGGATGGCTATAAACACGATCTTCATATCTCAGCCTCTATTGTACTTAGGATTATAGGACTGAGCCACCGGCACCTGGCTTAAGTGTAATTCTGACCTTCTTTCTTTCTCTTTCTCAGCATCCCCATGTGGTTAGAACCAAGGTGGCCCTCTCATTCTGGAGGTAGGCTGTGGGTCAGGAGCTGTCTCACTCAGTCTGTTGTACCAGCACCATGAAGTAAGTCCCTCTGTGCCCTGGCTACACTGTGACAGTTATGCATTGTCCGTCTAGCCTTACTGGACTCCGTACTGTGTTCAATGCACTTTTCTAGCCAAAATTACTGGCTAAAATTATGATACATAATTACAGAATGAAAATGTAATGCCATTTTAAGAAAGTCATTTAGGGTTTTGGGAATGTGGTTTCATGGTATGGTGATTGCCTAGCATGCATGAAACCTTGGGTTCAATTCCTCAGTACCACATAAATTGAAAAGGAAACACTGGAAATGGTCCTGTGCCTCAAGTGGTGGAGTGTTAGCCTTGAGAGAAAAAAAAGCTGAGGAATAATTCCCAAGCACTGAGTTCAGTCCCAGGACTGCCAAAACAACAACAGCAACAACAACAACAATTTAGTTAGTAAATGCAAAATAAAGAACCCATATTTGGAATATATAATTGCTCCTTCCATACTAATACCTGACAATAGTCCCTAATTCATGTACTTTACCTATGTTAGGATACTGTGTTGAAAGAATGTTTTGTTCATTAGGTCACGGCAATTAATGCCGGGAATGTGCTTAGATGTCAGGTGAAGATTAATACTGGAAAATTAAAAGATTCCAGGCTTTTGAGTGGGGTCACTGCTAGTCACCATGAGAAGGATAGTCTAAGTGAGATTTGGGAATTATTTTGGCTAGTCATCACACCAAAAAGGCAAAGGTTAATTAACAGTTGTGACAGAAGAGAAGGCATAACTCCAGATGGAAAGAAAAACATGATAGTAACTAAGGTACAGGAGAAACCGTTCTAGGGAACCATGTTTGGTTATTGAAGAACTAGTTATCAACTAGGCTTATTCCTCATTGCCTTTAGCATTCAAAATCTCCTAGGCTAGTTCTTAATCTCTGTGTGATAAATGTATCTTCTTCCATGCTGTTCTTTCATACCTGATCTCCTTTGCTTCCTAAAAATCTGTCTTTCTATACTTCTCTATGAACATTTCCTGATACTAAATACACCTACAAAGATGAAAGTGGATGCTAATGTAAGAGTCCCATAACTCATGAGTCATTAATGTAACAAAATGGAAAAGGAGGACATATTTATTGCTACTTCAATTTTTCTGAAAAGCTGCAATGTCACATCATTTGGTTCAGATTTCCATTCTTTGCCTACATAGTGACATTAAGTGCACATAAATGCAAATATGAGCTGGGTGCTCGTGGCTCAAGCCTGTAATCCTAGCTACTCAGGAGGTTGAGACCAGAGGATTGTGGTTCAAAGCCAGCCTGGTCAGGAAACACTGGTCCATGAAACACTTATCTTCAATTAACCCCAGAAACCCGGAAGTGGTGCTGAAGCTAAAGTGGTAGAGTGCTCAAGTTGTGCTGAAGAGCTGTGAGACAGTGCCCAGGATCAATGTTCAATCCCCACAACCAACAAAAAAGTGCAAATATGGCTTTAAGTTTCCCCCAAAGGAATGATGAAGTCAATTGTAATCTTCCCAAATGATTTAGTAGTGCACCTACTTTCGCTGAGTTATTTGTTATGGCTTCTTTGCTAAATATATTCTCTCCTTTAAAAATTGTCAAATATTAGCTTTATAATAAACTTCATCTAATATTTCTTGGTTCAAAAGAGATGTCTATACAGTTGATGTCACTTAGCTTTCTTATTGTCTTATTTTAAAGCCAACCCAGGCAAGAGAGTCTGTCAAACACTTATCTGTAATTAAACACCAAAAAAGCCAGAAGTGGAGTTTTGGCTCAAGCAGTGGAGTACTAGTTTTGGGCCAGGTGGGAAAGAAAGACAACTGTTCAGGGACAGGGGCCAGTCTCTGAGTTCAAGCGCCAGAACCAGCACAAACTAAACAAACAAGCAAACAAAACAAACCCTGGGTATTTCTTTGGGACTCTCCTTATAATAGTGGTGGTCCGAGAAGAGGCTGCTTTTGCTGATCATACTCACTGGATCCTGCTTTTTTGGAATCCTTATTGCTATCGAAAACTCATGACCAGACTAAAGGAATTGATAACTGATTCCTGCAACAAGAGAATCATCTCAGGAGTGAAACATCCATCCATAAGACACTTAAAAACCTCCATATCTTTGCTTCTTTGCAGTAGAACACTTTTAAAACAAAGTTACTTCCTTTTGTTCTATACTGGCCTTCAAATGGCATATTGTTTCCTTTTGTAATACTCTCAACCAGATGTTTACAGACAAGTTTTATATGAGTAAAGGACACACTCAAAAAAGTCACGGACAGAGTTTCCTTCCAGCCTTGGATTCTTTTCTTGTACAGTAAAAAGGAAAGCAATAGTTAACTTGAACTTTATCATTTCTCCATGTTCAATTCCTCTCCTGGGATCAGTTTCCATGTCCAATAACAGTTACTTCCACTTATTTCCAGTAACAATCTATGGTGCTGCTACAGAAAATAATGACTGTTTTCTGGCTTCATTGAAATAGCACAAGGACACTTTGGGACATGGGGTAACACGTGTTTCAGAGACAACTTAGTAAATAGAAATGCAATTTAAATTGCTTATTAATACATTATCCATGAGAACATTTTGTTCAAACTTCTTATGTGCTCTGTAAATTAATGTGAATTTTAAATGGGAAGAAGGTCCTCAGATCATTTTTTGTGAGTCTATGTGCTGTGCATTAATTTCCCAAGTGTACATGAGTTAACCGTAAGAGAAACAATAGCAATTATAGGAGAAAAAGAAGTTCTGTGTTTATGTATAAGTGTTCAATACAATATAGAATACTCTACAAATAAGAAAACTTTGAAACAATAATGCCAAGTCCAGTATGTAGATTTATGTGAGTGATATGGAGAAAGCATTACTCCTAAGTGGAACATGAAGCATGAGGCCACTCCTTTTCTAAATCACGCTTGATAATCACGTAAATGTGCAAAAAGGAGAATGGAAAAATGATTCTGTTTCCAATGTAAGTCATATATGGAAGAATAGACTTAACTGGAAAAAAAGAGTCCATCTGAGAGAACAGGAATTATACTAGCAATGAACCTGGTGGCTAAGATCACATTTCTTTTCCTTTCCTTTTCTTAAATTCTTTTTTTTGTTGTTGTTGTTGTTCGTGGAAATTGAAATATGGGACAGGGGGCTGTCCCTCTTAAATGCAGCTGAAGGCTAGTGCTTTTCCACTTGAGCCACAGTGCCACTTCCAGTTTTCTGGTAATTATTGGAGCAAAAAGTCTCCAGGAATTTCCTACCTGTGCTGGCTTTAAACCCCAATCCTCAGATCTCACAACAACTTGGTTTATGATCACATTTCTAGCAGTGTACACTCAGGATATGTAATGTAAATGTTCATCTATCTTTATATGAATTCTTGAGTTAAAAATCTGGGCTACAGGTTAGACTTTACACTCACAAAAGTGTTTGAAGTTTAAAAGTTGATACTCCTGGAAAAATAAAACCTAAGAATGTAAAGGAGTCTGGGAAGTTCAATTTGCATCTGGCTTGGACAGTATAGGCTTTAAGACACTACAAATAATTAACCAGCCAAAAGCTGGAATACCAGTCAGGAGCAAGATTGCTGAATAACAGCTTTAGGTTTTTGCATACATACATACAAACATACACATACACACAGAGGCACTTATAGGTGCACACAAAAATACACAAATGAAACAGCTCTCAGAATATGTAGAAAAGTTAGAAAAATAGAAAATAGGTCCTGAGTAAGACTAGAATCAAGTGATAATTTTTAATATTAGAAATCCCTCAAGTGAACTTTGCCCCAGAAGTTGAGAATATTACATAGGTAGGGACCAAAGATAGTAAGAGAGTCAAGCAATCATTATTAACGGGATAGGATCCATGGAGGAATGAGTCAGGGAACCCTGCTGGTGCATCTGAAAATGTTTATATCCAGTGTCAAATGTTAAAACATCTTTGAAAATAGTACATAAACAGTCTGAGCCGTCAGTCTAGTGGATAAGATCATAGGAGAAGTTCAGAATTGCTAGTCTGTTTCTAGATTAAATAAAGAAAATATGGCAGGTCAATGTGATACAAGCCTGGAATTCTAGCACTCAGACAGGAGATTAGAGAGTGGAATTACATAACGGTACCTTCCCTGGACCAGGTAGAATAATTTTGTCTCAGTAAAACAAACCAAACAACATTAAAGGAATACACAGTTGTAAGTTTGGCTCAATTTTGTCATTATGTTTCCTATTGAATGCAACTCATATATATTCTCACTTGTGTTTTAAATGCTCTCATCATTACAGAACATCCATAGATGCAAGATAGCTCATGATTCCCATCCAAAAATTTGCAAAAGTAAGTGTCTCATTCTGTTGGATTCCAAATAAATGTTGAAGGATTACAAAAGCTTAAGTCTGGAGAAATAGCAAGTTCGTCTAATGTAGGACTTTGTAGACCTTGTTAAATTAGAATTTAAATTTAAAATATATTTTTTGGTTTTGTTTGTAATTTCATATTCTATAGGATACTACAAAATTCTTTTTAAGTAGAGGGATTAAGTGAAAAATCACAAATGATTCTGGCATTCTATTTGCCTAGTTATTCTTTCAAAAGAGTTATAATTAGAACATAGTTAATAGATAATTCGCACAGTTCATGTATACCATGTTAATGTGAATAATCTAGACAGAGTTGCCAACAAATGGATGACATTAATTTATACATTTAGAAAAACCAATTTTTTAAGGGTTTGGTTTAATATGGTATGAAGATAGTAATTGTGTGACATCTTCTTTCTTCTTCATATATGTAACACAGGAAGCCATTTCCTTATTTACGTGCCTCTGTATACATGGAGAAAAATGCTGGGATTGGGGTTTGTTTTCAATTTTGTTTTTGTTTTATTGGTTCGTCCTAGAGCTTGAACTCTTGGCCTGGAGAGTGTCTCTGAGCCTGTTTATGCTCAAGGCTCATGTCCTACCACTTCAATCTCAGGGCCAGTTGAGTCTGGCTTTCGTGGAGATTTTTGGAGGTAAGATTCTAAGAAACCTTCCTTCCTGGGTGGGCTTTGGATCATAATTTTCTTATCTTAGCATACTGAATATCTATGATAATTAAAAAAGTATAAATATAAATAATATTTGCAAGTGTTCTGATCTCAAGAATACAAGTGGAGGAAAAATGATGCAGCTCAGTTTATTGTGTTCTTTTCAGAACAAGGAGGGTGTCACATTAGCAGAGGTGTAGTATTTTTTCAAAATAGAGATAAGGTATTCATGATGTGAATTAAGGAATTTTAAGGTGTCCCTTACAAGTTGGAAACTGTTGGGCTAGGATGACTTTATGGCATAAATCTTGGGATTGATGGTCATATTTATAATAGCTTACTCATAAACAATTGCTTACTTTTGAAGAATTAATTATTACACATGCTTCACAGTTTTATCCTCTACCAGAATGTGGCTATTTTTCTGTTTAGGTCTCAATCTGTAATACCCCATTGGAAACTGCATCTATTGCAAAATTACATAACATGCAAACAGGTACTGTTTTGAATCTCTTAGGAATGTTGAGAATTTAAAAATGAGTAGCTATTAATCATAGGAATTTTGAAGAACACATATATTCTGTCCTCTTAACAACTTACTTACTTTTAAAAGTTATGGATTTCCATAGCATTAAACTGTTTTCTGTTTTAGAATGAGAAAGTACTGAATTTATTCTTTTTTGAAAAATTTGGCAAGTATATTGTGAAAATATTGTCTACTTGGATAACATTCAAGTTGATGACCCTCTGATAAAGAAGGGGTAATTAATTCAAATTAGATGCCAAATATTATTGATTTTTAAAATGTTACTACATAAAGAATATTATTTACTGGGCCAATACAGTGAAATTATATTTTATGCAGCTTATTTTTTCAGTTTTATTATAAAAATGATATACAGTGGGGTTACAGTAATTGTAAGGTATCAAATCATAACTTTTCAAACTTGATAACCCTCCCTCATTTTTCTCACAGTTTTCCTTCACCCCTTTACCCCTCACAAGTTGTAATGTACATTTCCAACATAATGTCTTGTGAGTATTGTTATTGCATTGGTTTGCCTTTGGTCCTTTGTCTCACCATTATGTTTTTCCTTTACCCTTCGCTAATCAAGGTAAATGTATACACAATACAAAATGAAATACAGCAGGGATAAACCATAGGGGAAAAACCCAAAGAAAACAAAAATCACATAGTTCATCAAAAACAACAACCACAAATGAAAAAATAATCTGGTTCCATATCTTGGAATTCATTTTGCTTAGCATCAGCTAATATGGTTATATATACGCATAACAAAGCCACTGGAAAATAATAGCTGCATTGATAACGTTCTGAAAAAAGCATGTTAACTTTTTGATGGTAAAGGTGGAATTAGGATTGGTGAATTCTCGGTTCTGATAAAGGATTTCAAAGAGTTTTAAAGTTATGACAGGTAAAATTTAATTGTTCAAAATTTTTAACAACTTAGCCTATTAAAAAAATTTTAAATTGCCTGGAAGAATAGGCTTTCATGCAAAGAAATCCAAGGAGACTTAGTAGAGAGGGAGCAATGTGGATGAAGATGGCTCTTTTTCACACTAAACAATCAGACCTCAGAAACTTTGCTGTAAATCCTGTAGGTTCCCTTGAGAATTGTCCTTACCCAGGAACTATATTCTCAGTGTTTGAAACAAGGTTGTATTGGAATTTAAATTAAAAGTTCTTAAAAAAATAAGGCATCAAAATTTGTGAATTTACCTTTAATTATCAAACATTAATTCTCTGAAAAAGATAATTTGAGTCAAAATATTTAGGGAGAAAGTGACCTCCACAATGAAAGAAGGTGTTGGGATTACACCTTTCTGTTTGTAACACTTTTCACAATGTCTTTGGATGTGAAGCAGTGAAACACAGAAAAAAAATCTGATTGGACACTTCAAACCAATGATTTCACATTTCCAAGTGGCTCACAAAAATAATATTCTTATTAATATGAAATAGTGAAGACTTCTTTTATTACATATGCCTAAAAGTTCAGAAAAGAATTGAGCAAATGGAAAAGTTAATAAAAAAAGTTTTCTTAGAAGCCTTAGCTAAGCGTATTGTCTTCTGCAGTGAAGGGAGGCCAAAACTTTTTGATGTAAATTGTGTTAGTATTTTTACTCCCTAAAGTGATTTTACAGAGCACATTTGTCTCACTATAATGCAGAACTGATTGAATGAAGACATGAAAATAAATTCCACATCCAAATGAGGCAACTTAAAGAGTTTTAAAAGAGAAATAATGAAGATGTAGCAGTGGTGGAGCCTGTATGGCTCTTCAGCTTCACTAGACTTGAAGCCAAGAAGCTGTGATTAATTGGAACTCGGCAAGAGCTAAGAGAAGGACATAGAAGTAGGACATAGAAGCATTGTCCTTTTGTAACACACACTTTCTTCCAAGGTATGGGTGATTTAACTCTATTCTCCTTCATACATCTTGGTGAACTAATGCAAGACCAAGAGAAAAATAATCTATTGAAATAATTTTGCATAGAATAACTTCACTGTTTCTGATATAGTATCTAAGGAGAATCTTAAGAGAGAAGATAAAAGTGCAGTATTTTTTGTTTCTTCTAAGCATCTTGTTAGCAAAATATATCCTTGAGGTTAGACAATTCTGATTGAACCAACAAGTGATGTAGTACTTTTTATTGTGGGCACTTTAGCCAGAAGAAGTCTTTCAAGGTAAAAGAAAAAATAATGCAGCCAAATATTTGTGATTAGAGCCTCTTGGACTGTTTTCTGGAGACAAAGTTTAGCATTAGATTTCTCCTCATTAACATAGATGTTGTTTCATGGCAACCAAATGCAAGAGGGAAGTTTAATGGACTCACTTGGCCAATTAAACAGCATGAAAGAAGAAAATGACAAATAATATTTAATGAAATTATTTTGACCAATTTCATTGCCAGAAGAAAAAGGAAAAATATAATTCAAAATCAATTGACTTAAAAGTTTGAAGAAAGAGTAGTGAAGAGAGATTAGAGAAAATATAGAGGATTGTTTTCTCTCCAGTGGAGTAATGGGTTCTTGATCTTGTTTCTTCCATTCTACCTCACAAGCTACCAAGTGTTTCTCAGGACTGGATTATACAGTTCAGACAGAAAACTCATAGAAGAAAGATACTGTTTAGAGCAGATGTAGGTGATTTATAACCTTAGACAATCTATTTAATTCTGTTCAAAATTCTCCCCTACCCCAAACTTCCTCTTTGAATAGATTTGTTTGCTTTTCCCAAGAATGCCCTTCATTAACTGATTCAAATTTTGAGAGGTCATATTCATAATCTCTAGAGATTGCTGTTTGGTTGTGATTTTTGTGTGTTTTTGTTTCTTGTGTTTTTTAACTGAATTTTAAAAGGTTGTGCAATTGTGTTACAATTAAATATATCCATCTAATTGTCCAATGCTCCTAGATCAGAGTCACTCCTTCCATCATTCTCAACCAACCCTTTCTCCAAGATTTATTTCCAATTTACCACTCCCTTCATGATATGTGTACATTGAGTATTCTAGCTGTACTTACCCCTTGTTCATTTTTCATTCATTCTATGTCTTTATTATAATTCCTCTCTGGTTTCAACTTCCTGATAGTCATTCTGTTAAACTATCTATTAATACTTTGAAAGGTTTATATACATTCCATGGAGTCTCAATCCTGCATATTCTTGAACTGATGTCAGCTTATATTTCCATAATTCATTCATCTGCAGCAACAATTTGCAAGACTGGAGACGTGAAGCACCTAAACATGTTTTTATTCTCACCCATTTGGAAGATTAATCTTTAGTCAAAAAGAAAGTTAAAAAATAGCTTAGAATGTATTCCTAACAATGAATTTTTATAAATGGCTTTGTACAATGGTGTGATTCTTTTATTTTACATGGAATAATATTTTCTATTACCTATAAGTTTTGGAAAAAGAAGAAAATTGACTTTATTCCTAGAGAGGAATATGATAGAAATAGAAGACAGGTATTATGTTTGTCATATCTCTGATGAGTACCCATATTCAAGACTTAAAGTCATATTTCTTACTATGTTAGACAGAGGGAAAACATAAAATAACATATGATAAGGCAACTATTTGTGATTTTTTTTAAATGTACCTTAATAAATGATGAAATTTATTAGGTAACGTTTGGGTTTGAAATTTAGGAGGCTGATCTATTTAACACACTTCTGGAAGTCTCTTACTGAAAAACACAAATTGTGGGTGGTATTATTTCTACACTTTAATGAATGGTTGAACATGTTTGGCATTAGTGCTGTGTAAATAATTCAACTCTATTGTAACTTGCTCCCTATACTTGAAAAACTTGTAATGTCACTAAGTATCATCAACTTGTCAAATGTTATTTTGGCAAATGTGATTTCAAAATGTTTATTTGAAAAGGAATACACTTTCAGGAGATTAAATATAGATTATCATTGGTTTGAGAGTGACATTTTTATACCACAGAAACATGTTGTACTGAATTCCCAGTGTTTGAAGCACTCTTTAGTGCTTCAAATGTTTTTCTGAATTACATTTGAGCTCTAAGTCAAGATTTCAGGGTTTGGTAGACCAATTATTGATCTATCCTCCCAGAAACTATTTTTGGCCCACTTATGTTGGAATAAAATCTTTCGTTAATAATAGGTGAGGGGTATTAAAATAATCTTATGACACTTTGTGAACTTGTTCACTCATATGGGCTGGTCATCTGTAAGTTGAATGTTTAAATTACAGTACTTTCTCTCAAATTTTGCGATCTCATCCTTCATTTTAAGTAGCCTTGTATTTCACAATTGCTTACTTCTAATTCCTGCATCTCAAGGAATTGGTGCCCTGAAATATAGGAAATGCGAAATTGAGATGGGTCTTCAATTACTTTGTGTTGATATGTTGCATGGGCTTTGGTGAGAAGTTTTGCCCCTGTTATCTGATGATGCAGGTAACTCGGACCTGGGTCCCTAGTATGCATGGGTATTGCAGAAGAATAATAGTTTTTAGACATCTAAGCAAAATTTGGGCATAATCAGTAGGAATGCTTTAGAAATATGGAGAAAAACAGTTTGGGACAAGCGAATTAAAACAATAAACAGCAGCAGAGTAAAATCCATTATTGATTAGAGGAAAACATTGTTTTTTTTTACCATGTGGATTCAGAAGACCAAGAACAGTTAGAATGTATCATAAGTTTATACTAAAAACTTTGCATTGATACTTTTATAGTCTAATATATATTTTAAACCTAATTATTTATATTCCAATTCTATTTATTGGAATAAATAAATATCAATTTATTTGTCAAACTATCAACTAATTCTAGTCAGTTTCAATGTGTGAAATATAAAATCAGCACATATCAATATAAAATATATAACTATATATAATATAATTAAAAAGCACACGTTTTGTATTGTTCTGTTGTAGTTACTGTATTAAAGGCAACTCTATTTTAAAGTATTATTCCATTATCTCTACTTCAGTGTCTGATAGAGTTAGACCTAAAGATTTACCATTTGTAGATTTACAGCATGGAGGCAATAGGAAACACTGTGATTAAAACATTATCAATTTAATGCCTAATAATGAGGAGAAACATATGCACTTCTCCTGCAACTATGAAAATATTGGGTGATAAAAAGGCAGTAGTGTAAGTTGCTGCATGGTTGGATGGTAGACAGGCCAGGACATTAAGTAATCATGCATACCAACAATTTTTTCACCTTCTTGGCGTTAGCTACTTTTGAAATGGAAGGTATAATAAACAATTATATTTTGATAAAATACCTTCTAGTCTGAACAGTTCTGTTTGAACTGTTCATCTCTCTATGATCTCTTGTAACCAAGATTAGTTTTCTTCTAGTAAGACAATCTATGCTGTCAGGGTAAGATATTCTGGTTGGGCTGTTCCCACATGGAAGAAGTGTAAAGGCTCAGGTAGACATTTGTTCCTGTAACACCTCATTTGGGAAAATGTCAGCTTAAGAAGTTTAGAAGTAGCTCTTAAGCAACACTTACTTTGAATCCATTAGGTCCGCAAAGCTAATTCAGTTGAATAAATACTTGAAAAAGCCATCACCTTTGGACCTATCTATAAATAATTGAGAGTATGATCAAATTCCAAATAAAAAAACTTAAGATAGTCATTGACAAAAAAATTTTGCAAATGTGAGCAATCGACTGATAAATATAAATTTTCCACTATTCACAGAATTTTAGGGAAATAAGATCGATAGCATTGTTAGGAACAATAAAGTTTCCTTGTTACAAGTAGGCACCCATAGATATAAACCTGTATAAAGATTGCATGATTAACTACTTAAATTTAGAGGATACTACACACTTTAGCAGCACGTATACTCAAATTAAAATACAGAGATTAACATGGCACTTGCACAAGGATAATATGAAAATTTGAGAAGTATTCCATATTTTTCATTCTTCAGATGCAAGAAATGAAAAACAGTTATTAAAAAGTTGATTACAAAATTGCAAGTGTAAAAATACACGTAATTCATATAATTTAGTTTGAGATCAGTGTATTAAATCTTCACCTCAGAAAGGCGTTTACATAGCATAAACTTTACAAATATTCTCAAATTAGACAACATTTTCATTTTATCCCAAATAAAAATAATATTAAGTCCTAGAAAAAAAGGAAGCAAACTGTTTCTATATGGAATGCAATCGGAAAGGACACATTAATGAACCTATATATTATAAAATAATGTAGAATTCAAAGTATATCTAGGAGAAAATAAAATAAATTATGAACATTTTGCAAACATATAATATAGAATATTTTAAAATATACTTTTTCAGACAAGCACAAGAAATATTTTAGTTTCTGTACTACTCATTTCAACAGATAAATTAAAATTATTTCTGATTAAAAAAATCACAAACTCTGAAGAAATTATTATACATATATACAAAAAATATTGAATACATTTTGACATCCAAGGCAGGCAATTCACTTGGAAGAATTCCACGGAATCCATGAATTTTTACAGTAAAATATTGGTGCTGCCAGGCATTGGTGGCTCATGCCTATAATCCTTGCTACACAGGAGGCTGAGATCTGAGGATCATGGTTCAAAGCCAACCTGGGAAGGAAAGTCTGTGGTACACTTATCTCAAATAAACCACTAGAAAACTGGAAGTGGAGCTGTGTCTCAAGTGGTAGAGTGCTAACCTTGAGCTGAAGAGCACAGGGATAGCTCCCAGGCCCAGATTTCAAGCCCCATGACTGACCAAAAAATATATATATTGCTCTTATTTGGATTGTGAAAATATTTTGTAGGGACACAAAAGATGGACTTGCATTTTTGAAATTTAAGAAACTTAACCCGACCATTAGGACTTCAGTGAACAATTCGTATAGCCTATCACAACGTCACAGAGGTAGTGATACATATTTATCCTTTTGGCAATATCAAATACAGTATCTTCTATGTTGTTCTTCCGGCCTGGTTTTATATAATGGTTCAACAGAAGGTGATCCAGCGTATCTTTGCTATCTAAGTTCTCAGCAACAAGATGTAAAGGTGTCAAAAATTCTTTAGTTTGGGGAAGTGGCGCTGTGGCTCAAGCAGTAGAGTGCTCGCCTTGAGCTGAAGAGCACAGCGACAGCACCCAAGCCCAGAGCTCCAGCCCCACAACCGACCAAAAAAAAACACAACAACAACAAAAAACAAACAAACAAAAATATTTTGCTGGGAATATGGCTCAGTGGTAGAGCACTAAGCTTGCATGCATGAGGCCCTAGGTTCGATTCCTCAGCACCACATAAGCAGGAAAAAAAAGCCAGAAGTGGTGCTGTGGCTCAAGTGGTAGAGCGCTAGCCTTGAGCTGAAGAGGTGAGGGACAGCGTCCAGGCCCAGAGTTCAGGTCCCACTACCAAACCAAAAAAATTTTTTTTAAAAAAATGAGTCCTTTAGTCTGGGCATTGGTATCTGTATCATGATGAAGTAAGAAAGAAGCCACTCTGGTATTATTCCATGTATATGCACTGTGATCAGTCATCTACAGTTATTGCATGTGCCGCTTGAGACATCAACTCACTGATAATGTCTAAGTGTCCACTGTAGGCTTCTCGAAGAGGGGTATACTCATCATCATCCCTACTATTCACATGAGTGGTGGCCTTTTGGGAAAGAAGTCTCCGCAATGTAATAAGCTGAATATTTTCAGCAGCAAAATGAAGAAAATTGCTTGGATCCTTCTCCAATTTTATTTCTTGCAATTGATACCATTCCTTACTTTTTCATCTTGTTCCCCATATTCCTAAGAATTGCCTAACCAGAGACTTTGAGTGCCAGTGGGAATGAGGTGTCCATGTATTTCCCTAATATTTCACATTGGTTGAACTGGTCAGAAATATCCGGTGAATTTTCTGCAACTGTTTATTCATCATGATTTATTTTTTTTTCCAATTTTACTATTCGAAATTATTCTAACTGGAGAGTAGGGAATTGATGGAGAGCAGAGGAAAGATGTTCCTCCATATTCAAATGTACACACAGAAAATGAGGACCTGTGATGTCTTCATGTGCAGCTTATTCTAGGAATGAGAAAATAGGAAATAATGCCTTTTATATAAATGATATGGGAAATGGCAGAGGAAAAAGTGAAATGATGCAACCAAAAATATAAAAGCAAAATAAATTAGGATAATTATGGAGCAATCGTATTATCTATGAGAACCAAGAAAGGGAGAGAGAAAGAGAGAGACAGATGTTTAATGACCTATCTAGCCACAAAATCCATGCCTCTGATCAATTTATAGAGCAAACAAAAATTTATTTTTAAAAGAGATGGAAATAGAATTTATGTATTTACTTGAAATTAGTAAATACATTTTTAGTAGCCTATGTAAAGAGATATAACTTTGACAAAATTACACACAATAAACTAAATCCTTGATAATTTTAGTAACAGATCTGACTGAAATCAGTTGAATCATACTTTTCCTGTACAATGAAGGAATAAGAAGGTAGTAAAGCAGCTAGAGAAAGCAGGGAGATTGTATCTGTGACAAAACTTTGTGGAAATTGGTATTGAGGATTTCTTATTGGTGATCCACTTGCACTGGAAGCATGATTGTGAAGTATTGCTTGCTGATTCTGAACTATTGATTTGATCATAATATTCTCCAAGAAGAAAATGAGAATTGATAGTTAAGGACTACTAATACGTTTTGACTTTCTCACTAAGCACTTTCAATCATCAAAATCACATGAAGACAATAGTCAGGCCTACATTTTAGATGAAAGCAAGTGTCTTTAAAAAAACAAAGAATGTATGTAGTCATGCAAAGGACTTCTGTTTTACCAATGCCTCATACATTTTTCTAATGTTGGGTACCAATAAATAATGGATCTATTAGAAAACTCTTAAAGCTCGTATGTTCAATAGTGAGTTCTCTTACACTATATCATGGTATTGTTTGTGTATGGTTTTAATAATAAATTTACATTACTAACTTGAATTTCTGACAGGACAGTATCATCACTGTACATCTTGCTTCTATACTCTCATTTTAAAATTACTATATAAGTATGGGCATTAGATAACTATAGAGGAAAAAGTAGAAGCCAAACCGATGGCTTATGTCTTTAGTACTAGTTAATAAGAAAGATGAAATCTGAGGATTGTGGTTTGAAAGCAGACCAAGAAAAAAAAAGTCCATTAGATTCTGATTTGAAAGTAACAATCAAAAGCTAGAAATGGAGCTGTGGTACAAGCAGTAAAATACTAGCCTTGAGAAAACTGAAACAAAAAATAAATTCTGGGACAAAGCTAGGCCCTGAGTTCAAGCACTAGGATTAGCACCAAACAAATGAATTAATTAATAGGGTAATTAATTAATTAAAAATAAATTAAGTGGTCACATGTGGAAAGGCAGGTAAAATGTAACATGCGTGGTAATGGTTTATGTATTATTTTGTAATAAGGCATATTATCATTTGTCCTAATCACTAATATTTTATTTGGATTTTTTGTACAATAAACCCTGAATTTAGCATGCATGCATATGTGTGTATACATGTGCGAACATGTGTGTATGTGTATATGTGTACATGTGCTGTTTCAATGTTGTTTGCCAATGTGGAGAGGGTGAGACTGAAAAAAGCTAACTGTGTTGAAATGTTTTTATTTATCAGTGTCTGTCATGTCATTTCAGTGGAACCACCCTTCTGTACATATTATTTGTCTAATAATAAAGTCATCATAATCAAAGCATTTACAATATTAATTTAGAAAAAGAGACTGCTTTCAGCTCTTATTGTATGTTAGGTAAGAAGATACCGAAATAATTAGTTGGCAAGTTATTGCTGTAAGATGATTGTCAGTACAGAATATGCATTTGACCTCTTAAATTGGTTATACTTTTTTTTTAATTTAATTTAATTTTATTTGTGAACATACTGTACAGAGGGGTTACAATTACATGGGAAGGATAATGCGTACATTTCTTACCAAGCATTGCAGCCTCCTCCTTTGTTTACCCTTCTCATCCCTTCCCAGCCTCCCTCCCCCCAATACCAATCATTCTCCCCCGCCCCTGCACCGATGTTGTAAAGCTCGTTTTGGACATGACAACTTGTACTTCTCATTGTTGCAACAGGTCCACCTGTATCCTTAAACGACTTTTTTTTCCCCATCTCCTCCACAAGTTACACTGACATCAAATATAGTGAAAGCAGGGGTTATACTGTGGAGGAGGGACATACAAAGCAACAAAGAAATAATCTTATAAATGCGTTAGAAACACAAGCAACACAAGCATGAAAGAAAAAAACATTAAAATACATATCTAAGGGTTCATTTTCCTAACATCACATTATCTGACCTTTTCCGCTTGACTCATACATATACTAGATATTGCAAATAAGGGAAACCATGGGGCCTATGTTTCTTTGGGCCTGGCTTACTTCACTTAATATAATTTTTTCCAAGTTTTTCCATTTCCTAACAAATGGGGCAATGTCATTTTTTCTGATGGAGGCGTAGAATTCCATTGTGTATATATACCACATTTTCTTGATCCATTCATCTACTGAGGGGCATCTGGGTTGGTTCCATATCTTAGCTATGGTAAATAATGCTGCAATAAAGATAGTTGTGCTGGTATCTTTAGTGTGGTCTTGTTTGTAAACATTAGGGTAAATGCCCAAAAGTGGGATTGCTGGGTCATAGGGGAGCTCTATGTGAAGTCTTTTAAGGAACCTCTATACTGCTTTCCAAAGTTGTTGAACAAGTTTACATTCCCACCATCAGTGAAGTAAGGTTCCCTTCTGTCCACCTCCCCTACAGCATCTCTTGATGTTAGAGTTCTTGATTTTTGCCATTCTAACTGTAGTGAGGTGGTATCTCAATGTTGTTTTGATTTGCATTTCTTTTATGGCTAGGGATGTGGAGCATTTCTTCATGTGTCTATTGGCCATCCTTCTTTCTTCTTCACAGAAGTTTCTCTTTAAGTCTTTTGTCCACTTATTTATTGGGCAGTTTTTTCTTTGAGGATTTGTTGTTGGGGGATTTAATTTTTTGAGTTCCAAGTATATTTTAGATATGAGATTCTTGTCTGTTGTATGGCTAGTGAAGATCTTCTCCCAATCCGTGGGCTTTCTATTGATCTTGCTAGCTATGTCCTTTGCAATGCAGAAGCTCTGCAACTTTATGCAATCCCATTTGTCCAACCTTTCTTTGATTAGTTGTGTTTCCTGGTCTCTATTCAGAAAATTTCGGCCTGAGCCAAGGAGACCTAGGGTTTCTCTTATTCCATCCACTAATGTTTTCAGAGTGTCTGGTTTGACTTCGAGGTCTTTGATCCATTTGGAGTTGATTCTGGTGCAGGGTGATATATAAGGGTTTAGCTTTAGTTTTCTACAAGTAGTTAAACAATTTTGCCAGCAACATTTAATGAAGAGGCTGTCTTTGTTCCATACTATTGTTTTAGCTCCCTTATCAAAAGTTAGATGACTGTAGGTCTGTAGGTTCATTTCTGGGTTTTCAATTCTATTCCATTGGGCTTGAGGTCTGTACTTATGCCAATTCCAAGCTGTTTTGATTACTATGTCTTTATAGTTGAGTTTGAAATTTGGTATTGATATTCCTCCAGCAATGTTCTTTCTGTTGAGGAGCGTTTTTGCTATTTGGGGTCTTTTATTGTTCCATATGAAGTTTTGGATTGCCTCTTCTATTTCCTTGAAGAATGAGGTTGGAATTTTGATAGGTATCGCGCTGAATTTGTAGATAGCCTTGGGAAGTATTGCCATTTTCACGATGTTAATTTTCAAATCCAGGAGCATGGGAGATTTTGCATTTTTTAAGTTCTGTGTTGATTTCCTTTTTCAAGATTTTAAAGTTTTCATCATAGAGGTCCTTCACTCCTTTGGTTAAGTTAATTCCTAGGTATTTTATTTTTGGTGGGACTATTACAAATGGAGTTCGTTTCCTAAATTCAGCCACACTTTTCTCATTGTTGGCATACAGAAAAGCCATTGATTTTGGGGGGTTAATTTTATACCCTGCTACTTTGCCAAAGTTTTGAATCAGCTTGAGTAATTTGGGAGTGGTGTCTTTGGGATTCTTTAAATACAAGATTATGTTGTCTGCTAAGAGGGAGAGTTTTATTTCTTCTTTCCCTATTTGGATCCACTTTATGTCTGCATCTTGTCTTATTGCTGTAACTAGGCATTCTAATACTACATTGAAGAGAATTGGAGAGAGTGGACATCCTTGTCCTGTTCCTGAGTTAAGAGGAAATGGCTTTAGTTTTTCAGCATTAAGTATAATGCTGGCTGTAGGTTTGTCATATACAGCCTTTATTGTATTGAGGAATGTTCCATGGATTTCTAATTTTTCCAAATCCTTCATCATAAAGGGGTGTTGGATCTTGTCGAATGCTTTTTCTGCATCTATTGAGATAACCATGTGGTTCTTATTCTTGCTCCTGTTGATGTGATGAATAATATTAATTGATTTGCCTATATTGAACCAACTTTGCATCCCTGAAATGAATCCTGTTTGATCATGGTGTATGATTTTTTGGGTGAATTGTTAAAGTCGGTTTTCCAAAATTTTGTTGAGAAGTTTTGCATCAATGTTCATCAAAGAAATGGGTCTATAGTTCTCTTTCTTTGATGAGTCCCTGCCTCGTTTTGGGATGAGGGTTATGATGGCTTCATGGAATGTGTTCGGTAGTGAACTTTCTCTTTCAATTTCATTGAAGAATTGGAGGAGTATTAGTGTGAGCTCTGCTTTGAAGGCCTTGTAGAATTCCGCTGTAAAACCATCTAATCCTGGACTTTTCTTAGCTGGAAGGTCTCTTATTGCTGTATCTATTTCAATGCTTGATATGGGCCTGTTAAGCTGGTATAACTCATCTTGGTTTAGTTTTGGCATGTCAATATTTGCTAGGAAAAGGTCCATTTCTGTCATGTTCTCAAACTTATTAGCATAAAGTTTTGAGAAGTATTCCCTTATAATGTTCTGAATCTTGGTTGTTTCCGTGGTGATGTTTCCATTCTCATCTCTGATTTTATTTATTTGGGTGTGTTCTCTTTTTTTTCTGATAAGGTTTGCTAAGGGTCTGCCAATTTTGTTAATTTTTTCGAAGAACCAACTCTTTGTTTTGTTGATTCTTTCTATAGTTTTTTTGGATTCTAATTCATTTAATTCTGATTTAATTTTAATTATTTCTTTCCGTCTACTGGATTGGGGTTTATCTTGCTGCTCTTTTTCAAGGAGGTTTAGATGTGTCATTAAATTGTTGATTTCTGATCTCTCCAATTTGTTGATGTAGGAGCTCAGAGCTATAAACTTGCCTCTGAGTATTGCTTTTGCTGTGTCCCAGAGGTGCTGGTAATTTGTGTGTTCATTTTTTTGAATAGCATGAACATTTGAATTTCCTTTCTAATCTCTTCCATGACCCACTCGTGATTCAGCAGTGTGTTGTTCAGCCTCCATGTGATACTAGAATTTCTTTGGTGGCTTTTGGTGTTGAGTTCTAATTTTATTCCCTTGTGGTCAGAGAGGATGCAAGGTATAACTTCAATGTTTCTTAATTTAGCCAAGTTTGCTTTGTGGCCTAAAATGTGGTCTCTTTTAGATAATGTTCCATGTGCTGCTGAGAAAAACGTGTATTCTGATGCTGCTGGGTGAAATGTTCGGTGGATATCTCTTAAATCTAGTTGATCTATGCAGCTGTTTAGATCTGCAGTTTCTCTGTTGAGTTTTTGCCAAGTTGATCTATCTATTGGAGAGAGTGGTGTGTTAAAATCCACAATAATTAATGTCTTTGGATTGATATGGGATTTGAGGGAAAGTAGTGTTTCTTGGATAAATTTGGGTGCACCATTGTTTGGCAAGTAGATATTTAGAATTGTAATATCCTCCTGAAAGAGAGATCCCTTAATTAGTATGTAGCGACCTTCTTTATCTCTTCTCACGAATTTTAATTTGAAGTCTATTTTATCTGATGCTAGGATTGCAACTCCCGCCTGTTTATGGCGGCCGTTTGCTTGGTAGATTTTGTTCCAACCTTTAACATTGAAAATGTGTTTGTTTTTATGGGCAAGATGTGACTCCTGAAGGCAGCAGATAGAGGGGTCTTGTTTTTTAATCCAAAATGCAACTAAAGACAACCCTGAGATACCACCTTACCCCAGTCAGAATGTCCCACATCCACAAATCAGCCAACAATAAATGCTGGAGGGGATGTGGAGAACGAGGAACCCTATTACACTGCTGGTGGAAATGGACACTTATACAACCACTTTGGAAAGCAGTCTGGAGGGTCCTTAGAAAGCTAAAGATTGACCTCCCTTATGACCCAGTCATAACACTTCTAGGCCTCTACTCTCAACAACAGGAACCAATATACAAGGACACGTGCACCTCCATGTTTATTGCAGCACTGTTCACAATAGCTAGGATATGGAAACAACCCAGATGCCCCAACACAGATGAATGGATCCAAAAATTGTGGTATCTATACACAATGGAATATTATGCAGCCATTAGAAATGACAAAATAATGGCATTTTCAGGGAAATGGATGGAGCTAGAAGGAATCATTTTGAGCGAGGTAAGCCAAGAGCAAGGAGACAAGCGGTACGTGGTCTCCCTGATAAGTGGATGCTAAATCCAAAATGTTAGGTGTTATGACAAAATTAACAGGACTTAAGAAACAAAGAACTCCCACTCATCTGGTCGAACCACTACTAATTATCCCATACTGCTGATCACATGTATGGTGTATATGGGTACACCATTATATGTTATAGACTGTGATAGACAATTTGCTCCAGGAAAATTAGAATGAGCTTGTGACTTTAAATGCGCATCCTTATTCCACAATACTGTGAAATTTGGGAAATTTTGTTATCACTTAATCACTATTAAAGAAAAAAAAAAACCTCGGGGAAGTTAGGGAGGGAAGGGATGGTAGGGGGAAAACAATGGAGGGGGTAACAATGCTTAATAAGAAGTGTACTCATTACCTTGCTCATGTAACTGTAACCCTCTGTATAGTATCTTTATAATAAAAAATTTAAAAAAGGCCTGAGTATATGGATTCATGTTTTGGCACTGATCCAATGTCTACAGCATTGAGTGAAGAACTAACACCTCTCATGCCTGAGATCTGAGTCTCTTGAACTTTGCAAACAACACAGGAACATCTTTCTTGTTCCTGAGCTACAGGCCACTTGAGCTGGTTTGAGCTGACTGTCAGTTACAGTTGCCTGGCTCTCAGAGTTCCATATTCTATTCCATTATGAGGCAGAGAGTGTCATCTCTCAGAGCCCAATGATCTAAGCTTCCTGCTCACATAAGACCATCCCAAAGACATACTGGAGACTGAAATCTCCCCTCCCACATCACTCTATACATATGTGAACATTGTCAAATCCCAATATCCTCAGCTCGGCCTGGGAATCAGTATGCTCTCAACCTCAAGGAACACTTCCTAGGTCAGATCCATGCCTTATTTGTCACTATTCCTCTCATCCTACAGAAATCATTTTTCCTCTCTGGGCCCTCTCAGCCTGCCATGTACTTCTTGCATCTATTTTTGACATCTACATCCTAGGACTTTGTTAGTTTTTTGTTTCCTAATCTTGTTTGCCCTTGAAGCCCCAGTGTGCTGTCATGTGGAAAAAAGTTAAGTACTTAGAGGTGGGAAAATCATACAAGTATTTAAAAATAAACCTTATACATATTGTCAGACCTTTTTATAGATGTACATTCTTGTAAAATAAGAGAGTATTTTTGATACTTTTGTCATATTTTATGACAGAGGGGAAGGGGAGGAGGGAAGAGGTGCTGCATTGTCTTCTCATAATTCAATGATTATTATAGAGAAATACTATAGTTGAAGGAATGTAAGCTTTAAATATAAAAACTGTGCTCTTGTTTTTTTTTTTTTTTAATAAGCTAGTCGTTTATAAAGAATTCCTCACTAAAGTCTTGTCATCTTTGTCCCATGAACTATCCTCCTCCTTCAAAATAATCAGGAAAAAAACCTTCACAAATTAGTGGCCTATTGCCCAATCTCTGGATAAGAATTTAAGATACAACATTGCCAGAGAATGTGTGTGTACATGTGTGTTGGAGTGTGTGTGTATGTGTGTGAGGGTGTGTTGTGCATATCTGTGTTTTAGGTCTTGAATTCAGGGGCTATAGAGAATGTGTGTGTACATGTGTGTTGGAGTGTGTGTGTATGTGTGTGAGGGTGTGTTGTGCATATCTGTGTTTTAGGTCTTGAATTCAGGGGCTATATGACAAGCCCGAGTATCTTTCTGGTGACAGTAGTGATCTACCAATTATGCCACAGTTCCACTGCAAGCTTTCTGTACTGAACTGGAGAGAAGAGACTCATAAAATTTCATGCTCAGGCTGTCTGAACTAAATCTCAGGTCTCAAACTCCTGATTAGTTAGAGTTATACTTATCAGTGATAAAACATTGTTACTGGAGGCAGTGGGGTTGCAAGTTTCAGTCTAGCTTCACAACTTTCTATATCATAAAACAGCAACAGTAGAACCCTATATAAAAATACAATAATAAGATGTAATTAGAATATAATTTGGTGATATAGTCTGTTAGCATAAATTTCAGGAAACCATGGTCTTATTGATTTAGCATCACAAATCCAAACAAAATGAGATAATTTCAGTAGACTCTACAAATTTTTAATTCCATCATATAATAATTTCAAAACATTATAATAAACAGGAAAACATTCATACTTATAACCTAAAAAGATGTAAAAAGATGAAGATGGCAGATTATGAAATGGGAAATTCTACACT
Source organism: Dipodomys spectabilis (assembly GCF_019054845.1). Lineage (NCBI taxonomy): Eukaryota > Metazoa > Chordata > Mammalia > Rodentia > Heteromyidae > Dipodomys > Dipodomys spectabilis. Next base: position 294,028 of record NW_024871095.1, on the reverse strand, counting down.
GCAGGAAAATTATTGTCATGGTGAATATATGGTGGTATTGTCATGGTGAATATATGATAATATTCTTCAGAGGAGCAATAGATAAATATATATTTACTATAGATAATCTAACTTGTTTCTTTTTTTAATTAATTTTATTTTATTTTATTTGAGAACATACTGTACAGAGGGGTTACAATTACATGGGCAGGATAATGCATACATTTCTTACCAAGCATTGCAGCCTCCTCCTTTGTTTTCCCTTCACCTCCCTTCCCAGCCTCCCCGCTCCCCCCCACCCAATCCTTTCCCCCCTCCCCCCCACACCAACATTGTAAAGCTCGTTTTTGACATGACATTTTGTACTTCTCATTGTTGCAACAGGTCCACCTGAATCCTTAAACGACTTGTTTGTCCCCATCTCCTCCACAAGTTATACTGACATCAAATATAGTGAAAGCGGGGGTTACACTGTGGGGGAGGGACATACAAAGCAACAAAGAAATAATCTTATAAATGCGTTAGAAACACATGCATGAAAGAAAAAAAAACATTAAAATACATATTTAAGGGATCGTTTTCCTAACATCAATCTAACTTGTTTCTATCTCTGTCAACTTCCAATATTTTGCACATTGTCAGTGTATTCGTGTTTATGGTATATTCCAAAATAGTTAACAGAGTCAGGAGGTTACCAAAATAAATGAGCTTGAATGTTTAGGGAGATAAACCTGCTAATTATATTGGCTATTTTATATACTTAACATGTAGTATGTTATCATTGTACTCTCTAAGTATATACATAAGCTATTCAAAGTGAAATGGAATATAAGATGGTTTTGCCTGTAAAGCTAGGTATTTGGGACATCAGTTCCAGACAAGTGTAGGGTTACCTGCAATACTCCCCAACCCCTGGCTGTGCGTGATGGAATACTTCTATCATCCCAGGCCCATGGGGAGCTGAGAGCAGGAAGATTTCAATTCCATGCCATTCTAGGAAAGATCATCCACATGGCTCCATCTATCCAAAGAAAGTTCAACACTGACTAGCACTTATCACCCCCTCCTAGGTGAAAATAAAAATAAAGGCACTGTAGTATAAGAAACAAACAATATTAAAACATGGCAATACAAACCATCATGAACAACACTTACCTAGTGTTTGTTTCTCATAACTGTAAACCTAACTATAGCTAGGATTATATATGTGAGCCAGAGGCACCAAGCAATTCATTTTAAAAATGAGTATTTAAAGCCAGGTGCCAGTCTCTCATGCCTGTAATCCCAGTTAGTCATGAGGCTGAGATCTGAGGATCGCAGTTCAAAGCCAGCCCAGGAAGAAAAGTCCCCATAAGACTCTTATCTCCAATCAGCAACTCATAAAACAGAAGTGACTCTGTGGCTCAATTGGTAGAATGCTAACTAACTTGAGCACAGAGTCTCAGGGACAGTGTCCAGGCCCTGAGTCCAATCCCCATAACTGTCAAAAAAATAAATAAACATTTTAAAGTCTGAATTTCTTGTAAACTAAAATGACAGCTGTGGTATACAATTCTACAGACTACTAAAGCTTTCATTATATTTGTAGTTAGAAAAAGTAGCAGCACTTGAATAAAGGACATTTTTTCATAAAATAGGGGCAGATTGGTCTATAATTCAAGGAAATTGCTGGACTCATACGTAATATTTTTTGGTGGCTTTTTGTTTTGTTTTTAGAAAAGGATGAGAAAGCTTATTTCTGCAAATGGACATTTGGATGTGTCTAACATCATTCACAGGCCATGCAAAATTAACAGTAAAGACAGGACACAGTCAACTGGCAATAAATTTCCTTGTTTTTATGTCATGTTCCAAATGATTTGTTTAGCTTATATGTCCCTATGGCCTATAGTTTCCTATTCCTGCCTTCCTCAAAATAAAAGCATGTTCCACCAATTCAGATTTGAGCCAGGCAATATGTAGTATTAGTGCCAAGAGTTGAGGAAAATTGTAACACAACCAGGGAAGCATGAAACCAACACGTTAGTAGCTGGACCTTGGGGACTCAGGCCTATAATCCTAGCTACTCAGGAGGCTGATGATCACAGTTCAAAGACAGCAGGAGTGAGAAAATCTGTGACTCTTCTCTCCAATTAACAACCAAAAAGCCATAAAGGGAGCTGGGACTCCAGAGGTAGAGTAACCTTGATTACAAAAACGCAGGTGCAGAAACCAACCCTGAGTTGAAACTGATAGTTAGACACAAAAACAAAAACAAACAACAACAACAAAACAAACAAAAACTGGGCGAAAGGTCAGGAAAGGATGGCGCTCTCTACAAGGCAAATGTACACGTTATATAAATTGTGATATGGTAAACTCACTCTACACACCTTAGTAACAATTACATTTAAAAAAGAATCTGAGAAATCCCAAAGCCATGGACCTTATGATGTGTATCTGCTTTCTAGTTTTTCAAAGTTCCATCATGTGATCTGGTAGCACACATGTTGTAGCCCAGGGTGATTAGAAAATATGAAGGCAGAGATCTTTGCAGATTGTCCCACCAAATCTTGGATTATTTTAAGCTAAAAACAAAACAAAGCAAAGCAAACAAAATAGATGTTAAGGTTAATTAGGCTGCTATTAAAAATTCAGATGTTGGTAGTCTTTGTGGAAGGGAAGGGAAAAAAACAAATTATATCAATAGGGATACAGGTGGATCCATAGCAACAACGAGATGTACAACACATTATGTCAAAAAATGAACTTTACAACTTTGGAGGAGGAAGTGGGAGATGGGAAGGGATGAATAGGGGAAAAAAAGGAGGAGGCACCAATGCTTAATAAGACATGTACTCATTATCTTGCAAATGTAATTGCAACTTCTCTGTACATTATTTTCAAAATTAAAAAATTGAAAAAAAATGATTCCAGGCAGAATTTTACTGTTAAATGTTGAGTTAGTACATATGTTTTGTAGATATTGATCTCACATATGTCAGAAAAATATCCATGAATTCATAACTAGAAACTCTGAAGTGTAAGGTATATTAATAAGGTAAGTTTCATTAGGTAGCCAATGAAGAGAACACCGCATGGTATTCAGTCAGGTAGAGTAGTTTATTTACTGAACTGCTGCCCATGCCATATATGGTGGAGAGGCATGTGAAAAAAAGGGGGTTGACACAACCTCGGGCCAGGACATATCTAGGCCAAGGACCGGATGAGACATGGCCTGGTGGAGGAAAATTCTGGCTGTGATGTGACCTCAGGGCCTGGGAATATCCTCTGGTCAAATGGAAAGTTTGACCAGAGGCTGACTAGGTTGTGACTTAGTAGGAGGGGGAGGTGTCTGCCTCCAGGCATGCCAGATACCTAGGTTACACATAAAGGATGGAAAATTAACCAAGAAGAGGGGAAGTGTCTGCATAAGGTCTGCATGGCTTGGGCAGACCTAATAGTAAATACAGGTAGGACTTCTGCCATGTAACATGTAACTCCTGACTCCAAACCGTTCATTCTCAATCATTATCTTTCTTCTCTTTTCTTTTTCTTCCTTCCTTCCTTCCTTTCCTTCTTTCTTCCTTCCTTCGTTTCTTTCTTTTCTTCTTCCTTTCTTTCTTCCTTCCTTTCTTTCTTTCTTTCTTTCTTTCTTTTTTCTTTCTTTCTTTCTTTCATTCCATCCTCTTTCCTTTCTTCCTTCCTTCCTTCCTTCCTTCCTTCCTTCCTTCCTTCCTTCCTTTCTGTTCTCTCTCCCTCTCTCTCTATATCTCTCCTCTCTTTCACTAACCCTCCCTCTCTCCCTTACCTGAGTGTTCTCAACTCTCAAAAAATGGACACTTGGTGAGTTGAACTCACAGGCGGTGAAGAACAGCTCAATTGGCAAACGTGAAATTTAATTTACTGTTACCTTACACCTCTAACACAGGTAACTGGAATCAAATAATGAGCACTCAGCAGCATGGCATCTCAAACCATTTGGAGGAGGAAAGCAGGCACATTCACTACATTCTGGAGGTCCACCCTGGGAAGTTGGGGGAGACTCCTCCCTCCTCTTGGCTAAATCTCAGCCCAGTTTCTGCATAAGAAGAGGTGACTGCCTCCAAGTGAGCCAGTTACCTAAGTGACACATGTACTGGGCAGAGACTTAGCCTCTTGTGGTGTTGAGATTAATGGAATGATTCAACATGATCCACTAGATTGTTGAGATTGAGACTTCCTAATTTTTGGTTAGGCTATTTTCAAATTGTGATCTATTTATTTCTGATTGCTAACCATGATTATAGATGTGAACCAGCACATCAGACCATTCAAAAATCTTTACCACGCATGGAAGACATTAAGTTTATTTTTCCAGATGACATACAAGTTGACAGACAACAAAATAAGTCCTGAATTCTGGTCGAGGGGTTTTTTAATGTGAAGCAAAATTTACTTAGAAAAATATCTGACTACTGTGATTATACTTTCAAACTTACCCTACGTTTTAATATCAAATCACTTATGAGCCCATGATTCACTCAAATTACCTGTAATCATTTACTTCTGTCATATCTTCTAGAGGTATGCAGAACTGGAGCACACACTATTAACTAAAGTGGTAGAAATTTGAGAGGATCACAGTTCTGAATCAGTCTAGGAAGGAATGTATCACCTATATCAACCTACTAGGTAGGTATATTGGAATGAAATCATGGTCCCTGCTTTTGGAGCTGGGTGCAAAAATTGTTACTCTATACGTAAAGTAACTTAAACAAGAAAGGATTGGTGGAGTGACTCCAGTGAAAGAGTACCTGTCTGGCAAACACTACATCAAAACTGAAATCAATTTCCTAAAGATAAAATAAGAAAAGGAGAGCAAGAACAACTCATACTTAACATGTGTTCAATGTAAAGATTTACACTAACTTACTGTATTTATAATGCCATCATTTATTTCTAGGGCAAACACATTTTGTGTCAAGCTTAAATGAAAAATTAACACACTATATACAAAGCTATGGTAAAACACAGGTCTGGCTTACAATTGTGAACACTTAAGTTTGCATGTGCAGTGGTGTTGCAGGGTTGTTAAAGTTTATGGAAGTCCATCCTTTTGATGAACTTGACATGATGAAATTACCTAACCATACAATTCACTGGACAGATATTGCTGATATATATATATGTATATATCTATATATATATAGATATATACATATATATATATATACATACATATATATATATACACTTGTATGTATTTATATATTAAGTGACATGTAAATAAAATAAAATATACAATGAATAAATTTAGTGAACAGATACCTTTCCTAGATAATTATTTAATGAATAAATTCATGTCTTATAGTCTCCAATGTTATATCACACTTAAATGGTTGCTGATCCCCTTCAGCTTTTTTATAATATTTTTTTCAGATGAAAAAGCCTGCCAATAATTATACTTGTATGACATTCTTTTCTTTATGAAATGAAAAGCACGCTGTGTAATATGGCTCTTTATGTATCATCAAAATTTTTTATAATTTCAAGTACATATTGCCTTATACTTAGTTTTTGCTCATCCTCCAATAATACCTATGGGAAGAAGACTATGAAGGGTCATTCTGTTACTTTGGGAGCTTCTGTTATTAATCACTGCAATAAATATTATGAAAATGAAACTCTGAAATTATTTAGAGAGATGACTTGAAAGTTTCCCTTCAACACACTCATGCTGCTCCCTCAATAAATCATAGAACTTAAAATAAGTAACATTTTAGCTGGGAGCCAGTGGTTCATACCGGTAATCCTAGCTATGCAAGAGCTGAGATCTGAAGATGGTAGTTCAAAGCTAGCCCTTGCAGGAAATCCGTGACACTCTTGCCTCCAATTAAACCCCAAAAAGTGGAAGTGGCACTGTGGTTCAAGTGGTAAAGTGCTAGCCTTGATCTAAAGAACTTAGCGACAGCACCCAGGCCTGGAATTCAAACCCCATGACCAAAAAAAAAAAAAAAAGTGAGAGAGAGAGCAACATTTTAAAAGTAATGTGCACATATACACAAAATGTATATAGAAATAAAATTATAACAGTCCCTGAACTGGTAAAAAAAGAGATTAAAGTGAAATTACCTTCAATCATTCATTTAAATAATCTATACTGAGGGCAAGCTATTGGAGCTCACATTACTAACTAAAGGGTAGAATTTGAGAGGATTACAGTTCAGAACCAGTGTGCTGGGAAAGTAATATGATTCTCATATTATCCTAAAGCCTTGCAAGTTGGAATGCATTTGTGATCCCAGTTAATTGGCAGACATAGGTGAGGAGCTTAGCCTCTGTTCAGCCCTCAGCAAAATTGATAACCTATGAGCAAAGTAACTAAATTAAAAAAGGATTGTTCTAATGGTATAGTACTTGTTCAGCAAACAAAATATCTAAATTTATACTCATTTCATAAAAGAGGAAAAAAGGGGAAGAAAGAAAGAAAGAGAAAAGAAAGAAAGAAAAGAAAGCAGAGAAGGAGAAGGAGGGACGGGAAGGAAGGAAGGAAGGAAAGAAGGAAGGAAGGAGGGAGGGAAGGAGGGAGGGAGGGAAGGAAGGAAGGAAGGAAGGAAGGAAGGAAGGAAGGAAGGAGAAAAGGAAGAAAAGAAGGAAGTACAGATGGAAGGAAGTGAAAGAAAGAAACAAAGAAAGAAGGAAAGAAAGAAAGAAAGAAAGAAAGAAAGAAAGAAAGAAAGAAAGAAAGAAAGAAAGAAAGAAAGAAAGAGAGCGAGAAAGAAAGAGAGAGAGAAAGAAAGAGAGAAAGAAAGAAAGAGAGAAAGAAAGAAAGAAAGAAAAAGAAAGAAAGAAAGAAAGAAAGAAAGAAAGAAAGAAAGAAAGAATGAAAGAAAGAAAGAAAGAAAGAAAGAAAGAAAGAAAGAAAGAAAGAAAGAAAGAAAGAAAGAAAGAAAGAAAGAAAGAAAGAAAAGAAAAAAATAAAGACAGGGAGGAAGAAAGAAAGGGTGAAAGAGAGGTATAAATTAAAACCTCGGCATGTGTTAGATGTTAATAATTACCCTAAATCATTTAAACTATAAATGCCAACATTCAAATCTCTGGGCAGAGACATTTTATATCAAGCCCTGTTGTACGGACTTGGGGCCCCCAAAAGACCACCAGAGACTATGACCAATGCGAACAGCAAAAGAGTCATTTATTTGTAAGCTCAAGCTTAGTCCTCCACGCCCTGGTAACCGGTGACAGTAAGAGTCCCCAAGCACAAAATCAGCACAACTTTTATAGTATTGAACAAACAAGTTTAGGGAATTTCCACACAAGCAGTTACATGATTGATTTGAGTCCACCCTAAACATACTGCCCTTTTTCTAAACTGTTGGTATGTTCTGTTCCTGGAACAATTGAGCAACTGTTCTGCTTTCTTAAGGGTGGGCAGGATTGGTGGCAACCTGTGTTTTTTTTTTCTCTCTCTCTTGGGCTTACTCTGAGGGCAGCCTAGCACAAGATGGTGGGGTTAATCTCAAGTTGGAGTTACTTTGGCTCTTCATTCCCTCCTCTTCTAGAGCATCAGGGACCAATCATGTTCACCTAATTGAAACAGTCTTCTATATTTACAGTTTAGTATTGGGATCTCAGAACTAATAGATGGACTGTGCTGATCCTCTCTTTTACAAAGGACACCAGTCTACATGGTCTGATTGTGAGTAACAAAATTAACAGTACCAAAGGCCCTGACATTTTCTTCGTGCAATCTTGATTCTGTATACAACAGCTAACTTAATTTTATACCAGCTGTACTCGTAAACTCCAATTTTAAGACATACTCATACTATTTGCTACACACTTACACGTTCTGAGGTTTGTCTTCTTTACAAACATTTTAAAACAATCCTTACTTTTTAAATCCTTTCTTATCCAGAGGATACCAATTTTCCCCCAGTTCCTTTCCTAAGGCTTTCTTTACCACCCTCCTCTTCTTTACAATTCCTTGAGCTTCTTTGTGGTGAGAGTTTAAAACTGCCCATTTTTCCTTTGACTTGTGGAACCAAGTAATCTCAGAAAGCCTCAAGACACCAGTGGAATGAAAAGCTTGCTAGAATTTTTTGGGGGGTCCGGTCATGGGGCCTCAACTCTGGGCCTGGGCACTGTCCCTCAGCTCTTCAGCTCAAGGCTAGTGCTCTATCACTTGAGCCACAGCGCCAGTTCCAGCTTTTTTCTTTTTGCTTATGTGGTGCTGAGGAATCGAACCAAGGGCCTGAGGCATGCAAGGCAAGCGCTCTACCACTGAGCCACCTTCCCAGCCCAAGCTTGCTAGATTTTAAGGCTAAGATTAGGGCTGGGTCTCATTCCTCTTACTACCTCCATTGATTAAAAAAAAAAATATCTCCTTTATCTTTAAAAAACACCCAGGAGGAAGCAGGTTATTACCATACCAGAACCAAACTAGGTTGCGACCCTGAAGTGCCTAAGGCAAGCCAGTGATATCCTCGTTCCCAACATCTACTGTGGGAGTATAGAGGATTACTGCATATTACCAAGAGAATGTCCCACACCATCTTAGTTGTAGCAGCTTTCAACTGGGAAGCATTTTCAGGTGATGGAATCAGTCAGGAGTGCAATCTACTTTTACCACGGTGGAGGTGGTCTGGGTGATGATATAAAGTTCCTCCAGGTAAGTGTCAGGCTGTTGTTGAACTTTACCCATTAGGGTGTGGAGCAGCAGCAGCAGGGACTCACAGTCGCTCCAAGGGAATGTCACACCTTGTGCTGGACTGCAAATTCCTACACAGACTGGTAAGCATACATTGCATATGCTTGTCAGGCTGTGACCCCACTAGTTTTTAAGACAACTTATACAATAGCCCAGGACAATTTACCAAGATGACAACTTTTTAAACAAATAGTTCTTTTAATAATGCTAGGATTTTCTAAGCACATATAGAGGGCTCAGGCTTGTACTATTATTTCCCATGCCTTTTCCTTCTATTTTGCCACATTTAAAAAAAAAAAGTGAATAATTTCCCTTGTTCTTAAAATGGGATGATGGGCAAAGATTCATCTTCTGTCACTTCTTCAAGCTGACTCAGAGGTGTTGATCCTACCTAGCCAGGAACCTATAAACTTAGCCTATTTTACAAAGAGGCTACCAGGGTTAGATGTCATTAAGAACAATATTTTAACTTTTGACAAATGCACATACCATTTTTCTGGTTACAGCAGTGGAGCTTATTTAGCCTTCTGGGTTGCAAAAGGATCTTTATGGATGGCTTAGGAACGTGATCTCTAGTAGTCCTAACAATGTCTGAAATACCTATGCAGGCCTTCAGACAGATATCAATAGAAACACATTGTCAGGTTTACAAACTTTTCCTGAGCAGATGAATTTCCTGTAGCTGGTGTCAGCTCAAAAGTTACTGCCAATTAGAGCTTTTGGCACATGCAGGGGTTGGGATTTAAACTATACTCCACATTTTACAACTTTAGCTTTTTACTACTATCACAGATGACTGACAATTTCCTGTCCCTTATAGTCATAGACATTAGGCATGCTTACAAACTACCTTCCCATGACCTCCTGGCTCTGACCAATTTTTGAAGGGCCATGCACAAATGACTCAAGGATCTGACATTATTTCTGCCCTCTAAGCAGTGGCTTACGGTCTGTGGATGCTCCTCAATTACTTTCGTCCAAGGAGTGTTTTCTCCATACTGGGAACAATGCCTTATTGGCATTTCCCTTAGTTGGTTGTTGGACTTGAAATTGGGGCCTACGTGCTGTCCCTCAGCTCTAAAGCTCAAGGCTAGCACTTTGCCACATTGAATCCTAAAGCAGGTCTGCTTGCTCTTTCTGCCTTCTGCTGGCTGAGTAGAGGTGACATTCTCACAGGGACTTTTATCTGCCCAGGCTGGATTCGAACAAGTTTTCAGATCAATGAGTCTCATAAAAGGCCATTTTACTCCAATTAAAAGCAACAAGGCAGTCAACATAGAAGTAGCTTTTAAGCATATTCTTACCTGAAACTTATTAAGAGCCAAAGTTACATCTGACAAACTTACAAGAATCCTCACTCCTTTTTGTGGATCTGCTGGGAACTGTTATCAAAAACAAACAAACAAACAAACAAAAACACCAATGAGACCAAACTGAAATAGGAATTAAGCAATAACTTTGGTTATCCTAATTTTTCTTTTTGTACTTTGAGGCAAATGTTTAGAACAATTTTACTTTTAAACTTTACATACAGAAATCCGTTCCTAATTTGTAAGCCTCCTAGTCATCTCTGTTTTAATAGTCTATACTTTAGTTTTTAGTTGCATTTTAGAAACCCATTAAATTCTCGAGGCTAGGTGTCATTCATTTCCTTTTGGCTGCTTGTTTAAAACAGATACACATGAAAACTTTTCAGCTGAAATAACATTTTTTTCTTAATGCAAAAATTAGAATCACCATCACTGTACCAAGAAGGTAGACTTAACACCTTTATGCCTCAAAAATAACATATCCAATGGCAGAATATCATTGAGAGCAAACCACATTATACAAATAAACTTTTTAAACCTCTTTTTAAGGCCTTCTTAATTTTAACACATCCAAAGGGCAGTTTTAGCAATGTTAATCAGATCTTCACATCACTCATTTTTGCCATCATGTTTCCAGTGTCTATCTGTAGGGAAAAGGGGCAGAATAAACATGGGCCACTTGGCCCTTCCTGTGGAATGGGCATACATCCAATCTGACACTTTAGGGTTAGTTGAACTGCGTTTGTGCCAGCTTGCCCTCTTTCACCATGCGTGGACTTTTCCCAGGGCCTGTTTCACCATGCATGACCAGCTGAACTGCACTTCTGCTTGTTCACCCTTCACTCCTAAAGATAGGTCTTATGTTGGCTTCTCAATTTCTCCTTTTTTGTTAAGCCAGATATCTTGATTACAGTGTAAACAGCCTTATGCATTCTAAAATACCAGATTTTCTAATTTTTAAGTTAAAGAATCCTTCGAAATCCATTTTAAAAATGTGAAAATGCTTTAAAAATTTTTAGTAATGATCAAATCTCATAATCTTTTGAACTTTAAACTTAAACTCAGCCCATTGTTACAGCATGCTGACCATTTCTATCATAAACATGTTCACAAACACATACAAACACACTCAGATTTTTAAGCATGCAAAAATCAAAATCAATCATATGTACATTTTGAAGTTTTGAAAGAAAAATTTAAGATAGTATTTATTTTAATCTCAGTAACTTTGTTGAGCTTCATTTTCCCAGGGCTTGCTTATTTAGGAAGGCATTTCAAAAATTGGTCTTTTGAATCTCTTCTGTTGGAGGAAGGCTGGGGTTGGGGAGTCACCTGAAATTAAACTGGTCTGATTTTTATCCAGTTTTAGACAAGAGCACTTTACATTGTCAGGACTAGCTGAAAAGTCAAAACCAGGCACAAATCCTTCTCTGTGACTGAGCCCAGCTGGAGGCCGGAACTTTTATTTCCCCAGTTTTTATGTTCAAAATCCCTTTGTAATAAAAGTTACTATATGAGACCTTCATGGATGAGGTGGTATGTGTTTTCTGGTGGGGCTCTGTCTGGTTTAAGGAGGAGATGGTATTGGCACAGCCTGTATGGTGGAACAGGACAGGGTTTTGAGGGCGAAGGCCAGTGTGTGTAGGGCTTTGAGACATCAGGGAGGGAACAGGAAGGACTAGACTTGTTAGGGAAGGGATCTTTTGTGGAGTAGGCGGGATTTAGGATGGAAGCTGGCAGGTGCACAGGTTTTCATTGGAAGAAGGTGGGGTCACTGGGGAGGAGGCTGTTTGGGGCAAGGCTTTGAGAAGGAAGAACAAGGCTACAATGGAGGCGGTTACTTAGAGGAGGGGATCTGGTGGAACACTGTGAGACCTTGTGGGATATGTAGGGTGAGGTTTCTCATAAGGCAGGGCAGGGAATGGAGGCAAAAGGTTGACCGAAGGTGGGGATTCTGGAGCAGGAATGTGGAGCTATGAGGGAGTGGCTTTTCAGGGTCTGACTTTGAGGGCTGGGTGGTACTAGGAAGACATAAGCTAGTAAGGGACGGGGTTTCTAATGGAGAATGGCAGGACTTGGGAAGTGTGTTAGGGTGGAGGTGGGGTTTCCAGCAGAGCATGATGTAGTCACAATTGTTTGGAGGCGTTTTTCAGGAGGCTTTGTGAGTGACAAAATTTCTTGACAGTAGGTTAGACCATGCAGAAGACTGAAACTCGGGGATTGAAGACAGCCTATATATTATAGAGGAAGAACATCCATCTATCAAAGACAAATCCAAGAAATATGATAGATCTATTCAACATTTGGAAGACACCATCAGAAAGCCTAATGAGGATAATAGGTGTAGAGGATCCCCTAGAAACAGAAGGTCTAGGAAATTTGTTTCACAGGATCCTAGCAGAAAACTTCCCAAAGATGCAAAAAGATAGGCCTATAGAGTTAAAAGAAGTTTTTAGAACCCAAAATAGACCAGACCAGAAAAAGATATCACAACTGCACATTATAATATCCACAGGATCAATTCAGACCAAGGAAAAGATCCTTAAAGTTGTCAAGGAGAAAAGATCAATCACCTATAAGGGAAACCAATTAGAATCACCTCAGATTTCTCAACAGAGACAATTAAAGCAAGAAGAGCCTGGAATGATGTATGCCATGCCCTAAAGACAAACAACTATCAACCAAGAATACTGTACCCAGCTATACTCTCCTTCATGCCTGAAGGACAAATAAAAATTTTCCATACCAAAGAAAAAGTGAAACAATCTATCTCTACCAAACCAGCCCTACAAAAGTTACTTAAAGATGTCCTACACAGAGAAAACCAACAGGACCACAATAAAGGGTAAGAAACTGCACCTAAATTGAGAATCCAAGAACCATAGGAAGAACCCAGTTAGTGCAGCCCCCAAGAAGGTGCATAAAATGGCAAAAACTAACAAATGTCTCTCAGTACTATCTCCCAACATTAACGAACTTAACAATAAAATTAAGCAACATAGACTGTCTAGTTGGATTAAAAAAAATCCTTCTGTCTGCTGTATTCAGGAGTCACAACGTGCTCATAAAAACAAACACATGTTTAAAGTGAAAGGTTAGAACAAAATCTAACAAGCAAACGGCTTCATAAACAGGAAGGAGTTGCAATCCTAATATCAGTTAAATAGATTTGAAATTAAAATTGGTGAGAAGAGATAAAGAAGGTCTCTATATACTTATTAAGGGATCTCTCCTTCAGTAGAATATTACAATTCTAAATATCTATTCCCCACAAGAGCACCCAAATTTATCCTAGAAAATGTACTTTTTCTCACATCTCCTATAGATCCAAAGATATTAATTGTTGGGACACACACTCTCCCCACTAGATATATCAACTTGGCAAAAAATCAACAGAGAAACCACGGATACGAAAAACTGCATAGATCACCTAGATTTAACAGACATCTACCGAATATTTCACCCAGCAACATCAGAATACAGGTTTTTCTCAGCAGCACAGGGAACGTTTTCCAAAATAGACAACATTTAGGTCACAAAGCAAACTTGTCCCAATCCAAAAACATTGAAGTTATACCTTGCATTCTCTCAGACCACAAGGGAATAAAATTAGAACCCCACACCAAAAGCCACCAATGGAAGTCCTGTAACACATGGAGGCTGAACAGCACACTGTTGAATCACCAGTGAGTCATGGAAGAGATCATAAACGAAATTCAAATGTTTATAATATTCGACAAAAATGAACACTCACAATAACAGCTCCTCTGGGACACAGCATATGCAGTACTCAGAGGCATCAACAAATTGGAGTGATCTGAACCAACAATTTAGTGAGACATCAGAGCCTCATTGAAAAAGAGCAGCAAGATAAACCCCAATCCAGTACATGGGAAGAAATAATTAACATTAAATCAAAATTAAATCAATTAGAATTCAAAAAGCATAGAAAGAATCAACAAAACAGAGTTAGTTCTTTGAAAAATTAACAAATTGACGCTTAACAAATCTTATTAGAAGAATAAGAAAACACACTCAAATAAATAAACTCAGAGATGAGAATGGAAACTTCACCACAGAAACAACAAAGATTCAGTATATTATAAGGAATACTTCTCAAACCTTTAGGCTAATAAGTTTGAGAACTTGTTAGAAATGTACTGTTTCCTAGTAAATATAGACATGCCGAAACTAAACCAAGATGAGTTAAACCATCTTAACTGGCCCATAATTAGCAATGAAATAGAAATAGCAATAAGAGACCTCCCATCTAAGAAAAGCCCGGGACGAGATAGTTTTACAGCGGAAATCTACAAGGCCTTCAAAGCAGAGCTCACATCAATACTCCTTCAAGTCTTCAATGAAATTGAAAGAGAAAGTTCACAACCGAAGTCATTCTATGAAGCCATCATAAACCTCATCCCCAAACGAGGCAGGGACTCATGAAAGAAAGAGAACTATAGATCCATTTCTTTGATGAAGATTAATGCAAAACTTCTCAACAAAATTTTGGTGAATCGACTTTCACAATTCATCCAAAAAAATCATACAACATGATCAAACAGGATTAATTTCAGGGATGTAAATCTGCTTCAATATACGCAAACCAATTAATACAATAAATCACATCAACAAGAGCAAGGATAGGAACCACATGTTTACCTCAATAGATGCAGAAAAAGGATTTGACAAGATAGAACACCCTTTTATGATGAAGGTTCTGGAAAAATTAGGAATTCAGGGAACATTCCTCAATACAATAAAGGATGCATATGACAAACCTACTTCCAGCATTTTACTTAATGGTGAAAAAATAAAGGTATTTCCTCTTAACTAAGGAATGAGATAAAGATGTCCACTCACTATACTTCCCTTCAAACTAGGATTAGAATGCCTAGCTACAGCAATAAGATAAGATTCAAATATAAAAGGGAATCCAAAAAGGGAAAGAAGAATCTCTACCTCTTTGCAGATTACATGAACTTGGATTTAAAGAATCCCACGGACTCCACTCCCAAATTATTCAAGCTGATTCAAAACTTTGACAAAGTAGCAGGGTATAAAATTAACCCTGAAAAAACAATGGCTTTTCTGTATGCCAACAATGAGAAAAATATGATTGAAATCAGGAAAGCAACTCCATTTGTAATAGCCCCACAAAAATTAAAATACCTAAGACTTAACAAAGAAAAAAGGACCTCAATGATGAAAACGTTAAAAACCTGAAAAAGGAAATCAAAACTGAACTTAGAAAGTGGCAAAAACTCCAATGCTCCTGGATTGGAAAGATCAACATCGTGATAATCGCAATACTTCCCAACTCTATCTACAAATTCAATATGATACCTATCAATATTGCAGCCTCAGTCTTTTAGTAAAAAGAAGAGGTGATCCAAAAATTCACATGGAAAAATAAAATACCCTGAATAGCAAAAACGATATTTAATGGAAACAACAGTGCTGGAGGAATATCAATACCAAATTTCAAACTCTTCTACAAAGCCATAGTAATTAAAACAGCTTGGTACTGTCCCAAGAATAGCCCATAGGACCAATGGACTAGACATGAAAGCTCAGAAATGAATCAATAGGCCTAAAGACATCTAATGTTCGATAAGAGACCTAAAAAATTGGAAAGGAAGAGACACAATCTCCTCAATAAATGGTGTTTTCAATATTGGTTAACTACTTGTAGAAAACTAAAGTTAGATCTTTATATATCATCCTGCACCAGAATGAACTCCAAATGGGTCAAAGACCTCGGAGTCAAACAGACACTCTGAAAACATTAAAGAATGGAATAGGGGAAACAGTAGGTCTCCTTTGCACAAGCTTAAATTTTCTTAATAGAGACCCAGAATTACAACAAATCAAAGAAATGTTGGACAAATGGGATAGCATGAAATTGCAGAGCTTCTGCGTGGCAAAGGACATAGCTAGCAAAATCAATTGAAAGCCCATTGATTGGGAGAAGCTCTTCACTACCATACAACAGACAAGGGTCCCACATCTAAAATATACCTGGAACTCAAAAAAATTAAATCCCCCAACAACAAATCCTTAAAGAAAAACCTGCCAAATAAATAATTGGGCTAAAGACTTAAAGAGAAACTCCTCTGAAGATGAAAGAAGGATGGCCAATATACACATGAAGAAATGCTCAACCTCTCTAGCCATAACAGAAATGCAAATCAAAACAACATTGAGATACCACCTCACCCCAGTTAGAATGGCTATAATGAAGAACTCTAATAACAACAGATGCTAGAGGGGATGTGGGCATAAGGGAAATTTATTGCATTGTTTGTGGGCATGTAAACTTGTTCGACCACTTTGGAAAGTAGTATGGAGGTTCCTCAAAAGATTCCACATAGAGCTCCCCTATGACCCAGCAATCCGACTTTTGGGCATTTACCCAAATGGTCACAAACAAGACCATACTAAAGCTACCAGCACAATTATGCTTATTGAACCGTTATTTACCATAGCTAACATATGGAACCAAACCAGATGCCCCTCAGTAGATGCATGGATCAATAAAATGTGGTATACACACACACACACACACACACACATATATATATATCCATATATATATATATATACACACACACACATACACAATGGAATTCTATGCCTCTATCTGAAAGAATGACATTGCCCCATTTGTTAGGAAATGGAAAGACATGGAAAAATTTATATTAAGGGAATAAACCAGTCCCAAAGAAACATAGGTCCCATGGTTTCCTTTATTTACAATAACCAGTATATGTCTGAGATAAGCCGAAAAGGTCAGACAAGTTGAGGTTGGGTGAAATGAACCACAAGATAAGGATTCAATGATTTTTTTTTCCTTGGGATTGTTTCTAACATATTTATAAGATGATTTCTATATTGCTTTGCATGTCCCTCCCCCACAGTAAAGACCCTGCTTTCACGGTATTTGATGTTGGTATAATTTGTGGAGGAGAAGGGAAAAAACTAATCTTTTAACTCGGGATACAGGTGGACCCATTGCAACAATGAGATATACAAGTCGTTAGGTCGAAAACTGAACTTTACAGCTTTGATGGGGGGTGGGGGGAGGGTCGGATGGAGGGAGGGGGTAGTATGGAAAGGGATGGGAAGGGGAAACAAAGTGGCAGCAACAGTGCTTGATAAGAAATGTACTCGTTATCTTGCCCATGTAATTGTAACTTGTCTGTTGGTATTCTCACTATAAAAAAATAAACAAATAAAAAATAAAAGAAAAACGAACTTTATACCTTGGCCGGCGAGAGTGGGGGATGGCAAAGGGGTGTCTGGAGAGCAAGGGGGGGGGGTGGGCAGATGAGAACAGATGGGAAGGGGAAACAAAGGAAGAGGCAATAATGCTTGATGAGTAATGTACTCATTATCTTGCCCATGTAATTGTTGCCCCTCTATATGGTATTTTCACAAATAAATAAATAAGAAGGAGACTCAAGGCTGCTGAAATAAGCATATTTCCCATTTGTACTTTAATGGGATTTTTCTACAAACAACAAGAATTTCATCTTAACATAATAATTTCAAAATGTATTGCTACAGCATAGATTGTAAATGTAATATTTAATACTATTGGAATACTTGAAGACAGAGTTTTACAGAAAACTTTAAATATCAGATAAACTGCAATATTCCAATAAATACATAGAAGAAATATAATTTAAAAATTCACTGATCAAAGCAAACCCTGGCAGGAATATCTGAAAGACGCTTATCTGAAAACAGAAATTGGCACTGTGGCTCAAGTGGTAGAGGGCTCCACTTGAGCTGAAGGACTCAGGAATATGTTAATACCCTGAGATTAAACCACAGGACTGACAAAAATACAATTTAAAGAATTGAAGCATTAAGGCTGGGAAGGAGACTCAGTGGTAGAGTACTTGTCCTGAATACATAAGGTCCTGGGTTTAATTCCTCAGCACCACATAAGCAGAAAAATGTGGAAATGGCTCTGTGGCTCAAGTGGTAGTGCACTAGCCTTGAGCTGAAAAGCTCATCAGGTATAACAGCTAGACCCAGATTTGAGGCCCTTATACCACCACCACCAACAACAACAAATTAAAGCATCAAACAACCTGAAGTTGTTGTCCAGAATAATGAGTGCGGCATTATCAGTTTAAATGACTTAGTGACTTTAAGCCTAGTTTAAAAGGGGAGGTGGTGGGCAATTTGTGTGTTTGCCAAAACCTACAAAATTATTTTGTACTTTACCAAGGAGGAAGAAAGGAGGAATTGGGGGGAGGAGGGGATGTGTTTGGTGACCTTGCCTTTTGGTTCAGTGATTGTTTTCTGGAGTCGAATTCAGAGAAATTCTGCTTGCAATCCTAGTTGCATGGTGGGGGGAGGGGAATGAAGAAGCAATGCCCTGGAAGTGGTTTTGTCCTGTCCTTGGCCTAGTTCCAAACGTCACTGGATAATCCAAGTCCCACTTCAGGACCAAGAACCCTTCAAGAGTACTGATCCATTAGGCAGATGGACCTAACCACAGCCAGAAAAGGTAAAAAATGCAATGCCTTGGGCAGCACTGGAAATCTATACCAGGAAGAGTGTTTTATATTTTTTATTGTAAAAATACTATACAGAGGGTTTACAGTTACATGAGTAGGGTAATGAGTACATTTCCTATTGAGCATTGGTACCTCTTCCTTTGTTTTTCCCCTACTACCCTTTCCCTCCCCAACTCTCCAACTCCTCCCTCATTGACCATTACTCTACATTGTAAATTCATTTTCAACACAGTGTCCTGTACACCTCATAATCACAATGGGTCAACCTGCATCCCCATTTCTGCATTCTGCTACAACCTTTCTACTTCCCAAATTACAAAATATGTATATAAGGTGCAGAACACTGGAAACAAATACAGTGAAAACAGGGATTTTACCATGGGATATACCATGGGGGGATGAACTTACAAAAGAATCACATAGCGCATTATAAGTATATTAAAAACAAAAACAAGAAAGAAAAATCACTTGTGTGTCTGACTTGGGGTCCTTTCACTTAATGTCACCTTATATGGTTATATGGTTATATGTCCATAGCCTTTGATCTTCTCTGCTTGTCCTAGACATGTACTAGTCCTTGCAAACAAGGGAAACCATGGGACATATGTTTCTTTGGGCCTGGCTTACTTCACTGAATATAATATTTACCAAGTCTTTCCATTTCCTAACAAATGTGACAATCTCATTCTTTCTAATAGAAGCATAGAATTCCATTGTGTGTGTGTCATTGTGTGTGTGTGTGTGTGTGTGTGTGTGTGTGTGTGTGTTTGTGTATCACATTTTCTTGATCCATTCATGAACTGAGGAGCATCGAGGTTGTTTCCATAAACATGCTTGCACAGGCAACTTTGGTATGACTTTGTTTGTGGTCATTTGGGTAAATGCCTAAATGCCCAAAAGTGGGATTGCTGGGACATAGGGGAACTTTACATGGAGTCTTTTGAAGAACTTCCATACTGCTTTCCAAAGTGGTTAAACAAGTTTACACTCCCACCATCAATGAAATAGGGTTCCGTTTTAGCCACATACCCTCTAAGGTGTTGTTATTAAATTTCTTGATTAGGGGCCGGGAAAGTGACTCAGGAGTAGAGTGTTTTGCATTGTATGCATGAGGCCCTGGGTTCGATTCCTCTGCACCACATAAGCAGAAAAAAAAAAATTCTTGATTATAGCCATTCTAACTAGAGTAAGGTACAATCGCAATATTCTCTTGATTTGCATTTCTTTTGTGGCTAGAATAGTTGAGCATTTCTTCATGTATCTAATGGCCATTTTTATTTCCTCTTCAGAGAAGTCTCTCTTTAAGTTTTTAGCCCACTTAATTATTGAGCAGTTGTATCTCTGAGGATTTGATGTTGGGGGATTTAATTTTTTGAGTCCTAAGTACATTTTACATATAAGACCTTGTCCATTTTATAACTTGTGAAGATCTTCTCCCAGAATGTGTGCTTTCTATTGATATTGCTATCTATGAACTTTGTCTTGCAGAAGCTCTCATGTTTCATGCAATCCCATTTGTCCAACCTTTCTTTGATTTCTTTTTTCTTGACCATTGTAATATGTTTATTACATACAGACTCTATCAACACTCGGAATTTATAATTCCATCTCATCCTGTAATAGTAAATTACTTGTTTCATAAAGAGATGAATTAAGGAATGAATTCTTTAACTTATTTTTCTTTACTCTTTGTATCTGGCTCTCTATTAAGAAAATTTCGGTATGTGTTAAAAAGCCCTAGATTTTATCCTATTCCTTCATGTAGTGTTTTCATGGTGTCCTCTTTTATTTTGAGGTCTTTGATCCATTTGGAGTTGATTCTTGTGCAGGGTGATATATACAGATGCAGCTTTAGTTTAACAGGTGTTTAACCAATTTTGCCCACACCATTTACTCAAAAGGCTGTCTTTCTTCCATTCTCTTTTTTTAGATCCCTTGTCAAAGATTGGGTGGCTATCGGTCAGGGGGTTAATTTCTGAGTCTTCAGTCCTATTCCGTTGGTCCTCAAGTCTGTTCTTGTGCCAGAACCAAGCTGTTCTTATTACTATGGCTTTTTAGTAGCGTTTGAAATTTGGAACTAATATTGCTCTAGTGCTGTTCTTTCTGCTAAGAATTGACAAACCTACAGCCAGCATTATACTTAATGGTGAGAAGGTAAACCCATTTCTTATGAATTCAGGAATAATATAAGGATATTTGATCTCTCCACTTCTTTTCAACTTAGTATTAGAATGCTAGCTGGGGCAATAAGATAAGATGCAATCTTAAAGGGATCCAAATAGCAAAAGATGAAGTAAAACACTCCGTCTTTGAAGATGACATGCTCTTGTATTTAATGAAACCCATGGACTCCATTCCCAAGTTACTTGAGCTGATCAGAAACTTTGGCAAACTAGCAGAATATAAAATTAACTCTCAGAAAATAAAGGCTTTCCTGTATTCCATTAACGATAAGAGTGCAGCTGAAATTAGGAAAGCAACCCCTTTTTACTAGCCACACAAAAATAAAATACCTAGGAGTTAACTTAAGAGGTGAAGGACCTCTATGATGGGAACTTTAAAAACCAGAAAAGGAAAATTAAAGCAGAGCTATGGAAGTGGGAAACTTCCCATTCTCCTGGATTGGGAGGATTAACATCATGAAAATGGCAATATTGCCAAAGGCTATATCCAAATTCAATGTGATACCTACCAATATCCCAATGTCACTCTTCAATGAAATAAAAGACGCAATCCAAAAATTCATATGAAAGAATAAAAGAGCCCAAATAGCAAAGAAGTTTATTGTGATTCTCATATTGTATTGCCACCTTGATTCTACAAAGTTATTTATGAATTTTTACTTTCTTTCCTCCCTTTGGATAAAGCTCACAAACACCCTGCCTCTAGCTCCCAGACACTTAACTCTTAGCTCTGGACAATTGTTCCAAGAGAGTGAGTTATTTAATTGTATTTGGAGCGCATAAAACATGCATATAAAACTAGCAGATTTTGATCTTATGAGAAAGCAGCCTTTTTTTTCCCCTCTTAAGTTATTTCCTGGTAAGCATTTTTATAGAGAATCTGTTTTCATTTATAAATGAAAGACTGGTAGGAAACTATGTTCATAATCTGGCTCCTTCGCTCGCACCTCAACACCTAAAACACAAATTTCACAAAGCATTTACAAGAAACAATACAAAAACCAAACATTGGGAATGCTCAGATGCAGAACGTTTTACAATACCCAGAATACCTCTGCTGTTTGAGGGAGGGGCTGTCTGTATAAATTAACAAACAAACCCAAAAGAGCAGCCAGGAGTACCAGACTTGAGTGTCCCTGGCTGCTACTCCATGGACAAGGAGCATGGAAGGGCTTCCTGAGCCTGCTGGAAAGTGCATGGAGGAAAGTTTACTTGCAAGCCTGAGTACAAAAAGTTGGCTTCACCTGCCTGGGTCTGTCTTGTTTTCTCCCCACAGCAGAGCAGAATTGTCCACTGCTCTACGGAGAATAAATACTGTACCAGCCAATCTGCAGAGTGGCTTATGTTTGGTCTGCATACCTTCCTAGTTAGGCGCCCCCTGCCCCACGGTGTGTGTGTGCTCCCAGGGGCAGATCCTCAGGTCCCAAGCACACGGGGCAGGCATGTGTTAGATGTGAGTCAGTGACACTGTGTCATTTACACAGCAACTGCCAGATTGCTGCCCTCGCTGAACAGCAGGTGCACCCTGATCTTCTCCCACAGCCCTAGGCGAGGTGCCTGCAATGGCCCGATATGGGCAGGCTGCCACTAGGATCCTACTTCACCAGACAGACCAGCATGCCAGATGAAGTGGCTGCCACCTGAATTATTAATTATTTTATGGAGCAGTATTAAACAAAGTGATACACATTACTGTATATGTTATACTACATCCTTGAGTCTCTAGTCCAAAATCATTGAACTATATACTAGCAAGAATGGATCTTATTGTTTGTAATCATAAGGCCATAATGGAAAACTGAAATAAAAGTACAACAAAACACTTATCCATAAACACGTGATTGAATCTCAGAATTTGAAAAAAATTGTAAGTAGTGCAAATGAAATTATACTAGAATACTTAAATAAACACAAAATACATTGCATTCAAATGTAAAATAAGTAATTACAGACAGAATTCCTACTGGATATAAAAATATTACAATGATTTAGAAGGTTGAAGTGATATAGGTTATATATTTTGTTTTTACAAAACTTATTTATATTTCCAAGTTTTGCTTATCTCAGTGAAGGAAAATGTTACAAAGTAGATATATGTGGCACCTCTTGCTTGCAGTAACAGGAAGGGGTGTGGCACTTCCTAATGGGAGTCTTGAGATGAAACCCACACCCAGCCCAAGTAGACCCATCAGAGGTCCATGTGGGGACCCTAAGGGGGTCCAGGACACCGCATTGCTGCTGCAGCAGGTGCAGGACCTTTCCGGTGGGCTGTAGCCAACAAGGTTCCATTAGTGACCAAGCCAAGCAACCCAGACTCAGGTGCCAAAGCCAGGGAGGAAGACAGGGTAGATGCTAAGTCCTGCCTTCCATCTCTGCAGCCTACATTGCCAAGGCAATGTCCTTTCCCCTGCTTTGGAGAACAACGAGGGTAGGGGTGACCCCATTGCCTCCAAATGGAGTATCCCTAGAATGGCATCCAGAGCTGGGCCCATGTAGGCCAGAAGGGCGAAGGAGGAGGCTACAAAGCAAAGCAAGAGGGCCTTCATTCCCTCGGTGCTGCAGCTGTTGTGCTGCAAGTCCAGGCTTCTCTGACACTGATTGGCATATGTACGGTTGGCCCTGTACCCGAGTCCACAAGGACCAGAAAATGGAGGTCCACAGAGTTGCTGAAGGGGCTCAAGGTTGCTGAGCTGCTGCAGCTGTCACAAGCCAGCTGGCAGAGGGTCCAACACATGGCTCCAGTAACCAGACCCCCTTAAAGAATAATGAGGTGAACCACGGCTAGGCTGCCTGGCCCCAAGGGGGCAGACTGCATACCCAGCCTTCCTTTACCCATGGACTGTGCAGTGTACAAAAATGGTGTCCCTCACACTGCACTCATGTGGGCAGGCAGTGACCCCAGAACAGGGTCTCCCTAGGATGGGCAATGCACTCAGGAGCACAGAAGACCAGTACCAGCACAACTGGAGGAGGAGAGGGCAGCAGTGGCCTCAACTCCAGACCCATGGCTGCCAGCTCCTGGGTGAAATGGAGCAACTGAAACTGGGAAGTTAGGTGGGAAGGGTGGACGTGGCTCATCTGGCAATACTGGGGAGCATGCACACACATCCACTCACTGCACATCCACCGTAAAGGAGTTGGCCACACATCTCAACGGGTGACTTGAGGAGGCACCCACACCCACAGGGACTACAGAAATGGAGTTTCACGTGGTGACTTGGAAAGGGCTCCAGAGCACAGCCTTGGAGCAATGCACAACTGGCAAAAACAAAACAAAAACAAAAACAAAAAAAAAAAAAAAAAAAAAACGAAAAAAGTCCAGTAAAACTTTTCATCAATGATAACCTATTATACATTAAAAACAGTTTTAGTTTCCTCTTGTATTATATTTTTGCATGGATCCCTCTAAATTAACCAGAAATCTCCAGGATTTCTTCATGTATAGTAATACAAATAAATATAGCTTCTATTCTTTTTTTAATTAAGGGAAGTTGCATTTATTTCTTTCCATTGTTTGATTCATGAAAAAGAAATCCTGAAATATATCTGTAAAACACCGAACTCAGCATTTCTTCTGAACTCCTCACTGAAGAAAGAGAATAAAATGACTGAGCAACAGGTATCACCCATATTGTCACTGTGCTAGCTGTCTTTCTGATTAGAAAATAATCCTGCCATGCACATGCAAATCATTTATGCAACATGTTTTCCGACAATTCTTGCTGTTATACTGCATTTATCTTCCTCCTCCTGTCTCCTCTCCTGCTCCTCTTCCCCAGGGTCCTGTTTCCCTCTTCCTTCTCTCCTACCTCTACTTTCTCCCTGTCTGATCCTCTTCTCCCTCCTGCTATCCCTTCCTCCTCTCTTACCCCTTCCTCCTCCTTTCCTTTCCTCTTTCTCTTACACTTTCCCTTCTACTTTTTTATGGTCCTAGGTGTTGGACACACACTAAGCAGATGCTCTCCTGCTTGCTACAGGCCTCCAGTCTGGACTTCATTTCAATGACACTCTATTTCTTTGAGGCAAACCCAACAAAGACTTTTGATTCAGGATTCAATTCATGGTACATATTCTACACCATGAATATGTGCTACTTCATACAGTGTGGCTATAGGTTTGGATTATGCTTTGGGCTTCAGTTAAACTCATCTGAAATAATGTGTTTGAAGGCAATCAAATGTGATCCTGTTACTCCCACATTAATGAACTGGTTACTTCATATCTTGCACGAGTACTTCCATATTGCTCCCAGTTTAATGAACTGTCACTTTGTGGTAGCACCCACAATAACACTAACCCAAGGATTACTGGGGATCAGAAGATTAAGTCCAGAAAGTAAAATCCATGAGGTATTTATCTCAAAATAACCATTAAAAAGCCAGAAGAAAGCCTTTGGCTACGTGATTTAGTGCCATACTTCCACAGAATAAGCTGATGACAGGACCCAGGCTTCATTAGAAGACCAGTGGTGGGTGCATACACACACACACACACACACACACACACACACACACAATTTCCCAGCTAGAGCAAGTATCTGTTTTTCCAATAACATATCTGAGTTCAAATCTTATGTGTTTTGATATTTTTGAAAGTTTTATCATCAACTTGCCTAATTTTAATAAATGACACCCTGTTCACTATTATTTAATCCTGGTTGGAAAATATTTTAAGACACATTTTCATGTAGAAAGTTGTTTTTCCCCAACTCTTGACTGTCTTTGTTTGTAAGAATGAAAGAATTGTGCCTTTAATTCATTAGTTCATAAATTAGAAAAGTAACCCTAACCCTAGAACCAATTGCCTTTGGATTCTAAAAGCCACAAAAGTACATTAAATTTATACATCCTGTTTTGGCTTCAACTCATCTTTCTTAAAATATTTTCTAGTTTTACTCAATATCTTGCCATTTTTCTAACACAACATTCAGGCTAACCCTCACACTAATCATACCCTAATCCTAATATTATTAGCAGTTTCCTATTTCATATTCATCCTAATTCGATCTTGACTTGTTATTCAAAGATTTATTTTCAGTTTGACCTAAATTTTCCATTTTCCTGATGCTAATTGTAAATAATTTTATAGATGTCACCTAGACAAGAATTTAACATGCATGTAGAAATCAAATTTCCACAATTTAAGCTATATGAGAGGGGTCATACCCTCGTGTACTATGTGGTGTGAATTTTACCACAGTGATGAACCCTTCCAACTAATACCAAGAGTCTTGTGCAATAATTTATTATTTGATGTTAAGATGAGTGCTAAGTGTAGAATACACTTTGAATTATTACATTAAATTACAGAAATGAAGCAATAATTATATGCTATTTGTTTAAACTCTAATGCTTCTCAATTTTACAATTCATAAATATATTATTAAAATTATTTTCACTTTCTTCTTTTCTATAGCTGCTGAAATTAAAATTATATATTAAACATTCAATATTAAGAAATCAATAAGTAACTATTATTAAAATGATATACTATTAAACTCTGATTTGAATTATACTTCTAACAAATTGTGATCTAAACAACTCAATAGAATTAAGGGTGATCATTTTTAAAATTATTAGCTTGTTTTTTTTTATTTTATTTTTTGGGTCCGATCGTGGGGCCTGAACTCTGGGCCTGGGCGCTCTGCCTCAGCATTTCAGCTCAAGGCTAGCGCTGTACAACTTGAGACACAGCACCACTTCCGGCTTGTTTCTTTTTGCTTATGTGGTGCTGAGGAATCAAACCCAGGGCCGCAGGCATGCAGGGCAAGCACTCTACCACTGAGTCACCTTCCCAGCCCAGCAGCTTGTTATTTGTTTCCTAATTGTGTCATTTGTTATTCTTGGTCCAAGTCATCTCTTCATCTTAATTGTTTAGTTTTCTATTTTATCTCTATTGGTTTGCTGATTATGCATTTTGTTTAAACTTTTTAATGACTGACATGAGGCTGAAAAGCTAGTCTATTACTTGCTATGTTAATGTAAAATTACTCCTTTCCACAGCTCTTCTACTCTACGATACTACAGTATTTCCCCCAGTCGCATCTCCTGTATATCTCATATATTTTATTTTATTTTTTGTTTAAAGTTCCAGTATCGTTTTTAAAAAGTACTAAATCTTTTAAATATCATCACTTACTGTATTTTAAGAATTCAAGAATGAAAAAAATCACATATAATCACTCCAAAATGCTTTAAAACTAGGAAATGATAAAACAGGCCACTGTGAAGTAAATTTTCTTCTACTTTCAAAATTATTCTGAAAGCCTTGTGCTGGTTTGTCACACCTGTAATCCTAACTACTCGGGACACCTACTCAGGGGCCTGAGATCTGTGGATAACATTTGGAAGCCAATCAGGGCAAAATAAATTCATGAGATTATTTTTCAAAAATTTTAATGAACTAACAAAGGGCCAGGAATGGAGATGTAGCTCATATAGTAGCTCACCAATCTAGAGAGAAAGACATAGCGAGACCTTGAAGCCCTAATTTCAAACTCTGAGCATGCCAACACGCAGGAATGCACACACACTCACTTTTTCAAAATATCTTCATATCAGTGTTTTGCATTAATTTATTTGTTAACGATATTATTTGGGTAAAATAGGCAAAATAAACTCTTCCATCTCAAAACATTTTTATACATTTTTTGTTGTAAAAATACTGTACAGAATGGTTATAGTTACATGAGCAAAGTAATAAGTACATTTCATATCAAGCATTGTTACCTCCTCCTTTGTTTTTCCCCCACCATTCCTTCCCTTCCACCTCCACAAGTACACTCCTCACACCTCCAAGGCCCACCCAATGTCCCCAGCCTAAATTGTAAAATTCGTTCTTCAAAATATTGTCTTGTGCATCTATTGTTATACAATGGGTCAAACTGTATTCCTATTTAAGCATGTTGTTTTGTCCCTTTCTTTCCCCAAATTAGAGAAGTGTATATACAAGATGCAGGTGCACCAACATCAAGTAAAGTGAAAACAGGGGTTATATTGTTGGGGAGAAACACATTAAAAAAAAAAAGAAATCACATTGTACATTATAAATATGTGAGAAACAACAGCAAGAAAGAAAAAACCACTTGTGTCTCTATCTTGGGGGTCATTTAGCTTAACATCTACTTATGTAGTCATATACACATAGCTTTTCAACTTTTCTGCTTATCCCAGACATATACTAGTCATTGCAAATAAGGGATACCATGGGACCTATGTTTCTTTGGACTTGGCTTACATCAGTTAATATAATTTTTTTCCAAGTCTTTCCATTTCCTAAAAATTGGGCGATGTCATTCTTTCTGATGGAGGTATAGAATTAATATATATACACATATATATGTATATATATAGTATATGTGTGTGTGCACACACATATACACACAGAACATTTTCCTTTTTTGTTTTTTAGAGCAACTTAGTTTTCCACCTTCATCATTTTTTCAAATGTTTTTATTGTGATTAAATGATTACATAATTTCCCATATTTCACAATATTGTGGGATAGTGATGCTTAGTTAAAGTCACAAACACATTCTAACTTTGATGGAGCAAATTGTCTATCATGGACTACAATACTTATGAGTTCTATGAGCTTTGCAATAGAGTTATTTCCTCCATATGTATAGTTTTTTGTTTTGAAATATGTATATTTCCTTTGTTTTGTATAGTGTCTGCTGTTCCCTCTTTCCCACTTGTTCCCTCCTTCCCTTCAGTGACATTGAGTTGCTTAGTTCATTTTGGTCAATGTCCAGTGCAGGTGATGGATCCCACTGTTGTATGTTTTTCCCTGATTCCTTCTAGTTCTGTGTCGTCTTCCTGGTTTCCCTTCAGTGTGCAAATATGATCAGCAGAATGAGGATATTTAGTAGTGATTCGACCAGATGAGTGGAAGTCCTTGGTTTCTTAAGTGTTGTTAATTTTGTTGTATCACCTTACATTTTGGATTTAACATCCACTTACCATGGAGACCATGTGCTGTTTGTCTCTTTGCTTTTGTCTTACCTCGCTCAACATGATTTCCTGTAGCTTGATTGATTTCCCTGCTAATGCCATTATTTTGTCTTTCTAATGGCTGGAACATATTCCGTTGTGTATAGTTACCAGTTTTTGGATCCATT
Source organism: Dipodomys spectabilis (assembly GCF_019054845.1). Taxonomy (NCBI): domain Eukaryota; kingdom Metazoa; phylum Chordata; class Mammalia; order Rodentia; family Heteromyidae; genus Dipodomys; species Dipodomys spectabilis. The sequence goes on along the minus strand of NW_024871095.1, from coordinate 265,232 downwards.
CATCTCTGGTGGGACATATGGGTTGTTTTCATATCCTGTATATTGTGAACAGTGCTGCAATAAACATGGAGGTGCATGTATCCTTGAATATTGGTACCTGTTGTTCAGAATAGGTGCCTAGAAGTGGTATGAGTGAGCCATAAGGAAGGTCAATAATTAGCTTTCTGAGGACTCACCAGATTGCTTTCCAAAGTGGTTGTGTAAGTGTACATTCACACACACACACACACACACACACACACACACACACACACACACACACAGAACGTTTTCTTGATCCATTCTTCTACTGAGGGGCATCGGGGTTGGTTCCGTATCTTAGCTATGGCAAATAATGCTACAATAAACGTTGTTGCGGTGGTAGTTTTAGTATGGACTTATTTGTGATCATTTGGGTGAATGCCCAAAAGTGGGATTGCTGTGTAATAGGGGAGCTCTATGTGGAGTCTTTTGAGGAAGCTCCAAACCGCTTTCCAAAATGGATGAACAAGTTTACACTCCCACCAAGAGTGCAGTAGGCTTCCCTTCTGGCCACATCCCATCCAGCATCTGTTGGTGTAAAAATATGGAACGATTCATTAATTTGCGTGTCATCCTTGTGCAGGGACCATGCTAATCTTCTCTGTATGTTCCAATTTTAGTGTATGTGCAGCCAAATTGAGCACAGAATATTTTTTATATATAAAGTGTAATTGATTGTCTTAAACTAGACAATTCAACAAAAAGTAAGTTCAAAAAATTGTGAAATTTTGCAACCATGTATTTCTTACATAAGCACACATTTAAGAATAAAGTCAATATTGACATGACAAAAACAAAATAATTCCAGATATTTGTTGTTCATGAGATGTGTAGGAGGAGGAATTCAATTATTCTACACAAGGCACCTGTCATAATGATCATAGCAGCAAATGTTAAGGTTTGTTAAAAGTTTTAATGATTTAAATATGTTTCATTTTGGGATTTGCTTGTATATGCAAAATTAAGACTGGTAGGTCATAAATTTTTTCGATAAAGTATATAATATTTCCGGTAGCATGTACTACTAAGTATGTACATTTCAGAGTTTATAGAAACTTTGCTAATGTGAAGTTGCAAAGACTGTGTAAAGAAGCAGAGTGAAGAGTTAAGAATTTAAGTACACAGTTTCTGATAAATCTTTAGGGCTCCCTTAAGTTATATGTTAGTGATGAACAAATAATGATAAAAGCCACATACACATGATGAGATTATCTATAAATAGTCATCTTAGTGGGTAAATTTAAAGGCTACTCATAGCTTTATCCAGTTTTAAATGTACAGGAATATGAGAAAATAGTAAAATCTACTATGTACTTTTCAAATACTGTAAACCCTGGTAATTGTTTTGTTTTTTATTTTAGGAATCATTAATATATAATTATTGTTTTCTTTATTTATAGCATTTTTTCCTTGTCGTAATATAATACAACTTTTTGTGAGTCGTGATTAAGAGGTACTTTGAGAATATTATTGGGATGGCCACACCATTTTTCATAGGTGCATGTGAATTTACAAATAGCAAAACTAAAAACAAAATATTGATTAAAAATTATATCAAGTAGAGTCTGAATCAGGAGTGTTGATAAATGTCCACACCTAAAATCTTAACCCTAGGCTGAAGTAGTGGTATTACAGTGTTGAGGCCACAAAATTGAGAAACTGTGTTTTGTTTTGTTTTGTTTTTTGCTTTGGTTTTGTTGGTTGTGGGGCTTGAACTCTGGGTCTTGGGTAGTGTCCCTCAGCTCTTCAGCTCAAGGCTAGCGCTATCACTTGATCCACAGCAGCACTTTCATCTTTTTCTGCTTATGTCGTGCTGAGGAATGAAATCCAGGACCTCATGCATGCAAGGCAAGCACTCTACCACTGAGCCGCCTTCCCAGCTCCTGAGAAACTGTGATTTAAAAAATCATCTGAACAATATTTGCTTTCTGCTTTTAGTTATATAATGAAATATGTGAACACATTTTTATATTTTTGTGAATTGTCATACTTCTAAATTTATACTAACTACAGCCAATTTATCCTTTTCAAAGTCAAGAAATATTTCTGAAAGTTTGCTTCTGTGAAGACTGTTTTTGCATTTATAATTTCTTCTGAGCCATTTTTATTTATTATCAAAATCACTTTATATTTTATTTTGATGCGTTATCATACATCAAATACCTTCAAATGTACATGTAGAGTCTCAAAATAGCAGTATGAATGTCCTCATACACCTCTTGTTTATCTGTTACGCACTTTAATATTATGATATTTTTCTCTCTCTTTCACTCTCTTCATTTCTGCTCTTTCTCTTTCATGCTCCATGTCTGCTACTTAGAATTTCTGCTGGTCTACTATTATCCTTCAGGATCCACTGGTTTTGTGGGAACATGATAGGGACCATCAGTTACCCTTGCATTCTTTAAGAGTTATAACAGTGACGTGAAATTATTCTTTGCCATTCTAAATGGCAAAACAACAGATCTAGGAATTCCTTTTCACTTTTAGTACTATTATAAATTTTATCTCATACGAATCATTGGGACTGATAATATACTTTTAGCCTGGGACCTAAAAGTTCTTTTTCATTTACAAACAACCTTTTCCTTTTATTATCAGTAAGTAGCAAAAACAAAGCTATCCTATGGGAAAGTAGGCTGAAGTTGTTCACAGTGATGAAAAACAAGTTAATGGGGGAAGTATGTACAAAGGATACCCCTCATATAACACAGATGCTTAGAGCAGTTTATCATGTACACTTTTTGATAAGGACAATGTGCTGGGAACTCTAGATTAAATCACTGAACACCTGATATATATATATATATATATATATATATATATATATATTTATACATATATATATATATATGTACATATATATATGTATGTATTTTTATTTATATATGCATATATATGAATATCGGCCCATATATGTACACATGAATGTCACTATACACACACATACACACATACGTACACACATGTACACATGCACAAATGGAAAAAGACACATAGATATAGCCAACACAGGTTTCACTAGTTGTTGAATATGCCTTAGACAGAATGCTTGGAAACAAATGTGTTGAAGATGTATTCGTCTCTAAGAGTTCTTTTACCACTCCTCTTATCTCTTCCAACTGGTACGTTTAGAGAGATTCGACTTGAAAAATGCAGGACAAGTGATAGCAAGTAACTCGGAAATCTCAATACGTATAGGTCATATGGTGTCTCTCTGCTCCCCATGGAATGCTTGCTCTTGTAGACACTCTCAACAGCCAAAGTAGCAGGACAATATCCTTGTTAAGAATAAAGTTATAAGGCTTTAAATGGCATCCTTCCTTGGGCTCTTTTCCAACAGTGAGCATCAATTCCTAAGCAGATGAGTGACTCCCGAGAAGACTGGAGTGCAGGTCAAAATTTAACCAACCCATATGAAAAGTCTAAAGTGAGCAATTCTGACTGAGGTCGTGCCGATGTCCTGGCAACGCAAATGAGAAAAAAAGAAAGTTTTTAATGTATTAAAATTTGAGAATAATTTGTAACCTGTCAATAAATGTGTAGAACACAATTATACCAACTGACAATAGATGGAGTGCATTTCATTTATATGCTTTTGGACTTTGAAAGTGTTTTTAAGTGTGTCTACACAAGTAGAATCAGCATGAAACAAGCCAGCATTTCTTCATTTAAGATGCAAGGAAAAGATACAGGTTGACCCATTGTAACAATGAGATTTGCAAGATACTATTAGAGGGAGTTGTTGGGGATGGTTGAAGGTAAGGAATAGTAGGGGAAAAACAAAGGAGGTGGCAACAATGCTCAATAAGATATGTACTCATTACCTTACTTATGTAACTGTAACCTCTCTGTACAGTACTGAGCTTCTTCAGTAAAAATGCTGGCAAAATTGGTTAATCACTCATAGAAAACTAAAACTATATCCTTATATATCATCCTGTATCAAAGACCTCGGAGTCAAAGCAGACACACTCAAAACATTACAGATTGGAGTAGGACATACCCAAGGTCTCCTGTGCAGAGGCTGAAATTTTCTTAATAGAGACCCAGAAGCACAAGAAATCAAAGAAAGTTTGGACAAATGGGATTGTATGAAATTGCAGAGCTTCTGCTTTGCAAAGGACATAGCTAGCCAGATCAATAGAAAGCCCATTGATGGGAGAAGATCTTTGCTAGCCATACAATAGAGAAGGGTCTCATATCTCAAATATATGTGGAATTCAAAATATCAAATCCCCCAACAACAAATCCTAAAAGAAACAACTGCCCAATAAATAAGTGGACTAAAGACTTCAAGACAAACTTCTTTGAAAAGAAAAGAAGGAAGGCCAATAGACACATGAAGAAATGCTCAACCTCCCAAGCCATAATAGAAAAGCAAATCAAAACAACATTGAGATACCACCTCAAGCCATTTAGAATGGCTATAATGAAGAACTCTAATACCAACAGATCCTTCAGGGGATGTGGCCAGAAGGGAATCTTACTGCATTGTTGGTGGGAGTATAACTTATTCAACTACTTTGGAGTAGTATGGAAGTTCCTCAAAGATTCCACCTAGAACTTCCCTATGACCCAGCAATCTACCTTTTGGGCATTTACCCAAATGATCACAAACAAGAACGTACTAACCCTACCAGCACAACTATATTTATTGCAGCATTATTTAACATAGCTAAGATAGGCATCAACCCAGATGCCCCTCAGTAGATGGATGGATCACGAAAACGTGGTATTTAACCAAGTCCTAATCTTAAAGAGGGAAATGGTTTGGATAGAATGATCGGAGAGAGATTACAAAAAAACGAACAAGAAAAAATGGAAAAACCAAAATTTAAATTTAAGTAGTGAAACACTTAAAAATTATGTAAGTTTAAACAAATGATATTGAGAGAAGAAAAGGATAAGATGAGAAGAAGGGATGGATTGAAAGGAGAAATGAAAACTAAAAAATAAAAATTCTTAAAATTAGTTACTTGAAAATTATATACATATAAAGAGATAATACTGCTGTTAAAGAATTTAAGCCTAAGAGGTTGTGAATTGAGTAATAATTTTCTGGATTAAATGTGTACACAATGGGGTTTAAGGTCTAATAATCAAAGACAGGTATATATCTGGGAATGAACCGAACAGCAATTTAGTCACACAAAAAAAGAAAGAAACAGAAAAAAATGAAAAGAATACTTAAAAAGGGCCAAAAGATCAGAAGAGATTTAAAAAAGCACAAACGCACAGACCTATACACCTAAAATAAAAATTATGGGAGGAAAATAAGATTAATAGAAAACAATTTTAACAATTAATTTTTTTAAAAGGTTCAAAAAAGAGTTCTTTGATTGCAACAATGAGATGTACAATTCATTATGTCGAAAAACGAACTTAACAACTTTGGTGGGGGGTGGGGCAGGGTCGGTTGGGGGGAGGGGGAAGTATGGGATGGGATGGGAAGGGGAAACAACAAGGAAGCAACAATGCTTGATAAGAAATATACTCATTATCTTGCCCATGTAATTTTAACTCCTCTGTACTGTATTCTCACAATAAAAAATAAAATTAAATTTAAAAAAAGAGTTCTTTGATTTTTTTTTGGGGGGGGGGATGGGGGCAATGGGATGATTGTGTATCTTCAGTGTCCATAACCAGTCTCTTGGTGGAGTCTCTGGGCTGCTTGTGGTGTTTGGTTTTCCTGTGGCTTGATTGTTTTCTGAAGTCAGTGTTTGAGCAGGCAGAAAAATGCTTTGCCTAACCCAATGTTTTGTTATCCTTCTCCCAGGCTAGTTCAGTGGGAGGTAGATTTGCTTTCAGTATCCCAAAAGAGGGAGAAGGGAGTTTCCTCTAGTTTGAAGATGCTGTGATGAGATTAGGTTATGGGTAGAGTTGAGGCCTTTCAGCAATCAGTAGCTTTTCCTTGCTGAGCTAGCTAATGAGACTCTCAGAGAGCCCAGCTTGGAGCCATTCTCAGGGTTTATGTTTACTGAGTTTCAATTGTTTGTCTAGGCTGCTGTAGGGAGGGGCAGCCTCTGGCTCTGTTTACCCAGTGGTGAAAGTCACTCCTCAGGGGGCAGATTTTTCTCTGTCTGGGCTGGTTGACTTTCCCCTGGGTAGAGCTGAGCCTGGCAGGTCAGGGCAGATTCCTGTGACCTGCTAAATGACACATTTGTTTGCTTCCAAGGCCTGAGTTGGAGCTAGTTGCTCAACTGGGCCTTTGTTAGTATCAACGATGGAGATCTCCAGTGGTAGGTGACATGCAGCCTTCCCTCCTCTGCTCCCTGAGAATAAATGAGGAGATCAGGTTTCTACTCATGCCAGAATCTTGTTCCGGGACAGTTTCTGGTCTGTGATCTGCAGGATGAATATATCTGCTCCTTGTCAGTTCTTGATTGTGTTGGGTAGAATCCACTTGTCCGCCACATCTGGAGCCTTTGTCCCAGATTCTCTCCATAGTTATGGCTGCTAAGAGTGTCTCTGCTTCCAACTCTGCCACTTCAGCCATGGCTAGCTGCATGTGTTCAGATCTGTTTCCTTGCTTGGATTTTCCCTCTCTGTCCAAACTCTCTGCATTGAGATGACACACTTGGTGTGACTCTGTAGCCTAAAACTGTTCACTGGAATACTAAAATGCTTTCTATAGGAGAGTTTGTTTAGCCTTCAGCTTCTCCTCTGCCATCTTCCTCCGAATCTCATGATTTTTTTTTTATTGTAAAGATACTATACAGAGGGTTACAGTTACATGAGTGAGGTAATGAGTACACTTCCTCTTGAACATTGTTACCCCCTCCATTGTTTTCCCCCTACTATCCCCTCCCTCCCTCCCTTCCCCAAGGTTCTTTTTTTTTTTTTGATTGTGACTAAGTGATTACATAATTTCAAAGTCACAAGTTCATTCTAACTTTCCTGGAGCAAATTGTCTATCATAGTCTGTAATATATAACAGTGTTCACATGTTAAATACCATATTTGTGATCAGCAGCATGGGGATATTTAGTAGTGGTTCAACCAGATGAGCGGGAGTTCTTTGTTTCTTAAGTCCTGTTAGTTTTGTCATATCACCTAACATTTTGGATTTAGCATCCACTTATCAGGGAGACCATGTACCGTTTGTCTCTTCGTTCTTGGGTTACCTCGCTCAACATGATTCCTTCTAGCTCCATCCATTTCCCTGAAAATGCCATTATTTTGTCATTTCTAATGGCTGCATAATATTCCATTGTGTATAGATACCACAATTTTTGGATCCATTCATCTGTGGTGGGGCATCTAGGTTGTTTCCATATCCTAGCTATTGCGAACAGTGCTGCAATAAACATGGAGGTGCACGTGTCCTTGTATACTGGTTCCTTTTGTTCAGGGTAGATGCCTAGAAGTGGTATGACTGGGTCGTAAGGGAGGTCAATCTTTAGCTTTCTAAGGACCCTCCAGACTGCTTTCCAAAGTGGTTATATAAGTGTACATTCCCACCAGCAGTGTAATAGGGTTCCTCTTTCTCCACATCCCCTCCAGCATTTGTCGTTGGCTGATTTGTGGATGTGGGACATTCTGACTGGGGTAAGGTGGTATCTCAGGGTTGTCTTTATTTGCATTTCCTTCACCAACAGGGAAGATGAACATTTCCTCATGTGTTTCTTTACCATTTTCATTTCTTCATTTGAGAAGTCCCTCTTTAGTTCCCTTGCCCATTTAGTAATTGGTTTGTTAGGTTTGGGAGGGATTAGTTTCTTGAGTTCCCTGTATATACAGGATGTTAACTCCTTGTCTGATATATTGCTGGTAAATATTTTTTCCTAATTAGTTGGTTGTCTTTCTAGCTTAGATGCAATAGATTTAGCTGTCCAGAAGCTTTTTATTTTAAGGTAGTCCCATTTGTCGAGTCTCTCTCCAACTTGTTGTGACCCTAGGACTCTGTTCAGGAAGTTCCTTCCTGTGCCTATTAGTTCAAGTGTCTCTCCTACTCTGTCCTGCAGTAGTTTCAGAGATTCAGGTTTAATATTAAGGTCTTTAATCCATTTTGAGTTGATGTTGGTGCATGGTGATAGGCTGGGGTCCACTTTTACTTTTCTGCATGTGGCTGCTCAGTTTTCCCAGCACCAGCGGTTGAAGAGGCTGTGTTTCTTCCATTGTATGTCTTTGGCTCCTTTGTCGAATATCAGCTGGCTGTAGGCCTGTGGATTTATTTCTGGATCTTCTATTCTGTTCCATTGGTCTTCGGGTCTGTTTTTGTGCCAGTACCATGCTGTCTTTGTTATTATAGCTCTGTAGTAGTGTTTGAAGTTCGGCATGGATAGCCCTCCCATATTGTCTTTATCCCCTAGAATTGTTTTGGCTATTCTAGGTCTTTTGTTGTTCCATATAAATTTTTGGACTGTTTTCTGTATTTCAGTGATGTACATCATTGGGATAGGAATTGCATTGAATTTGTATATTAGTTTTGGTAGTATTACCATCTTTACTATATTAAGTCGACCTATCCATGAGCATGGGAGGTCTTTCCATTTCCTAGTGTCTTCTGCAATTTCTTTCTTTAACTTTTTATACTTCTCATTAAATAGTTCTTTTACATCTTTGGTTAGGTTAATTCCTAAATATTTTATTTTTTGGGAGGTTATTGTGAATGGGGTTGCTCCCTTTATTTCCCTCTCTTCCTGTACATTATCAGTGTATAGGAAGGCAACTGATTTTTGTGGGTTTATTTTGTATCCTGCTATTTTGCCGAAGTGACTTATGATTTCTAAAAGTTTGGGCATGGAGTTTTTGGGATCGTGGAAGTATAGTATCCTGTCGTCTGCAAAAAGGGATAGTTTAACTTCTTCTTTCCCTATGCGGATCACTTTAATGTCTTTTTCTTGCCTTATTGCCCTGGCTAAGGGTTCTAGGACTATGTTGAAGAGGAGTGGAGACTGTGGGCATCCTTGCCTTGTTCCTGATTTTAGGAGGATTGGTTGTAGCTTTTCCCCATTAAGTATAATATTGGCTATTGGTCTGTCATAAATGGCTTTTATTGTTTTTAGAAATGTTCCTTCTATTCCTATTTTCTCCAGAGCTTTTAGCAGGAATGAATGTTGAATTTTATCAAAGGCCTTTTCTGCATCTGTGACGATAATCATGTAATTCTTGACCTTGGCTCTGTTGATATGTTGGATTACATTTATTGACTTATGTATGTTAAACCATCCCTGTGTCTCTGGGATGAAGCCTACCCGATCATAGTGTATTTTTTTTTATGTGTTTCTGGATTCTGCTAGCTAGAATCTTGTTAAGGATCTTTGCATCTGTGTTCATCAAGGAAATTGGCCTGTAATTCTCCTTTTTGGTTGGGTCTTTGCCTGGTTTGGGGATGAGTGTGATATTGGCTTCGTAGAATGAGTTTGGGATAGCTCCCTCCTTCTCTGTTTCTCTGAAGAGCTTGAGGAGTATGGGTATTAGTTCTTGTTTAAAGGCCTTATAGAATTCTGCTGTGAATCCATCTGGTCCTGGGCTTTTTTTTGTTAGAAGACTTTTGATAGCTTCCTGTATCTCATTATAGGATATTGGCTTATTTAATTGGTTAACTTCTTCTTTGCTCAGTTTGGGTAACTTGTATTTCTCTAAAAATGCATCCATTTCTGCCAGATTTTCTTCCTTTAGAGAGTATAGCTTTTGAAAGTAGTCTGTTAGAATTGTTTGGATATCTTGGGTACATGTTGTGATGTTTCCGGTGGCATCCCTAATCCTATTAATATGGGTTTCCTCTCTTCTTTTTTTAATTAATCTTGCCAACGGGCCATCAATTTTGTTTATTTTTTCAAAGAACCAGCTTTTTGTTAGGTTCATTTTGGTTATGGTTTTCTGATTTTCTAATTGGTTAATCTCTGCTCTTAATTTGGTTATCTGGCTTCGTCTAGTAGCTTTAGGTCCCATTTTTTCTTGTTTTTCTAGCTGTTTTAGTTGCAACATGTGATTATTTACTTGGTCTGTCTCCATTCTCTTGATGTGGGCACTGAGGGCAATAAATTTGCCCCTCAGGACTGCTTTTGCTGTGTCCCACAAGTTTCTTTGTGAGGTGTTTTCATTTTCATTGAGTTGTAGGTAATGCTTTATTTCTTCTCTGATCTCTTCTGTTACCCAGGCATTGTTAAGGAGTGTGCTGTTCAATTTCCATGTATTAGAGAAATTTCTGCGGTATGCTTTGTTATTGAGAGCTAGCTTGATTCCACTGTGGTCAGATAGGATACAGGGGATTATGTCGATCCCTTTGTATTTGCTTAAGTACCTTGCATGAACTATGATATGGTCTATTTTGGAGAAAGTTCCATGAGCTACTGAGAAGAATGTGTACTGTGTTGTTTTAGGGTGAAATACTTGGTAGATGTCAGTTAATTCCGCTTGAAGTATGGCCTCACTTAATTCGGTAGCTTCTTTGCCAGTCCTCTGGTTGGTAGACCTGTCCTTTGGTGAGAGTGGCGTGTTAAAGTCTCCTAGTATTATCGTATTGGGATCTATTTTATTCTGTAAGTTTGAGAGCAGAGAGTGGCGTGTTAAAATCTCCTAATATTATCGTATTGGGATCTATTTTATTCTGTAAGTTTGAGAGCATTTGTTAGACATATCTGGGTGCAACAATATTTGGGGCATATAAGTTGATGATGGTTATATCTTCCTCTTGGATTGTTCCCTTTATTAATATGTAGTGTCCGTCCTTGTCTTTCTGTACTGATTTTAATGAAAAGTTTATTTTGTCAGATATCAGGATAGCTACACCTGCTTTCTTACTGGGGGCATTTGATTGGTAGATCCTTTTCCACCCCTTCACTCTGAGTTTGTTTGTATGTTTGGCTGAGAGGTGGGTCTCCTGAAGGCAACAGATGGATGGGTCTTGTTTTCTGATCCAGTCCTCAGTTCGTTTTCTTTTAATTGACGAATTCAGCCCATTTATATTAAGAGAAAGTATAGAGAGATGCATTGTTGTCTCTGCCATTCCGTTTTCCTAAGTTTTCCTTCTTTCCTTTCCTCCTGTGCTTGCTCCGTTAGACTTTGAGTAATGCTTGTTTGGGGCAGGTCCCAGTTCCTGGTTGCTTTCTTCAGGTTGTGAACCCCCTCTTAGAATTCTTTGTAATGCTGGCTTAATGTTTATGTATTCATTTAGTTTTTCTTTGCTATTAAAAGTTTTCAGTTCTCCATCGAATGTGAATGCTAGCTTTGCCAGGTATATCAGTCTGGGTTGGCATTTATTGGCTCTCAGGGCTCCTATGGTGCTTTCCCAGGCTTTTCTTGCATTCATTGTTTGTGTGGAGAGATCTGCAGTGATTCTAATTTTTTTCCCGTTGTAGTATAGCTCCTTCTTCATTTTTGCTGCATGCAGGATTGTTTCCTTATTATTCAGATCTATCATTTTTACTATAATGTGTCTAGAAGTGTTTCTCCTGGGATCTTGCTTGTTGGGGGTTCTATAAGCTTCTGTAATGTAGTTAAGATGGTCGTTTTTGAGGTGGGGAAAATTTTCATTTATTATCTTGTTAAATAGGTGTTGCATTCCCTTGCTCTGGAATTCCTCCCCTTCGTCCACTCCGATTATGCGAAGGTTAAATTTCTTGGCATTATCTGCTTGCTCTTGAATTTCCCTTTGGTTTAATTTGAGTGATTTTTCCATATCTGTCACTTTTTGGTCCAGTTGGTGTATTCTGTCTTCTGTATCTGACACTCTACCTTCCATTTCATTCACTCTGTTGACCGTGGCTTCTATTGTGGTTTGCATGGAGGAAATGGATCCCTTTATGGATTCAATGTTGGTTCTCAGAGTACTGATCTCACCTCTCAATGAGGTGAGATCAGTATGCATTACCTCTAATTTGGCATTTATCTCACTTCTTACTGAGGTTTGTGCAGCTTCTATTTTTGCATCCAACTTTTGTTTGATATCCTGTATCACTTTTGATAGTTCATCCTTGTGCTCTTTCAATTTCTGATTCATTTCTCGCTTTATTTCTTGAGTCATTGCCTCCAGCAACCCTTGGATGTAGCTTTTGTCTTCCATTTCTGCTTTGCTCCCACTGGGGCTCTCCCCTGCGTGGCTGCTGGCTTTTGAGGTGAGCTTGCTCTCCTGGGTGGTGGTAAACCTTGTGATTTTTCTCTGTGATTTTCGCATGGGGGTTCAGGAGACTGCTCTTCAATTTTGTTTTGGTGTGTCTGTCTTTGCTTGGTTACTGATTCTGTATTGGTAGAGAGAGTCTGTGCCTGATCTGGGTTCTGTTGGGAGCCTATTTCCAGCTGCTATTCTGACTTACTTAGGATTCTCAGCTCTTTGCTGTAGATTGCTGGCAATTCCCACCTTTGGAAGGGTTGAGCAGTCTAGACTGCTTGTGTTTGCTCCTACGGGTGCTCTTGGGAAGATCAGATGCTCTGGATGCACTCTCCCAAATACTGGAGTCTGCTATGGGCTCCTGATGTGGTTTTGTTTGTTTGTTTTGGGCTGGTTGTGGGCTTGAACTCTAGGTTGGGTGCTGTACCTCAGCTCTTCAGCTCAAGGCTGGCACCCTACCATTTGAGCCACAGCACCACTTCTGACCCTTTTTGCTTTTGTGATGCTAAGGTATCAGATCCAGGGCCTCATACATCCAAGACTATCACTCTATTGCTGAGCCGCCTTATCAGCCTGAGCTCCTGCTTAATATCAGGTGCTGGCAGCCTGTGTTGCCCAATTCCCAGCCTAGGGTATATGGGTGGAGTTTTGGTGGGGTTTGGGCTTCTCTTGTCCTGAACCTCCAGGTCTTTTGTTGTCACAGGCATGCTTCCTGGGGAGTGTTGTTTCCTGGTTTTCTCCCCTCTGTTGAGGCGTATGCTCAGCTTTTTACTTCAGTTGGGAGGAGTTGGTTGTGTTGTTCAGGTGCCGGATCCCCGGGCCTGGTTCCGGCCCCAACCTGGAGCACGCTCGTTAGGCCTGTGCTGATGTGTATACCACCTAGGTTATGCAGCCTGGAGGACACAGTTCAAATTTCTTCTACTGTTCGTAGTCTTGACCCAGGGGCGCTGTTCCTGGCTTGGGCATTTAAGCTCCCTTCCAGGGGCACTCTTGCTCTGGCCTGGCCAGCAGAATGTGCTCCACCAGCTGGTGGAGCTCTCGAACAGTTCCCAGTTTTAGTGGGTCCTGTGGTCCGGGTATTGGGGTAGGGAGTCTAGGTCAGGGTCTGGGGATTCCCTCCAGCTCTGGTCTCCCTTGAGGGATACACTGTCCCCTGTGGAATACTCACCCTGGAGCTGGTTGTTTCTGTGTAGTGTAGGTCGTCAGTTGTTGTTGCAATCCGAGTTCAGTTGGGGTGGTTGCGGGCTGGGTTGGGCGGCCCCCGCTGGGTCGTTGCGATCATGATTGTGCGGGTGGTCTGCCTACAGGTCCCTTTGTCATGCTGCTGGTCCGGGGCGGCTTTGGCGGGATGGAGCCTCTCTGCTGCAGTGGAGAGTGAGGGGTGGGGGTGGGATCCTCGTGGAGAATCCAGGCTGGTAGGTTTCTCTGTTCCTGGCGATCCGCTGTTCTGCAATCTGGTACCTGGTGATCTGCAAGCGGCCCCCTGTGTCTCTGGGCTCCGACAGCCCCCGCCGGGCCGGCTGGCTGGCAGCTTGGCACACTGCCGCACGGCCATTAAAGGTTGGGGGAGAGGTCTTCGCTCTTCTCTGTTCTGAAATTCTTCTTTTCCTCTCTTTCTTTTTTTGTTATTTTCCACATCTGGTTTTTCTCTGAGTGTTCGTCTTTTTGTTGTTGTCGATCTCTTGGGGAGATTAAGCGTTGGAACTCGAACTCTCTTTTTGGTTGGAGAGAGCTGTGGCGTTTCCCTACTGCCCCGTTGCCATCTTGGTCCCCCCTCATGATTTTTTTATAAGTGTTTTTTTTTTAGGGAAAAATGTCATTGGTGTTTATATTTTGTGTTGCCATAAAATGAACCTATTATTGTCTTAATTTAATAAAATAAAACTCTCTGGCTGGGCACTGGTGGCTCATGCTTGTAATCCTAGCTACTCAGGAGGCTGAGATATGAGGATCTCAGTTCAAAGACAGCCCGGGCAGGAAAATCTGTGAGACTTTTATCTCCAGTAAGCCACTAGAAGACAGAAGCGGTACTGTGGCTCAAGCGGTAGAGCGCTCACCTTGAGCTGAAGTGTAGGACCAGCACTGAGGCCCAGAGTTCAAGCTCCAAGACTGACCAAATAAACCATACAAAACAACAAAAAACCCCAAAAACTCTCTGATTCTATGACAGCATACATTTTGTGGGTAATGGTTAAGACCATGTTGCCATTCTAAAAAAAATATATCACCCCCAAAAAGAGGAACAATAGGAAATGTATAGCAGGAAACTTATAAATCTTAATGGATTAACAGTCTGTCAGTTTGTTTTAACTATTCATCAAAAATGAAAGTAATACTCGATAATATTTTATTAAGGCTTTTAAATTTCTTTGAACTTGACATTTAAGATTCACTTTAAAAAGAAAATCAACAGGTGACAGTGTTTTCTCCTTACTTTTCCAAAGAAATGATTATTTCATCATTATAGTGTATAGTACAATATAACCAGAAAGCATTTGTTAAGGAAAAAAAATTCCCATTCTCTGTTTTGCTTGTCTGTATTTAAAGCTGCATACCACATCCTACCCACCCTATTGTCTGTCTTCTCATATGAAACATTTCAGTAAATGTGTCTGCCTGCAAAATTTTACAAAATAGCATGCTTTCATTCATTGTGCTTTCCAAAATATATCTCACAAATGCCAAAAACAAAAAACAACTTAAAACATCTGTGGATTTTTCTATTTATGGTGCAAAGTAATCACTTTCTATAATCCTTAGAACCAGCTCTACACATGCATTAAATGCTCTTTCACTTCCAGGCTTTAGAAGAGCAGCATGTAACAATGGTGTACATGTTAATTTGTTCACCACATCTGGTTTGTTTACAGCAAGGACTGTCTTCATGGAAGATGGTAATAGATGAGTTGTGCAATTATGTAGTTTAAAAGGGCTCTGAGTTGGGGATAAAGAATATCCATTTATGTGACTAAATATTTAAATTAAATCCTATAATGTATACTCCTTCAATTTTATGGATAAAATATTCTACATTCTAGGTTTTTTTAAAAGAAATATTGTACGTTGTTTCCTTGGTGACAACGTAATTGGAAGATTTAAAATTTTCCTATACCATGGCCATCTGAAATGAGATGGATGTACTTAGGTTAACATAAAGAAATTTTGGGACAGCATTATTGTTTGAATCTTGGATGGGATTTGATTGGGAATTGTGACAGGCTTTCATAGTATGAGAAGAAAAAAAAAGACCATATTAATACTTTAATCTGCCACAATGTTTTATTAGTTTATTCAAACACACACATATAAACACACAGATACACATTATGAAGACCCAGTCAGTCTGCAAGAAACTATTTTAATGGGAATTCCATAAAATATTTAGTCTGCTGAGATGTGATTAGAATTTATAGAAGTATCTAGTGGCTTCCACCACTGGACAAGTTATCATTGGTGAAGATGTTGCCATTTGATTTTAGAATGCCCCATAAAGACCTATGTGTTAAAGAAAAATGACATTCCAATTCCTCCCAGACTGTGGAGCATACCTGAATAGTTCTTCTGGAGATTAAGTTCTTCAGAGTGAAACTCATGAGAAAGACTCTCATCTTCTTTCTTCTTTTATCTTTTAATCATTCTAGGCAAAAAACATTTCTCTTTGACATACTCCCCTCCTTGACATTGTCTTGTCACTGGCCCCCAAAGCAATAAAACCAGTTGAACATACACTGAAACATTCAATCTTGTAAATCTGAGTAAGCCTTTCTGCTTAATAAAAGGACAATATCACTTATTATCGTAAGTTATAAAGCTAACCCAACGTTCTAGTCTTTCTAACAATGTAGAGTATATTAAAATATGTTTCATTATAAAATATCTCACTCCATGTTGTATATTGTGTTTTTATTTCTGTTGATCCTAGCGCTTATAATCAGGACCTAACTGTAAAACTGTTTGCAATAAATAATCACATTACTTTTATGATTCTATAATTTAGCTTGTTTTCCTACAAATTTATAGGATAGTGTAGCTATGGAAAATCAATAAATATTGAATTTTGATATAGGATTACCTATCACTGCAAGTGTTGTCAAAATTTATCTACACTGAAATGATTGCCATTGATATCTTTCTCAAGATTACAAATGTTTATACTTTCAGCTGACCTTTTACAAACTCATACCCCAAACATAATTTTTAGTTTGTTCGTGCAATCATAGGAACATAAATATATGGCACAAAATGTTCATTAATTTTATCTGCTGTCATTAATGGAGTATACCTAATAGAATTAAGTATATACCCTCAGAGAAATAAGATACTTCCTTCTAAATCCAGACTTGCAGGCAGGCAGAGAGACAACCACACCCACACACATACACACACACACACTCTCTCTCTCTCTCACACACACACATACTTACCACTCTGACTCAGGTTAGATTCCAGATATTGGGTATCAGACAATGATCTATTAATCAAACTTTCTTGTCCAGACATAAAATACATTCAAAATTCCACACATACAAAAACACCAGATCATTCAAAATCGTGAGAATATTTAACAGAACCACCCAGCACTGGGCCATCTACTCCCTGATTTCATTCATTCATGTCAATGCATTTTTCATATCATAATTAAAAGTCTTTTCGTATTTCTCTGATTAGCAGATAATATGTTATCATATAAGAGAAAACATAGGTAAAATTACATATGAAAATTGCATATGAAATAATGACATTCCTGAGGATAAAACATGCCAAAATGGAACTATTAGAACTTTTGAATATTTAACTTTAAATCTGAACCTCCAAATTTCACTAGGATTTGAATTGTGTTACTTACAACATTAATGTAAAATAAAAGCATTACTAAATAGAAAGAAAATTATAAGTTTATCACACCTTAATCCCTGAATTGACTTTATTATAAAAACAATTACATTTATATAACATGATAAACATCCTGAGGTATGGAAACAGAAGACTCTGTTTTTTGTTTAGTGTATGTTGTTGTTATTTATAGTTTGTGATGATTCTGTCTTCTTTACCTTATGCATGGTATATTCATTCTACATCTTCAGGAAGGTGGGGGTGGGCACAGAGCTTGAGGGAAAGGGTGAAAAAATGAAGCAGTGGAGTTCCTTGAACATTGATGAAAGTGAACTATTTAACACATCGGTCAATTATGATTGTATGTTTTTCTGAGACTGTAATTTATTTATTTCTTTAATCTAATTTGTATGATTTCTATCTACCAGTTTTTGAATTGGCTTGTTCCTGTTTTTCAAGGACCTAGTGGTACATTATTAGTGCTGATTTAAGATTGTTCTAATTTGTTAATGTATATACTCAAAGCTATAAATTTTCCTGCGTATTGCCTGTGTTCTTGTGTCCCAGAGGAGGTAATATTTTGTCTGTTCACTTCTGGTTATTTCTGTTTTTCTGTTTATGTTACTTTGAAATAGTGATTTCAGGCTTGTATGAAGAGACAGTAATAATATGAAATGTATATTATTACACTGAAAGAAAGAGAAGACATTTTAACCTTTTTGCTTCAAGTAAATTAATATTAAGCAAAGCTTATTAAAATAATTACTTATTTACTTTTTAGAGGATGAGTATAGTACTCTTGGATATCTTGGAGGAAAGATATTAGACTCATCACAGCTGATGCCTTATATTGAATTTACAAGCTAAACTTTCTTTTTCAGAAGACTAAAGCTTCAGTTCTTTCATATTAGTATTATAAAATCATAATCCCTGCATATTGATATGTTATCCTCTGCTATTTTCAATTCAATTCTTCCTCCATTATATATCAAGGGCTTTGAATAACCAATTCCTTAAAATACCTATATTTCCTATATTGTGATGTAAATCTCAGTGATATGAATATGAATTTATCTCTCAGTCTCATCTTGAGCTGCATTCATATGAAATTTATGCAGTCTCAAGCAAGAAACCTGACTATTTACACTTTTCTATGTTTTAATCAATAAATCCATTCTAATACATTAATTGAAATATATATAAAGTTTTTAACATGAAGACAACTCTCCCCCATTATACTTTAAAATAAAACCTTGGGGACTATTTTATATATGAAAATACAAAAGTCGAGGCTGGGAAGGTGGCTCAGTGGTAGAGCGCTTGCCTTGCATGCATGAGGCCCTGGGATCGATTCCTCAGGACCACATAAGCAGAAAAAAAAGCCAGAAGTGGCCCTGTGGCTCAAGTGGTAGAGCGCTAACCTTGAACTGAGGAGCTGAGGGACAGCGCCCAGGCCCAGATTTCAGGCCCCATGACCGGAACCCTCCAAAAAAAGATTAAAAAAATAAAAAAGTGCAATGCACATGTTTATACATGAATAATCTAATGATTAAATCAACTAGATACTAGAACTACCATACCACATCAAGTCTCAATTTACTTAAAAGCACCAAAATGTTAGTGTTCATGAATATCACTCATTGTTAAAAAATGACTAGTCAAAACAAAGTTTATATTATATTTGAAATTTGAAAAATGAAAATTACACTCAGATTTGCTGTCAATATCTTGTTTCCATGGATACATTTTTTTCAGCATATAGGGAAACAAAAAATAAGGGTTTGTCACATAGAATGAAAAATATAAAGGTAGACTGCCTTTCCTTAAGATGATAAGTACATGCAAATCGTGTGATTTATTCAAAGATACTATAAAAATTCATAAGAGGATTTATGATCAGAACTCATAGGTAAGGAAAATAACTGGAAAAATGTAAATGTTAATTGTGCTTTCAATATAGGAAGACAAGTTTTCAATTTAAGAGCCTATAGAAGATTTTTTTTTTTACACTAAATTATTCTTTTTTATTATAATTTTATCATTTGACAAGGAGAAAGTGAGTATGGATCCCAAGCCAGGCTCTTGTTCATGCCAGGTAAGCGCTCTTAGCCCAATTATTGATATCCACAAACTCTAACCAAATCAGATCTGATCCATGGATGTGATGATCTTAATAGATACTTGGTGACTTTCTTTTGTGTGCTGTTGCTCCAAGGCTCTAATCCTCTCCAGGGCAGGGTCCACAGCATTCTATTTCCTGGGCCTCTGCTCAGTGGTACTGACAGAAACAGAGCAATTTTTCTGCCATATTCAGGAAAAGGCTAGGTTAAGAAACAAAAGCTTGACATTATGAACGTAAAGGGAATGGATCAAAGGTTTCCTTTGTTTTTGAACACTATTGTTTACTATCTGCCTTGTGCTATCTACCCATTTCCACCTCTGCAATTCCTTCCCCTCCCCCTTCTTTTATCACAGGTAAGAGACCTTTGGAGGTGGGTTGGGAGGAGGGGCTGCCCTATACTAAGGAGGCACCCCTCTGTAGTATTGTGTCTAAGGGTCTGTCAGTGATTAACTCAGGAAAGACACTTTAGTCTAACTTAGATACCTTCCTCAAATTATTCAAACAGTAGGACATCTCCAAATTTCAGAAGTTGACTTTATCTCCAGGGATCTATTCGTTGTGTTTTGATTAGGCTTTGCTTAGTATTATTTATTTATTTTATAAATGTAGAAGTTCATTCTAGAGGGTTTAATTTTGTTTGTTTGTTTTGTTGTTTTTCTCCTTGTTCAGAAGGGCTATGGATACCCCTTCTTAGATTTATGGTCACATGTGAGTGAAACAGGGACTTCCTGTAGTCCCATCTGAGTGTGCTACTAGTCTAGCCACTCTGTACTTCCGATTTGCCTTAGTCTAAAACACTCTGCGGTCTTTAGGAAAGTAACTGATATTTGGTTGAGAAAAGGAGAAAGCATTTCTTAAGTCATGAGAAAATCATTCCAGATTTTGATTTCGGTAAAACATAAATTGGGAATAAATGTGGGGATTACTTATAAGAGGAAATGTCTGCGTGTGTATGTGTGTATATGTGGGTGTACACACCTATAGATTCAGTTTTATTTATTAAAGACAGTAGGCACATGTATTATGTGCATGGAAATAAATGTTATATGCACATACGTATTCCCTAGAGCTTATTTGAGGTCTGACTTTCAAATCTATTCAGCAAGAGTACTGTTCCTCCATTCCTAATGCTCAAGCTCAGCCCTGTGTTTTGCATAGCCATAAACCATGCCAACACCTCTGGATCCTGACTGTGGTACACATTTGCATTCTGTCTTTTGTGTGTGTGTACGTATGTATGTATGTATGCCAGTACTGGGGCTTGAATTCAAGGCCTGTACATCGTCCCTTAGTTTTTTTCACTCAAGGCTGGTGTTCTACCACTTGAGCCACAGTTCCACTACTAACATTTTTGGTGGTAAATTGAAGATAAGTGTCACACAATTTTCTTGCCCAGGCTGGCATTGAACTGGGATCCTCAGATCTCAGCCTCCTGAGTAGCGAGGATTACAGGCATGAGCTACCAGTGCTGGCTGAATTCTGTCTTTAGACTGTCCTTTGACTCTTGCTCCAAAGCCCAGCTTCTGTTTGAAAGCCCCACTCCCCAAGAAGTTAGTTGGTATCAGTTAAATAGGGAGCAGTAGAAAAAGGCAATGAGGTTTCAGATCATGGAGCAGGAAACATGACGGGCTGCCAGAAGAGTGTTTCCAGGTTGAATATCACTATAAACCCAGATGTAGTGTGTGGTGGTGGTTTGACTGTTTGGCAGGCTTTTCTACCATTTTTTTTTTTTTTAATCTCAGCCTCCTGAGTAGCTAGGATTACAGGCGTGAGCCACCAGCGCCCGGCTCAGCATAGCTTTTTTTTTTTTTATTGTGAAGCTACTATACAGAGGGTTACAGTTACATGAGTGAGGTAATGAGTACACTTCCTCTTGAACATTGTTACCCCCTCCATTGTTTTCCCCCTACCATCCCCTCCCTCCCTCCCTTCCCCGAGATTCTTTTTTTTTTTTTGATTGTGATTAAATGATTACATAATTTCAAAGTCACAAGTTCATTCTAACTTCCCTGGAGCAAATTGTCTACCACAGTCTGTAATATATAACAGTGTTCACATGTTATATACCATATTTGTGATCAGCAGCATGGGGATATTTAGTAGTGGTTCAACCAGATGAGCAGGAGTTCTTTGTTTCTTAAGTCCTGTTAGTTTTGTCGTATCACCTAACCTTTTGGATTTAGCATCCACTTATCAGGGAGACCATGTACCGTTTGTCTCTTCGTTCTTGGCTTACCTCGCTCAACATGATTCCTTCTAGCTCCATCCATTTCCCTGCAAATGCCATTATTTTGTCATTTCTAATGGCTGCATAATATTCCATTGTGTATAGATACCACAATTTTTGGATCCATTCATCTGTGGTGGGGCATCTAGGTTGTTTCCATATCCTAGCTATTGCGAACAGTGCTGCAATAAACATGGAGGTGCACGTGTCCTTGTATATTGGTTCCTGTTGTTCAGGGTAGATGCCTAGAAGTGGTATGACTGGGTCGTAAGGGAGGTCAATCTTTAGCTTTCTAAGGACCCTCCAGACTGCTTTCCAAAGTGGTTGTATAAGTGTACATTCCCACCAGCAGTGTAATAGGGTTCCTCTTTCTCCACATCCCCTCCAGCATTTGTCGTTGGCTGATTTGTGGATGTGGGACATTCTGACTGGGGTAAGGTGGTATCTCAGGGTTTTCTTTATTTGCATTTCCTTCACCACCAGGGATGATGAACATTTCCTCATGTGTTTCTTTTCCATTTTTATTTCTTCATTTGAGAAGTCCCTCTTTAGTTCCCTTGCCCATTTAGTAATTGGTTTGTTAGGTTTGGGAGGGATTAGTTTCTTTTTCTTTTTTTTTTTTTTTTTTAATTTAATTTTATTTTATTTGAGAACATACTGTACAGAGGGGTTACAATTACATGGGCAGGATAATGCATACATTTCTTGCCAAGCATTGCAGCCTCCTCCTTTGTTTACCCTTCACCTCCCTTCCCAGCCTCCCCCCTCCCTCCCACCCAATCATACCCCCCCTCCGCCCCCCCCCCACCGACACTGTAAAGCTGGTTTTGACATGACATTTTGTACTTCTCATTGTTGCAACAGGTCCACCTGAATCCTTAAACGACTTGTTTGTCCCCATCTCCTCCACATGTTATACTGACATCAAATATAGTGAAAGCGGGGGTTACACTGTGGGGGGGGGGACATACAAAGCAACAAAGAAATAATCTTATAAATGCGTTAGAAACACATGCATGAAAGAAACAAAAACATTAAAATACATATTTGAAGTTTCGTTTTCCTAACATCACATTCTCTGACTTTTTCCGCTTGACTCATACCTATACTAGATATTGCAAATAAGGGAAACCATGGGACCTATGTTTCTTTGGGCCTGGCTTACTTCACTTAATATAATTTTTTCCAAGCCTTTCCATTTCCTAACAAATGGGGCAATGTCATTCTTTCTGATGGAGGCATAGAATTCCATTGTGTATATATACCACATCTTCTTGATCCATTCATCTACTGAGGGGCATCTTGGTTGGTTCCATGTCTTAGCTATGGTAAATAATGCTGCAATAAACATAGTTGTGCTGGTAGCTTTAGTGTGGCCTTGTTTGTGATCATTTGGGTAAATGCCCAAAAGTGGGATTGCTGGGTCGTTGGGGAGCTCTATGTGGAGTCTTTTGAGGAACCTCCATACTGCTTTCCAAAGTGGTTGAACAAGTTTACATTCCCACCAACAATGAAGTAAGGTTCCTTTCTGTCCACATCCCCTCCAGCATCTGTTGTTGTTAGAGTTCTTGATTTTTGCTGTTCTAACTGGAGTGAGGTGATATCTCAATGTTGTTTTGATTTGCATTTCTTTTATGGCTAGGGATGTTGAACATTTCTTCATGTGTCTATTGGCCATCCTTCTTTCTTCTTCAGAGAAGTTTCTCTTTAAGTCTTTCGCCCACTTACTTATTGGGCAGTTGTTTCTTTGAGGATTTGTTGTTGGGTGGTTTAATTTTTTGAGTTCCAAGTATATTTTAGATATGAGACCCTTGTCCGTTGTATGGCTAGTAAAGATCTTCTCCCAGTCCGTGGGCTTTCTATTGATCTTGCTACCTATGTCATTTGCCCTGCAGAAGCTCTGCAACCTTATACAATCCCATTTGTTCAGCCTTTCTTTGATTTGTTGTGTTTCCGGGTCTCTATTCAGAAAATTTCGGCCTGAGCCAAGGAGACCCAGGGTTTCTCCTATTCCATGCTGTAATGTTTTCAGAGTGTCTGCTTTGAGTTCAAGGTCTTTGATCCATTTGGAGTTGATTCTGGTGCAGGGTGATATATAAGGATCTAGCTTTAGTTTTCTACATGTAGTTAACCAGTTTTGCCAGCACCATTTACTGAAGAGGCTGTCTGTCTTCCATTCTATTGTTTTAGCTCCCTTATCGAAGATTAGATGGCTATAGGTCTGTAGGTTCATTTCTGGGTTTTCAATTCTATTCCATTGGTCCTGAGGTCTGTTCTTATGCCAATACCAAGCTGTTTTGATTACTATGGCTTTATAGTAGAGTTTGAAATTTGGTATTGATATTCCTCCAGCAGTGTTCTTTCCATTGAGGAGCGTTTTTGCTATTCGGGGTCTTTTATTGTTCCATATGAATTTTTGGATTGCCTCTTCTATTTCCTTGAAGAATGAGGGTGGAATTTTGATAGGTATTGCGTTGAATTTGTAGATAGCCTTGGGAAGTATTGCCATTTTCACGATGTTAATCTTTCCAATCCAGGAGCATGGGAGGTTTTGCCATTTTTTAAGTTCTGTGTTGATTTCCTTTTTCAAGATTTTAAAGTTTTCATCATAGAGGTCCTTCACTTCTTTAGTTAAGTTAATTCCTAGGTATTTTATTTTTTGTGGGGCTATTACAAATGGAGTTGCTTTCCTAATTTCAGCCACACTTTTCTCATGTTGGCATACAGAAAAGCCATTGATTTTTGGGGGTTAATTTTATAACCTGCTACTTTGCCAAAGTTTTGAATCAACTTGAGTAATTTGGGAGTGGAGTCTATGGGATTCTTTAAATACAAGATCATGTCATCTGCAAAGAGGGAGAGTTTTATTTCTTCTTTCCCTATTTGGATCCCCTTTATGTCTGCATCTTGTCTTATTGCTGTAGCTAGGCATTCTAATACTAGATTGAAGAGAAGTGGAGAGAGTGGGCATCCTTGTCTTGTTCCTGAGTTAAGAGGAAATGGCTTTAGTTTTTCACCATTGAGTATAATGCTGGCTGTAGGTTTGTCATATACAGCCTTTATTATATTGAGGAATGTTCCATGGATTCCTAATTTTTCCAAAACCTTCATCATAAAGGGGTGTTGGATCTTGTCGAATGCTTTTTCTGCGTCTATTGATATAACCATGTGGTTCTTATTCTTGCTCCTGTTGATGTGATGAATAATATTAATTGATTTGCGTATATTGAACCAGCTTTGCATCCCTGAAATGAATCCTGTTTGATCGTGGTGTATGATTTTTTGGATGAATTGTTGAAGTCGTTTGGCCAAAATTTTGTTGAGAAGTTTTGCATCAATGTTCATCAATGAAATGGGTCTATAGTTCTCTTTCTTTGATGAGTCCCTGCCTGGTTTTGGGATGAGGGTTATGATGGCTTCATAGAATGTGTTCGGTAGTGAGCTTTCTCTATCAATTTCATTGAAGAGTTGGAGGAGAATTGGTGTGAGCTCTGCTTTGAAGGCCTTGTAAAATTCCGCTGTAAAACCATCTGGTCCTGGACTTTTCTTAGCTGGGAGGTCTCTTATTGCTGTTTCTATTTCAATGCTTGATATGGGCCTGTTAAGATAGTTTAACTCATCTTGGTTTAGTTTTGGAATGTCAATATTTGCTAGGAAGAGGTCCATTTCTGTCAAGTTCTCAAACTTATTAGCATACAGTTTTGAGAAGTATTCCCTTATAATGTTCTGAATCTTGGTTGTTTCCGTGGTGATGTTTCCATTCTCATCTCTGAGTTTATTAATTTGGGTGTGTTCTCTTCTTTTTCTGATAAGATTTGCTAAGGGTCTGTCAATTTTGTTAAGTTTTTCGAAGAACCAACTCTTTGTTTTGTTGATTCTTTCTATAGTTTTTTTGGATTCTAATTCATTTAATTCTGATTTAATTTTTATTATTTCTTTCCGTCTACTGGATTGGGGTTTATCTTGCTGCTCTTTTTCAAGGAGGTTTAGATGTGTCATTAAATTGTTAGTTTCAGATCTCTCCAATTTGTTGATGTAGGAGCTCAGAGCTATAAACTTGCCTCTGAGTACTGCCTTTGCTGTGTCCCAGAGGAGCTGGTATTTTGTGTGATCATTTTTGTTGAATAGCATGAACATTTGAATTTCCTTTCTAATCTCTTCCATGACCCACTCATGATTCAGCAGTGTGTTGTTCAGCCTCCATGTGATACCGGACTTTCTTTGGTGGCTTTTGGTGTTGAGTTCTAACTTTATTCCCTTGTGGTCAGAGAGATTGTAAGGTATAACTTCAATGTTTCTGAATTTAGACAAGTTTGCTTTGTGGCCTAAAATGTGGTCTATTTTAGAAAACGTTCCATGTGCTACTGAGAAAAACGTGTATTCTGATGCTGCTGGGTGAAATGTTCGGTAAATGTCTGTTAAGTGTAGTTGATCTATGCAGCTGTTTAGATCTGCGGTTTCTCTGTTGAGTTTTTGCCGGGTTGATCTATCTAGTGGGGAGAGTGGTGTGTTAAAATCCCCAACGATTAATGTCTTTGGATCTATATGGGATTTGAGGGAAAGTAGTGTTTCTTTGATAAATTTGGGTGCTCCATTGTTTGGCGAATAGATATTTAGAATTGTAATATCCTCCTGAAGGAGAGATCCTTTAATTAGTATGTAGCGACCTTCTTTATCTCTTTTCATGAATTTTAATTTGAAATCTATTTTATCTGATATTAGGATTGCAACTCCCGCCTGTTTATGCGGTCCGTTTGCTTGGTAGATTTTGTTCCAGCCTTTAACCTTGAAAATGTGTTTGTTTTTATGGGCAAGATGTGACTCCTGCAGGCAGCAGATAGAAGGGTCTTGTTTTTTAATCCAACTAGACAGTCTATGGCGCTTAATTGGAGAGTTCAGTCCGTTAACATTAAGAGATAGGACTGAGAGGTATTTGGGAGTTCCTGCCATGTTATCTACCTTCTTGGGGGCTGTGAAAACTGGGTTCTTCCTATGGTTCTTGGATTCTCAGTTTGGGTGCAGTTTCTTGGCCTTTATTGTGGTCTTGTTGGTTTTCTATGTGTAGGACATCTTTAAGAATCTTTTGTAGGGCTGGTTTGGTGGAGATGTATTGTTTCAATTTTTCTTTGCTATGGAAGGTTTTTATTTGGCCTTCAGTTATGAAGGAGAGTTTAGCTGGGTACAGTATTCTTGGTTGATAGTTGTTTGTTTTTAGGGCATGGCATACATCATTCCAGGCTCTTCTTGCTTTGATTGTCTCTGCTGAGAAATCTGAGGTGATTCTAATTGGTTTCCCTTTATAAGTGATTACCCTTTTCTCCCTGACAGCTTTAAGGATCTTTTCCTTGTTCTGAGTTGATCCTGTGTGGATTATAATGTGACGGTGGGATGTCCTATTCTGGTCTGGTTTATTTGGGGTTCTAAAGGCTTCTTGTATCTGGACAGGCCTATCTTTTTGCATGTTTGGGAAGTTCTCTGCTAGGATCCTGTTAAACAGATTTCCTAGACCATTAACTTCTGTTTCTAGGTGCTCCTCTACACCCATTATCCTTAGATTAGGCCTTCTGATGGTGTCTTCCAGGTGTTGGATAGATCTATCATATTTCTTGGACTTGTCTTGGATGGTTGTATGTTCTTTCTCTATAATATCTAGGCTGTCTTCAATCCCTGAGATTCGATCTTCTGCATGGTCTAACCTGCTGTCAAGACTCTCTACTTTGTTTTTTATCTCTTTTCCTTCTAGTTGGTCAGCTTTGATGGCTTCAAGTTCTTTGTTGAAGCTCTGTTTTAGGTCTTGTATGAATTTCTTTACTTCCTTAATTTGGTGTTCAGTGTTTGTCCTCAAATCACTTAGTTGATTGGTTATGGTTTCTTTGAGCTCCCATTCCTTCTGTTGGGTTCCATTCAGCATTCCCTTTGTGGTCTCCCTGACTTCCTTCAGCTCTTTGTTAATGGATTCCATGAATGCCATTAGTGATCTTTGTGTGTTCTCTACCTGGTCTCTCAATTCCTGTATTACTCTTTGATTAGCTTCCTCCCGTTCGTGGGATTCCTGCAGATCTCTTTGAGTGTTCTCAGCCTGCTCACGCCATTTCTCCCTTTCTCTTTGAGTATTCTCATGTTGTTCACGCAAATCCTGTATCAGTTTTTGAGTAGCTTCCTCACGCTTATGATATTCCTGTATAAACTTCTGGGATGCCTCCTCTCTCTCCCTATCACGCTCATACAGAGTCCTTTGTACGTTGTCAAACTTTTCATTTATCATGTTTGCCAGCAGTGTTTGTAGAGCTGTTTGGGAACTCTCCTCTGGATTATTCATTATCTGTTCTAACCCCTGATTATCAGGATTGGGAATTGAGATACCCGAATTTGCCATTTTTCTTGTGTTTTTCCGGCTTACTCTGCCCATTTGAGATGAAGATAGCACCAGTTTTGTGCTAGAACACTATCTTAAGGCAACCATCAACCAAAGTTTGCATTTGTACAGTCAATAGTCTACAGATACAATCTAGTTCAACAGATACATCTATTCGACATCAAACAACTATATGTTAAAGGACTTCGAACCGCGGAGAAGAATTTGGAAAACCAGAAATTATTAGGGTTAGGGAGAGATGTGGGTAAAAAATAGGAATAGATTGGTGTGGGGAGGCACAGGGAGAGTTAACTATGTCCTAATCACAATGCAGGAAATAGGTTGGGTAGGATGTAAGTAGAGAGAGAGAGAAAAAGAAGAAAGGGAAAGGGGAATGAAAAGAGACCAGAAAAAAAATAGAAACGTAAAAATTAATGTTATTTTAGAGATTAAAAGACCATCGATTTATAGAGGAATATGAATATGTTGAGGGAAGGGGAGGGACATAGAGGAGATGAGAAAAACTTTTAAAAAATGCTTAAAATATTGTATAGGTATAAAGAGGTAGTACTGCTATTAATGAATTTAAGTCTCAGAGGTTTTGAATTGAGTAATAAGTTTGTGGATTAAGTGTGTACACAATGGGGGATAGGGTCTACTGGTTAACTACGGGTTTATTTGAGGATGTGCAGGACAAGAGTTAAGTCACATAAAGATGAACAAAGAGGAAAAGATGGAAAGGATAGGAAAGTGAGAAGAAAAGATCAGAAGTTCAGTAGAGCTAGAAAAAAAAAACAAAAAGATAATTAAGAATGAAAGAAAAAGAGAAAGAAGACAAGAAAAGAAAAGAAAACACACATTCACGTATTCCTAAAATAAAAATTATAAGAGGAGAAAAAGAAAAAAAGTTAATGGAAAACAATTATTTTTTCAGAAGAGGCAAAAATTAAAGATTAATAAAAGTTTTAGAAAAGCAAAAAAAAATTTTTATATATATATAAGGTAACAAAAAACGAAAAAAAAACAAAACAAGAAAAAGAAAAAAAGAAAAGAAGAAGAAAAAAAAAGTTCTTTGATTTTTTTTTTTTTTTGGGAGGGGTGGGAAGAGTCCTGTATCTCCCTTTTGTCTGTAACCAGAGTCTGGTTGGAGTCTCTGGTCAGCTTGAGGTCCTGTGGCTTGATTGGTTTCTTAAGTCAGTTTGTTGGAACAGGCAGAAAAATGCTCTGCTTTACCCAAGATTTTGAGATCCCCCTCCCAGGTTAGTTTACTGGGAGGGTGATCTGCTTTGAGAATCACAAAAGAGGGGGATGCAGTGATGAGGCTATTTTCTGGGTAGAGTTGAGGCTTTTCAACGAACAGTAGCTTTTCCCTGGGGCTATTTTGTGAAAAAAAAAAAACTCACAGCACCGAGCCTGGAGCCATTCTCAGGGTTTCTGTTTTTCAATTGATTGTGGAGGCTGCTAGAGGGAGGGGCAGCCTCTGGCTCTGGCCACCCAGCGAGGAGAGCCACTCCAATGGCTGGTGCCTGAGCTGGGCGACCCCTCCCTGGATGGAACTGAGTCTGTGAGGTCACCTCGCCGCCAAGTTCCTGTGACCTGCCAAATGACTAGCTCTATTCCAAGGCCTGAGCTGGAGCTAGCCGCTCCTCCGAGCTTTGTCGGTATCCAAGATGGAGATCACCGGTGCTGGGGGGGGAGGGGTGGCCTTCCCTCCTCTGCTCGCAGAGAAGGAGTGAGGAAGTGGGGCTTCTACTCACGCGGAGTCTTGGATCTCGGGTCGTCTCTGGTCTGCAAAGTGCAGGATGAAGTTGTCCGCTCCTTGTCGGTTCTTGCTGGTGTTGAGTAGAATCCGCTCGTCCGCTGCGTCTGGCTCCTTCGTCCCGGACTGCGTCTCAGGTAAGCCTCCGCGGCGGTGGTCGCCGCTGTGACCCTGCCGCCGCAGCGGCAGCTGCTCAGATGTGTCTGCTTGGCTTCCCCTCTCTTGACTAACTCTCTGTCCTGTGATGGCACACTTGGTGTGATTCTCTGGCTTGGGACTGTTCACTGGAACTCTGAAACTGTTTTCTATGCAAGAGCTTGTTCAGATTCCAGCTTCTCCTCCGCCATCTTCCCGGAACTCCCCCTAGAGGAAGATTTTTTATCTGTAACACAATCCACTTTTAACTGCTAAAAGCACTTGCTTAATCTCTAATTAGAAAGGGAAAAATGAACTAACATCTTACATGATTGATTTGACAATTAATTGGTATATTGAAGGTCAAAGGGAGGAATTGAAGATTAATATAATCTTTTTCCTCTCTTCTGATTATTACACCGCAATAGCTGTGAATTCAGGAGTCTCATGCAATGTACTCACAGCTGAATTACTAATATGCTTAAAAATATAGAACATAAAACTTTTGAGCAGGGTTGCCCCATCATTTAGGAATGCAATTCCTTCATATGAACTTCAATTTTTGTAGTTTCCTTGTGGGATTAAAAGGTAAGAAAGCACTGTAGAAACAAGAATTCCTGTTCAGCCAAGTAGAACATCCACATGTTGCAAATTTTCATTCCATAAAGACTCTTCGTTAGAGTACTTTCATTTAATATACTTCAGCACATCATCCTTCCCGGTTGGATACAGGAAAAAAGATAATTTTGTTTGAATATTATCTTACATAAATTAGTGTGTACAGAGATGATTTGTATAATTACAGATGTTTGTAATAAATGTAAATAGGGATCATGTCACAACTAAAAAATATAAATAAAATCACATAACAAGACTAAAAGTCACAGAATTTTGTGCATGAACACATACATTAGATTAGTTGCAGAATTTCTATTTTGAGAAAAACTTTATATTAAAGTATAATGCACTTTACTAAGAGTTGAAACATTTCATTGAAAAATATATTCTTAGAGATATTTTTGCTTCATAATTTTAAGAAGAAAAATGATCCCAAAGTAATTACTCCTTTATTGTTTTCCTGTTTCCATGTGATTAACCTCCGAATTAGAAATCCAGATATATGATTTAATTTAAACAAAAATATTTATTGAATATAAAAATCTCTACTCTCTACATTCTTCACACTAAGATCACCAAATATGTTGAATCTTAAATAATTAGCCTCTTTTTGACCTATGTTAATACTATTTACAATGTGAGTGAAATGCTTAAAAATAGTATTTATTTTAGGTTAATTGCTCTGAAGAGACAATAAATGATATTATCAAAGCCTAAAAATTATTAGATTTAAAATTTAGAATTCAGGAAATGATTTTGACCAATCTGGTTACTGGAGCCTTCACTACAACCTCTTGAGACCATTTATATTGGTGAAGCAAAAATCTGAGGTTAAACATTTATGAATAAAAAATCATGTCATTCTGAACACGTAAAGCTACATATATAACTGAAAATTTAGCTTTTAAATATCTGAATATGCTAGTACATTTAATTGCAGAGCAAGTACTTGTTCTGAAGGGAGTTAAAATAGCATTTATTCTGAAATGTAAACCTAAGTATTCATTTGAATAAAAGACAATGTTTAAAATATCACTCATTCAAGAGAAGATGTATTGTTAGATGTTTTTCATGCCAATTATGTTCTCTAAACTTACTACAAACACTAGATTAGTAAACCTAATTCATTCCTTTGTAGGGAAATAGAAATTCAGTTTCCTAAAATGCATGATTACAACTATTTCTCAAACAATTACTAAGTAACTGTTTTATATTTTTTGTCATGGAATATTATTTGATTTATTTTTATTCATTAAGTTAAATAATTGGCCAATAACAATATAAATTATGCATGAACAAAGTTTATCTAACATAAGTATTTCACAAGACATGTCATGGTTCTCTTAAAGAACACTAGAAGGCAGTGTACTTTTTATTAACTTTTAGTTATTTTGTTAATGGATATTAATTGCCAGAAGTGGCGATTTCATAATATATTTAAAGTATTTGATTATACTCCTCTATTTCCTTTTCATTACTCCTACCTCCAAAGATCTTCTGTTTTTCACATAAAATTACATCTTTATATATGCACATGTAAACTAATTTGGAAAAGTTAAGCTAAATTGCAGCTTAACTCAAGATGTACAGTGGATTAATAGGATGAATAAAAATTGAATACTTTTTTAACTTTTGAATTGAGCTATCATTATTATTATGGTTTTATGGTTAGGGTTAGGATCCCAAAAAGAATTAGAATTAGGATTAGAGAAATAGAAAATTTAGGTTCAACATAGGATGAACCATTTCAACAATGATACTCACAAGACATTATGTTGAAAATGAAGTTTTCCTTAATGCTAACACAAATCCCAACAGGAACTGAGACCTAACTTTCACCCTAATTATAGTCCAATTCTAATGTTTAAGAAAAAGAATCTAGTTTTTAATCATTCTAATGAATACTCCAGTTTGGACTCTGGAAATGAATACAGTTTGCCATAATTCCCCAAAATTTCCTGACTCTACCTCTGAAGTTATCTTGTTCCCTAACATAAACAATTTTATTACTTGTCCTCAAATTATCTTATCAGGAAAAATACTGTAGTTTCCATTGATCCTACCTTTTTCTGAACCCCTGTACCCTAAAACAGTTTCAGATTTACTTACCACCTAGTCCATTACTTAACGCTCTCAACCTAAACCTTGCTGGAAAAAGCTCATTAATCATTACAAGAAGGATCACTGAGAAATAAATATAATGATAATGCTCTAGTTACTGTTCAGTGTCATATTTTTTATTCTACTTGTTAGTGAAAACTCAATTTTATAATAAAAACTTTCTTATTCATAACAGTAATCAGAACAAAATACTGACCCTGGTCTTAATCCAAATTATATGACACTAACACAAGTTCATTAGTTTTCACTCATCCTAACTTGATTCAAATAAACATTCCAAACATAGGTTTCAATTTTTTCCAATATCTGAGTCATTTTCTAATCTAAATATAATCTTAACTGGAACATTGAGAATAACCATAAGCGTAATTTTAAGTAGAATCTAATATTAATAGCAATACTCTAGTTCACATTCATTGTAATTCGCACAAGGATTATATTAAAATTTATTTTGAATTTGAGCCTCATTTTTTCTCCTTCACTCTAACCCTAACCATGGCTGGAATCCTAACCATAACCTTGACACTAATAGTATCCCAATTCAAAAATTTATGAAAAATGCTCGTTTTGTGCAATCCTAACTGAAATTCCACTTGCAATTCTTGAAATAAATTGCAGGTATTCCTAAACCCTATAGATTTTCTCACTCTTATCTCTGAATGTATCTTGTTCCATAACAGGAATCATTATACCCATTGATCTCAAATCCTGATATTATGAAATACATTGTACTTCCATTATCCCTTGTTTTCCTGAATTCCTAGAACCTAAATAACATTCAGCTTTACTTAACATTTAACACATTTCTTTTTTTT
Organism: Dipodomys spectabilis; assembly: GCF_019054845.1. Taxonomy (NCBI): domain Eukaryota; kingdom Metazoa; phylum Chordata; class Mammalia; order Rodentia; family Heteromyidae; genus Dipodomys; species Dipodomys spectabilis. The sequence continues at coordinate 232,168 of NW_024871095.1, read as the reverse complement.
TCTTTTGTCTGGCGTGGGGCTTGATCTCTGGCCCTGGGCTCGATCCCTGAGTTCTTTAGCTCAAGGTGTGAGCTGAACCACTTGAGCCACTTTTGGGTTTTCTGGTGTTTAATTAGAAATAAAAGTCTCACAGACTTTCCTGCCTGGGCTAGCTTTGAACTGTGATCCTCAGAAATCAGCTTCCTGAGTAGCTAGGAAAATAGGCATGAGCCACAAGTTTAACAAATTTCTTTACTCTATCCTCAACCCCAGTTAATCAGAAACCTAATCCTAAACACAGACTGATTTGACACCAACTGGTTAATGTAAGGAAAATTATTTAGATTTTATTCAATCGCATATTTTTTGCTTCTATTTCTTAGTGGAAAATTTAAATTTACCATAAAGCTTATCCTTCCCTAACCCTAACCAGAACAAAAAAGTATCTCACTCTTTAAACCAAATTATATCTGAATCTTTAAAGTAACACAGACATTCGTTTTCATTCATTCTAACTATGATTCATTCTTCTTAAAATATGTGGCAGTTTTACACAATATCTTGCATCTTTTCCCCATCCCAACCCCAGCTCTAACTAGATCACTTTGCCTAAGCCTACATATAACCGAATCAGCATGTTAGCAAGCCACTTTTTCACATTTATCCTAACTCTTGCTCAGAGTGTAAGTCTAAAATTTACTTGCATTTTGAACCTAAATTTTTTCAGTGTTTTTCTATTTCCTGTCAGGTTTTATATTTCATTATTTTAAAAAATTTATTTTGTTGTTAGGATGATTTAAAGAGAGATTAGTTACATGTGTAAGGGAAGGAATACATTAAAACCAATCTTATCTAATATTAATATAACTACTCTGGCCTGTTTATGAGGTCCAATTTTAATTTGTAAAGATGATGTACAGAAGGGATCCAATTACATAAGTCAGATAATGAGCACATTTCTTTTTCAACAGTGTCACCTCTTCCCTCATGTTCTCCCAGTTTTTCCCTTTCAATCTCCCTCCCCCATAAGTTGTATAGTTCATTTACAAGGTAGTGTCTATTGAGTGGCATTGTTACATTTGTTCACCCTTTGTCCCACCATTTCTTTGTTTCCCCTTGCCCTTTCCAAACTTACATATAAGACCAAAGGTGCAGAAATTAAAACAAAACAAACAGCATCCGAATTCAGATGGAAAAAGCAAAATAATAATTAAAAAAAAAACTATCATCATTTCTTGGAGATCAATTTGATGAACATTATTTGATATGATAATATTTATATAGCTATTGAGCCTTTTTGATCCTCTCCAAAGGGCATCCTGCTTTGATCTCACTGTTTAAATGTTTAGAATCCCATGTAATTTATCATGTCCAAATGTAATGTTTTCTCTTTTAACATCCAGGTGTTTTAAGTTGTAGAATTAGAGGCACATTCTAATACAACAAATGAGGGAAATTGGGCAGCCTATATTGCTTTGAGTCTGATTTGCTTCACTTAATATAGGTTTGTTCCAAGTCTTTCCATTTCCTTATGAATGGTGTAATATCATTTTTTCTGGGTGAATAGAGTTGCATCATACTGAAGAGTTTCTTCATGGCAAAGGAAAAAGTTAGCAGGGTATATAGAAAGAGAACAGAATGGAAGAAGATTTTTCCTAACTAAGCATTAGACGAGGGTTTACATAACTAACCCATATTTACAGATCAAATAAACCCTCAAATAAACAAGAGCCCAATTAATATATGGGATAATGACTTAAAGAGAACTACTTAGAAGAAAAGTAACAATGGCAAATAGACATAACTTTCTCCATGAAAGAAATGCAAATCCAAACAACACTGAGATTCTTCTCATCCCTGTTACAATGCCATTATGAAAAAACGAACAATTACAGATACTGATATGGAAGTTGTCCAAAGGAAACTCTATTACATTGTTGGTGGAAATGTAATCTTGTTCAACGACTTTGGAAAACACTATGGAGGTTGCTCACAAAACTGAATAGAAAGCTCCCTATGATCCACCAACTCCACTTATTGGCATTTATCCAGTAGAGCAGAAGACCACACTGAAGGTGCTAGCACAATCGTGTTCATTGTTGCATTATTTTCTGTAGCCAACATATGGAATCAGCCCAGATGCCTCTCACTGCAAAAAGGGATCAAGAATTGATCCCTATTTACAAGTATGTGTGTATATATACATACATAATCAAATTTTATTCATCAATCAGAAAAAATAATATTGCACCATTATTTTTGGGGGGGGCGGTCCAGTCGTGGGGCCTGAGGTCTGGGGCCCCGGCGCTGTCCCTCAGCTCTTCAGCTCAAGGCTAATGCTCTACAACTTGAGCAAAAATGCCACTTCTGGCTTTTTTCTTTTTGCTTATGTGGTGCTGAGAAATCGAACCCATGGCCTCACGCATGCAAGGCAAGCACTCTACCACTGAGCCACCTTCCCAGCCCCTATTGTACCATTCTTAAGGAAAATGACAGACTTAGAAATAATCATATTAAGTGAAATTAACTGGACCCAGAGAAAATTAGGTTGTATGACTTTCCTTATGTTTGGTAGTCAGAAGGTGGTATAAATGTAAAAGTAAACATAGTGGCTGATATGCTAGGAGGTAAATGTATTATCTGAAGTATCAGAGTCCATGGAAAGAGAAAATAGTATAGTTCTCTTAAAACATTAAGTCAAAACCCAACAAAATAAATACCAGTAAATGTGTACTACAAGAGAGGACAGTGGGGGGCAAGGTGGGAGGGGTAGGAAATTGAAAAGGATAGAACACAGGCAAGAATCCGTTGCATACTTCCCAGAATTGAAATATACAAAACAATGGGTAGTGTGAAATGGGGATGAAGATGTTGAAGTGGTAACACAATTCCAAGTGTATTGTATACATAAAATGTTTTGTTAAATGGCAAGTAATTCCATACATAACATAATATTGAGATAAGTAAAGACTGGGTTTATTGGGAGGGGTGGATGAGAATGTTGAAAGTGTTGACACTGTATTCATAAACTGTTTCAGTGAATGGCAACTCCTTTGTACAAATACTTAAAGATAATAAAAATATTCCAAATGTTAATTATGATAGTTGAATAGAACATTGAACCTCAATTCAATTCCCATTTAATAATATTTGTAACCTGGAGGTTTGGAGAATAAAGTTCAAATAATAAAACATTATGAATAGTTTTTTCAAAAATTTGAAATTTAAATCAATACTACTTTGCTTTTTGTTCTCTATTGGGATGTTATAAGAAAATACTTCAAAGTAAGTGGATTCAAAACATCAGGACTATATTACCCATACTCTAGAAGCTTGAACATTAATTATAAAAATGGTTATTCAAAGCAAATCTTTGTCTTATGGGGGGTCTACTTTCTGGTTCATTATAATATATTTGCTGACTAGTTATATTGGGCTTCTTTCATCAGGATCATTATTGCAGGGTCATCTCTGAAAGTCTGATTCTAATGTTACCAGACAGGGGAATAGAATTTCAATGCGTGTAATTGGAAAGAGTTACAGTGTCCAATACATTATGCAACTTTTTCTTTAACTCAGTGTAGTGTATCATTTCTATATTATTTCATAGAAAATAATAACTTTAGGACAAACCCATATCGTGTAATTTATGTGAATGATTCTTACAATGGGAATAATTGTAGTGATGACAAAGTGAAGTATGATTGTTTTGTGGCTCTTGAATCACATCATGGGCAATCATGTAAATATGTTCAGCCTTTCTAAGGCCCTTCTGATGTATTTGACCAATCTCCAATGAGTTAACTGCTTTCAGAAATACAGATCTCCTTAGATTTTAATTGCTGTCTGCTATTAAGTCTCCCACAGACACCAAATCAGAGTATGCTATTTTCTCTGATAAAATATATAAATGTTATAATTAATATAATATGAAGTCTGTAATATTAATAGTATTATAAATACTAGTGTGACATACTAAATACTAAAGGGACACACTTTGGTTACATCAATTTTTAGAATATTTATAACAATGGAAATAGTTATTTGATGATGTATATAAAATGAGAAAAAGATTTGTGTACATATTTACTAGAGATGCAAACAGATTCATCTGGTTATTTCTGATCCTTCCTTTGTTGGTTTCATTCATGCATGGAGAACATGCAGAGAAGTGACAATTGTAACCTTGCGTTTACAAAAGGGTTAACTTACATGAAGTTTATGTTGGGCTAAATAACAGATTTTGTAAATTATATTGTTTTTGTCCCTTCCTTCCTTCCTTCCTTCCTTCCTTCCTTCCTTCCTTCCTTCCTTCCTTCCTTCCTTCCTTCCTTCCTTCCTTCCTTTCTTCCTTTCTTCCTTCCTTTCTTCCTTTCTACCTTCCTTCCTTCTGTCTTTCCTTCCTCCCTTCTTCCCTCCATCCCTACCTCTATCTTTTGCTCTCTTCTTTTTTCTTTCCTTCTTTCCTCCTTTCTTTCTTTCTTTCTTTCTCTCTTTCTTTCTTTCTTTTCTTCTAGTCTTCCTTTCTTTCTTTTACTCATAATATGTCTTAAGTGTATACATAAAATACCAATGTGTTATGAGTAATTATAAATATTAACTAGATTAATATTAATTTTAATGACCTATGTTATATCTTAAAGCAAATTGTACTACAAACCACTTCATAAAAGTTGCAGGATATGAAACAAATATTACTATTCATGATATTGCTTATTTCTTCAAACTAAAATAAGAATTTAGACATAATGTGCATGTGTGTGCATGTTGGTGTGTGTTATTCTTGTGATTTTAACACAAGGCCTATACCTTCTTTTTTTTCACTCAAGGATAGTGTCCTTACATTTGATCCACAACTCCACTTCTGGCTTTCTGTGTGTGTGTGTGTGTGTGTGTGTGTGTGTGTGTGTGTGTGTGTGATTAATTGAGATGTGTCTCACAAACTTTCTTGGCAAAGCTGGCTTTGGACCACAGCTTCCTGAGTAGCAAGCATTACAAGCTTGAGACACACAAATTCAGCATAGATATAATATATCTAAGAATAAAATAAATTTATTATTTGAATTCTAGAGGCTCAATTTAATAAATTAACATTTAGATATTTGTTTAGTTGTTAAATCTGAACCTGCACTGTGGAAAATATTTTTGGATTTTGGTATATTATTATAAAGATATGTAAAAATACTTTTCATTTTTTGACAACATATTCAGGATAGTTAAAGCTTTTCATAGGCAGGATGGTTAAAGTTTTTCATAGGCATTAATATATTTCTTATTCAAGTCTCTTTAAATAAATGTATATGTATACACACTATGTGCATATGCATATATTCATACTTATATGTGTACATACACAAATACCTATATATGTATACATTTATATGAATATACAGATGTGTACATACATGTTTATTATTATTTTCATTTGTCTGTAAGTTAGCATTTTACTTTATTTGCCAAATATGTCCTTTATTGTTTTTACTTTATTGTATTTTTATTGTTAAAATGTTGTATGGAGGGGTTACAGTTACATGAGTAAGACAATGAATACATTACTTGTTGATCATTATTACCCCTTTCCTTCCTTGTTGTTGTCCCACTATCCCCTCCCTCCCCCAGCTCCCACATTCCTTTCTCTCCATTCTTCGCAGCATGAAATGATAAGGTTGATTTCCAATATATTCTTATTGGTATCTGTGTTGCAATGGGTCATCCTGTGTCCTTGTTTCAGCGTTTTGTAATTCCCTTTACCCTCCCCAGATTAGACATGTATATACAAGATGCAGGGTATCAAAATCGAGTACAGTGACAACAGGAGATATTCCAAAGGGGAAAGAACATACTAAGGAAACAACAACAACAAAAATGAATAAAATGACATTGTACATTTACAAAAGTAACTATAGAGACTGAACTTCCAAACGTGTCCCTTATTACCAAGGTAGTTATTGCAATTCATGTCCTTATTATTTTTGGATCTTCAATAAAGAGTTTTGTAGCCTTCCATGTGGACTTATATGTTCAATTTTTCCTAAATCTATCTACTCATAAGATACCAGTCAGCTCTCGTTGGAAGCCAAAAAAGCAGCTTTCTACAGCTTGGTTCCAAATCAATTGTATTTTTATTTTGTACTAAGAATACTGATTCCAGCCCAGTGCTGGTGGCTCATTTTATAACTGTACCTACACAGAAAGCTGAAATGAGGATCGTGGTTCAAAGCCAGCCTGGGCAGAAAAAGTCCATGAGACTCTTATCTCCAATAAACCTACAGAAAATCAGAAGTGGAGCTATGGCTCAAGTGGTAGAGATCTATCCTTGAGCTGAATAGATGAGGGACAGTGCCCAGACCCAGATTTCAAGGCCCACGACCACCACCAGCAACAACAACAACAATAAAGAGAATACTTACTCAAAAGGCAAGAGCATTAAGCAGTCTTAAAGATAGGCTGAAGTCTAATATTTTAGTCTTATGTTAGATACCAAGGGCCTTCTATTCTAATGAGCCATGAGCCCTCAAAATCTTGACCAAATTTCTTAGTTTATTATTACTATAAGTATTAATATAAGTATGTATTTTCTATCTTTCATTTCACCACAAAAATCTGTATTTATCCTTTATGACATACTTGAATATCAATGCCTTTGGAAGATATTTATTAATTGGTGTATATTAATTGTACAAAGAAACCTTATTGAAATATTTTACACACTCACATATTGATCAAGGGCTTGATTAAACCATTTCTGTCTTTCTCCAATCCCATTGCCCCTTATTTTTCATCTGTTTTCTGTGAATTTTTTTGTTCCATCTCCACATATCGTCAAAATGTATTAAAGTGTTGTTGACTTTCCCTCAATGAAAATTATGCAATGCTGAATATAAAAGCAAAAGTCTAAGTAAATGGAGACATATACTTTTTATGGATTGGAGGATACAATTGAGCATAGATATTAATTGTTCCCACACCCCTTTTTTGGGGTCATACATGGGGCTTGAAATCTAGTCCTGGGCACTGTTCCTCAGCTCTTCAGCTCAAAGTGAGTGCTCTACCCTTTGACCAACTGTGCCACTTCTTGTTTTCTGGTGGTTAATTGAGGATAAGAGTCTCACAGACATTCATGTTCCAGCTGCCTTGAACAGCAATCCTCAGATCTCAGCCTCCTATCCAGCTAGTATAATAAGCATGAGCTAACAGTGCCCAGCTTCACAGTTTTATTTATAAGTTTATGAAAATTTCTAAAAACACCTGACTATCACTCTTTGACTCATTGACAAAGGAAAATAAACTGGAATATATTTCTCTGTCTAATATTAAAGCTATGTTAGTGTAAAATTGTTATATTTGTAGAGGAAAGATTATACAGCTCAATGTGTCTGTAGGACACCAGATTAGAGCCACTTAATTATTATCAAGGAATATTTAATAAGAGTGTAAAACCAAACAATTGTGGAGTGACATTCTCTTTAATAAGTGGTGATATGTTAGACAATATTGGGGAGAATTAAAAAGTGAACATTGACTTAAAATAACAATTTATTCAAATATTAACTTCAAGCAGGATTTGAAGGTGGCATATAAAACAAAAAGAGTGATGCAAATGTATAACAAAGGAAGATGCCTTGACAATTTTGGAGATGAAAAATACATAAATTTGGCATTAAAATTGTAGGAAAGGAAAACTCGATATAGTAGAACTCAAAAATGTATAAAATAATTTAGTCTGTGGAAGCTCATATGCAAGTAGTGAATAGAAGTTGGGAACAGGGGACTCATGTATTTGAACCTAACTATTTGGTAGGCTGTGATGTGAATATTGCTGTTTGATGGAAACCCACAAAATAAAGTCCCTGAAAATCTTATCTCTGTTTAATCAGCAAAAAAGCCACAAGTGAGGCATGACTGAAATGGTAAATTGTTAACAAATTGAAACTAATCTCAGGTACCCTGTGTTCATGTCCCAGGACCATACATAAACATACAAAACTAATAATAATACTACTAATTGTGATGATGATGATATGATGATGATGATGATATGATGATGATGATGATGATGATTGTAGGGCACATGAGCGGCAAAGATGGTGCTGAGAGGGAGTTGAGTGGGCAGAGCACAATTTGCTTTCGTTCAGAGCATATCCAGCCTGTGGAAGCTTAGGTTCATGATAGGGTGTGACTTTGACAGTGATCGGTTCCTCTTCCTCCCTTGCCATGCCACCTGCTCTTTTTTGCTTTAAAAAGGCTGCTCTGTGTTAATAAATGAGTTTCTTCCTGCTTGACTTGACTCCCTGCTGGGTCTGATTGTTTCCCGGGCTGAGGGAGGCTGGGTAAAGGGTGAGCTGCCGCACATACATTTCCTCAGACCCTGGCCGTCTTTCGTGGGATGGATGAAGACCCAACAGATGATGATAATGATTATGATAATGATGATGAAGATAATGTTGATGAAGTGTACCCATAAGAATAAAATATTTGCAAATCCTATACCTGAAGAATGCCTCAAATTATCCTCTACGTAGAAATCTCAAAAACTAAAGTTAAAAAGAACATCAATTAGAAACTAGCAAAATACATCTTGTGAAAAATAAGCCCAAGAAAGGCATCATTAGTCATCAAATAAATGCACATTAAAACAAAAATGGCATCATAAAACATGTATGAGAATTAATGCACATAATACAATATTGCCCATACTAAATGCTATCAAGAAACAGAGAAACTGGATGCTGGCAGGAATCTCAAATGGGAAAGCTACTTCTGAAAATATTTTGACAGGTTCCTAGAATATGAAATATGCAACCACCTAGAGTATAGCACAGGAATTGAGCTCGTCAGGCTTTGACTCATAAAAATAAATTTTAAACATTCACCCAAAGGCCAAAACACAGAGGATTATAGCAGCAATATTTCCTCTAGTTAAAGAAATGGAAATCAATTCAAGGTTTCTTCAGGTGAATGGGAAACGAATTGTGCTACTTTCTCTAATAACAGAACCAAAAGGCTAATCGAGTGAATACAATACAATATTAAGGCATAAAACAACAGGGAATAATCTACCATAGATTTGAGGGCAATCCTAAAAGCTTATTTATTGCATAATCTAGAAGTCGGAGAAAAAAAATGTTTTGGTTTCCAGGATGAAACAGATTTGGGATGGGACCAAGAGTAGTAGTGGGTTTAATTATAAAAGGGTAAAGAAACATGTTTGTAACTATTCATATAGAGTTGATAAAATTATATTGAACTTAATGCGTGCACAAAATCATTAAAACAAATGAAGTCTGCATAATACTTGTGAAATATTAATGTCCTACTTTTAATCTCATACTATAAATATTTAAAGAAACTGAAAAAACCTATTCAAGGGATTTCTCTATGTTCTTCTTATAACATCATAAATATCCATACTAATCTCAATTGAATTTAATGATATCTAGAAAACAGAAGTCAATATTGAATGTTTACAATGAAAAATAGTATGGGTCCATGTTTTAATTGATTACTCCATGCTAATTAGAAGGCAGAGACCAAAAAACGTCATGAGAAAGTACAAAAAAGAAACTAAGATATAGGGTAATTTCCCTGTTATCTCTCGTTTGTGGAAGCCATAGGTAAGAGATTATTGCTCAAGGGAGGCTTGGCCAAAAAGGAATACCTCATCTGAAAAATAATCTAAAGCGGTCAGAGCCTTAGCAACTTCAAGCACCAGTAGTGCCAAAGGAAAGAAGAAAAGAAGAAAACAGGAAAGGAAAAGAAAGGAGAGAAAAGGAAAACTATTTCCTCTTCATTCTTGTAGTTTCATGTCATTGGATACAAGAATTTAGGGTATTTTGTTTACTGTTTTAGGATTCAGACCTCTCTCATATGAAAGCATTTATTTCAAGTAATTATTTGATTATTACTATTTATTAACTTATTATTAGGTCTTCTTGGAGATTGAACCTATGGCTTTGTATATATTAGTCTAGTCCTACAACTGAGCTTTACCCCAGCTCTCTTGTATGGTTTTGATAATTGTTTATGAGTTCTTCAATTGACAGCTACTCTACTTTTCATCTTATCTTTTCTCTCCCACATTTTCCTCTCTATATTATAGTTTATGTGTTCAAAATTTTCCTCAATTTTATCTTGTAAAAATAGAATTTTGCTTTTCAGTTTACAGAGTAGTCAATTTCCTCAGGAATGTGGTAATGCCGTTCTTTCCAATAGAAGCACAGATTTCCATCAATAGAACAGAATTGAAGACCCAGAAATGAATCCACTCCTATAGGCACATAATCTTTGATAAGGGAGCCAGAAACACAGGATGGAAGAAAGACAAATTCTTCAAAAACTTGTGCTGATGGAATTGTGTGCACACAGAAACCTGAAGTTAGATCCTTATATATCTTCCTGCACCATAATCGATTCCAAATGGATTGAAGACCTCAATGTAAGTCCCAATACCTTAGAATTTTACAGGAAGAGTTCGAGGAAACACGAGGGCTCCTTGGGACAGGTCAAAACTTCCAAAGTAAGGTTGGATAAATGGGATTACATCAAACCGAATCAATCATTTGTCAGACTCAAAAGACACGAAGAAAAGAGAGATATTGTAGCACAGATTTATTAGGGAGCAAACTTACAGATGAGAGCCTCAGCCAATGGTAAACCTTTAATCCCTTTTTGAACTAGGATACTTATAGTGAGTTTAGATGAATATAAGAGTTTTCTGGTAGGGATTAGTAAGAAAACAACTAATACTAAGACAGAGATAGCATGTGAAAAGAGTTGTAGCTGGAGAAAGGGAGAGATTAATGCCGTGGTGTCTAGTTCAAAGCCTTGGCTTGGTGTCAGCTTTGTAAGGTATAGGTGCACAAAGGAAAGTGGGTACAACAGGACTGGTTATTAACAAAAGCCTCACATAAGTCTGAAGCCTCAAAATAAGGACCCCAGTCTGTGTGGACCAAACAGTATCTAATATGAGGTTTTATTTAAATTAGTAAGCACAATTTTAGATTTTTGCAGAGTGGGATGGTGCATAGTCAGTCACAGGCAATGTCTGTTATGTCAGGTAATCCAATCTACTCTTTCCCGTGTTACCCAGTATCGAGGTTTCAACAAAAATGAGTACAATGTGATTGTACCAATGAGACTGTGATTTTTCCCTCTCCTGAATCAAAATTCTGTCAAATGATTTCTGTCTTCCAGCTCTTTATGCAATATTTCTCATGATCTTTTCTACTATTTTGTCTTCATAATTGATGTTCATAGTACTTTTTATTGTTGTCTTGTGTGTCTATGCCATTTATAGGGCTTGAACTCTATGTTTAATTGTCTTCCTTGTACTTTTTGCTCATGGCTGAACACACTCTATCCTTTGAGCCATATCCTCATCTTCTTCTTCTTGCTGGACAATTGGAGATAAATTTTCACATTTTTGTCTGTTTAGACTGACATTGAACCAAATTTCTTCAGGTTTTAGCCTCCTGAGTTTCTAGGATTCTACACATGACCCACTAACACCAAGCTTTGCTTTACTGTTATTTTAGTTATGTGGTAGAAGAAAGTGCAAGCATATTTGTGTTAAATGTGCAATTTTCAAATACAAGTTGAAATCAACTTGATATAATGTAACAGTTATCAACTTTAACAGTTAAATCAATGAATAGTTCACATTCCCACAGAAATATAATTGAAAACAAAAGGCATAATTGTTTTCCTAAAACAAGTAATGGAACCATGAACTTCTTTCACCATACAATTCATGTTTTCTATGAGTTTAATTAGCAGACTTCTAATACTAAAAGTAAATATATTAATTGTACACCATAAGGACCAAAGTGATTATAGTTAAGAATAGATATTTCATCACAGCCAAAAGATAACTTTTCGAGCAGTCTCACTAAAAAGAAATGTTACATACAGAAACTAATGGATATGATATAGCTTGATCATTACACAACCTATAAATGAATGGGATTAACACTCCATACTTCATAAATGTGTAAAAAATAATTATGTAGCTAGGTGCCAGTGGTTCATGCTTGTAATCCTAGTTACTAAGGAGTCTGATGGCTGAGAATCATGGTTCAAAGCCAGCCTAGGGAGTATAGTCCGTGAGACTTTTTTTTTTAAATTTTGGTTTATCGTCGGGCTTGAACTCTGGGCCTGGGCACTGTCCCTACACTCTACAGCTCAAGGTGAGCATTCTACCACTTGAGCCACAGGGCCACTTCTGGTTTTCTGGTGGTTTTATTGGAGACAAGAGTCACACAGAATTTCCTGCCCCAGCTGGCTTTGAACTGCAATCCTCAGATCTCAGCCTCCATAGTAGCTAGGATTACAGGGGTGAGCCACTGGCGCCGGCTCTTTGAGATTATCTTCAGTGAGTCACCAGAAAACTGGCAGTGGCTCAAGTGGTAGAGCACTAGCATTGAGGTCAAGAGCTGAAAGACAACGTCCAGGCCCCGATTTCAAGCCCCACGACCGACAAAATTTAAAAATAAACTGTTAAAAATAAACAAATATTTTGGCATAAATGTTAAAATATAATTCTAAAAATTTTTGAATCCTCACTAGATATAATAGATATAATAATAAATGAGGAGAAGTGTTTTCTGGTTTTGGTAACCATTGAATCAATTGTGTAAGTCACACATTTTTCAATCAATTCATATTTATGTATTTATATGCCATAAGTATAATTAACTGATAAGTGATAGGCAGTGCTGTTTTAGGAATCTCCCTTGGCTTTCTAACATTAACCTTCCTACCCTAAAATCAATATGCCCTCCAATCTTGTCAGAGATTTCATTGACAGTAAAGTTACTCATCTCATTGGAGCAGAAAAGTATAAGCCATAATTATTGTTTGGAATAACTGTCACATTTACATACATTTCACTTAGCTTAAGAACCATGCCAGTAATAGCAAAATGTCTTCTGAGCTTTTCAGTCTCTTAAGAGATGAAAATCTTTAATTATATATCTATTTTTTTTCTGCCTAACATCCTATATCTTAGGAAGATCTTTTTGTGTAACACTGTATTCCTGATTGGAAGACTGGAACAAAGGCAATAATGAAAATAGCCAAGGAAAATACTTGGAAACAATTTAAAAAGCAATGGCAGACACGCCTGTTTTCATTGGTTTCAATGAGAATATACATTAAACCATGTTTTCGTTATTTAAAGTGCAATAATTAAACTTTAATTAGCAGTGAAGAAGGGAATAGAAAACTGTGTTTGAAGACAGCTTGACTTTGAAAAATTCAACAAAAGCATAATGGATTTTTCTTGTTTTTCTATATAGTTGCCAAAATAATAGAGAGCAACACCCAAAGGCAGGAAAACACCTAAGCCAAAGCAGTAACTTTTGTCTATAAAATAATTGTGAGTGACTCTTTCAAAATCAGGCTTGCAAGGAAGAAAAGTGTATTTGCTTTAGTGTGAAAATTAAAAAATATAAAAATCCTTTATTAATGTTTTATTAATTATTAAAAATCCTTTATTAATGACTAGGACTTCTCATTTTGGAGAAGAGGAAAGGTATGAAAAAGTTCAAAATTGTTTGACTATTCCCCAACAGCATTGTTATTTATCACCTATGGCAACGGAAGTAGCCTTGGTTACTCTTAGTATCATGCTTGTTTATATTTAGAAGCATTATTTGTTGATGTGTTATAAGCTGCAAAACCTTAAGTAGGAATAGAGTCATTTCCTGAGAGAGGAAAGTTGCTGTGTAAACAAACATAAAATATCAAACATATAGCATAGTGGAAACTATTTTCCAGCTTTATCAAAATCTGTAGGTACAGATTTTGTTTCCCATTGTTCCAGGGGAACCATTTTTTTATCTTCTTTTTCACCATCTAGTGATCCTATAAAATCCTATACCATCCTGGGATTGCTGTAACTTTACTGGATTCTCTAATTTCTGTTGGAGAGTTAGGAAAGATAGAAAATTATGTTTCTGTTACTGTTTTACCTTATTTTTTATTACTTTAGAAACTGTAACTCAAAATGACATAAATTATGTTTATAATATTAGGAGACAGATTTCATGTCCATATTCTAACCCTAGCCTTCTACATAACTTTGGTACTTAGTGATCCCCAAATGTGAAAAGAAATATAGGGAGCATCTTACTTAAATATTGTTGAGAATTTCAAGACTTCCTTTATGTAAGACCCTTTGAAGTATGTACAGCATACATGTGTACAAAGCCAGTGACAACAGGGAAATATCACTAAGTTTCCCCAAAAGGATCTATGAAGTCAATAGTTATCTTCCCACGCAGTTGAAAAAATGCTTCCAAAATGATTCAGTGCACCTACATTTGTGGAGTTATTTAAGTTATGGATTCTTTGTTAGACATACTCTTTTCTTTTAAAAATTGTCAAATATTAACTTTATAATAAACTTCGTCTAGTATTCCTTGGTTCAAAGCAGAAATATTGATACAGTTGATGTCACATGGCTTTTTTACTTTCTCAGTTCAAAGCCAACCCAGACAGGAAAGTCTGTCACATTCTTATCTGTAACTAAACACCAAAAACACCAGAAGTGGTTTTTGCTAAAGCAGTAGAGCACTAGCTTTGGGGGAAGTAGGCCAGGGAAGACATTTGTTCAGGGACATAGGTCAGCCTCTGAGTTCAAGCTCCAGAACAAGAACAAACTACACAAACCCACAAGCAAAAAAAAAAAAAAAAAACGCACATATTTCTTAGGGACCATCCTGAAAGCACTGGTTTGAGAACAGGCTCCATTTGCTGATCATACTTAGTGGATCCGGCTTTTCTGGAATACTAATTGCGCTGGAGAATTTAGGACAAGACTAAAGGAATTAATAAATGACTTCTGCAACAACAGAATCATCTCAGTAGTGAAATATCCATGCATAAGACAATTTAAAACATCCAAGTCTTTGTTTCCTTGTAATAGAACACTTTAAAACAACGTTATTTCCTTTTATTCTATGCTGGCCTTCAAATGGCATATTGTTTCCTTTTGTAATACTTTCAAGAAGAAGTTTCCAGACATTTTTTTTTTTGTCAGTCGTGGGGCTTGAACTCTGGGCCTGGGCTCTGTCCCTCAGCTCTTCAGCTCAGGCGAGCTCTATACCACTTGAGCTACAGCGCTACTTCCGGTTTTCTGGTGGTTTATTGGAGATAAGAGTCTCAAGGTCTTTCCTGCCCGAGGTGGCTTTGAACCGCGATCCTCAGATCTCAGCCTCCTGAGTAGCTAGGATTACAGGCGTGAGCCACCAGCGCCCGGCTTCCAGATAATTTTTATATGAATAAAGAACACACTCGAAAAAAGTCAGGGACAGAGTTTCCTTCAAGCCTTGGATTCTTTTTTTTTTCTAACAATGAATATATATATATATATATATATATATATATACACATAATAGTGAAAATGCTGTACAGAGGGGTTACAATTACATGGGCAAGATAATGAGTACATTTTTTATCAAGCAATGTAGCCTACTCCTTGGTTTCCCCTTCCCATCCCTTCCCATTCTCACCTCTCCCCCCACATCGAATCCTCCTCCCCTAACCAAAAAAGTTGTAAAGTTCGTTTTCGACATAACGAATTGTATATCTCATTTTTGCAATGGGTCCACCTGTATCCCTATTTAAATGATTTGTTTTTTTTCCCTTCCCCTCCAGAAATTATAGCTATATCAAATACAGTGAAAGAAGGGGTTATTGTTATGCTATGGGAAGGGACATACAAAGCAATAAGGAAATCATCTTATAAACGTGTTAGAAACAATCACATGAAAGAAAAATAACATTCGAATACATAACTCAGGGTTCATTTCCATAACATCAAATTATCTGACCTATTCTGTTTGACTCAGACATATACTAATTATTGCAAACAAGGAAAACCGTTGGACCTATGTTTCTTTGGGCGTGGCTTACTTCATTTAATATAATTTTTTCCAAGTCTTTCCAATTCCTAACAAATGGGGCAATGTCATTATTTCTGTTGGAGGCATAGGATTCCATTGTGTATATATATCACATTTTCTTGATCCATTCATCTACTGAGGGGCATCGGGGTTCGTTCCATACCTTAGCTATGGTAAATAAGACTGCAATAAATATAGTCGTGCTGGTACATCTAGTGTTGCCTTGTTTGTAAACATTTGGGTAAATGCCCAAAATTGGGATTGCTGGGTCTTAGGGGAGCTCTATGTGGAGTCTTTTGAGGAACCTCCATACTGCTTTCCAAAGTGGTTGAACAAGTTTACACTCCCACCAACAACGCAGTAAGGTTTCCTCTGTCCACATCCCCTCCAGCCTCTGTTGTTATTAGAGTTCTTGATTATAGCCATTCTAACTGGGGTGAGGTGATATCTCAATATTGTTTTGATTTGCATTTCTTTAATGTCTAGGGAGGTTGAGCATTTCTTCATATGTCTTTTGGCAATCCTTCTTTCTTCTTCAGAGAAGTTTCTCTTTAAGTCTTTATCCCACTTATTTATTGGGCAGTTGGTTCTTTGAAGATTTGTTTGGGGGGATTTAATTTTTTGAGTTCCAGGTATATTTTAGATATGAGACCCTTGTCCATTCTATGGTTAATGAAGATCTTCTCCCAATCTGTGGGATTTCAACTGATCATTCTAGCTATGTTCTTTGCCATGCAGAAGCTCTGCAATTACATGCAATCCCATTTGTCCAACAATTCTTTGATTTGCTGTGTTTCTGGGTGTCTATTAAGAAAATTTAGGCCTGTGCCAAAGAGATCTAGTGTTTCTCCTATTCCATCACGTAAAGTTTTCAGGGTGTATGCTTTCATTCCGAGGTCTTTGACCCATTTGCAGTTGATTCTAGTACAGGGTGATATATAAGGATCTAGCTTAAGTTTTCTACAAGTATTTAACCAATTTTGACGGCACCATTTTCTGAAGAGGGTGTCTTTCTTCTATTCTATATTTTTAGCTCCCTTATCGAAGATTAGATGACTATAGGTCTGTAGGTTCATTTCTGGATTTTCAATTCTATACTATTGGTCCTGAGGTCTGTTCTCGTGCCAGTCCCAAACTCTTTTGATTACTATGGCTTTGTAGTTGAATTCAAATTCGGTTTTCATATTCCTCCAGCACTGTTCTTTCTGATAAGGATCGTTTCAACTATTCAGGGTCTTTTATTATATCATATGAATTTTTGGATTGCCTTTTCTATATCCTTGAAGAATGAGGTTTGAATATTGATAGGTATGGCATTGAATTTGTAGATAGCCTTGGGAAATATTGACATTTTTACCATATTGATCCTTCCAATCGTGGAGCATGGGAGGTTTTTCCACTTTCTAATTTCTGTTTTGATTTCCTTTTTCATATGTTTAAGTCTTCAACATAGAGGTCCTTCACTTCTTTGGTTAAGTTAATTCCTTGGTATTTTATTTTTTGTGGGGCTATACCGAATGGAGTTGCTTTCCTAATTTGAGCCAAACCTTTCTCATTGATTTTGAGTTCTCTTTCTTTGATGAGTCCCTGCCTGGTTTTGGGATGAGGTTTATGATGGCTTCAAAGAATGAGTTCGGTTGTGAACTTTCTGTTATTTCATTGATGATTTGGAGGAGTATTGGTGTGAGCTCTGCTTTGAAGGCCTTGTAGAATTCCGCTGTAAAACCATCTGGTCCTGGGCTTTTCTTAGATGGGAGGTCTCTTATTGCTGTTTCTATTTCAATGCTTGATATGGGCCCCTTAAGAAGCTTTAACTTATATTGGTTTAGTTTTGGCATGTCAGTATTTGCTAGGAAAAGTTCCATTTCTGCCCAGTTCTCAAACTTATTAGCATAAAGTTGTGAGAAGTATTCCCTTATAATGTTCTGAATCTTGGTTGTTTCTGTGGTGATGTTTCCATTCTCATCTCTGTGTTTATTTATTTGGGTGTGTTCTCTTCTTTTTCTGTTAAGATTTGCTAAGGGTCTGTCAATTTTGTTAAGTTTTTCAAAGAACCAACTTTTTGTTTTGTAATTCTTTCTATGTTTTTTTTGGATTCTAATTCATTTAATTCTGATTTAATTTTAATTATTTCTTTCCATCTACTCTTTTGAGGTTTATCTTGCTGCTCTTTTTCAATGAAGCTCAGATGTCTAATTAAATTGTTGGCTTCAGATCTCTCCAATTTGTTGATGTAGGAAATCAGAGCTATAAACTTGTCTCTGAGTATTGACTTTGCTGTGTCCCAGAGGAGCTGATAATTTGTGTGTTCATTTTTGTTGAATATCATGAATATTTGAATTTCGTTTCTAATCTCTTCCATGACCCACTCATGATTCAGCAGTGTATTCTTCAATCTCCATGTGATAAAGGAATTTCTTTGCTGACTTTTGTTGTTGAATTCTAATTTTATTCCCTTGTGGTCTGAGAGAATACAATCTATAACTTCAATGTTTCTGAATTTGGACAATGGATTCTTTTCTTGTATAGCAAAAAGGAACACACAAATTAACTTTCACTTTGTCATTTCTCTGTGTTCAATTTCTCCTTTGGGATCAGTTTCCACCTGCAGTAACACTTCCTTCTACTTACTTCCAGTAACAATCTATGGCATTGCTCCAGGTAAAATGAATGTTTTCAGGCTTCATTGAACTAACACAAAGACATCTTTGGACACGAGGTAAGGCGCCTTTCAGAGACAATTTAGTAAATACAAAATATAAAATTTAAATGGCTTATAAAAACATTATTCATGTACATATGGACATATAAGATAATGTTAAGTCAAATGAACCCCAAGATAGGGACATAACTTGTTTTTTTTCTTTATTGCAATTGTTTTTAATGTATCTCAAATGTACTATGTGATTTTTTCATTTCTCCTCCATGTTCTTCTCCCATGATATAACTCCTGTTTGAACTGGTAATGATGTTGGTGCCTTGCATCTTGCATGTACATTTTTCTAGTGTGGGGAGGGGAAGGGAAACAACAAAATTCTGAAACAAAGATTCAGGATGACCTATTTTAACAATGATATGAACAAGACACTATGTAGAAAACGAACTTTACAACGTGGGGAGTGGAGGGGGAATTGAGTAGATGGGGAGGGAACAGATACCACAGGAAAAACAAAAGAGGATGTAACAATAGGAAGTGTACTCATTACCTTACTTATGTAACTCTAAGCCCTCTGTACACTATTTTTACTATAAAAAAAGAAACCTTTACCTAGGAGTACATTAAGTTCAAATTTCATAAGAGCTCTTAAATTAAATTTAACTGGGAGAAGATTCTCAGAAAAGTTTATTTGTGTGTGTGTGTTTTGCATTATTTCCCAAGTGTACACAAGTTAACAGTAGAAGAAACAATAGGAATAATAAGAGAAAGAAAAGTTCTGTGTTTAAGTATAATGGTTTAATATACTATAGAAGATTCTGCAAATAAGACAACATTGAACCAATAAAGCCAAGGCCATTATGTAGATCTATGGGAGTGACATAGAGAAATAATTAATACTAAGAGGAACATGAATGATGAGGCCACTGTCTTTCAAATTCTATCTCTAAATCATGTTTCCTTTTCACGCAAATTTGTAAAATGTACAATGGAAGAATAATTCTGGTTCCAAAGCAAGTTAGATATAAGAGCATGGACTTAACTGGAAAAAAAGTCCATGGTGAGAAAGTGGGAATTATACTAGCAAAGAACTGGTGGTCAAGATCTCATTTCTTTTTCTTTCTTTTATCTTTTATCTTTTTTTTTTTTTTTTTGATGGTTGTGGCAGAGTTTGAACTCGGCCTGGTCAATATCTTTCCACTATTCAGCTCAAGGCTAGTGTTCTACCTCCTGGGCCACAGAGCCACTTCCAGTTTTCTGGTGGTTAATTGGAGATAAGTGTCTCAGAACCTTTCTTTCCTACTCATAATGGTTTTGAACCGCAACCCTCAGATCTCAGCCACCTGAGTAGCTAGAATTATAGGCATGAGCTCAAGTGATCGAATACTAGTCATGAGCAAGATTTCTGAATAAGGTTGCTGAGGCTTTTGCATACACACATACAAACATACATATACACACAGAGGCACATACATGTACAAACCCACCTGCACAAATGAAACAACTCTCAGAATGTGGAGAAATGTTAGAAAACAATTGAAAATATATCCTGAGTAAGACCAGATCAAGTGATAATTTTTAATATTAGAAAGTCTTCAAGTGAAATTTCTTCAAAGAAGTTTGAGAATATTACATACCTAGGGACCAGAGATAATAAGAAAGTCAATTAATCATTATTAAAGGGATTGGATCCATTGAAGAATGAATCAGAGACCCCTGCAAGTGCATCTGAAAATGATCATATCCTCTGTCAAATGACAGAACATCTTTGAAAATAGTACATAAAAAGCTTGAGCAGTCAGTCTAATGGATAAGTTCATAGGAGAAGTTCAGAATTGCTAGTCTGTACCTATATTAAATAAACCACCAAACTATGGCAGGGCAATTTGATACAAGCCTAGAATTCTAGCACTCAGACTAAGACACGAGATTAGAGAGTGGGATTACATAGTGATACCTTCCCTGGGCCAGGTAGTATAATTTTGTCTCAAAGAAACAAGCCAAACAACAAGAAAGAAATACACAGTTGGAAGTTTGGGCTAATTTTGTCATTATGTTTTGAGAAGACAAGTTTCTTATTGAAATGCAACTCATATATAATCCTCAGTTGTGTTTTAAATGCTCTCTTCATTATACAAGATTCCTGGATGGAAAATGGCTCATGATTCCCAATCAAAAATTTGAAAAAGTAAGCATCATTCTGTTGGATTTCAAAGAAATAATAAAAGATTACAAAATTTTAAGCCTAGAAAACTACAAAGTTCATCTAATGTAGGACTTTATAGACCTTGCTAAGTTAGAATTTAGATTTAAAATAAATATTTTGGTTTTGTTTGTAATTTCATATTCTATAGGATACTACAAAATTCTTTTTAAGTAGAGGTTTTAATTGACAAATTCACACATGGATCAGGCATTTTATTTGCCTAAAATATTCTTTGAAGCGAGGTATAATTAGAACTTAGTTAATTCATAATTCCAACAGTTCATGTATAAATTGATAGTGTGAATAATCTAGACAGAGTTGCCAACAAATGGATGATATTAATTTATAAATTTAGAACAAGCAATTTTTTGAGGCTTTGGTGTAACATGGTATGAAGAGAGTAATTGTGTGAGGTCTTAGGTCTTCTATCTACTCATAATAGAGAAGAAATTTCCTTAATTACATGCCTCTGTATACAATGAGAAAAATGCTAGGGTTGGAGTTGGTTTTTATTTTTTGGTTTGTCCTCAGGTTTGAACTCTGGGCCTGGCCACTCCCTTTGAGCTGGTTTGTGCTCAAGGCTCATGCCCTACCTCTTCAACCTCACTGCCACTTGAGTCTGTCTTTTCCTGAGAAATTTATTGGAGATAAGAATCTAAGGAATCTTCCTGACTGCCTGGGCTTTGAACCATAATCTTCTAATCTCATTCTCCTGAATATCTATGATAGATAAAAAAGATAATAATATTTGCAAGTGTTCTGATTTCTTGAAATCAGAAAAATGTTGCAGCAAAGTTTAGTGTAGTGTACATTCCACAGTAGGAAGGGTATCATATTAGCACAACTCTAGTATTTTTTCACAACAGTGATAAGCTATTCATGATGTGAATTAAGGGAATTTTAAGGTGCACCTTACCAATTGGCAACTGTTGGGCTAGGAAGACTTTAAGGCATAAAAGCTTGGGATTGATGGTCACAGAAATAATTGCTTACACTGATGAACAAATGTTTACTCTTGAGGAATTAATTATTAAACATACTTCGTAGTTATATCCTTCACCAGAATATGGCTATTTTTTTTCTGTTGATTTCTCAATATGTAACACCCCACTAGAAACTGCAGCTATTGCAGAATTAAATAACATGCAAACAGGTACTGTTTTGAATATCTCTGATATGAAATGCTCAGAATTTGAAAATGAGTAGTTAGTATTTGTAAGAAATTTGAAAAACACATATATACTGTCCTTTGAACAGTTATTCAGTTTTAAAAGTTAGAAGTTTCCAGAGAATTAAACTGTTTTCTGTTTTACTATGAGACAATACTGAAATTATAATATTTTGGAAAATTATAGCAGGTATATTGTGAAAATATTGTATATTTTGATAACATTCATGTTGATGAACCTCTGATAAAAAAGGTGTAATTAATTCAAATTAGATGCCAAATAGTGTTCATTTTTAAAAAGGTAATGCAGATAGAATAATATTTACTATAGCAATACAGAGAAATTATACTTTATGTAACTTATTTTTAGTTTAATTTTATTTTTAAGGTGATATAAACAGGGGTTGCATTAATTTTAAGGTAGTGAATAATTAATATGTTGAAATTGTAACCACTACCTCATTTTTCTCACACTTTTCCTTTCTTGCCTTGTCAAATTAAGATAAATGCATGTGCAATACACACGGTACTGAAATCAAATACAGCAGGGGATAAACTATAGGGGAAAACACAAAAGAAAAAAGAAATCACATAGTACATTAAAAAAAACAACCACAAAGAAAAACCTCTATTTCCATATCTAGGTGTTCATTTTGCTCAACATGATCTTGTATTGTCCTATATACAAAGCTTTTGAGCCATTCTGCTCATCTGAAAAACCCAGAGGAGAGTTCCCAAATAGCTCTACAAACACTGCTGGCAAACATGATAAATGAAAAGTTTGAAAACATATAAAGGACTCTTTATGAGCGTGATAGGGAGAGAGAGGAGGCAATCCAAAAGTTTATACAGGAATAACATAAGCGTGAGGAAGCTACTCAAAAACTGATACAGGATTTGCATGAGCAGCTCAATTGAGAATACTCAAAGAGAAAGGCAGGAATGGCGTGAGCAGGCTGAGAACACTCAAAGAGAACTACAGGAATCACACAAACGGGAGGAATTTAATCAAAGAGGATTACAGGAATTGAGAGAGCAGGAGGAGAATGCACAAAGATCACTAAAGGCATTCATGGAATCGATTAACAAAGAGCTGAAGGAAGTCAGGGAGACCACAAAGGGAATGCTGAATGGAACCCAACAGAAGGAATGGGAGTCCAAGGAAACCATAACCAATCAACTAAGTGATTTGAGAATAAACACTAAACACCAAATTAAGGAAGTAAAGAAGTTCATACAAGATCTGAAACAAAGCTTCAACAAAGAATTTGAAGCCATCAAAGCTGACCAATTAGAAGGAAAATAGATAAAAAACAAAGTAGAAAATCTTGACACCAGGTTAGACCATGCAGAAGATCAAATCTCAGGGATTGAAGACAGCCTAGATATTATAGAGAAAGAACATACAACCATCCAAGACAAGTCCAAGAAATATGATAGATCTATCCAAAACTTGGAAGACACCATCAGAAGGCCTAGTCTAAGGATAATGGGTGTAGAGGAGCACCTAGAAACAGAAGTTAATGGTCTAGGAAATTTGTTTAACAGGATCCTAGCAGAGAACTTCCCAAACATGCAAAAAGATAGGCCTATTCAGTTACAAGAAGCTTTTAGAACTCGAAATAGACCAGACCAGAATAGGATATCCCACTGTCACATTATAATCCACACAGCATCAACTCAGATCAAGGAAAAGATCCTGAAAGCTGTCAAGGAGAAAAGATTCATCACCTATAAAGGGAAACCAATTAGAATCAACTCAGATTTTTCAGCAGAGACAATCAAAGCAAGAAGAGCCTGGAATGATGTATGCCAAGCACCCAAAACAAACAACTATCAACCAAGAATACTGTACCCAGCTAAACTCTGCTCATAACTGAAGGCCAAATAAAAACCTTCCAGAGCAAAGAAAAAATGAAACAATACATCTCCACCAAACCAGCCCTACAAAAGATTCTTAAAGGTGTCCTACACATAGTAAACCAACAAGACCACAACAAAGGCCAAGAAACTTCACCCAAACTGAGAATCCAAGAACCATAGGAAGAACCCAGTTTTCGCAACCCCCAAGAAGGTGGATAACATGGCAGGAACACCCAAATACCTCTCCTTCCTATCTCTTAATTAACGGACTTAACTCAGCAATGAAGCGACATAGACGGTCAAGTTGGATTAAAAAACAAGATCTTTCTATCTGCTGCCTTCAGGAGTAACATCTTGCCCGTAAAAACAAACAAATTTTCAATGTTAAAGGCTGGAACAAAATCTACCAAGCAAACGGCCCCCATAAACAGGCGGGAGTTGCAATCCTAATATCAGATAAAATAGATTTCAAATTAAAATTGGTGAGAAGAGATAAAGAAGGTCGCTACATACTAATTAAGGGATCTCTCTTTCAGGAGGATATTACAATTCTAAATATCTATTCGCCAAACAATGGAGCACCCAAATTTATGCAAGAAACACTACTTTCCCTCAAATCCCACATAGATCCAAAGACATTAATTGTAGGGGATTTTAACACACCACTCTCCCCACTAGATAGATCAACTTGGCAAAAACTCAACAGAGAAACCGCAGATCTAAACAGTTGCATAGATCAACTAGATTTAACAGACATCTACTGAATATTTCATCCAGCAGCATCAGAATACACGTTTTTCTCAGCAGCACATGGAACATTTTCTAAAATAGACCACATTTTAGGCCACAATGCAAACTTGTCGAAATTCAGAAACATTGAAGTTTACCTTGCATTCTCTCTGACCAAAAGGGAATAAAATTAGAACTCAATACCAAAAGCCACCCAAGAAAGTCCGGTAACACATGGAGGCTGAACAACACACTGCTGAATCACGAGTGGTCATGGAAGAGATTAGAAAGGAAATTCAAATGTTCATGCTATTCAACAAATATGAGCATACAAATTACCAGCTCCTCTGGGACACAATAAAGGCAGTATTCAGAGGCAAGTTTATAGCTCTGAGCTCCCACATCAACAAATTGGAGAGATATGAAACCAACAATTTAATGAAACATCCAAACCTCCTTGAAAAAGAGCAGCAAGATAAACCCCAATCCAGTAGATGGAAAGAAATAATTAAAATTAAATCAGAATTAAATGAATTAGAATCCAAAAAAACTATAGAAAAAATCAACAAAACAAAGAGTTGGTTCTTCGAAAAAAATAACAAATTTGAGAGACCCTTAGCAAATCTTATCAGAAAAAAAAGAGAACACACCCAAATAAATACACTCAGAGATGAGAATTGAAACATCACCATGGAACAAAACAAGATTCAGAACATTTTAAGGGAATATTTCTCAAAAACTTATGCTAATAAGTTTGAGAACTTGGCAGAAATGGACCATTCCCTAGCAAATACTGACATGCCAAAACTAAATCAAGATGAGGTAAACCATCTTAACAGGCCTATATCAAGCATTGAAATAGAAACAGCAATAAGAGACCTCCCAGCGAAGAACAGTCCAGGACCAGATGGTTTTACAGCGGAATTCTACAAGGCCTTCAATGCAGAGCTCTCACCAATACTCCTCCAATTCTTACATGAAACTGAAAGAGAAAGTTCACTACCGAACACATTCTATGAAGCCATCATAACCCTCATCCCAAAACCAGGCAGGGACTCATCAAAGAAAGAGAACTATAGGCCCATTTCTTTGATGAACGTTGATGCAAAACTTCTCAACAAAATTTTGGCCAATCGACTTCAACAATTTATCCAAAAAATCATATACCATGATCAAACAGGATTCATTTCAGGGATGCAAAGCTGCTTCAATATACGCAAATCAATTAATATTATTCATCACATCAACAGGAGCAAGGATAAGAACCACATGGTTATCTCAATAGATGGAGAAAATGCATTCGACAAAATCCAACACCCCTTTATGATGAAAGTTTTGAAAAAATTATGAATCCTTGGAACATTCCTCAATACAATAAAGGCTGTATATGACAAACCTACAGCCAGCATTATACTTAATGGAGAAAAACTAAAGCCTTTTCCTCTTAACTCAGGAACAAAACAAGGATGTCCACTCTCTCCACTTCTCTTCAATCTAGCATTAGAATGCCTAGTTACAGCAATAAGACAAGAGGCAAACATAAAGGGGATCCAAATAGGGAAAGAAGAAATAAAACTCTCCCTCTTTGCAGATGACATGATCTTGTATTTAAAGAATCCCATAGACTCCACTCCCAAATTACTCAAGCTGATTCAAAATTTTGGAAAAGTAGCAGGGTATAAAATTAACCCCCAAAATCAACGGCTTTTCTGTATGCCAACAATGAGAAAAGTGTGGCTGAAATTAGGAAAGCACTCCATTTGTAATAACCCCACAAAAAATAAAATACCTAGGAATAAATTTAACCCAAGAAGTGAAGGACCTCTATTATGAAAACTTTAAAATCTTGAAAAAGGAAATTAAAACAGAAATTAGAAAATGGCAAAACCTCCCATGATCCTGGATTGGAAAGATTAACAACGTGAAAATGGCAATAATTCCCAAGGCTCTCTACAAATTCAATGCGATACCTATCAAAATTCCAAACTCATTCTTCAAGGAAATAGAAGAGGCAATCCAAAAATTCATATGGAACAATAAAAGACCCCAAATAGCAAAAACGCTCCTCAACAGAAAGAACAATGCTGGAGGAATATCAATACTAAATTTCAAACTCTACTATAAAGCCATAGTAATCAAAACAGCTTGGTTTGGCATAAGAACAGACCTCAGGACCAATGGAATATAATTGAAAACGCAGAAATGAACCTACAGACCTATAGCCATCTAATCTTTGATAAGGGAGCTAAAACAATAGAATGGAAGAAAAACAGCCTCTTCAGTAAATGGTGATGGCAAAATTGGTTAACTGCTTGTAAAAAACTAAAGCTAGATCTTTATATATCACCCTGCACACGCATCAACTCCAAATAGATCAAAGTCCTCAAAGTCAAAGCAGACAATCTGAAAACACTACAGGATGGAATAGGAGAAACCCTAGGTCTCTTTGGCTCAGGCCAAAATTTTCTGAATAGAGACCTGGAAACACAACAAATCAAAGAAAGGGTGGACAAATGGGATTGCATGAAGTTGCAGAGCTTCTGCATGGCAAAGTACATAGCTAGCAAGATCAATAGAAAGCCCACGGATTGGGAGAAGATCTTCACTAGCCATAAAACAGACAAGGGTCTCATATCTAAAATATACTTGGAACTCAAAAAATTAAATCCCCCAACAACAAATTCTCAAAGAAACAACTGCCCAATTAATAAGTGTGATAAAGTCTTAAAGAGAAATTTCTCTGAAGAAGAAGGAAGGATGGCCAATAGACACATGAGGAAATGCTCAACATTCCTAGCCATAAAAGAAATGCAAATCAAAACAACATTGAGATACCACCTCACTACAGTTAGAATGGCAAAAATCAAGAACTCTAACAACAGCAGATGCTGGAGGGGATGTGGACAGAAGGGAACCTTACTTCATTGTTGAAGGGAATGTAAACTTGTTCAACCACTTTGGAAAGCAGAGTGGAGGTTCCTCAAAAAAACTTCACATAGAGCTCCCCTATGACTCAGCAATCCCACTTTTGGGCATTTACCCAAATGTTTACAAACAGGACGACACTATAGCTACCAGCACAATTATGTTTATTGCAGCATTATTTACCATAGCTAAGATATGGAACCAACCCTCAGTAGATGAATGGATCAAGAAAATGTTGTATATATATATATATATACACAATGGAATTCTATGCCTCCATCAGAAAGAATGACATTGCCCCATTTGTTAGGAAATGGAAAAAGTTGGAAAAAATTATATTAAGTGAAGTAAGCCAGGACCAAAGAAACACAGGTCGCATGGTTTCCCTTATTTGCAATATCTAGTATATGTGTGTCAAGTGGAAAAGGTCAGATAATGTGATGTTAGGAAAATGAGCCCTTAGATATGTATTTTAATGTTTTTTTCTTTCATGCATTTGTTTCTAATGCATTTATAAGATTATCTCTTTGTTGCTTTGTATGTCCCTCCCCCACAGTATAACCCCTGCTTTCACTATATTTGTTGTCAGTATAACTTGTGGAGGAGATGGGGAAAAACAAGTCGTTTAAGGATACAGGTGGACCTGTTGCAACAATGAGAAGTACAAGTTGTCACGTCGAAAACGAGCTTTACTACCTTGATGCTGGGGGGGGGGCCTGGTGGGAGAGGGGGGAGGATTGGGTGGGGAAGGAGGCTGAGAAGGGCTGTGAAGGGTAAACAAAGAAGGAAGCTGCAATGCTTGATAAGAAATGTACGCATTATCCTGCCCATGTAATTGTAACCCCTCTGTACAGTGTGTTCACAAAAAAATAAAATAAAATATAAAAAAATCAAAAATTAAAGCATTTCAAAAAAAAAGTAAAAGAAACCGCAGATCTAAACAACTGCATAAATTAACTAGATTTAACAGACTTCTACCTTATATTTCACCCAGCCTCATCAGAACACACGTTTTTCTCAGCAGCACATGCAACATTTTCCAAAATAGACCACATTTTAGATGACAAAACAAACTTTTCCAAATTCAGAAGCATTGAATTATACCTTGCATTCTCTCACACAACAAGAGAATAAAATTAGAACTCAACACCAAAAGCCACCGTAGAACATCCTGTACCACATGAAGGCTGAAAAACACACTGTGGAATGACCAGTGCATCATAAAATACATTGGAAAGGAAATCAAGTATTCATGATATTCAGCAAAGATGAACACACAAATTACCACCTACTCTGGGACACAGCAAAGGCAGTACTCAGAGACAAGTTTATAGCCCTGAGTTGCAACACAAACAACTTGTAGAGATCTGAAACCAACAATTTAATGAGACATCTGAGCCTCCTTGAATAAGAGCAACAAGAAAATCCCTATCGATAAAATTAACAAAATTGACAGAACTTTAGCAAATCTTAGAAAAAGAAGAGAACACATCCAAATAAATAAACTCAGAGATGAGAATGGAAACATCACCAGAGAAACAACCAAGATTCAGAACATTATAAGGGAATACTTCTAGAAACTTTATGCTAATAAGTTTGAGAACTTGGCAGAAATGGACCTTTTCTTAGCAAATATTGACATGCCGAAACTAAACCAAGATGAGTTAAACCATCTTAACAGGCCCATATTCAACATTGAAGTAGAAACAGCAGTAACAGTCCTCCCATCTAACAAAAGCCCCGATCCCAATGGATTTACAGTGGAATTCTACAAGGCCTTCAAAGAAGAGCTCTCACCAACACTCCTCCAAATTCTCAACGAAATTGAAAGAGAAAGTTCACGACCAAACTCATTCTATGAAGCCATCATAACCCTCATCCCAAAACCAGGCAGGGAGTCATCAAGGAAAGAGAACTATAGACCCATTTCTTGAATGATCATTAATGCAAGAATTCTCAACACACTTTTGGCCAATCGACTTCAACAATTCATCCAAAAAATCATACACCACGATCAAACAGGATTCATTTCAGGTTTCATTTCATGCAAAGTTGGTTCAATAAATGCAAATCAATTAATATAATTCATCACATCAACAAGAGCAAGAACAACAATCACATGGTTATCTCAAAAGATGCAGAAAAAGGATTTGACACGATCCAACACCCCTTTACGTTGCAGATTCTGCAACAATTAGGAATCCAGGAAACATTCCTCAGTACAACAAAGGCTCTATATGACAAACCTACAGCCAGCATTATACTTAATGGTGAAAAGCTAAAGCCATTTCCTCTTAACTCAGGAACGAGACAAGGATGTCCACTCTCTACACTTCTCTTCAATTTAGAATTAAAATGCCTAATTTAACCATAAAACAAGATGAAAACATTAGAGGGATCCAAATAAGGAAAGAAGAAGGAAAACTTTCCCTCTTTGCAGATGACATGATCTTGTATTTAAAGAATCCCACGGACTCCACTCTCAAATTACTCAAGCTGATTCATCATATTGGTAAAGTAACAGGGTATAAAATTAACCTTCAAAAATCAATGGCTTTTCTGTATGCCAACAATGAGAAAATCGTGCTGAAACCCGGAAAAAAATTCTATTTGTAATAGCCCCACAAAAAATAAATTACCTAGAAATTAACATACTCAAAGAAGTGGAGGATCTCTATGATGAAAACTTTAAAAACTTGAAAAAGGAAATCAAAACAGAACTTAGGAAGTGGAAAAAACTCCCATGCTCCTGTATTGGAAGGATCAACATCGTGAAAATGGCAACACTTCCCAAGGCTAGCTACAAATTCAATGTGATACCTATCAATATTCCAACCTCATTCTTCAAGGAAATAGAAAAGGCAATCCAAAAATTCATATGGAACAATAAAAGACCCTGAGTAGCAAAAATGATCCTTAACAGAATGAACAGTGCTGGAGGAATATCAATACCAAATTTAAAACACTACTACAAAACCATTGTAATCAAAACAGCTTGGTACTGGCACAAGAACAGACCTCAGGAACAATGAAATAGAATTGAAACCCAGAAATGAACCCACAGACTTATAGTCATCTAATATTTGATAAGGGAGCTAAAAAAATAGAATGGAAGAAAGACAGCCTTTTCAGTAAATGGTGCTGGCAAAATTGATTAATCACTTGTAGAAAATCAAAAATAGATCCATACATGTCATCCTGCACCAGAATCAAATCCAAATGAATCAAGGAACTCGAGGTCAAAACAGACACTCTGAAATCATTACAGGTCTCAAATCATACTAGGTCTCCTTGGCATAGGCCAAAACTTTCTCAAAAGAGACGCAGAAACACAACAAATCAAAGAAAATTTTGAAAAATGGGATTGCATGAAATGGCACAGTTACTGCAAGGCAAAGGATATAGCTAATCAAGATCAATAGAAAGCCTACTTATTGGGAGAAGATAATCACTAGCCATACAATGGACAAGATTCTCATATGTAAACTATATCTGGAACACAAAACATTAAATCCCCCAACAACAAATCCTCAAAGAAACAACTGCTCAATAAATAAGTGGGCTACATTGCTACAATGAGATGTACAAGTCGTTATGTCGCAAACGAACTTTACAACTTTTGGGGGGGGTAGGGAGGATTTTGGGGGCGGGTGGAGGATGGGAAAGGATGGGAAGTGGAAAACAAAGGAGGAGGCTAAAATGTTTGATAAGAAATGTACTCATTATTTTGCCCATGTAATTGTAACTCCTCTGTACTTTATTTACAAAATAAAAATAAATAAATAAGTGGCTAAAGACTTACAGAAAAACTTCTGTGAAGAAGAAAGAAGGATTGCCAATAGACACATGAAGAAATGCCCCACCTCCCCGGCTATAAGAGAAATGCAAATCAAAACAACATGGAGATACCACCTCACCCCAGTTAGAATGGCCATAGACAAGATCAATAATAACAGATGCTGGAGTGGATGTGGCCAGAAGGGAACCTTACTTCATTGTTATTGGGAGTGTAAACTTGTTCAAACACTTTGGAAAGTTGTATGGAGGTTCCTCAAAAAACTCCTAGAGCTCTCCTATGACCCAGAAATCCCACTTTTGGCATTTACACAAATGATCACAAACAAGACCATACTAAATCTTCCAGCACAACTATGTTTATTGCAGCATTATTTACCATAGCTACGATATGGAACCAACCCAGATGCCCTTGAGTAGATGAATGGATCAAGAAAATGTGGTAAATATAAACAAAGGAATTCTTTGCCTCCATCAGAAAGAATAACAATGCTCCATTTGTTAGGAAATGGAAAGACTTAGAAAAAATTATATTAAGTGAAGTAATCCAGCCCCAAAGAAACATAGGTCCCATGTTTCCCTTGTTCAAGTACCACTTTTTTTTTTCACACACCCAGTCTATGTGTGAGGGTACTTTCTCCCTGTTAAGCAATAGGGTAATACTCACAATCTGAAGGGGAAAGTTCCACAGTTTAACCCTATGCCCACATTAGAGGGTGTATAATTTAAAGTATTTTGAGTCAAACAGTAATACTAGAATTGAAATGCTCCTAAGGGACATTTTCTTGGAGCTCATTAGTTTACCCAGGAGAAATATAAATATCCCTAAATTTTGGAGCTAATTAGTAAATATCCTAATTAACACTACATCCTAGACGTTGTGTTATTACAAGTCAACATTGTATTATTGTTACATCAGAATCTTTCCCTACTTGCCAATGTGTAAGAGAAAATGAAAGTAAGGCATTAAAGCAAAATGCCTTATCTTTTTAGGAATTTAATCCTAGTGGTGAGGGTAATGTCTGAACTCTTCCATTCAATAAAAGCTTGAAGTTTATAAGAGCACTTCCTACATATAAAAATTTGTGGCAGGTTGATTGACAGGGTTATTTCATCATGGAGATATCACCAAAACACTGTTCTTATTGAAATTGTCTATATCTTTTTAGTTTTCAAATCCAAATTGCATATTTCCTTCAATATCTCTGTAACAGTTTTGACCTTTTCTTCCTGCAAATTCTTTCCTTTCTTTACTTCTGTAAACCTGTGTTTATTACTTTCTTGTTTCCTTATTTATCTCATTCTTCCAATCTTGTCCACACTGGTACACACATTGTTCAGAATTGTGTCAGAACTTTCCTTTTCCTCTTCCCTTTAATAATGCCCCCGATTTTATTATTATTTTTCATATTCATGGTCATGGATATTTTGATAATGTCTAAACAAACCTATCTTTGCATCTGTTTAATATAAACTTTAGAACTATCAGAGTTTTTTTCTCCTAAATCCAACATTTCCACCTGTAATCCCTATCACCAAGATTAACACTAACACAGTTGCCTGGCCAGAGATGTAGAACACTTTAGATTTCTTCTTACCTTTCTGCTCCCACCCATTAGAAAAGATGAATGATCAAGATTTTCTGAATTTCTGTCACTAATATGATTTCTATGTACTCCTTTTTATGCCCCTGCCACCAGCCTGTTTCATGTAATCATCACTGGTCACCTAGACATAAACAACCTTTTACAAAGTATGTTTTTCCCCATAGTCTTTTCATATTGGACCTTTCCATCACCAAATTACTTCTGCTTGTAAGCACACAGAGTGAAGAGCTCAGACACAAATTCTAGTATCATTATTTACTCATTACATTGACTACTGGCCTTACATTTCTCATCTGTAAATGGATGTAATCTACCAAAAATATTGAAGAATATATTTTTTGACTTCTAGAGCAAAAAAAAAAAAAAAAAAAGAAAATGAAGAGTCCTTACGTTTTCCCCCTTAGCTTACAAATAAGGAAAGCGTCAAATTCAGTTTGTTGGTATAAATATCAAAAATTGTTTCATGCAGAAATAAAAATAAATTTTCTCCTGGATCTAAGGACTGTGTCCTTTCAAGGTAACTCCAGATATGTAAGTGGTATTATGTAAATTGTGTCATGTGTTTATAGCTATATTGAAGAATATGTCATTGGAAAGCATTGGTTATTGAATAGTGTCTTTATGAGAATGGTATTTGAACTAACCACACTAAGTTGAAAACTACATCTTAGTCCATCAAAATTTTTCTTATTGCTTTATTTGTTGCCAAGTGTTCTTAATACATTTACACATAGATTTTCTCCAGTTAACTGGATGAAAACTAAAACTGATCATGGATTTCTACCTAATGAGTGAAGCATGCTTGAGGCATGTGTTGTTAACTTCTAGGGATATATAACTAAGCCAATGGCTATGTGGGTAGTGAAAGGCTTTCTCCTAAATTCCCAAGGCTAGAACAAACAAGATCATTTGTAACAGAAAGCACTCAGCTTATTATATTTTATCTATGTGGGATAATCAACATGTGCAAACAAATGATTTTAATTATAAGAAAAATATAGTACGAAGAAAAGTGAGTATATTTAGAGAGACTGAAAGAATGAAATTAGGGTTTTTACTCTCTCACCTGTTTATGTGATTGTCTTTCTTGATATTGAAACTCTTCTCTTGTTATTCTTATTGTATTAATCCAGTGCTTTTTAGTACTATGTATTCAATGTGGGAAATCTGGCTTAAAAGATGTCTAAAAATTTTTCCTTTTCAATCAAAACCTTGTCATTATCAGGCTACACTGTGGTCATCATCTTCTTCATAAAAATTATTATGAGAATCATAAGTGCTAACTATTGAACGTATGATACTTGTCTATGATTTTGCAATATTTACATTTTGATTAATAATTTTAATGTTACCACTGTGCATGCATCCATGTTAAAATTTTGAATAAATTAAGAAACAAAAAAATCTAAGCCAGGATGTGGAGGGTAAACAAAGGAGGAGGCTGTAATGCTTGATAAGAAATGTACTCATTATGTTGCCCATGTAATTGTAACCCCTCTGTACAGTATGTTCACAAAAAATTAAAATTAAAAATAAATGAAAAAAAATAACTAAGCCATATCAGGTAGCTTAACTATGTGCTTATAACAAATTATTGACTAGATTTTTGAGGTATTGCAAATTCCTAACCAGTATGAATTATCTTCCTCTCTTCCTGTCATTACACACAAATATTTAAGAGTTTGAACAGAATTTTTTCAAGTAATATACTATAAACGTTATTACATTATCATGTGTATATCTAAAATTCCCTTGAAATTAATAAACTCTACTCTCTATTGAAATATTAGTTATTTTACACTAGGAAACTTTTGGAAAAATAGACTGCCTATCTTTGAAATGAAAAATAGTAGAATAAAAGTTTCAGAGGGAGTTCCAGGATGATGGTGGAGGAGAAGCTGGAGGCTAAACAAGCTCTCACATAGAAAGCAGTTTTTGTTCCAGTGAACAGTCCTAAGCCAGAGAATCACACCAAGTGTACCATCACAGGAGAGAGAGTTAGGCCAAAGAGGGAAAATACAGGCAAGGAGACAGATCCGAGCACTTGGCAGCTGCCGCAGCTGCAGTGGCAGTTGCAGCGACAGTGGCGGCAGCCACGGTGGCGGCGACCGTTGCCGCCAACCTGCAACCCGCCATACCGGGACGAAGGCACCAGAGGCAGAGGTGGCAGGTGAGCGGATTCTACTCAACACCAGCAAGAACTGACAAGGAGCAGGTATCTTCATCCTGCAGTTCGCAGACCAGAGATGACACAGGAACCAAGTTTGTGGCATGAGCAGAAGCCTGACATCCTTCACACCTTCTCAGGGATCAGAGGAGGGAAGGCCACACCTCCCCTCCCCACTACCAGAGATCTCAATCTTTGTTAGTGACAAAGGCCTGGCTGAGCAAATAGCTCCAACTCAGGCATTGGAAGAAAACAAGAGTAATTTAGCAGGTCACAGGAACCTAACCTTACCTGCTAGGCTCAGCTCCACCCAGGGAAAAGTCACCCAGCACAGGCCACAAGCCCCAGGAGTGGATTTCTTCACTGGGTACACAGAGACAGAGGCTGCCCCTCCTTATAGCAGCCTAGAAAATCAATTGAAATACAGTAAACATAAACCCTGAAAAAGGCTCCAGGCTGGGATCTGTGAATGACTCAGAAGCTAGTCCCTCAGGGAAAAGCTACTGTTTGCGGAAAGGCCTCAACTCTACCCAGAACCTAGCCTCATCACAGCATCTCTAAACTAGAGGAAACAGCCATCTCTCTCTTTTGTGATACTCAAAGCAGATCTATCTCCCATAGAACTAGCCTGGGAGGAGGATCAAAAACTCCTGGGTAAGCAGAGCATTTTTCTGCCTACTCATATTAACCGACTTAAGAAACCAACCAAGCCAGAGCAAAATCAAACACCACAAGCAGACCAGAGACTCCAACTAGAGACAGGCTAAGGACACAAGGGAGATACAGGATCTTCCCTTCCCCCCCAAAAAATCAAAGAACTTTTTTGTACCTTTTATTAAAATTTTTTTTCTAAAACTTTTTAAAAATTTTTAATATTGAACTTTTTTGAAAAAAATTGTTTTCTATTAACTTTTTTTCTTCCTCTTATACTTTTTATTTTAAGAGTATGTGTGTGCTTTTTTTCTCTTTTTCTTTTTTTTTCTTTCTTTTCTTCTTTATTTCTTTTTTCTTTAGTGCTACTGACCTTTTTATCCTTTTTTCTTCCTTCTCATTCTTTTCACCTTTTCTTCTCTTTATTCTTCTTTGCATGACTTAATTGCTCTTCTGCTCATCCTCAGATATACCCGTGGTCGATTATTAGATCTTGTTCCCCATTGTGTACACACTTAATCCAGAAATGTATTACTCAATTCAAAACCTTTTAGACTTAAATTCCTTAATAGTAGTACTACCTCTTTATATCTATATAATATTTTAAGCATTTTTAAATTTCCCATATCTCCTTTTTATCTCTACACTTATCTTATCCTATCCACATTCTTCTCTGAATATTACATTTTTGGATTTGCATAATTTTTGTTTTTAATGTTTCACTATATAATTTTTAATATTTGTTTTTCTATTTGTCTCTTTTTATATCGTTCTCTTCTTTTCTTTTCTCTCTCTTTACTATCATTCTATCCAACTATTTCTCACTTTGAGATTAGGACTTAATTAAGTTTACTCACCCTATGCCTTTCCATAGCCTTCTATCCCTATTTTTACCCACATCTTTCCCTAAACCTAATAATTTCTGGTTTGCCAAATTCTTCTTTGCGGTTCGTAACCAATTAATACATAGTTGTTTGATGTTCAAGATATATATCTTTTGAACTAGAGTGTATCTGCATACTTTGACTGAGCAACTACAGACTTTGGTTGATGCTTAACTTAAGATAGTGATCTAGCACAAAAGTGGTGTTACTTTCATCCCAAATGGGCAGGAGAAGCAGGAAAAACACTAGAAAAATGGCAAGTCCGGGTATCTCAACTCCCAATCATGAAAATCAGTGGACAGAACACATAATGAATAATCCAGAGGAGAGCTCCCTAAAAGCTCTACAAACACTTCTGGTAAACATGGTAAATGAATCGACTGAAAACCTGCAAAGGACTCTGTATGAGCATGATAGGGAGAGAGAGGAGGCAAAAGAAAGGCCAATACAGGAATATCATGAGCATGAGGAAGCTACTCAAAGTTTGATACAGGAATTGCATGAGCAGCTTGAGAGCACTCAAACAGAAATAAAGGAATGGTGTGAGCAGGCTGAGATCAGTCAAAGCGAGCTATAAGAATCGTATGGAACAGAGGAAGCTAATCAAAGAAGAATACAGGAATTGAGAGAGTAGGATAAGAATACACAAAGATCATTAAAGGCATTCGTGGAATCCATAAATGGAGAACTGAAAGAAATCAGGGAGTCCACAAAGGGAATGGAACCCAGCAGAAAGAATGGGAGTCCAAGTAAACCATAACCAATCAACTATGTGATTTGAGAATAAACACTGAACACCAAATTAAGGAAGTAAAGAAGTCCATAAAAGATCTAAAACAAAGCTCCAAAAAAGAACTTGAAGCCATCAAAGCTGACCAACTAGAAAGAAAAAAAAAAAAACACAAACAACAAAAAGCAAAGTAGAAAGTCTTAATAGTAGGTTAGAACATGCAGAAGATTGAATGTCGGGGATTGAAGACAGCATGGATATTATAGAGAAAAAAAAATATAACCATCCAAGACAAATCCAAGAAATATGATAGATCTATTCAACATTTGGAAGACACCATCAGAAGGCCTAATCTGAGGATAATGGGTATAGAGGAAGACTTAAAATCAGTTGTTAATGGTCTAAGAAATTTGTTTAACAGGATCCTAGCAGAGAACTTCCCAAACATGAAAAAAGATAGGCCTATTCAGATACAATAAGTTTTAGGACTCCAAATAGACCAGAACAGAATAGGACATCCCACTGTCACATTATAATACACACTGGATCCATTCAGACCAAGGAAAATATCCTTAAAGCTGTCAAGGAGAAAAGATGAATCACCTATGAAGGGAAACCAATTAGAATCACCTCAGATTTCTCAGCAAAGGCAATCAAAGCAAGAAGAGCCTGGAATGATGTATGCCATGCACTACAGACAAACAACTATCAACCAAGAATACTGTACCCAGCTTTACTCTCCTTCATAACCGAAGGTAAACTAAAAACCTTCCATACCAAAGAACAACTGAAACAATATATCTCCACCAAAGCAGCCCTACAAAAGATTCTTAATGATTTCCTACACAGAGAAAACCAACAAGACCACAATAAAGGCCAAGAATCCACACCCAATCTGAGAATCCAAGAACCATAGGAAGAACCCAGTTGCTACAGCCCCAAAGAAAGTGCACAAAATGGCAGAAACTCCCAAATACCTCTCACTCCTATCTGTCAACATTAACGGACTTAACTCTCCAATTAAGCAACATAGACTGCCCAGTTGGATTAAAAAGCAATATCCGTCTATCTGTTCCCTTCAGGAGTCACATTTTGCCCATAAAAACACGCACATTTTCAACATGAAAGGCTCGAACCAAATCTACCAAGCAAACGGCCCCCATAAACTGGCGGGAGGTGCAATCCTAATATAAGATAAAATAGACTTCAAATTAAAATTAGTAAGAAGTGATAAAGAAGGATGCTACATACTAATAATTAAGGGATCTCTCCTCGATGAGAATATTACAATTGTAAATACCTATTAAACAAGAAATGGACACCCAAATTTATCCAAGAAACACTACTTTTCCTCTTATCCCATATAGATCCAAAGACATTAATTGTTGTGGAATTTAACACACCACTTTTCCCACTAGATAGATGAACTCGAGAAATCGCATATCTAAACAACTGCATACATCAACTAGATTTAACAAACATCTATTGAATATTTCACCCAGCAACGTAAGAATACACGTTTTTCTCAGCAACACATGGAACATTTTCCAAAGTAGTCCACATTTTAGGCCACAAAGCAAACTTGTCCAAATTCAAAAACATTGAACTTATACCTTGCATTCTCTCAGACCACAAGGGAATAAAATTAGAACTCAACACCAAAAGCCACCAAAGAAAGTCCTGTAACACATGGAGGCTGAACAACACACTGTTGAATCACGAGTGGTCATGGAAGAGATTAGAAAGGAAATTCAAATGTTCATGATATTCAACAAAAATGAACACACAAATTACCAGCTCCTCTGGGACACAGCAAAGGCAGTACTCAGGGGCAAGTTTATAGCTCTGAGTTCCTACATCAACAAATTGGAAAGATCTGAAACCAACAGTTTAATAAGGCACCTGAGCCTCCTTAAATAAGAGCAGCAATATAAACCCCAATCCAGTAGAAGAAAAGAAATTAAATCAGAATTAAATAAATTAGAATCCAAAAAAACTATAGAAAGAATCAACAAAAGAAAGAGTTGTTTCTTCTAAAAATTAACAAAATTGACAGTCCCTTAGCAAACCTTATCAGAAAAAGAAGAGAACAACCTAAATAAATAAACTCAGAGATTAGAATAGCAACATCACCAGAGAAACAACCAAGATTCAGAACTTTATAAGGGAATACTTCGCAAAACTTTATACCAATAAATTTGAGAACTTGGCAGAAATGGACCTTTTCCTAGCAAAATATTGAGATGCCGAAACTAAACCAAGATGAGTTCAATCATTTTAACAGCCCCATATCAAGTATTGAAGTAGAAACAGCAATTAGAGTCCTCCCATCTAAGAAAAGCCCAGCACCAAATGGTTTTACAGCAGAATTCTACAAGGCATTCAAAGCAGAGCTCACACAAATACTCCTCCAACTCTTCAATGAAATTGAAAAAGAAAGTTCACTACCGAACTCATTCTATGAAGCCATCATAACCTGTCAGGTCTTCATCCGTCCCTCGAATGACGGATGGGGGCCAAGGAAAGCTGAGGTGGCCGCTCACCCGTTACCCAGCCTCCCTTAGCCTGTGAGATAATCAGACCCAGCGGGTAGTCAAGTTAAGCAAGAAAGCTCATTTATTAACACAGAGCAGGCCCTTTTTAAAAGCAAAAAAATGCAGATGGTGGCGTGGCAGTGGAGGAGAAGGAACCAATCACTGTCAAGGTCATACCCTATCATGCACCTAAGCTTCCACGGGCTGGTTACACACTGAAAATAAACCAAATTGGGCTCTGCCTATTCAACTTCCTCTCAGTGCCATCTTTGGTGCCCATGTGCTCTACAGATTCCCCCTTTTTGGTTTTAATGGCAGACCCACCTCCCAATGAGTTATAATTTTCCCTCCTCTGTAAAGGTTATTTTAACAGGATTACATTGGTAAGAATAGCATTGGCCACTCTGGGGGTTCGAGGCAAGTCTGGGGGGCCTGATTCGCCAGACAAGGATAGATAGGGCCCTCATGCATGATCCAAGAGCCTGTCCCAGTTACTTCACATCCCCACCTAGCACAGTAATAAACATCAGCCCCACCACAGTTAGAAATGTACAATGCAGTTCAATTAGTTCCTGGGCATATATAAAAGTCAGTATCTTGTAAGGTCATTCTCTTCAGAACATGGGAGAAGCCTGGGTATTGGGAGTTCTACACATGGGGCACAGTGCATCCTCGTGGGCCCCCATACTTAGGCCATTCTACTAAAATCCAGAAAATCATGGAAAATATAAAACTAACTGCAGACGTAGCAAAGTAATCCTGGGCATCTGGTGTCTTTTAAGTAAGCCAGTTTCTTGTATGTGCCTTTAAGCGAGCACAGGGGTCAAGAGGACCTTTGAGCTTTACTCTCAGCTCCCAATGGCTCCCAACTTCTCCCCCTTCTTTGTTTAAAGAAGTGAACCTGTCTGTCTTAGGTTGAGTGGATTGCCTTGTCTGCCTTACCCGTCATCAGGAACTTCTTCAGGGCGAAGCTGAAGGCCCTGTCTTTGGTTGGTCAGACTGACACCCCTTCTTACCCGTCTCTGGCTGCGATTCTTCTCAAGGGAAATTCATTCTTTTGGAGCTTGATCTTATGTAACTGGCTGGCTAAGCTCATAAGAGTTTTTCAGTGCACGTGTAATGCAAGGAAGGCATAGGAAAACCATCAGCAAAAGCATTACCAGGACAAGCAAAGTCATTAGAAGTCCTTTAAGATTAGTCAAGAATGGGATAGCAGTCTTTGCCACTTCAGAGTCCAGAGGTGGGGCTTGTTTTAATCCAGCTATTTGCCTGTGGGGTTGAAAAAGATCTAAACTGGAAGCATAACAAAAGGTGATTGTTTAACAATAAGTATGGATTGAATAATGCTGTTATACAAGCAATTAGTAAAAGGACAATTAAAGCAGGTAACATTAAAATAATTAGCTCCTACAGAAATATTAAACGGTCCATACATAATGACATAGGGTGGTGATCAAAATGAAAGTCAGGCCACCAGGTCAAAGGGACAGCTTCTCTTGTGGTGCTACTGATGATTTCTGCATTGCCAGCGCTGATCACTGCCCAAGTCACCCCTGAGG
Organism: Dipodomys spectabilis; assembly: GCF_019054845.1. NCBI lineage: Eukaryota > Metazoa > Chordata > Mammalia > Rodentia > Heteromyidae > Dipodomys > Dipodomys spectabilis. The sequence goes on along the minus strand of NW_024871095.1, from coordinate 190,810 downwards.
TTGATGCAGATTCGGTAAGGCCATTGCCAGGACTGGGAGGGTCAGGACAGCCAAAGCTGGAATATCGCCATCTGCAATTGTTAGAGAACACAAGAGCTTCTCAAGGGCTGGTTGCCCTTGGGGATGGTTAATGGTTATCTTTTAGGCTTTCCTCTTTTAAACACAAGCCTTGGCCACCATAGCCATTTTTCTTGTTGGTAAGTTTATCTTTGTACATCCTCCTGTATAGAGTAAATGGGTAAGAACTTTAGGTTCCTTGCAGGTATCCAAATGAGCGCTGTCTCCCCTATTGGAAAAAACGCATCCAAATCCCCTGCTCATAGTAACTAGGGGGTCAGGTCCTCTCCATTGTTGTGTCAGAGGGTCATTTCACCTGACTTTTACTTGGGGCTTAGAGTTTAGTTGTCCCCAGTGCTTGTGAAATCTGGATTCAGTTGCCCTTTTTGAGAAATTTAAAATATTAATGGTAAACAAAGCTATTTAACTGCAAAAATTTTGCCTGATGGCTTTCTGTAATTGTAATAACTTATTGGGGCATCCTGTCTTTTAGTAGGACAAATAAGGGCAAAAGACTATTTTTAGGGACAGAAACCCATGGCAACATCCAATTGATTTCCCTTTGGGTTAAGGTTAGAAAGGCTGGAATATCCAGCAAAGGCTTAAGTAGGGTGGCATGAGCCAGCATTTTAAAAGGAAGTACCTTTTGAATTTTATTGAGGGCTATGGTAAAGCCCCCCATTTTTAATATGGCAAGAACCTGGGCCAGAAGACCCTCCAGGTGTCCGGGGTCTTGTTGCCCCAGAATTATATCATCCATGTAGGCATTAGCAATGGAGGTATCTAAACCCAGCACAGGCACTAAAATTGTGGCCAAGTATTATTGGCAAAAGGCCGGGCTATTGGCCATTCCCTGTGGCAACACCATCCATTCAAACCTCCGAGCAGGCTGCGAAAATTAAGACAAGGGATGGAGAAAGAAAACTTCTCGTAGTCATCTGGATGTAGGGGATATAAAAACATCTTTAATATCAATCAAAACTAAGGTATATTCTGAAGTTATAGTGGGAGTCCAGGGCATGCCCCTTAGGGGTTTTTCTACTAGCTCCATCCTTTCATTTACCTAACATAGATCTTGGAGCATATGCCAAGCCTCAGAGGCTTTTTGAATAACAAATATGGGTGTGTTCCAAGGTCTCACAGTAGGGCTTATGAGCCCAAGGTTTATCTGTTCCTCTGCCAGAAGGTATAGGGCTACAAGTTTAGGTTTGGTTAATGGCCGATGCTCCACCCAAATAGGGATTCTGGTGTAAAACAAACTTGGATTGACAATCCTTTTTCCTATCATATCCCTCCCTGCCCCTGGGGCAGGGTGTAGGGGATGGTTTGCAACCCCTCCACCCCCACCCCGGGCCGCCTTGACAGGGATTGTTGTAAACAGTCCCTCTTAAAGTGCCCCTCCTTCCCGCATTTAAAACAAATCCCTCTCTCTGATGGTGTTGGGGTTCCTTGGCCCTGGGCTCTCGCACCTGGGTAATAACCTCAGTCATTGCAGATGTCTGAGCCTGTAAAGCTAAAGCTAATGATTGGGACTGTTGCTGTTGTGTTCCCACATCCTGTGAGGCCACCACCCATCTGCTCAAGGAACTCTCTCTCAATCCCGTGCAGGCCATGCGATGATCTTCATTCATTCCTTCCCAGACCAGCAGCTTTATGAACTGATCTCAGAAGTTCCCTGCTGGCAGCTTCCGGTGAATGCTCTGTTGGACTCAGTCTAGAAACTCAGCTTGAGGCTCACAAGGTTTTTGTTTCACTCCTGCTATGGGGGACTCAGTAGGCACATCATCCAGTTTGTACCATGCGGCAAGTCCTGCCTGCCTCACCTGTTCACGGTACAGGCCAGGTATTTCGGCCTGTTTGATTCCAGTGGAGTACCCTTTCCCCGTTCCTGTTAACATGGCATAAGTAATAGGTATCTCGGGTTGAGCCTGCCATATATTCTTTGCTTGCACTCCGCATTCCTCCTTAAAGAAAGCACATCATTTAATAAACTGAGAACTGGTAAACAGCTTTGGCTACATCCAGACAGTCCTTAGGGACACATGGGAGATAAGCAATATCCTGTAAAAAGTTCTGGGTCCAAGGAGAGTTTGGGCCATGCTCCACCACCGCCTTGTGGAGCTCTTTAGTTTCCCATGGATACCATTCCCAGGGCCTGTTAGATCCTGGTGCCAGATTGACCAGATACACTTGGGGAAGCGAATCCTTTGGCCTAGGGTCCAGGCTCTCAACTGGCCCTTCCCTTCCAGGGTAGGCCTCCGAGTATGTTACTTCCCAAGGCCTTGGCCCCTACACAGAAGGTTGGTAGGGATCTGGGTCTTGCAGGGACCTCTTGAAGGTCGAGTATGATGCCGTACCTCCTCTCCAATCGGGGGAATAGGGAGGGGGCCTAGGACTGTCAGGAGCACCTGAGTCAGAGGGAGTAACTTTCACCCTCATTTTGACTTCCACTGTGAATATTTCAGTGTGTTCTGCATCAAATTTGACCCATTCTTTTTCCTTCTTAATTCCCTAGTCCTATTTGACTCCTTCTAGGCCTAATGTTGCCTCCTCCTTCTTCTGTGAGATAACATTACACATACTAAGAGTTTCACTTACCCTGGAAGACCATTTAGCTTCAGCTGGTATCTTTTCCTTTCAAGCCCCAGTTTAAGCGCCAGATGTCCGGTCTTCCTCCATCCCACAATAGATGGACGGGGTCTGGGGAAAGATAACGCAGACGCTCGCATGTTCCGCAGCCTCCCTTAGCCGGGGAGACATTCAGAACCACCGGGGAGTCAAGTCAAGCAGGAAAACTCATTTATTAACCCAGAGCAAGCCCTTTTTAAAGCAAAAAAAGAGCAGCAAGTGGCATGGTAGTGGAGGAGAAGGAACCAATCACTGTCAAGGTCACACCCTATCATGCACCTATACTTCCTCCACCTGGTTACACACTGAACGTAAAGCAAATTGGGTTCTGCCCATTCAACTCACTCTCAGCGCCATCTTTGGTGCCCATGTGCTTTACAATAACCCTCATTCCAAAAGCAGGCAGGGACTCATCAAAGAAAGAAAACTTGAGATCCATTTCTTTCCTTTTTACTTTTGTTCTTTTTGCAAACCCATTTCTTTGGTGAATATTGATGCAAAATTTCTCAACAAAATTTTGGCCAATCGACTTCAACAATTCATCCAAAACATCATACACCACGTTCAAACAGGATTCATTTCAGGGATGCAAAACTGGTTCAATATACGCCAAACAATGAATATAATTCATCCATCAACAGGAGCAAGGATAAGAACCACATGGGTATTTCAAGAGATGCAGATAAAGCATTGGACAAGATCAAACACCCCTATATGATGAAGGTTCTGGAAAAATTAGGAATCCATGGAACATTCCTCAATATAATAAAGGCTGTATAGACAAACCTGCAGCAAGCATTATACTTAATGGTGGAAAACTAAAGCCATTTCCTCTTAACTCAGGAAGGAGACAAGGTTATCCATTGTCTCCAGTGCTCTCCTATCTAGTATTAGAATGCCTAGCTACAGCAATAAGACAAAATGCAAACATAAAGGGGATCCAGATAGGGAAAGAAGAAGTAAAACTCCCCTCTTTGCAGATGACATGATCTTGTATTTAAAGAATCCCACAAACTCCACTCCCAAATTACTCAAGCTGATTCAAAACTTTGGCAAAGTAGCTGGGTATAAAATTAACCATCAAAAGTCAATGGCTTTTCTATATGACAACAATGAGAAAAGAGTGGCTTAAATTAGGAAAGCAACTCCATTTGTAATAGCCCCACAAAAAATAAGATACCTAGAATTAACTTAACCAAAGAAGTGAAGGACCTTTATGATGAAAACTTTAAAAACCTGAAAAAGGAAATCAAAACAGAACTTAGAAAGTGGCAAATACTCCCATACGCCTGGATTGGAAAGATCAAAATCCTGAAAATGGCAACACTTCCCAAGGCTATCTACAAATTAAATGTAATACTTATCCATATTCCATTCTTATTCTTTAAGGAAATAGAAGAAGCAATCCAAAAATTCATATGGAACAATAAAAGTCCCCGAATAGCTATAACGATCCTCAACAGAAATAACAGTGCTGGAGGAATATCAATACAAAATTTCAAACTCTAGTACAAAGCCATAGTAATCAAAACAGATTGGTACTGACACAAGAACAGACCTCAGGACCAATGGAATAGAATTGAAAATCCAGAAATGAACCTACAGACCTATTGCCATCTAATTTTTGATAAGGGAGCCAAAAAAATAGAATGGAAGAAAGACAGCCTCTTCAGTAAATGGTGCTGGCAAAATTGGTTAACTAATTGCAGAAAATTAAGCGAGATCCTTATGTATTACCCTGCACCAGAATCAATTCCAAATGGATCAAAGACCTCGGAGTCAAACAGACACCCTGACAACATTACAGGATGGAATAGGAGAAACCGTAGGACTCCTTGGCAGAGGCCAAAATTTTCTTAATAGAGACCCAGAAACACAAGAAATCAAAGAAAGGCTGGACAAATGGGATGGCATGAAATTGCAGAGCTTCTGCACGGCAAAGGACATAGCTAGCAAGACCAATTGATAGCCCACAGATTGGGAGATCTTCACTAGCCTTACAACAGACAAGGGTCTCATATCTAAAATATACCTGGAATTCAAAAAATTAAATACACCAACAACCAATCTTCAAAGAAACAACTGCCCAATAAATAAGTGGGCGCTAAAGACTTAAAGATATTCTTTTGTGAAATGGAAAGAAGGATGGCCAATAGACACATGAAGAATGTTCAACCTCCCTCTCCATAAAAGTAATGCAAATCAAAACGACATTGAGATACCACCTCACCCCAGTTAAAATGGCTATAATCAAGAACTCTAATAACCACAGATGCTAGAGGGGATGTAGACAGAAGGGAACCTTACTGTATTGTAGGTGGTAATGTAGGTTTGTTCAACCACTTTGGAAAGCAGTATGGAGGTTCCTCAAAACGCTCCACATAGAGCTCCCCTATGACCCAGCAATCGCATTTTTGGGCAATTACCCAAATGATCACAAACAAGGCCACACTAAAGCTCCTAGCACGACTATGTTTATTCCGTCCTTATTTACCATAGCTAAGGTATGGAAGCAACCCAGATGCCCCTCAGTAGATGAATGGATCCAGAAAATGTGGTACATGTACACAATGGAATTCTATGCCTCCATCAGGAAGAATTACATTGCCCCATTTGTTAGGAAATGAAAAGCGTTGGGAAATTTATATTAAGTGAAGTAAGCCAGGCACAAAGAAACTTAGGTCCCATGGTTTGCCTTATTTGCAATAACTAGTATATGTCTGAGTCAAGCAGAAAAAGTCAGATAAGTTGATGTTAGGGAAATGAACCCTAAGTTATGTATTCAAATGCTTTTTTTCTTTCAGGTGATTGTTTCTAACACATTTATAAGATTATTTTCTTTGTTGATTTGTATGTCCCTCCCCCATGGTATAACCCCTGCTTTCTCTGTATTTTAGGTTGGTACAATTTATGGGGGAGAAGCAAAAAAACAAATAGTTTAAATAGGGATACAGGTGGATCCATTGCAACAATAAGATATACAAGACGTTATGTGCAAAAACGAACTTCACGCCTTTGGCGGGTGGGAGGAGGATTGAGAGGTGGGTAGGGGTTGGATGGGAAGCAATGGAAAGGGGAAACAAAGAAGAGGCAACAATGCTTGATAAAAAATGTATTTGTTATCTTGCCCATGTAATTGTAACTCCTCTGTATGGTATTTTCACAGTAAGAAAAAAATGAAAAATAAAATAAAATAAATTAATGCTTGAAGACCTTAAAAAAAGAAATTGTAACTCTTCTGCAGTTATTTCCACAATAAAAAAATTATTAATAAAATTTAAAGAAAACGAAAAAGAAAACAATTAAGAAAATTATTCCAAGGCTGGGAAGGTGGCTCAGTGGTAGAGTGCTTGCGTTGCATGCATTAGGCCCTGGGTTCAATTCCTCAGCACCACATAAGCAAAAAGTAAAAAGCCGGAAGAGGCACTGTGGCTGAAATTGTGGTGTGCTAGCCTTGAGCTGAAGAGTTGAGGGACAGCACCCTGGCCCAGAGTTCAGATTCCACACCGGACCCCCTCAAGGCTGGTTTGCTCTAAGACTATATTTCTTTTCTTGTTCTAGTTTTCATATGTTCATAGAAATTAAAATTCCAAAAATTCAATGGATGTTGGCATTCAGGAACATCTTCATAGACACTGATATTGGAGGCCCATTAGTGGAATTGTTTTATTTCATTTATTTTCCCAAATAAATCACCATGACTGTGTATTTTGTTTCTTTTCACTGTTATTGACTCTTATGTTGAGAATACTTTTTTCTTAGCAAAGTAGAGAAAAACAATTTGATTGAGCAAGTAACATATGGCTTTCATAAAATGCAGATGCATATATTTGTGTCTTCTGTCATTTCTAAAATTTCTTCCAGAAAAAGTTACTAATTACTCATGAGATACCTTATTTCAAGGTGTTCCAGTTATCACATACACTTTTTGAGTTATCTCTGTATAAACCCAAAATAAACAGAAATCACATCTTCATTTCAAAAACTGTAGTTTACAAAGTGTTTTTAGACAACTCCGAAAATATTTCTAGGTATTCTGCATTTTGTGTGAAGTATTTTTAACAATAGTTTTTTTGCTGACATGTAATTCACATGCAATATATTATCTCCTTTTATTGTATACATTTTAGTGGTTTGGAAGTGAATTGTACAATCATGAGTTTTTCCAGCCTAATTTTCACAAACTTGCATTTCTTCAAATAGAAAAATCTGTAAATTTTAGAACAGACATTAAAATAGATATAAAATTTAGTTACAGATATTTATCCAGCATACATCCTCTATAGTGTGTCTTTTCAAAATTTGTTTTTGTGGATTATTTCTTGGGTCTAACATATACCGTTCCAGTGTACTGTCAATGAACTATATTACCTGTGCAAACAAGTTTTTACTTCTCTATACATTCATAGAAGTATAATGCATGGATCCTATACAATTCTCTTTGACCTTTTGAAGACTTGAAAACTTGCTTGCTGAAATGATTTCAGTATTATACAAATCGATCTGCTATGTAGAGTATAGCAGTTTCTCCACAAATGCATTAATATATTTTGTGTCATCTTCTTATATAATGGTCACATTAGTCACTTTTCTTTTTCTTTTTTCTTAGATACTAAAGAGGAGCTTATTTCCTAAACTTCTCCTATTGACTATTAATTTACGTATGTTCGTTAAAGAAATATCCTAATCAGAAATAATTTATATAGAATTAGAAGATATAAAAATACTTAAGACTCAGTATCATTGTAGCATTAACATTGTAACATTAACAAACATATGCCCTCTATCTGTTGCATATATTTTCACTTCTGTTATACTGTCCTTTTTTGAAATATGAAAGGTTATCAGTTGATGCTATTTAGTTTATTCTTGCTTGTCTTTAGCCACTAATGAGCCTTCTGAGCATCTAGGATTACAGGCATGACCGATTGGTGCATGTTTGTCTTTCAATATTTTAAGTGTTTTCCTCTTTCTTTTGAATTCAAATATTGTCCTTTCAGGAATTTTGCAAATTCTCAGACTCTTGTTCTCCAACTGTCAAGATGATAAGCATCTGTTTGATGGGTAATTGTCTTTTTTATTGTGTTTGATATATTTTTCATGATTTCTATTTTTTTATCCTTCTTAATTATTGCATATGATGATTAGAATATTAAATATATAGACTTCAGCTTTGCCTCTAAGGAGATGGTAGAAGTCAGAATTACTGAGTGTAGGAGCACTGAGGCCTTAGCACCAGTGTCCGGGCTATATTGTGTACCATCTCTTGTCCTCTGGAGAGTACATGGGGCCAGAATTGAGTAAGCTATTCTGAATGTAAGTCTAAGAAGATATACAAAGATATTTATAGGTATATATTTATTTATAAACATATATTTATAGCCTAAAAAGATACATTCATTTATAAATTTATTTATAAATGGTTTAAGGAAGTGGCGCTCTAGCTTAAGTGGTAGAGTGCTTACATTGAGCTGAAGAGCTGAGGGACACAGCGCTCAAGCACAGAGATCAAGTCCCATGACTGACAAAAAAAGAATGTTTTAAAAGATTCTTATAGAGACAGCATTTTGAACTTTATACATAAAAATGGCAAAAAAATTTAGTTGGACTTTGTTCCTATGAGGAAATTTTAAAAATAGGCTTTAATTATATAGTAATATATTTTAAATGCTAACTAAACAAAAAATTAAAATATAATCAGCAAAGTTTTCCCTAGATGACAGTCCCCTCACATTCAATATAGCAACTATTTACGTACTGTTACATATATGCCGGTAATAGATATAACCTTGACGTGATGTAAAGTATAACTTACTTTGTATGACATATTATGCTATTTTCTATATGGGCCTGGAGCCTATGCTGATTTTAGTACACTCAATCAGTTCTGAAAGCCACCCTATAAATACCAAGATGACCATTATATGCTTTTACCTAGACAAATATAGCTACAATAAAGCTTAAATTATAAATTAGGTACAGTAAGACAATAATAACAGTAACTAATAAAATAGAAGAATTGTAACAATATACTGTAAAAAAAGTAATGTGAAATAGGTGTGGAAGTGCACACCTGTAATCCCAGAAATCAAAGTCGAGACAGGAAAATAATGAGAGATTTACAGTGAGACCTTACATCCGCAAAACCAAAAAAAAAAATTATGTGAATGTGATCTCTTTCAAAATATGAGATTTTTTCCTTTTAATCTTTTCAGAGCACAGTTGAGCACAGGTACCTAACTACAGAAGGGGAAATTACAGTGAAGGGGACTACTGTATAATTAAGTGTTTTGTGAAGAGAAAAATGTATCCTATTTAAAGGTTCTCTTCTGAGAAGAAAACCCATGAACCATTCTTTTGCCTTTTTCTGAAACTAAGACATTTCTCCCCTCCCACCCAACCACCTTCCCACCTAGGTTGTGGAAAGGACAAGCCCTTTCAAACTAGCTTAGCTGTGCCATCGAGGCTTTCCATGGAATTACAAACATGTTTTATTCTTGAACAATCAAGCTTTCTGTAGCCTGTTTCACTCCTATTTTGCTCCCTGATGCCCAGAAAACCCTCCTTTGAAAACATATTTGGTATTTTCAGGTGAGTAAGATGAATGACTTCCTTAGAAGAAAATATGAATTTGAGAATTGAAATTGAGAAGGGAAATCAAACTCTTCCACCTTGTTTTTAAATTAAGGATCAGATAAAAATGATACGTGCTTACATGCTGAGAGTAAGCAACTATTTTGGGGGGGTGGGGAGGTCCGGTCGTGGGGCCGGAACTCTGGGCCTAGGCGTTGTCTCTTAGCTCTTCATCTCAAGGCTAGTGCTCTCCCACTTGAGCCACAGTGGCACTTCCGGCTTTTTTCTTTTTTGCTTATGTGGTGCTGAGGAATCGAACCCAGGGCCTCAGGCATGCAAGGCAAGCGCTCTACCACTGAGCCTCCTTCCCAGCCCGAGTAAGCAACTTTTGCAGCCTGTGCTAATGAATTTAATCTTGATGCTGATGTGAAATGTCTGCCATGTGTCCTGAACCTAAATTCCTTATATTCTGAGAATACCACTTCTTCAGAAATTCTGATTTGTGCTGTGAATATTTACTTCCTGTAAAATGTAGTTGCTTGGATATTTTGATTTTGTGAAGGCTGGGTGAATTTGATGTTCTTTCAGTTAAATTGTAAGCATGTAAAAATGAATTGAACCTGATTAAATGAAGTTCTTTCTGTCCATTTTCTGTGGTACAGATTTTTCTGATTTAGGAAATCTATATTTTAAGTCATTCTGGATGCCTAACTAGGTCTGTGTATGTGGATGAGTCAATATGAAATGCAGAATTCGCCACATTGATTTTGGAGCAAAGACTCACAGCTGGTAACTGGGCAATGATTCAGAAGACAGCTGAGGTTGAAGCCATGAACCCTCCTGCCTGTGTTCAGCTCCCAATCTCTTCTATAAGGCCCTCACTTCCCATGCGTTGGTTTCTTTTTCTTTCCAAAAGGTTTCTGGAAATTCATCTTATTCTGGCCTCTTAGTATACCAACATGAGGTGAGTGAAAGCAAGCAAGGGAGATGTGTCAGAGGGATTTTTTTCCGAGTCAGTTGTGGGGCCTGAACTCTGGGCCTGTCCACTGTCCCTCAGCTCTTCAGCTCAAGGCTAACACTTTACCACTTGAGCTACAGCGCCACTTCTGGCTTTTTCTGCTTATGTGGTGCTGAGGAATTGAACCTAGGGCTTCATGCATGTAAAACAATCACTTTACCACTGAGCAACCTTCCCAACCCCAGCAGAACGATTTTATCTCAGGATCCATCACACTTAGGAGCTTCTGGCTGAAAACTATCCCAGAAAGACAAAAGTGAGGAAACACCTAAGAGAAAATGTAATATAAGAAGCTGCAATGCTTAACCCTATAAACAATTTCTTAGATAATGAGACTCAGGAACTGGTGTCACCTGAGGAGAAGGTGGTAGAAGAGAAAATATTCAGAAGAATGAGTAGGGGTGTGAGGGAGTGGAGAGAAAGAGGCCTAGATTACCTAGAACTCGGACCTGAGTGTGAGCTTAATTTTACTGTGGGAAACCAACCACAATGACACAATAGTTTACAACTTTGATTACTCTCTCTCATGCTACCAAGCCTTTTCCTGGTCCACTGCCACTCAGCATGGTGTCCATTCTGGGATTCACTGACTGCTGGGGGTGCCCAGGGGAAGAAAAGAGTGGAAACCACAGGACTAAAGCTCAGTAAGGACACATCATCATTTCTCACATGTTATTTTCAAAGTAAGTTATTCAACAAAGCCTGGTATCAATGGGGATGGGAATACATATTGTGAGCATTATAATAATATCTATTATTATTGTCATAATAATCTAACATCTATTATTTTCACTAAAGGGAAAGGGATGGCATTTCTGCTTTTTCATGAGTATGGGACAGGGCATTCTGTAGAATGTTCTTCAATTGGGGGCTCTCTGAATCTTTTCTCCTAAGATTGTGGCTATGAGGTTTCAAGGAGGAGAATTACAGTGCAAAAGTATGTTCTCAAGCTGGGCACTGGGGCTCACACCTATATTCTGAGCCTGAGATCTGAGCATTATGATTCAAAGTCAGCCTGGGCAGGAAAATCCATGAGACTCATCTAAAATTAACCAAAAAGTGCCAGAATTGGAGCTGTGGCTCAAATGTTAGAGCACTAGATTTGATGGAGTGTGGGTGAGGGAAAGCTCTGGGACAGAATCTTGGCCCTGAGTTCAAACCCAGGATTGAGGGATGGAGGGGAAATATACTCTGAGTGCATGAAATCAAGGGTGTATGTCAACATCATTATTGATGATAACTTTGGGGTAGAGTTGATCAGTTTTATTCAGGAAATGATTTGCTCCACTCTTCACTGTTCTGTATTCTTTTAAAAAAAACAGCTATGTGCAATCTATACCTAAGAAGTGTGGATTGCACTGATGCATTTGTTACACTTTTTTCTACTTAAGAAATTATACATAAGTAGTGTAAAAGGGTGTTTTTATTTTTTATTTTTTTATTTTGAGGAGTTTTAATTTAATATGTCATTTTGTGAGTACATCTTGGTCAATGTCACCAATTTGATCATTCTTCTCTATCTCTCCCAACCCACCCCCTCAATTTACCTGGTTACACTCTCACACAGTTACATTATGACTAGATTAGCCTACTGCACCAGTTTTGTAAAGAATTTTCTTCATTGTACAGGCTAGGAAGATGAAGATGAGGACTACAACCGCAAGACAGCATAGCTATTAGTTGGCATCAAGATTATTTGACTTACAAAATCTTCACCAAACGAAAAACCAACATGGCCAGGAAAACTAGAAGCATCTGTATTTGTGTGTGTGCTAGTTCTGGGGACTGTGTGCTGTCCCTGAGCTGCTTTGCTACCACTTGAGCCACAGTAACACTTCCAGCTTTTTGGTAGTTAATTAGAGGTAAGAATCTCATAGACTTTCTATCCTGGGCTCGCTTTGAACCACAATCTTCAGATCTCAGTCTCCTGAGTAGCTAGGATTGCTGGTGTGAGCCACTGGCAGCTAGTAAAACATCTATTAGTTGTCCCACTTAAACATATGGAGCAGTAGGTCGAATGATACTGGTGAAATGCAAATAATGATTCCTCTATTTGTTCCTCTCTGGTGTTATGACTAGTGTGATACTGCTCACTCTGGTTTATATAACTGTGCAATCATTGTTCCATTTTGTTTAGTAAAGAGTTTTCAGGACAAGAGAACTGTAAGGGGAAAATATGGGATGAAAATTTTATCTATACTTTTTGTGGCCTGGCAATATCTTCTCAGAATGTTTGCAAGAGGAAATAAGAGTCCATATTGACTGAATCAAGAAAAAGACACACATGTGCCCCAGAAGCAGTGCCACAGAAAGACAAATGGGAAAACTCATCTAGGCTCAGAGCAAAGCAACAGGATAGGTTGTTCAGGTGCATGAAAATTTGTGAAGATTGTCTTTCTTACCATGGAGAGATCATTCAATGCTGGCATTTACAATATGTTGCAGGACTCATATCTGTTTAGGTCTGTTTCCTCTGAAGCATCTTTGATAATGACAGAAAGGAAAATGTAACAATGGCACCTGGTTATGTCTTCTGAAGGAGATTTCAGCTCTCTCTTAAAACAAGTTAGGATTGTAATGAATGACTTTTATTTCCTTAGATAATCCATATTTCATTGATTGTTTCTATTAAGGTTATCAAATGAATAACTTTAAATTTGTAAGATATTATTATAACAAATATGGAATTATGATTTTTATGTTAATAAAAGGCACCCAGTTTCCATTTAGATAGAAAATATTTGGCTGGATTCCAACTAAAGTTTTACATGTCAGCCTCCTGAGTACCTAGGATTGTAGGCATCAGTCACCTCTCCTGGCTGAGACAAATATTTTTGGCAAGGAAAATCACTATGCTATGGAACATGAGGCATGAAGAATGTAGTCTAAAAAGGAATATTTTGAAAGCATTAACAAACTGAATTTATCACAAACTTGCCAGCTTCTGTGAGGAGAAAAATGAGAAAGAATTTCCAGAGGCATAGAATTGGTGACTAAAGAGAAGTTATTGAATATCTCTTTGTTAGCAGAGCTACTGAAGATTTCTTTTTAGAAAAATTCAGCTTGATGTAGTGGTCCATGCTTATAATTCTAACTACTTATGAACTAGACACTGGAAGTTATAGAAGGTTTGCTGTTGGTATGGTAAAAATAGAATACTGGTACCTCAATATTTAAATCAAACTGGTGCCATATATTGATAAGAGAGACAGAAGTAGGACGATCACAGTTTGAGGCAGAAGCGGACCTTTGTTTATATGTGGATGGTAATTAAGTCATGGAGGCAGGCCTTCATGAATGAGATTTAAATAAAACCAAATAGATTTTACTTCTGATAGTTAATACAGTAAATTACGCAGAAAAAAAATCCTGACTATGCTGGCATTGCAATCTTGGATCTCCAGGCTGCAGAATGTAGAAATAAATTTGTTGTTTAAAACCAATTCAGTCACGGGTAATTTGTCATCGTAGGTCTAAATGGCTAACAGTAAGCCATCTGAAATGGATTGTTTGTAGGTTTTTTGTTTTTGTATTTTTTTTGTGGGTCATGGGGCCTGAACTCTGCACCTGTGCACTGTCCCTCAGCTCTAAAACTGTAGACTAGCACTCTACCACTTGAGCTTCAGCCCCACTTCCAGCTTTTTCTGCTGAGGAATGGAACCGAGGAATCGAACCAAAGGCCGCATGCATACAAGGCAAGCACTCTACTACTGAGCTACTTTCCTAGCCCCAGTTTCTCTATTTAATTTTTCCATCTTTCCAGAGACTAAGGCTCCATAGAGAAAAGTTTTAAAACTGCCCCATTGTCCAACTCTGTCTTCATAAATTTTGGAGTGTAAGGAATGACATCAAATAACTGAGAGACCTAAGACAGGACACTTCATCATCTTCTGCCTTGCTCATCAGCACCTGGTGCACATTCACACTATGTAATCAAGTCAACTAATGGTAGTTATAATAAATTTAAAAATATATAGCCAGAAAACACTTTATGAACACCCTTGCCCTGTAATCTCATTGGCTCCCATGTCCAAAATAGGAAACAGAGCCTTAAAAAGAGGTAGGTAATTTACCAAAGGTTGCAAAGCTGGTATATTGGTACATTTAAACTCAGACTAATCTAGATCCATACTTAGGCTAACATACCATGTGCATTTATTTCTCTGCAGAAATAAAGGCTCACAGACTTTGCTTCAAGTTCTAGACTCATATGTGCTACCATAATATCTCTATCCTGGGTGCTTTACTGGTGCCCCTAAGTCATATCAGCTGTAGTTCATACATCTGTAACCACGCATATAAAAATTGCTGAGACTTGGGCAACTGTACTTTTAAAATCACCCATGCAGTAATAATGTGTAATTAACAGTATGAAATCCAGGGCTAGAGAATAAAACTTTTATGATGGTGCCAGGCCCACCTTGCAAATCTTTCTTGGTCTCTTTCTTCCCTTCCTTTTTAGTGCTGGAGATTGAGCCCAGGGCCCTGTGCATATTAAGGAAGTACCATAATACCAAGCAATATGGTCATTTCAATCTCTCCAATTTCACTCTCCAATTCACTGCTACCTTGTTCCTGATACATTATGTTCCTTGATCATAATATTTGGAGATTACTGAACTTCATAAGATTTTCTTCATTTTACAAAATATTTGTTTTCTCCCTATCTATGTATCACGATACATAGCAATAATGATTTTCTTGAACTCCCCAGGCAGAGTTCATGGCTCATCATCAGGTTCTATTTTATCATGTATATCATTATATTATTACATTTATAATGACAACTCACTTAATTGTCTCTCTTCTTCAGTCTATTGGTAGACCCAAGTCCAATCCTAGCTTTTATATAAACAGGAATAGAATTTTTCTTGTCTTATTTTCCTCTTTTTATCATGGTGCAAATTTTCCTGATCTTGTAGAACTGTTTTTATCCATGAATATTTTTTCAGGACATTTCTGCATATTGTGCATAATACAATTAAGAGATTTCCAGCCAAAGAAAACAACTCAGAATTCTAGAGGTTAATGACTGTACTCTGGGTTCTTGTGTGCTTGGCACTGGATTTGGCATCTCAGTGTTACAGCAATAAATAACTATGTATATTGAAAGTGGCTTTCTTTTTGGTTTCCCCTTCTGAGCCATATGAAGTATTTAATGTGCATAGCAAGTTAACCATGGAAGTAAGAGCTGGTAATCTTTTTAAAAATATTTTTATTGTAAAGAAACTGTATAGAGGGTTACAGGGTTACAGTTTCAGTACAGTAACGAGTACATTTCCTGTCAAGCATTGTTACCTCCTCCTTTGTTTTCCCCCTACATTCCATTCCCTCCTTACTTCCCCAACTCCTCCTTCCCCCTACCCTGAAGTTGTGAAGTTCGTTTTCAACATAGTGTATTGTAATTCTCATTGTTACAATAGGTCAACCTGTATCCTTGTTTCAGCATTTTGTTGTTTCCCTTCCCCTTCCCAAATTAGAAAAATGTATATACATGATGTAGAGAACTGGAATCAAATACAGTGACAACAGAGGATATGTGAGTTGGTAATCTTTAACCTTGAAATTCCAAAACAAAAATAAACAATGAATGAAAAAATTTGTTCATAAGGGAACCCTCAGCCTTCCGATTAATACTCTGATTCTTCCATTAAAATGAAATATTGTTAGAATCAAGTTCTGATCCAGACTAAAATGCTAATACCCGTGGAAATGATGACATTGAGTTTGTATTAGTTAAATATGCTTTCCTATTAATGAAATACCATGGAAAATGTTTTTACAAGAACTGGATGATAGCAAGAGGGATTTTCGACAAAAGCATTGTAGTGGGTAAGGTGTGAAAAGTTACAAAACGAACTGCATGCTGGGAAAAAGAATAACTTTATGGGGAGGAGTAACATACTGTTTTAGATGAGCCAAGTTAATATGGATCATTATGTAAGAAGAAATTTTGTATTTGGTTCTTTCTAACAACCAGCAGATACTTACCTATTTATAAAAATAAATACTAGAATTAAAAATCCAAAAGAACTTTAATGATGCATTTAATATTTTGGAGACAACAAAGATTTTCAGTGATAGGGAGAGTTTAATTAATTATGGAATTTATAAGCACTGGACTCCCATGTAATCATTATAAGTGATGTTCTTAGGACAGTATGTAATTTCTAAGGATAGGAAATATATGAATGATATAATGCAATGAAAAGTCAACTTATAACGTAGGCTCACACCTGTAATCTTACCTACTCACAAGGATGAGATTTGAGTATCATGGTTCAAAGCCAGCCCCCAGAGGAAAATCCATTTCACCACCAAAATGACAGAAATGGGCCTGTGGCTAGCGCTGAGGGAAAAAAAAAGCAGAGAACAATGTGTAGTCCCTGGATTCAAGCTCCAGTTCGGGCAATAAACAAATGAATAATCAAACAAATATATGACCCCAAATTGTAGGAAAATATACATATGTATATATGCATGTCAGAAGGGTCTAACCGTGTTGTTCTAGTGTTTACATTGTGGAGTTCCAAGATGGGAACATCACAAACATTTAATTAAAGGAAATCAAATGTTAATTATGTTGGAAATGACTTGTACAACTGGGGAGGGATTGAGAGAGTGAAGGAAAGAGGAAGAAAAATGAGGGAGAGGGTAACAAGTTAGATAAGAAATGTTATCACTACCTTACTTACGTAAATGTAACCCCTCTGTACATCACCTTGACGATAATATTAAAATAAAAAATAAAAACAAAACAAAAGCTTTTATTTATATCATTATATTTAAAAGTATACTTTAAACGAGTTATAGGCATGTTTTAAATTTCTAATGCATTGTCCCACTCTACTGGAGTATACTGGAATATGTGGAGAATTACTTACACATGAGTTCATGAGTGAGGACCCAAATAAGAATTCCACAAAGAAATGTCAACATGTACCAAAGGGTCCTATGCATAATACCTCCCTTCTACTGCAAATCACACAACCTCCAAAATCCATATAATTTAATCATTTAAAGACAAATGATGAACCAACGTATCCATTTGTAGAAATACATACTTACTACAAGGATGGAAAAGGGACTGAGACCCAAAGTGAATGATGCACAATTTTAAGGAAGATTCCTAGATAAAGGAATGTGTCCCACACACTTCCAACTGTAAATCTGGGAAAGTCAATCATCTTTGTCATACTAATAAAAACCACAAAAAAACTAACTGTGGGATTCAAAAAGATTGCATGAGAACAAGTGTTCATTGTGACAGCACAGGAACTTCAGTGCAAATTACTATGTTTCTATTTCCTTGTCTTATTCCCACCTCATTCTTGAATTCTGAAGGTGAGATTCTGGGGAGCCAGTTCCCTTTGGTCCAGTAATTAATGAAAGTGAACAGGTGATTGGAGATACAATTTCCTCACATAGTTCTTGGATTCTCATTTTTTATTAAGCTTACGGAGAAATA
This sequence comes from Dipodomys spectabilis, assembly GCF_019054845.1. Taxonomy (NCBI): domain Eukaryota; kingdom Metazoa; phylum Chordata; class Mammalia; order Rodentia; family Heteromyidae; genus Dipodomys; species Dipodomys spectabilis. The sequence goes on along the minus strand of NW_024871095.1, from coordinate 173,066 downwards.
ATGGGATTGCAAAACACAAGAAAGTTTTAACTTTTGCACTAATTTCTAAAATGCCTGCTGTAAGAACAACAAAATTAACGAAAGAAACAACTCAGAGACCATATAAAGGTATTTGTGGTGTATTGATACCAACAGAAATTGAAATGTCACATATAAATACCAATTTACATTTACAAAGCAAAAACCCTAATTCTTCACTGAGCTAATGTGATAATTACACATTTTTATTTTCCAACAAAATCACCATTGAGAATACCACAGTCAATTTCAATCACAGAAGCAAAGCTACAAAGAACTGCTAAAATTTTTACCTTTTCTTTCCTGGAGTGAAGAGGGTTGATTCTGCTGACATTGACTGTTTGATCCTCTTCCTCCTCACAAATAAGTGTGCCTATGTAGAACAATTTATACCTATATCTTAACTTCATGGTTGTCTATCTTTCTGGTTGGATCTTCAGTCTGCTTACCACCTACGGAGCATATATAGCTTATGAACATGGACCATGCCTTAACAAGATAAAACATGGTCTAAAACAGTTCTAACAGAAACATATGTGATAATGGAAATATTCTATATATGCATTGTCTAACAGACTAGCCACTGGCTATATGTAGCTAATAAATCTCAAATGTGAATAGTGTCTGAAAAATTAATTCTTCCAATTTCAGTTAAATGAATTTTTAAATAATAAGATTCATCTACTCACTGTTAACTGAACATCTCAGTTTCCAAATAAGGAAGCTGAAGTGCTCACAAAGGTGATGATAAAATATAATCCAAGTGAAGAAGTTTCCATTAGATACTAACTGAATGCCTTTGAATTTTCTAAGCTTTTCTGTCTTATAGAATTCAGCCATCACTCACCTAGATTGACAGCTGGGAGGAAAGGGGTGGGAGATAAACACAAGCTACTTGGGATACTGAGAATTGCTACTTGAAGATGAGGGTTATGCATGAAACTTTTCTATATTTAGTAGACAGCAAAGTGTGTGGAATCCTGAAGGTAGAAAAATAATGATTGTATTTCAATCAAACAGGTGCTCTGTTTATCAAAATGGGAGAGAAGTCAGACAGGTGAATTCTATAAATATACAAACAATATAGAGAAAATTTGCTACATTCTATTCCATGATAGGCCCTGGCATAAACTTTGGCACTCTGTACATACTCTGTAAATATTCACACACTAAAAAACAGAAATGTAATCCTTTATTACTGTTAAAATACATAGAATATCTTCATAATATATATTTGTGGGCCTATTTTTTTCCTTAATTTCTTCGACACCTACATTAAGAAATGGCTCTAAGATAAAAGATTCTAGATGTGTTAAATTTGAATTTCATCTATTTCTTTTGTTGAATTGTATTCTAGATAGGATTGAGGGCTTAGGGCTAGTAAAATAATAAGTATTCTCAGCAAATTGTCATGCCTCATTTTTAAGGGGAGCTATGTGTTTATTAGCAGAAATATGTATTGGTCTTGGAAGCTAGGAACATTCAAGAAACAAAAGAAAAAGAACAATTCCACGGCAGTCTCAAGTGTTTGCATATCTTCAAGTGAACACTAGCTGCTCTATATTCCATAGTATATTTGCAAGCTTTTTCTAAGATACTGTCATCCTCCAGGGTAAAGTTCAGGCATGCCTATTGCTCACTATAAAGATCGCAGTTGCTCAAACTCAGAACCCATTGTTTGTATAGGCTTCACATGGCTATATTTACTTCACTCAGTGGCACTGAGGGATGGGAGCAACACTTGAAATATATAAATATTCACATACACACATATCTCACTGGCTATCACTATTACTGTAAAAATTAGGTGCTTTTTGTCTCTGACCCAAGAGCATCATAAATCGTCTAACATCCATAAAGTGTGACAAGTTCATTATTAACTTGCAAATAGGTTAAATCTCTAGCTTCACACAATTATAAATACTCATATGAAGAAAAATACATACCTAGAGTTTTGGTGTGCTTCTATATTACGAAGGTCTCAAATTTCATCTTATTTGCCAGGAGGATGCAAAAATGCTTGATAGGAAATGTACTCATTACCTTGTCATGTAACTATAACCCCTTTGTACAGTATTCTTACAATCAAAAATGTACAAAAAGAAAAAAAAGACATTGCAAGTCACGTATTTCCATTAAAACTAACTAAATTTAAGTCCTGTAACTTTCTACAGGTTTTTAAGGACCAAATAAATTGTGGGTATGTCCCAAGGCCTTTATGAAAAGCTAAGAGAGAGAGATCCAAAAGTGGCAGTAGATAGGTGACCAGAGCATAGTTATGTATCTTTACTTCACTGTTACCATAGCAGGAGTGCAAATCAATATGATGGTTCGTAGTTACAGGACTGGAAGACATACTGGAAACTGACATCAATGAAGGGTCATTCATTGTAGGAAAACATAAATCAGGATGCACCAAAGGTTGCAATCAACAGTGTACAAAAAAGCAACACAGAATTGAATATAAAGTTATTGCAAGTATATATTTGATAAGAGGTTCACATCAAAAATATATAAAAACATCATTGCAACGACACACAACCTGATTTTACAATGTGCAAAGAACTCAGATGTTTCTCCAGAGAAGACAGTGTTAACAAGCCCACGAAGAAGGTGTTTAACATCACTAATCACCATGAAAGTGTAAGTCAAAATAATGAAGAAAATTACCACTTCATATGAATTAGGTAGGATAACTACAAAAAAATAAAGTAACAATATTGACAAAAGTGTGGTAAAATTGGAACCGTTCTATAGGAAACAGAATGGCATCTTTTCAAACAATTAAAGACAGGATTATTCATACCTGTAATCCTAACCACTCAGGACAGGAGTCTGAAATCCAAGGATTACGGTTCATAGCCAGCCTGGGCAGAAAACTGGAAGTGGATCTGTGGTTTAAAGTGGTAGAACTCTAGCCTTGAGGAAAAGTTCAGGGACAGTGACTTGGCCCTGAGTTCAAGCCCCATGACAAAAAAATTAAAAAAAAAAAAGAAAAAAAGAGTTTTCATGTGATCCAGTGACTCCATTTCTGGCCATATAATCTAAACATCTAAAAGCAAGGTCTGGAAAAGATCTTGTACTCATATTCATTTTGTACAATACTCAAAACATGGAGGCAATCTAGTGGCCATCAACAAATGAATAGCTAAAGCAAATGTGGTTTATACATACAGTGGTATATTATTTCAACTTTAAAAAGAATTATGGGGCTGGGAAGGTGGCTCAGTGGTTGAGCGCTTGCCTTGCATGCATGAGGCTCTGGGTTCAATTCCTCAGCACCACATAAGAAAAAAGGAAAAAGCCGGAAGTGGCACTGTGGCTCAAGTGGTAGAGTGCTGGCCTTGAGCTGAAGAGCTGAGGGACAGTGCCCAGGCGCAGAGTTCAGGCCCCACGACCGGACCCCCCCCCCCAAAAAACTATTATGTTGTGACATATACTATATTATGGATGAATCTTTAGAACACTGCTAAGTGAAAAAAGCCAGTCATAAAAAGACCAAATATTACATGATTCTACTTATATCAGTAGTTACATAGAACAGTCTAATTGATAGAGACAGAAAGCAAAATCATACTTGATGTGTACCTTGAAGCAGAGGAGAGTGGAAAATTGTAATGAATAAAGAATTTGAAACTTGGAGAATGTAAAGAGTATGGACATTGAGATTGTACAATATTGTAAATGTACTTATTACTACTATGTTATATTCTTAAAATGATTAATAAAACCTGGGAGAGAATTCTGAAGGGGTTAAACATAATCATGGTACATTGTAGGCTATGTGGATATATCAAAATGAAAAATCCACTTATTTAAGTAAGTAATGCTACTGAGTTGAAAAAAGACAATAAATTTTAAGTTAAGTGTGCAAGTTTAAGTCAGAGGTCTTTGCTTCTTCAAAACAGCAATTTAGGCATCGAATTTCTCTGTCAACATAGTGTTGATGGGACATCACAATGTACAGTGCCCTGTGAGTAAGAAGTGGTTATGTGCCACTCAGAGGGAGTTAAACCACTTCATTTGGGTAGTTATGGATAAAAAGTAATGGTTGGAACTGGCTCCAACATGGTGGGAATGAATGATGCAGCAAAAAATACACACCTTTTTCCTACGAAGCTTTAGGTGCTAACACATATCTTTTTCTGACTATGGTCTGGGGAGTGTCTTTCTACTTCCCATCCAATCAAAAGTGTTTTCTGTGCTTGTGCTCTGAGATGGGGCATCCAATAAGGAAAAATTCCCTACTCATGCTCGGAGACTAGGAAACCAATTATGAGACGCTATGTCCCTCTTTTCGCTAGGGAGTCTGCTTCACTGCTCTGTTTTTGCTTTGAAGAAGAGACTGTTGCAATGCTCTCTTTTCGCTTTGAAGAAAAACTGCTTTAAAACTGTTCTGCTCTCTAATTCTTTAAAGAAAACAAACAAACAAACCCGAGACATAGACAAAACTGTTATTCTGAAGATGTTGCGTGGAGGGAAGCCTTGAGCTTCATCTTTGAGACTAGATTTAGAATTTGATAACTTAGGTGCTGTGGTTTCATATTAATCTGAACCAGGCTAATATCTGCATTTTCTCAATTCTTCTAAGTAGAATCTCTAAAGTATTAGGAAAAAACAAAACAAACAAACAAATAAAAAACAGCAAGAACCTTATATTAGGCTAGCAAAGGCTCCAGAAATTCTCAGATTTCTAATTTTTTCTTGCATGAATCTAATAAATGAAAAGTTAATGCAGCAAACTGGCATGTTTAAGGTGTTAAATTCTGTAGAATATGGTTTCTTTACTTCCTCTTATTCTGAGATAGAAATTGATCTATTCTAAAGCCAGAGGATATGTTTTCTTCACAAGCTCAATTAGGTTCGCTGAATTTTGCTTTCTTAAAAATTGCTTAACTCCTGTAAGAGGGAATTGAAGACTGCAAGGCAGGAGGGATTGAGTGTGAGATGTGGGAAGTGTTCTCATACTCTGCATCTAGAGGGCTAGAAAATATGATGATCTGCTCATTGCCTCAAACAATTCAGAAAGTGGCATGCATTTTCTAAAACCTAAATCTAAACTTTCACCTTCTCCTTCCCACCAAGAATTCCCCCTCAGGCTTCTTCTTACCATAATGTCTTGGCAGCTTAGAACTGCTTTGCCTCAGAAATGAGGCATCAGAAGTGTGCCCTGTGGTCAGCCAAGCAGCTGGTATCTGATTGATTCATCTATGGCTCTGAAAAAGCTGCAGCTCAATCTGTGCTCTGTGCTCAGGGTTCAGTAAGCGTGCTTAAGTCCATAGCTACGTGCTTCCAGAGAGCAGACTTTCCTCTTTCTATTAGCGGTACAAGACAGGTTCTTTATAATGAAGCAGCCATACATAGCTGTAGGTTTCATAACCACTTGCTGAGGCGAGTTTACCTAAGGGAACCAAGGCAATATGCAAATAAGGGGTTTTCACCTGGAAGCTCATAAGCCTCCATTCCAAAAAGGGAGTTGGACTAGCACAACTATGCTTATTGCAGCATTATTTACCATAGCTAAGATATGGAACCAACCCAGATGCCCCTCAGTAGATGAATGGATCAAGAAAATGTGGTATATATACACAATGGAATTCTATGCTTCCATTACAAAGAATGACATTTCCCCATTTGTTAGGAAATGGAAAGTCTTGGAAACAATTTTATTAAGTGAAGTAACCAAGCCCAAAGAAGCAAAGGTCCCATGGTTTCCCTTATTTGTTATATCTAGTATATGTATGAGTCAAGAAGGAAAGATCAAATAATGATATGTTAGGAAAATGAACCCTTAGATAAGTATTTAAATGATTTTTTTCTGTCATGCATTTGTTTCTAACTCATTTATAAGATTATTTCTTTATAGCTTTGTATGTCCCTCCCCCACAGTACAACCCCTGCTTTCACTACATTTGATGTCGGTATAATTTGTGGAGGAGATGGGGAAAAACAAGTCATTTAAGGATACAGGTGGACCCGATGCAACTATAAGTACAAGTCGTCATGTCAAAAATGAACTTTACAACTTTGGTGCCGGGGGGGGGGCGGGATTGGGAGTGCGGGGGGAGGCTGGGAAGGGATGTGAAGGGTAAACAAAGGAGGAGGCTGCAATGCTTGATAAGAAATGTACTCATTATCTTGCCCATGTTATTGTAACCCCTCTGTACAGTATGTTCACAAAAAATAAAAACTTAAATTAAAAAAAAGGGAGCTGCTTATAATAAATTCTGTGTGGAAATGGACTGTGTAGGAGTTAGAATAATCTTTTTCTCTGAAAATGATGGATTGAGGGAAAGCATTGACTAAGCATAATCATCTTCCACAAAGCTATATAACTAAAGTATATCCTGTTACTAAAATCGTTCTAGGGACTTTAGGAATAGTTTAACTCATAAAGCACAAGCTGAGTAAGAATTTTCTAACAATTTCTGGCCTGGTTGTCCTGGTTTAGTGGATTGCTCTGAAACTGTTAACCCCTTTCAAAATAACCAGCTGTGCTTCAAAAGAGCCAATACAGCAAGATTGTGAACACAATTTGTGATCAATACCAGAAGTAGTAACTCATTAGGGGTATAACTTGGGCAGACTTCCTACTCAGAGTGGTTGCTTCCTGTCAATAACATGCCCTTTAACAGAACTAAACTTTGCCATGCTAAGTTCCTTTCAACTTGGTGGTCTTTCTAGGGATATTGGGTTACAGTAGGGGAGTATTCCCAACAATGTGGGGACTAGTCCAGGATCCATGTTATGAAAGGGGGATGTAGGGAGACCCTCAGGAAGAGACACAACCTGACTTGTTGAGATAGCTCAAGGTTGGGTTATACACCATCGGTTGTGGTAAAGGAAGGAAAATGTATCAGCAATTTCAGGAAAGGGCCCAAGGAAGCACCTCAATAAAAAGTAATCTCATGCATCAGCCATGAGAGGAAAAATTGGACTAGAGCATACTATCTGGTTGGTTGGGGATTTTTATGGGCTGAGTGTGTCTTAGGCACAAAGAGAACTTGAGTCTCAATGTGTGTTTTCATTCTCTGGCCCAAGAATAAAAATGTGGGAGCTGGAGGAATCTATTGTTGAGAAATCTCCAGTAACGGGAAAGTTAAATATGAGAAGGGTGCACAAGAAACTTACAATAGGGAGGATTAAGTGCACCAAAAACTGAAATCACAAGAGACCTGCTAAAATGGGGAATAAGAATTCTAGGCCTAAGGAACCCAAGAAAAATGATCTAAGGACCTGCTTCTGATAATCCATTGGGAGAATGTTGACAAAGGTCTGAGAACACTATTAAATAATGGATGGTTTTCATTATGGAGCTCCATAATGTGCACTTGTCCAAACAAAAACTTGTTATGAATATGTGCTTGCATGTGTGTGTTTTAAATCTTATATCCTGAAAGGGGAACTCAAAAAATTCCTACTCACTAAACTCCCTCAGCTGCCCACTTTGCCTCTGAAGCCTGGATTGATCCAGGCTTGATTGATCCTCTAGCTGATCCAAGGATGTATGGCATTGAATCTTAGTTTCAGAAGCAGACTCTCTGGGTAGACTTAAAATTCAAGTCAAAAACCAAGTGCCAGTGGCTTGCACATGCAATCGTAGCTGCTCAGGATCTGAGAATTAGAGTTCAAAGCCAGCAGGAAAGTTCTTGAGACTCTTTTCTCCAATTAACCACCAGAAACTGGAAGTGGTACTGTGGCTCAAGTAGTAGGGCTTTTGCCATGAGCTCTGGGCCTGGGTGCTGTCCCTGAGCCCTTCAGCTCAAGTCTTATGATGAAGAAAATAATGCTTGGGTGAAATGGGTTAAATATTCTGCCCACCATTACTGTTAAGATTCTATGGCACAGAAACCAGATAAACAAGTGGTCCACTTCCTACTATGATGAACCTCAGATCCCCAAGGGCATGGATGCATGATCTGTCAGTCAAACACAGCCTGGGGAAACTTGTAAGGCCCTGCTATTGCTGTTCACAAGAGTATGGATCTAAGACAAAAACCCTGTCTTCCCAAGCCAAATAAACCCCTTGCTTCTCTAGGTACGGGGAAGGATAATTGGCATTTCGGGGAAACTTATCAAGATGCAGTGAAATCCAAACCTTGAAGAGATGAGCAGTTATCACTAAATATAGCCATGGGAGATGTTTAATGGTATTGTGGAGGACCATTGTTGTAGACCTTCCTGGCCAACTATAGTAGAACCTGTACTTTGGTTCAATTGGCCATCCCTTTCACCCTAGCATTTCATCCACCTGTCCATTCTCAAACATTTTATACTTGTTAGGAGAGACCCTTCCCTAGAGGGTCATTCGTATTTCCTAATTACTTAGGTGCTTTTGAGGATCACCCCCAACTAAGTTTCCAAAAAGTTCAAAGCCTCAAACCAGACAGCACCTTATGAATCAATTTTATTCTTATGATTAGTATAAATAAAATATTTTTGGGGTTAGGAATATGGCTTTGTGGTAAATTGCTTGTCCAGCATGCATGAAGCCCTGGGTTTTATTCCTCAGAACCACATAATCAGAAAAGGCTGGAAGTGGCACTGTGGTTCAACTGGAAGAGTGCTAGCCTTTAGCAAAAGAAGCTCAGGGAGCACCAGGACTGGCAAAAATAAAATATAGAGTAGAATAAAATCAAAAGAGATTTGTTAATTATACTAAAAATTTTTTAACCCATAAACTAAATGCTCTAGTAGAATGGCATGGGAAAATTAGCTCTAGAAAAAACATTACCTGACAAGGGAAGAGCTTCTGTGGTGATTGGAGACCAAAGCTGCACAAAGACCTTTTTTTTTTTTTTTTTTTGGGGTCCAGTCATGGGGCCTAAACTCTGGGCCTGGGCACTGTCCCTCAGCTCTTCAGCTCAAGGCTAGCACTCTACCACTTGAGCCACAGTGCCACTTCCCGCTTTTTCTTTTTTGCTTATGTGGTGTTCAGGAATTGAACCCATGGTCTCAGGCATGCAAGGCAAGCACTCTACCACTGAACCACCTTCCCAGACCCTGCACAAAGACTTTAGAAGGTTTGAACATTGGCAAGTGAGTTAACTAAAAACTCAGACGAAGAGGTGGGAAGGTGGTTTAGTGGTAGAGTGCTTGCCTTGCATGCATGAACACCTGGGTTCGATAACTCAGCAACATGTAAGCAGAAAAAGCACTGTGGCTCAAGTGGTACAGAGCTATCCTCGAGCTGAAGAGTTGAGGGACAGTGTCCAGACCCAGATTTCAGGCCTCACAACTGACAAACCCAAGAACAAAGAAAAGAAAAAAGAAAAAAATATGGGCACTGGTTGCTCACGACTGTAATCCTAGCTACTCTGAAGGCTAAGATCTGAGAATGGTCATTCAAAGCTAGGCAAGGCCGGTAAATTCTGTGATACTCTTATCGCCAATAACCCACTGAGAAAGCTGGAAGTGGTGTTGTGGCTCAAGTGGTAGAGGACTAACCTTGAGCTGAAGAGCTGAGGGACAGCACCCAGGCAAAGAGTTCAGTTCCAAGACCTACCAAAAAAAAAAAGGTAAGTTACAGCTAAAGGGTTTCCTACCAAGAGGGAGGAAGGGTTTCCTACCAAGAGGGAAGGAGTTTTGGGGGTTTCTATCTAACAAGAATGCAAGTTTCCCTTCTAGTAGGCATGGGCATTGCCTGCTAGTAAGGAGGGTGTTACTGATAAAATTGGTCAAAACATGATTCAGTTTCATAATGCCCAGATAAATGTCTAATGTTTGACTTGTGAAAACATCCTGCTTGGGGAACTCCAAACACTCTTAATGCCCTTAAAGTGACCATGCTTAATTCCACGGCCTCAATGGACCCTCTAGTTAATCTTATGATATGACTGCAAATTCAATCTTGGAGCAGACACTCTGTGTATGTCTTCCAATTTTGAGTCTACCCAGATTCAAATTGAGACTGAATAAGTTTGGTAAATACTGTGGTGATTCTGTCCACATATGGAGTACTGCTATGACTGTGTGGCAGGGAGGCCACACAAGAGGTCCTATTTGTGCTGTCATGGAGCTCAGACCCCATGTGCATGAAATTCATGAGAGGTCAGCAAAATGTGATCCGAGACAACTTGGAACACCTTGTTGCTCTTCTCAGAAGCAAGAGTCTATTCCAAAAACCCCTGAAACTGATCAACTCCATTCTTTCCAGGTCAATTACCTGGCGAAAATTGGACATTTCTGAGAAACTTACCTGGTTGTAGTGAAGGCCAACCCTTTGAGATGAGCAGGAAGTACAAATCATAGCCAGGGGAAAAGTCTGGTGGTATTCCAGGAGACCACTATTGGAGATATTACAGGCCAACCGGAGTGGAATCTGTGCTTTGGTTACATTGGCCAATCCACCCCTGACCATTTTCAAACACCTTAAATTAAGGAGGGACTTCTTAGTTAGCGGGTCATTCAAACTTCATATTTGAAAATACAAACTCCATATTTACAAATTTCATATTTACTTAGGAGCTCCTGAAAATTTCCCAAAGAGCTTAAAGCTAGAAACCAGAAAAAGCAGCTTAAATTAGTTTTATTCTGTGGATCTCCACAATCTATGATCTCCATAATCGAATTATTCCAATATGTGCTTTTATTAATCAGCAGGATTTATTTATTGGAAATGCCACCATGTAAAAGTAACTAGGAGCCACTGGTAGAATTGAATGGGAAAAATTTGGTCTAAATATAATACTTGACCAGATAAGATGGTGATAAGTGAAATGAACCCCAACATAGGGGCACAAGGGTTTTTTTACATTTCTTGCTATTGTTTCTAACATATTTATAATGTTTCATGTGATTTTTGTTTCTTTGTATTCTGTGCCCCCAAAAAACAGCATAATACCTGTTTCCAATGTTTTTGATGTTGGTGCCCTCCATCTTGTATATACACTTCTCTAGTTTGGAGAGGGAATGGGAAAAAACAGAATACTTAAATAGGAATACTGGTTGACCCATTGTAACAATGAGATGCACAAGACACTGTTGAAAAACAAACTTTACAATTTAGGCAGGGTTCGGGGTAGTGTATAGGGTAGTTTTGGAGCTAGGAGATTAGGGATGGTAGGGGACATATAAAGGAAGAGGTAACAATGCTTGATAGGAAATGTATGCTTTAGCTTGTTCATGTAACTAACCCCTCTGTACAGTACTTTTACAATAAATATATAAAAATAAAAGAATAAATATACTTCAAAGGTAATCTGTGTGGTGGTTGGAGGCCAATGGTACAGAAAGACTTACAAGGATTGAATATAGGAAACAAATTACCTAAAAACTGAGATGATACTGAGTATAATCCTAAATGCTCAGGTGGCTGAATTCTGAGGATCTGTTTGAAGCCAACCCAGACAGGAAAGATGAGACTTTTATTTCCAATGAAGGTGCAAAAAAGGTACTATTGGAGTTGTGGCTAAAGTGGTAGCCTTGAGTAAAACTGCTCTGGGACAATGCCCAGAGCATGAGATCAAACCCAAGACCAGCCCCCAGTCACTTATAAAAAAGGTTGTGTGTCTGTGTGTGGTGGCAGATCCCTTTACTAGTTTGATGATAGAGCAAGAATTTTAACAATGATTCATGGTCTCAATATTTACCTCTTTAGTAATTGTTTTCATAGTAATGTGTGCATGGGTGCTTTATCTCTTCTATAACAGGTTTTGTTCAGTGACTGACTGAAAATCTGCCTTAATCAAACCCTTTTTAAAATCAAAATATCTTATTGGATACTGCTGAATAGGAAAGTCAATTATTATTGTTTGGAAGAAAAGAAAGCAAAACCAGATGGGAGAATTGTAGAAGTTAAATCTTGAAGTGCTTGACTGATATAAGCACTGCCCTTGTAAAGGTAGTCAAAACCTTACCAATGCTATTTTAGAGAAGTGCTAGGGGCTAGAGACATGACACTAGTAGTAGAACACCAGGTGGGTAAAAGTTGGTTATTTTTCATATGGCCAGGTGTTCGGATTTGGTTGATTATTAAAGCTTTTGACTAGTTTGAAAGGGGTCAAAAGTTTGAGCCATCATGAAAGATGATCCCAAAGCTCAAATTCATGGGAGCCAGTGGTGGGCTGCCTATCCACTGTGCTTATTCAACTTGGACATGTGACAGGATGCCTTCTGCCAGCGTAAACTTTGCCTTGCTGAGATGGTGTTTGTAGGATACCTTAATTGCTCCCGGTATTTCCAACACAGATCTTCTGTGCCATTCATGAGGGATCCTAGGAGCCCCTCATAGGAGACACATCCAGACGCCCTGTTGAGCCAACCTCCTGGATGGTCTAAACATGCCATCCTTGGTAGCTGATAATGGACCTAGGTATAAAGTTAATCGGCAACATCAGGAAAGTCACAAACAGGCACCCTCAGAAGCAAGCAACCTCAGGCATTGGCCTTGGTAGAAAAAAATGAAACTCTGTATCCTGTTTTGGTACTTGTGTCTTTGTAGGGATGGTGTATGAGAGAAGTGTGTTAGATTCAGGCTCTTAAAATCTTTCTAAGAGTCTTGATCTGCAAATTCATTTGTCCAGATAGGCAGAGTGAAAAGTTGGAGATGGAGTCATCTCTGAGAAAAATCTCTAATAATGGAGTCGAGAAAAGGGAGGAACAAGAAACACAGTCTGAAGGGCAAAAGAATTCTAAACTTAGGAAGCCCAAGAAAATTGGAGTTAAAAAGCTTTCCTCAGACATTTTTAATATTGTCTTCTTTTAGGGAGAATGTGGGGAAAGATATGAAAATATGTGTTAAGGCTGATTTTTACTTTTGAGCTTAATTTTAATGTTCAGTTGGTAAACTATATCCTCTATATCCCTGTCTCTGTGTAAATACCCATAAACATGAAATATAAAGTGATTTTGATAAAAAATAAAAATGACTCAGAAGAAATGATAAATGTAAAAAAAATCTTCACAGGGATGGTTAGGTGGTTCAGTGGTAGAGCGCTTGCCTTGCATGCATGAAGCCCTGGGTTCGATTCCTCAGCACCACATAAGCAGAAAAAAGCCAGAAGTGGCACTGTGGGTCAAGTGGTAGAGAGTTAGCCTTGACCTGAAGAGCTGAGAGAGAGCGCCCAGGCCCAGAGTTCAGGCCCACTACCTGACCCCCCTCCTCCCGAAAAAAAAAAATCTTCACAGAAGCAAACTCTCAGAGATATTTCATGACTTTGACAAGGATAAAGTGGGTGAAGTTAGTATAAATATAAAGTATGACAATGCACAAAAACATAAAAAGATACTCATATATTTCATTATATAACCCAAAGCAGAAAACAAATGTTGTTTAGATGATTTTTTAAAACCCAGTCTCTCAGGTACTGGGAAGGTGGCTCAATGGTAGAGTGCCTGCATGCATGAGGCCTTAGGTTTGATTTCTCAGCAATATGAGGCCTTGGGTTTGATTTCTCAGCATCACATAAGCAGAAAAAGATGGAAGTGGTGCTGTGGCTCAAGTGGTATCACTAGCCTTGAGCTGAGGGACAGCACCCAGGCCCCAGAGTTTAAGCCCCATGACCAACAAAATAAAAATAAAAAACAAAACAAAACACAGTCTCTTACTTTTGTTGCCTCAACTCTGTAATAACTCTGCTTCAGCCTAGGGCTAACATTTTAAGTGTGGACATTTATCAACACTCCTGAATCAGACTCTACTTGATCATTTTTAAAATACATATTTGTTCTTAATTTTCATCTTTATAAACTCACATGCACCTATAAAAAATGGTATGGCCATCCCAGTAACCTTCTCAAAGTACCTCCTAATGACAATTTACGAAAAGTTCTATTATATTACAACAAGGAAAAAATGCTACAAATAAAGAAAAGCAATAATTTAATATTAATGATTAATAAAATAAAAAACAAAACAATTACCAGTGTTTTCAGTATTTGAAGTGTACTACAAATTAGATTTTATTATTGTCATATTTCTTTACATTTAACACTGGCTAAGATTATGATGTTCAACAAGAATGTTATAGGCTATGGGTAGTGTTTAAATCACCCACTAAGATGACCATTTATAGTTCATCTCATAATTTGTATATGGCTTATATCATCATTTGTTCCTCACTTACATATAAAGTAAGGAAGGCCTACAGTTTTAGCAGAAACTGTGTAGTTAACATAGTCAGCTCTTTATTCTGCTCCTTTACACAAAGACTTTGCAACTTCTCATTAGTAAAGTTTCTATAAACTCTGAAATGTACATACTTAGGAGTATTTATCTGCTACCATAAATCTTAAATACTTTATAGAAAAGTATTATGACCTACCAAACAGTCCCAGTTTTGGCATATATAAGCAAATTCCCAAAATTAATATATTTAAAACATTAAAACTTTTAACAAACCTTAACACTTGCTGCAGTGTTCATTATGACAGGTCCCTTGTATAGAATAATTGAATTCCTCATCCTACACATCTCTTGAACAACAAATATCTGGAATTATTTTGTTTTTGACATGTCAATCTTGACTTTATTCTTAAATGTGTATTTATGTAAGAAGTACATGGTTCTAAAATTCTTTTAAACTTAGTTTTTGTTGAATTGTCTAGTTTAAGAAAATCAATTACAATTTATATATAAAAAATTTCTGTGCTCAATTCAGCATCACATATACTAAAACATTGGAATGATACAGAGAAGATTAGTATGGCCCCTCCGCAAGGATGACAGGCAAATTCCTGAAGCATTCCATCCCCCAATTTGTTAAGAAATGGAAAGACTTGGAAAAAAAAATTAAGTAGAGTAAGCCAAGTCCAAAGAAACATAGGTCCCATGGTTTCTCTAATTTTCAATAACTACTATATGTCTGGGATAAGCAGAAAATGCCAAAAGTTATGTGTATATGACCAGATAAGGTTATGTTAATGGAAATGAACCCCAAGTTAGGGACACAAGTGGTTTTTTCTTGCTATTTTTTCTCACATACTTATAACCTACAGTGTGGATTTTTTTTTGTTTCTTTATATGTTCCTCCCCCATGCTATAACACCTATTTTCACTGTATTTGAAGTTGGTGCGCCTACATCTTGTATATATTCTCCTCTAATTTGCTAAGGGGAAGGAAAAAAAAACAAAATGCTTAAATAGGGATACAGGTTGACCCATTGCAACAATGAGATTCACAAGAAACTATGTTGTAAAGTGAACTTTACAATTGAGGCGGGGAAAGGGAGGAGGTTAATGGACTTGTAGAAGTGAGAGGGAAGGGATGGTAGGGGAACAATAAAGGAGGAGGTAACAATACTTGTTAGGAAATGTACTCATTACCTTGCTCATGTAAGTGTTACCCATCTGTGCAGTATTTTTACAATAAGAACGTATAAAACTGTTCTGAGATGGAAGAGTTTATTTCCTTTATTTTACTCATATAATATCGTTAGCAAAGAAATTCATGAAATACTCCGATATGAAGGTATTTTGAATAAATATGTGTGTTAACGCACGCATGTGCTCAAACACTTGCATGTGTGTTGGCATGCTCAGAGTTTGAAATCAGTGATGCTGAATTGAGCACAGAACTTTATATATATATATATATATATAAATTGTAATTGATTTTCTTAAACTAGACAATTCATCAAAAACTAAGTTTAAAAGAATTTTAGAACCATGTACTTGTTACATAAATACACATTTAAGAATAAAGTCAAGATTGACATGTCAAAAACAAAATAATTCCAGATATTTGTTGTTCAAGAGATGTGTAGGATGAGGCATTCAATTATTCTATACAAGGGACCTGTCATAATGAACACTGCACCAACTTGCTAGGCCTTTTCTCTATAGATTGGTGAGCTACTAAATGAGCTACATCTCCATTCTTGGCCCTTTGCTAGTTCATTAAAATTTTTGAAAAATAATTTCATGAATTTCTTTTGCCCTGATTGGCTTTCAACTGTTAGCCACAGATCTCAGGCTCCTGAGAAGATATCCCGAGTAGTTAGGATTACAGGTGTGACAAACAAGCAAAGGCTTTCGGAATAACGTTAAAAGTAGAAGAAAATTTACTTCAGAGGGGCACGTATTAGCATCTCCAATTTTAAAACATTTTGGAGTGGTTATTTATGATTTTTTTTTATTTTTGGATACTTATAAGACGGTAGGTGATGATATTTAAATTTTTAGTACTTTTTAAAAAGGGTACTGGAATTGTGGGACAGAAGAAATTTGCTTCTCTTTGGACCTCAATGTATAAGCTCGGCTCTGTGCATGATAAAACAATGTCTCCAACACAATCTGTGTTGAAAACAAATGTGACAGAAAACAATCACCATGGGCAATATTTAGTATGCTATTAATTCTTGTACAATATGAATATTGAATTGACAGTGTCATAGAATGGAGAGATTTTTATCTACCTTTTGTGTATTGCTGAAAGACTTTCAGAAACTTTGACTCATTTCCTTCCTCACTGTATGTGTCTTTAGGCCATGCACTTACTGCTTTTAATTACAATTTTTCCCAACACTAAAATGGTAATAACATTAGCATGATAGCATATGTTATCTTAACAATTAAGGGAACAAAAGTGGGAAATACTTAACATAAACTTCTAGGAATGAGCTTTGAGTTTAGCCAGCAGTCTTTTTAAAATACTAAATAGAATGTGATAAGTAGTACAGAAACCATTACATGTAGTGAGCAACCAGAAGTAATATCTATTGATCATGCTCTGCTTCCAAGGAGGCCAGGTGGATAACTTCTCATGCTGTAAATCAAATTGGTTATCTTATGTCTTGATAGTGTAAAAATATCAGGGACAGGATGATGAAGGAATGTTGTAGACTGAGGTGAAATCCATATGAAAATGTGCAAAACTGATAAAACATAAAAATATCTGAGCAGTATATTGTGTTTTACAACATTTTAGTTACATCGCAAAGATAAAGAAGACATAGAAGAATAAATTCTTTTTTTGTTGTCCTATCATAGGTCCTTAGAAGGATGAACTCTTTCCTCATTCTTATACAGGCATCATCGGATGAGAGGAACTGTATTTTTTTTGTTTGCTTCCTTCCATTTATTCTTCAGTTTGAAATCTGAGCTACTTGAGACTGAAAGAAACCAAGGGAAATTAGAAAAACAGGCTTTGGAAAGAGCAATCAATGTAAAATAAATAAACTACAGCCTTGTAACAGGTCTAACTAAATTGAGTTAACAGAAAATGATTTAAGCAATACCATGTTTTTGAAAACTGAAAAATGTTGGGAGTTGCTACATTTTTTTTTCTTTTCTACTACCTTGAATTAATTATTGATCTGGTTTAGCGAGATTAAAGATGAGATTAACCAGAAACCAGATTAAAAATGGACAAAAGTCTGAATAGACATGTTGTCCATAAAGCCCTGAAAATTTCCTGTGGGTTTACAAAGTTGTGTTTAATACAACTTCTAAGCTGCCTTAATACTTTTTGAGCAGAAGTCATTAGAGAAATATAATTCAAAATTACTATGATACAACTTCATAAATATTATAACTCATCAAAAAAATCAATGGAACCAGTTATGGTGGTAAAGTCTTGTAATTCCAAGCATTTAGGAAGTTGGATTTAAGTCTAATGCCAGTATAGGGTACTGCAGATAGTAAAAAACTGCCCTTTATTATCTTTGAATTAAAGGTAATAATTTTGGTGAGAGTGTGGAAAAAAGGAAATTTTCTACACTATTGGTCAAAAAACAGGTTAGTATCCTCGTTGTAGAAAGTAGTATGCAAGTTTCTATAGAAATCCAAAGTTAAGTTGAACCATCAATCATGTGATTATTTCTCTCTGGGTAACTTTTAAATATATCTGTAGTTCATTTTTATTCACATTATTCACAAGAGCAGCCAAGATATAAATTAATGTTCAGTGTTCAACTACAGACTAATAAAGCAACTATGATACATGCACAAATATCTTTTTCTGTTTCATTCTTAAAATAACAAGAGATTGCTCCCATTAGCCACAACTTACAATGACCTGAAAGACGTATTCAAAATGAAGAAAAATGTTGTGTTCTGATCTTTGTAAACACACACACACACACACACACACACACACACACAAACACACACACACTCATCAACATCAAATATTAAGACAGAATTTTTTAAAACAAAGTAAAGCAAAGTGGAACTTCTGGGGCATTTAGTTGACAATGTAGAACATACTAGAAATACAATATGAGGTATAGAGTTGAAATGTACAATATGAGGATACAGGGGACAACACTGGCCTTACATAGGAATGAAGCTAAGTAAGTGGGAGTTGTTCTTCCTAGTAGGGGTTGCTCTTTTAGTTGTTCTTCTTTCAGTAATGGATAAGATGAATGTAATACTTTCAATATACCTCCTTGTTTGCAGAAATGATAACAAACAGTATAGCAATAATGTTGCATGCTCAACATAGAACAGTCAAATTAAAATACATGAGATTATCCTTGATGTAACTAATTATTACAAATAAGGGAATCCATGGGAACTATGTTTCTTTAAGTCTGGCTTATTTCACTTAATATGATTTTTTCCAAGACCTTCCATTTCCTTACAAATGAGGTGGTATCTTTCTTTCTGATGGAAGCATAGTATGTGTGTATGTGAGTGTGTGTGTCTCATTTTCTTGATACATTCATCTACTGAGGGGCATAAGGGTTGATTCCATATCTTAGCTATGGTAAATATTACTGCGATAACCATAATTGTGCTGATAGCTTTAGTGTGGCCTTGTTTGTGGTCATCAGGTTAAATGCCCAGAAGTGGGATTACTGGGTAATAGGGAGCATTATTGTGTACATCAAGGATAATCTTAGTAGATGAGTAGAATAGCTCAACAGATATGTACCTATGACCCTATAAGGTGATTCTAAGTGAAATGAACTCCAAGACATGTTCTTTGTTGTTGTTGTTCTTAATGTACTCCATGATTTCTTTTTATCCTTTTGTGGTTTCCCCACCTATGGTTTATCCCCTGTAGTCACTGTATTTGATTTTGATACCCTGTGTATTGTAAATATGTTGATCTGAACTGGGAAAGGGGAAGGAAAAAAAAAACAAAATAGTGAGACAAAGGACAAAGGGGGAACCTATGCAACAGTGATACTCACAAAACAATAGGTTGGAAACGATCTTGAGAGGTGCTTTGGGAGGGAAGAGGGAGAAAAATGGGTGAAGGGGTAAAAAGTTAGAAAAGAAATTAATTCATTACCTTAATTATGTAACTATAACCACTCTGTACATTACCTTGACAACAAAATTTAAATAAAAAATAAAATAAAATATATGAGAGCAGCAATACAGTCGGTGGGACTAGGGGAAATTCTGTACTATACAAAGCAAAGTAGAACAGCTGTGGAGAGCAGCAATTTGACTTCAATGTAGGAAGTAATAAACTAGCATACAGATTTTCAGATCATGTCAGTCATTGAATAGGGAAAACAAGATGCATAATCAGCAAACCAATAGAGATAAAATAGAAAACTAAACAATTGAGGTGAAGAGATGAATTGGATCAAGAATAAAAAATGACAGAATTAGAAAACAATAACAAGATGGTAAGTTTAAAAAAAATTACCGTAATTCTATTAAATGTTGTTTACATCACAATTTGTTAGAACTATAACTCAAATCACAGTTTGATAGTATATCATTTGAAAAATAGTTTACTTATAATTGATTACTTCATATTGAATGTTTAATATATAATTTTACTTTCTGCAGATGTAGAAAGGAAAAAATGAAACTAATTTTTAATAAATTAATGTAATAATTCAAAGTGTATCCTACACTTAGCACTCATCTTAATATGAAAAAATAAATTATTGCTCATGACTCTTGGTATTAGGTGGAAGGGTTCAGAATTGTAGTAAAATTCACACCACACAATACAGGAGGGTATGACTCCTCTAGGGCCAAGGAACTGGGGGATGAGAAACTGGTTTGGCTAGTACCTCAATGTTCTGTGGCATTATCCTTGACCTGGCTATGTCCACTTTGTGTAAGTTCACTTCTTAACCCAGTTCTGGCCACACACCGGCCACTTGTGCTGTGGAAGTGGCAGGAGTAGAAGTAAGATCCAGAATGACCAAAATCTGGATTTATGGTCTGATTGGGGTGTCTTTAAAAAAATCTTAGAGCTGAAACTCAGACTTTGGCACTGTCCCTGAGCTTC
Organism: Dipodomys spectabilis; assembly: GCF_019054845.1. Lineage (NCBI taxonomy): Eukaryota > Metazoa > Chordata > Mammalia > Rodentia > Heteromyidae > Dipodomys > Dipodomys spectabilis. Next base: position 152,904 of record NW_024871095.1, on the reverse strand, counting down.
CTTGATTCAAGGCTAACACTCTAACACTTGAACCACAGCTCACCTTTCATCTATTTTAGTAGTTTAGTAGACAGAAGTGTCTCACATATTTTCCTGCTTGGGTTGGCTTCAAGTTGCCGCCCTAAGAGCTCAGCCACTTAAGTATCTAGGATTGCTGGTATGAGCCACTGGTACCTGCTAAGGATGTGTGTGTGTGTGTTTGTGTGTGTGTGTGTGTGTGTGTGTGTGTGTGTGTGTGTGTGTGTGTTTACCAGGGCTTGAACTCAGAGCCTCAGTGGTATGCTTTAGCTTGTTTGCACAAGGTTGGTGCTGTACTACTTGAACTACGGTAGCTCTGCTACCCATCATTTTGGCGATTCATTGGAGATAAGAGTCTGCCCAGGCTAGCTTTGAATCTTGATTGATCCTTAGGTCTCAGCCTTGAGTAGTCAGGATTATAGGCATGAGCCACTGGCACCCAGCTGCAAGGCTGTGTTTTCATAATCTCTTCTGTTCTAACAGCTGTCTTGCCCTGGCCTAGATCTCTGACCTCCACATCAGCTCCCAGCAGCCCCTGACTGTGTGAAGAACATAAAGCTCAAACCTGATCCCATTTCTTTTTTCTCAGGGGAGAAGGTTATATTTCATCTGAAGCATGGGTTAGGAGGGGTAGCTTTAGATGGGTGCTCAGCTGAAGAGAGGTAGTCTGTTTTAGCCAAGAAAGAAACTGGCCAGTTGGTAATAGCTCATGCTCTGATATTCCTAGCTCCTCAGGAATCTGAGATATGAGGATTGCCATTCAGAGGCAGCCCAGCTAGAAAAGTCTATGAGAATCTCTTCTGCAAATAACCACGCAAAAGCTGGAAGAAAAACTGTGGCTTAACTGGAAGAGTGCTAGCCCTGAATGAAAAAAGTGAGGGACAGAGCCCAGGCCCTGAAATCAAGCCCTAGTCCCAAGATGCTTATGCACACACTCACAAAAAACACACACAGGAAGTTGGTTATGATGAGCTGAACTAGTACTGGAGGCAGTCATGAGGCATAGTCACAGTAAACTCTCAAGAGATACATCCATATACAGGCCCACAGGACCATGGGAAGGACACTACTGATGCTTATTTGTAGTCGGCCCACAATTGCAGACCTTCATCTGCCCCCTAGCACTGGTGAGGAAAGCAGGCCTCTGAGCCCTGGGACTCCAGGGCCAGCGACTGCTACAAGCAGCAACCAGACAGCTGTGAATTCCTGAGCCTAAAATTCTTTCATAAGCCAAAACTCAACACCTGCCCAAGGTGTGCCTGACAAATTCACACTCTTGTGATACTTGCATGAGTGGGCATTACCTGGTGTGATATCTTGCAGCTTCTGCCCTCCTAGCCCAGAACCGTGGCCTGAGATGTCAATTTACTGCTCAGATCCATATTACACCCATGACAGATGCCATTCTGATTATCTCCATGCCCCAAGGCTCATCCCTTCTCGGGTACTGTGGCTTGCTCTATAGGTAATGGCCTCCAAACAGGCTTCTCTCAAGACTTGTAGGACACCTAGACATTGGGAGACCCTCAGTAGCTGGAAAGTACTCTGCCTAGAGCAACAGAGGGCGGTCAAACAGGCCAGGTGTTGGCCATGGGGCTTGAACTCTGGGCCTGGGCTCTGTCCCCAAGCTCTTTAGCTTACCACTTTAGCTACAGAGCCACTTCCAGTTTTCTTGAGGTTCCTTGGAGATTAGAGTCTCCCGGATTCCTGCTTGGGCTGGCTTTGAACCGTGGTCCTCATATATCAGCCTCCTGAGGAGCTAGGAGGACAGGTGTGAGCCACCGGTGCCCAGCTGATCTAGCCTTTCAACCCCAATAGACTAGGAGCTCCTGAAAGCTTTTCTGTATTATATCTGTGCCAGTACACGGGCTTGAACTCAGGGCTTGGGCTCTGGTCACTTAACATTTTCCCTCACGGTTAGCACTCTACCACTTGAGCCACAGCTCCATTTCTGGCTTTTGGTAGTTAATTAGCAAGAAGACTCTCACTAACTTTCCTCCCCTGAGCTGGCTTGACCCACGATCTCTATCTCAGTCTCCTGAGTAGCTAGGATTTACAGGGGTTGAGCCACTGGTGGCTTTGGACGAGAAGCTTTTCTTAAGCAAGCTTTATTCCCTGTGTTTGCCTTGACTCCTCCATGCAAAGGAGGTCTGAGGGTCAAGAGTTGTGAAAAATAAGCTTCCAGCCACAGGAAATGGCTGGGGTACCTGGTAAAAAGCAAGCTAATCTTCCCCCTGGGCCCTATTCTGGGACCCGACCATGTACACTACCTGTGACTCAAGTACAAACCTTCACCCAACCTTGAATGTCCTCCCAGACTTGTCTGAAGCCACAGAACCTTTATCCCACCCACACCATCTGCTCTACACACACCTCAGGACCTTTGCCCATGTTGGACCTCTGCCTGATGACCCTCTGTCCTGAATCCAAATCTTAGAACTCCTGTGGAATTTTGCACTGGTTATATCACCTCGTGGAGCAAGTCTTTTCTTCCCTTCTCCCTCTTTTTTTTTTCTTTTTTAATATTGAGTTGCTAGAGATGACACTTTTGCAGGCTGACTGGCAAATGTTCTATCTTGGTGTGTGTGTGTGTGTGTGTGTCTGCATGGGTGTACCAGTCCTGGGGTTTGAATTCATGGCCTGGATGCCATCCTATCCCTGAGCTTTCTTGCTCAATGCTAGCACTCTACTACTTGGGCCACAGCTCTACTTCTGTCTTTTTGGATGTTTAATTGGAGAAAAGTGTCTCATATAGGCTTTCCTGCTTGCAATTGGGATCCTCATATCTCAGCCTCCTGAGTAGCTTACAAGGGTGATCCATCAGCACCTGCCATCTACCCTACCTCTTACCTATAACCTCGGTCTTCCTCTGAGTCCTAGAAGAATATGTCTCACCAGGCTCACTTTTTTTGCCAGTCTTTGGGCTTGAACTCAGGTTCTGGACATGTTTCTGAGCTTCTGTTGCTCAAGGCTAGCACTCTATCACTTAAGCAACAGTCCCACTTTTGGCTTTTTCTGTTTGTGTGCTACTGAGCAATCAAACCCAGGGCTTAGTGCACGCTAGGTAAGCACTCTACCACTAAGCCACAATCACAGATCAAGGCTCACTTCTAACAGGAATTATGAGGGTGAGATTGATTGGCATACCCCTTTCGGCATAGATATTGCTGACTATTTCATGTCTTTGCCATGATTTGGGACCAGCCTGTGACTCAGCAATGAGGAATGATAAATGAATGATATCCACCATGCCCCAGAGGTCTAGTCTCACATTCTACAGAGAGATAGAGAATATGGAGCCAGAAACTTTGTCAACTCCTACAGTATAGGTACTGTGGTCTCCCTGGAGGAAGTGACTTGCTGCTAGGTGTCCCATCGGGCTTCAGTTATTAAATGGTAGAAAAGGATACTATGTTCAAGCTGCCAGCTCAGACTTAGTACAATTCAAGCCTTGTCCCAGCTTCCCCAGGTTGGACGGCTGGGCATGGGCAACCTGCTGAATGTCCATCATCCATCCATACACAGAGACATGGAGTTATTGCCTCTTTTTTTTTGGGGGGGGTGGACAGTTCCGGGTTTGTACTATGAGACTAGACCCTGTCTGTGAGCTCCTTTGCTCAAAGGTAGTGCTCGGCCCTTGAGCCACAGCCCAATTCATGTTTGTTTGTTTTTTTCCTGTGATCTCTTAGAAATAAGAATGTCTTGGACTTTCCTGTCCCGGTTGAATTCAAATTGGCATTCTCTATATCTCAGCCTCCTGATGAGTTAGGATTACAGGTAGGAGCCCCTGGATCCTGGTTTTCTTTTCTTCTTGTTCTTTTTTGTAATCATAACAATCTGAAATCTTCACACTGTCATTCCAATGGTTTGCGTTATAAGTAAACTACCCAAGCCTAGAGTTCGAATGCCAAGACTGCCACCCACAAATTGAAGGTGATCCTGACAAACTCATTCCTATTAATGTGAATGCTAATGGAATGTTATAAAAGTAATAATTAAATTTGCAATTAATTCATGATTCTATTTTAGAATGCCACATAAAAATTATTGGATTTATATCTTCCATTTTAGCACCATGGTATGATTCCCCTAATGGAAGGATATTGACTAATTTTTAATCAAGGCTTTTATAAGTATTCAAACGTGATACTTCATTAAATGGAAGCATAATTTGCTAACTAATAATTGGTTTTATATATATTATCTAATATCCTCAAATTCCCTCTCTCTCTTCATATATATATATATATATGTATGTATGTATATATCTACACACCAATTTATCTATCTATCTATATTGGGTACTCCTGTGGCTTGATCACAGGTCCTCAGAACTCTCTGGCAGCTCAGTTTGCTAGAGGCTGGTGTGCTAAGACTGTGACCCCATGTATGGCCATTGTAGGACATAAGTTGAAATCCCAGCATGTCCAAAAATTTATTCGTGTAGTAAGAAGCCAATTTTGACACTTTTTTTTCCTTTTCTGTGAAAGTCCTGGGTCTCAGTATGATGTATAATCCATATGCAAATATATCCTATGTGATATGATGTAATAAAAGAACTGTTATATGTGTAATAATACTAAATAAATAAGGGTAATAAACATAATATGCAATAAACCCATGTATGTAAATAGATCTCATATATTAATATTACTTTTTCCAGTGCTGGTGCTTCATTTCAGGCCCTGGGAACTGGTCTGAATTTCTTGTCTTCAAGGATGGTGGGCCTTTCCCCTTCATCCACAGTGCCACAAAGTTATCCAGACCCTGAGTTCAAATACAAGGCCTGACAGAAAAATAGTGCAAATTCCAAACCATGGAATTACTATTATTATTATTATTAGCCGAGCAAAGGGCTTGCTCTCAGGTCTTGATACCTCTGCCACAGCCAACTCTTGGATCCTAGGACCTAAGTTCAAATTTTGGGGCTGGCAAAAAAAAAAAAAAAGCATAAAACTGACAAGTTCAAGAAGATTGTTTTACTTTAGTTTCCTTTGTATTGTGACCATCCTGGATGTAAATGACAATGCAAAGAAAGAGTACATGACCTTGTATTGCTGATGTTTGGTGGACTATTAAGGAAGCCATAGCCGAAACTGGCAACTTAGGTGTGGAAGACGAATCCTGGGATTGCCACTAATGAATGGCAGAGATTCTAAGAAACCAAATTCTCAAGTACATCCATACAAATAGAATGTTATAAAAGTAACAACTAAATAAGTAGTTAGTGTTTGATTATATTATAAAATTATACACAACATTTATACTACCATGACTAATTTTCAATTAATACTTTATTATGTATGCAATCATGATACTTAAAAAGGGAAGGCATAATTTCATTCCAATAATCGGTAGCAATATCATGTATGAATTTTCATAGTATACAGACATCTCTCTCTTGTTTCATGCATCTATCTGTCTGTCTGTTTGTCTGTCTATCTATCTATCTATCTATCTATCTATCTATCTATCTATCTATCTATCTATCTATCTATCTATCTATCTATCTATTTATCTATCAATCTACACATTTATCTGTTTATACACTTGTTACTACTGGGACTCAGTATTAGAGTGCTCGCCTAATACGTATAAAGCCCTGGGTTTGATTCCTCATTGCCACATGCACAGAAAAATCCAGAAGTCATGCTGTTGCTCAACCAGCTGAGCACTAGCTTTGAGCATAAAAGCTTAGGGACTGTGTCTAGACTCTTACTCAAGATCCAGGAATGGCACCAAAAAAGATAGAATGTTCTGACTGCAACTATATAAGGATAAGACTGCAAATACTTCATCACAGAGCAAGCCGGGAATCTGGTGCTGACAGCTGCCATCTAACCTGACTTAGCCAGAGGTAAACTGCTGCAACTCAGATCCACAGAACCAGATGCTGCTGGCTCACTCACCCCATCATCCAAGATCCTGGGGGACTGAGATCTGACACTGGTGGGTTTAAAACCCAGCGCTGGCAAGAAATCTGTGAAACTCTGAGCTGTGGCTCAAAGTGTTAGAGTTCTAGCTTTGATCAAAAAATCTTAGGACAGTATCCCCAACCTTTCAGTGCAATCCCCGTGGCTGACTCTACCTACCCAATAAATCCCACCCCTCTAAATCATTAGATGTGAACTTTGTGTAGTTTGTGATGTGTTTATGAAAGAATGGTGATACTAATGGAAGCACCCTAATTCTAATGACAGCGTGTGAGATACAGCTATGTGATGAGTCCTTCATGAGGTGTTGTGTGCTAAGTCCTTCACGGGGTACATTCTTTCATCTGGTCCTTGTAAGAGCTCCACAAGTCAGATGATTGTGCAGATAAGAAACTTGGGGCTCAGATATCCCCATGTCAGGGCCAAAAGGATGTATGTACCTAACTCTATTGAGTTGTCTCTTGCAGACAATTGTTTTGGTTTATTTTTCTCAGTCGTGGACCTTGAACTCAGGGCCTAGCCACTGACCCTTCCCTGTTGGGCTCATGGCTAGCATCTTACCATGTGGAACCAAGGACCCCTTGCAATGGAGTGTTACAGTCTAGGTGTCTGTAGCTGAGGTGTGTCATCCTGTCTACTCAGCAGCTGAGATGTAATAATCTCAGTTCCAAATTATCCCAGACACAAAGGTTCCCATGAGACCATTATCTCCTATTCAGTACTTAGAAACTTGAAGTGGAAACTGGGTTCCGGCGACTCACGCCTGTCATCCTGGCTACTCAAGAGCCTAAGAGCTGAGGATCACAGCCTGAAGCCAGGGTGGGCAGCAAAATCCTTGAGAGGCTTCTCTCCAGTGACCTACCAAAAATCTGCAGGTGTGCTGTAGCTCAAGTGGTAGAGTGCTTGGCTTTAGCTGAAGAGTTCAAGGACAGCACCCAGGACTAGATTTCAACTCCTCCAATTTCCAAGAAAAGAAAGAAAAAAACCTGAAGTGGACTGCTGGGAATGTGTCTGAGGAGTAGAGTGCTTTGCATGTATGAATCCCAGGGTTGGATTCCTTAGTACCACATCACTAGAAAAAAAGCCTGAAGTAGCTCTGTGGCTCAAGTGATAGAGTGCTATCTTTGTACAGGAGAAACTCAGATACAGTGCTCAGGTCCTGAGTTCAAGCTCCAGGACAAGTGTATGCACACACATACATGAACACACACACACACACACACACACACACACACACACACACACACACACACACACACACACCACAGATACCAGAAATGAAGCTGTGACACCAAATGGTAAAGCACTGAGCTTCTGTTCTCATCTCATGGTCAGCACCAGGCCCTTTGTTCAACCCCAAACCTAGCCACCCGGGACCCAACTAGGAGAGATCAAAGGTTTCAAAACCTGATGAGCTTCACCAGCCCTAAATGACAGGAAGCATTGTTCTATTACCCATGTGCTTAGATTTTGCAAACTTCCAGAAACCTAGTAAGGCACCATTGCCGATAATGAATCATTTTATTAGGTTCAGATCCCTTGTTGTCTGACAGAAGGACCATTGAATTATTTGTAGCAGTTTATTTCAAAACTGAAACATAGTCTAAAAAAGACAGGATGAGTGCAGAGAACTTGGCCTTCCACAGAAGGTGGCACAAATGAAGGCTTCCTGTCAAAACAGAGCACTGGGGAGAGAGATAGATTGGGGTACAAAGAGGTCTTTTTCTCTTGGCCTTCAAAGCCTGCCCACACTCATCCTCACTAATTGCCCTGGATGAATTGTTTGTTACACAGCTGTACAGGAGTCAAGCTTTTTTTCTGCCTGTTCCAACAATGAGACAGAGTTTCTCCAGCAGCCTGGGGTGAGGAGAAAACCTCAGGCTACCCTGGGAACAGTGAGGGAAGCCCCGGAACATGCACTGTCTTGAAAAGACTGTCTGTGCTATGAAATCATTCTATTCAAAGCAAATTTCCTAGTTGGGTGCCTTTCATTATAGGGACTCTGGACCTTCACCGATAGAAATGCATGATACATACCTGGGGAGACATGGAGTTACTTGTTTTTTGTTTGTTTGTTTGTTTGGCATGTCTGGGGGCTGTATCATGAGCCCAGGCACTGTCCCTGAGCTTCTTTTGCTCAAGGGTAGCACTCTTTCTTTGAGCCACAGCCCCATTCATGGCAATTTTTTATTCCTGTGATCCCTCCGAAATAAGAATGCTGTGGACTTTCCTTTCCAAGCTGAATTCAAACAGGCATTCTCTACCTCTCAGACTCCTGAAGAGCGAGGATTACAGGCAGGAGCCTCTGACACCTGCCTTTCTTTTCTTCTTGTTCTTTTTTTTTCATTGTGATGAACTGAAATCTTCACAGTGTCATTCTATGGTTTGCATTTAGAAGTAAACTACCCAGGCCTAGAGTTGACTGCCAGAACTGCCACCTACAAATGGAAGGAGATCTGGAGAAAATCTTTCCTATTCATGTGAATGCTTAAAGGAATGTTATAAAAGTAACAATTAAATTTGCAGCTGGTTCATGATTTTCTTATAGAATGCCACACAAAAAGTAGTGGATTATGTCTTCCATTCTAGCACCATGTGTTATGATTCTCCCAATTAAAGAATACTGACTACTTTTACATTAATACTTTAATAAGTATTCAAACATAATACTTCATTAAATGGAGGCATAATTTATTAATAATTCATAATATATATATAATTTAATATCTTCACATTCTCTTTCTCATATATATTGCAAACTATACATCTATCTATCTATATCTATATTTATATCTATCTATATCTATCAATCACTACTATGGCTTGTTCCCAGGTCCTCAGAACTGACTGGCACCTCAGTTTGCCAAAGCCTTTTTTTCTACAACTGACCCTTTCATGAATTGGGCATTGTGGGCTGTAAATTCAAATCCCAGCATGGCGAAAATTTTATATGTGGAGTTAGAAGCCAATTTTGAGACATGTTTTTCCTTTTCTGTGAAAGTCCTGCTCTCAGTAAGATGTATAATCCATATGCAAATAGATCCATGTGATAAGATGTAATAAATGAAATAGATGCTATATATATACTAATACTAAATAAAATAAAAAAATAAGGGTAATAAATGTCATAAGGATTAAACCCATGTATGTAAATAGATCTCATATATGGATATTATTTTTTTCAGTGCTGGGGCTTGTATTTGGGCCCTAGGAACTAGGCTGAAAATCTTGTCTTCAACGATTGTGAACTTCCTCTCCCCCACAGTGCCACAGAGTTACCCAAACCCTGAGTTCAAATCCCAGGCCTGCCAGAAAAGTGGTGAAAATTCCAACCCAGGGCCTTAATTTTATTTTGGCCGTGCCTGGGGTTTGAACTCAGCTCATGGCAACTCTGTCTCAGCTTCGATCATCCTAGGCTGGTGTGAAGCCTCAGGACCCACAGCCCATCCTGAGATCCTAGGACCCAAGTTCAAACCTTGGGACTGGCAAAAAAAAAAAAAAGGAGAAGTGCTGGGAAGGTGGCTCAGTAATAGACGGCTTGCCTTGCATACATAAGGCCCTGGGTTCGATTCTTCAGCACCACATAAGCAGAAAAAATGGAAGTAGTGCTATGGCTCAAGTGGTAGAGCGATAGCCTTGAGTTGAAGAGTTGAGGGACAGCACCCAGACCCATAGTTCTGGCCCCAAAACTGAAAAAAAGAAAAAGAAAAAGAGAGGGAAATAAAGGAGAAGCATAAAACTGGGAAGTCCCAGAAGGCAGTTTTACATTGTTTTTCCTTTGCATTGCAACAATCCTCTAAATGACAGGGCACAGAAAGTGTACATGACCTTGCACTGCTGAAGTTTAGTGGACTCTCAGGGAAAGCATAGCCAAAATCAGCAACCTAGGCCCCGTGTGCGAATCCCAGGTCTGCCACCTATGAATGGCAGTAGATTCTAAGAAACGCATTCTGATATATATCCATACGAATGGAATGTTACAAAGTAACAGTTATATTAGTAGTTAGTGTATGATTATATTATAAAATTATACACAATAATTATAGTACATTGACTAATTTCCAGTTAATACTTTGTTATGTATTCAACCATAATACTTAAAAAAAGGAAGGAATAATTTATCGATAATTGGTAGTAATATAGTATATATAATTAACTAATATACAGACATTTCTGTCTCGTTTTATACATACATACTTACATATATATATATTTCTATATGTGTATATATATGTATATATATATGTGTGTGTGTGTGTGTGTGTGTAACAATCTACATATCTATTTCTACACTTGTCATTCCTGGGGCTCAGTTGTAGAGTGCTCGCCTAGTATGTATGAAGCCCTGGGTTCGATTCCACACTATCACATGCACAGAATATGCTGGACGTACTGCTGTCACTCAAGCAATAGTGCACTGGCGTTGAGCATGAAAGCTTAAGGATTGTGTCTAAACCCTTACTCAAGTCCCAGGACTGGCACCAAAAACAAATTAGAATGTTCTGACTGCAAGTATAGAAGGTCAGGATTTCAAATACCTCATCACAGAGCAAGCTGGGGGTCTGAAGCTGATGGCTGCCATCTAACCTGACTTAGCCAGAGGTCAACCATAGAAACAGATGCTGCTGGCTCACCCCTTGCTGCACGGGGCATGAGATCAGACACTGGTAGGTTGAAAACTCAGCCCTGGCAGGAAGTCTGGGAGACTCTGAGCTGTGCCTCAAAGTGGTAGAGCTCTAGCCTTGAGGAAAATATCTTAGGACAGTACCTCCAACCTATGAGTGTAATCCCCGAGGCTGATGACCCTCCCCACAAAAACACCCCTCTAAACCGTTAGATGTAAACTTGTGTGGTTTGTGACGTGTATCTGAAAGACTGTTAATACTGATTAAAGCACCCTAAATCTAATGACAGTTTATGGGATACAGCTAGGTGATGAGTCCTTCCTGAGGTGCTGGGTGCTGAGTCCTTCATGGGGTGCTGGGTCATTCATGGGGTACTTTGTGCTGAGTCTTTCACAGGGTGCTATGTGCTGAGTCCTTCATGAGTTGTTTACTTTCATCTGGTCCTTATAAGAGCTATACAAGTAAGATGATTGTGCAGATGAGAAAGTTGAGGCTCACATATGTCCCCAAGGCAGGGCCAAATTTATGTATATACTGAGCTCTAGTGACTTGTCTCCTGTAGGCAATTGTTTTGGTTTAGTTTTCTCCATCATGAAATTTGAACTCAGAGCCTAGGTGCTGAATTTATTCTTGGGCTCATGGCTAACATTCTATAATGCGGAGCCAAGAACCCCCTTGAAGCAAATTGTCAGGGCTTAGGTGTCTTTAGCTGAGGTCTATCATCCTGCCTGCTCAGGAAGTTGAAAGTCTCGTTTCAAAGCTATCTCAGATCATGGTGCAAAGCCAGCTTGGGCAGGAAATTCCTTGAGATGGTTATCTCCAATAAACCACCAGAAAGCCTGAAGGGGCACTGTAGCTCAGGTGGAAGAGCACTAGACTTGAGCTGAAAAGATCATAGACAGCACCCAGACCCAGACTTCAACTCCTCCAACTTACAAGAAAAGAAAGAAAGAAACCTGAAGTGGAGTGCAGGGAATTTTTCTTAGGGTTAGAATGCTTTGCATGTGTGAAACCCTGGGATTGAATCATCAGTACCACATCCATAGAAAAGTTCCACATCCCTGAAGTGGCACTGTGGCTCAAGTGGTAGAGTGCTGTCCTTGTACAGGAGAAAATGAGGTACAGTGATAAGGTCCTGAATTCAAGCACCAGGACTGGTGTATACACGCGTGCATTAGTGTGCACGTGCACGTGCAAGCACAGACACACACACACACACACACACACACACACACACACACACACACACAGGCACCGTTGCCAATAATGAATTATTTCATTAGGTTCAGCGCCCTAATTGTCTTCCAGAAGGACTCTTGAATTAATGGTAGTACTTTGTTTCAAAACAGAAACATAGTCTTACAAAGACAGGATGAGTGTAGGGAACATGGCCTGCCACGGGAGGTGGCACAAATGAAGGCTTCCTGTCAAAAGAGAGCACTGGGGAGAGAGACAGCTTGGGGTACAAAGAGGCCTTTTTCTCCTGATCTTCAGAGCATGCACACATTCATCCTCACTAAATGGCCCAGATGAATTGCTTGTTACACAGCTCTATAGGAGTGAGGCTTTTTGTCTGCCTGTTCTAAAAATGAGGCAGACTTCCTCCAGCAGCCTGAGGTATGAAGAACCCCTCATGCTACCCTGGGAACAGTGAGGGTAATCCCGGAACATGCACTGTCTTGAAAGCACTCTCTATGCTATGAAATCATTCTAATCAAAGCAAATTTCCTAGCTGGGTAGCTTTCTTCATAAAAACTCTTGATGTTCACTGACACAAATACATGCATACATACACAGACACATGGAATTAATGGCTCTTTTTTGTGGCAGGTTCTGAGGCTTGAACTGTGAGCTTAGACATTTTCCCTAAGCTCCTTTTGCTCAACGAACCATTTTATTTTGTCTTAAACCATGATTACCATACGCTGGGGTGCAGCTTTTGTACCCACAAATGATCTAGGGATCCTAGGACCAGAGTTCAACTCTCAGCACTGGCAAAAGTACATCCAACCAACAAAAATGGAGGAGTAGAAAAACAGGAAGTTTTACACAATAATTTTACCTTTGTTTCCTTTGTACTGTGACCCTCCTGGGTCTCAATGACTCAGCTTGAAAATTTATGTGAGCTTGCATGGATGAAGGCTGGGGCCTGTCAGTGAAGCCTGAGTCTAACCCAGACACCTAAGCCCTGAGTTCGATCCTAGCACTGCCACCTATACACGGCTGAAGATCCTAGGAAACTTGTTCCTATGTATAGGAACACAAACAGAATGTTTGAAATATACTAACTGAATGACTAATTAGATAGTCATTCCAGTATAAGATTGTATGCAATAAATATAGGTCATTGATTAATTCTTTATTAAGTGTTCTACCGTGATTAATTAATGGAGGCATAATTTTAGACCAAATAATTGGTAGAAATAGAATATATAAATATAAGCTATAGACATAACTCTTTATATAGGGTTACACACTAGAATCTACGTAAAAGTCTATCTGTCTCTCTCTTTTTATATTTATAGATGTATATACATATGTAAATACACACACATGCGCGCGCGCACACACACACACACACACACACACACACACTGCAATCTAAACATCTATCTGTTTACATATTGGCCATTCCTAGGGCTTGATCTCAGGTCCTCAAATTTGCCTACCAACTTCACTTGCATCAGACTGGTATGCTAACATTTAACCATTCCTGAAGTGGGTCTGCTAGGCCCTGAGATCAAGTCACAGAACTGCCAAAAACTTAATACTGGTGGAAAAGCCAATTGTCACACTTGTTTTCCTTTTTGGTGAAAGCCCTGGGTCTCAGGAATGATGTAGAATACATAGGCAAATATATGTCTTATGTAAAAAGATGCAAAAAATGGTATATGTGTAATCATACTCACTAAAATACATAAGAAATAAATAAAAAACAAATAAAATGAATAAGTACACTAATCACAATATGCAGTAAATGTGTATGTAAATATAAATCATGTATTAAAATGTATATGCATATTATTCTTTAGAGTGTTAGGACTCGAATTCAGGCCCTAGGAACAGGCCTGACTTTTGTCTTCCAGCAAGGTGAACTTCCCCATCCCCCACAGGGCTGCATATTTACCCAGAGCCTGAGTTCAAATCCCAGGTCTGGCAGATAAAAGGGCATGAATTCCAAGACAAGTAGCCTCATAATATTTTAAATATTTTAAATGTATCAATGTATGTACTTATTTATTTCTTTTTATTTTGTTAAGCACAGGGCTTGAACTCCGGTCGTGGAAATTCTGCCTCAGCTTTGATCACTCTAGGCTGGTGTGCAGCCACTGGACCCACAGCTGAACCTGGGTTCTTTGGCTCCAAAGGCTGACAGGGGAAAAAAAAAAATTAATGCGACACAGAAAAAAAAAAAAAAACAAAAACCTGGCAACTTGCAGATAGCTGCCAGTTTTACATTTGTTTGGTTTGCAAGGTGACCATCCTGTGTCTGAATGACACGGCTGAAAAAGGTTGATAATCTGGCATTGCTGAAGGCTGGCGCGCTACCAGGAAAGCCATAGGCCAACATAGCAACATAAGTCCTGTGTTAGAAGCCCCTTCCTGGCCCCTACAAATGGAGGGAAATCCTAAGAGTCTCGTTCCTATTCATAGGAAAATTATGAATGGCAAGGTGGAATTGGTTGTTTCTGAATACTACTATACAATTAGAGTGAGTTTAGGCGGACAATGTATTTTAATGAGTATTTTTTGACACATTCAAAGAATACTATTAATTACATGGACGCAATAGTTTCCAAACAGCGGTTGAATTAATTATTATTTCATTAAGGATGAAAACAATAATATTAATTACATGGAGGCATAATAAATACTCAAGAATTGGTAGAAATGTAGTGTATATAACTGAAGAATATATAGACATCTCTGGCACTCTATAAATATCTGTATTTATTTGAATCTTCATGTCAATCTGTTCATATTTTGTCAATGCCTGGGGTTAGATCTCAGGTGCTGGAGATGCTTGTCCGCTCCATATGCCCCAGGCTGGTGTGTTGACACTCACCTATTCATGAATTGGGTCTTGTAGGCCATGAATTCAGTTGCCAGCACTCACAAAAATTGAATCGTGGATTAAGAAGTCCATGGTGACTCACTTTTTCCTTTTCTGTGAATGTCCTGGGTGTCAGGTGTGAAGTTTCATATATAGGCAAATCTATACCCTATGTAATAAATGTAATAAAAATTTCATGTTTAATAACAGTTAATAAAATAAACGGTAAATAAATGAATAAAACAAAAATAAAATGAATAGCTATATTAAGCTCGATATGGGGTCAACATCTGGGGCTCGATCTCAGGGCCTAGGAAAGCCTGGCAGCTGAATTGGCTAGAGGCTGCTGTGCTAACAGTCACTCATTCATGAATTGAACCTTCTAGGCCCTGAGTTTAGATCCCAGTACTGCCAAAAATGTAATTGTGGAGTGAGAAGCCAAGCGTGACACATGTTTTCTTTTTCTTTGAAAGTACTCGGTGACAGGTAGGATGTATAATTCAGATGCAAATCTATAAGCTATGTAATAGGATGCCATAAATGTAAAAAATGTCATAAGTGGAAGAATTGTCACTACAATAAATGAAAAAAAGATTGAATTAGTAGTGAATCATTCTAGGATAAAATAGACACAATAATTATAGGACATAGATTAAGTTTAATATTTTATTAAGCATTAACAGAATAAAAATTGCATGGAAACCCAAATACCTAATAATTGGTAAAAAGAGATGATGCATATTAATAATATATAGACATCTGTCTCATTCTATAAAATATGTGATCATATATATGGGTGTATGTACATATGTGATAAATACTAATAGGATATTTAATTAATGTTTTATTAATTGTTTACTGCGACACATCATTAAATGGAGACATAATGTAATACCTAATAATTGGTAGTAATATCTATAAATTAATAATATACAGAAATCTTTTTGTTTATATAATATTTATAAACAGTAATCTCTGTCTATGCCTCATTCACTCCTGGGGCCTGGTGGTTGAGTGCTCGCCTAGTAAGCACAAAGCCCTGGGTTCCATTCCTCAGTGTGACATAAACAGAAAACCCGGAAGTTCTGCTATCTTTCAATCAATTGAGTGCTGGCCTGGAGCACAAATGCTTAGGGACAGTGTCAAAGCCCTTACTCAAGCTCCTGGACTAAAGCCACAAAAAGGTAGAATGTTCAAATGTAACTAGAGAAGGACAGGACTTCCACTACCTCATCACAGAGAAAGCTAGTAGTCTGGTGCTGACAGCTGCCACCTAACCTGACTTGGCCAGATGTAAACTGCTGCAACCCAGCTCAATGGGTTACCCCTGTCATCCTGGTTTACCTTGGCTTACCACCAACATCCTGGCTGCTCGGGGGCTTTAAAACCTGGCAGGAAGTCTGCTAGACTCTTTGAAATATGGATTGAAGTGGTAGAGTTCTAGCCTTGAGCAAATGGTATTAGAACAGGACCCCATGCTTGGAGTTCAAGCCCCATGGCTAACCCCAACAACAACAAAAACAACACCCCACTGAACCATAAGATGTGAACTTGTGTGGTTTGTGAAATGTTCCTCAAAGAATGGTGATACCAATGAGAGCACCCTAATTCTAATGACAGCTTGTTGAATAGAGCTACGTGCTGAGTCCTTCATGAGGTGCTCTGTGCTGAGTCCTGCACATGGTGCTATGTGCTGAGTCCTTCACAAATTGCAGTGTGCTGAGTCCTGCATGGGGTGCTGGGTGCTGAGTCTTTCACAGGATGCTGTGTGCTGAGTCATGGAAAGAGTGCCATGTGCTGTGTCTTTCACAGGGAGCATTCTTTCATCAAGTCCTTGTAAGAACTCCACAACTGAGATGATGATGCAGACAAGAATATTGAAGCTCAGATATGTCCCCATGGTAGAGAAAAAATTATGTATTACTGAAAAGTAATGAGTTGTCTCCTGCAGAAAATTATTTTTTGTTTTGGTTTTTCTCAGTCATGAACCTTGAACTAGGGGCCTGATTGCTGCCCCTTACCTCTTGGGCTAGCACTCTACCACATGGAGCCAAGGACCCCCTTGCAGCAGAGTGCCAACTAGGGGGCTATAGCTGAGGTTGTCATCCTGCCTTCTCAGGAAGCTGAGATCTGAGGATCTGGGTTCCAAATTATCCCAGACACAAAAGGTCCCATGAGACTATTATCTCCAATTCACCACTAAGTAACCTGAAGTTGAACCTGGGTGCTTGTCGCTCATGCCTGTCATATTAGCTACTCAGAAGGATGAGATCTGAGGATCATGGTTCAAAACTAGCCTGAGCAGGAAAGTCCTTGAGACACTAAGCTCTGATGGACCACCAGAAAAACTGAAATGGTACTTTGACTCAAATGGTAGAGCACAAAACTTGAGCTGATGAGCTCAGGGACAGCACCCAGGCCCAGACTTCAACTCCTATAACAACAACAAAAAGACAGAAATAAACTAACAAACCTGAAGTAGAGGGCTGGGAATGTGCCTTAGGAGTAGAGTTCTTTGCATATATGAAACCCTGGGTTTGATTTCTCAGGACTACATCACTAAAAAAAAGCCTGAAGTGGCTCTGGCTCAAGTGGAAGAAGGCTATCCTTGCACAAGAGAAGCTAGTTACAGTGCTCAGGTACAGAGCTCAGGTCTTGAGTTCAACTTCCAGGAATGGTGTATGAGCCTGAGCACATGTGCAAGCACACACACACACACACACACACACACACACACACACACACACACACACACACACACACACACACATAGACTACAAGTGATGCTGTTACACAAAATGGTAAAGCACTGGGTTTCTGCACTGAGCTCATGGTCAGCACCCCAGCCCTGTGTTCAACCCCTGTGTTTCAAAATCTGATGAGATTCACCAGCCCTAGATGATAGGAAGTTTTGTGATATCAGATATGTGCTTGGATTTCCCAAGCTTCTGGAATCCTAGGAGAGGCATCATAGGCCCATCATCGCGCTCAATGAAACATTTCATGAGGTTCAGTGCCCTGGTTTTCTGCCAGAAGGTATCCTGAATTATATTGAGCACTATATCTGAATACTGGAATATAGTCTCACAAAGGCAGGATAAGTGTACAGGACTTGGCTTGCCACTGAAAGTGGCACAAATGAAGGCTTCCTATCAAACCAGAGCACTGGGGATAGAGATAGTTTGGGCTACAAAGAGACCTTTTTCTCCTAACCTTCAGAGCCCTCCCAAAATCATTCTCACTATCTGACCTGGATGGAGTTGATTGTTACACAGCTGTACAGGAGTGAGGTCTTTTGTCTGCCTGTCCAGACAATAAGAGTGACTTCTTCCAGCAGGCCTGGGATGCAGAGTAACCCTCAGGTTACACTGGGAACAGTGAAGGGAACCCCAGAACATGCACTGTCATGAAAGCAGTCTCTGTTATGAAATAAATTTCTTGAATACAAATTTCCTTGCTTGGTGCTGTTCATCATAGCTACTCTGGAACTTCACCTATAGGAATACATCCATACATACCCAAAGACATGGAAGTACAGGCTCTTTTTGAGGTGGCACGTCCAGCGTTGAACTATGAGCCAAGGTGTTGTCCCTGAGCTCCTTTTGCTCAAGAGTAATGCATTAACCTTGAATCACAGCCCCACATCTGGGTTTTCCTGTGATATCTTAGAAATAACAGTGTCATGGACTTTCCTATGCTGGCTGGATTCAAACTAAGATTCTCTACATCTCAGCCTCCTAAGGAGCTGTGATAATAGTCAGCAGCCACGGGCACCTGCCTTTCTTCCCTTCTTCATTTTTTAATCTGGACAATCTGACTTCTTAACAAGGTCATTCCAATGGCTTGAATTTAAAAGTTAACTACCCCAATGTTCTTTACAGCTGCTTTCTCTGAAAAGGATTTTCTCTCCTCATCTTCTCCTCTGGTCATAGGTTTGAAGCCAAAAGTGAGAAGTGAGTATCACAGGATTTGGCAGCTAATGTCCACATTACATGCCAGTTCTGTCACTTAACATTAAGCTGCAGTGAATTTACTGTCTCAGGATGAGAGGATCGAAAGCTGGAGCAATTCTCATATTGTCTGCATTGCTCCTTTTGCCTATAAAATGATCCAATAATTATGAGTGTTGTGTGTCTCTAACTTTAAGTATCTAGAACACAATAGAAGCATCTTCATGTATCTCTTTTTCTCTAGTGCCTCTTAAAATTTAGATTAAGGGCTTGTGTGGAGGGGCTACTCGGTGAGT
Source organism: Dipodomys spectabilis (assembly GCF_019054845.1). Taxonomy (NCBI): domain Eukaryota; kingdom Metazoa; phylum Chordata; class Mammalia; order Rodentia; family Heteromyidae; genus Dipodomys; species Dipodomys spectabilis. Next base: position 134,028 of record NW_024871095.1, on the reverse strand, counting down.
CCCTAAGGAAAGCCCCTTGAAGCCTCTCGGGAGATCGCCGTTCAAAGTTAGCCTGAGCAGGAAGTCTATGAGATTCTTATCTCCAATAAACCACCAGAAAACCAGAAGTGGAGCAGTGGCCCAGAGGGTAGAGCTCCAGCTTTCAGAGAGAAAGCTGAGCAGGAGACAGAGGCTAGACCAGGCAGGAAACCTGGGAGGCGCTTATGTCCAATTAATGACCAGATGGGTGGAAGTGGATCTGTGGTGGTGGTAAAGCCTCAGCCTTGTGAAAAACAGCCGAAGAATGCATCGGGCCCTGAGTTCAAGCCCTGGGATGGCCACAAAAATTTTTCAAAAAGAGAAGGCCAAGTTTATGTATCAGTGCCTTATGCCCTTATGTGTGTATATTACCTCCCTGAGTGCAAACAGACCATATGCAATTCGTCTCCTTTTATTTACTGGTTTATTTTTCAGATATGCTCCTTGCACACACTGCATCATTCTGCATTTCAGGCCCATGGTTTTTCTCTTCCAGGGTTCCAGGCCTGTCTCCTTATATTATGCACACTGAAGCTCTCAGCAGCTTTTATTTACATTTTATTATGGGACCAATGCAAGAATAGTCACACATCAGGCAGGGGGAGTGAAGATCAGGTTTCATAGAAGTAACCAGTATTCAGAAAATTAAACTTGGGGACATAAAATGGTAGCACACTTATGTAAAAACTACCATTAAGGAAAAGATGAGGACGCTGAGAATGTGGATTGCTGAGAGAGTGCTTTCCTAGCATGCAAGAAGCCTTGGGTACGATTCCTTGGGAGCACATACACAGAAAAATCCAGAATCAGTGCTGTGGCTCAAGTAGTAGAGTTCTAGAGACATTGTCCTGGCCTTTAGTTCAACCCAAGAACTGGCAAAGAGATACCTAGGTAGGTGGGTTGATAGATAGATACATACATACATACATAGATACATAGATACATAGATAGATGCATAGATACATACATACATACACAAATACATAGATACATAGATAGATTAAATAGATAGATAGAAAGATGATAGATGAATCTGGTCTTGGATATCAGGAGGAAAGAAGGGAACAATTCCCAGTCATGAGGCCTTCTGCAGTGTGCTAGACCACCAGCATCGCCTTCACACAACCACAGGGCAGGAATACTGTCTCTTTTCCACTTCTTAGGCAGCCAAGGGCCCCAGAATCAAACGGGCAGACCTAGGTTCTAACTCAGGGGCTTGAACTGGGGATTTGCATTAATGACATGGAGAATGAAGGAAGGAGAAAGGACTGGCAGAGATAGAAGAAGGGCCTTCAAATCTGACAGATGGAGAGTGAAAAACCCACTCCCTAAGACCAGAGAGCAGTGTTTTTATACTCTGTTCCTCCCCTCTCACCCACTAAACTGGTTCTCTATTGGTTACCTAAAGATAGCCTGAGGCTCCCTTCACCTGAGGGAAGAAGGTTAATTACTCATTGTTTTAAGAGGCTGAGAAAAGCCTTACCCTAGTTCAACTCTAACAACTGTTTCAGGTTTCCCCCCATTGGTGGCTGTTCCTGGAAAGAATGAAGTGATTTTGCAGCTCCCTTCCCTGGTGAGTGTGTACATTCTGCCTCCTAATCCTGTAGGCCTGGTCTCTGCATCTAGCTTGGCTTTGGAAACTGTTTTCTGCCTTCAATTACAGTGTTACACTGTTGTTCTTCCTGCTCACATGGCTAGGGTTTGGATCCTGAGAACTTCATTTGAACCCAGGATGGGTCAATAATGTTTCTTTCCTGCTTCTATAGCTCACGAACTCTAAGAACATTTAGAGTGCAAGTACTTATCACCAAAGGAAACATAGGAAGATCTTGAACATCTGACCTTTCATAAGTGGAAGTCTGAGTATCATAGACTTTTCTGCCCTGGCTGGTTTCACCCTGTGATCCTGACACCTCAGTCTCCTGAGGTAAGGTGACGGGCCTGAGCTACTGGTGCTCTACTTGGTTCAGAATTGCAATGACATTGACAATACAAGTCAACTGCTTATCACAAAGGGTTTGGGGAACATATTAAGCCTTTCAACATTGGACCTTTCAGAATCTGGTAGGACACAAGGTTACAATGCTAGAGTCTGAGAGGCTGGGCATATGGATCTGCTACACTTGAGCTTGGAGCTCTTACTTCTATTCTGGTGCCAATCAGTGTTCATTTTCCAAAGAATGTTCTCATAATTAGCAAATAGGAAAAGTACTTTGATTAACCCTCCCTTTTTTCCAATTGTGTGTCTCGAACTCAAGCCTGGCAGTGTCCATGAACCCATCAGCTCAAGGCTAACACTATACCACTTGAGCCACAGCACCACGTGGGGTATTTTGGTGGTTCACTGGAGATGAGTCTAATAGGCTTTCCTTGCCTAGGCTGTCTTTGAACTGTGGTCTTCAGCTCTCAGCCTCCTGAGAAGCTAGCATTCCAGGTATGAGCACTGGCATGTGGCCTATTGTTTTTGACAGTTCTGGGGCTTGTTCTTAGGGCCTTGGTACTGTCGCTGAGCTTCTTTTCCTCAAGGCTATCCACTTGACCCACACCACAGCTGCTGGCTTTTTCTAAGTATGTGGCACTGAGGTTTCAAACCCTGGTATTCATGCATGCTGAGCGAGCTCTTTACCACTAAGCCACATTTCTGGCCCCACACTTACAATTGTATCCCTCACTTTCATATCCTCAAGAAAAGGCATCTGACTATAAATCATCTAAAGAAATCCCAATAGGAAGATGTCCAAAGATAAGACAAACTCATACTTGGGAGAGACTCTAAACATTTGAATACTGTGACAAATGCTTCCATTTAATTATGTATTATGTTTCAACACTTAACAAAATATTAATGAAAAATGAGTCAATGTCCTATATTATTGTATATAATTTTATAATAGATGTGCAAAATGTAACCTATATTGTGTATAATAAATACAATAATCAATAAATGAATGAATCAAATAAAAATGAAATACAAAATCAATAATAAAATCATAATATGAAATTAACATATATATGTAAGGATATATAATATATTACACATATAATGAAATACTTTTTCTATTGCAGGGCCTTCATTCAGGCCTTGGGAACTCTAGCCTGAACTTCTTTTCCTCAAGGACAGTGAGCTTTGCCTTCACTCATGGTGCAAAAGAGTTACCTAGACGGTGAGCTCAAATCCTAGCAATGATGGAAATACTGTCCCCAGTTCCAAGACAGTAACTTACTTTTTTAATGGAAGCAGTTATATTTACAGTTCCATACTGAACATTAAAAAAAGGCAGAGTAGAATTTTGTACAGCTATTCACACATCCTTCCCTTACCTCCAAAGTGCTTCTCTGAGAACTATATTGTTCCTGTTCTTTTGTAACTATTTATTTTTAAAATGTTGTATAGAAAGGTTACAGGTACAGGACTAAGGTAATGAGTTCATTTACTAATGAGCATTGTTGATTCCTCCTTTGTTTTTTCCCTACCATCCCTTGCTTCCCATCTCCACAACTACCTCCCTCTGCCGAGTTCAGTGACTTAGTTTTTCATATTTGGTTGGCACGGGGTTTGAACTCAAGTAGTGGCAACTCTTCCCTCACATTGCTACAGATTTACCAAGATCCTGATTTCAAATCCCAGGCTAGGAAAGAAAACTGGCAGAAATTCCAAACCAGGCAGGGAGCTTTATTTTTAAAATCTAGTTATATGATTTATTTATTTATTTTTATTTTTGGATATTTATTTATTTATTTAATTATTTATTTTTGGCCAACCATGGGGCTTTACGTCAGGTCGTGGAAACTCTGCCTCAGTTTGGATCTCCCTAGGCTGGGTTGCAGTCTCCGGACCCATAGCCGAACATGAGATCCTAGGCCCAGAGAGCTTTCAGGAAGAAAAAAAATAGCTGGAAAGCATAAAGAGTGCCGAGCTACAGAGGGCTGGGATTTTAGGATTTTTCTCTTTGCACAGTGACCATCCTGGATCTGAATGACACTGTTGCAAAGTGGACCTGACCTGCCATTGCTGATGGCTGGTAGGGTATCAGTGAAGTTGTAGGTCAAGGCCAACCTGACAACATAGGCCCTGGATTCAAATCCCAGTCCTGACACTAATGGCAGGAGATCACAAGAGACTCATTCCTATAAATAGGAATACTGATTGAAAGAGTAGTTCATGCATCGGTCTAGTCTAAAATTAGATGCAATAATCCTAGAATGCTGATTGATTTTAATTAATAGTTTATTAAGCATGAAAAGAATAATATTCCTTCCATGGCAGTAAGATAAATACCTAAGAGTTGGTAGGAACGTAGTAGATGTCATTCAATCATAGATAGATGGCTCTGGCATGCTTTACCAATATATATTGATTTGTATACAACCGTCCGCCTATCCATGTATTGCTGTTTTGGCCAAACCTGGGGGTCAAGCTCAGCATGTGGGAACCCCCTCACAGCTTCATTGGCAAGAGGCTGCCATTCTCAAACTCACCCATTCATGAATTGGGCCTGCTAGGCCCTGAGTTCAGATACTAGCATCGTCAGACATGATGGAGAACACATCTAAAATCTAGATGCTATATGGTAGGATATAAACAATGTAATAAATAGTGTAGGTTTCATCAGAGTCAATAAAATAAATGGTAAATAAATGAATAAAACAAGAAATAAAATGAATAAACACACCAAACACAATATGGACTGAACATCTGTACGGAAAGTATAAATCCTACCTTTCAAATGTATATAAGGAGTATCTTTTCCAGGCCTGAGGCTTGATTCAACCCCCGCTATGAAGTGGGAATGGTGGAAGATACTAAGTTACTGGTTTCTGGACCTAGAATGAGTAATGGAATGCTATCGATCTCATCCTTGAATGAGTAATTAGTGCATGATACGAGTATGAAATGATAGGGAAGACTCATGGGGTGTTGATTATTTGTAAAGAAGAGTTGATGAAGCATGACAACAAGCATCACAGTCATGAAATGGAGGCATCAGGAAAGGTTCAAGAATCGGTAGTCACACAGATTGGATTCCATCATAGATCACCATCTCTCCTACTCTATACAAATATGTACTTTTTTGCATACTACCTTCAGCTTATGAATGGATGACTATTGTGCTCCACAATCTCCCCCCAGGGGAGGCTCAACCTCAGGTCCTGGAAATGGCCTAGTTCCTTTTGGCTCACAGGCTGGTGTGCTCATATGGACCCATTTTCCAATTGGACCTGCTAGGCCCCGAGTTCAGATCCCAGCCCTGCCAAAAGATTCATCTTCATGTCAGAAGCCAATTGTTGCACCTGTTTTCCTTTCCCATGCAAGTCCTGGGTCTGAGCTATGATTTGAGAATGCATGGGCCACCCTGTGGCCATGGGAATAAGTTATCTATGTCAGCCCAGTTATACTTGTTATCATATACTCAAAAAATACACAATACATCCATGAATAGCATACAAAATAAAGAGAATAACTACACTCTATGCATGATGCAGTCCACTCATGTATGTGGATACATATCCCATGTTTCAATGATGTATTGAGGACTATTTTGGCCTCCCTGGGACTCAATCTCAGTTACTGGGAACAGCCAAGCTCCTTAGTGGCTCACAGTCTGGTGTGATCATATGGATCCATTGGGCAGTTGGGCCTCCTAGGCTCCGAGTTCAAATCCCAGTACTGCCAATAATTCACCCTGATGTGAGAAGCCAGTCGTTACACCTATTTTCCTATGCTGTGCAAGTTCTCGGTCTCCCTAGGATGGAAAATGTATAGACAACTCTACACTCATGAGAATAGGTTGTCATCCAGGTCACCAGAGTTATATCTGTCATCCTATACTCAAGAAAATATACAATACATCAATGAATAAGACACAAAATAAAGAGAGTGACTATACCGAAACCAAGATGTTGCCCAGCCATATTTGTCAATATAAATCCTCTGTTTAATTATGAATTTATAACTATATTGACCCCCACCAGGACTTTATCTCAGGTCCCAGGAATGGCCTAGCTCCTCAGTGGTTCACAGGCTGTTGTGCTCACCATGACCCATTCACCAATTGGGTCTGCTAGGCCTTCAGTTCAAATTCCAGCACTGCCAAAAAATTCATTCTGATGTGAGAAACCCAAGGTTGTACATGTTTCATGTTTTCCTGTTCTGTGAATGTCTTCGGTCTCATCGAGGATGGATAATGCTATATAGGCAACTCTATAGATATGGGAACAGGTTGTCATCCATGTCAGCACAGTTATATCTGTCACCATACTCAATAAAATACAAAATACATCCATGAATATGACACAAGATAAAAAGAATAATTACACTGAACGCAAGATGCATACCACACCTATAGATATTTTGTCTAGTGCTATTTTGTCTAGTGCTGTGGCTTCAAATCAGGCCCTGGACCAGTCCTGACATTCTAGTCTTCAAGGATGGTGAGCTTCCCCTTCTCCCCCAGTGCAACAGAGCTGCCCAGACCTGAATTCAAATCCCAGCTCTGACAAAAGATTCATCCTGATGTCAGAAGTCAGTTGTTGCACACGTTTTCCTCTCCTGTGAAAGTCCTGGGTCTCAACTAGGGTGGAGAATGCATAGGCCAACTCTATAACCTTGGGAACAGTCATCATCCATGTTAGCACAGTTATAGCTGTCACCATATTTAGTAAAATACACAATACCTCCATGAATTATAGAAAAAAAGGAGACCTCCACCGAATACAAAATGCTGTCCACACATGTATGTCAATATAGATTCTATGTTTAAATTATGAATTTATGACTATAGTGGACCACCTTGGGGATCAATGTCAGATGCTGGGAATGGCCTAGCTCCTTAGATGCTCACAGATTGGTGTGTTCACCTAGACTTATTGGCCAATTGGTCCTGCTATGCCCTGAGTTCAGATCCAGTACTACCAACACGTGGATCGTGGAGTAAGAAGCCAAGTGTGAAACTTGTTTTCCTTTTCTCTGAGAATCCTGGGTGTCAGGGATGATGGAGAACATTTCTACAAATCTTGATGCTCTGTGATAGGATGTCATCAATGTAATAAACAGAATGGGTTTCATCATAGTAAAATCAACTATAAATAAATGAATAAAACACAAAATACAAGGAACAACACTAAACATGTATGGACTGACCATCTACAGGTAAGTATAAATCCTATTTTACAATGTATGTTTCCAGAGATGGGGCTTGAATTCAGGACTAGTGAACAGTCCTGACTTTCTTATCTTCAAGTACAGTGATCTTCCCCTTCATCCACATTGCTGCAGATTTACCCAGATCCTGAGTTCAAATCCAAAGCCAGGGAGCTAATTTTTTTTTTAATTTTCCTCAGCGTGGGGCTTGAACTCAGGTCGTGGCAACTCTGCCTCAGCTTTGATCACCCTATGCTGGGGTGCAGCAACTGAACAAACAGCTGCTCCTGGGATCCTAGACCCCGAGTCCTTGCAGGGAAAACAATGCACAGAAAAAATATGTCCTTTGTAATTTTTCTTCCTTTGCACGGTAACCCTCCTGGGTCTGAAAGACACTGTTGCAAAGGGTACTTCACCTTGCATTGCTGAAGGATGGCAGACTTTCAGGGAAGCCATAGGCCTACGTGGCAACATAGGTCCTGATTTTGAATCCTCATCCTGACACCAACCAATGACAGGAGATATTAAGAAACTGATTCCCATCCATAGGAATAACAATGGAATATTATCAATGTCACAGTTGAATGCGTTGGTCGTGAGTGATGCTGCTATAAAATTAGAATGCAATAAACCTCCAGCAGTATTCTTTCTGTTGAGGATCGTTTTTGCTATTCCGGGTCTTTTATTTTGGAATCAACCCAGATGCCCCTCAGTAAATGAATGGATCAAGAAAATATGGTATATATACACAATGGAATTCTATGCCTCCATCAGAAAGAATGATATTGCCCCATTCGTTAGGAAATAGAAAGGCTTGGAAAAAATTATATTACGTGAAGTAAGCCAGGCCCCAAAAAACATAGGTCAAATGGTTTCCCTTATTTGCAATATCTTATATATGTCTGAATCAAGCAGAAAAGATCAGATAAGATGATGTTAGGGAAATGAGCCCTAAGATATGTATGCAAATGTTTTCTTTTTCTTTCATGCAATTGTCTCTAACACATTTATAAGATTATTCCTTTGTTGCTTTGTATGTCCTTCCCCCACAATATAACCCCTGCTTTCACTGTATTTGGTGTCGGTATAATTTGTGGAGGGGAAGGGAAAAACAAATCGTTTAAGTAGGGATACAGATGGAACCCTTGCAACAATGAGATGTACAATGTCGTAAATGAACATTACAACTTTGGTGGGGGAGGAGGGGAGGAAGGATTGGGTGGGGGCGGGGAGGAGGATGGGAAGGGATGTGAAGGGGAAACAAAGGAGGAGGCTACAATGCTTGATAAGTAATGTACTCATAATCTTTCCCATGTAATTGTAACCCCTCTGTACAGAATTTTCAGAGTGAAATATATATATATATATATATATATATAAAATAAAATAAAATAAAATTAGACTGCATCATTTCAGGAGGCTGATTGATTTTATTTATTATTTATGATGCATAAAAATAATATTATTAATTACAGTAACACAATAACTTCAGGACACTGATTGATTTCATTAATAGTTTAAGGATGAAAACAATAACAATTATATGGAGGCATTATAAATACCCAGGAATTGGTAGGAATGTAGTCTATATAACTTAATAATGTATAGATATCTCTGGTTCTCTATAAAATATATATTTATTAGCATACTGCCATCTGAATGTCAATCTGTTCTTATTTTGTTAACACCTGTGGCACAATCTCAGGTTCTGCCTGTCCACTCAATTTGCCCCAGGATGGCGTCATGACACTCACCCATTCGTAAGTTTGGCCTTGTAGGCCATGAATTCAGATGCCAGCACTCCCAAGCAATGAATCGTGTAGTAAGAAGCTGATGGTGACACATGTTTTCTTTTTCTGTGAATGTCCTCGGTGTCAGGTATGAAGTAGAATACATATGTAGACCTATATCCCATTTAATCAATGTAATCAATGTTCTATGTGCCATAATAGTCAATAACATAAACGTTCAATACATGAATAAAACAAAAAATAAAATAGCTATACTTAACACAATATGGAGTCAACATATGTATATAAATATAAATCATATGTATAAATTGTACATGAATAGGATGTTTTCTAGTCGTGGGGATCAATTTCAGGCATAAGGAAAATACTTGAATTTCTTGACTTCAGGGAGGCAAGCTTTCCCTTCCCACACAGTGCAACAGAGTTACCCAGACCATGAGTTCAAATCCCAGTCCTGGCATAAAAAATGGCACCTTTATATTATGTGAGGCCCAATTCATAGGTATTTCATTATACCTCCATTTTATGAATGTGATTGTTTAAATGCTTCATAAAATATTAACTAAAATCGATCAGTGTCCTATAATATAATTGTGTATAATTTTATCCTAGAATCATAAAAGAACTGCGCATTAAATCATGACATATATCACATTCCATTGTTAATTATATGGATAGGAACAAGTTTCTTAGGATCTCCTGCCATTTGGAGGTGGCAGGACCAGGATAAAACTGTGGGCTCCAGCTCCCACCACTTCAACCCAGGGATATGGAACTCACATGTCTGTCCAAGAACAACAGCAAGACCAATGATGAGGCAGGCACCAGTGACTTTCAGCACTCCTACTTGATACTTACAAGGCTGTGATGTGAAGATCATGGTCAAAGTCACCCTAAGCAGGAAAGTCTTTGAGACCCCTGACAAACTTCAGTGCCAACAAAGCCAGAAGTCCTGTGGCTTCAGTGTGGAGGGTGAGTCTTGAGAAAAAACGGCTCACAGACTGTGCCCAGATCCTGAGTTCAAGGTCCAGGACTGGCAACAAACAGACATACACAACTATCTGTGCAGCCATCCAGCTAAAGCAGGTCACCTTCTTTTCCCCAATTGAATTGGACAGAGTTCCATCGCAAAGGGCTGGAGGACCCGCTGTCATCTTGACTCTGCCCATGCTGCTGGCATCACAGGATTCTGGCCACACCCCCATTCTTTCATGTTTCTTTCTGATCAATGGGATACAAGAATGGTGGCCCTCTCCACATTCCAGGCTTCCCATTAGCACCTAGATACCCTCTTTTAGTTTACACCACTACCAGCAGTTGAGGAAGGTAGAGATGGCTGAGTGATGAGCAAGAGACTCGATGTGACTTTGGAGTATAGTAGGAAATTGATGCGCCAGCCCACCTCCCGGCCCAGTCCCTACCTTCATGAAGTGGTGCCAGGTTTTAATCCTCAGATGATGGCTCCCTGCCAGCTGGCCTAAGGCCCCAAACAGGTCTCTGCCCCTGGTCTTCTGCTCTGGGCGCATGTATCCATAATGCCGCCGCCATTGCTGATTGCCCCACCTGGAACAGATTCTTCTTCCAGCAGCACAGGCAAGTGGCTGCCCCAAAACCACCCCCACCCGGGACAGACACCCTTCTGTGGGCACCATGACACCCTGCTTGTTTCCTCTCCTTGGCTCTGAGGAACCACCTTTCTGTCCGGCATTTTTGAAATAGAGACTCAATATATGCTCAGGCTGGGCTGGATCAGAGTCCTCCTATGTGTGACACGTAGGTCCTCTGTAGTTGGGATGGTAGACATGAAGCACCATGCTCATTCATCGGTTTAGATGTATTATCCCAAAATCTTAGTACACAGCAGTCAATTCTTGGCCACAGGTGAACTTCTGGTTAGGGCCTCAACCATCAGACCTCAGTCTCCTCACAGGAGAGTTGTCAGGAAACAATAGATTTATATAGAGGGATCTCTAGAGCATGGCTAGGCACAGAGGGAGCAGCCTTCAGATAAGGTTCTTGGTAATTCTGTGAGCATATGACAGGAAGATACCAGAAAGGGCTGAGGTGGGGCCAGTTATTAATCATGCAACAGGTGGGTATTTTGAAACGAAACATGATTCTCTTTCATCATTAACCTATCCCCATAAGGCAGGGGATCCTTCAGTCTGTTGAGTTTTACAGCTGGGGAAATCGAGGCACAGAGAAACCAGGTGACCTACTTAGGACCTCAACTTCACAGGAAGCTCAGACTGACTTCTCTACCATGCTCCCTAGGACAATGGGTGCTATTTAGTCCACTTCTTTTGGTGGGGAGTCCACTTATTGTCAGTCGTGGGGCTTGAACTCTAGGCCTGGGTGCTCTCCCCAAGCTCTTCAGCTCAAGGCTACCACTTGAGCCCACAGCACCACTTCCAGTTTTTGGGTGGTTCTTTGGAGATAAAAGTCTCACAGTCGTTCCTGCCCAGGATAGCTATGAAACATGATCCTCATTTCTCAGCCTCCTGTGTACTTAGGATTAGAATTTTGATCCACAGGCACCTGAATTAAGTGTAATTCTGACTCTCTCTCTCTCTCTCTCTCTCTCTCTCTCTCTCTCTCTCTTTCCCTCTCTCTCACACACAGGAACTTGTTGAATGGGTGCTGGAGGAGGTGGCCCAGCGTCTCCATGTGGCTGGAACCCAAGGTGGCCCTGTCATTCTGGAAGTGCTCTGTGGGTCAGGGCAAAAATTTTTTTTTGGTTAGTAAATGCAAAATAAAGAACACATTCTTGCAATATATAATTGCATTCTGACACCTGACAATAGTCTCTAATTCATGTACTTTATTTATATTAGGATAGTGTGTTGAAAAAAGTTTAGTTCATTAGGTCACAGCAATTAATGTCAGGAATGTGCTTAGATGTCAGGTGAAGGTTAATTCTGGTAATTCAAACATACCAGGATTTTGTGTGGTCACTGCTAATCACAAAGACAAGGGTAGTCTAAGTGAGATTTGGAAATCTTTTTGGTCAGTCATGACACCAAAAGGCAGAGACTAATTTACAATTGTGACAGAAGAGAAGGAATGACTCCAGATGGAAGGAATAAATGATAGTAACTAAGATATAGCAGAAACTGTTCTAGAGAACCATTTTTGGTTATTGAAAAACTATTTATCAACTAGGCTTATTCCTCATTGCCTTTAGCATTCTAAATCTCTTAGACTAGTTCTTAATCTCTGTGTGATAAATGTATCTCCTTCTATGCTGTTCTTTCATACCTGATCTCCTTTGCTTTCTAGAAAATCTGTCTTTCTATATTTCTCTATGAACATTTCCTGATACTAAATACACCTATACAGATGGCAGAGGATGCTAATGTAAAAGCTCATGAGTCATTAATGTAACAACATTGAAAAGGACGACATATTCATTGCTACCTCAATTTTTCTGAAAAGCCTCATTGGCATCATTTTGTTCAAATTTCCATTCTTTGGCTACATAGTGTCTTTCAGTGCACATAAATGCAAACATGAGCCTGGTCCTGGTGGTTCATGCCTGTAATCCTAGCTACTCATGAGGTTGAGATTAGAGGATTGTGGTTCAAACCAGCCTGGTCTGGAAAGTCCATCAGAAACTTTAGCTAAAGTAGTAGATTGCTCAACTTGAGATGAAGAGCTTAGGGACAGCACCCAGGATCAGAGTTCAAGCCCCACAACCAACAAAAAAAGCGAAATATGACTTTAAGTTTCCCTCAAAGGAACAAGATCAATTAACTTCCCAAGCAGAAAAAATAATTCCAAAATTACTTTTTGCTGTGTTACTTAAGTTATGGCCTTTTTGCTGGACATAGTCTTTTATTTTAAAAATTGTCAAATATTAGGTTTACAGTAAACTTCATCTAATATTTCTTGTTTCAAATGAAAAGTCCATACATTTGATATCACCTAGCTGTCTTACTATCTTAGTTCAAAGCCAACCCAGGCAGGAGAGTCGGTCAAATTCTTATCTGTAATTAAACACCAAAAAACAAAAGTAGAGTTTTGGCTCAAGCAGTAGTGTACTTGCTTTGGGGGCAGGTGGGCAGGAAAGACAACTATTCAGGATCAGGGTCCAGACTCTGGGTAAAGCCCCATTATCAGCACAATCCAAACAAACAAAAACCCCAAATATTTCTTTGGGACCCTACTTAAAGGAGCACTAGTATGAGAAGAGGCACTTTTGCTTTTCATAGTCACTGGATCCTGCTTTTTTGTAATCCTTATTGCTCTGGAGAACTCAGGATCAGACGAAAGGAATTGATAACTGTCTTCTGCAAAAAGAGAATCATCTCAGGGATGAAATATCCATCCATAAGACACTTTAAAACCTCCATCTCTTTGTTTCTTTGCTGTAGAACAATTTTAAAACAACGTTATTTCCTTTTGTTCTATTTCGGCCTTCAAATAGCACATTATTTCTTTTTGTAATACTCTCAACTAGAAGTTTACAGAAAAGTTTTATATGAGTATAGAACACACTCAAAAAAGTCAGGGACAGAGTTTCCTTCAAGCCTTGGGATTCTTTCTTGTACATTAAAAGGAAAGCACAAGTTAACATGAACGTTGTCATTCCTCTATGTTCATTTCCTCTCCTGGGAGTTTCCTCATCCAGTAGCAGTTATTTCCACTAACAATCGATGGTGCTGCCTGAGGTAAGATGAAAGTTTTCTGGGTTCATTGAAATAACACAAGGACACCTTTGGACCTGAGGTAACACTTGTTTCAGAGACAACTTAGTAAAGAGAAAATATGAAATTTATGTTGCTTTTAAATACATTATCAATGACTACATTGAGTTCAAACTTTGTAAGTTCTCTGTAAATTAAGGTGAGTTTTAAATGGGAGGAAGGTTCTCAGGTAATGTGAGTGTATGTGCTGTGCATTATTTCCCAAGTGTACATGCATTAACAGTAAGGAAAACAATAGCAATAATAGGAGAAAGAGAAGTTCTGTTTTTAAGTATAAGGGTTCAATATACTATAAAAAGACTCTACAAATAAGAACATTGAAACAATAAAGCCAAGTCTAGTATGTAGATTTATGGGAGTGATATAGAGAAAGCATTACTCCTACGTGGAACACGAATTCTGAAGGCACTCCCTTTCTAAATCATGCTTGCTAATCAAGCAACTTTGTAGAAAGAACAATGGAAGTATAATTCTGCTTCCAAAAAAAGTCAGACATGAGTATGGACTTAACTGGGAAAAAAAAGTCCATCATGAGAGAGTAGGGAATATACTAGCAATGAACTGGTGACTAAGATGACATTTCTTTTTCTTTCCTTTGCTTATATATTTATTTTGGTGGTGGTCTTGGCACTTGAAATCTGGCCCTGGGCAGTTTCCCTCTGCTATTACGCTCAAGGCTAATGCTCTACCACTTGAACCACAGTGCCACTTTCACTTTTCTTGCAGTTAATTGGAGAAAAGAGTCTCTAGGACTTTCCTACCTGGGCTGGCTTTGAACCCCAATCCTCAGATCTCACCACCACCCAGCTTAGGATCACATTTCTAACAGTGTACACTCAGCATATGTAATTTTGTACATTCATCTATCTTTATATGAATTCTGGAGTTAAAAATCTGGGCTACAACTTCGACTTTACACTCACAAAAATGTTTGTAGTTTAAAAGCTGATTCTACTCGATAAATAAAACCTATGAATATAAAGGAGTCTGGGAAGTTCAGTTTGCATCCTGCCTGGGCAGAAAATTTTTGAGAAACTATCCATAATTAACCAGCCAAAAGCTGGATTGGAAGAATGGCTCAGGTCATGGAAAACCAGTCATGAGCAAGATTGATAAATAAGAGCTTGAGGCATTTGCATATATACATACAAACATAATCATAAACACAGAAGCACTTAAATGTGCACACACAAATACACAAATGATACAACTCTAAGAATATGTAGAAAATTTAGAAAGCAATAGAAAATATGTCCTGAGTAAGACTAGAATCAAGTGATAATTTTTAAAATTAGAAAATCCATAAGTGACCTTTCTTCAAAAAAGTTTGAGAATATTAAATAGGTAAGCTAGAGATAGTAAGAGAGTCAAATAATGAATATTAAAGGGATTGGATACATGGAGGAATGAATCAGAGAACCCGCAGGTGCATTTGGAAATGTTCATATCCTGTGTCACATGTTAGAACATCTTTGAAAATAGTACATGAACAGTCTGAGGAGTCTAGTGGATAATATCACTGGAGAAGTTCAGAATTGCTAGTCTGTATCTAGATTAAATAAACCAAGAAACCATGGCAGGGCAATGTTATACAAGGCTACAATTCTAGCACTCAGACTGACAGGAGATTAGAGAGTGGAATTACATAGTGATACTTTCCCTGGACTAGGTAATATAATTTTGTCTTAATACAACAAACCAAACAAGAAAGGAATACACAGTTGGAAGTTTGGGCTAATTTTGTCACTATGTTTTGAGAAGTCAAGGTTCCAATTACAATGGAACTCATATATAATCCTCAGTTGTGTTTCAAATGCTGTCTTCATTACAGAACATTTCTAGATGCAAAATGGCTCTTGATTCCCATCCAAAATTCTCATCCAAAGTTATCATAATCCTGATGGATTCCAAAGAATTGATGAAGGATTACAAAAGCTTAAGCCCAGAGAAAAAGCAAAGTTTGTCTAATGTATGTCTTTATAGATATTGTTAAATTAGAATTTAGATTTAAAATAAATGTTTTTGTTTTGTTTTTATTTTCATATTCTATAAGATACTACAAAATTCTTTTTAAGTAGAGGGTTAAATTGACAAATTTACAAATGAGTCTTGCATTCTAGTTGCCTAGAATATTCTTTCAAGAGAGTTATAATTAGAACTTAATAGATAATTCCAACAGTTCATGTATAACATGATAATGTGAATAATGTAGACAGAGTTGTCAACATATAGATGATGTTAATTTAGAAAATAGCAATTTTTGAGGCTTTGGTGTAACATGGTATGAAGAGTATAATTTTATGACATCTTCTTTTTTCTACCTGTATGTAACACAGAAAGCAATTTCCTAAATTATGTGCCTCTGTGTACAATGAGAAAATTGCTAGGTTTGGGGTTTGTTTTCATTTTTGTTTTTGTTTCATTGATTTGTCATAAGGCTTGAACTCTGGGCCTGGACACTGTCTCTGAGCCTGTTTATCCTCAAGGCTCGTGCCATACCACTTCAACTTCAGTGCCACTTATTTCTGGCTTTTTAAAGAAGTTTCTTGGAGATAAGTATCTAGGGAACCGTCCTCCCTGGGTGGGTTTTGAACTGTAATCTTCAGATCTTACCATCCTAAATATCTATGATAGTTAAAAAGCATAAGTATAAATAATATTTGCAAGTGTTCTGATCTCAATAATACCAGTGGGGGCACATGATGTAACCCAGTTTATTGTGGTGTTCTTTCCAGAACATGGAGGGCATCACATTAGCAGAGGTGTAGTATTTTTTTCACAATAGAGATAAGCTATTCGTGATATGAATTAAGGGAATTTTGAGGTGTACCCTACAAGTTGGAAACTGTTGGGCTAGGATGACTTTATGGCATAAATCTTAGGATTGATGGTCATAGAAATAATAACTTACTCTGATAAACAATTGCTTATTCTTGAAGAATTAATTATTACAGGTGCATCATAGTTTTATCCTCTACTAGAATGTGGCTATTTTTCTGTTGATTTCTCAATCTGTAACACCCCATTGGAAACTGTATCTATTGCAGAATTTCATAACATGCCAACAGGTATGGAATGTTCAGAATTTGAAAATGAGTAGTTATCAGTCATCGGAATTTTGAAGAACACATATATTCTCTCCTCTTAACAACTTATTTACTTTTAAAGTTATGGGTTTCCATACAATTAAACTGTTTTTGGTTTGAGTATGAGAAAGTACTAAATTGATTCTTTTTTCAAAATATTGTCAAGTATATAGTGAAAATATTGACTAGTTGGATTCAAGTTGATGGTCCTCTGATTAAAAACGTTTAATTAATTCAAATTAGATGCAAAATAATATTAATTTTTTAAAAGTTACTACATAAAGAATAATATTTACTATACCAATACAGTGAAATTTTTTCATGCAACTTATTTTTTTAATTAATTTTATTGTCAAAGTGATGTACAGTGGGATTACAGTAATTGTAAGGTAGTTAATACATAACTTTTCAAAGGTGTTAACCCCTCCTTCATTTTTTCTCACTGTTTTCCTTCACCTCAATACTCCTCAAAAGTTGTAATGTACATTTCCAACATATTGTCTTGTGAGTATTGCTATTTCATTGGTTTACCCTTTGTCCTTTGTCTCACCATTTTGTTGTTCCTCTTTCCTTCCCTAATTAAGGTAAATGTATACACAATACACAGGGTACCAAAATCAAATACAGCAGGGGACAAACCATAGGGGAAAAAACCCAAAGAAAATAGAAATCACATAGTACATTAAAAACACAAACCGCTCATAAAAATCTGTTTCCATATCTTGCAGTTCATTTTGCTCAGCATCAGCTTATATAGTCATATATATGCATAACAAAGACATCGGAAAATAATACTTTCATGGACACTATACCATGAAAACAGCATGTTAACAGTTTTTGATGGTAAAGTTGGAATTAGAATTGGTAAATTCGCGATTCTGATAAACGAATTTCAAAAGAGTTTTAAAATTATGCCAGGTAAATTTTAATTGTTCAAACTTTTTAACAACTTAGCCTATTAGCGAAATTTAAAATTGCCTGGGAAAATAGGCTTTCATGCAAAGAAATCCATGGAGACTTAGCTGAGAGGGAGCAATGTGGGTGAAGATGGCTCATTTTCACACTAAAAAAACAAACCTCATAAACCTTGCTATTAATCCTGTAGTTTCCCTTGAGAATTATACTTACCCAGGACATATACTCTCACTGTGTGAAACAAGGTTGTAGTGGAATTTAAATTCAAACTTCTTTAAAAAAAAAAGACATCAAAATTTGTGAATTGACTTTAATTACCAAACAGTAATTCTCTGAAAAAGATAATTTGGGTCAAAATATTTAGAGAGAAAGTGCCCTCAACAATGAAAGAAAGTATTGGGTATACACTTTTCTGTTTATAATACTTTACACAATGTCTTTGCATGTGAAGCACTGAAACAAAAAAAAATATCTGATTGGATACCTCAAACCAATGGTTTCACATTTCTAAATAGCTCACAAAATATAATATCCTTATTTACATGAGATAGTGAAGACTTCTCTTATTACATTAGCCAAAAAGTTTTGGGATCAGAAAAGAATTGAGCAAATTGAAAAGGTAATAAAAGGTGTTCTTAGAAGCCCTAGCTAAGCATATTGGCTTCAGCAGTAGAGGGATTCCAAAACTTTTTTATATAGATTTTGTTAATATATTTGCTACCTAAAGTGATTTTACAGAGCATATTTGTCTCACTACAATGCAGAACAGATTGAATGAAGACATGAACATAAATCCACAACCAAATAAAAGAGTTTAAAAAGAGAAACCATGAAGATGTAGCAGTGGGGGAGGCCTTATACTCCTTCAGCTTCACTAGACTTGCAGCCAAGAAGGTATGATTAATTGGAAATCAAGCAAGAACTATGAGGAGGACATAGAACTAGGACAAAGAAGTATTGTCCTTTGTAACAGACACTGTCATGCAAGGTATGGGTGATTTAACTCTATTTTTCTCCATACATCTTGTTGAGCAAAAGCAAGACCAAGAGAATGTAATCTATTGAAATAATTTTGGAAAGAATAACTTTGTTCCTGATATGTTATCTAAGGAGAGTCTTACGAGAGAAGATTAAAGTGGAGTATACATCCTCTAAGCACCTTGTTAGCAAAATATATCTTTTAGGTTAGAAGTGATTGAACCAAAAAGTGGGGGAGTAATTATTTTGTGACCCTTTAGACACAAGAAGACTTTCAAGGTAAAAGAAAAAAAGTATAGCTAAATTTTTGTGATCACAGCTTCTTGGACTGGTTTTATGGAGACAAAGTTTTACATTAGAGTTTGTCCTCATTAACATAGATGTTAGGTTTTCGTGGCAACCAAATGCAAGAGTGAAGTTTAATGGACTCTCTTGGATAAGTAAACAGCATGGTAGAAAAAAATGGCAAATAATATTTAGTAAATTATTTTGGCTAATTATTTTGCCAGAACAAAGAATGAAAGATATAATTCAAAATCACTTGACTTAAAAGTATGAAGAAAGAGTAGTGAAGAGAGAGGAGAGAAAACATAAAGGACTCTTCTGTCTCCAGTGGAGTAATGGGTTCTTGATTTGTTTCTTCCATTCTATCTTCACAAGCTATCAAGCGTGCTGAGCACTGGAGTATCCATTGCAGACAAAGAGAACCCACAGTAGAAAATATTTACAGCAGATGTTGGTGATTCTTAACTTTAGACAATCTATTTAAATCTATTCAAAATTCTCTGATACCCCAAACTGCCCTCCTAGAACAACTTTGCTTGCTTTTCCCAAGACTACCCTTCATTACCTATTTAAAATTTTGAGACGTCATATTCATCCTCTCTAGAGATTGCTGTTTGTTTGTGTTTTTTGTGTGTTTTTGTTTCGTGTTTTGAAACTAAATCTCAAAAGGTTGTGCAAGTGTATTACAATAAATATGTCCATCAAATTGTCCAATATTCCTGGATCAGAGTGACTCCTTCTATCATTCTCAGCCAACCCCTTCTCCAAGATTTATTTCAGATTTACTACTTCCTTTATCATATGTGTACATTGAGTATTCTAGCTGTACTTGCCCCTCGTTCCATTTTTCATTCATTCTATGTCTTTCTTCTCTGGTTTCAACTTCCTGATAGTCATTCTGTTAAACTGTCTGTTAATAAGTTGAAAGGTTTATATACATTCCATGGAGTTTCAATCCTGCTTATACTTGAACTGATGTCAGTTTATATTTCCACAATTCATTCATCTGCAATAACAATTTTCAAGACTGGAGACGTGAAGCACCAAGACATGATTTTATTCTCATCCATTTGGAAGATTAATCTTTAGTCAACAAGAAAGTTTAAAAATGGCTTAGAATATATTCCTAACTACCAAATTTTAGAAATGGCTTTGTAAAAAGGCTTGTGATTATTTTATTTTACATGGGATAATATTTTCTACTACCTATAAGTTTTGGAAAAAGAAGAAAACTACTATGATTTACTACTATAGAGGAATATGAGAGAAATAGAAGACAGATTTTATGTTTGTCACATCTCTGATGAGTACTCATATTCATGACTTTAAGTCATATTTCTTACTATGTTATACAGATAGGGAAAACATAAAACAACATATGATAAGGCAACTATTTGTGATTTTTTAACATGTACCTTATTAAGTGATGAAATTTACTTTATTAGCTAGTGTTTGAGTTTGAATTATGGGAGGTTGATCTATTTAACACATTCCTGGAAGGCACCTACTGAACAACACAAAAGGTGGGTGGTACTATTTCTACACTTTAATGAATGGTTGAACTTGTTTGGCATTAGTGCTGGGTAAATAAATCAACTCTATTGTAACTTGCACCCTAAATTGAAATGATTGTAATGTCACTAATTATCATCAACTTGTCAATTGTTACTTTGGTGAATATGATTTTAAAAGATTATTTGAATAGGAATCTGTTTTCAGGAGATTAAAAATAGGTTATCATTTGTTTGTGAATGATAACATTTATATACTACAGAACCAAGTTTTACTGAAGTACCAGTATTTTGAAGCATTAACGATCTTCTCAATTAATGTTTTTGTGAATTATATTTGACCTGTAAGTCAAATTTTCCTAACCTTGGTAGACCAATTATGAATCTATCATTCTAGGAACTATTTTTTTGGCCTACTTACGTTGGACTGAAATTTTTAAGTAATTATTAGGAGAGGGGTATTAAAAATAATTTGTGACATTTGTGATCTTGTTCACTCATATGGGCTGGTCATTTGTAAATTGAAAGTTTGAATTACTGTACTTTCTTTCAGATTTTGTGATCTCATATTTCATTTTAAATTGCCTTGCATTTCACAATTGCTTACTGCTAATTCCAGTGTCGTCAGGAATTGAGATGGATTTTCAATTACTTTCTGTGGGCATGTTGCATGGGCCTCGATGAGAAGTCTTGCCCTTGTTACTTGATGATGCGAATAACTGAGACCTGGGATCCTAGGATATGTGTGTCTTGCAGAAGAATAATACCTTTTAGACATCGTATCAGCAAAATTTGCATAAAATCAGTAGGAATGCTTCAGAAATATGGAGAAAAACATTTTGGAACCAGTGAGTTAAAATAATAACAGAGCAGCAGAGTAAATTCCTTTACAGATTAGAGGAAAATAACATTTTTTTTTACAATGTGAATTCTGAAGACCAAGAACACTTAGAACGTATCACAAGTTTATACAGAAGACATTGCATTGATACTTTTCATATTCTAATATGTATATTCTAAACCTAATTATTTATATTCCAATCTATTTATTTTAATATATATCTATTTATTTTTCAAATTATCAATTAATTCTAGTAAGTTTCAATGTGTGAAATAAAATATCACCATGTATAAATATAAAATATATAACTATATATAATATAAGAAAAAGGCACATGTTTTGCAATGTTTTGTTATGGTTAGGGTATCAAAGGCAACTGTGTTTTAATGTATTATTCCATTATTTCTACCTCAGTGTTTGGTAGAGTTGGACCTAAAGCTTTACCATTTGTAGATTTACAGCCTAGAGGCAAGAGCAAACACTGTGATTAAAACATTACCAATTTAAGGCCTAATATGGAGGAGAAACATATAGACTTCTCTTGTAACTATGAAAATATTTGGTGAATGAAAGGCAGTAGTGTAAATTCCTTCCTGGTTGGATGGTAGACTAGCCAGGACATTAGTAGTAATCATGCATGTGAAAATTTTTTCACCTTTTTGGCTTTAGCCACTTTTGAAATGTTAGGTATAAAAACAATTATTTTTTTATAAAATACCTTCTAGTCTAAACGATTCTATCTTAACTGTTCATCTCTCTATGATCTCTTTTAAGATTAGTTTTGTTCCAATAAGAAAATCTAGGCTGTCAGGGTAAGATATTCTGATTGGACTGTTGCTACATGGAAGAATAGTAAAGGGTCAGGTAGACATTTGTGCCAGTAAGACCTCATTTAGGAACTTTTAAGCTGCAGAAGTTTACAAGTAGCTCTTAAGCAAGGCTTAATTTGAATCCATTAGCTCCACAAAGCTAACTCAGTTGATAAGTAAGTACTTGCAAAGGATCACCTTTGGACCTAACTATAAAGGCTTCAAAGTATGTTCAAATTTAAAATGAAAAATATTTAAAATAGTCATTGACAAAAAAATTGCAAATGTGAGCAATCGACCAAACAATATAAGTTTTTTTCCAATATACACAGAATTTTAGAGAAGTAAGATCAATAGCATTTTTAGGAACAATAAGGTTTCCTAGTTACAAAGAGTTAATCAAGGATATATGCCTGTATAAAGACTGCATCATTAACTACTTAAATTTACAGGATACTACATGCTTCAGCAGCCCGTTTACCCAAATTACAATATAGAGATTAACATGGCACTTGCACAAGCATGATATGAAAATGTGTGAAGTATTCCATATTTTTCATTCTTCAGATGCAAGAAATTAAAAACAGTTATTAAAAAATTGATTACACAAATGCAAATGTAACAATAAATGTAATTCATTGATCTGAAAGTTAGTTTGACAACAGTGTACTAAATCCTCAACTTAGAAAGGCCTTTACATAGCATAATCTTAACAAAACTTCTCAAATTAGATATCATTGTCATTTTATCCCAAAGAAATAAAATACTATATAGGCCTAGGATAAAAAGGAATCTTAATCTGTTTCTATAGGGAATGCTATCTGAAATAACACATTTAATAATGAACCGATATATCATAAAACAATGTAGAATTCAAAGTATTATATCCAGGAACAAATGAAATACATTTTGGACATTGTACAAACAAAATACAGATTATTATAAAATATACTTTTTTCAGACAAGCACCAGAAATATCTTTAGTTTCTGTACTACTCATTTCAACAGATAAGTTAAAATGATTTCTGATTTAAAAAATCACAAACTCGGCAGAAATCATTATAGATGTATACAAACAAATCTTGAATATATTTTGACATCAACGTCAGGCAATTCACTTGAAAAATACGATGGAATCCATGAATTTTTAAAGTAAGATATTGCCGTTGCTTTGTATTGTGAAAATATTTTGTACGGACACAAAGATGGATTGGCATTTTTAAAATTTCAGAAACTTAACCAAACCATTATTACTTAGGAGAACAATTTTTACAGCCTTCCACAACTTCAAAGAGGTAGTGATACATATTTATCCTTTTGGCAATATCAAATGCAGCTTCTTCCAAGTTCTTCAGACCTGGTTTCATATAATGCTTCAATAGAAGGAGATCCAGCATATCTTTGCTATTTCTATTTCAACCAGCAAGATACAAGGGGGTCAAGAGGACTTTAGTTTGGGCAGTGGTATCTGCATCATGATGAACTAAGGAAGAAGCCACTCTGGTATTATTCCACATATAAGCACTGTGCAGGGGTGCCCAGCCATTCACAGTTATTGCGTGAATATCTGCCTTGAGCCACCAATTCATGGACAATGTCAAAGTGTCCACTGTAGGCTTCTTGATGAAGAGAGGTATACTCATCATCATCCGTAGTATTCACATGAGTGTTCTTTTTGGAAAGTAGTCTCTGTACTGTAGTAAGCCAATTATTTTCAGCAGCCCAAACAAAAATTTGCTTGAATACTTCTCCATTTTTTTTTGCAAATGTTACCATTCCTCACTTTTTCAATTTTTCCTTGTCTACATCAGAATTGCCTAACCAGAGACATTGAGTACCAGTGGGAATGAGGTACACATGTATTCCCCAATAGTTCACGTTGGTTGAACTGGTCAGAAAAATCCAGTGAAATTTCTACATCTGTTATTTCACCATGATTTTTTTTCTCTTTTTCCATTTTTACTCTTCGAAATTATACTAACTGGAGAGTAGGGAATTGATAGAGAGCAGAGGAAAGGTTTTCCTCCATATTCAATGGTATAGACTGAAAATGAGGACCAGTGGTGTCCTCATGTGCAGCTTATTCTAGGAATGAGAAAATATGAAATAATGCCTTCTATGTAAATGATTTGGGAAATGGCAGAGCAGAAAGTGAAATGATGCAACCAAAAATATAAAAGCAAAATAAATTAGAATAATTATGGAGCAGTCATATTATCTATGAGAACCATGAAAGAGAGAGAAAAAGAGAGAGACAGATGTGCAATGACCTAGCTAGCCACAAAATCCATGCCTCTGATCAATTTATAGAGCAAACAGTTTTATTTTTTACAAGAGATGGAAATAGAATTTATGTATTTATTGAAATTAGAACATACATTTTTAATAGCCTACATATAGAGACATAGCTTTGACCAAATTACAGACAAGAATCTAAATCTCTGAAAATTCTAGTAACAAATCTGACTGAAATCAGTTAAATAACACTTTTCCTGTAAAGTGAAGGAATAGGTCCAGGCTAGGAAAGCAGCTAGAGAAGGCAGGCCGATTGTATCTGGGACAAAACTTTGTGGAAAATGGTATCAAGGATTAATTACTGGTGATCCACTTGCACTGGAAGTGTGAATCTGAACTATTGCTTGCTGATTCTGAACTATTGCTTTTATCATTATATGTTCCAAGAAGAAAAGGTGAGAGCTAATTGATAGCAAAGGGTTAGTAATAAACTTTGACTTCTCATTAAACACCTTCAATCATCAAAATCACATGAAGACAATAGAGAGGCCTACTTTTTTAGATGAAAACAAGTGTCTTTAAAAACAAGGTAATTAAGTATTCCTACAAAGGACTTCAATTTTACTACTGCATTATACAGATGTTGGGTAACAAATAATGGATCTATTAGAAAGCTCTTAAAACTCATATGTTCAATAGTGAGTTCCCTTATATTATATCATGGCATTTTGTTAATGGTTTTAAGAAGAAATTTACTAGCTTAAATTTCTGACAGGACAATATCATCACTGTACAACTTTCTTCTATACTCTAAGTTTTAAATTACTATCTAAGTATGTGCATTAGATAGCTATAGAGGAAAAACTAGAAGCCACACTAGTGGCTCATGTGTTTATCCTTGCTAATCAGGAAGATGAAATCTGAGGATTGTGGTTTGAAAACAGACCACGCAAAAAAAAAAAAGTCCATTAGATTCTGATTTGAAAGTAACCAGCAAAAGCTAGAAATGGAGCTGTGGGACAAGCAGTAAAATTCTAGGCTTGAAAAATCTAAAACAAAAAAATCAACAAATTCTGGGACAGAGCCAGGCCCTGAGTTCAAGCCTGGTATTAGCACCAAACAAATGAATGAATGAATGAATTAAAATAAATTAAATGGACACATGTGGTGAGGGAAGTAAAATGTAACACCCATGGTAAATGGATTATGTATTATTTTGTAATAAGGCAAATTAACGTTTGTCCTAATCACTAATATTTTATTTGTACTTTTTTGTACTAAACCCTGAATTTAGCATGCAAGTATGTGTGTACATGTTCACACATGTGTGTATGTGTATATGTGTGCGTGTGCTGTTGCAATGTTGTTTGCCAATGTGGACCGTGTGAGGCTGAAGAGACCTAACTGTGTTGCAATGTATTTATTTATCAGTGTTCTGTCATGTCATTTCTGTGGAGCCACCCTTCTGTACATTTTATTTGTCAAATAATAACATCATCATAATCAAAGCATATACAACATTAAGTTACATAAAAGAGACTACTTTCAGCTCTTATTATATGTTAGGTAAGAAGATACAGATATAATTAGGTAGTAAGTTATTTTTGTAAGATGACTGTCAGTACAAAATATGTATTTGACTTCTTAAATTGGTTATACTTTTAAGATATACTCATGGAGTGAGTTTGACTGACTTGACCAAACAGGTGTTACTCCATGATAAACTCTTTCCGGATTTCTGTTGAAAATAACTTTCTTTGTAACTAAGATAATCAACCCTGTATTTATTAGGTTTGAATATCTCATCATATTGACTGAAAATCAGTATTGTGGATATGCTTGTTAGATATACCTTTCAAAAACAAACAAACAAAAAGCATGTGTCACCTCCAGATTGTGGATGCATTTGAAGTTGTTTTGTACATGCAATGGGATCTTCACTAATGGCTTTTTTATGGGAGTAACTATCACAACTTTAACAAATAAGGCTTTTCGAATATCTTTTCGAATATAAATAACAACCCAGAGCGAGTCTTGCAAATTCTGAAAAGCCTTTGAATATTTTAGTATTATTTCAGTTTATTGACTATAGAGCTAAAGACATTTCTGAAATAAATATTGTTAAGATCTGAAGAAGTAAGTGGGTATATAGGCTTTTTTATGCATCATTTTATGAAAACCCTGTTTTTATGAAAGTAAATGAAATAGAATAAAATAATGTAAGTGAATTCGGTGGCGGTTGAGCGGATTCTACTCAACCCAGCAAGAACTGACAAGAAGCAGACATCATCATCCTGCAGTTCACAGACAAGGGGAAACCCAGGAACCAAGACTCGGTGTGAGTAGAAGCCTGACATCCTCATTCCTCCTCAGGGAGCAAAGGAGGGAAGGCCACCCCTTCCCCCCACTACCAGAGATCTCCATCTTTGATACTGACAAAGGCCTGGCTGAGCTGCTAGCTCCAACTCAGGCCTTGGAAGAAAACAAGAGACATTTAGCAGGTCACAGGAACCTAACCTGACCTGCTAGACTCAGCTCTACCTAGAGAAAAGTCACCCAGCCTGGGCCAAGCAAGCTCCACCAGCCCCAGGAGTGTGGATTTCTTCACTGGATAAACAGAACTAGAGGCTGCCCCTCCCTACAGCAGCCTTGAATATCAATTGAAATTCAGTAAACTTAAACCCTGAGAAAGGCTCTAGGCTGGGCTCTGTGAGTGCCTCACAAGCTAGTCCCTCAGGGAAAAGCTACTGTTTGCTGAAAGGCCTCAACTCTATCCAGAACCTAGCCTCATCACAGCATCTCCAAACTAGAGGAAACCTCCATCTCCCACTTTTGTGATACTCACAGCAGATCTCCCTCCCATTGAACCAGCATGGGAGGAGGATCACAAAACCCTAGGTAAAGCAGAGCATTTTTCTGCCTGCTCAAACTAACCGACTTAAGAAACCAACCAAGCCACAGGAAAATCAAACACCACAAACAGACCAGACACCAACTAGAGACTGGTTAATGACACAAGATACAGGATCTTCCCATCCCCCCAAAAAAATCAAAGAACTCTTTTTAGTATTTTATAAAAAAATTTTCCAAAAGCTTTTTTTAAATTTTAATTTTTAACATTAAAAAAATTTGTTTTCTATTAAAATTTTTTCTTCCTCTTATAATTTTTATTTTCGGGGTATAAGTGTGTGTGCTTTTTTTTCTTGTTTTGTTTTTTTTTTCTTTTTATAATTTTTTTTGTTTAGCTCTACTGACCTTTTGATCCTTTTTTTTCTTTCCTTCTCATTCTTTTCACCTTTTCTTCTCTTTTGTTCTTCTTAACATGACTTAATTGCTATTCTGCTCATCCTCAGATATACCCATAGTCGATTATTAGACCTTATCACCCATTGTGTACATACTTAATCCAGAAATTCATTACTTAATTCAAAACCTTTAGACTTAAATTCCTTAATACCATTACTACTTCTTTATATGTATATAATATTTTAAGCATTTCTATTTTTACGTTTTTGCCGTCTCCTTTCTATCCCTACCTTTATCTTATCCTATACAAATTCTTCTTTGAATATTATGTTTGTATTTTGCATAATTTTTAAGTTTTTAAGTGTTTCACTTTTTAATTTTTAATATTTGTTCTTCTATTTTTTTCTTGTCTCATTTTTTCTTTCTTTTTATCTTTTTTTTCTCTCTCTCTACTATCATTCTATTCAACCTATTTCCCGCTATGAGATTAGCACTTAGTTAAATTAACTCACCCTCTGCCTTTCCACATCCCTGTATTCCTATTTTTACCAATATCTCTCCCTAAACCTGATAATTTCTGGTTTGCCAAATTCTTCTTTGTGGTTCGTAGTCCATTAATACATAGTTGTTTGATGTTGAATAGATATATCTGTTGAACTAGAGTGTATCTTCAGACTTTTGATGGTGCATCTACAGACTTTGTTTGATGTTTACCTTAAGATAGTGTTCTAGCACAAAACTGGTGTTACGTTCATCCCAAAAGGGCAGGGCAAGCCGTAAAAACACAGGAAAAATGGCAAGTCCGGGTACCCTAATCCCACTCATGATACTCGGGGGACAGAACAGATAATTAATAATACATTGGAGAATTCCCAGAAAGCTCTACAAACACTACTGGTAAACATGGGCAATGAAAAGATTGAAAACCTGCAAAGGACTCTGAATGTACATGATAGGGAGAGAGATGAGGCAAACCAAAGTTCAATACAGGAATATCATGAGCGTGAGGAAGCTACTCAAAGATTGATACAAGAATTGCTTGAGCAGCTTGAGAACACACAAAGAGAAATAAAGGAATGGCATGAGCAGGCTGAGACCAGTCAAAGAGATAGACAGGAATTGGGGGAGCTGGCCAAGAACAGAAAAAGAGAAAGTCAGGAATGGTGTGAGCAGGCTAAAAATACTCAAAGAGAGCAGCAGGAATCGCGTAATGTGAGGAAGCTAATAAAAGAGTAATAAAGAAATTGAGAGAGCAGTGTTGGTGTGAGCTCTGCTTTGAAGGCCTTGTAAAATTCCGCTGTAAAACCATCTGGTCCTAGACTTTTCTTAGCTGGGAGGCTTCTTATTGCTGTTTCTATTTCAGTGCTTGATATGGGCCTGTTAAGATGGTTTAACTCATCTTGGTTTAGTTTTGGCATGTCAATATTTGCTAGGATAAGGTGCATTTCTGCCAAGTTCTCAAACTTATTAGCATAAAGTTTTGAGAAGTATTCCCTTATAATGTTCTGAATCTTGGTTGTTTCCGTGGTGATGTTTCCATTCTCATCTCTGAGTTTATTTATTTGGGTGTGTTCTCTTCTTTTTCTGATAAGATTCGGTAAGGGTCTGTCAATTTTGTTAATTTTTTCCAAGAACCAACTCTTTGCTTTGTTGATTCTTTCTATAGTTTCCTTGGATTCTAATTCATTCAGTTCTGATTTAATTTTAATTATTTCTCTCTACTGGATTGGGGTTTATCTTGCTGCTCTTTTTCAAGGAGGTTTAGATGTGTGATTAAATTTTTGGTTTCAGATCTCTCCAATTTGTTGATGTAGGAGCTCAGAGCTATAAAATTGCCTCTGAGTACTGCCTTTGCTGTGTCTCAGAGGAGCTGGTAATTTGTGTGTTCATTTTTGTTGAATAGCATGAACATTTGAATTTCCGTTCTAATCTCTTCCATGACCCACTCGGGATTCAACAGTGTGTTGTTCAGCCTCCATGTGATACCGGACTTTCTTTGGTGGATTTTGGTCTTGAGTTCTAATTATATTCCCTTGTGGTCAGAGAGAATGCAAGGTATAACTTCAATGTTTCTGAATTTAGACAAGTTTGCTTTATGGCCTAAAATGTGGTCTATTTTAGAAAATGTTCCATGTGCTGCTGAGAAAAACGTGTATTCTGATGCTGCTGGGTGAAATGTTCGGTAGATGTCTGTTAAATCTAGTTGATCTATGCAGCTGTTTAGATCTGCGGTTTCTCTGTTGAGTTTTTGCCGAGTTGATCTATCTAGTGGGGAGAGTGGTTTGTTAAAATCCCCAACAATTAATGTCTTTGGATCTATGTGGGATTTGAGGGAAAGTAGTGTGTCTTTGATAAATTTCGGTGCTCCTTTAATTGGCGAATATATATTGAGAATTGGAATATCCTCCTGAAGGAGAGATCCATTAATTAGTTTGAAGCGACCTTCTTTATCTCTTCTCACGAATTTTAATTTGAAGTCTATTTTATCTGATATTAGGAATGCAACTCTTGCCTGTTTATGGGGGACGTTAGCTTGGTAGATTTTGTTCTAGCCTTTAACATTGAAAATGTGTTTGATTTTCTGGGCAAGATGTGATTCCTAAAGGTAGAAAATAGAAGGGTCTTGTTTTTTAATCCAACTAGACAGTCTATGTCGCTTAATTGGAGAGTTAACTCCGTTAATCTTGAGAGATAGGACTGAGACGTATTTGGGAGTTCCTGCCTTGTTATCCACCTTCTTGGGAGCTGCGAAATCTGGGTTCTTCCTATGGTTCTTGGATTCTCAGTTTGGGTGCAGTTACTTGGCCTTTATTGGGGTCTTGTTGGTTTTCTATGTGTAGGACATCTTTAAGAATGTTTTGTAGGGCTGGTTTGGTGGAGATGTATTGTTTCATATTTTCTTTGCTATGTAAGGTTTTTATTTGGCCTTCAGTTATGAAGGAGAATTTACTGGTTACAGAATTCTTGGTTGATAGTTGTTTGTTTTTAGGGCATGGCATACATCATTCCAGGTTCTTGCTTTGATTGTCTCTGCTGAGAAATCTGAGGTGATTCTAATTGGTTTCCCTTTATAAGTGATTAATCTTTTCTCCTTGACAGCTTTAAGGATCTTTTCCTTGGTCTGAGTTGATCCTGTGTGGATTATAATGTGACAGTGTGATGTCCTATTCTGGTCTGGTCTATTTGGGGTTCTAAAAGCTTCTTGTATCTAAATAGGCCTATCTTTTTGCATGTTTGGGAAGTTCTCTGCTAGGATCCTGTTAAAAAATTTCCTAGACCATTAACTTCTGTTTCTAGGTGCTCCTCTACACCCATTATCCTTAGATTAAACCTTCTGATGTTTTCTTCCAAGTGTTGGATAGATCTACCATATTTCTTGGACTTGTCTTGGATGGTTGTATGTTCTTTCTCTATAATATCTAGGCTGTCTTCAATCCCTGAGATTCAATCTTCTGCATGGTATAACGTGCTGTCAAGACATTCTACTTTGTTTTTATCTCTTTTCCTTCTAATTGGTCAGCTTTGATGGCTTCAAATTCTTTGTTGAAGCTTTGTTTTAGATCTTGTATGAACTTGTTTATTTCCTTAATTTGGTGTTCAGTGTTTATTCTCAGATCACTTAGTTGATTGGTTATGGTTTCCTTGGATTCACATTCCTTCTGTTGGGTTCCATTCAGCATTCCCTTTGTGGTCTCCCTGACTTCCTTCAGCTCTTTGTTACTGGATTCCATGAATGCCTTTACTGATCTTTGTGTATTCTCTTCCTGATCTCTCAATTCCTGTATTCCTCTTTGATTAGCTTCCTCCCGTTCATGGGAATTCTCTTTGAGTGTTCTCAGCCTGCTCACTTCATTCTTGCCTTTCTCATTGAGTATTCTCAAGCTGCTCACACAAATCCTCTATCAGTTTTTGAGTAGCTTCCTCACGCTTATGATATTCCTGAATAAACTTTTGGATTGCCTCCTCTCTCTCCCTTTCATGCTCATGCAGGGTCCTTTGTATGCTTTCAATCTTTTCATTTATCATGTTTGCCAGCAGTGTTTGTAGAGCTATTTGGGAACTCTCCTCTGGATTTTTCATTATCTTTTCTGTCTCCTGCTTATCAAGATTGGGAATTGAGATACCCAGATTTGCCGTTTTTCTTGTGTTTTTCCGGCTTACTCTGCCCATTTGAGATGTAAATAGCACCTGTTTTGTGCTAGAACACTCTCTTAAGGCAAGCATCAACCAAAATCTGAATTTGCACAGTCAATAGTCTACATATACAATCTAGTTCAACAGATATATCTATTCAACATCAAACAACCATATGTTAATTGACTATGAACCGCAAAGAAGAATTTGGAAAAACAGAAATTATTAGGGTTAGGGAGAGATGTGGGTAAAAAATAGGAATAGATTGGTGTGGGGAGGCACAGGGAGAGTTAACTAAGCCCTAATCTCAAAGCAGGAAATAGGTTGGGTAGAATGAAAGTAGAGAGACAGAAAAAAAGAAGAAACTGAAAGGGAGAAGAAAAGAAACCAGTTAAAATAGAAAAGTAAAAATCAATAATAGTATGCAGAAATAAAACAATCTATTTAGAGAAGAACATGAATATATTGAGTGAAGGGGAGGGGTATAAAGGAGATGTGAAAAACTTAAAAATAAAAATGCTTAAAATATTATATAGGTATAAAGAGGTAGTACTGCTATTAAGGAATTTAAGTCTCAGAGGTTTTGAATTGAGTAATAAATTTGTGGATTAAGTGTGTACACAATGGGGGATAGGGTCTAATAGTTAACTTCGGGTTTATTTGAGATTGTGCAGGACAAGAATTAAATCACATAAAGAAGAACGAAAGAGAGGAAAAGGTGAAAAGGTTAAGGAAGGAAGAAAAAAAGACCAGAAGTTCAGTAGAGCTAAACAAAAAAAAAAAAGATAATTAAAAAAGAAAAAAAGAGAAAGAAAACAAAAAAGAAAGAAAGAAAAACGCACACTCACGTATCACTAAAATAAAAATTAGAAGAGAAAAAAGAATTACTGGAAAAAAATTTTCAAAAAAGGCAAAAATTAAAGTGTAAAAAAGTTTTATAAAAGAAAAAAAATTTATATAAGGTAAAGAAGAAGAAGAAGAAAAGAAGAAGAAGAAGAAGAAGAAGAAGAAGAAGAAGAAGAAGAAGGAGGAGGAGGAGAAGGAGGAGGAGGAGGAGGAGGAGGAGGAGGAGGAGGAGGAGGAGGAAGAGGAGGAGGAGGAGGAGGAAGAAGAGGAAGAAGAGGAAGAGGAAGAAGAAGAAGAGGAAGAAGAGGAAGAGGAAGAGGAAGAGGAAGAAGAGGAAGAGGAAGAAGAAGAAGAAGAAGAAGAAGAAGAAGAAGAAGAAGAAGAAGAAGAAGAAGAAGAAGAAGAAGAAGAAGAAGAAGAAGAAGAAGAAGAAGAAGAAGAAGAAGAAGAAGAAGAAGAAGAAGAAGAAGAAGAAGAAGAAGAAGAAGAAGAAGAAGAAGAAGAAGAAGAAGAAGAAGAAGAAGAAGAAGAAGAAGAAGAAGAAGAAGAAGAAGAAGAAGAAGAAGAAGAAGAAGAAGAAGAAGAAGAAGAAGAAGAAGAAGAAGTTGTTCTTTGATTTTTTGGGGAGGGGTGGGAAAAATCCTGTATCTTCCTTGTGTCCTTAACCAGCCTCTTGTTGGAGTCTCTCGTCTGCTTGTGGTCCTGTGGCTTGGTTGGTTTCTTAAGTCAGTTTGTTGGAACAGGCACAAAAATGCTCTGCTTTACCCAGGATTTTGTGATCCTCTTCCCAGGCTAGTTCAATGGGAGGCAGATCTGCTTTGAGTATCGCAAAAGAGGGAGATGCAGTGATGAGGCTAGGTTCTGGGTAGAGTTGAGGCCTTTCAACAAATAGTAGCTTTTCCCGAGGGCTAGTTTGTGAAAAACTCACAGAGCCCAGCCTGGAAACATTCTCAGGGTTTCTGTTTACTGAATTTCAATCGATTGTCGAGGTTGCTAGAAGGAGGGGCAGCCTCTGGCTCTGATTACTCAGTGAAGAAAACCACTCCTAGGGCTGGTGCCCAAGCTGTGTGACTTTTCCTTGGGTGGAGCTGAGTCTGGCAGGTGACGCAGTCGTTAAGTTGTTGTGACCTGCTAAATGACTCATTTTATTCCAAGGCTTGATTTGGAGCTAGCAGCTCCGCCGAGCTTTGTCAGTATACAAGATGGAGATCTCCAGTACTGGTGGGGTGGAGGGGTGGCCTTCCTCCTCTGCTCCCTGAGAAGGAGTGAGGACATCCGGCTTCTACTCATGGCGAGTCTTGGTTCCTGGGTCGTCTCTGGTCTGCGAACTGCAGGATGAAGATGTCTGGTCCTTGTAGGTTCTTGTTGGTGTTGAGTAGAATCCACTCGTCCGCTGCGTCTGGCTCCTTCGTCCTGTTCTCTCTGTGATTCAGGTATGGCGCCTGTGATCGCTGCCGCCACAACCGCTGCCGGGGCTGCAGCGGCTGCTAGCAAGAGCTCAGATGTGTCTCCCTGCCTGGATTTTCCCTCTCTGGCCTGATTCTCTGTCCTGTGATGGCACACTTGGTGTGATTCTCTGGCTTAGGACTGTTCACTGGAACTCTAAAACTGCTTTCTATGCAAGAGCTTGTTTCGACTCCAGCTTCTCCTCTGCCATCTTCCTGGAACCCTCTAGATCTGTGGTTTCTTTGTTGAGTTTTTCCCGAGTTGATCTATCTAGTGGGGAAAGTGTTGTGTTAAAATCCCAAACATGTCAGATTTGAAGGAAAGTAGTGTTTCTTGAATAAATTTGGGTGCTTGGTTGTTTGGCAAATAAATATATCGAATTGTAATATTCTCTTGAAGTAGAGATCCCTTAATTAGTATGTAGCAACCTTCCTTATCTCTTCTCACTAATTTTAATTGAAAGTCTATTTTGTCTGCTAGGATTGCAACTTCCGCCTGTTTATGGGGGCCATTTGCTTGGTAGATTTTCTTCCAGACTTTCACATTTAAAATGTGTTTGTTTTTATGGGCAATATGAGACTCCTGAAGGCAGCAGATAGAAGGATCTTGCTCCTTAATCCAACTTGACAGTCTATGTCACTTAATTGGAGAGTCAATCCGTTAATGTTGAGAGTCAGGATTGAGATCTCTTTGGGAGTTCCTACCATTTTATGCACCTTCTTGGGGGCTGCAGCAACTGGGTTCTTCTTATGGTTCTTGGATTCTCAGATTGGGTGCAGTTTCTTGGCCTTTATTGTGGCCTTGTTGGTTTTCTATGTGTAGGACATCGTTAAGTGACATTTATAGGGCTGGTTTGGTGGCTATATATTGTTTCAGTTGTTCTTTGGTATGGAAAGTTTTTGTTTGGCCTTCATTTATGAAGGAGAGTATAGCTGGGTACAGTATTCTTGGTTGCTAGTTGTTTTTCTTTAAGGCATGGCATATATCATTCCAGGCTTCTCTTGCTGTAATTGTCTCCGCTGAGATATCTGATATTATTCTAATTGGTTTCACTTTATAGGTGATTCATCTTTTCTTCTTGACAGCTTTAAGGATTTTTTCATTGGAATTGATCCTATGGGGATTATAATGTCATGGTGAGATATCCTGTCCTAGTCTTGTCTATTTGGGGTTCTAAAAGCTTCTTGAATCTGAATAGGTTTATCTTTTTCCATGTTTGAGAAGTTCTCTGCTTGGAACATGTTAACCAAATTTCCTAGTCCATTAACTTTTGCCTCTAGGTGCTCCTCTACTCCTATTACCCTCAGATTAGGCCTTCTGAGGATGTCTTCCAAATGTTGAATAGATCTATCCTATTTCTTGGGTTTGTCTTAGATAGTTGTATGTTCTTTCTCTAAAATCACCTGGCTGTCTTCAATCCCTCAGATTCGATCTTCTGCATGGTCTACCATGCTCTCAAGACTTTCCACTTTGTTTTTAATTTCTTTTCCTTCTATTTGGTCAGCTTGATGACTTCAAATTCTTTGTTGGAGCTTTGTTTGAGATCTTATATGAACTTTATTACTTTCTTAATATGGTGTTGTGTTTATTCTCAAATCACTTAGTTGATTGGTTATGGTTTCCTTGGACTCCCATTCCTTCTGTTGGGCTCCATTCAACATTCCCTTTCAGGTCTCCCTGACTTCTTTCAGCTGTCTTTTATTGGATTCCATGAATGCCTCTATTTGGTAGGAAAGTAACACCACTTTTGTGCTAGAACACTATTCTAAGGCAAGCATCAATGAAAGTCCTGTAGTTGCACAGTCAAAGTCTGGACCTTTTGTCAATATCAATTTCTGGGCCTTTGTCAGTATCAAAGATGGAGCTCTCTGGTGGTGGGAGAGGGGTGGCCTTCCCTCCTCTGCTTTCTGAGAAGGAGTGAGGATGTCAGGGTTCTACTCATGCCAGAATCTTGGTTACTGGGCTCTCTCTGGTCTGCAATTTGCAGCATGAATATATCTGTTCCTTGACAGTCCTTCCTGGTGTTGAGTAGAATATGCACACTTTGTCTGGCATCTTTTTGACTGGACTCTCTCTGTAGGCATGGTGGCTCTGGCCACTGATGCTCAGATCTGTTTCCTTGCCTGGATATTCCATCTCTGGCCAAACTCTCTGTACTGTGATGGCACACTGGGTGTGATTCTCTAGCCTAGGATTCTTGACTGGAATACTAAAACTGTTGTCTACGTGAAAGCTTGTTTAGCCTAGACCTTTTGCCATCTTCCTCCGTACTCTAGATTATGACTTTAGACTCTAACTTGGGACAAGGATCTGCTGTTAGTTATTTTCTACTCTTCTCCTTCTTTTCCCCTTCCACTTACATAATTTTATTTAAAGAAACATATTTGAGCTTGTATTTCTAAATTCTTCAAAATTATTTGAATTTCTTCATACTTCTGGCAGCCTCCTATATATTTCTCAATAGAATATTTTGTCACTACCATTTTTATCCCATATGATATTGGATATCTTCCTGCCTAATTCAGTGCAAGACATAAATTACACTCATCCACATATTTCAACACTTGTTGAAATGATTTCTTACATAGAAATCATTATTTTAGTATTTCTGGGGAGGTGTCATCTGTCATTTTTGAAAGACCCTACGTGATACTTATATGCAAACCTGTTTTAAACCAATATGCCATTCAGTAGATGAACGAATCAACAAAATGTCAGATATATATACATATATATCTATATCTATATCTATCTATCTATCTATCTATCTATCTATCTATCTATCTATATAGCTGAATTCTATGCTTCCAATTCAAAAGGAAATGGAAAGATTTTTCAAAATTCCTGCTGAATAAAACAAGCAAGACTCAAAAAAACAGATTGCATAGTCTCCCTCATTTGTAATAATAGGAAATGTATAGAATAACACTAGCAGATGAGCAGAATGGCTCAAAAGCTTTGTATATAGGACCATACAACATCATGTTGAGCAAAATGAACAACTAGATATGGAAATAGAGGTTTTTCTTTGTGGTTGTTTTTTTTAATGTACTATGTGATTTCTTTTTTCTTTTGTGTTTTCCCCTATAGTTTATCCCGTGCTGTATTTGATTTCAGTACTGTATGTATTCCACATGTACTTATCTTAATTTGACAAGGCAAGATGAACAACAAATTGGGGAGACAAAGGACAAAGGGTAAACAAATGCAATAGCAATACTCACAAGACAACATGTTGGAAATTTACATTACAACTTGTGAGGGATTTGGGGGGAAAGGAAAAGTGTGAGAAAAATGATGTAGTGGTTAAAATTTCGACATATTAGGTATTCACTACCTTACAATTAATGCAAACCCTGTATATATCACCTTAAAAATAAAATTAAACTAAAAAAAAGTTACATAAAGTATAATTTCACTGTATTGCTATAGTAAATATTATTTTATGTGCTTTATCTTTTTAAAAATGAACACTATTTGGCATCTAATTTGAATTAATTCACCTTTTTTATCAGAGGTTCATCAACTTGAATGTTATCAAAATATACAATATTTTCACAATATACCTACCATAATTTTCCAAAAAATTATAATTTCAGTATTATCTCATAGTGAAACAGAAAACAGTTTAATTCTCTGGAAACTTCTAACTTTTAAAACTGAATAACTGTTCAAAGGACAGTATATATGTGGTTTTCAAATTTCTTACAAATACTGACTACTCATTTTCAAATTTTGAGCATTTCATATCAGAGATATTCAAAACAGTACCTGTTTGAATGTTATTTAACTCTGCAATAGCTGCAGTTTCTAATGGGGTGTTACATATTGAGAAATCAACAGAAAAAAATAGCCATATTCTGGTGAAGAATATAACTATGAAGTATGTGTAATAATTAATTTCTCAAGAGTAAACATTTGTTTATCAGAGTAAGCTATTATTTCTGTGCCCATCAATCCCAACTATTTATGCCATAAAGTCTTCCTAGCCCAACAGTTTCTAATTTGTAAGGTGCACCTTAAAATTCCCTTAATTCACATCATGAATAACTTATCACTCTTGTGAAAAAATACTACACTTGTGCTAATATGATGCCCTTCCTATTGTGGAAAGTACACTACACTAAACTTTGCTGCAACATATTTCTAATTTCTAGAAATCAGAACACTTGCAAATATTATTTATCTTTTTTATCTATCATAGATATTCAGGAGACTGAGATCAGAGATTATGGTTCAAAGCCCACCCAGTCAGGAAGATTTCTTAGATTCTTCTCTCCAATAAATTTCTCAGGAAAAGCCAGACTCAAGTGGCACTGAGGTTGAAGAGGTAGGGCATGAGCCTTGAGCACAAATCAGCTCAAAGAGAGTGGCCAGGCACAGAGTTCAAACCTGAGGAAAAACCAAAAAATAAAAACCAACTCCAACCCTAGCATTTTTCTCATTGTATACAGAGGCATGTAATTAAGGTATTTTCTTCCTCTATTATGAGTAGATAGAAGACCCAAGACCTCACACAATTACTCTCTTCATACCATGTTTCACCAAAACCTAAAAAAATTGCTTGTTCTTAATTTATAAATTAATATCATCCATTTGTTGGCAACTCTGTCTAGATTATTCACACTATCAATTTATACATGAACTGTTGGAATTATGAATTAACTGTTGTAATTATACCTCGCTTCAAAGAATACTTTAGGCAAATAAAATGCCAGATGCATGTGAATTTGTTGATTGAAACCTCTACTTGAAAAGAATTTTGTAGTATCCTATAGAATATGAAATTACAAACAAAACCAAAATATTTATTTTAAATCTAAATTCTAACTTAGCAAGGTCTATAAAGTCCTACATTAGATGAACTTTGTATTTTTCCAGACTTAAAATTTTGTAATCTTTCATTATTTCTTTGAAATCCAACAGAATGATGCTTATTTTTTCAAATTTTTGATTGGGAATCATGAGCCATTTTGCATCTAGGAACCTTGTGTAATGAAGAGAACATTTAAAACACAACTGAGGATTATATATGAGTTGCATTTCAATAAGAAACTTGCCTTCTCAAAACATAATGACAAAATTAGCCCAAACCTCCAACTGTGTATTCCTTTCTTGTTGTTTGGCTTGTTTCATTGAGACAAAATTATACTACCTGGCCCAGGGAAGGTATCACTATGTAATCCCATTCTCTAATCTCCTGTCTTAGTCTGAGTGCTAGAATTCCAGGCTTGTATCAAATTGCCCTGCCATAGTTTGGTGGTTTATTTAATATAGATACAGACTAGCAATTATGAACGTCTCCTATGATCTTATCCATTAGACTGACTGCTCAAACTGTTTATGTACTATTTTCAAAGATGTTCTCTCATTTGACACAGGATATGAACATTTAAAATGCACCTGCAGGGGTCTCTGATTCATTCTTCCATGGATCCAATCCATTTAATAATGATTAATTGACTTTCTTATTATCTCTGGTCCCTAGGTATGTAATATTCTCAAACTTCTTTGAAGAAATTTCACTTGAGGACTTTCTAATATTAAAAATTATCACTTGATCTAGTCTTACTCAGGATATATTTTCAATTGTTTTCTAACATTTCTCCACATTCTGAGAGTTGTTTCATTTGTGAAGGTGGGTTTGTACATGTATGTGCCTCTGTGTGTATATGTATGTTTGTATGTGTGTATGCAAAAGCCTCAGCAACCTTATTCAGAAATCTTGCTCACGACTAGTATTCCATCACTTGAGCTCATGCCTATAATTCTAGCTACTCAGGAGGCTGAGATCTGAGGGTTGCGGTTCAAATCCATTACGAGTAGGAAAGAAAGGTTCTGAGGCACTTATCTCCAATTAACCACCACAAAACTGGAAGTGGCACTGTGGCCCAAGAGGTAGAACACATATTGCCCAGGCCGAGTTCAAACTCTGCCACAACCTTCAAAAAAAAAAAGATAAAAGATAAAAGAAAGAAAAAGAAATGAGATCTTTGCCACCAGTTCTTTGCTAGTATAATTCTCACTTTCTCACCATGGACTTTTTTTCCGTTAAGTCCATGCTCTTATATCTAACTTGCTTTGGAACCAGAATTATTCTTCCATTGTACATTTTCCAAATTTGCGTGATTAGCAACAATGATTTAGAGATAGAAGTTGAAAGACAGTGGCCTCATCATTCATGTTCCTCTTAGTATTAATTATTTCTCTATGTCACTCCCATAGATCTACATAATGGCCTTGGCTTTATTGGTTCAATGTTGTCTTATTTGCAGAATCATCTATAGTATATTAAACCATTATACTTAAACACAGAACTTTTCTTTCTCTTATTATTCCTATTGTTTCTTCTACAGTTAACTTGTGTACACTTGGGAAATAATGAAAAACACACACACACACACACACAAATAAACTTTTCTGAGAATCTTCTCCCAGTTAAATTTAATTTAAGAGCACTTATGAAATTTGAACTTAATGTACTCCTGGATAATGGTTTCTTCTTTTATAGTAAAAATAGTGTACAGAGGGCTTAGATTTACATAAGTAAGGTAATGATTATATTTCCTATTTTTATATCCTCTTTTGTATTTGCTGTGGTATCCGTTCCTTCTCCATCTACTCAATTCCCGCTCCACTCCCCAAGTTGTAAAGTTCGTTTTCTACATAGTGTCTTGTTCATATCATTGTTACAATTGGTATCATGAATCTCTTTTTCAGAATTCTGTTGTTTCCCTTCCCCTCCCCAAACTAGATGGTTTTACAGCAGAATTCTACAAGTCCTTCATAGCAGAGCTCACACCAATACTCCTCCAAATCTTCAATTAATTGAAACAGAAAGTTCACTACCGAACACATTCTATGAAGCAATCATAACCCTCATCCCAAACGAGGCAGGGACTCATCAAAGAAAGAGAACTATAAACCCATTTCTTTGATGAGCATTGATGCAAAACTTCTCAACAAAATTTTGGCCAATGACTTCAACAATTCATCCAAAAAATCATGCACCACGATCAAACAGGATTCATTTCAGGGATGCAAAGCTGGTTCAATATACACAAATCAATTAATATTATTTATCACATCAACAGGAGCAAGAATAAGAACCACATGGTTATTCCAATAGATGCAGAAAAAGCATTCGACAAGATCCAACACCTCTTTATGATGAAGGTTTTGGAAAAATTAGGAATCCATGGAACATTCCTCAATACAATAAAGGCTGTATACAATACAATAAAGGCTGTATACAATACAATAAAGGCTGTATATGACAAACTTACAGCCAGCATTATACTTAATGGTGAAAAACTAAAGCCGTTTCCTCTTAACTCAGGAACAAGACAAGGATGTCCAGTCTCTCCACTTCTCTTCAATCTAGTATTAGAATGCCTAGATACAGCAATAAGACAAGATGCAGACATAAAGGGGATCCAAATAGGGAAAGAAGAAATAAAACTCTCCCTCTTGGCAGATGACATGATCTTGTATTTAAAGAATCCCAAAGCCTCCACTCCCAAATTGCTCAACCTGATTCAAACTTTGGCAAAGTAGCAGGGTATAAAATTAACCCCCCAAAATCCATGGCTTTTCTGTATGCCAACAATGAGAAAAGTGTGGCTCAAATTAGGAAAGCAACTCCATTTGTAATAGCCCCACAAAAAATAAAATACCTAGGAATTAACTTAACCAAAGAAGTGAAGGACCTCTATGATGAAAACTTTAAAATCTTGAAGAAGGAAATCAAAACAGATCTTAGAAAATGGCAAACCTACCATGCTCCTGGATTGGAAATATTAACATCGTGAAAATGACAATACTTCCTAATGCTGTCTACAAATTCAACGCGATACCCACCAAAATTCCAACCTCATTCTTCAAGGAAATAGAAGAGTCAATCCAAAAATTCATATGGAACAATAAAAGACCCTGAATAGCAAAAACGCTCCTCAACGGAAAGAACAGTGCTGGAGGAATATCAATACCAAATTTCAAACTCTACTATAAAGCCATAGTAATCGAAACAGCTTGGTTTAGCATAAGAACAGACCTCAGGTACAATGGAATAGAATTGAAAACCCAGAAATCAACCTACAGACCTATAGCCATCTAATCTTCGATAAGGGAGCTAAAACAATAGAATGGAAGAAAGAGAGGCTCTTCAGTAAATGGTGCTGGCAAAATTGGTTAACTACTTGTAGAAAACTAAAGCTAGATCCTTATATATCACCCTGCACCAGAATCAACTCCAAATGGATCAAAGACCTCGAAGTCAAAGCAGACACTCTGAAAATATTACAGGATGAAATAGGAGCACATGTCATAATTTACGTAATACTACTTACATATCTGTAGTTACCTTAAAAGATTTTAGGCCTTAGAGCAGGGAGGTAAAATGTATTTTTATTTCTGCATGAAACAATTTGTGACTTTATACCAACAAACTGAATTTGACTCTTTCCTTATTTGTAAGGTAAGTTGGAAAATATAAGGTCTCTTCACTTTTCTCTTTTCTTGCTCTAGAAGTCAACAAATATATTCTTCATTTGTTCTGGTAGATTACATCCATTTACAGATGAGAAATGTAAGGCTAACAGTCAATGTAGTGAGTAAGAATGATAGCAGAATTTTTGTCTGAGGTCTTCACTCTGTGTGCTTACAAAGAGATAATTTGGTGATGGAGAGGACCAATATGAAAAGACTATGGGGAAAAAGCATACTTTGGAAATGGTTGTTTTAGGACTAGGTGACAGTGATGAGTAAATGGAACAGGCTGGTGTCAGGGGCATAAAAAGGAGTACATAGAAATCATATTAGTGACAGAACCTAAGAAAATCTTGATCATTCATCTTATTTAATGGGAGGGAGTAGAAGGTAAGAAGAAATCTCAGGTG
Organism: Dipodomys spectabilis; assembly: GCF_019054845.1. Classification (NCBI taxonomy): domain Eukaryota; kingdom Metazoa; phylum Chordata; class Mammalia; order Rodentia; family Heteromyidae; genus Dipodomys; species Dipodomys spectabilis. The sequence continues at coordinate 91,183 of NW_024871095.1, read as the reverse complement.
CTTCCACTGGTCTGGCTGGCAACTGTGTTAGTGATATTCTTAGTAATAAGGACGACAGGTTGAAATGATGGATTTAGGGCATAAAACTCTCTGATTGTTCTGAAGTTCATATTAAACAGATGCAAAAATAGGTCTGTTTAGACATCATCAAAATATCCACTACCATGAATATGAAAAATTATAATAAAATTGGGGTGGTATTATTGAAGGGAAGAGGAAATGTAAAGTTCTCACACAAGTGTGAGCAATGTGAGCACCAGAGTGGACAAGATTGGAAGAAAGAGAAAAATAAGGAACCAGAAATGTAATAAACACAGATTTTCTGAAGTAAAGGAAGGAAAGAATTTTCAGGAAGATATTGAAGGAAATATGCTATTTGGATTTGAAAAGTAAAAGGACATAGACAAGTTTAATAAGAACAGTGTTTTGGTGAAAGTCATATTGATAAAATTTTGAGGTATGAATTCAAAGCCATAAAATTCTGGATCAATGAATTCAACAGATCCTGTTGATTTTAAATGCTGGGAACATATGCTTTTATCCTAACCTTAGCAAAATTATACAAATATAACTCTCATGAACTTTACTTAGGGCTATTCTGTGAATATTTTTGAACTTTGTTTAGCCAGCAGATTAGAGATTGAACTACAGCAGACACAAGCCTAATTTGTCCTAGAGTTCTAATGAGTGACCCATGTATCCACAACAGTTTGGGATTTTATTGAAATATCTTTAGATATGTCTGGATATTTTATTAGCCTATTCATTATAAATGTAGGAAAAGTATCACCAAGTATTAGTTTGAACATACAGCTTTACTGATGTGACTGAAGACTCCTAGAATTGATTCCTCTTTAGAATAGAAAATGCGTCAATAGCCATTGACACATCACAACTGCCATATACTCTATTTAATTCTAATTCTTGTTAGGGATATCTCCATGCTGAAATAACCCTGTCCATCAACCTGCCACAAATTCTTGTATGTAGGAAGTACTCATAAACTTCAAGCTTTTATTGAATGGAAGAGTTCAGACATTACCCTCACCTCTAGGATTAAATGCCTAAAGAGATAAGACATTTTGCTTTAATGCCTTTCTTTCATTTTTTTATACCTATTTGCAAGTAGGGAAGGATTCTGATTTAACAACAATACAGTGGTGACTTGTTTTAACACAACGTCTAAGATCTAGTGTTAATTCGTATACTCACTAATTAGCTACAGATTTTGTGGATATTTATATTTCTCCTGGGTAAACTAATGAGCACCAAAAAAATGTCCCTAAGGAGCCTTTCAATTCTAATATCACTGTTTGTCTCAAAATGCTTCAAATTCTACACCCTCTAATGTGGGCATAGTGTTATCTTGTGGAACTTTTCTCCTCAGAGAGTGAGTACTACCCTATTGCTTAACATGGACAAAGTACATTCATACATAAACTGGGCATGTGCAAACAAGAAGTGATAGTTGAACAATGTTCTTAGCAGTATTTACAGATGAAATGGAAAAAGAGCAACTATGAAGTCAAAAGGAATGTGCAAAAAGACAGAGGCACAAAGTAGAATGTGCCAAGGAAATGCTGAAGAGTAATTTGAAATTATGTGCTCAAGTGTGAGGGTGTGTTCAAAGTACAGCTTCAGACAATGTAATTGGATATCTTCAGGGGAAACTGCTTTAAACGATTCTGGGATAATTGTACAAGTAGAAGCCCTTTGGTCTGACTCTAATCAGCCACAACATAATCAATTTAGGGATTATTTTCAAAGTGCAAAGTGAGCAAAAGAAGGCTAATCAGAGTTAGTGTTCAGGTTGAAGTACGTCTTCATTTATTTTGGAGCATTAAACTAGGAAAAAAACCAAGTAAACATTTTGCAAGTACCTAAATTAAGTGGGACGTATTATATTGGTCTCTTTTTAACTTGGAAGTTATAGATTATGTCCTTTTATACTTGGGACAATGATATGCTGTCAGTTATTTCTTCTCTTCCGCTTCTTTTGCCCCTTACTTACATAATTTTTATTTAAAATACATATTTGCGCTTGCATTTCTAAATCCTTCAAAATTATCTGAACTACTTCATACTTCTGACAAACTCTTATATCTTTCTCAAGGGAATATTTTGTCACTACCATTTTTATCCTATATGATATTGGATATCTTCCTGCCTGATTCAATGCAAGATATACATTAGACTGATCCACATATCTCAACACTTCTACCACCAAGAAATCCTATCTTACATAGAAATCATGATTTCAGAATGTCTGGGGAAGTGGCATCTGTCATTTTTGAATGGCCCTACGTGATACTTACATGCAATCATGTTTTAAACCAATGTGCCACTCAGTAGATGAACGAATGGACAAAATGTGGTATATATATATATATATATATATATATACATACCCGGTGGAATTATTTGCTTCTAATTCATAAGGAAATGGAAAGACTTGGAAAAATCCTACTAAGTAAATTCACAAGACACAAAGAAATAGATTCCATGGTTTCCCTCATTTGTAATAAGTAGGAAATATCTAGGATTGTCCTAGCAGATGAGCACAATGGTTCAATAGCTATGTGTAAGTTGATGCTGAGCAAAATGAACTCCTACATATGGAAACAGAGGTTTTTTTTGTGGTTGTTGTTTTTAATGTACTATGTGATTTCTTTTTTCTTTTGTGTTTTCTCTTATGGCTTGTTCCCTATTGTATTTGTTTTCAGTATCATGTGTCATTGTATATACATTTATCTTAATTTGGCAAGGGAAGAGGAACAACAAAATGGCGAGACAAAGGACAAATGGCAAACCAATGCAATAGCAATACTCACAAACAAAATGTTGGAAATTTACCTTACAACTTGTGAGGGGAATTGGGGTGAAAGAAAACAGTGAAAAAAATGAGAGAGTGGGTAAAAAGTTCATGTTATGTATTCACTACCTTACAATTACTGCAACCCCTTCTATATACCCCTTGACAATAAAATTTAATTAAAATATAAACTACATAATATATTATTTCACTGTATAGGTATAGTAAATATTAATCAATTACCTCTTTCTTTATCAGAGGGTCATCAACTTGAATGTTATCAAACTATACAATATTTTCAGAATATACTTGCCATTATTTTGAAAAAACATTATTTTAGTAATGTCTCATACTAAAACAGGAAACAGTTCTAGTCTATAGAAATTACTAACTTTCAAAAGTCAATAATTGTTAAGAGAAGAGAATATATGTGTTCTTCAAAATTCCTATGACTACTAAATATTCATTTTCAAATTCTGAACATGCCATACCAGAGACATTTCAAATAGTATGTGTTTGCCTTTTATTTAATTCTGCAATAGATGCAGTTTCCAATGGGATGTTGCATATTTAAAATTCAACAAAAAATAGCCACATTCTGGTAGAAAATAAACTTATGAACTATTTATAATAATTAATTCCTGAAGAGTATACATTTGTTCATCAGAGCAAGCTATTATTTCTATGACAATTAATCCCAAGTTTTTATGCCATAAAGTCATCCTAGCACAACAGTTTCCAACTTGTAAATTGCACCTTAAAATTTCCTAAATTCACATCATGTTTTACTTAACACTATTTTGAAAAAGTACTACACTTCTGCTGTGATGCCCTCCCAATTGTGCAAAGAACACTACAATAAATTTTGCTGCATCATTTCCCCCCCAGTGTTATTCTTGAGATAAGAACACTTGCAAATATTATTTATTGTTATACTTATTTCATTATATTATTATTATTATTTTCTCTATCATAGATATTCAGGAGATCTGAATATCTGAATATTAAGATCTGAAGATTATGGTTCAAAGCCCACCTAGGCAGGAAGTTTCCTTAGATTCTTATCTCCCATAAACTGTTCAGGAAAAGCCAGACACAGTGGCACTGAGGTTCAAGCGGTAGAGCAGTAGCCTTGAGCAAAAACAGGCTCAGGGACAGTACTCAGGCCAGAGGTTAAGCCCTAGGAGAAATTAAAGAACAAAAACAAAATAAAAACAAACCTCAAACATAGCTTTTTTTCTCATTGTATATAAAGGTATGCAATTAAGGAAATTTCTTCCTGTGTTATGTATAGGTAGAAGAAAAAATGATTTCACAGAATTACTCTCTTCATACCATGTTACACCAAAGTCTCAAAAATTGCACTTTTTCTAAATTCATAAATTAATAGCATCCATTTGTTGGCAACTCTCTCTAGATTATTCATGTCATACATGAACTGTTGTAATTATCTATTAACTAAGTTCTAAGTATACCTCACTTGAAAGAATATTCTAGGCAAATAGAATTCCAGAATCATTTGTGCATTTCTAAATTAAACCTACTTGAATACAATTTTGTAGCATCCTATAGAGTATGAAATTACAAAAAAATATTTGTTTCAAATCTAATTTCTTATTTAGCCAGGTTTACAAAGTCCTACATTAAATGAACTTTGCAATTTCTCCATGCTTAAGCTTTTGTAATCCTTCACCATTTCTTCGGAATCCAACAGAATGATGCTAGCTTTTTCAAATTTTTGGTTAGAAATCATGAGCTATTTTGCATCTAGGAATGTTCTGTAATGAAGAGAGCATTTAAAACACAACTTAGGATTATGTGTAAGTTGCATTTCAATAGAAACTTTACTTCTCAAAACATTATGACAAAATTAGCCCAAACTTGCAACTGTGTATTCCTTTCTTGTTGTTTGGTTTGTGTTATTAGACAAAATTATACTGCCTGGTCCATGGAAGGTATTACTATGTAATTCCACTCTTTAATCTCCTGTTTTAATCTGAGTGTTAGAATTCCAGGCTTGTATCACATTGCCCTGCCATGGTTTGTTGGTTTATTTAATCTAGACACAGACTAGCAAATCTGAACTTCTCCAATGATATTATCCACTAGACTGACTGCTCAGAGTGTTTATGTACTTTTTTCGAAGATCTTCTAATATTTGACACAGGATATGATCATTTTCAGATGCACATGCTGGGATCTCTGATTCATTCCTCCATGGATCCGATCCTTTTAATCATAATTACTTGACTCTCTTACTATCTCTAGTCCCTACCTATGTAATAGTCTCAAACTTTTTTGAAGAAAGTTCACCTGAGGACTTTCTAATATTAAAATGTATCACTTGATTCTAGTCTCAGAACATATTTTCTAACTTTTCTACACATTCTGAGAATTGTGTCATATGTGTGTTTGCACATATAAATGCCTCTGTGTCTATGTGCGTACTTGTGTGAATGTATGCTAAAACATCAAGCTCTTATTCAGTAATCTTGCTCAAAACTAGTATTCCATCACTTGAACCATTTTTCCAATGCAGCTTTTGGCTGGTTAATTATAGGTAGTGTCGCAAAGGCTGTTCTGCCCAAGATGGATGCAAATTGAACTTCCCAGACTCCTTTACATTCTTAGGTTTTATCTTTCCAGGAATATCAACTTTTAAACTACAAGCATTTTTGTGAGTGTAAAGTCTAAACTGTAACACAGATTTTCAACTCAAAAATTCATATAAAGCTAGATGAACATACACATTTCATATACTTAGTGTACACTGTTAGAAATGTAATCTTAAGCCGGGTTCCACTGGCTCAGTCCTATAATCCTAGCTACTCAGGAGGCTGAGATCTGAGGATTGTAGTTCAAATCCAGCACAAGTAGGAAAGTTTCTGAAGCACTTATCTACAATTAACCAGCAGAAAACTGGAAGTGGATCTTTGGCTCAAGTGGTGGAGTGCTAGCCTTGAACTGAAGAACGGTGGGACATCGAAAAGGCCTAGAGATCAAGCCCTACAACCATAAAAATAAAGAAAGATTAAAAAAATAAAGAAAAAGAAATGTGATGTGAGCCACCAGGTTATTGCTAGTATAATTACTGCGGTCTCAACATGGCCTTTTTTTACAGTTAAGTCCATGCTCTCATATCTGACTTGCTTTGGAACCAGAATTATTCTTCCATTCTACTTTTTACAAATTTGAGTGACTAGCTACCATGATTTAGATGTATTAGAAGAAAGAGAGTGGCCTCATCCTTCATGTTCCACTTGGTAGTAATGCTTTCTCTATATCACTCCCATAGATCTATATACTGGCCTTGGCTTTATTGTTTCAAAGTTGTTTTATTTGCAGAGTCTTCTATAGTATATTGAACAATTATACTTAAACACAGAACTTTTCTCTCCTATTATTCCTATAGTTTCTTCTACTGTTAACTTATCTACACTTGGGCAATACTGCACAACACACACACACACACACACACACACAAAGTTTCTGTGAAACTTCTTACCAGTTAAAATTAGCCTTAATTTACAGAGAACTTATGAAATTTGTACTTAATGTACTCCTGGATAATGTTTTTTTCATGCTTCTTATTGTAAAAATAATGTACAGAGTGTTAGAGTTACTTAAGTAAGGTAATGAGTACATTTCCAATCAATCGAGCATTGCTACCTCCTCCTTTATTTTCCCCTGCCATCCCTTCCCTCCCCATCTCCACAATTCCCCCTTCCCTCCCAAGGTTGTAAAGTTCATTTTCTACATAGTGTCTTATTCATCTCATTGTTACAGTGTGTCATATTGTATCCTTGTTTCAGCATTTTGTTATTTCCCTTCCCCTCCTCACATTAGAAAAATGTATATGCAAGATGCAAGCACCGAAATAATATCAAGTGAAAATGGGATATATGTGGGGGAAGAACATAGAAGAGAAACCAAAAAAATCACATAGTACATTTTAGATATATTAAAAACAATAGCAAGAAAGGAACAACAAGATGTGTCCCTATCTTGGGGTTCATTTCACTTAACGTCATCTTATATTGCCATATGTACATTGATAATGTTTTTATAAGCCATTTAAATTCCACGTGTTACCTAATGTCCAACGATGTCTTTGTGCTATTTCAATGAAGCCAGAAAACATTCAATTTACCTGGATAAGCACAATAGATATTTACTGAATATAAGTGGAAGGAACTGTTACTGCAAGTGGAAACTGATCCCAAGAGAGGAATTGAACATAGAGAAATGACAAAGTTCAAGTTAAGAAAAGAATACAAGGCTTGAAGGAAACTCTGTACTGGGCTTATTCGAGTCTGTTTTTTACTCATAAAACTTGTCTGTAAACTTGTAGTTGAGAGTATTACAAAAGGAAACAATATGCCATTTGAAGGCCAGCATAGGAAAAAAATAACTTTGTTTGAAAAGTGTTCTACTGCAAAGAAACAAAGACACGTAAGTTTTAAAGTGTCTTATGGAAGGATATTTCACTCCTGAGATGATTTTCTTATTGTGAGTCAGTTATCAATTTCTTTTGTCTGGTCCTGAGTTCTCCATAACAATAAGGATTCTAAAAAAGCAGAATACACTGAGTATGATCAGCAAAAGGAGCCTCTTCTCAAACCAGTGCTTTAATGATGGTCCCAAAGTAATATGTGGGGTTTTGTGCTTGTTTGTTTGTTTTCTTGGTGCTGGTTCTGGGGCTTGAAGTCAGAGGCTGGATCCTGTCTCTGAACAATTGTCTTCCATGTCCAACTGCCCCCAAATCTAGTACTCTACTGCTTGAGCCAAAACTGCACTTCTGGTTTTTTGGTGTTTTGACCCCAAATCTAGTACTCTACTGCTTGAGCCAAAACTCCACTTCTGGTTTTTTGGTGTTTAAATACAGATAAGATTTTGACAGACTCTCCTGCATGGGTTGGCTTTGAACTGAGATAGTAAGAAAGCCAAGTGACATCAACTGTATCAAGATTTCTGTTTTGAACCAAGAAATACTAGATGCAGTTTACTATAAAACTAATATTTGACAATTTTTAAAAGAAGAGAATATGTCCAGCAAAGAAGCCATAACTTAAATTACTCAGAAAAAGTAGGTGCACTGGATCACTTTGGATTTTTTTCTGATTGGGATGATAACTATTGACTTCATAGTTCCTTTTGGGGAAACTTAAAGTCATATTTGCATTTTTTTTGTTGGCCATAGGGCTTGAACTCTGATCCTGGGTGCTGTCCCTGAGCTCTTCAGCTCCGGTTGTGCACGCTACCACTTTAGGTACAGCACCACTTCCAGGTTTCTGGTGGTTAACGGAAGTTAAGTGTATCGTGGACTTTCCTGACCAGGCTGGCTTTGAACCACAATTCTCTGGTCTCAACCTCCTGAGTAGCTAGGATTACAGGCATGAGCCACCAGCACCCAGCTCATATTTGCATTTATGTGCAGGTAATGACACTATGTAGACAGAGAATGGAAATTTGAATCAAATGATGACATTTTCGCTTTTCAGAAAAATTGAGTTAGCAATAAATATGTTCTTTTCCATGTTGTTACATTAATGACTCATGAGGTACGGAACTCTTACATTAGCATCCTCTGCTGTCTGCGTATGCTGACTTAGCAGCAGAAATTGTTCATAGTTAAATAGAGACTGAGATGTTTAGAAAGGAAAGGAGATCAGGTATGAAAGAAGGAAATAAAACTTATCTCACAGGAATTAGGAACTAGCCAAAGAAATTTAGAATGCCAAAGGCAATGAGGAATAAGCCTATTTGATAACTAGTTCTTCAATAACCAAAAATGTTTCCCTAGAACTGTTTTTGGTATAACTTAGTTATTATTATCATTTATTCCTTCCATCTGGAGTTATTCCTTCTCTTCTGTCAAAACTATTCATTAGCTTCTGCCTTTTTGGTGCTATGCCTGACAAAAAGATTTCCAAAATCTCACTTAGACTACCCTTCTCATTGTGATTAGCATTGAACACTCAAAAGCCTGGAATTTTGAATTTCCAGGATTAATCTTCACCTGATATCTAAAACCTGGTATCTAAACACATTCCTGTCATTACTTGCCGTGACCTATTAACAAAACTTTTTTTGTTCAATACAGTTTTCTGATATAGGTAAATTATATGAATTAAGGATTATTGTCAGATATCAGTATGGAAGGAGCAATTATATATTACATGTATGGTTATTTTGTATTTACTAACTAAATGATTTTTTGCCAGTCCTGGAGCTTGAACTCAGGGCCAGGGAACTATTCTTGAGAGTTTTTTTTCCTCAAGGTTAGCACTCTTCCACTTCAGCCACAGTACCACTTCTCGTGTTTCTTTTTCTGTGTATTTGGTACTAAGCAATGGATTCCAGGGTTTCATGCATGCTAGGAAATAACTGTAATATAAAGCCACATTCCCAGAGCCCTAAATGACTTTCTTAAGATGGTATTACTTTTTCATTTCATTACTATGTATTATAATTTTGGTTAGGTCATAGAAAAGAAGTGGAAAACAATACTAAGTTCAGTATTGCTGGCATTCCTATCACATCACTAATGAAATACAGTGTTAAGACCTGAAGGACTCATAGGGCTGTTACATGTGACATTATTATGTAAAGCACCATTAACAGTCATCTCTGACATCGATAACATTCTGCTTCCACTTTCAAGGTCAAGAGCTGAATGTCTAAGACTTTTTATTGATTGGTTGTGTTTCCTAGGAAGAAGAAGGAGGATGTGGAAGGTGATGGTGGAAAAATATGTATATTTGCTCCCTGTCCTCATTTTTTGCATTTTTAAAAAGTGCTACCGATGAACTCCCACACACATCTAATTGACTGTGCTATCTGCACAAGAAGCAGATAAATTAAGGAATTTATTCTTGTTCATAGTCACTTGTTAACAAAATCCATTTCTGGAAAAAAAGATACTAGGAAGAAAGTAGAAAGTATTGTCTATAAAATAATTTCTTCTCTTAGCAGAACAAAATGTAGTATTGAAATGATTAATCCAGCTTTCTTTGAGATTTTATGCTGTTTTAGTATCAAAATGTTCTCTAATTCCTGTAACATACAAGCATAAAATCATGATTTGAAGTTCTTAGTATTTTTACAAACAAAGGTACATAATAGCTTCCTTCCTGCAGAGACATGTGATGACAAGTATGATTGGTTGTATTATCGTTCTCTTCTTTTTCCTCTTTTCTCAAGTATTGTACTTCTTGGCATATTTCCCTGTCCTGCATCAGCTTCCTGTAGGTGAGATTTACCTCTACTGTGCAATGTCAACATGTGACTTACTTCAGCTTACAAAAATGAACCAGAAGTGGTCAAAGGGTATTTCTAGGGGAAGATTTCTAGCCCATTGTCTGTGTCTAGCAGCTGACTTGTTTTCCCTTAGCCATAAAAATAGCATATTTCTAGAGGGAGTCTTCTTTCAATTTATATACTGGAAGAATATAGCATGTGAAATAGAGACAAAACTCAAATACAGACACACACACACACACACACACACACACACACACACACACACACATATACATATATATATATATTTAAAAAAAACAGGCAGAACTAAGATAATATTAGAATGATATTAAGATGTTAGTTTCTTACCATTCTTGTATATGTTTATGATAGTTGACTATAGCACACCAGAATTTAACAAACACTAAACAAGAACTAAACAAATAGATAACATTTCCTGTTTGATGCTATTCATTATTTTATAAATAAGCATTCTCCATGTGATCACTTGTGGAGTTATCTTTTTCTATACATGTGTTTAATCACTATAGACCACTGTATCTAATATCCACAATCATTATCCAGACCTTGTCATTGAGATGAGGAAGAACAAAATGTCTAGATTTCTCCTTTTCATTTCCTCTTCTCCTTTTTCTACTGTGAATACTCATCCTTTCTCCAAATTCTCCTATTAATGAAGTAAGAATGACACATTGTAGATATCAAGCAAAAGCCTTCAAAGCCAGAATTTCATTCTTTCAGAAATAGGTGAAGTAAATCAGAGTGGCTCAAAGAAGAATAAATATATGATGTTTTCCTTGTCTGGCTTCCACCGTAGTGTGGGACCAGGACTCTAAATATCTAATAAACCATTTGCCCTGGCTAATTTTTTAAAATAATTTTTTTAAATAAATAGTAATTTTTAAAAATTTTTTAAAATAAATAGTAATTTGTTGTTTGCTTTTGGCAGGCAAAAAAATAAGACTGCTTTAACATTTTGTGAGTTGAGAGGCTAAATCTTATCAGAATCTATACATAATGAAAAATAAATGATTTTAGTATAAATAGCTGTTAGATACAGTTTTAATGTGACATACACACAGAGACAACTTTTTTCTTCTTTTCCTCTCCACACTGATTCAATTTCAATATGCAGTTCATGTAATTCAAATAACTGTGTTTCAGAAATAGATGACACAAAAAATTAGAAAAAGAGAACCAGTTTTGGGTGGTATAGTCTTTAAAAATAGCTGTCAAGTTAATATTAACCATAATTCCAAAATAATATCAGTCAAAAGCTCTTGAAAAGAGAAGATTTTAAACAGAATGTATAAAAAGTGCGAGTGCCAGCACTGCTTCAGGAGCTGCTCTCTGGGATTTAGATTAATTGCTTTCCGGGAATAAAGTTTTTAAGTTATATTTCATAGAAGAAATATGTTGTTCAAATTTAATGAAAGGATAACAGTTTATAGTAGAAGGAATGCTACACACTTATTGTGGTAGGCAGTGAAATACCTTCCCAAAATATCATCCCGAAATATCTAATTCCTCAAATGTAGATTTGCATGTTATACATATCTATCTATGTATCTATCTATCTATGTATCTATCTATCTATGTATCTATCTATCTATGTATCTATCTATCTATGTATCTATCTATCTATGTATCTATCTATCTATCTATGTATCTATCTATCTATCTATCTATCTATCTATCTATCTATCTATCTATCTATCTATCTATCTATCTATCTATCTATCTATGTATCTATGTATCTATGTATCTATGTATCTATGTATCTATGTATCTATCTATCTATCTATCTATCTATCTATCTATCTATCTATCTATCTATCTATCTATCTATCTATCTATCTATCCACCTATCTATCTATCTATCTATCTATCTCTCTATCTATCTATTTATCTATCTGTCTATCTATCTATCTATCTCTCCATCTAAATACTAGTTTGTAAAATAAACACCTTTCTTTACCCAAGGAGCAAAAATTTGTATAATTATCAGATGGGGGAAGAATATTCAAATGGGTACTTAAAAGTCCCAGCTGTAGAGGGAAAGGAACATGATTAGGGTAAGAACCCTCAGAAATATGTAAAGATGCTACATTAGAAGATAGAGGAAAAGACAACAACACAGATTCTGAAGTTTCTGGAAAGCAGAACAGGAAGTAAATGCCGTTTCCACTAGAATCATCTGAAAAGTATTTCACCTCTGTAGGTGGCTCGATTTTCATCTAGTGAGACTTCTTTTAGATTTCTGTCCTTTACAACTAAAATGATAGATATGGATTATACAAGCCACTTAACTTGTCGAAATTTGACAGATTTGATAGAGTAAACCAAGTCAACTACAGCCTTTTACTGATGCAACTACAGGGACACCACATGTCCTAGTTTCTGAGAATAAGAAAAAGTTGCCACTGGCTTTGTATACATGTATGATGTACATACTACTAAAGGCTTTGCATTAATGAAGTCTTGAAATTATATATAATATCTAAATAAGGAGCTCCCTATCTTTATTTTCACCTTTGGGGATCACTAATTGCTACAGTTATGTAGAAAGCTAAGGTAAGAATATGGAAATGAAATCTTTCTCCTAGTATTATAAAGATAATTTATGTCATTTTGAGTTATAGTTTCTAAAGTAATTTAAAAAAAATAAAGTAAAACAGAAACAGAAACTCAATTTTTTATCCTTCCTAACTTTCCAACAGAAATTAGAGAATCCAGTAAAGATACAACAATCCCAGAATGGTATAGGATGTTATAAGAGCACTAGATGGTGAAAAAGAAGATAACAAAAATGGGTCCCTTGGAACAATGGGAAACACCTACAGATTGTGATATAGCTAGAAAATACTTTCCCCTATTCTGTCTTTGATATTTTAGGTGTGTTTACACAGCAACTTTCCTCTCATAGGAAGTGACTCTTTATTAATACTTAAGGGTTTGCAGCTTATAACCCAGCAACAAATAATGCTTCTAAATGTAAAAAAGAATGATACTAAGAGTAAACAAGTCTACTTGTGTTGCTATAGCTAATAAATAAGAATGATCTTTGGGATTAGTCAAACAATCTTGATCTTTTTCATAACTTTCCTCTTCTCCAAGAGAAATCCTAGTCAAGATATGTAAAACATTAATAAAGGATTTTTATATTTTTTATTGTTCACACTAAAGCAAATACACTTTTCCTCTTTGCAAGCCTGGTTTTGAGAGTCAGACCCTCACAATTATTTTATAGGCAAAAGTTTATTGCTTTGGCTTAGGTGTTTTCTTGCCTTTGGGCATTGCTCTCTATTATTTTGGCAACTACACAGAAAAACAAGATAAATCCATTATGCTTATTTTGAATTGTTCAAAGTCAAGTTGTCTTCAAACAAAGTTTTCTGTTCCCTTCTACACTGCTAATTGAAGTTTAAGTGGTAACAAAAACGTGATACTTTAATGTACATTTTCATTGAAACCAGTGAAAAAAAGAGTGTCTGTTATTGCTTTTTAAAATGTTTTCAAATATTTTCCTTGGCTATTTTCATTATTGCCTTTGTTCCAGCCTCTAATCAGGAACACAGAGTTTCACAAAAAGATCTTCCTAAGGAATAGGATGTTAGTAAAAAAATAGGTGTATAATTAAAAATTTTCATCACTTAAGAGATTGAATAGCTCAGAAGACATTTTGCTATTACTGGCATGGTTCTTAAACTAAGTGAAATGCATGTAAATGTGACAGTTGTTCCAAACAATGATTATGGCTTATACTTTTCTGCTTCAATGAGATGAGTAACGTTACTGTAAATGAAACCTCTGGAAAGATTGGAGGGCATATAGATTTTAGGGTAGAAGGGTTAATGTTAGAAAGTCAAGAGAGATTCCATAAACAGCACTGGCTATCACTTATCAGTTAATTATACTTATGATATATATGTATATAAACATAAATATGAATTGAGTGAGAAATGTGTGATTTACACAATTGATTCAATGACAAATAAGACCAGAAAACACTTCCCTACATTTGTGTAAACTATTATATCTAGTGAAGATTTAAAAAGTTTTAGAATATAAATTTTAACATTAATGTCAAAATATTTTTACCTGTTTATTTTTATTTTTGGCGGTTGTGGGGTTTGAAATCTCGGTCTGGACGCTTTCTCTCAACTGTTCAGCTCAAAGCTAGTGCTCTACCATTTGAGCCACTGCCAGTTTTTTATTGGCTCATTGGATATAAGTCTCATGGACTTTCCTGCCTAGGCTGGTTTTGAACCATGATTCTCAGCTCTGAATCCTTAGTAGCTAGGATTACAAGTATGAACCACTGGCAACTATTTCATAATTAATTTTACACATTTATGAAGTATGGAGTGGTAATTCCATTCATTTATATCTTGTGTAATGATCAAGCTATATTATATCCAATAGTTTCTGTATGTAACATTTCTCTTTAGTGAGACTGCTCAAAACTTTATCTTTTGGCTATGATGAAATATCTATTCTTAACTATAATCACTTTGCTTCTTATGGTATACAATAAATATATTAACTTTTAGTCATGGAAGTCTGCTAATTAAAATTATATAAAGTATGAATTGTAAAGTGAAAGAAATTCATGGTTCCATTACTTGTTTTAGGAAAACAATTATGCCTTTTGTTTTCAATTCTATTTCTGTGGGAATGTGTAATATTCATTGATTTAACTGTTAAAATTGATAACAGTTACATTATAACAAGTTGATTCAAACTTGTATTTGAAAATTGCACACTTAACACAAATATACTTTCACTTTCTTCTACCACATAATTAAAATATCAGTAAAGCAAAGATTGGTGTTAGCAGCTCATGTGTAGAATCCTAGAAACTCAGGAGGCTAAGACCTGAAGATTTTAGTTCAATGTCAGTGCAAACAGACAAAAATGTGAAAATTTATCTCCAATTATCCGACAAGAAGGAGAAGGTGAGAATGTGGCTCAAGGAATAGTGTCATCACCTATGAGCCAAAAAATACAATGGAGACCATTAAACATTGAGTTCAAGCCATAAAAATGGCATATACACAGAAGACAACAATAAAAAGTACTATTAACATCAATAATGAAGACAAAATAGTAGAAAAGATCATGAGAAATGTTGTAATACATGAGAGAGACAAATCATAGTCTCATTTGTACAATCTCATTGTACTCATTTGTGTTGAAACCTGGCTTTTGGGTAACATGTGAAAGAGTAGATTTGATTACCTGACATAGCAGACATTGCCTGTGAATATGCACCATCCCATTCTGCAAAAATTTAAACTCGTGCTTGTTAATTTAAATAAAACCTCATGTTAGAGACTGTTTGGTTCACATAGACAAGGGTCCTTATTTTGAGGCTTCAGACCAGAGCTTTTGCTTATAACGACTCCTGCTTTATCCACCTTCCCTTGCCTTATTAGCTGGCACCAAGCCAAGTCTTTTAACTCGACCCCATTGCCTTAATCCCTCCTTTCTCAAGCTACAACTCATTTCACATGCTATCTATGTCATAGAATTAGTTGTTTTTTTCTAATCCCCAACAGAAACCTCTTATATTCATGTAAACCCACTATACATAACCTAGTTAGAAAAGAGATTAAGTGTTTAGCATTCACTGCAGCTCTCATCTGTAGGTTTGCTTCCTAATAAATCTGTGCTACACTATCAGTTTTTTCTCCATGGCCTTTGAGTGTGACAAATGATTGATTTGGTTTGATGTAATCCCATTTATCCAGACTTACTTTGATTTGTTGTGCTTCGTCATCTTTGGAAGTTTTAACCTATGCCAAGGGGCCCTCATGTTTCCCCTAACCCATCCTGTAACATTTTTAAAGGTATCTGGACTTACATTGAGGTCTTTGATCAATTTGCAATCGATTCTGGTGTAGGGCGATATATAAGGATCTAACTTCAGTTTTCTGTGTACAGCAAATTCTACCAGCACAATTTTTTGAAGAGGCTATCTTTCTTCCATCCTGTTTTTCTGGCTCTCTTATCAAAGATTATGTGCCTATAGGAGTGGATTCATTTCTGGGTCTTCAATTCTGTTGTACTGATGGAATTTTGTGCTTTTATTGGAAAGAAGGGCACTACCTCATTCCTGAGGAAAAAGAAAGACTGGAAAAAATGATATTTAGTGAAATAAAACAGATCCAATTAAATATATGTTGTATTGTTTTCCACCTTTGTAATAACTAGAATATGTCCATAAATCTACAAGTTAATCCAGTAGGTAATAAAAGACAAATAATTATACTTGGACATGATTAACTAACAGCACTCTAAGCATTCACATGGTGAAAACAAGGGAGCTATTCTAAGGAGAGGATCACAATGACTCAATAGCTTCATGCATATGACCATATTGCAATGAACTCTAAGAATCAATCATGCATGTGAAATACATATATCTGTATATAATTTTAATAGATGTCATAAAAATAGCCGATTTCCCTGTTATCTCAAAGAAAATTTCTAAGTTTAAAAGATAAAATCAAGGAAAGTTTTCAAAACAAAAACTAAAATACATAGAGGAAAAAGTGGGAGAGAAATGATAAGATGAAAAGTAGAGTAGCTCTCTATTGAAGAATTCATAAACAATTTCCAAAATTATACAAGATAGCTGGGGTAGAGCTCAGTTGTAGGACTAGACTAATATATACAAAGCCAGGTGTTCAATCTCCAAGAAGGCATAATAACTTATCAAATAGTAATAATAAAATAATTACTAGAAATAAATGCTTTCATGTTAGAGAGGCCTGAATCCTAAAACAGTATACAATTTACTCTCAATTCTTGTATTCAGTGACATGAAACTACAAGAATAAAGAGGAAATAGTTTTCCTTTGCTATCCTTTCCTTTAGTTTTCTGTTTTCTTCTTCTCTTTTTTTCCTTTGGCACTACTGGTGCTTGAAGTTGCTAAGGCTCTGACCACTTTAGATTATTTTTCAGATGAGGTCTTACTTTTTAGCCAAGCCTCTCGAGCAATAATCGCTTTCCTATGGCTTCCACAAATGTGAGATAAGAGGGAAATTACACTATATCTAGCTTTCTTTGTTTTTGTAGTTTCTCACGATTTTTTTTTGTGAGAACTGGCCCTGGATGTCAGTGTTCTAAAGTTCTGCCTTCTAATTAGCAAGGTACATTTCATTCCAAGTTTGACTCAGAATATTTTTCAATGTAAATATTCAATATTGACTTCTATTTTCTATGTATGTTTAAATTCTATTGAGGTTAGTATGCTTCTTTATGATGTTATAATAAGAACACAGAGAAATCCCTTGAATATTTTCCCTGTTTCTTTGAATATTTATAAGTATGACATAGTAAGTAGGACATTAATATTTCACAAGTACATTATGCAGACTTCAGTTGTTATAATTATTTTGTGCACATATTACGTCCAATATAATTTTATCAACTCTATATTAATATATCATATTTACAGAAACATTTCTTTTCCAAAAATGTGTCTGTCCCATATTTCCCTTCTATAATTAAACCCTCCACTTCTCTTTGTCCCATCCAAAACCTGTTTCATCCTGGAAACGAACACATTTTTTTTTGCTCCGACTTCTAGATCATGCAATAAATATGCGTTGAAGATTGCCTTCAAATCTATGGTAGGTTATTGCCAGTTGTTGTATGCCTTAATATTGTATTGTATTCCCACGCATTGCCTTTGGTTCTGTCATTATAGAATGTAGTATAATTTGTTTCCCATTCACCTGAAGAAACCCTGAACTGATTTCTATTTCTTTGACTAGAGGAAATTATGCTTCTATAAAACTCTGTGTTTTGGCCTTTGGGTGAATGTTACATTTGATTTCCATGAGACAAAGCCTGAAGAGCTCAATTCCTGTGCTATATTGTGGGTGGCTGCATATTGCATATTCTAGGAAACTGTCAAAATGTTTTCAAAAGTTGCTTTCCCATTTGACATTTCTGCCAGCATACAGTTTCTCTGTTTCTTGATAGCATTTAGTATGGACATTATTGTATTATGTGAAGTAATTCTCATACATGTTTTATGATGTCATGTTAGTTTTAATGTGCATTCATTTGATTACTGATGATGATTTTCTTGTGCTTATTTTTCACAAGAGGTATTTTGATGTTTTCTAACTGATTTTTTTAACATTAGGTTTTGAGACTCCCATGTAGACTCTAGATTTAAGGCATTCTTCAGGTACAGGATTTGTAATTATTTTATCCTTACTATGGGTACCTTTCATCATCATTATCAGCAGCAGCAGCATCATCAGCATCATCAGCATCATCACTATTAGTATTACTACTATTACTTTTTTACATGTAGGTATGGTCCTGAGGGTTAAACTCAGGGCCCCTCAGATTTGTTGCATTTTGTCAACAATTTAACATTTGAGTCAAGCCTCAGTTCTGGCTTTTTTGCTGATTAATCAGAGATAAAATTCTCAGGAACTTTATTTTGTGGGCTGCCTTCAAACAACAGTACTCACATCACACCCTACCAAGTAGTTAGGTTGATATACATGACTCCCCTGATCCCAACTTTTATTTACTACTTGCATATGAGCTTTCACAGACTAAATTATTTTATACTTTTTTGAGTTCTACTATATCATTTTCCTTTCCTGTAATTTTAATGCCAAATTTAAGTATGCTTCATCTCCAAAATTGTCAAGACATCTTCCTTTGTTACACATTTACATCATTCTTTTTGTTTTACATGCCACTTTCAAATCCTGCTTGAAGTTAATATTTGAATAAATTGTTATTTTAAGTCAATTTTCACTTTTTAATTCTCCCTAATATTGTCTAACCTATCACCACTTATTAAAGAGTATGTTACTCCACAAGTGTTTGATATTACACTCTTATTAAATATTCCTTAATAATAATTATGTGGCTCTAATCTGGTGCCCTACAGACACATTAGGCTGTATAATCTTTTCTCTACAAATATAACAATTTTACACTAACAGCTTTAATATTGGACAGAGAAATATATTCCAGTTTATTTTCCTTTGTCAATGAGTCAAACAGTGATGGTCAGGTGTTTTTAAAATTTTTCATAAACTTATAAATAAAACTCTGAAGCTGAGCACTGTTAGCTCATGCTTATTACACTAGGTGGATAGGAGGCTGAGATCAGAGGATTGCAGTTCAAGGCAGCTCGAACATTAACATATAGTTGTTTGATGTTGAATAGATATATCTGTTGAACTAGATTGTATCTGTAGATTATTGACTGTACAAATTCAGACTTTGGTTGATGGTTGCCTTAAGATAGTGTTCTAGCACAAAACTGGTGCTATTTTCATCTCAAATGGGGAGTGTAAGCTGGAAAACACAAGAAAAATGGCAAATCCGGGTATCTCAATTCCCAATCTTGGTAATCAGGGGACAGAACAGATAATGAATAATCCAGAGGAGAGTTCCCAAATAGCTCTACAAACACTGCTGGCAAACATGATAAATGAAAAGTTTGAAAACATACAAAGGACTCTATATGAACGTGATAGGGAGAGAGAGGAGGCAATCCAAAAGTTTATACAGGAATATAAGCGTGAGGAAGCTACTCAAAAACTGATACAGGATTTGCGTGAGCAGCGTGAGAATACTCAAAGAGAAAGGCAGGAATGGCTTGAACAGGCTGAGAACACTCAAAGAGAATGCACGAATCCCACGAACGGGAGGAAGCTAATCAAAGAGTAATACAGGAATTGAGAGATCAGGAAGAGAATACACAAAGATCACTAAAGGCATTCATGGAATCCATTAAAAAAGAGCTGGAGGAAGTCAGGGAGACCACAAAGGGAATGCTGAATGGAACCCAACAGAAGGAATGGGAGCCCAAAGAAACCATAACCAATCAACTAAGTGATTTAAGAATAAACACTGAACACCAAATGAAGGAAGTAAAGAAATTCATACAAGACCTAAAACAGAGCTTCAACTAAGAATTTGAAGCCATCAAAGCTGACCAATTAGAAGGAAAAGAGATAAAAAACAAAGTAGAGAGTCTTGACAGTAGGTTAGACCATGCAGATGATCGAATCTCAGGGATTGAAGACAGCCTAGAATATTATAGAGAAAGCACATACAACCATCCAAGACAAGTCCAAGAAATATGATAGATCTATCCAACACTTGCAAGAAAACATCAGAAGGCCTAATCTAAGGATAATGGGTGTAGAGGAGCACCTAGAAACAGAAGTTAATGGTCTAGGAAATTAGTTTAACAGGATCCTAGCAGAGAACTTCCCAAACATACAAAAAGATAGGCCTATTCAGATACAAGAAGCTTTTAGAACCCCAAATAGACCAGACCAGAATAGGACATCCCATCGTCACATTATAACCCACACAGGATCAAGTCAGACTAAGGAAAAGATCCTTAAAGCTGTCAAGGAGAAAACATTAATCACCTATAAAGGGAAACCAATTAGAAGCACCTCAGATTTCTCAGCAGAAACAATCAAAGCAAGAAGAGCCTGGAATGATGTATGCCATGCCATAAAAACAAACAACTATCAACCAAGAATACTGTACCCAGCTAAACTCTCCTTCATAACTGAAGGCCAAATAAAAACCTTCCATAGCAAAGAAAAATTGAAACCATACATCTCCACCAAACCAGCCCTACAAAAGATTCTTAAAGATGTCCTACACATAGAAAACCAACAAGACCAAAATAAAGGCCAAGAAACTGCACCCAAACTGAGAATCCAAGAACCATAGGAAGAACCCAGTTTTCGCAGCCCCCAAGAAGGTGGATAACAAGGCAGGAACTCCCAAATACCTCTCAGTCCTATCTCTTAACGTTAACACACTGAACTCTCCAATTAAGCGACATAGACTGTCTACTTGGATTAAAAAACAAGACCCTTCTATATGCTGCCTGCAGGAATCACATCTTGCCCGTAAAAACAAACACTTTTTCAATGTTAAAAGCTGCAACAAAATCTACCAAGCAAATGGCCCTCATAAACAGGCGGGAGTTGCAATCCTAATATCAGATAAAATAGACTTCAAATTAAAATTTGTGAGAAGAGATAAAGAAGGTCGCTACATACTAATTAAGGGATCTCTCCTTCAGGAGGATATTACAATTCTAAATATCTATTCGCCAATTAAAGGAGCACCCAAATTTATCAAAGAAACACTACTTTCCCTCAAATCCCATATAGATCCAAAGACATTAATTGTTGGGGTTTTTAACACACCACTCTCCCCACTAGATAGTTCAACTCGGCAAAAATTCAACAGAGAAACCACAGATCTAAACAGCTACATAGATCAACTAGACTTAACCGACATCTACCAAACATTTCACCCAGCAGCATCAGAATACACGTTTTTCTCAGCAGCACATGGAACGTTTTCTAAAATTGACCACACTTTAGGCCACAAAGCAAACTTGTCTAAATTCAGAAACATTGAAATTATACCTTGCATTCTCTCTAACCACAAGGGAATAAAATTGGAACTCAAGACCAAAAGCCACCAAAGAATGTCCGGTATCACATGGAGGCTGAACAACACACTGCTGAATCATGAGTGTGTCATGGAAGAGATTAGAAAGGAAATTCAAATGTTCATGCTATTCAACAAAAATGAACACACAAATTACCAGCTCCTCTGGGATGCAGCAAAGGCAATTCTCAAAGGCAAGTTTACAGCTCAGAGCTCCTACATCAACAAATTGGAGAGATATGAAACAAACAATTTAATGACACATCTAAACCTCCTTGAAAAAGAGCAGCAAGATAAACCCCAATCCAGTAGGCGGAAAGAAATGATTAAAATTAAATCAGAATTAAATGAATTAGAATCCAAAAAATCTATAGAAAGAATCAACAAAACAAAGATTTGGTTCTTCGAAAAACTTAACAAAATTGACAGACCCTTAGCAAATCTTATCAGAAAAAGAAGAGAACACACCCAAATTAATAAACTCAGAGTTGAAAATGGAAAAATCACCACAGAAACAACCAAGATTCAGAACATTAAAGGGAATACTTCTCAAACATTTATGCTAATAAGTATGAGAACTTGACAGAAATGGACCGTTTTCTAGCAAATATTGACATGCCAAAACTAAACCAAGATGAGTTAAAACATCTTAACAGACCCATATCAAGCATTGAAATAGAAACAGCAATAAGAGACCTCCCAGCTAAGAAAAGGCCAGGACCAGATGATTTTACAGCGGAATTTTACAAAGGCTTCAAAGCAGAGCTCACACCAATACTCCTCCAACTCTTCAATGAAATTGAAAGAGAAAGCTCACTACCAAACACATTCTATGAATCATTCATAACCTTCATCCCAAAACCAGGCAGGGACTCATCAAAGAAAGAGAACTATAGGCCCATTTGTTTGATGAACACTGATGCAAAACTTCTCGACAAAAATTTGGCCAATCGACTTCAACAATTCATCCAAAAAATCATACACCACGATCAAACAGGATTCATTTCAGGGATGCAAAGCTGCTTCAATATACGCAAATCAATTAATATTATTCATCACATCAACAGGAGCAAGAGTAAGAACCACATGGTTATCTCAATAGATGCAGAAAAAGCATTCGACAAGATCCAACATCCCTTTATGATGTAGGTTTTGGAAAAATTAGGAATCCATTGAACATTCCTCAATACAATAAAGGCTGTATATGACAAACCTACAGCCAGCATTATAATTAATGTTGAAAAACTAAAGCCGTTTCCTCTTAACTCAGGAACAAGACAAGGATGTCCACTCTCTCCACTTCTCTTCAATCTAGTATTAGAATGCCTAGCTACAGCAATAAGACAAGATGCAGACATAAAAGGTATCCAAATAGGTAAAGAAGAAATAATACTCTCCCTCTTTGCAGACGACATGATCTTGTATTTAAAGAATCCCATAGACTCCACTCCCAAATAACTCAAGCTGATTCAAAACTTTGGCAAAGTAGCAGGTTATAAAATTAACCCCCCAAAATCAATGGCTTTTCTGTATGCCAACAATGAGAAAAGTGTGGCTGAAATTAGGAAAGCAACTCCATTTGTAATAGCCACACAAAAATTAAATACCTAGGAATTAACATAACCAAAGAAGTGAAGGACCTCTATGATGAAAATTTAAAATCTTGAAAAAGGAAATCAACACAGAACTTAGAAAATGGCAAAACCTTCCATGCTCCTGTATTGGAAAGATTAACATCGTGAAAATGGCCATACTTCCCAAGGCTATCTCCAAATTCAATGCGATACTCATCAAAATTCCACCCTCATTCTTCAAGGAAATAGAAGAGGCAATCCAAAAATTCATGTGGAATAATAAAACACCCCGAATAGCAAAAACACTCCTCAACAGAAAGAACACGGCTGGAGGAATATCAATACCAAATATCAAACTCTACTATAAAGCCATAGTAATCAAAACAGCTTGGTGTTTGCATAAGAACAGACCTCAGGACCAATGGAATAGAATTGAAAACCCAGAAATGAACCTCCAGACCGAAAGCCATCTAATCTTTGATAAGGGAGCTAAAAAAATAGAATGGAACAAGACAGGGTCTTCAGTAAATGGTGCTCACAAAATTGGTTAACTATTTGTAGAAAACTAAAGCTAGATCCTTATATATCACTCTGCACCAGAATCAACTCCAAATGGATCAAAGAACTCGAAGTCAAAGCAGACACTCTGAAAACATTAAAGGATGGAATAGTAGAAACCCTAGGTCTCCTTGGCGCAGGCCAAAGTTTTCTGAATAGAGACCCAGAAACACAACAGATCAAAGAAAGGTTGGACAAATGGGATTGCATGAAGTTGCAGGGCTTCTGCATGGCAAAGGACATAGCTAGCAAGATCAATAGAAAGCCCACAGATTGGGAGAAGATCTGTACTAGCCATATAACGGACAAGGGTCTCATATCTAAAACATACTTGGGACTCAAAAAAAAATCCCCCAACAACAAATCCTCAAGAAACAACTGCTCAATAAATAAGTGGGCGAAATACTTAAAGAGAAACTTCTCTGAAGAAGAAAGAAGGATGGCCAATAGATACATGAGGAAATGCTCAACATCCCTAACCATAAAAGAAATGCAAATCAAAACAACATTGAGATACCACCTCACTCCAGTTAGAATGGCAAAAATCAAGAACTCTAATAACAACAGGTGTTTGAGGGTATGTGGACAGAAGGGAACCTTACTTTATTGTTGGTGATAGTGTAAACTTGTTCAACCACTTTGGAAAGTAGTATGGTGGTTCCTCAAAAGACTCCACATAGAGCTCCCCTATGACCCAGCAGTCCCACTTTTGGGCATTTACCCAAATGTTTACAAACAAGACCACACTAAAGCTACCAGCACGACTATGTTTATTGCAGCATTATTTACCATAGCTAAGATATGGAACCAACCCAGATGCCCCTCAGTAGATGAATGGATCAAGAAAATGTGGTGTATATACACAATGGATTTCTATGCCTCCATCAGAAAGAATGACATTGCCCCCTTGTTAGGAAATGGAAAGACTTGGAAAAAATTATATTAAGTGAAGTAAGCCAAGACCAAAGGAACATATTTGATGTCAGTATAACTTGTGGAGGAGATGGGGAAAAACAAGGCGTTTAAGGATTCAGGTGGACCTGTTGCAACAATGAGAAGTACAAAATGTCATGTCAAAAATGAGCTTTACAATGTCGGTGGGAGTGCGGAGGGGGGGAAGGATGGGGTTGGGGGAGGGGGGTGGCTGGGAAGGGAGGTAAAGTGTAAACAAATGAGGAGGCTGCAATGCTCAGTAAGAAATATATGCATTATCTTGCCCATGTAATTGTAACCCCTCTGTACAGTATGTTCACAAATAAAATAAAATAAAATATATAAAAAAAAGAAGATTGCAATCATGCCTCCGTAGATGTTGTTAATTGGATAATGTTTACTTCAAGGTCTGCCTGCCTGCTTCCTTTTCACTGTTTATTTTTCAATGTAGCTTTTTCTTCTGGAAAGTATTTATGGGCCTAGTGAAGATCAATTCCTACTGTAATTAGTCATTAATTTTATTCCAACATCATTTCACAGATCCTTCTGAGTTTTTTCAGGGTCTGTAGAGTAATGCTTCACATTCTTAGATATGTTTTTTTTTCTTTTTTTGGGGGGGGGGGTCCGGTCGTGGGGCCTGAACTCTGGGCCTGGGAGCAGTCCCTCACCTCTTCAGCTCAAGGCTAGCGCTCTACCACTTGAGCCACAGCGCCACTTCTGGCTTTTTTCTTTTTGCGTATGTGGTTCTGAGGAATCGAACCCAGGGCCTCAGGCATGCAAGGCAAGCGCTCTACCACTGAGCCACCTTCCCAGCCCTTAGATATGTTTTTAACATTGATGCATCTGATGATAAAGACACATTGCTTAAGTCACCATTTTGATGATTGAAAAGAAACCATGCTGCAATCTCACTATATCGTAATTTTCTGGTTTTAAATTCTTTTGGATTAGAATTGATGCTGGAGAATTAACATTCTGTGTAAAATTTTATATTTTCCTAATTATTTTTAGTATACTTTCCAATATTGCATAAAGTTAGAACATTACTACTTACTTAGTTTTAGGATTTCTAAAATGGTTAGAGTAAAAGTTGTATTCATTCACAATTTTAAGATAATATTGTCCATTATGACCAAGTGAGATATTTTAAACTTTTTATTTGTGGTCCTTAATAGTGGTGCTGGGAAATCAAGTTCATGGCTTCATGTGTCTTAGTCTACTGTGTGCCTCTGAGCTGATTTAACCTATGGTTTTATTTTCAATCAACTGGAATAAAGAAAAATTTCCCTAGGAAGGAATTAACACTTGGTTACTTTCTCCAGTATCTCTCATACACATAAAAGTAATATAATTCTACACTGAATGAAAATGATGTTCTTATATTGTATTTATTAGTAGTAACTTTTTATTTTTTTTAGCCCCACTCTTCACTAAGTCTTGCCCATTTGCTATCCCTCCTTCCCATAAAACTTGACTAGATCAACTGGAAACCCACTTCTTGTCAGCCTCCTCCTTAAAAAGATCAACCTAAGTAACCTACCCCCTGGTAGCCCTGCTAAAAACTTTCAAAGGCCTGACTGCAATCAGACTCCTTCCTGAGAGCCCTCCTCTGCTTTAGGGAAATCCCTCTTCCGCTCCACCCCTTCCTGGAATCCCTGCTCTGCACCACCAGAAACCAGACCACATTCATATCTCCTTCTGTGTCCCACCTTGCTGCAATAGAACCCCACCTACACCAGGCTCCTCCCTCAAATCCCCACTTCATCCACCAGATGAGGTCCCCCCCTAACTACTCTAGTCCCTCATAGTCACATTGCTCCCATATCCTAGTACCTCCAAACTCCTCCCTTCACTTTCATACCCCACCACCAACCAGACTTCTCACTCCAACCACCCCCCCCCCGGTTTCATCAGAAACTCTGCCCATAACTACCCTACTTGAAAGAGGCCTAACCTCTCAAACACAGCCCTGAACCTACCTCTTCCCACAAAGCCCATCATGCTATACCAAAAACCATTCACCTTCCTATAACTGCCATGCAGCCCTGCCTTGCTTGGCCAGAAGCTTCTCACACAGCCCATCTCCTGCCTGGAAAGACAGCCCTGCTTCAACACAAGCTGCTCTACGTCCCACATCTACTCTCTCAATGCCCTGCCTTGCTCTCCAGATAAATCTGCCTCCTATTGGCTCCTCCATCAATTCCACATCCTACTCCACCAGATACCCTGCCCACAATTATCCTACACCATTTTAGCTTTTCCACTCCTTCTCAGAGCCCCTCCTCCAACTAGCCCCATGGCTCCAAACCATGCCCTGCTCCTGAAAATCCCATAAGAAAACCCCCACCACACTATGACATTTCTAGACATCCACATTGCTCCATTGGAAGCCACTGTTCCAGTTGGCCTCTTTCTGGAAGCCTAGAAAACCTCCACCAGACTCTCCCATCTCTCGACACCCACATTGCTTTACTGGAAACAACTGCACCAGTTGGCGTCCCTTTGGAAGCCTCACTAGACTCAACTGTAAATCCCAGTCCCTCCATAGTCCCTTTTGGAAGGTTGTTTTGCCCTGCTGGAAATCCTGTCCATAGTCCATGTCCTGCCTTACAACACTGAAATACCCATCCAACCTTACTCCTCTTTTCGAAGTGGTGACTGGCTACACCAGAAAACTCATCCTAACTAGTTTAGTACACTGGATCTTATCACTGCTCTCACAAAGCCCTGGTCCTGAAAAACGCCTCCATACATTGTGACTACATTGTGCTCTGCTGGAAACCCCACCTGCACCCTAACACACTTCCCGAAGGCCTGCCATTCTCCATGAGAAACCCACCCCTTAGTCTTTGTCTTCCTAGTACCACCCTGCCCTCTCAAAGCCACACTCTGAAAAGCAACTCCCTCATAGCTCTGAATTCCTGCTCCAGAATCCCTACCTTCTGTCAACCTCTTGCCTCCCTTCCCTGCCCTGCGTTAGGGGAAACCTAACCCTACATATCCCACAAGGGGTCACAGTGTTCCACCAGATCCCCTCCTCTAAGTAACATCTTCCTTTGTAGCCTTGTTCTTCCTTTTCAAAGCCCTGCCCCAAACAGCCTCCTCCCCAGTGACCCCACCTTCTTCCAATGAAAACCTGTCCACCTGCCAGCCTCCATCCTAAAACCCGCCTACTCCACAAGAGACCCCTCCACTAACAAGTTTAGTCCTTCCTGTTTCCTCCCTGATGTCTCAAATCCCTACACAGATTGGCCTTCGCCCTCAATGCCCTGTCCTGTTCCTTCATACAGGCTGTTCCAATACCAACTCCTCCCTTAAAACAGACAGAGCTCCACCAGAAACCCCATAACACCTCATCCATGAAGGTCTCGTCTAGTAACTTTTATTACAAATGTGATTTTGAACATATCTGGGGAAATAATAGTTCCAGCCTCCAGCTGGCCTCAGTCACAGAGAAGGATTTGTGCCTGGTTTTGGGTTTTCAGGTAGTCCTGAAAATGTAAAGTGCTCTTGTCTAAAATTGGATAAAAATCAGGCCAGTTTAATTTCAGGTGAATCCCACCCCCAGCCTTCATCCAAAAGAAGGGATTCAAAAGACCAATTTTTGAAATGTCTTCCTAAATAAGCAAGCCCTGGGAAAATGAAGCTCAACTAAGTTACTTAGATTAAAATAAATACTGTCTTAAATTTTTCTTTCAAAACTTTAAAATGTACATATAACTGATTTTGATTTTTCCGTGCTTAAAAATCTGAGTGTGTTTTGTATGTGTTTGTGAATATTTTCATGATAGAAATTGTCAGCCTGCTGTAACAATTGGCTGAGTTTAAGTTTAAAGTTCAAAAGGTTATGAGATTTGATCATTACTAAAAATTTTTTAAAGCATTTTCACATCGTTTGAAACGGCTTTTTAAGGATTCTTTAACTTAAAAATTAGAAAATCTGGTATTTTAGAATGCATAAGGCTGTTTATACTGTAATCAAGTTATATGGCTTAACAAAAAGGAGAAATTTAGAAGCCAACAGAAAACCTATCTTTAGAAGTGAAGGGTGAGTAGGCAGAAGTGCAGTTCAGCTTGTCATGCATGGTGGAACAGGCCCCGGGAAGAGTCCACACATGGTGAAAGAGGGCCATCTGGCAAAAACGCAGTTCAACTAACCCTAAAGAGTCGGATTGGGTGTGTTCCCATTCCACAGGAAGGGCCAAGTGAACCATATTTATTCTGCCCCATTTCCCTGCAGAGAGACACTGGAAACATGATGGTAAAAATGAGTGATGTGAAGATCTGATTAACATTGCTAAAACTACCCCTTGGATGTGTTAAAATTAAAATTAAGAAGGCCTTAAAAAGAGGATTAAAAAGTTTATTTGTATAATGTGGTTTGCTCTCAATGATATTCTGCCATTGGATATGTTATTTTTAAGGCATAAAGGTGTTAAGTCTAGCTATTGGTACAGTGATGGTGATTTTAATTTTTGAATTAAGGAAAAAATGTTATTTGAGCGTAAAAGTTTCCATGTGTATCTGTTTTAAAACAATCAGCCAAAGGAAATGAGTGACACCTAGCCTCGAGAGTTTAAGGGGTTTTTCAACATGCAACTAGAAACTAAAGTATAGAATATTTAAACAGAGATAAATAGGAGGCTTACATATTAGGAATGGATTTCTGTATATAAAGTTTAAAAGTAAAATTGTTCCTATTGTTTAATTGGAGTAACATGGCCTTTTATGAGACTCATTGATCTGAAAATTGGTTCGAATCCAGGCTGGGCAGATAAAGGTCCCTGTGAGAATGTCACCTCTACTCAGCCAGCAGAAGGCAGAATGATCAAGCAGACCTGCTTTAAGATTCAATGTGGCAGAGTGCTAGCCTTGAGCTTTAGAGCTGAGGAACAGCACTCAGGCCCCAAGTTCAAGTCCAGCAACCAACTAAGGGAATTGCCAGTGAGGAATTTTTCCCAGAGTGATGAAGACACTCCTTGGATGAAAATAATGGGCGAGCATCCACAGACCCTAAGCCACTGCTTAGATGGCAGAAATAATGTCAGATCCTTGAGTCATTTGTGCATGGCCGTTCACAAATTAGTCAGAGCCAGGAGGTCATGGGAAGATAGTTTGTAAGCATGCCTAGTGTCTATGACTGTAAGGGACAGGAACTTGTCAGTCATCTGTGATAGTAGTAAAAAGCTAAGGTTGTAAAATGTGGAGGATAATTTAAGTCTCAACCCCTGTATGTGCCAAAAGCTCTAATTGGCAGTAACTTTTGAATTGGCACCAGCTACATGAAATACATCAGCTCAGGAAAAGTTTGTAAACCTGATAGTGTGTCTCTATTGATATCTGTCTGAAGGCCTGCATAGGTATCTCAGACATTGTTAGGATTACTAGAGATCACGTTCCTAAGCCATCCAAAAAGATCCTTTTGCAAACCCGAAGGCTAAATAAGCTCCACTGCTGTAGCCAGAAAAATGGTCTGTGCATTTGTCAAAAGTTAAAATATTGTTCTTAATTACATCTATCCCTGGTAACCTCTTTGTAAAATAAGCTAAGTTTATAGGTTCCTGGCAAGGTAGGATCAACACTCCTGAGTCAGCTTGAAGAAGTGACAGAAGATGAATCTTTGCCCATCATCCCCTTTTAAGAACAAGGGAAAATATTCATTTTTTAAAAAATGTGGCAAAATAGACAGAAGGAAAAGGCATGGGAAATAGTAGTACAGGCCTGAGCCCTCTATATCTGCTTAGAAAATCCTAGCCTTATAAAAATAATTATTGTTTAAAAAGTTGTCATCTTGGTAAATTGTCCTGGACTATTATATAAATTGTCTTAAAAACTAGTGGGGTCACAGCCTGCCAAGTGTATACAATGCATCCTTACCTGTCTATGTAGTAATTTGCAGTCCAGCACGAGGTGTGACAGTCCCTTGGAACCACTGAGAGACACTGCTGCTGCTGCTGCACACCCTAATGGGTAAAGTTCAACAACAGCCTGACAGTTACCTGGAGGAAATCTACATCATCACCCAGACCACTTCCACCGTGGTAAAAGTATACTGCACTCCTGCCTGATTCGATCACCTGAAATGGTTTCCTGGTTGAAAGCTGCTACAACTAAGATCTTGTGGGACATTCTCTTGGTAATATGCAGTAACCCCTCTAAACTCCCACAGTAGATATTGGGAATGAGGATATCACTGGCTTGCCTTAGGCACTTCAAGATCACAGCCTAGTTTGGTTCTGATATGGTAATAACTTGCTTCCTTCTGGGTGTGTTTTAAAGATAAAGGAGAGAATTTTTTAATCAATGGACGTAGTATGAGGAATGAGACCCAGCCCTAATCTTAGCCTTAAAATCTAGCAAGCTTAGGCTGGGAAGGTAGCTCAGTGGTAGAGCGCTTGCCTTGCATGCCTCAGGCCCTTGGTTCGATTCCTCAGCACCACATAAGCAAAAAGAAAAAAGCCGGAACTGGTGCTGTGCCTCAAGTGGTAGAGCATTAGCTTGAGCCTTGAGCTGAGGGACAGTGCCCAGACCCAGAGTTGAGGCCCCACAACCGGACCCCCCAAAATAAAAAATCTAGCAAGCTTTTCATCCCACTGGTGCCTTGAGGCTTTCTGAGATAACTTGGTTCCACAAGTCAAAGGAAAAATGGGCAGTGTTAAACTTTCACCACAAAGAAGCTCAAGGAATTGTAAAGAAGAGGAGGGTGGTACAGAAAGCCTTAGGAAAAGAACTGGGGGGAAATTGGTATCCTCTGGATAAGAAAGGATTTTAAAAGTAAAGATTGTCTTAAAATGTTTGTAAAGAAGACAAACCTCAGAAAGTTTAAGTATGTAGCAAATGGTATAGAGCTTACAAGTATAGCTGGTATAAAATTAAGTTAGCTGTTATATAAAGAGTCAAGATTGTTAGAAGAAAAAGTCAGGGCCTTTGGTACTGTTAATTTTGTTACTCACAATCGGACCTTGTAGACTGGTGTCCTTTGTAAAAGAGAGGATCAGCACAATCCATCTATTAGTTCTGAGATCCCAATACCAAACTGTAAATATAGAAGACTGTGCCAATTAGGGGAACATGAGTGGTCCTCAATGCTCTAGAAGAGGAGGGAATGAAGAGCCAAAGTAAATTCAACTTGAGATTAACTCCACCATCTTGTGCTAGGCTGCCCTCAGAGTAACCCCAAGAGAGAGAAAAAAAACAAAGTTTCCCACCAACACTGTCCACCCTTAAGAAAGCAGAACAGTTGTCCAAGTGTTCGAGGAACAGAACATACCAACAGTTCAGAAAAAGGGCAGTATGTTTAGGGTGGACTCAAATCAATCATGTAACTGCTTTTGTGGAAATTCCCTAAACTTTTTTGTTCAATACTATAAAAGCTATGCTGATTTTGTGCTTGGGGACTCTTATTGTCACCGATTACCAGTGCGTGGAAGACCAAGCTTGAGTTTGCAAATAAATGACTCTTTTGCTGTTGCATTGGTCGTGGTCTCTGATGGTCTTTTTGGGGTCCCAAGTCCATACAACAGGGCTTGATATAAAATGTTCCTGCCCAGATATTTGAATGATGACATTTATAGTTTAAATGATTTAGGGTAATTATTAACATCTAACACATGCTGAGGTTTTTTATACTTCTCTTTCACCCTTTCTTTCTTCCTCCCTTTCTTTCTTTTTTCTTTTCCTTTCTTTCTTTTAATTCCTTTATTTCTCCTTTCTTTCTTTCTTTCTTTCTTTCTTTCTTTCTTTCTTTCTTTCTTTCTTTCTTTCTTTCTTTCTTTCTTTCTTTCTTTCTTTCCCTTCCTTCCTTCCTTCCTTCTGTCCTTCCTTATTTCATTCCTTCTGTCCTTCCTTCTTTTCTTCCTTATCTCCTTCTTTCCTTCCTTCCTTCCTTCTTCCTTCCTTCCTTCCCTCCATCCTTCCTTCCTTCCTACTTTCCTTCCTTATTTCCTTCCTTCCTTCCCTTCTGTCCTTCTCCTTCTGTGCACTTTTCTTTCTCTTTCTTTTCTCTTTCTTTCTTTCTTTCTTCCCTTTTCTTTCCTCTTTTATGAAATGAGTATGAATTTAGATATTTTGTTTGCTGAACAAGTATTATGCCATTAAAACTATCCTTTTTTAATTTAGTTACTTTGCTCATAGGTTATCACTTTTGCTGAGGACTCAACAGAGGCTAAGTTTCTCACTTATGTCTGCCAAGTAACTGGGATCACAAATGCATTCCAGCTTGCCAGGCTTTAGGATAATATGAGAATTATTTTATTTTCCTGGCACCCTGGTTCTGAAGTGAGATCCTCTCAAATTCTACCCCTTTAATTAGCGATGTGAGCTCTAATAGCTTGCCCTCAGTATAGATTATCTAAATGAATGATTGAAGGTAATTTCATTTTAATCTCTTTTTTGCCAGTTCAGGGACGGCTATAATTTTATTTCTATACAATTTTTGTGTATATGTGCACATTACTTTTAAAATGTTGTTTTCCCGGGGCTGGGAGGTGGCTCGGTGGTAGAGCGCTTGCCTTGCAATGCATGAGGCCCTGGGTTCGATTCCCCAGCACCACATAAGCAAAAAGAAAAAAGCCGGAAGTGGCTCTGTGGCTCAAGTGGTAGAGCGCTAGCCTTGAGCTGAAGAGCTGAGGGGCAGCACCCAGGCCCAGAGTTCAGGCCCTACAACCAGACCCCCAAAAATGTTGTTTTCCCTCACTTTTTTTCCTTTTTTATTTTTGTTGGTCATGAGGCTTGAACTCCAGGCCTGGGTGCTGTCCCTAAGTTCTTTAGATCAAGACTAGCACTTTACACTTGAGCCACAGTGCCATTTCCAGTTTTTTGGTGTTTAATTGGAGGCAAGAGTGTCACAGATTTACTGCAAGGGCTAGCTTTGAACTACCATCTTCAGATCTTAGCTCTTGCATAGCTAGGATTACCAGCATGAAGCACCAGCTCCCAGCTAAAATGTTACTTATTTTAAGTTCTATGATTTAGTTGAGAGAGTAGCATGAGTGTGTAGAAAGGAAACTTTCAAGTCATCTCTATAAATAATTTCAGAGTTCCATATTCATAATATTTATGCAGTGATTAATAACAGAAGCTCCCAAAGTAACAGAATGATCCTTCATTTTCTCCTTCCCATAGGTATTATTGGAAGATGAGTGAAATCTAAGTATAAGGCAATATGTACTTGAAGTTATAAAAAATATTTTGATGACACATAAAGAGCAATATTACACAACATGCTTTTCATTTCATAAAGAAAAGAATGTCATACAAGTATATTTATTGGCAGGCTTTTTCATCTGAAAAAAATATCATAAAAAAGCTGAAGGGGATCAGCAACGATTTAAGTGTGATATAGCACTGGAGACTATAAGACATGAATTTATTCATTAAATGATTATCTAGGAAAGGTATCTGTTCATTAAATTTATTCATTGTAAATTTTATTTTATTTACATGTCACTTAATATATAAATACATACAAGTGTGAATATATATATACTATATATATATATTCACACTTGTATATATATATATATATATAGCAGCAGTATCTGTCCAGTGAACTGTATGGTTAGGTAACTTCATCATGTCAAGTTCATCTAAAGGATGGACTTCCATAAACCTTAACAACCCTGCAACACCACTGCACATGCAAACATAAGTTTTCACAATTGTAAGCCAGACCTGTGTTTTACCAAAGCTTTTTATATAATGTGTTAATTTTTTCATTTAGGCTTGACACAAAATGCGTTTGCCCTAGAAATAAATGATGGCATTATAACTACAATAAGTTAGTTTAAATCATTACATTGAAAACATATTCACTAGGAGTTGTTCTTTCTTTCCTTTTCTTATTTTATCTTTAGGAAATTGATTTCAGTTTTGATGTAGTGTTTGCCAGACAAGTACTCCAACACTGGAGTCACTCCACTAATCCTTTCTTGTTTAAGATTCTTTACTCATAGAATAGCAATTTTTGCACCCAGCTCCAAAAGCAGGGGCCATGATTTCATTCCAATATACCTACCTAGTAGGTTGATATGGGTGATACTTTTCTTCCTAGACTGATTCAGAACTGTGATCCTCTCAAATTTCTACCACTTTAGTTAATAGTGTGTGCTCCAGTTCTGCCTACCTCTAGAAGATATGACAGAAATAAATGATTACAGGTAATTGGAGTGAATCATTGGCTCATAGGTGATTTGATATTAAAATGTAGAGTAAGTTTGGAAGTATAATCACAGTAGTCAGATATTTTGCTAAGTAAATTTTGCTTCATATTAAAAAACATCTCGACCAGAATTCAGGATTGTTTTGCTGTCTGTCAACTTGTATGTCATCTGGGAAAATAAGCTTAATATCTTCCATGCGTGGTAAAGATCTTTGAATGGTCTGATGTGCTGGTTCACATCTATAATCATGGTAAGCAATCAGAAGTAAATAGATCACAATTTGAACATAGCCTAACCAAAAATTTAGGAAGTCTCAATCTCAGCAAACTAGTGGATAATATTGAATCAAGTCGTTAATCTCAACACCACAAGAGGCTAAGTCTCTGCTCAGTACCTGTGTCACTTAGGTAACTGGCTCACTTGGAGGCAGTCACATCTTCTTATGCAGAAACTGGGCTGAGATTTAGCCAAGAGGAGGGAGGAGTCTCCCCCACCTTCCCAGGGTGGGCCTCCAGAATGCAGTGAATGTGCTAGCTTTCCTCCTCCAAATGGCTTGAGATGCCATGCTTCTGAGTGCTCATTATTTGATTTCAGTGACCTGTGGTAGAGGTGTAAGGTAACAGTAAATTAAATTTCACATTTGCCAATTGAGCTGTTCTTCACAGCTTGTGAGTTCAACTCACAATTGAGAATATTGAGGTAGGGGAGAGAGGGAAGGTGAGTGAAAGAGAGGAGAAATAGACAGAGAGAGCGAGAGAGAACAGAAAGGAAGGA
Organism: Dipodomys spectabilis; assembly: GCF_019054845.1. NCBI lineage: Eukaryota > Metazoa > Chordata > Mammalia > Rodentia > Heteromyidae > Dipodomys > Dipodomys spectabilis. Next base: position 55,630 of record NW_024871095.1, on the reverse strand, counting down.
AGGAAGGAAGGAAACAAGGAAGGAAGGAAGGAAGGAAGGAAAGAAGATAGGAAGGAAGAAAGAAAGAAGGATGAAAGGAAAGAAAAAGACAGAAAGAAAGAAAGAAAGAAATGGGGCTGGGAAGATGGATCAGTGGTAGAGCGCTTGCCTTGCATGCCAGAGGCCCTGAGTTCGATTCCTCAGCACCACATAAGCAAAAAAAAAAAAAGCCGGAAGTGGCGCTGTGGCTCACGTGGTAGAGCGATAGCCTTGAGCTGAAGAGTTGAGGGACAGCGCCCAGGCCCAGGGTTCAGGCCCCATGACCAGACCCAAAAAAGAAAGAAAGAAAGAAAGAAAGAAAGAAAGAAAGAAAAGAAAGAAAGAAAGAAAGAAAGAAAGAAAGAAAGAAAGAAAGAAAGAAAGAAAGAAAGAAAGAAAGAAAGAAAGAAGAGAAAGAAGGAAAGAAGAAAGAAAGAAAGAAAGAAAGAAAGAAAGAAAGAAAGAAAGAAAGAAAGAAAGAAGAAAAGAAAGAAAGAAGAAAGAAGAAGGAAGGAAAGAAGGAAAGAAAGAAAAGAAAGGAAGGAAGGAAGGAAGGAAGGAAGGAAGGAAGGAAGAAACGAAGGAAGGAAGAAGGAACAAGGAAAGAAGGAAGAAGGAAAGAAAGAAAGAAACGAAGGAAGAAACGAAGGAAGGAAGGAAGGAACAAGGAAAGAAGGAAGAAGGAAAGAAAGAAAGAAGAAAGAAAGAAAGAAAGAAGAAGAAAGAAAGAAGAAAGAAAGAAAGAAAGAAAGAAAGAAAGAAAGAAGAAAGAAAGAAGAAAGAAAGAAATATAGAAAGGAAGAGAAAAAAGAAAAAAAAAAAGAAAGATAATGATTGAGAATGAACGGTTTGGAGTCAGGAGTTACATGGCAGAGGTGCTACCTCTATTTGCTATTAGGTCTGCCCTAGCCATGCAGACCCTATGCAGACACTTCCCTCTTCTTGGCTAAGTTTCCATCCTTTATGTGTTACCTAGGTATCTGCCATGCCTGGAGGCAGACACCTCCCCCTCCTGCTAAATCACAACCTGGTCAGCCTCTGGTCACACTTTCCATTTGGCCAGAGAGATTCCCAGGCCCTGAGGTCACATCTAGTGTGGCCAGAATTTTCCCCCACCAGGCCATATCTCATCCGGGCCTTGGCCTAGATATGTCATGGCCTGAGGTTGGGTCAACCCCTTTTTTTTCACATGCCTCTCCACCATATATGGCATTTGCAGCAGTTCAGTAAATAAACTACTTTACCTGACTGACTACCATGTGGTGTTCTCTTCATGGTTACCTAATGAAACTTACCTAATTAATATACCTTACACTTCAGAGTTTCTAGTTAAGAATTCATGGATATTTTTTTGACATATGTGAGATCAGTATCTACAAAACAATGTACTTACTCATCATTTAACAGTATAATTCTGACTGGAATCTTTTTTTTCAATTTTTTAATTTTGAAAATAATGTACAGAGAAGTTGCAATTACATTTGCAAGATTATGAGTACATGTCTTATTAAGCATTGGTGCCTCCTCCTTTATTTCCCCTTTTCATCCCTTCCCATCTTCCACTTCCTCCTCCAAAGTTGTAAAGTTCGTTTTTTGACATAATATGTTGTACATTTCATTGTCGCTATGGATCCACCTGTATACCTATTTACATAATTTTTTTCCCTTCCTCTTCACAAAGACTACCAACATCTGAATTTTTAATAGCAGCCTAATTAACCTTAAAGTCTATTTTGTTTGCTTTGCTTTGCTTTGTTTTTAGCTTAAAGTAATCAAAGATTTGGTGGGACAATCTGAAAAGATCTCTGCTTTCATATTTTATAAACACCCTGGGCTACAACATGTGTGCTACCAGGTCAGATGATGGGACTTTGAAATACTAGAAAGCAGATGCACGTCATAAGGTCCACGGCTTTGGGATTTCTCAGATTCTTTTTTAAATGTAATTGTTACTAAGGTGTGTAGAGTGAGTTTACCATATCACAGTCCATGTAATGTGTACATTTGCCTTGTAGACAATGCCATCCTTTCCTGAGCTTTCCCCCAGTTTTTGCTTGTTTTGTTGTTGTTGTTTGTTTTTGTTTTTGTTCCTAACCATCAGCTTCAACTCAGGATTGGTTGCTGCACCTGAGTTTTTGTAATCAAGGCTACTCTACCTCTGGAGTCCCAGCTCCCTTTATGGCTTTTTGGTTGTTAATTGGAGAGAAGAGTCACAGATTTTCTCACTCCTGCTGTCTTTGAACTGTGATCATCAGCCTCCTGAGTAGCTAGGATTATAGGCCTGAGTCCCCAGTGTCCAGCTACTAATGTGTTGGTTTCATGCTTCCCTGGTTTTGTTACAATTTTCTTTGACTCTTGGCACTAATACTATATATTGCCTGCTCAAATCTGAATTGGTGGAACATGCTTGTATTTTGAGGAAGGCAGGAATAGGAAACTATAGGCCATATGGACATATAAGCTAAACAAATCATTTGGAACATGGCATAAAGACAAGTAAACTTATTGCCAGTTGACTGTGTCTTGTCTTTACTTTTAATTTTACATGGCCTTTGAATGATGATAGACATATCCAAATGGCAATTGGCAGAAATAAGGTTTGTCATCCTGTTCTAAAAACAAAACAATAAGCCACCCAAAAATATAACCTATGAGTCCAGCAGTTTCCTCGAATTAGAGACCAATATGCCCTAGTTTATGAAAAAATGTCCTTTATTCAAGTGCTGCTACTTTTTCTAACTACAAATATAATGAAATCTGTAGTAGTCTGTAGAATTGTATACCACCGCTGTCATTTTAATTTACAAGAAATTCCGACTTTAAAATGTTTATTTATTCATTTTTTGACAGTTGTGGGGCTTGGAATCAGGGCCTGGGCACTATCCCTGAGACTCTGTGCTCAAGGTTGTTAGCATTATACCAATTGAGCCACAGAGTCACTTCTATTTTATGAGTTGTTAATTGGAGATAAGAGTCTTATGGGGACTTTTCTTCCTGGGCTGGCTTTGAACTGCGATGCTCAGATCTCAGCCTCATGGCTAGCTGAGATTACAGGCATGAGAGATTGGCACCTGGCTTTAAATACTCATTTTTAAAATGAACCGCTTGTTGCCTCTAGCTCACATATATAATCCTAGCTAGATTTAGGATTACAGTTATAAGAAACAAACACTAGATAAGATTTTTTCATGATGGTTTGTATTGCCATGTTTTAATATTGTTTGTTTCTTACACTACAATGCTCTTATTTCTATTTTCACATAGGTGGGGATGATAAGTGCTAGCCAGTGTTGAACTTTCTTTTGTTGAGATGGAGGCATGTGTACGGTCTTTCCTAGAATGGCATGGAATTGAAATCCTCCTATTCTCAACTCCCCATGGGCCTGGGATGATAGAAGTATTCCATCTCGCATAGCCAGGGGTTGAGGATCATTGCAGGTAACTCTACACTGGTCTGGAACTGATGTCCCAAATACCTAGCTTTACAGGCAAAACCATGTTATATTCCATTTCACATTGAATAGCTTATGTATATACTTAGAGAGTACAATGATAACACATTACGTGTTAAATACATAAAATAGTCAATATAATTAGCAGGTTTATCTCCTAAAACATTCAAGCTAATGTATTTTGGTAACCTCCTGACTCTGTTAGCTATTTTGGAATATACCATAAACACGAATACACTGACAATGTGAAGAATATTGGAAGTTGATAAAGATAGAGACAAGTTAGAATATGTGTAATAAATATATATTTATCTATTGCTCCTCTGAAGAATATTATCATATATTCAACATGACAATACCACCAAACATTGAAATGACAATAATTTTCCTACAGTGTAGAATTTCCCATTTCATAATCGGCCATCTTCAACTTTTTACATCTTTTTACATTATAAGTATGAATGTTTTCCTGTTTATTGTAATGTTTTGAAATCATTATATGATGGAATTAAAAATTTGTAGAGTCTACTGAAATTATCTCATTTTGTATGGATTTGTGATGCTAAATCATTAATACCATGGTTTCCTGAAAATTATGCTAACAGACTATATCACTAAATTATATTCTAATTACATCTTATTATTGTATTTTTATATAGGGTTCTACTGTTGCTGTTTTATGATATAGAATGTTGTGAAGCTAGACTGAAACTTGCAACCCCACTGCCTCCAATTACACTGTTTTATCACCATGTTATGGAGGCTGATAAATATAACTCTAACTAATCAGGAGTTTGAGACCTGAGATTTAGTTCATACAGGTTGAGCATGAAATTTTTAGAGTCTCTCCTCTCCAGTTCACTACAGAAAGCTTGCAGTGGAACTGTGGCACAATTGGTAGATCACTACAGTCACCAGAAAGATACTCAGCCTTGTCATATAGCCCCTGAATTCAAGACCTAAAACATAGATATGCACAACACACCCTCACACATATACACACACACACCAACACACATGTACACTCACAGATTCTCTGGCAATGTTGTATCTTAAATTCTTTTCCAGAGATTGGGCAACAGTCCACTCATTTGTAAAGGTTTTTTTCCTGATTATTTTGAAGGAGGAGGATAGTTCATGGGACAAAGAAGTCAAGACTTTAGTGAGGAATTCTTTATAAGTGACTAGCTTATAAAAAAGAACAGGAGCACAGTTTTTATATTTAAAGCTTACATTCCTTCAACTATAGTATTTTTCTATAATAATCATTGAATTATGAGAAGACAATACAGCACCTCTTCCCTCCTCCCCTTCCCCTCTGTCATAAAATATGACAAAAGTATAAAAAATACTCTATCTTAAAAAAATGTACATCTATAAAAAGGTCTGGCAATATGTGTAAGGTTTATTTTTCAATAATTGTATGATTTTCCACCTCTAAGTACTTACTTTTTTTCCAGATGACAGCACACTGTGGATTAAAGGGCAAACAAGATTAGGAAACAAAATACTAACAAAGTCCTAGGATATAGATGTCAAAAATTGATGCAAGAAGTACATGGTAGGCTGAGAGGGCCCTGAGAGGCAAAATAATTTCTGCAGGATGAGAGGAATAGTGACAAATAAGGCATGGATCTGACCTAGAAAGTGTTCCTTGAGGTTGAGAACATGCTGATTCCCAGACCTAGCTGAGGATGTTGGGATTTGACAATGTTCACATGTGTATAGAGTGATGTAGGAGGGGAGATTTCAGTCTCCACTATGTCTTTGGGATGGTCTTATGTGAGCAAGCAGTTTAGATCATTGGTCTCTGAGAGATGACACTCTCTACCTCACAATGGAATAGAATATGGAACTCTGAGAGCCAGACAACTGTAACTGACAGTTAGCTCAAGCCAGCTCAAGTGGCCTGTAGCTCAGGAACAAGAAAGTTCAAGAGACTCAGGTCTCAGGCGTGAGAGGTGTGAGTGCCTCACTCAATGCTGCAGACATTGGATCAGTGCCAAAACATGAATCCATATTCTCAGGCCTTTTTATAAGATGAAACCAAGGAAATCACAAGGAAACTCATGCCAGGTATAACTATGACAGGAAACCTATTTAATCTCATCCTAGGCCACAGTACAACCTTCTTCTTGTGTGCTTTTATATGTGTATACTGAGAAAATATTTACTGTGTACTTTTCAATCCACGCTATTAATCATTTTGAAGTGTACTCCCAATTCCATGTTTCAAAAATCCATTCTTTTTACCACCTCAGTATGACAATGAGTCAGCCCAAACCCTGAATATGCCTTATAATATAGAGAGCTTGGACTCAGGCTTGTTGGAAATGCTGGTAATGAACCTGGTCCCTGCCTACCAGAAAGGTGATCTTTTCTATGTTAGAAACATTCTTCAACACTATAGAGTAGGAGACAATGGAGCAGTTGATGGATATTGTTTAAACAGTGAGTGTTCCTCTTTCAAACAGGGATGAGACATCCTGGCAGATTATTGGAATACTTGGTACCTCTCTGAGACTGTTTCACTGGGGTCTGATCATAGGAGCTTGTCTTGAGACAAAGAAGTTCACTTCCCGGCTAATTCCTTAGAACTGGGCTGCCAGAACATTTCATTTTTCACAGAAACTACTGGAGCCTTAGCAGTTTGCTTGCTGAGAGACTAGGATTAAAGGAATGAGCCAGTGGCACCCAACGTCCACCCTAACCTTCTTGGAGGCCTTTGAAGGAATATAGACAGATGAAAAATGCAACTTGAGCTTGAATTCCGGGCCTGAGAGTTGTCCTGTTCGTAGCACTCTATAATTTGATCCCCAAGTCCAGGTCTGGCCTTTGGCTGGTTCACTGAAGTATCTTTAGAATTTTACAAATTAGACTGTGTTCAAACTGTGATCCTCAGATCTCACACTACTAGTTAGTAAGATTAGAGGCATGAGCCATTGTGCACTTATTTGGACAGATGCATATAAGCATCCTCACAGAATTTACTTGAAATTTTGTAGACATATCTCCACTTTTTGTCGGTCATGTTTACATTACTCTGTGGGACTTAACCAGTCCCAAGTGTGTCCTGTTAGTTCAGAAAAAGGAGAAGCACAGAGTTATTCTCCTTCTCTCCTCCCATTGGTACAGATCCTTCTACCATAACTGGGAGGAAGATGAACAAGATGAAGAAGAAAGTTGACGTTGGGACAAAGAGAAATTCTGTCCTTGAAAAATGGATATCTTTGAGGTTTCTGATTGAAAGTCAACATTCTTCTTTGCACACCAGTTGTGATTTTCATCAGGGAGTTGAGGCTTGGCACTTCAGTGGATAGCAGATTACACATTGTGGATGCCGTTATTGTTTTGGACTCTCATGGATGACAAGGAGGTCTGTGTATAACAAGTCAGATTCAGTGGAGAAACAAATTTCTCCTCCTATCACAGGGAGAATTTTAGAGTATTGTAATTGAGAAATTGTGAGGAGCATCCTGCTTGCAGGAGTCTCTTCCCACCTCCCAACATGCATGTCCTGCCAGAAAAACGCAATAGCCTCAGGATGTGGAGGGTGGGCTCTCATTTTCCTTGTCTGCCCACAGCATGGTTTGTTCCATCTTTCCTATGTGGATAGACTTCTACCATGATGATTTCTATGAGCACAAGTACCATGACACCATGAAAGAACTTACACAATATGTCAAGCTCAACATGCCATCTTCAGACTTGCTCTTATGCTCACATATTCTTCTGGAGCAGCTGGAAGAACTCATGATCCTTGAGACCAAGGAAAAGAAGAAGTCCTTGTTTATATGCCTCAGATCTGGTGAGTATGGATGGAACCTGAGTCTCTAGGTCTGTGCCTGATTGGCCAAGAGCCCTTAGTACGCCCCAGCTTGGCAAAATGTCCTTTTATAGATATTCTTTGCCAGGTAATATCTGTTCTCCTTTTAAAACAACTTGGAAGTAATCACTCATTAGAAACATCCTACCTTCTCATCAGTGTTCAGTCCAAACTCAAGTTCTACAGTTTCCCCCATTAGATGCTCATGAAAGTTTAGTCACACCTTAACTTCTACAGTTCTAAGACTCCTGAACCTATTTCCATGCTCAGGTTTGCATCACCGTAGAACAACTCTTGCAGAACTCCAGATAAAGAACCCATCAGTGATGTCATCTATGGTGACTGATAGAGATCGGAAGCCATCACTAATCTCCAGAAAGCATGTGAACATAGAGGGCTTTTTTTTTTAACTTGTGGAAAGGCCCAAACAAGTTTTGAGTCTTGTGGACATCTCACTGGTTCTGAACACCACATGTGATGCAAGTACACCTGCACATACAAGCAAGGAAGAAGATGATCCAGAATGTCTCCTATTGATATTTACAATCCACCTAGATCGGCGCCAAACCATTCAAAAAGACTCGTCTTGGTGTGCAGGGTAAATGTGTGCTAATGGAAAATGATCCCAGTCTATGTTCAGCAAAACAAATAAGAGAGGTCCAAACTCTAGATTCAGTTGAGGAAAGAGAGTCTTTCCTCACAGAATACCCAGACCAATCTGTCCTCTTGCAGGCGATCCAATTTCCAATTAAGAAATTAGAATTTGTCCCTCCCTGGACTCAGGAAGAAAATCCTGTCTTTAGTGATGAAATAAATCCCTTTGAGGACTCAGAGGCAGAATTTCTGCCTGAAGGCAACTTAGAGGCCAATCTAGATTTAGAGATTCCATTCCCCCTTCCTGGAAAAAAATCTTTATTTTTCTTTTTGTTCTGATTGTTGTAAAGTGTTAATTCTATTTATTTTTCTAACTTTATTAAAATATCAATGCTTTTGATATATTGTAGATTCATGAATCTTAAATACGTTTCTTTTTAAGCCTACAATCTGAAGCATCATGCATATGTGTGCTGTTGGGGGAAAACACAGAATGACAGGGGGCTGTACAAGAGAGCCTACTGTGTATACAGGGAACTGTTAAATGCACAGGGAGCGGCAAAGAAGCCAAGCCATGCCTGGATGGGTTGATAAGGTGGCTAGAAAAGGTCTTGGACAGCAGATAAGATGTCCTAGAAAGCTATTCTGTCAATTGGGACCAATGACACAATACTTATAGTGGTATGTGGGACACTCTTCCAACAGTTAGTTCAAATCTGTATATATTTTCTTTGTGCTTTGGGTAAATATGGAAGAAAAATTTACCTACAATAATATAAAAATCTCCTTATGTTTGATATTTGACAAAATATATAGGAAATATGTATACTGGAAAGTAAAAACTATCATCAATAGAAGAAAGAAGGCTTACATAGATGAACAAACACAAAATCAGGCAGGAAAATAACACAATTAAATCAGATGTATGTAAATACATGTTATATTCTTGATGTTATATATAGTATATTATATAATATATGAAATTGTATATGATTTTTCAAACTACAAAGGCATTTAAATTTTTAGTCTTGAGTAATTATTTCACAAAATATTAGTGTAAAATATTTTGGGGGAAACACAGCTATAATTTGATTATAATTATATGATTATATGAATATATATTTGTGTGTTTCTAGATCTAACACTGATTATAAATAGATGAATAAACATATATATATATATATTTATATATATATATCTGTCTAAGAAGTGAGTATAATGAAACTGACTATACTATGTATAAAAATGAAGCTATGAGTTGAGTCCATGAGACTCAGGCCTGTAATCCTAGTGATGTGGGAAGCTGGGTTCTGAGGTTTAGTCTCTCTTACCCCAAAGGCCTTAGATTTTCAGAGGAGGCTTGTGTCCTTCAAAGAGACACATATGCAGTGGGATCACACTCCCCAAACCCAGAGGAAAGTCAGCAGAAATCAGGACAACCTTTTATGACACTCTACTCAGTTTCTGTACCAAGATTGCCATCTGTGGAACATCCATCAGATAGAAAGTAGGCATTTCCTCCAAAAGGGTCTAAAAAGAGCCTTCTGAACTTTAATCTTTGACTATACTGAATTAAACCTTATTTCCCTTCCCAAGCTGCAAACACATAGAAGTATGGCAAGGGCTCAAGAGAGATGGACAAAGACTTACAAATACATAAAATTATATACTCTGTTTCAGTAATTCAATGACAAATCACCAAAGCATGTCTTGGATTTTTCTTTTTTTAAAGGAAATAGAAACATACTCTGAGTGTATCAGGAACTGGATGATAGTTTTGTTGTTGAATTGTTGAATGCACTCCTGGGCAAAGGAGACACATATATGGAAGAAATTATGTGGGGGAGAATGTCCTCACACAGCTTCACAAAATAATGGCTATAATTTCTATGATGTCACAGCCACCTATGCCATAGCAAAAATAGGTGTCAGGCACTCTTTTTGCCCTGAAGTGGACTCAACAACACCAACAGGCACAAAGAATGAAAGGGAATGATTTCTAGCCACCAGACTTCAGCTTGAAGAGCTGTCCTGACCAGAAGTTAGGATAAATCGAGCTGGGGAAGGTTGATCTCCATGTAAGACTCCTGAACACTAAGGATTAGGCACTATTATAGATATTGGAGAAACAGAAGTTAATGTGGATCTCTCCTCAACAATTTCATGCTGAAACGAAAATCAGAAATCATAATGATAATTCCTATAAATCAGAGACATGACATTGGTGATTTTGTAGCAACAACTTCACAGTGAGGATGGGAGGAGACAACGCTGAACAAGAGATAGTTGATATGGGAGCCATCATCCAGGCAATTATCTAGGAGCAGGTACTCCAGGCAATAAGAACAGCAAATACATCCCCCATTGATGGGAATGGACCTGACTTGCTTCAGAAAAGGAAAACAGCATTGACATGCTTGCTTGTGAAGTAAGAATGGAAATGTACAATGAAGAAAAAAGAGGTCCGAAATGAAGATAAGAATAAATTAGATAGATATTGGATACTGCAGATTACAAGAAGAAAAGTTCTGATTTTATTATAAAACTGACATGACCCACTGGAACCAAAGTGCTAAAATAGTAGTCAGACACATCTGATTCACCGAAAGAATACTTCTAAAATGTGATTCTATCTGGGCTCTGGTGGCTTACAATTGGAATCCTACTTACTCAGGAGGCTGATATCTGAGGATGAGTTTTAAGGAAGCCCAAAGAGGAAATTTGGTAAGACATGTCCAATTAAACACCAAAAATATGGATATGAAGCTGTGATTCAACTGGAAGATCACTAGCCTTGAGGAAAAAACTAAGAAACAGCACCCAGGCCTTAGGTCCAAATCCCAGGACGTCAAAAACAAAGAAGCCAACAAATAAAATTTGGTGCTCAGTCATTCATCACTTAGCATTCTAGTTCAATGTATTTGGTATGAGTCTTGGAAATTATATCCTTAGCAAATGCTCTCCCAGGATATTTTGCTTCATTACCAACTTTCAAATCCCTGGCAGCACCAATGTCTCCTCCCAGTTAGCATAGCAGTCAGCCATTGGAAATTTGAAGATATATTTTATTATTCATAAGAATTCTGATCATCTTTCCACATACCTCAAATGAGTAGTAGCCCCATTCCACTATTCTGAATGTTTATAATCCTCCTTTGAGTTGATAAGCATTAAAGCTTAAAAATTCTAGAGTGGTTATCAAATTAATTCAATAGTCATCATTCTTCTATATAAACATATGTTTATAAAAGGAGAGATTATTTGAAAGTGTGTACATGATACCTTCTATCTCTAATAATCTCAAGAAATAGTTTTACAGAAACATCCTGATTGTTTTGCCAAAGGAAAAGATAAGAGATTTAAATAAGAGACCTACCTTCTCAGAAGGAAAATGCTATTGGCTTTAGAACAATTTCATTTGTCTAGAACTGTGGAAATCAGTTTCAGAAATGCCAGAGCCTAAGGGTATTATTCAAATCACATTATCATGAGGTACAAGCAGTCTGTCTATATCAACCTTCCAGGAAAAAAAAATCAATGAAGGAAAAGCAATGCTTCTAAAACAAGCAGGTTGGTGATGGTTCATGCTTGTTATCCTAGCTAGTTAGCAGTCTAAGATGAATGGATCCCATGTCAAAGCCTGGCCAGGAAAATCCTTCCTGTCTGCAACCAGCAGACAGGAAACATTAGCTCTGTTCCTGAAGCCCATATGGACAGCCTCTGACAACAGACATCCAGACACACAATAACATCCCTATTTGAAATATTATCAAATATATTCACATAATATCTTCTGTTTGGGAGATAATTTTTAAAAGATGTATCAAAGACAGTTCAAAATGGCATTTAAAAAAGACAGAGTGAAATTAGAAATATGTACTCACTGACTGAAATGCAAGTAACTGCCAGAATGATGTTAATGGGGCTAGAGGCCCATTTGGTAACTTATCCACTCAACCATCTTTCCTCACATCTTGTCAGCCTGAACAGTGAGACTTTTGAAATTCAAGGAATGTGTGTGAGCCTATAGCTTGTAAAAGTAATAATGAAAAGCTAGGCATTGGAAGCACAGGCCTGTAAAACTAAGTACTCAGAACTCTGAGATATGAGGAACTCAGTTCAAAGCCAACTGATCAAAAAAGATTCTTACCTCCATTTAAACAGTAAATACAGAAAGATGAGCTGTGCTTCAAATGGTAGAGCATATAAAAGCTAACCAAGAGTACCTAGGTCCTGAATTCAACCCCAGTACTGCCTCTCATACACAAAATAATCATGATTACACCACAGTATATATGTGCATACATGTTGACAAGGGATGTAGATGAATGGGATGATGACATCAATTACCTCACCTTTAGTCTCAATCTTTCTGTACAGCGTAGCCCAGTGTGTGAAAAGCCATAGGTGAAATCTTTCCTCAAAATCAGCAGATACATCCTCATTGCCCTCTGCACATTTATATTATGTATACACACATATAAGGGCTATATTTTCTAACTAATTTTCTTTTTTTATTGTGAAAATGCTGTACAGAGAAATGCATAATCTTACACACATGCTTCAGAATTATGTGCCCTTGTTTAGGTTTCATAGGGAGCACAATATATCCAGCCTCTGGATCATTCTTGTAATCTTAGCGTTCACAAGGATGGGATCTGAGGATCACAGTTTGATGCCAACCCAAGCTAATAAATCCTCAATTTCTTATCTTCAATTAAGTAGAAAAAGCCAGACGTGGAGATGTGGTTCGAGTGGCACAGTGACAGCACTGAGTAAAGCAATCTAAGGAAGAGCTCCAGACCCTCAGTTCAAGCCTGAGTACTGGCCCACTAGTACTTCAAACGCCAACCTTCCCCCAACAGGAAACCAAAAATACGTCAAAATATTTTGTAACTTGTGAAGCAAAATCCAATGAGGCAACATAGTTACTAGTTTGTTGTTGGGTTGGGGGGGGGGAACCCCAAATTCAACATGTGTTCAAATAACATAAAGAACAAGCAATCAAGTAAAATTTCCCAGTAAAGAAACTTCCTTAGTATTCACTGGAACCCCTGACAAAGATACATTTTTCTATATTTTTTCAAAATTAGTGTTTTTTTTCAGTAAGGTAATTAGTACAAACCTTTGTTGTAAGTTATAGAAGTTATTGGAAGCTCCAAGTGAAGGTACAACAAAAAGCATACAATATTACAAGTTTCTATGCCTCTGTTGAGACATTAGAAACTTGTTATAGTGTGGCCTCTCGGAAACAGAAGGGGGATGCTCGGCATCACTGGTCATAAAAGAAATGCAAATCAAAACCAAAACCACATTTAGATCCCATTCACCACAGTTAGAATGTCCACTATCAAGAAAACAAATAATAACAAATGCTGGGGTAGATATGCCTAAATGAGAATCCTACCACACTGATGGTTCAACCACTCTGAAGGCAGTATGAAGGTTCCTCAAAAGACTAAACATAGAACTCCCTTAAGATCTAGCAATCCCACTCATCACAGTTATCCAAATGATCTCAAACTAGGGCACAATAAGCTACCAGAACAACTATGTTCATTGCAGCATTGTTTACCATAGCTAAGATATGGAGCCAACCCAGTTGCCCCTCAATAGATGAATGGATCAAGAACATATGGTATATTTACAGAATGTAATTTTATGCTTCTATCAGAAAGAGTGGCATAGTCCCTTTTGTAAGAAAATGAAAAGACTTGGGAGAAATCATACTAAGTTAATCAAGCCAGGCCCAAAGAAACATGAGCTCTATGATTTCCCTCACTTGCAATGAGTAGCATTGGCCTATTACTCCTGAAAGTGGATTAGAGTAGCACAGAAGTTATGAATATATACATGACCATACGAAATGATGTTAATTGAAATGAATGCCAATACATAGAAACACAGTTCTTCTTTTGTTTAGTTGTCAAGCTTGATGTTACCAATGTACTGCAGATAGTTCATTCTTCTTACTTTATGTTATTTTTCTTCTCCTAGGGTTTTATCCATGGCAATTCCCATCTGTGATTCTGGTACCCTGAATTCTGTATATTCTGTTAATGAAGCTGGGAAAGTTAAATGGATTTCTTTTTTACTATGGTTGCAACTGTCTTTTACATTTCAAGTACTTAACAAAAAGAATGTAAGCCAATCACGGCCAGTGGTACACACTTGTAACTCTAGCTGTGATCTGAGGAAAGTGGATTATAGCTAGACCAGGTTAGAAAAATCTGTGAAATTTTGATCTCCAATTAACTATTCAAAATCAAGAAGTAAAGGTTGGCTCAAGTCGTACTCGGCTACCCTTGAGTTAAAAAACTATAGGTCAGCTCCCTAGGTTCAAGCTCCATTATTCACACACACACACACACACACACACACACACACACACAGTTACCCTTGAAAAAAAAGCTAAAAGTCAACTCCCCGATTTCGAGCCCAAGTATTTACACACACAAACCCAAACACACACACACACACACACACACACACACACACACACACACACACACACATACACACACAAACACATTTTATCTCAAAAATAGCCAGTGACCAGGAAACAAACAAGATGATATTTTTCTTTGTTTTCTTTCATTTTTGTCATGTTTATTCATTTATCTCTCTTTGAGAACTTAAAGGGGTCATTTTAAAAGAGAGACATGATGAACATGTTCAACAGTGGTATTCAATTGGTACTATATTGAAAATGACTTATGCAACTTGTTTGTGGGGAAAGACGGGAAAATGAAGAGATGAAGGGAAAGGGTAACATTATCCAAAAAAAAAATGCACTCAGGGAAGTAGAGCTGTGGCTCAATATGAGTGCTATTCTTCAGCAAAAGATCTCAGAGACAGTGCTCAGGCCCTTGGTTCAAGACTGATTACTGACTGAAACAAAAACAAATACAAAGGAAATGTAGTCATTACCACACATATGTAACTATCTCCTCTACAGCAAAATAATGATAAGAAGAAGGAGAAGAAGAAGAAGTAGGAGGAGGAGGAGGAGGAGGAAGAGGAGGAGGAGGAGGAGGAGGAGGAGGAGGAGGAAGAGGAGGAGGAGGAGGAGGAGGAGGAGGAGGAGGAGGAGGAGGAGGAGGAGGAGGAGGAGGAGGAGGAAGAGGAGGAGGAGGAAGAGGAGGAGGAGGAAGAGGAGGAGGAGGAGAAGGAGGAGGTGGAAGTTAATAAAACCAAACCAGTGAGAGAGAAAAATTGAGAGAGCAAGGGAAGGGGTGATATTTCAAAAAAGAAATATATCCATACCTGACTTATATGACTATAAACTCTGTGTAGCACATATTTGTAATTATAATACAAAGAAAAAAACAGAAATATAGTTCTGGAGGCATAACTCAAATGGAAGATCTGACTAATAAGTATGTGATACCAAGTTCAAAACCCATTATCAATTTCCCCTTCAAAAATGGCTCTTCTCATCATGTGTGCTTTCCCTAGCTTATGAAAAGGGGTGCAAACAGTTAAAGAGAGAGCAAAATAAGCTATCTGACACAGAACTGTGCTTTTAAAGAGCAGTACTTGCTAGAACACGTGTTGACTAGAACAGACGATGACTCCATGTTTTCTGAAATAAATAGACCTAGTCGAACTTGAATACAGGCTCCACTGTATACGAGATAAGGACTCAAAATTAACTAAACTCTCTGGGGCTCAAAGTCTTCACAGTTAAAGTGAGAATAACAATACAAATCTCACATTATGAGATCTGGATGTCATCAAACCTGGAGTGGGTTTTATCTTAGGTGTGTGTGAAACACTCCAAAGCTGCTGGAAGGAGTATAAACTGGCCTGATGTTTACTATATTACTTAACAGTAAAACAGCAACTATACAGACTCATGGCTGTTTTCTCATGCTGAGAAAAGAGGATCAAGGTTCTAAGCCAGAACAGGAAAATGGATCAGACTCATCTCCATTGACCTCTAAAAAAGCTTGAGGTGGAGTTTGGTTCAAGTTGTTGAAAGCAAAAATCTCAGGAACAGTGTCCAGGCCCTGAGTTCAAACCCTAGGACCAGCACAAGCACACACGCACACACCACACACACACACACACACACACACACACACACCACAAAAACACATACACAAACACACACAATTTTGTATGTTCCTATCACCCCACTTAACAATACTTTCCCACTTCCAAGCTCACAAGTTGTTGTTGTTTTGTTTTGTTTTCAAAGGGACTTGCTGTGTAGCTCAGGTTGCTCTTAAGCTTACAATCCTCCTGGGTGCTGTGATTACAGGCATGTCTACCATAATTGGCTTCACTCAGTAACTCTATAATATTTTTTGCAAGAAATTCATTCATACTCATGAAGATAGGTGGCTTAAACTGTTCATATTAATATTCTAATGTACAAAATGTAAATAATATAGCTGGACATGGTACTATACTACCACATGGTAATGCCAGACAGAAGTAGGAGTTGTGGAAAGCCAGATTTACACTGCAGAATCTTGTCTCCAAGGAAAGAAATTCTGTAAATATAAATCTACTCTGAGACATACAATATGTTAAATTTATATAATGGAAAAAATAGATTATTTTAATGGAAATAAAATCTTGGCAGAAAATTCAAAAACATATATATGTATATATATTTAAATTTGGAGAAATAAAATTTCAAGTGGTATTATCTGTATTTTTCAGTCTCTCACCTACCGATTTATTGACACATTGATTTCTGTTTAGTCTTCACAAAACACTGTTCTCTCACATAAGTACAAAAAAACTGCAAAACAAAATGTACAAAAAGTGCATTATCATAAATGCAAATGTAGTTTATTCCCTACCATAATAATTTGGAGAAAACATGCATTAAGTTAATGGCATTGAATACTGCTCAAGAAGGGGAGTCAAAGAGAATGTAGAATATGTGTTTGTGTGTGTGTGTTTGTTCCATGAGTAAATAATGGAGTCAGAAGTAGACCTAATATTCCTGTTTAGTCCTTTTGCTCAAAGCTGACACTCTACAATGAGAGCTACATCTCCACTTCTGGATTTTGGTTTCTCAATTGGAGAAATATCTCAGATTTTTCTGCATAGGCTGCTTTAAACCAGGATCCTCTGATTTTTACCTCTAAAGTAGCCAGGTTTTAAAATATGAGCCATAGGTGGACAGCAACTACATTAATATTTTTTGCATGTTTGAATGAATTTTAGAGTAAGACATATATGTTACTTTTGAGAATGTAGGAAAATAGTAATTAATATTTAAGAGATCATAAAACATACAAACCTGAACATAGAATTTAGCTGAGAATAGAATGGAATAAATCAAAATTACCTATGATAGTTTTCAGTCTGTGCACAGAAATGATTGCATTGTTGGAGCCCAAGGCCATCAGATAGCTGAGCCCCAGCTGGCTGCTATGCTCATGAGGCCAGCTAGAGATATTCACAAGAATGTGATGTTATTGGATGGCAGGGATCAGCTTCAAGTTCAGAGATCAATACCTACTGATCTCAAACCCTGATATTTTGAAATACATTGTACTTCCATTATCCCAGCTTTTCCTGAATTCCTAGAACCTAAAAAAAGTTTCAGCTTTACTTAGTATTTAACATTTCTTTTTTTCTCTCTCTTTTTGTCGGTCGTGGGGCTTGCACTCTGGGCCAGGGCATGATCCCTGAGTTCTTTAGCTCACAGCACCACTTTTGTGTTTTATGGTGGTTAATTTGAGATAAAAGTCCGATGAAATTTCCTGCCTGGGCTACCTTTGAACTGCGATCCTCAAAAACAGCTTCCTGAGTACCTTGGATAATAGACACGAGCCACTAGTTTAACCCATTTCTTACTCTATCCTCAAACCCGGTTAACCAGAAACCTAATCCAAATCACATTCTGATTTAACACCAAATGGCTAATGTAAGGAAAATTGTCTAGATTCTATTCAATCGTACATTTTTTTTTGGCTTCTACTTCTTATTGGAAAACTAAAATTTACCTTAAAGCTTATCCTTCCCTAAACCTAACCGGAACAAAAATGTACCTCACACTTTAAACCAAATTTTATCTGAATGTTTAAAGTAATACAGACTGGTTTCATTCATTCTTGCCATTCATTCCTCTTAAAATATGTGGCAGTTTTACACAATGTCTTACATGTTTTTCTCATCCTAATCCGCTCTAACTGGCACACCTTGCCTAATCCTAAGCATACATATAACCGAATCATCATGTTAATAACAAGCCACTTTTTCATATTTATCCCAACTCTTGCTCAGCGTAGAGGTCTAAATTTTACTTGCATTTTGAACATAAATTTTAAGTGTTTTTCTATTTCTTGTCAGGTTTTATTGTTCATTATTTTTTAAAAATTTTATTTTGTTGAAAAGATGCTTTAAAGAGGGATTAGTTACATGTGTAAGGTAAGGAGTACGTTTCTTGTTGAGCATTGTTACCCACTTCTTTCTTGTTCTCCCACTATTCCATCCCTCCCCACTTCCCTTACCCCACCCTCCCCTGGTGTAAACTTTATTTTCAACGTAGTGTCATGTGAGTATCATTGTTGCAATGGGTCATCCTGTGATGAACCTAAATTTTCTATTTCTCTAATCCTAATTCTAATTCTGTTTGGGATCCTAACCATAACCATAATAATAATGATAGCTCAATTCAAAAGTTAACAAAAAATATTTGGGTTTTTATTCATCCTACTAATTCAAAGTATATCTTGAATTAACTTGCAGTTTAGCTTAAATCTTCCAAATTAGTTTATATGCGCATATATAAAGTTGTAATTTTATGTGAAAAACAGAATACCTTTGGAGGAAGGAGTAATGAGAAGGATATAGAGGGAGTATAATCAAATACGTTAAATATATTATGGAATTGGCACTTCTGACAATTAATATCTATTAACACAATAACTAAAAATTAATGAAGAACACACTGCCTTCTAGTGTTCTTTAAGAGAGCCATGATCTGTCTTCTGAAAAAAAAAAAAAAAACAACAAACTCGTGTTAGATAAATTTGTCCATGCATAATTTATATTGTTTGCCAATTAGTTAACTTAATGAATAAAAATTTATCGAATAAAATTCCTTGACAAAAAATATAAAACACTTACTTAGCAATTGTTTGAGAAAAAGTTTTTGTCATGAGTTTTAAGAAACGGAATTGCTATTTCCCTACAAAGCAATGAATTAAGTTTACTAATCTAGTATTTGTAGTAAGTTTAGAGAACATAATTGGCATGAAAAACAACTAACTATACATCTTGTTTCTTGAATGAGTGATATTTTAAACATTGTCTTTATTGAAATAAATACTTAGGTTTACATTTCAAAATAAGTGCAATTTTATCTCTTTTCAGAATAAGTACTTACCCTGCAATTAAATGTACTAGCATATTCAGGTATTTAAAAGCTAAATTTTCTATGTTTGTTATGTAGCTCTACATATTCAGAATGACATGATTTTTTTATTCATAAATGTCTAACCTCAGATTTTTGCTTCATCAATATAAATTTTCTCATGAGGTTGTAGTGAGGGCTACAGTAACCAGAATGATCTAAACCATTTCCTGAATTCTAAATTTTAAATAAAATCATTTTTAAGCTTTGATAATATCATTTATGGTCTCTTCAGAGAAATTAAGCTAAAACAAATGATACTTTTTAAACATTTCACTCACATTGTAAAGAATATTAACATAGGACAAAAAGAGACTAATTATTTCAGACTCATCATATTTAGTGATCTTAGTGTGAAGAATGTAGAGAGTAGAAGGTCCTTATACTCAATAAATAGTATTGGCTAAATTAAATCATATATCTGGATTTCTTATTTGGAGGTTAATCACATAGAGACAGGAAAATAATAAAAAAATTTACTTTGGTTTCAACAGAAAAAGATATTTGTGCATGTACCACAGTTACTTTATTAGTTTGTAGTTGAACACTGGACCTCGATTTATATCTTGGCTGTTGTTGTGAATAATGTGAATAACAATGAACTACAGATATATTTATGAGTTACCCAGAGAGAAATATTCACATGATTGGTGGGTCAGATGATATTTCAACTTAGGATTTCTTTTTTTTTTTTTGGGGGGGGGGGGGTCCGGTAGTGGGGCCTGAACTCTAGGCCTGGGCGCTTTCCCTCAGCTCTTCAGCCCAAGGCTAGCGCTCTACCACTTGAGCCACAGCGCCACTTCCAGCTTTTTCCTTTTTGCTTATGTGGTGCTGAGGAATCGAACCCAGGGCCTCAAGCATGCAAGGCAAGCGCTCTACCACTGAGCTACCTTCCCAGCCCAGGATTTCTTTAGAAAACTGCATACTACTTTCTACAATGAGAACACTAACCTGTATTTTGACTAAGAGTATAGAAAATTTCCTTTTCTCCACAGTGTCGCCAGCCAACATTATTACCTTTTGAGTTTTTTTAAAGGGTAGGTTTTTACTGTGTGCAGTACCCAAGACTGGCCTTAGACTCAAATCCTTTTACTCCAACCTCCAATCACTTGGAATTACCAGCCTTTACCACCACACCTGGGTCCTTGGATATTTTTAATAAGAGTTATAATAGTTACAAAGTAGTATTATAGTAATTTTGAATTGCATTTCTCTAATGACTTCTGCTCACAAAGCATTCAGCCAACATAGACGTTTTATTAAATACAAATTTGTAAATCCACAGGAGATTTTCAGGGCTTTTTGGAAAACATGTCTATTCAGAATTTTTGTCCATTTTTAATCAAGTTTCTTGTTAATCTCATCTTTAATCTCTCTATAGCAAATCAATAATTAATTCAAGGTAGTAGAAAGGAAAAAATTAAGCAGCTCTTAACATTTAAAATTTTTTTAATAACATTGTATTGCTTAAATCATTTTCTGTTGAGGCTTGAGACTATATAACTCAATTTAGTTAGACCTTTTACAGGACTATATATAATTTATTTATTTTACTTTGTTCTTTCCAAAGGCTGCATGACTAATTTCACTTGGTTTCTTTCAGTTTCATGTAGTTCAGATTTCAAACTGAAGAATAAATGGAAGGAAGCAAACAAAAAATATATTTCCCCTCATCTGATGATGCCTCTACAAGAATGAGGAAAGTGTTGATGCCTCTAAGGACCTATGATAGAATATCAAAAAGACAATTTATTCTTCCAGGTCTTCCTTATCTTTGCGATGTAACTTAAATGATGTAAAATACAATATACTGCTCAGATACTTTTATGTTCTATCAGATTTGCACATTTTCATATGGATTTCACCTCTGTCTACAACATTTCTTCATCGTTCTGTCCCTGATACTTTTACACTATCACGACATAAGATAACCAGTTTGATTTACAGCATGAGAAGTTATCCACCTGGCTTCCTTGGAAGCAGAGCATGGTCAATAGATATTACTTCTGGTTGCTCACACTACATGTAATGGTTTTTGTATTACTTATCATATTCTATTTGGTATTTAAAAAAGAATGCTGGCTAAACTCAAACTTATTCATAGGTTTATGTTAAGTGTTTCACAAGTCTTATTCTCTTAATTCTTAAGATAACATTCGCTATAATGCTAATGTTATTACCATTGTAGTGTTGGGAAAAATTGTAGTTAAAGACACTAAGTGCATGGCCCAAAGACACACACAGTGAGGAAGGAAATGAGTCAAAGTTTCCAAAAGTCTTTCAGCAATACCAAAAAGGTGGGTAAAATCTCTCCATTCTCTTACACTCTCAATTCAATATTCATTTTGTCCAAGAAATAATAGCATAGCAAATATTGCCCTTGGTGATTGTTTTCTATCACATTTTGTCTTCAACACAGAATGTGTTGGTGACATTGGGTTATCATACACAGAGCTGAGCTTACAAATTGAGGTCCGAAGACAGCCAAATTTCTTCTGTCACACAGTTCCAGTTTCATTTTTAAAAAGTACTAAAACTTTTAAATATCATCACTTACTATCTCTTAACAATCCCCAAACTGACATATACTCCCTTCAAAAGGCTTTCAAATTAGGAGATGATAAAACAGGCCCCCATGAAGTAAATTTTCTTTTATTTTTTAAAATTGTTCTAAAAGCCTTGTGCTGGCTGGTCACACCTATAATCCTATCTACTCTGAATATTTGCTCTGGAGTCTGATTTCTGTGGATAACACTTGGGAGCCAATCAGGGCCAAAAAAAAAACTTCATGAAATTATTTTTCAAAATGTTTAATGAACTAGCAAAGAGCCAGGAATTGAGATGTAGCTTATATAGTAGCTCACCAATCTAGATAGGAAAGGCCTAGCAAGACCTTGAAGCCCTGATTTTAAACTCTGAGCACGCCAATATACATGCATGGCATGTATTCACATGCACGCGCGTGTTTCCTTGAGCGCTGCCTTACTCACACACACACACATTTATTCAAATTACCGTCATATCAGTGTTCTGCATTAATTTCATTGTTAACGATATTATATGGGTAAAATACAGGAAATAAACTCTTCCATCTCAGAACATTTTTATATGTTTTTTATTGTAATAATACTATGCACAGGGGTCACATTTACAAGAACAAGGAAACTAGTACATTTCCTAACAAGCATTGTTACCTCCTCCTTTATATTTCCCATACCATCCCTCCCTCCCACCTCCACAAGTACACTCCCCTCCCCCTTCCTTCCTCCGCCTAAATTGTAAAGTTCATTTTTCAACATAGTGTCTTGTGCATCTCATTGTTACAATGGGTCAACATGTATCCCTATTTGAGCATTTTTTCCCTTCCCCTCCTCAAATTAGAGAAGCATACATACAAGATGTAAGTGCACCAACTTCAAATACAGAGAAAACAGGGGTTATATAGTAGGGAGAAACATACAAAAAAACAAAAAATTGACATCACACATTATAAGTACCTGAGAAACAATAGCAAGAAACAAAAAACCACTTGTGTCCCTATTTTGGGGTTCAATTTCTTTAACATCATTTTATCTGGTTATATGCACATATCTTTTGAACTTTTCTGCTTATCCCAGACATACATTTGTTATTGAAAATAAGGGAAATCATGGGACCTATGTTTCTTTGGACTTGGCTTACTTCAGTCAATAAATTTTTTTCCAAGTCTTTCCATTTCCTAACAAATTGGGCGATGTCATTCTTTCTGATGGAGGCATAGAATTCCATTGTGTAAATATACCGTATTTTCTTGATCCATTCATCTAATGGGGGCATTTGGTTTGGATTCATATCTTAGCTATCATAAATAATGTTGCAATCAACATAGTTGTGCTGGTAGTTTTAGTATGGTCTTGTTTATGATCATTTGGGTAAATCCCCAAAAGTGGGATTACTGTGTCATACGGGAGTTTTATGTAGAGTCTTTTGAGGAACCTCCATACTGCTTTCCAAAGTATTTGAACAAGTTTACACTCCCACCAAGAATGCAGTACGATTCCCTTGTGACCACACACCTTTCAGCATCTGTTGTTGTAAAAATATGGAATGCTACACAAATTTTCATGACATACTTGCACAGGGGGCATGCTAATCTTCTCTGTATTATTCCAATGTTAGTGTATGTGATTCTAAATTGAGCACAGAACATTTATTTTATATAAAGTATAATTTTTATTGATTTTATTAAACTAGACAATTCAACAAAATTAAGTTCAAAAGAATTGTTGTGAAATTTTAGAATCATATATTTCTTACATAAGCACACATTTAGGAATAAAATCAAGATAGACATGCCAAAAACAAAATAATTCCAGATATTTGTAGTTCAAGAGATGTGTAGGAGGAGGAATTCAATTATTCTATACAAGGCACCTGTCAAAATGAACATTGCAGCAAGTGTTTAGGTTTGTTAAAAGTTTTAAGGTTTTAAATATGCTTAATTTTGGGATTTTGCTTATATATGCCCAAAATAGGACCGTTTGGCAGGTATAAAACTTTTCTATAAAGTATTTAAGATTTATGGTAACAGACATTAAGTACTAAGTATGTACATTTCAGAGTTTATGGAAACCTTATTAATTAGAAG
Organism: Dipodomys spectabilis; assembly: GCF_019054845.1. Classification (NCBI taxonomy): domain Eukaryota; kingdom Metazoa; phylum Chordata; class Mammalia; order Rodentia; family Heteromyidae; genus Dipodomys; species Dipodomys spectabilis. The sequence goes on along the minus strand of NW_024871095.1, from coordinate 31,730 downwards.
TTGCAAAGTCTTTGTGTAAAGAAGCAGAGTGAAGAGTTAAGACTTTAACTATACAGTTTCTGTTAAAACTTTAGGGATTCCTTACTTTATTTGATAGCAAGGAATAAATGATGATATAAGCCATAATGTACGCATGTATGTTACTATTCACACACATACATATACACATGTATACATGCACACATGGAGAAAGACACATAATTACAGCCAACACAAGTTTCACCAGTTGTTGAATATGCCTTAAACTGAATACTAGAAACAATACATGTTGAAGATGTATTTGTCTCTAAGAGTTCATTTACCACTCATCTGATCTCTTAAAACTGGTAGTTTTAGAGAGATTTGACTTACAAAATGCAGTACAAGTGATAACAAGTCACTTGGAAACCTCAGTAAGTATGTCATATGGTGTCTCCCTGCTCCTCAAGGATTGCTTACTCTTGTAGACACTTTCAACCACCAATTTAGCAGGAGAATACCCTGGTAAAGAGTAAAGTTATAAGGTTTTAAATGGCATCCTTACTTGAGCTCTTTTTCCAACAACCAGCATGAATTTGTAGGCAGATGAGTGAGTCCTCAAAAAATTGGACTCTACATATATATTTAACTGACCCATGTGAAAATTCCTATGTGAGAAATGCTGACTGAGGTCTTGCTGATTTCCTGGCCAAGAAAATAAGAAAAAAAGAAAGTATTTTTAATGTTTTAAAGTTTGAGAATAATTTGTAACCTGTCAATAAATGTGTAGAACACAATTATACCAACTGACAAAAAAAAATGATGGCATTTCATTTATGTGCTCTTGGATTTGGCCAGTGATTTTAGAGGTGTCTACACAAGTAGAATCAGCATAAATCAAGCCAGCATTTTTTCATTTATGATATAAGGAAAGGTTACTGGTTGACCCATTGTAACAATGAAATATACAAGACACATTACCAGAGGATGGGTGAATGGGGGATGTGGGGAGGTGTGAAGGGAAGGGATGGTAGGGGAAAAACAAAGGGGAGGGTAACAATGCTCAATAAGAAATGTACTCATTACCTTACTTATGTAACTGTAACCCCTCTGTACAGTATTTATAATAAAAATATATATTAAAACATACAAGGAAAACTTCTGTACTTATATGAAGTTGTATTTGTCACTCAATATAAGTAAGGTATTGGTTTTAGGACCACAGGCTTATTACTTTGGATACTCTAAATCTCTACATGAACACAGTATATTATTTACATTAGAATCTGCCCACCAGCTAGTGCAGTATAATTGCTGTGAGAATTTTTATTACATTCTATATTTGTAATGAAAACTAAAAGTATATGTATGCACAATCAACAGATACAAATTTTTTCATATAAATTTTGTATGCAGTTTGAGGATGGAATTGGAGAGCAATTTCGAAAAACACAAATTTCATCAAAAAGACCAGTTTGCAAATTGTAACAAGGAGCTAATCCAGTATCATTGAATAGTATGGAACTACAAGGAGAAGTACTTGAATTGAGACAATATCAGAAAGTGTAACAACCCAAGGACTTTTCAAAATGCAGCTGCTAGACTTCTCATGTAGAGCTTTCATAACAGTTTGTGAAGCACAAATCAGAACCTCACTGAAATGTAGATGGTTTTCTCTCAACTTTCTGTCATGATAAGTCATTATCAATCAACATATAGCTAATTTTGAATAATCCTCTAATAAAATGTTGATGGAGTGTTTATATGCAGAAAACCTCGGAAGGCTAACTTTTTCCAATTAGGACAGTCTGTATTTTATGATCCAGCCGAGAGAAAACTAGGTAAGCATCCATTTACAACCTTCTGAATAATTCTGATTCTGCCCACATCACTTATCTATCCATACCTGTGCCTGAGTGAAATGATTTTAAAATAATTTATCATTTAAAATTTAAATTTATGCTTCAGGGAAGATATCGAAGGAGAAGCTGGAAGCTAAACAAGCTCTCACATAGAAAACAGCTTTAGTGCTCCAGTGAAAAGTCCTAAGCTGGAGAATCACACTCAGTGTGCCAGCAAAGTACAGAGAGTTAGGCCAGAGAGGGAAAAACCGGGCAAGGAGACAAATCTGAGCACTTGCCAGCAGCTGTGGTTGCAGCTGTGGCGGGGGCGGTTGCGGCTGTAGGCGCCATACCTGCAACACAGAGAGTCTACGACAAAGGAGCCAGATGCAGCAGGTGAGAGGATTCTACTCAACACCAGCAAGAACTGACAAGGAGCAGACATCTTCATCCTTCAGATCGCAGACCAGAGATCACCCAGGAACCAGACTCCAGTGTGAGTAGAAGCATGGTTTCCTCACTCCTTCTCAGGGAGCAGAGAAGGGAAGGCCACCCCTCCCTGCCCACTACCGGAGATCTCCATCTCTGATACTGGCAAAGGCCTCGCTGAGCAGCTAGCTCCAACTCAGTCTTTGGATGAAAACAAAAAGTAATTTAGCAGGTCACAGGAACCTAACCTGACCTGCCAGGCTCAGCTCTATGCAGGGAAAATTCACCCAGCCCTTGCCTGCGCCAGCCCCAGGAGTGGCTTTCTTCACTGGGTAAACAGAGCAAGGGGCTGCCTCTCCCTTCAGCAGCCTAGACAATCAATTGAAATTCAGTAACAATAAACCCTGAGAATGGCTCCTGGCTGGGCTCTGTGACTGCTTCAGAAGCTAGCCCCTCAGGGAAAAGCTACTGTTTGCTGAAAGGCCTCAACTCTACCAAGAACCTAGCCCCATTACAGCATCTCTAAACTAGAAGAAACAGCCATCACCCTGTTTTGTGATACTCAAAGCAGATCTCCCTCCCATTGAACTAACCTGGGAAGAGGATGACAAAATCCTGGGTAAATCAAAGCATTTTTCTGCCTCCTCAAACAAACTGACTTAAGAAAACAACCAAGCTACAGGAAAATCAAACACCACAAGCAGACCAGAGACTCCAACAAGAGACTGGTTATGGACACAAGGGAGATGCAGGACCTTCCCATCTCACCCCCAAAAAGCAAATAACTCTTTTTTGTTACCTTTTATTAAAATTTTTTTAACATTTTTAATTTTTAACTTTAAAAAATTGTTTTCTATTAACTTTTTTTTCTTCCTCTTGTAATTTTTATTTTAGGGGTATATGTTTGTGTGTGTGCTTTTTTTCCATTTTTGTTTAGCTCTACTGATCTTTTAATCCTTTTTTCTTTTCTGTCTCATTCTTTTCACTTTTTCTTCTCTTCCTTTCTTCTTTGCATGATTTAATCGCTTTTCTGCTCATTATCAGATATACCTGTAGTCGATTATTAGACCTTATCCCCCATTGTATACACACTTAATCCAGAAATTTATTACTGAATTCCAAACCTCTTAGACTTAAATTCCTTAATAGCCGTACTACCTCTATATACCTATATAAAATTTTAAGCATTTTAATTTTTCACGTCTTCTTTCTATCCCTTCCGTTCTCTTATCCTATTCCAGTCCTTCTCTGAATATTACGTTTTTAATTTGCATAATTTAAGTGTTTTCATTTTTTAATTTTTAATTTTTGTTTTACAATTTTTTCTTGTCTTTTTTTCTCTTTCTTTTTTCCCCAGTCTCTACTATCATTCTATCCAACCTATTTTCTGCTTTGACATTAGGAGTAAGTTAGCTCTCCCTCTACCTTTCCACATCCTTTTATTCTTATTTATACCCACATCTCTCGCTAAAACTAATAACTTCTGGTTTGCCAAATTCTTCTTTGTGGTTCATAGACTGTTAATACATAGTAGTTTGATGTTGAAAAATATATCTGTTGAACTAGATTTTATCTCAGGCTTTTGACTATGCAAATATAGACTGTGTTGATGCTTGACTTAAGGTAGTTTTCTAGCACAAACTGGTGTTACTTTCATCCCAAATGGGCAGAATAAGCTGGAAAAACCACAAGAAAAATGGCACGTCCGGGTATCTCAACTCCAACTCATGATAATCAGTGGAGAGAACAGATAATGAATAATCCAGAGGAGAGCTCCCCCAAAGCTCTATAAACACTAATGGTAAACATGGTAAAAAGATTGAAAACATGCAAAGGACTCTGTGTGAGCATGAGAGGGAGAGAGATCAAAACAGGAAGCTCAAGACGTGAGGAAGCTACTCAAAGATAGATAAAGGAATTGCATGTGCAACTTGAGAACACTCAAAGAGAAATAAAGGAATTGTGTGAGCAAGCTGTGATCAGTCAAAGAGAACTACAGGAATTGCATGAACATGAGGAAGCTAATCAAAGAGTAATACAAGAATTGAGAGAGCTGGATGAAAATACACAAAGATCACTGGAGGCATTCATGGAATCCGTAAACAGAGAGCTGAAAGAAGTCATTGAGTCCACAAAGGGAATGCTGAATGGATCCCAACAAAAGGAATGGAAGTCCAAGGAAACCATAACCAATCAACTAAGTGATTTGAGAATAAACACTGAACATCAAATTAAGGAAGTAAAGAATTTCATACAAGATCTAAAACAAAGATCAAACAAAGAATTTGAAGCCATAAAAGCCGACCAACTACAAGTAAAAGAAAAAAAAAGTAGAAAATCTGGATAGTAGAATAGACCACGCAGAATATTGAATCCTGAGGATAGAAGACAGCGTAGATTTTATAGATAAAGAACATACAACCATCCAAGACAAATCTAAGAAATATGATAGATCTATTCAGCATTCAACCTTTGAGCCACCAGTGCCTACCCATGTTGCATATTTTGTGTAATTCAATTTTCAGCATTGTATAGATGCTCCTACTACAATATAAAAACAAAAAAAACTTAACCTACTTTTCACTGTATTTGATGTTGTTATAATTTGTGGAGGGGAAGGAAAAAACTATGTTGTTTAAATAGGGATACAACGATGAGATGTACAAAATATTATGTAGAAAAATGAAATTTACAACTTTGGCTCAAGATGGGAGAGAGGGTCTGGAAGGGGAGATGGAAAGGGATGATAAAGAGATAGAAAGGAGGTGGTAACAATGCTTTATAAGAAATGTACTCATTACATTGTCCCTGTAATTGTAATGCCTCTGTATGGTATTTTCACAAAAAAAAAAACTTAAAATATAATAAGGATATTTGTAAAGTATATAATGAAGGAAGAATTTTCATCCTTTACAAAATATATGCAAAATCTATGCTAAACTATCTATATTTTACTCTACCTTTCCTGCAACCAGTTTGATATAGTTTAATACCTGTCACGCCAAGTTTCTTTATATTCTACTGGAGATTTAATTTTTCATGTATGTATGTATATGTATATTTATATGTATCTATCTATCTACCTGTATATGTTCCAATGTGGATCTTCAAACTTGAAACTTTGCTTTTTTTTTGCTGTTCAGCAGTTAATCTGGTCCGCTCAATCTGTGACAATATCTGTGCTCATTCTGATCATTCCTTTATTTACCACACCATTAGCACCATCAGCCTTTTAAAATCAGCTTAATTTCCAGAGATGATTACCAATCAATCCCACCAATATACACCTAGAGGGTTTTAATAAAACAAGCTTTAAGGTAGGAAGATAACATGAAGTGACAACTACAAAATTTCTACAGAGACCTGACATCTTTCACATTTCTGCCTTCCTCATGATACTTAAGCAATCATTGACTAATACTATTAATAGTACTGCAATTATAACTTAAAGATCAGTGTTTTTGCAACCTGAAGCTTTCTTTTTCTATGATTCTTGACATAAACTTTTGTGAGACTTTTTTGATTGTGGTGGGATACCATCCAAAACAAAGCCATGTATATCAAGAAAGCCAATGTTTTCAACTCAGAGTACGAAACAAAAGAGGGAAAAAAATTAAGGTTAGCTATATATGTTAAGCACAAATATAGGCAATATCAAGATATTTTGAAATTGTATAATTTTATTGGATAAAGTGGCTCAAATCTATAATATTATCTACTTGGAAAAAAGAGCTTAGAGGATTCCAGTTCCAGGCAAAATGTTTATGCTTGTGTTAGGAGGACCTCAGTCCAAGCAGGCCCAGGCATATAGTGGTACTACCTCAAAATAAGCAATAAAATTATAATTTGTAGGTATGGTAGTAGTAGAGATGCCATTTCACAAGTATAGGTTTTGAGTTCAATCCTCCATTAGTACTGGGAATTTAAATGTGGCATGTCTAAGGTCAAGACTTCATACTTGTCTTACAAGCTCTAATAAAACCTTTACCTCTCTTGCTATTTTTTAAAAGTATAACCATAACTTCCAAGCCCCAAACAAATAATTTCATATTAGAGATTTTCTTCTATGTATTAAGTAATATGTTATGTCCCACTGAAATCAGACTAAAGATAAAACACCCATTTTCTTACAAAGTGACTGCATATGGAAACAGAATCTCAAAGGTAGCATTTAAGTTGAAGTGTACTCCAAGAGAAGCAGAATGCCTTGAATATGCCAAGGAAAGAGGAATCAGAAGCTAACTCTAATCTTGGTGTTCTAATTCCACCAACTCTGAGACAATGTATTTACAATGTTCATGCTACCCAATCTGTGGTAGTTTATTATTGCAATTACTAGCAAACATGTGGAAGCTATAAGACACGAAAAGTCTTTGATTCTTCAGATCCAAGACTCATCTCTATAATCCTAGTGATTAAGAAGTACAAGACTTGGGGAATAATGGCTTTCAGGCTGGTAGAAAAGTTCATGAGGTTCTATCTCCAATTAACTACAAAAATTTCTGGGCTGGGCCATGGTTCAAATAGTAGACTGACTACTGTTAGCAAAACAAAAAACAAAAAACAAAAAACTGAGAGCCTGATGTATGTTCAAACTCCAAACTGGCAGAAAGAAAAAGTCCTTCGAATAATACTATGAGAAACAGAATTATGAATAGGAAAGCAGAAACAAAAGAAATAAACTTATTGATATAGACAAAGCTCCTCAATGTGAAATATGGCACAAACTGTAATATTTAGTGTTTTCCCTCCTATAAATGGCATTTTTACTTGACGAAACTATAATATAAAACTGTATGCAATAAATAATCACATTACTTTTATGTTTCCATAATTTAACTTGTTTTCCTAAATATTTCTCAAATAGTGTAGCTTTTGAAAATCAATAAATGTTGCATTTTCATATATGATTACCTATCCTTCCAAGTGTGGTCTAAAATTGATCTACACTGAAATGATTGCCATTGACATTTTTCTCAAAATATTTATACTTTCAGCTGACCTTCCACAAAACTCATACCCAGAATATAACTTTTTAGTTTGTTCATGCAAACATAGGAACATAAACATATGTCTCAAAATGTTAATTATGTTTATCTGCTGTCATTAATAAAGATTAACTAATAGAATTATATATATACCCTGAGGGAAATAAGATACTTCCTTCTAAATACAGACTTGCAGACACAAACACAATCACACATGCACATATATATATATTTACCACTTTGACTCAGGTTAGATTCCTGACATTGGGTGTCAGCAGTGATCTAATAATCAAATTTTCCTGCCCAGACACAAAATACATTCATAATTCCACACAGACAAAACCACCAGATCATTCAAAATAATGAGAATATTTAACAGAACCAACCAGCACTTGAGCCATCTACTCCCTGATTTCTTTTATTCATGGTGATGCATTTTTCATATCATAATTAAAATATTTTTGTCTCTGATTAACAGAAAAAAATAGGGGATCATATAATGGAAATTGTAGGTAAAATTACTTGTAATCTTTACTATATCTTATCAAAGACTTCTGTTTCCTTCTTGTAGAGTGTTTCTGTCATTTTGCCCTAATGTCTATAATTAAATTACAAAGGACATGCCATATACCTTAATTCATTTTTCCTGAAGGTTATGCTATGGAGTTGAATCTGATTTGTTTGCTTATTCTAAATTAAATATTCTCAACAACTGGCATTATTGTTTATGTTACTCCTAATCCATTTGAAATATCAAATAGAACTGGAAATTCCCCTCGGCAATGATTTGTGAATGTCATTAATGCTTGTGGAGGGATGAAGGATTTGAATTATTTAGAGTGCATTAAAAATGGCACTGTTATTCAAAGGGCTGATCATTTAGTCAGCTTTTAAAGTGTGGTCTTCTTATTTCATCTAAGAAGATAACAGTATGCTATTCATAACATTCTTGCCTGCAAAGCAGTAGAATTATTTCCTTTGTACAGTTGATTTCCAGCTGCGAATTTAGTGAAACCTACAAAAAAATTGCATAGGTGTATTAGCTGCTCTAGATTTTGAAATTTTCTTCCTGTAGCCCTTGTGATTTGAGCCCAGAATCATGGGATAGTCACATAATCTACAATAACAAAGCACCAAAATATAAAAAGACCACGTGCAAAATGAGTTTCAGTTTTTTCTATGTTGATTTCTTTTTTTAATGATTGTCTTTTAAGGAGCTAAGGGTGTTTATTTCTCATTATTTTTTATGTTACTTAAATTTTCCAGATTTTTCAAATAAAATAAAGAGATATAAAACAGACCTATTTAATCGCAAAATAGAGCTAAACATTTGCGTGATTTTTTTATTCTAATCCTGTTTTCAATTATCTTCAAATAACGTTGAGATGAGCCCAGCATATATGTAAATTGACATGTATAAAGCACACAGAATTCTGGAATCTTTAGACTGTGATTTCTATCTAACTTCACTTAGAAAAGAAAAGAAAATTATCACTTGCTTCATGTCTTAAGTAATCTACTTAAAACAAGTTTTTATTAATTTTGTTAATAAATGTCATAATCTATGGTACTGATGCATTGCATAAGTATGTGATTCCTTATTTCCACTGAATTAACATTACATTTATTTTATTTTTTTACACATGAAATAATGACATTCTGGAAGACCATACATGCCTGCTTTTCATTTTGGTTGCCAAAAAGGAATTATTAGACATTTGGAAAATTTAAATCTGAACTTTCAAATTTCACTAGGACTTGAATTGTGTTACTTACAAATTTAATATTAAAATAAAAAGCATCATTAAATAGAAATCAAAATTATGTTATCACATCTTAATCCCTGAATTGACTTCATGATAAGAAACAATTAGATTTATATAACAAGATATACATGCTCAAACGAACTATGAGATACGGAAACAGAAAACTTCTTTTTTGTTTTGTGTTTGTTGTTTTTTATAGTTTGTGAAAATTCTGTCTTTTTTACCTTATGCCTGGTATATTCATTGTATGTCTTCAGGAAGGTGAGGGGTGGGCACAGAGCTTTAGGAAAAAGAGTGAAAAATAGCAGCATTGGAGGTCATTGAACATTGATGAAAGTGAACTACTTAACACATGGGTGGGGACAGGAGGGTGGGACTGGGAACAAGTGAGGGAACTGAAGACATTTCACAAAAGGAAATGTTCTCATTACCTGACCTTGTAATTGTAATCTATCTATAAATCACCTTAATAAGAACAACAGAGTAAATTTCTGTTAAAAAGGCAAACAAAATGTTGTTTCTTAGAATCCTAAAAGTTTGTTTTGTTCACTGGTTTGAGCTGTTTGAGTCTATCTCTGAAAATAGCTACATTGACATTCATTGGGCGAATTTTTGAGCTACTAGTAGATAAAAGTCAATTATGATTGCATTTTTTTGAGACTGATTCATTTATTCCTTTAATCTAATTTGTATTATTTCTGTCTACTCGTTTTTGGTTTTGTTTTTCCTGATTTGTCAAAGACTTAGTGGTGCATCATTAGTGCTTATTTAAGATTGTTCTTAAATCAAAAGAGATACAGGATATCAAACAGGAGATGCATGCAAAAATAGAAGCTGCACAAACCTCAGTAAGAAGTGAGATAAATGCCAAATTAGAGGTAATATATACCTCGTTAAGAGGTGAGATCAGTACTTTGAGAACCAACATCGAATCCATAAAGGAATCCATTTCCTCCATGCAAACCTCAATAGAAGCCATGGTCAACAGTGTGAACGAAATGGAAGGTAGAGTGTCAGATACAGAAGACAGAATACACCAGCTGGACCAAAAAATGACAGATATGGAAAAATCACTCAAATTAAGCCAAAGGGAAATTCAGGAACAAGGCAAGGATGCCCACTATCTCCACTCCTCTTCAATATAGTCCTGGAACCCTTAGCAAGGGAAATAAGGCAAGAAAAAGACATTAAAGGGATCCGCATAGGGAAAGAAGAAGTTAAACTATCCTTTTTTGCAGACAACATGATACTATACCTTCAGAATCCCAAAAACTCCATCCCCAAACTCTTAGAAATCATAAATCACTTCGGCAAAGTAGCAGGATACAAAATAAACCCACAAAAATCAGTTGCCTTCCTGTACACTGACAATGTACAAGAAGAGAGGGAAATAAAGGGAGCAACCCCATTCACAATAACCTCCCAAAAAATAAAATATTTAGGAATTAACCTAACCAATGATGTAAAAGAACTATTTAATGAAAAATATATAAAGTTAAAGAAAGAAATTGCAGAAGACACTAGGAAATGGAAAGACCTCCCATTCTTTTGGATAGGCCGACTTAACATAGTAAAGATGGTAATACTTCCAAAATTAATATACAAATTCAATGCAATTCCTATTAAAATCCCAATGACGTACATCACTGAAATACAGAAAACAGTCCAAAAAGTCATATGGAACAACAAAACACCTAGAATTGCCAAAACAATTCTAGGGAATAAAGACAACATGGGAGGGGTATTCATGCCGAACTTCAAACTCTACTACAGAGCTATAATAACAAAGACAGCATGGTACTGGCACAAAACAGACCCGAAGACCAATGGAACAGAATAGAAGATCCAGAAATAACTCCACAGGCCTACAGCCAGCTGATATTCGACAAAGGAGCCAAAGACGTACAATGGAAGAAACACAGCCTCTTCAACCACTGGTGCTGGGAAAATTGGGCGGCCACATGCAGAAAACTAAAAGTGGACCCAAGTCTATCATCATGCACCAACATCAACTCAAAATGGATTTAAAGACCTTAACATTAAACCTGAATCTCTGAAACTACTGCAGGCCAGAGTAGGAGAGAAACTTGAACTAAAAGGCACAGGAAAGAACTTCCTGAACAGAGGCCCAGGGTCACAACAAATTGGAGAGAGACTCGACAAATGGGACTACCTTAAAATAAAAAACGTCTGCACAGCTAAATCTATCGCAACCAAGCTAGAAAGACAACCAACTAATTGGGAAAAAATATTTACCAGCAATATATCAGACAAGGTGTTAACATCCTGTATATACAGCGAAATCAAGAAACTAATCCCTCCCAAACCTAACAAACCAATTACTAAATGGGCAAGGGAACTAAAGAGGAACTTCTCAGATGAAGAATTAAAAATGGCAAAGAAACACATGAGGAAATGTTCATCATTCCTGGTGGTGAAGGAAATGCAAATAAAGACAACCCTGAGATACCACCTTATCCCAGTCAGAATGTCTCACATCCACAAATCAGCCAACGACAAATGCTTGAGGGGATGTGGAGAAAGAGGAACCGTATTACACTGCTGGTGGGAATGTACACTTATACAACCACTTTGGAAAGCAATCTGGAGGGTCCTTAGAAAGCTAAAGATTGACCTCCCTTACGACCCAGTCATACCACTTCTAGGCATCTACCCTGAACAACAGGAACCAATATACAAAGAGACGTGCACCTCCATGTTTATTGCAGCACTGTTCACAATAGCTAGGATATGGAAACAATCCAGATGCCCCACCACATATGAATGGATAAAAAAATTGTGGTATCTATACACAATGGAATATTATGCAGCCATTAGAAATGACAAAATAATGGCATTTGCAGGGAAATGGATGGAGCTAGAAGGAATCATGTTGAGCGAGGTAAGCCAAGAGCAAAGAGACAAACGGTACATGGGTCTCACTGATAAGTGGATGCTAAATCCAAAATGTTAGGTGTTATGACAAAATTAACAGGACTTAAGAAACAAAGAACTCCCACTCATCTGGTCAAACCACTACTAAATATCCCCATGCTGCTGATGAAATGTATGTTGTATATGTGTACACCGTTATATGTTATAGACGGTAATAGACAATTTGCTCCAGGAAAGTTAGAATGAACTTGTGAATTTAAATGAGAATCATTATTTCACAATACTGTGAAATTTGGGAAATTATGTAATCACTTAATCACAATTAAAAAAAAAGAATCTCGGGGAAGGTAGGGAGGGAAGGGATGGTAGGGGGAAAACAATTGAGGGGGTAACAATGCTCAATAGGAAGTGTACTCATTACCTTACTCGTGTAACTTTAGTCTTCTGTATACTATCTTTACAATAAAAAATTTAAAAAATTGGTCTAATTTGTTGATGTACATACTCAAAGCTATAAATATTCCTCTGAATATTGTCTGTGCTGCTGCTGTTTCCCAGAGGAGGTAGTATTTTGTGTGTTCACTTCCACTGAATTCCATAAACGTTGGAACTTCCCTGCTTATCACTTCCGTGACTCACTGATGATTTAGCAATGTGTTATTCAGTCTCTATGAGTTTCAGAATCTTATGTGATGCCATTTGATGTCAAGATCTAATTTGGTCCCATCATGGTCTGACAGGATACGAAGAGTAATTTCATTTTTATTTTTCAATATTGAAATATTTTCCTTGTGACCTAAGATATGATCTACTTTGAAGTACATTCCATGGGCTGCTGAGTGGAATATATATTATGACACTAGTAGGTGAAATACTCTGTAGATATCTGTTAGGTATAACTTGTCAAAACAGTTATTTAGCTCTAAAGATTTTTGCAAAGTTTTTACCTTGATGGCCTGTCCAGAGTTAAGAATGATTTGTTCAAGCAACCAACAATTTATTTGGATGTATGCATGTTTTTAGTGTAAGCAATATTTCTTTAATGAATTTGTGAGCTCTAGGATTCAGGACATTGATATTTAAAATTGTTACATCCCTCTGATGGAGAGTTTTCTTTGTCAATATTTAATGTCTTTCTTTGTCTCTTTTTACTTTCATACCACTTTTATTTTAAAGCCAATTTTATCTAATTTAGTATAGCTCCTCCAGCCTGTTTATGAGGTCCATTTTGAATTTGTAAAGATGATGTACAGAAGGGTTACAATTCCATAAGTCAGATAATGAGCACATTTCTTTTTGAACAGTGTCACCCCTTCACTCATGTTCTCCCAGTTTTTCCCTTTCAACCTCCCTCTCGCATAAGTTGTATATTTCATTTGCAATGTAGTGTCTATTGAGTAGCACTGCTGCATTTAAGCCTTTGTCCCACCATTTCTGTATTCCCCCTTGCCCTATCCAAACGTACATATAAGACCAAAGGTGCAGAAATTAAAAAAATGGCATCAGAACACTGAAGAAAAATGCAAAATAATAAACAAACTCTCATAATCATTTCTTGGAGATTATTTTAATGAACATTATTTTATATGATAATATTCGTACAGCTATTGATCCTTTGTGATCCTCCTTTGATCTCACTGTATAAATGTTTACAATCCCATAAAATTTATCATGTCCAAGTATAATGATTTCTCTTTTACCATCCAACTGTGTTTAGTTGTAGAATTAGAGGCACATTCTACTACAACAAATGAGGGAAATTAGGCAACCTATATTTCTTTGAGTCTGTCTTTCTTCAATTAATATAAGTTTGTTCCAAGTCTTTCCATTTCCTTATGAATGGTGTAATATCATTCCTTCTGGATCAATAGAATCGCATCATACTGAGGAGTTTCTACATGGCAATAGAAAAAGTTAGCAGGATATATAGAAAGGGAACAGAATGGAAGAATATTTTTACTAATTAAGCATTAGACAAGTGTTTTCATAACTCACCCATATTTAGAGATCAAAAAGTTAAACCCAACAAAAATAAATCCTCAAATAAACAAGAACCCAATTAATATATGGGATAAAGACTTAAAGATAACTTTTTAGAAAAAGAAGTAAGAATGAAAAATAGACACATCTCTCTCCAAAAAAGAAATACAAATCCAAACAAACCTGAGATTCATCTCACCCCTCTTAAAATGTCATTATGAAAAAACGAACAATCACAGATACTGATAGGGATGTGTACTAAAGGAAACTCTATTACACTGTTGGTTGAATGTAATCTTGTTCAATCACTTTGGAAAACACTATGGAAATTGCTCACAGAACTGAATAGAGAGCTACCTACCTATGATCCAGCAATTCCACTTATGGTAATTTATCCAATAGAGCAGAAACATGCCCACACTGAAGCTACCAGCATAATCATGTTCATTATTGCATTATTTTCTGTAGCCAACATATGGCATCAGCCCAGATGCCTCTCATTGAAAAAAGAGATCAAGAATTATATATATATATATATAATTATATATATATATATATATACATATATCTAATTTTATTGGTCCCAATTTACAAGTATATACGTACATATATAAATGTATGTATACAAACATAGATACATATATATACAAACATATAAATACATACATAATGGAATTCTGTTCATCCATCGGAAAGAATAATATTGCACCATTCTAAAGGAAAAATGAAACACTTAGAAATAATATTAAGTGAAATAAAGCAGACCCAGAGAAACTTAGTTTGCATGACTTTCCTTACTTGTGGTAGATAGGAGTGTCTATAAATGTAAAAGTAAACACACTGGATGGTAAGCAAGGAGGTACAAATGAATTATCTGAAGTGTCAGAGTCTGTGGAGAGTGAAAATACTATAATTCTCTTAAAAGGATAAGTCAAAGCCCACCAAAATAAATACCAGTAAATGTGTAGTGCAAGAGAGGATAGTGGGGGGCAATGTGAGAGGGGTAGGAAATTGAAGGGGAAAAGGATGGAATACAGGCAAGAATCCATTGTATACTTCCCAAAATTGAAATATACAAAGCAATGGGTAGTGTGAAATGGGGTTGAAGATGTTGAAGTGGTAACACAATTCCAGGTGCATTGTACACATAAACTGCTTTGTTATATGGCGAGAAATTCCATAAAATAATAATGAGATTCATAAGGATTGGGGTTGATTAGTAGGGGTGGGTGAGAGTGTTGAAAGGGGTGACATTGATCAAGATGCCCTGTATCCATACACTGTTTCAGTGAATGGCAACTCCTTTGTACAACTAAAGATAATAAAAATATTCAAAAAATTAATTATGATAGTTGAATAGAAAGTTGAACCTCAATTAAATTCCCATTTAAAAATATTTTTAACCCGGAGACTTGGAGAATAAAATTCAAATAATAAAACCTTATGAATCTTTTTTTTATCAGAATTTGTGAAATTTAAATCAAAACCTTGCTTTTTGTCAGCCATTGGGCTGTTAAAATATTTCAAAGTAAGTGGCTTAAAAGGAGTATATTTTCCGCACTCTAGAAGCTTAAACATTGATTTTAAAATTGGTTATTCAAAGCAATTCTTTGTCTTATGGGGGTCTACTTTCTGATTCATTATAATCTATTTGCTGGACTTTCACATGGCAGAGTAATTATATTGGGCTTCTTTCGTCAGGATCATTATTGCAGGGTCAACTCTGAAGGGTTGATTCTAATGTCACCAGAAAGGAGAATAGAATTTTAACATGTGTATCTGGAAGGAGTTACATCGTCCAAAACACTTTGCTACTTTTGCTTTAACTCGGTGTGGTGTACATTTGGATGTTATATCATAGAACATAATAAATTAAGGACAAGATTATATCATGTACATAATGTGAATGATTCTTCTTAAAATGGGAATAATTATAGTAATGGCAAAATGAAGTATGATTTTTTAGTGGCTCTTGAATCACATCATAGGTAACCATGTTAACGTGGTACAGCCTTTCTAAGGCCTTTCTGATGTATTTGAACAATCTCCAATGTGTTAATTGCTTTCAAAAATATTCGTTTGTGCCAACAAATACAGATCTCCTTTCATTTTAATTACTGTCCGCTATTAGGACTCCCACAAACACCAAAATCAGAGTATGCTAATTTCTCTGATAAAATACATAATAAAATTGTTACAATTCATATGACATAAATACTAATGTTGATAGCATTATAATTACTAGTATTCACATTATATAATATATTGACATCCCTTGGTTATCTCAATTTTTAGAATATTTATAACTAAATATAAATTGTTTGCAAATAATTATTTGATGATGGATGGAAAATGAGAAAAAGATTTGCATAAATATTTACTACAGATGCAAACAGAGTCACCTGGTTATTTCTGAACCTCCATTTGTTGGTTTCATTCATGCATGGGGAACATGTAGAGAAATGAAAATTGCAAACCTGCATTTACTAAAGGGTTAGTTACAAGTTTATATTGGGCTAAATAGCAGATTTTATAAATTAAATTGTTTTTGTCCCTTCCTTCCTCCCTCCTTCCTTCTTTCTTCGTTTCTTCATTCCTTAATACTTTCCTTTTTTCCTTCCTTCCTTCTTTTCTCCTGTCCTTTTTCCTTCTTTCCCTCCATCCCTACCCCTCTCTCTCTTTCTGCCTTCCTTTTCTTACCTTCTTTTTCTTCCTTTCTTCCTTTCTTTTACTCAGACTAGTTTTTATGGCTATAGAAAAAATACCAACTGTTATACTCCAAGGTGTTATGAGTAATTATAAATATACCATATTAATATTAATCTTAATAACCTATGTTATATCTTCAGACAAATTGTAATAAAACAACTTCACAAAGTTTCAGGATAAGTATCAAATATTACTTTTCATGATATTGGTTATTTTTTCAAAGTAAAATAAGCATTTATACATAATATTGTGTGTGTTTTGTTCTTGTGATTTGAACTCCAGACCTATCCCTTGATTTTTTTTTTTCCTAGCAAGGACATTGCTCTAGGACACAAATCCACTTCTGGCTTTGTGTGTGTGTGTGTGTGTTGTGATGTGTGTGTGATTATTTGAGATGCGACTCACAAACTCTTGCCAAGTCTGGCTTTTTAAATTTATTTTTATTTTTTTATTGTGAAAATACCGTACAGAGGGGTTATAATTATATGGGCAAAGTAATGAATACATTTCTTATCAAGCATTGTTGCCTCCTCCTTTGTTTCCCCTTCCCAACCTTCCCATCTACCCTCCTCCGCCCCTCACCCAGCCAAAGTTGTAAAGTTCGTTTTTCAACATAACGACTTTTACACCTCATAGTTGCAATGGGTCCACTTCTATCCTTATTTAAACCATTTGTTTTTCCCTTCCCCTGCACAAATTATACCCACATCAAACACAATGAAAGCAGTGGGGGAGGGACATGTCTGAGACAAGCAGCAAAGGTCAGATAAGTTGATGTTAGGTGAAATAGATGCCAAAATAAGTATTCAAATGTTTTTTTTTGTAACTGTTTGTAACATATATATAAGATGATTTCTTTGTTGTCAAGGCTGACTTTGAACCCCAGCTTCCTGACTAGTGAGGATTCCAAGCTTAAGATACCCATATTCAGCAATGATATAACATATGTAAGAATAAATAAATTTCTTGTTATTTGAATTCTAGAGGCTCAATTTAACAAATTAACATTTAGATATTTATTTAGTTATTGAATCTGCACCTGCAGTGTGAGAAAATTTTTCATTTTTATGAAAAAATATACACTCAAAGGTTTAAATGACAGAATCTTTGCACAAATTGAAATAATCTAATATTCAATAGTGATGAAGGGATAGTTAATCAAATTTCTCATGTAAGCTAAAAGCAATAGGCTGTGTCAGGGTGAATGATGTAATTTTTCATTAAATTAAATATTATCTACTGTGGTCAAATGATTTTCTCTTCTTTTAAACCTAAACTTTTTTGACATAAAATATAGGTTCATACATTTTTTGAGTATATAAAAATCTTAATTACTGGTCATTTATTTCTGAAGTTTGAGTACTGAGACATTCCAGAGAAACACTGAATATCATGTATTTTATGTCAACAGTGATTTTTAGAAATTGAATCAATCTCCATATGAGATAAAGAAAGATATTCAATTACTTATGCAATTATTCCTATAGACTTGAATATAACTTATTTTTGAATGGTAGGAAATTCATATTATTCCTACTCTATAGAATAATTAAGAAATAAATGATTGTGATAGTATTTATTTTTCCTTCAACTAGAAAGAAGGAACCTAACTATAGATGACAAAAACTTGAATAGAAATGTCATAAAATTATGAAAAATTAAAGTCATTATGAGTTAGATGAAATAGTCATTTTAAAGGTCACAAAATGAAATCTCTGAAGCTTCCTTATCTGTTAAATAAAATGTATTTGCACTCAAAATATTTCTACAGCAATGGTATAACCAAACCACCTCCATGCCAAATAGCTTCTCTGATTAATTCAAGTAAATATTTAGGAACAGAAGTTATTACAATGTATAGAAATATCTACCCACCACTCTAGAAATTAAATCTGAAATCATAAAGGATTGAGATTAATAATTAGCTTTCACTAAGTTGCCATAAAGAGGTGAATCCTTTCATGTGGGCATAGTTGTAGAGATTTGGTCACTGAGAACTTGTGATCAAAGATGTTAAGATCAAAGTCCTTTCCTCTTCTTCCTTCTTTTTCTTCTCTGTCTCCTTCTCCTTCTTCTTTTCCTTCTTCCTCTCTCTCTTCCCTCCTCCTCCTTCTCCCTCTCCCACTCCTATACCACTTCTTTACTTCCTGGCTTCCATGAATACACATATTCCAACACATATTCCTAACATAGGGTATTGTGCCACCACCAACCCAAGTCAATGAGGATAAGAAACATAATCTGAAATATATAAAATCAGAAGTCAAGTTTAATCTTTCCCCCTTTTAATTTTATAAAGTATTTTTTCATATTGATAGGATACTCTCGCAGCATGCTCTCATTTATTATAGGGTATAAGATTTAATGGAAAAAAATCTAACCAACATCACCCTAATGAAATGATTGATTAAATTAATATTATATTAGGACAAATCTACTTTAAAATATCAGATATAGTTCAATACATGGCAAAAAAAATCACCTCTATGATTTCGTATAAAGGGCAGCAGAATACAATCTGTTCCTCAAGGAAATTGACATATAATTGGCTGTATTGTCAATTTCATAAATGATGTAAGAAGACTATAGAAAAAATTTCAACTCAAACTGCATGATATAACATTTACTTTGTCCCGTGTATACTATCTTTGTCTGGTTCCCAAAATGACTAGTATTTTATCATATTTTTAATTAACTTTAAGTAGTTGTGTGGGACTTGCTGTTTGTCAAAGAAGTATATTAACAGTGTATATTGAGGTTTTTTTTTTTTTCTTTTTCCTCTCCTGACGTTTGAACTCTGGGTCTGGGGGCTGTCCCTGAGCTCCTTGGATGAATTCTAGAACTCTATCACTTGAGGCACAGCAGTACTTTCTGATTTTTCTGAGATTTAATTGGAGATAAGAATATCAAAGTCTTTCTTGCCTGGGCTGGTTTCAAACCTCATTTTTCTGCCTCCTGATTATCTAGGATTACAGCCATGAGCCGCTTAATAAAATGCACTATTTTTTTGCCTCCTCCTGGGACTTGAATTCATGCCTTGGCAATGTCCTTGAGCTTCTTTTCCTCATGCTAGTACTCTATGACTTGTGTCATAGTGCCAATTCCTGCTTTTTTGTTTATGTAGTACTGAGAAATCAAACCCAGGGCTTCATACATGCAACGCAAGCATCTACCACTAAGCCACATTCCATGGCCAATACAATTCATCTTGATGATCATTATCCCTCATCCTTCTCAATCCTATCTCATAGCTCAATTTACATGAATTTGTAGAATATTCACTGGCTCTTAATGTCATGTATAGTCACTCAGAGGATATATCACAGATCATATTTTCTTGATAGTCTAATTCATCAACATACTAAAGTTGTGCATTATAGAATTCTGTGATTTTAAATTCTAAATTATCTCTCAGATTCACCCACTACTATTCTAAAAATTTTCCTAAGGTTAATGCAAATACAATCTGTAATTCTTCAATAAAGTACGATGATTCTTAGAATGTTGAAGAGGTGGAGTAAGAACATCACCTTCAGTTCAGGAACATTTTATCATTCCTACCTTCTCAAAATACTCAAATATTTACTAATAGTTATTTCCTGTCATCATTTCAACCTATTCTCCCCTTGAGCAGCTCTTATTTCATATTCTACCTCTACAGATATGCCTATTTTAAAACCTCATATAATTAGAAAATGTAGTCTATTTTATCCCTTTCTCCCATGTAATATCACTGTTTCCAAGGTAAGTCCATGTACATTTTTCATGGATAGAACATATTGTTTTGTATGCATGTGTATATTGTATGCAATGTCTAGGTATGTTATGATCTTTCCATATGTTCCTTGATTGTTGTTATATTACTATAGAGATATGTATTTGGATATTTGGATAACTTATTCAGGATGGTTAAAGTATTTCTTTGGCATTAATATGCTCTTAATATATTTCTGATTCAAGTCTATTTCAAT
This sequence comes from Dipodomys spectabilis, assembly GCF_019054845.1. NCBI lineage: Eukaryota > Metazoa > Chordata > Mammalia > Rodentia > Heteromyidae > Dipodomys > Dipodomys spectabilis. The sequence continues at coordinate 11,193 of NW_024871095.1, read as the reverse complement.
AAATGTATATGTGAACACACTACATGTACATATGCATATATTCATACATATATGTGTATATATTCAAAGACCTATATATGTATACATATATAAGAATATACAGATGTGTACATACATGTTTATATACATATATTATTATTTTCATTTGTCTGTAAGTTATCGTTTTACTTTATTTGCCAAATATGCCCTTTATTGATTTTACTTTTTTTTATTTTATGTTTAAAATGTTGTAAAGAGGAGGCAGGCACTGGTGGCCCACGCCTGTAATCCTAGGCACTCAGGAAGATGAGATCTGAGGATCATGGTTCAAAGCCAGCCTGTGCAAGAAAAGTCCATGAGACTCTTATCTCCAATAAACCACCAGAAAGCCGGAGGTGGTACTATGGTTCAAGTGGTAGAGCTCTTGACTTGAGTTGAAGAGCTGAGAGACAGCGCCCAAGCCAAGGGTTCAAGGCCCAGAACCACCACCACAACCAGCAACAAGAAAAATAATACTGACTCAAAAAACAATAGTATTAAGCAGTCTTAAAGTTAGGATCATGTCTAACATTTTAGAATTATCTTAGATACCAGCAACCTTCGAGTCCAATGAGCCATGAGCCCTCAGAATGTTGACTGAATTTCTTAGTTTATTTACACAATCATTATAAGTATGCATTTTCTAATCTATCTTTCTTTCATTTCACCACAGAATGTGTATTTATCCTTTATGTCATACTTGAATACCAAAGCCTTTGGAAGATAGTTATTAATTGGTGTATATTAATTATATGAAGATATCTTATTGAAATATCTTACACTCTCACATATGGATGAAGGGCCTGATAAACCCGTTTCTGGCTTTCTTCATTCCCATTGCCCTTTATATCTAACTGTTTTCTGTGAATTTCTTTGTGCTACCTTCACACATGTTCAAAATATATTAAAGTGCTATTTACTCACCATGATTCAAAATTATACAATGCTGAATATAAAAGCAAAAATCTAAACAAATGGGGACATAATTTTTGTGGATTGGAGGATACAATTGAGAAAAGGTATAAATTGTCTCTTCCCTTTTTTTGGTCATTCATGGGGCTTGAAATCTGGTCCTGGCGAAGTGAATGCTCTACTCATTGAGCAACTGTGCCAAATCTGGTTTTCTGGTGGATAATTGGACATAAGAGTCTTAAGGACATTCCCATTCCAGCTAGATTTCAACAACAATCCTCAGATCTCAGCCTCCTATGCAGCTAGGATTACAAGCATGAGCCAACAGCGCTCAGCTTCACAGTTTATGACAATTTCTAAAAACAACTGCCTAGCACTCTTTGAGTCCTTGACAAAGAAAAATAAACTGGAATACATTTCTCTGTAAAATATTAAAGCTCTTAGTGTAAAATTGTTATATTTGTAGAGCAAAGATTATACAGCTCAATGGGTCTATAGGGCACCAGATTAGATCCACATAAACATTATCAAGGAATATTTAATAAGGGATAAAACCAAACATTTGTGGAATGATGTTCTGTTTAATAAGAGGTGATAGGTTAGGCAGTATTTGGGAAAATTCAAATGTGAATATTGACTTAAACATAACAATTTATTCAAAAGGTAACTTCAAGCAGGATTAAAACGTGGCATATAAAACAAAAAGAGTGATGTAAATGTAAAGCAAAGGAAGATGTTTCGACAATTTTGAGATGATGCAGTCTTAAATTTGGCATTAAAATTATAGGAAAGGAAAACGAAAGAGTTGAACTCAATAAAAATGTAAAAAATTTAGTCTATGAAAGCCCATAAACAAGTGGTGAATAGAAGTTGGGAGCAGGTGGCTCAAGTATCTCATCCTAGCTAGTTGGGAGGCTGTGATTTGAATATTGCTCTTTGAAGGCAACCCACAAAATAAACTCCCTGATAATCTTATCTCTGATTAATCAGCAAAAAGCATGGCAAAAAGTAAGGCATGACTGAAATGATAAATTGTTAAAAAATTGCAACAAATCTCAGGGATCCTGAGTTCAAGCCCCAGGACCAAACAAATTTGAATCAACTTGATATAATGTAACTGTTATAAATTTTAACAATTAAATCAATCAATATTACACATTCCCACAGAAATATAATTGGAAACAAAAGGCATAATTGTTTTCTTAAAACAAGTAGTGGAACCATGAATTTCTTTCACATTACAATTCATGTTTTATGTAACTTTAATTAGCAGACATCCAGGACTAAAACTAAATATATTAATTGTATACCACAAGAAGCAAAGTGATTATAGGTAAGAATAGATATTTCATCCCAGCCAGAAGATAAGTTTTTGAGCATTCTCACTAAAAAGAAATGTTATATGCAGAAATTAATGGATATGATGTGCCTTTACCATTACACAACATATAAATGAATGAGATTATCAACCAATATTTCATAGCTAAGTAAAAAATAATTGTGTAGCTAGGAGCCAGTGGCTCATGCTTATAACCCTAGCTACTAAGAAGGCTGAGAGCTGAGACTCATTGTTCAAAGCCAGCCTAGACAGGAAAGTCCATGAGACTCTTATTTCCAATGAGACACCAGAAAACTGGCAGTGGCTCAAGTGGTAGAGTACTATTCTTGAGCTGAAGAGCTGAGGGACAGTGTCCAGGTCCAGATTTCAAGTCCCACGACCAACAAAAATTAAAAATAGACAGTTACAAATAAACAAATATTTTGACATAAATGTTAAAAAATATATTATAACAATTTTTAAATCCTAACTAGGTATACTAGTTTATATAAATATAGAGAATTGCTTTCTGGATTAGTTGTCATTGAATCAATTTTGTAAATCACACATTTGTCACTCAATTCATAGTTGTATATTTCTATACTTATATACCTTAAGTATAATTAAGAGACACCTGAAAGGCCATACTGTTTTAGGATTCTCCCTTAGCTTTCTATAAATAACCCTCCTACCCTAAAATCAATATGCCCTCCAACATAATCAGACGTTTCATCTCATTGGAGCTGAAAAGTGTAAGCCATAATCATTGTTGGAACAAGTAACATTTCACATGTATTTCACTTAGTTTAAGAACCAAAACATTCAAATCATCTTAAAAATGCCAGTAATTTCAAAATGTCTTCCGAGCATTTCAGTCTTTAAGGAGATGAAAATCTTTAATTATACATCTATTTTTTCTACCTAACATCCTATATCTTAGGAAGATATTTTTGGGTAACCCTCTGTTCCTGATTAGAAGATCGGAACAAAGGCAATAATAAAAATAGCCAAGGAAAATACTTGAAAACTATTAAAAAAGCAATCACAGACACTCCTGTTTTCATCAATTTCAATGAGAATGTACGTTAAAGTATCACTTTTTTTTGCATTTAAAAAGCAATAATTAAAATTTAATTAGCAATGAAGAAGGGAACATAAAACTTTGTTTGAAGACAGCTTGACTTTGAACAATTCAACACAAGCATAATGGATTTATCTTGTTTTTCTATGCAGTTGCCAAAATAATAGAGAGCAACACCCAAAGGCAGGAAAAAACCTAAGTCAAAGCAGTAAACTTTTGTCTATAAAATAATTTTGAGGGTCTGACTATTTCAAAGTCAGGCTTGCAAAGAGGAAAATGTATTTGCTTTGGTGTGAACAATAAAAAATATAAAAATCCTCTATTAATGTTTATCATATTTTGACTAGGACTTCTCCTGTTGGAAAAGAGTAAGTTATGAAAAAATTCAAGATTGGACTATTCCCCAATATCATCTTTATTTATCAGCTATAGTTATGGAAGTAGCCTTGATTACTCTTAATATCATTCTTCTTTACATTTAGAAGCATTGTTTCTGGGTTGTAAGCTGCAAACACTTGAGTATTAATAAAGGGTCAATTCCTAAGAGTGGAAAGATTCTGTGTAAACAAACCTAAAATATCAAAGACATAGAATAGCGGAAACTATTTTCTAGCTATATCACTATCTGTAGATGTAGATTTTGTTTCCCATTGTTCCAGGGGAACCATGTTTGTTATCTTCTTTTTTACCATCTAGTGATCCTATACCATCCTATACCATGCTGGGATACCTGTACATTTACTGGATTCTCTAATTGCTGTTGGAAAGTTAGGAAGGATAGAAAATTGAGTTATTGTATCTGTTTTACCTTCTTATTACTTCAGAAGCTGTAACACAAAATGACATAAATTATCTTTATAATATTAGGAGACAGATTTCATTTCCATATTCTTACCCTAGCCTTCTACATAATTTTGTTTTTGTTTTTGTTTTGTTTTGTTTTTGGGCCCCGTCGTGGGGCCTGAACTCTGGGCCTGGGCACTGTCCCTCAGCTCTTCAGCTCAAGGCTAGCGCTCTACCACTTGAGCCACAGCGCCACCTCAGGCTTTTTTGTTTTTGCTTATGTGGTGCTGAGGAATCAAACCCAGGGCCTCGAGCATGCAAGGCAAGCGCTCTACCACTGAGCCACCTTCCCAGCCCCTACATAATTTTGGTATTTATTGATCCCCAAATGTCAAAATAAAGATAGGAAACCTCTTGTTTAAATATTATTAAGAATTTCAAGACTTCTTTATGTAAGACCTGTAAGTAGTATGCACATCATACATGTGTACAAAGCCAGTGGCAACATTTTCTTATTGTCAAAAACTAGGAAATGTGGTGTCCCTGTACTTGCATCAGGAAAAGGCTGCAGTTGAATTAGTTTACTAATCTAAATCTGCTGTAAAATATTTCTACAGGTTATTTGGATTGAATAATCCGTATTTATCATTTTGAAGTTCTAAAGGACAGAAATTTAAAAGAAGTCTCACTAGATTAAAATCAAGCCACCTACAGAGCTAAAATATTTTTCAAATGATTCTAGTGGATAAAGCATTTACTTGCTGTTCTGCTTTCCAGAAATTCAGAATCTGGGTTATTGTTTTTTTTTCTTTATTTTCTAATGTAGCATCTTTACGTATCTCTGATTGTTCTAACCTCATCATGTCCTTTCGAACTAGACCTGGGACTTTAAAGTACCCATTTGAATATATTTCCCCCATGTGATAATTCTTCCTATTTGTGTTCATTGGATTATGAAAGGTGATTATTTTACAAACATATATACATATAATGAAAATGTACATTTGAGGGATTAGTTATTTGGGGAAGACAGATATTATGGAAAGGTATTTTGCTATGTAAAATGAGTGTGTAGCATTCTGTCTACCTTAAACTGTTATCCTTTAATTAATTTTGAGCAACATAATTTCTTATATTTAATTTTATTTTTATTTTGTGAACATACTGTACAGAGGGGTTACAATTACATGGGCAGGATAATGCGTACATTTCCTATCAAGCATTGCAGCCTCTTCCTTTGTTTAACCTTCATATCCCTTCCCAGCCTCCCCCCCTTACCCCACCCAATCCTCTCCTCCTCCTCCCCCCCACGCACCAACGTTGCAAAGCTCATTTTCGACATGACAACTTGTACTTCTCATTGTTGCAACAGGTCCACCTGTATCCTTAAATGACTTGTTTTATTCATCTCCTTCACAAGTTATATTGACATCAAATATAGTGAAAGCAGAGGTTATACTGTGGGAGAGGGACATAGAAAACAACAAAGAAATAATCTTATAAATCCCTTAGAAACAAATGCATGAAAGAAAAAAACTGCAGAATACATATCTAAGGGTTCATTTTCCTAACATCATATTATCTGACCTTTTCTGCTTGACTCATACATATGCTAGATATTGCAAATAAGGGAAACCATGGGACCTATCTTTCTTTGGGCCTGGCTTACTGCACTTATAATTTTTTCCAAGTTTTTCCATTTACTAACAAATGGGGCAATGTCATTCTTTCTGATGGAGGCATAGATTCCATTGTATATATATATATATACCACATTTTCTTGATCCATTCATCTACTGAGGGGCATCTGGGTTGGTTCCATATCTTAGCTATGGTAAATAATGCTGCAATAAACATAGTCGTGCCGGTAGCTTTAGTGTGGTCTTGTTTGTAAACATTTGGGTAAATGCCCAAAAGTGGGATTGCTGGGTCATAGGGGAGCTCTATGTGAAGTCTTTTGAGGAACCTCCATACTGCTTTCCAAAGTGGTTGAACAAGTTTACATTCCCACCAACAATGAAGGTTCACTTCTGTCCACATCCCCTCCAGAATCTGTTGTTAGAGTTCTTAATTTTTGTCATTCTAACTGGAGTGAGGTGGTATCTCAATGTTGTTGTGATTTGCATTTCTTTTATGGCTAGGGATGTTGAGCATTTCTTCATGTGTCTATTGGACATCCTTCTTTCTTCTTCAGAGGAGTTTCTCTTTAAGTCTTTAGCCCACTTATTTATTGGGCAGTTGTTTCTTTGAGGATTTGTTGTTGGGGATTTAATTTTTTGAATTCCAAGTATATTTTAGATAAGAGAAGCTTGTGTGTTGTATGGATAGTGAAGAACTTTTAACAATCCGTGGGCTTTCTATTGATCTTGCTAGCTATGTCCTTTGCCATGCAGAAGCTCTGCAATTTCATGCAATCCCATTTGTCCAACTGTCTTTGATTTGTTGTGTTTCTGGGTCTCTATTCAGAAAATTTTGGCCTGAGCCAAGGAGACCTAGGGTTTCTCCTATTCCATCCTGTAATGTTTTCAGATTGTCTGCTTTGACTTCTAGGTCTTTGATCCATTTGGAATTGATTCTGGTGCAGGGTGATATATACGGATCTAGCTTTAGTTTTCTACAAATAGTTAACCAGTTTTTCCAGCACCATTTACTGAAGACCCTGTCTTCTTCCATTGTATTGTTTTAGGTCCCTAATCTAAGATTGGATGGCTATAGGCCTGTAGGTTCATTTCTGCGTTTTCAATTCTATTCCATTGTTCCTGAGGTCTGGTCTTATGCTAATGCCAAGCTGTTCTGATTACTTTGGCTTTATAGTAGAGTTTGAAATTTGGTATTGATATTCCTCCAGCCGTGTTCTTTCTGTTGAGGAGCGTTTTTGCTATTCGGGGTGTTTTATTGTTCCATATGAATTTTTGGATTGCCTCTTCTATTTCCTTGAAGAATGAGATTGGAATGTTGATAGGTATTGCGTTGAATTTGTACATCTTTTTGGGAAGTATTGCCATTTTCACGATGTTAATATTTCCAATCCAGGAGCATGGGAGATTTTGCCATTATCTAAGTTCTGTTATGATTTCCTTTTTCAAGATTTTAAACTTTTCATTATAGAGGTCCTTCACTTCTTTGGTTAAGTTAATCCATAGGTATTTTATTTTTTGTGGCGCTATTATAACTGGAGTTGTTTCCTAATTTCAGCCACACTTTCCTCATTGTTGGCATTCAGAAAAGCCATTGATTTTGGGGGGTAAAATTTATACCCTGCTATTTTGCCAAAGTTTTGAATCAGCTTGATTTATTTGGGAGTGGAGTCTATCGGATTCTTTAAATACAAGATCATGTCATCCGCAAAGAGGAAGAGTTTTATTTCTTTTTCCCCTATTTGGATCCCCTTTATGTCTGCATATTGACTGATTGCTGTAGCTAGGAATTCTAATACTAGAATGAAGAGAAGTGGAGAGAGTGGACATCCTTGACTTGTTCCTGAGTTAAGAAGAAATGACTTTAGTTTTTCAACATTAATTATAATGCTGGCTGTAGGTTTGTCATATACAGCCTTTATTGTATTGAGGAATGTTCCATGGATTCTTAATTTTTCCAAAACCTTCATCATAAAGTGGTGTTGGATCTTGTCGAATGCTTTTTCTGCATCTATTGAGATAGCCATGTGATTCTTATTCTTGCTCCTGTTGATGTGATGAATAATATTAAATGAATTTCGTATATTGAACCAACTTTGCATCCCTGAAATGAATCTTGTTTGATCCTGGTGTATGTTTTTTTGGATGAATTGTTGAGGTCGATTGGCCAAAATTTTGTTGAGAAGTTTTGCATCAATGTTCATCAAAGAAATGGGTCTATAGTTCTCTTTCTTTGATGAGTCCCTGCCTGGTTTAGGATGAGGGTTATGATGGCTTCATAGAATGAGTTCGGTAGTGAACTTTCTCTTTCAATTTATTGAAGAGTTGGAGGAGTATTGCTGTGATCTCTGCTTTGAAGGCCTTGTAAAATTCCGCTGTAAAACCATCTGGTCTTGGACTTTTCTTAGCTGGGAGGGCTCTTATTGCTGTTTCTATTTCAATGCTTGATATGGGCCTGTTAAGATGGTTTAATTCATCTTGGTTTAGTTTTGGTATGTCAATATTTGCTAGGAAAACATACATTTCTGTCAAGTTCTCAAACTTATTAGCATAAAATTTTGAGAAGTATTCCCTTATAATGTTCTGAATCTTGGTTGTTTCCTTGCTGATGTCTCCATTCTCATCTCTGAGTTTATTTATTTGGGTGTGTTCTCTTCTTTTTCAGATAAGATTCGCTAAGGGTCTGTCAATTTTGTTAATTTTTTTGAAGAACCAACTCTTGTTTTGTTGATTCTTTCTATTGTTTTTTTTTTAGATTCTAATTCATTTAATTCTGATTTAATTTTAATTATTTCTTTCCATCTAATGGATTGTGGTTTATCTTGCTGCTCTTTTTCAAGGAGGTTTAGATGTGTCATTAAATTGTTGGTCTCAGATCTCTCCAATTTCTTGATCTAGGAAATCAGAGCGATAATCTTGCCTCTGAGTACTGCCTTTGCTGTGTCCCAGAGAAGCTGGTAATTCCTGTGTCCATTTTTGTTGAATAGCATGAACATTTGAATTTGCGTTCTAATCTCTTCCTTGACCCACTCGAGGTTCAGCAGTCTGTTGTTCAGCCTCCATGTGTTACCGGACTTTCTTTGGTGGCTTTTGTTGTTGAGTTCTAATTTTGTTCCCTTGTGCTCAGAGAGAATTCAAGGTATAACTTCAATGATGCTGAATTCAGAAAAGTTTGCTTTGTGTCCCAAAATGTGGTCTATTTTAGAAAATGTTCCATGTACTGCTGAGAAAAACGTGTATTCTGATGCTGCTGGGTGAAATGTTCGGTAGATGTCTGTTAAATCTAGTTGATCTTTGCAGCTGTTTAGATCTGCTGTTTCTCTGTTGAGTTTTTGCCAAGTTGATCTATCTAGTGGGGAGAGTGGTGTGTTAAAAATCCCCAACAATTAAGGTCTTTGGATCTACTGTGGGATTTGAGGGAAAGTAGTGTTACTTGGATAAATTTGGGTGCTCCATTTGTTGGCGAATAGACATTTAGAATTGTAATATCCTCCTGAAGGAGAGATGGCTTAATTAGTTTGTAGCTACCTTCTTTATCTCTTCTCACGAATTTTAATTTGAAGTCTATTTTATCTGATATTAGGATTGCAATTTCCGCCTGTTTATGGGGGCCATTTGCTTGGTTGATTTTGTTCCAGCCTTTAACATTTTAAATGTGTTTGTTTTTCTGGGCAAGATGTGACTCCTGATGGCAGAAGAGAGAAGGGTCTTGTTTTTTAATCCACCTAGACAGTCTATGTTGGTTAATTGGAGAGTTAAGTCCGTTAACTTTAAGAGATAGGACTGAGAGGTATTTGGGAGTTCCTGCCATGTTATCCACCTTCTTGGGGGCTGCGAAAACTGGGTTCTTCCTATGGTTCTTGGATCCTCAGTTTGGGTGCAGTTTCTTGGCCTTTATTTTGGTCTTGTTGGTTTTCTATGTGTAGGACATCTTTAAGAAACTTTTGTAGGGCTGGTTTGGTGGAGATGTATTGTTTCAATTTTTGTTTCCTATAGAAGGTTTTTATTTGGCCTTCAGTTATGAAGGAGAGTTTAGCTGGGTACAGTATTCTTGGTTGATAGTTATTTGTTCTTACGGCATGGCATACATCATTCCAGGCTCTTCTTGCTTTGATTGTCTCTGCTGAGAAATCTGAGGTGATTCTAATTGGTTTCCCTTTATAGGTGATTAACCTTTTCTCCTTGACAGCTTTAAGGATCTTTTCCTTGGTCTGAGTTGATCCTGTGTGGATTATAATTTGACTGTGGGATGTCCTATTCTGGTCTGGTCTATTTGGGGTTCTAAAAACTTCTTGTATCTGAATAGGCCTATCTTTTTGTATGTTTGGGAAGTTCTCTGCTAGGATTCTGTTAAACAAATTTCCTAGACCATTAACTTCTGTTTCTAGGTGCTCCTCTACACCCATTATCCTTAGATTAGGCCTTCTGATGGTGTCTTCCAAGTGTTGGATAGATCTATCATATTGCTTGAACTTGTGTTTGATAGTTCTAAGTTCTTTCTCTATAATAAATAGGCTGTCTTCAACCCTGAGATTCGATCTACTGCATGGTCTACCCTGCTGTCAACACTTTCTACTATGTTTTTTTATCTCTTTTCCTTCTAATTCGTCAGCTTTGATGGCTTCAAAATCTTTGTTGAAGCTTTGTTTTAGATCTTGTATGAACTTCTTTACTTCCTTAATTTGGTGTTCTGTGTTTATTCTCAAATCACTTAGTTGATTGGTTATGGATTCCTTGGATTCCCATTCCTTCTGTTGGGTTCCATTCAGCATTCCCTTTGTGGTCTCCCTTTCTTCCTTCAGCTCTTTTTTAATGGATTCCATGAATGCCTTTAGTGATCTTTTTGTATTCTCTTTCTGCTCTCTCAATTCCTGTACTACTCTTTGATTAGCTTTCTCTCGTTCATGGGATTCCTGTAGTTCTTTTTGAGTGTTCTCAGCCTGCTCACTTCATTCCTGCCTTTCTCTTTGAGTGTTCTCAAGCTGCTCAAGCAAATCCTGTATCAGTTTTTGAGTAGCTTTCTCATGCTTAAGATATTCCTGCATAAACTTTTGGATTGCCTCCTCTCTCTCCCTATCACACTCATACAGAGTCCTTTGTATGCTTTCAATCTTTTCATTTATCATGTTTGCCAGCAGTGTTTGTAGAGCTATTTGGCAACTCTCCTCTGGATTTTTCATTATCTGTTCTGTCCCCTGATTTTCAAGATTGGGAATTTGGATACCCGGATTTGCCATTTTTCTTGTGTTTTTCCGGCTTACTCTGCCCATTTGAGATGAAAATAGCACCAGTTTTGTGCTAGAACACTATCTTAAGGCAAGCATCAAACAAAGTCTGAATTTGCACAGTCAATGGACTACAGATACAATCTTGTTCAACAGATACATCTATTCAACATCAAACAACTGTATGATAATTGACAACGAACAACAAAGAAGAATTTG